>NC_081220.1:8977500-11377500 GCF_902713425.1 Acipenser ruthenus
TGGATTATATTTGGAATCTTTGGTTCTGTCATTCACTATTTTCTCAAATAAGATGACAAATTAATAGCTCAGTTGGTTACAGTGAAAGAAACGATCACCAGTCAGCCCGGCTAGCTCAGTCGGTAGAGCATGAGACTCTTAATCTCAGGGTCGTGGGTTCGAGCCCCACGTTGGGCGTCCTTTTTAAATACAAATTGAAGATGGTTCTTCGAGACAACGGAGCAATGTCTGATTCTGTTCACATTGTATACAGTATTGCAACAAAATTACTTATTGAATAGAGGCGTGGGTTCAAATCCCACTTCTAACAGTTCAATTTTACTTATTTTTAAAAAGAATAAATTTCTTTATTTTACTATTAAAGATTGTTTTAAGAAAATCAACAGCTGATGCCAAACTCTTGTCAGCACTCAATACCATTTTAATTTCCATTTTAAATCCGACTAAAATAGTGTTCCTAACGCAAATTGCATTTTTGTTGTAAACAGACTACTTGTTAACGTCACTGAAAAATATTTTGTGTCCAAACATGTTATTTAACTTGATTGTTTTAATATTCCACGTAACATATTACTTTGAAAAACATAAATATTTTTAATACAGTCCTATTTGAGTATTTAAAAAATGGTTATATTCAAATGCCAGCAACGGTGTGTTAATTTAACGAAGCGCCTAACGCTGCTCGGAATGTTCGCATTTTTAAATTCTAACGGTCTCTGCTCAGCTGAGTGGAATGTTCACGAGCCGGTTGCCTAGCAGCGTCTCCCCCTCCTTCTCTGCCCCGCCCTATCGCCCTCTCTCGTTGCTCCAGCTAGGAGTTCAAATTAAGCTTTGTTATATTAGCGCAATTCTTTTCTAACTTTTACAAATTAGCTTATTAGGGGCTTTGTGTTTTTAAGATGGTTCAGGTGCAGTCCGGGCAGACTGACTGGAGCATCATTACAGTATACGGCACTGCGCTCAGCTTTGTGTGGCGGCTGATACACAAAATAATGAACGACTATTTAAATAAATCACATGTATTGCTTTTTTAATGCTAAATATGTATCTGGTATTCTAAGTAGTATCTACAATTAATAATTCAGCTCCATTCATATTCAGAATGTAATACAGTATTAAAACTATCAAACTGACTGGAAACATGGAACACATTAATTGCGATCGATTCGATACCAATAGGATTACATAAGAGCTGTTGTGTATAGACAATGTCATAAACGCCGAAATGAACACGGACGGTCTTTATTAAGGCTGACTCGTTTAGATGTTCGAGAGATCTAGGTGTACTGGACAAATCTACTGGATTTTTTTCCAAATCGTAAGTGTACCGCCTGTGATAATACATTTAAAACTAAGAAAATGCACAAGCCATACAACGAAAAAAAAGAGTACAGTATCTTACAAGTGATTGTGCTTCAGCTCATGTCATTAATGTGATTTCTTGTCCTAGCCATTTGCAATATGATGGTAAAACTACCAGACAGTTACAATTGCGCATTAATGAGCGAACATAAAAGTTCAATTAGGAGAAAACATATTCATCCACCACTAGCTAGACATTTTGTAGATGCCAAACATTCCGTTTCTGATCTTAAATTCTGTGGCATACAAACATTTTCAAGATCGCAGTGGTGGTAATGTCACGGGTGACGAATGTGTTGATTATTATTTTATTCAGTGTTATCACTTATGATTTTTGAATTTGAATTGGATTGGTTTTCCTTTTTTGCACAGTTTGTTTATTTGAATTATTGTTTTATTTTTGAGCATTAGATGCATTTTAATGTGTATTTGTTCACTTAACCATACGTCATCCACTCTCTGGTCCAGACCTCCTCTTAGGGCTCCTGTCCAGACGCCTGTTTGGGCAGCCCTCTCCATAGGGTGCTGCGCTTCAGCTGAAGTCCTCAGGAGAGATCCTGATATCCTGACATAAACCACGAACGCAAAGGTTCTTGTCAGTACCACTTTTCAAATGTCTTCAATCACCAAATTCCGCAGTCCTCCCAGAGTGAGTCTACGCGAAAAAATAACAAAACGAAACTGACACTGTCCGTGCACAAAAATAACCCCAACCACTCGCTGTCTAATCTCTTTATTTTCGTTTACTTCCCTCAGCTTCTCTCTCTTTCCTATTCCGGTATCTCCTAGTTCCATGCTCCCAGTCTCTTAGTTCCTCACCCTTTTTATACCTCAAAGCCCTTCTAATTCCAGGTGTGTACAGGTACCTGCAATTGTTTGTGGGCGGGACCTGAGGTCCGTGTGCACAGTGCTTCTGATAAACAAAACAAAAAAAAATACTTTAATTACGAACTCCGTTTCACCCGTGCACCAAACAAAACAGACAAATAATAATCAACACAGCAACAACACAGTGCAAAAACGATCTAAATAAAATGTTCACACACGATCTAAATAAAATATTCACACAATACTAATTAATACGTGCAGAAAATAAATAAATAAACACAGGCATATGATTCCCAGCCAATACAACTGTGTTTATGCCCACGTTTCAAATAATGAAATTTATAAAAGCAAATCGTATTGTTTTATGTTTTCTTTACTTTTAAAGCTGAGAATCAAACACACTTCCGACAACTTCATAGCCCTGCTGGCTACGAACAAGTATTGAGTCGGCTGTTTCCCATGACCCTGGTGATACCGCGTGTTTTCCTAGTATCAGCGTCGGCATTACCATGTGTTTGGCATGCTTGCAGTACACTATAGCATTGCATAACAAACTGCCATTACAGCTGGACTTCGTGGCGCAACGGTAGCGAGTCTGACTCCAGATCAGAAGGTTGCGTGTTCAAATCACGTCGAGGTCAAAGTTGTTTTATTCCGCACTATTTCATTTTTTAACGTGTTTGAATTTGACTGTTTCCGGACATTTATTTATACAATTTAGCCTATACAACATATTGATTGTATATGTGGACCATTGAGAACAGTATAAACGATCTATTACTAGACGTAGCTTACAGGAGAAATGCCCTGGTTTAACATGCTGGGATGATCGACTTCGGCATTCTCCAACTGCTGTTTACATTTTCTAACACGTTATGAGGACGAATACAAAGTTTGACACTTTCCTTGTAAGTGGGGGTAAGCACAAGTTATTTTCAGATGTAATGTCTTTATTTAAGCTCAGTCTAGTCCTGCGTAGTCAAATCACATTACTGTTTAAAGTGTTCTTAAATTGTTTTAACATTAGCAGTGATCCATTTGAAATTTGCTTAATGATTTAAACAACTGAACTTATTGTCAGCTCGGTGCTGAGAAGAAAACACTCCCACTCCTCCTGGTGGATACCGAGACCAATCCCTTCAAAACAGTTTCACTCTAGAAATGATCCTTGCAAATATAGTCTTATCTTTTATTGGCAGACCGTCGCCCCCACCTGGCAAGCTCTTCTTCATATGATACAATGACTGGGCAACAACGAGGTGTTCCATTAACAATACAAACTAACTTGAGACAGCCATGCTGTTAAAGCATACCTTAAGTTTGTCATGTGAAACAAAAGCAAGTTTTGGCATTTTTGCATTGCCTGCCTCGTCAAACAGCAGTGTGGAGTAGTGGTTAGGGCTCTGGACTCTTGACCGGAGGGTCGTGGGTTCAGTCCCCAGTGGGGACACTGCTGCTGTACCCTTGAGCAAGGTACTTTACCTTGATTGCTCTAGTAAAAACCCAACTGTATAAATGGGAAACTGTATGTAAAAGTAATGTGATATCTTGTAACAATTGTAAGTCGCCCTGGATAAGGGCGTCAGCTAAGAAATAAATAATAATAATAATAATAATAATCAAACAAGCTCGAGCCACAGCACACAGTGCTGCTGCATCGGGACACAGAGGTGGATTTTAAAGCAACTGAATCAACGAGCTGAGACTACTTTTTGAAGAAATTGAAAACATGCCTCTTGTCGAAATATTTGCTATTTAATTAAAAAAATGTTTTGAATTTGCAAATGGCAGACTACATTGCCTTGCCCCCTCCCCCACAAAAAAATAGGACAATCTGAATTGCTCATATCAAGCTGCGATGTAGCCTATGAGAATCGCTAGCAGAATTTGAGGGGAATTAGCTCAAATGGTAGAGCGCTCGCTTAGCATGCGAGAAGTAGCGGGATCGATGCCCGCATTCTCCAAATAGTTTTAACGTATCTGCGTATTTAGTCCCAACACATTATGAAGATAAATACAAAGTGTGACAATTCTTTGTAACAGAGACGCCCGCCCTACATGTGTATTTTAAAGCACATTCTCCTAATTTGTAATGTTCCCAAGACTGAAAAACTGCAGTGCGCCGTCCATCGTATGTCTTCCGAGAAGCACAAAGGGAGATTGATTGATTATTTATTTATTTATTTATTTATTTATTTATTAATTAGCAATTAAAGAGTTTGTGTTTATTGAGAATAAAAATAAATGGCTTGAAGTTTGCTTTCATTTGTAACGTGTTTATAATGAAATATTGGTTCTTGTGTTTTTACCAATCATTGTACTGTATACTAGCTACTGTTGCATGCTTTTGCAACATGAGAGCTTCAACTCGCCGAATTATGACATCTAAATACTGCAGGCTCCTCTTCCAGACCTACGTTAACTTACTTATATCATCACTAACTGTTCTAAAGCAAACGTTTTACCCATAGACAAGGATTTTAATCGCAATAACCAAATATATGCTACCCTGCTTCACTGAAGCCAATAGTTTCAATTCCAATCGCAACCTCGAGATGGCAGCATAACACCACAAACTACATAATTTAAACTGATTTGCTATCGCTGCGAATCTCGCACACTCCAAACTTTCTATCAATTCCTGCAGTTCGTTGTCTTTCCGAGGGATTCTCTGTCCCGTCCTGCCTCAACCTCATTTTTACTTCATATATTACCTTGATTATTTCAAATCAAAACCCCTCCCTTCGAGGATCTGGTCATGAAGCCATGCTTATCAGCTTTCTGAGATGTTAAGAATCCACTGTCACATTAATTTTCAAGCTTCCTTGCATCAGGCCATTCCTGCAACCTTCTTGCTCCCGGATTTGCACTTCCTCATTTGCCCCCAACTTCATCAAGGCACTTAATACAACTTTCAAAGTCCATTTCATTCAATTTGAGCTTCCAGGCACATACGGAAACTATGTCCTACGATTATCAACATTTCAGTCAAGAGTCCTCCAACACCGCAATAGACAATACACTCTTAGACTGCTCCTGATCAAATCAATAGGTTTTGCAGCAGCCTCCGAGCAAAGCATTCTCATCCTCTCAGGTTCTGCAGAGGCCTCAGATCTACGCATTCTTCATCTCTGCCCAAAGGCAGACCCATCTCCGACATCATCTTAAACGCCTTAACTCTCAAATACCAATTTCCACTGCATTCAGCAGCTCTCTGCTCTCTACAACAGGCCACTGCACACTACTGACAGCATTCCATCGTTTCTCTGTTTCCGTCTGTCATAAACGGAGGGGGTTCTCTGTTTTTGTCTCTCCTAAACGGACCCGAGACACATTTCCTAAGCTCTCCACGCTGCCCAGCTGACAGCTTAGCTGCCTGAGGATGCCGCACTGAGTTGCGAAGGATCTGTCCTTTTGTCCTGTTGGTCCCCTTCCTGTCTCTTGTTCCACTAAATGCCCAGCAGCCAGAGGATGCTGCCTGACCCGTCGGGAGCGAGTGTCAGATTGTTGTATGTTATGTGTTTAAACTTTGCTCTTTCTCTCTCACTTTTACGTCACCCCTCTCAAGCCCTCGTAGGCAACCAGTGAAATGTGAGTTGATGTGAATAGAGTCAAATACATTGCATCATTCTGTATATATATATATATATATATATATATATATATATATATATATATATATATATATATATATATATAATTACAAGTAACTGTAGGTTTATCATCATAATGAAAACACATTACACATGACCACAGTTCTGTAACAAAATGACAATAACAAAGACGTTCCCATACCGGGAGTCGAACCCAGGCCACCTGGGTGAAAACCAGGAATCCTAACCGCTAGACCATATGGGAAGCTGATTAACAAGCTCCTGGACATGCAACAGTAGCTAGTATACAGTACAATGATGGTAAAAAAACCACTAATTCATTACAAACACGTTACAAATTAAAGCAAACTTCAAGCCATTTATATTTATTCTCAATTAACACAAACTCTTCAATTGCTAAAAAATATAAAAAATCTCCCTTTGTGCTTCTCGGAAGGCATACGATGGAGGGCACACTGCAGTTTTTCAGTCTGCGGGAATATTACAAATTAGCAGACTGCTTTAAAATACACATGTAGGGCGGGCGACTCTGTTACAAAGAATTGTCACACTGTATGTATCTCCATAATGCGTTGGGACTAAATACGCAGATATATTAAAACTATTTGGAGAATGCGGGCATCGAGCCCGCTTCTTCTCGCATGCTAAGCGAGCGCTCTACCATTTGAGCTAATTCCCCTCGCATTATGCCAGTGATTCTCATAGGCTACATCGCAGCTTGATATGAGCAATTCAGATTGTCAGATTTTTGGCAATGTAGTCTGCCATTTGCAAATTCAAAAAATAAATGGATTAACTAAATAGCAAATATTTCGACTTGAGGTATGTTTTCAATTTCTTCAAAAAGTAGTCTTAGCTCGTTGATTCAGTCGCTTTAAAATCCACTTCTGTCCCGATGCAGCAGCGCTGTGTGCTGTGGCTCGAGCTTGTTTGACAAGGCAGAAATTGAAATGGTATTGAGTGCTGACAAGAGTTTGGTATCAGCTGTTGATTTCCTTGAAAATCTTTTATAATAAAATGAACACATTTATTCATTTTAAAAATAAGTAAAAGTCAACTGTCAGAAGTGGGGGACGGAGGGGGGTGATGCTGGGACGCCAGAATCACCATCGAGCCCTCTTGAGGTGTCGTGGGCTAGTTGACGAAACACTGAGGATGGAAGGTGCCCACTTGAAAACCCCAGAGATGTACCCTACTTAGCTCAATCCAGACGGTTGTCATGCTGATGCGCTGGGGAGGCCGCACTTTGGTTGATCCCCGGAGCCAGCATCGCAGCCGTTGTGTGTGCTGATGCGCCAGGGAGGCAAAATAAGCTGATCCCTGGAGCCAGCATTACACTTCAGCCATTAACACCAGTCAGAAGGATATCTACATCATCATATGGAAGGAAACATAAATGGATGGAGACGCATATGGATCACATTATTTTACTGTAAAGCTACGTCTTAGTTGGTGCTTATCTTGGCGAGAGCCGAGTTCAAATCAGCATGAAGTTTTAACATCTACTCTCGTGTAATGGAAATCATGAAGATCTGGATACGTCCAGTGACTGCTGTGAATAGTGCAGCTGGCAACAAGGGAAAGACCTTGTGAAAGCCTGGAGAGACAGCTGACAGGAGGAAAGAGACCCCATTGGGGCTGGTAAGGGTTAGCTACCCTTGTCGGCAGTATCCAGCTCTGTGTTTACAGGATGCTGGAGACACCCGCCCAAGGCTTCTAAGAAATTAAAGAGAAAAATACCCCTAGAGTCTGCGAGAGCGGGGGCGGAAGATGACTCAACGTTGGACAACACGGTTAACGACTTAGGAACGGAAACGGATATGAGTATGGAGAGTACTTCACAAAAGACTAGTTCAAGATCTGCAGTTAACAAAGACATGGAACTCCAGGTTTGTGTCTGCGGCTGGAGCAAGGCGACAACGGTCAGGGGTTTGAAGATTCATCAAGGGAGAATGAAATGCTTGAAGGAGAAGGGACAAGGGCCTCGCATTGATCAGTACTTCTTACAAAGTCAGTCAAGTCAGTCGAATGAAATCCAGCGACAGGAAGCAAACCACAGTTCGCAGGATATCAGCACCCCTGTCATAGATGTGAGGAGGACTTGCATGGACACAGTTAGTGATGAACATAATGATCCTTGTGAACCTGGTCAGACAAACCAGCATAAGAGAGAAAAGAACCTCAACGGGCACAAGCCTGGACTGTGCACCTAAGTGGAAAGAAATAGAGCAAGCTGTGAAAAAAGCAAGGGCTTCATCATCTCCAGGGCCTAATGGAGTTCCGTACAGAGTGTACAAGAGTGCTTCAGGAGTTCTATGAATTCTGTGGAAATTGATGAAAGTGGCATGGGAAAAACAGGTTGTACCAATAGCATGGCGCCGAGCAGGTGGAGTCTTTATACCTAAAGAAAAAGATTCTACAAGCATCAGTCAGTTTCGTCCCATTTCCCTATTAAACGTAGAAGGCAAGATTTTCTTCAGCATTATTGCTCAGAGATTGTCAGCTTACCTATTAAAGAACTGCTTCATTGACACTTCAATACAAAAAGCGGGCATTCCAGGTTTCCCAGGTTGCTTAGAACACATCAATGTGATCTGGCAACAAATTCAATCAGCTAAAAAGGAGAGGAAGGAGCTCCATGTGACATTCCTGGATTTGGCTAATGCATATGGTTCAGTGCCACATGAACTACTTTGGGCAGCATTTGATTTTTTCAGTGTACCGATGACAATAACAAATTTAGTGAAGGCCTATTTTGGAGATTTGCAATTCAGTTTTTCAACTTCAGAATTCAGCACTACATGGCAATGCCTAGAGGTTGGAATAATGGCAGGATGCACCATTTCTCCACTGGCTTTTACCATGGCAATGGAAGTAATCATTAGGGCATCAAAATGGGTAGTAGGAGGAGAGCGCTTGGCTTCTGGAATGCGACTACCACCAATTCGAGCATACATGGATGACATGACAACCATGACTACAACAGTAGCCTGCACTAATCGATTATTGGGCAAATTAACCAATAACATTGAATGGGCACGAATGCAATTCAAGCCCACTAAATCAAGGAGCATCTCTATAATTAAAGGCAAAGTAGTAGATAAAACATTCTTCATTAATGGTGAGGCAATACCAACAGTGTCTGAGAAGCCAGTGAAGAGTCTTGGGAGATGGTACGACGGGGATCTAAAGGACACAGTTCGTGTGGGAGAAGTTAGACAACAAGCAGTGGAAGGGTTGAAGAGCATAGACAGCTGCGCTCTACCAGGTAAACTAAAACTCGGGTGCTTTCAGTTTGGTCTACTGCCGAGGTTGCTGTGGCCACTGACTGTGTACGAGGTTTCTTTGACAACAGTAGAGAAGCTGGAAGCTTTAATCAGTTCATACATCAGGAAATGGTTGGGAGTTCCACGCTGCCTCAGCAGAGTGGGACTTTATGGTAAAGGAATACTGCAGCTACCAGTCTCTGCTCTAACCGAGGAGTTTAAGTGCGCCAAGGTCAGATTGGAAATGACATTAGTAGAGTCACGCGATAAATGCGTAAGGGAGGCAGCACCTGTGTTGAAAACTGGAAGAAAGTGGGCGGCAAAGAAAGCTGTGGAAGATGCAAAGGCTGCCCTTCGAATTGGTGATATCATGGGGCAAGTTCAGCATGGAAGAGGGGGTCTTGGTTTCAGTTCAACTCCTCCTACATGGCACAAGGCGGCCCCAGCTCAAAGAAGGAAGCTGGTAGTCAACGAGGTGCAAAAGCAGGAGGAGAGGATGAGGTGTATAAAGGCCAT
Source organism: Acipenser ruthenus (assembly GCF_902713425.1). Classification (NCBI taxonomy): domain Eukaryota; kingdom Metazoa; phylum Chordata; class Actinopteri; order Acipenseriformes; family Acipenseridae; genus Acipenser; species Acipenser ruthenus. Next base: position 8,987,087 of record NC_081220.1, read on the forward strand.
TTCCCAGGCCAAACAGGGAGAATGGATGAGATGGGAGAGTGTGGAACAACACAAGATTGGCTGGCAAGACCTATGGTCAATGGAACAGAGCAGGATCAGTTTCCTCATCAGATCAACATATGATGTTCTCCCATCACCACAAAACCTAAACCTCTGGGTAGGAGAGGATCCCTCATGTCCTTTGTGTTCATCACCTGCAACATTAAGGCACATTTTGACAGGATGTAAGGTGGCTCTTAGCCAAGGACGGTTTACTTGGCGCCATGACCAGGTGCTGCGATGTTTGGCCTTAGCATTGGAAGACAAGCGTAACATGACCAATAAGTTGCCACCTGTTTCATCAAAACATTACATACAAAAGACAACATTCCTCCGCCCAGGAGAGCAACCACCAAGAAAAGGTGTTAAAACCAATCCTCGCCCAGGACAACTGGAAGCTGCTAGAGACTGGAAAATGCTGGCAGATGTTGGTCAACGGCTTATTTTTCCACCTGAGATTGCCACCACTAACCTTCGACCAGATATTGTCTTGTGGTCTGGATCAGCACGCCTTGTTCACCTGGTAGAGTTAACAGTGCCATGGGAGGATGCTGTAGATGAGGCGTATGAGAGGAAGAAACTGCGGTATGCTCAACTAGCCACTGAAGCGGAACAGCGAGGATGGAGAGTTCGGGTTTACCCAGTGGAAGTGGGTTGTCGAGGATTTGTGGCACACTCTACAACCCGGTTTCTCAGAGACGTCGGATTCAGTGGCCAAGAGTTGCGTCGCACAGTGAAGAACTTATCTGAAGCAGCAGAGAGGAGCAGCAACTGGCTGTGGTTGAGACGGAAAGATTCTGGCTGGGGACAGGTAAGTAAGCTGGGCTGAGTTGAGTGGGGGACGGAGGGGGGTGATGCTGGGACGCCAGAATCACCGTCGAGCCCTCTTGAGGTGTCGTGGGCTAGTCGACGAAACACTGAGGATGGAAGGTGCCCACTTGAAAACCCCAGAGATGTACCCTACTTAGCTCAATCCAGACGGTTGTCATGCTGATGCGCTGGGGAGGCCGCACTTTGGTTGATCCCCGGAGCCAGCATCGCAGCCGTTGTGTGTGCTGATGCGCCAGGGAGGCAAAATAAGCAGATCCCTGGAGCCAGCATTACACTTCAGCCATTAACACCAGTCAGAAGGATATCTACATCATCATATGGAAGGAAACGTAAATGGATGGAGACGCATATGGATCACATTATTTTACTGTAAAGCTACGTCTTAGTTGGTGCTTATCTTGGCGAGAGCCGAGTTCAAATCAGCATGAAGTTTTAACATCTACTCTCGTGTAATGGAAATCATGTCATGTCACGCTGTGCACTCTAGGATTGCATAACAAGCATGCACTACGCCAGGACTTCGTTGCGCAACGGTAGCGCGTCTGACTCCAGATCAGAAGGTTGCGTGTTCAAATCACGTCGAGGTCAAAGCCTCTTTATTTCTATTCCACTATATTTCATTTTTTAACGTGCCTGTATTTGAATGTCTCCGGACATTTATTTATACAATTTATTGATTATATAGCGACAAACAAATTTCAATCAAGTTCCAGTCTCTCTGCCATTATCTTGCGCTGCTGTGTTTGGTCAGGTAAAAAGGGCGTGACCAGAGCGGTATGGGCAATCCCGTTAGGTAGCTTGCATGTCAATCTCTCCTTCTTTTCTATTTATACACCCAGCACTGCTTCCGCCCTTCGTCTGTGTTTGTTTTTGGTCTGTGTTTGTTTTTTTGTTGTTCGCTCCTTTCACTGCAGGTCATTTCTCTGCTCAGCGCTGGTAGACAGTATCAGCTATTTTCCTACCTGCTCAGGTGATTCTTTTCATCATTCAGCTTTTGTATTTTTCTGCAGGAGCTCCATCGTTAGTCTTCTCTGCTCCCTCCAGTCTCCAGCGCAGCTACAGCGCCGTTCAAAGCGCAGCATCATTCTCAGCTTGCTCTGCGTTCTCATCAGAAAGACTGTTCCGACGTCACCGCTGCACTGCAACTCTTTAACACCGGTGCCTCACAGACCATGGTTACCACGGCAACGCCTCATCGAGTGACTACTGGGAGTGGTAAGTTGCCATGGCGACCAGGCAGCTTTAACAGGCAATGCGAGCCTGTGCCTCACTACTGCAATCTTCTGGCTCCTGCTGCTGCGCTTTTGCAACATGAGAGATTCAACTTGCCGAATTCTGACATCTAAATACTGCAGGCTCCTCTTCTAGACCTACGTTAACTTACTTATATCATCACTAACTGTTCTAAAGCAAACGTTTTATCCATAGACAAGGATTTTAATCGCAATAACCATATATATGTTACCCTGCTTCACTGAAGCCAATAGTTTCAATTCAAATCGCAACCTCCAGATGGCAGCATAACACCACAAACTACATAATTTAAACTGTCTCTTGTTCCACTAAATGCCCAGCAGCCAGAGGATGCTGCCTGACCCGTCGGGAGCGAGTGTCAGATTGTTGTATGTTATGTGTTTAAACTTTGCTCTTTCTCTCTCACTTTTACGTCACCCCTCTCAAGCCCTCGTAGGCAACCAGTGAAATGTGAGGTGATGTGAATAGAGTCAAATACATTGCATCATTCTGCAGTAACATTGCAGCAGTAACTGTAGGTTTATCATCATAATGAAAACACATTACACATGACCACAGTTCTGTAACAAAATGACAATAACAAGAATGTTCCCATACCAGGAGTCAAACCCGGGCCACCTAGGTGAAATCCAGGAATCCTAACCGCTAGACCATATGGGAAGCTGATTAATGAGCTCCTGGACATGCAACAGTAGCTAGTATACAGTACAATGATGGTAAAAAACCACTAATTCATTACAAACACGTTACAAATTAAAGCAAACTTCAAGCCATTTATATTTATTCTCAATTAACACAAACTCTTCAATTGCTAAAAAATATAAAAAATCTCCCTTTGTGCTTCTCGGAAGGCATACGATGGAGGGCGCACTGCAGTTTTTCAGTCTGCGGGAATATTACAAATTAGCAGACTGCTTTAAAATACACATGTAGGGCGGGCGACTCTGTTACAAAGAATTGTCACACTGTATGTATCTCCATAATGCGTTGGGACTAAATATGCAGATATTTTAAAACTATTTGGAGAATGCGGGCATCGATCCCGCCACTTCTCGCATGCGAAGCGAGCGCTCTACCATTTGAGCTAATTCCCCTCGAATTATGCCAGTGATTCTCATAGGCTACATCGCAGCTTGATATGAGCAATTCAGATTGTCAGATTTTTGGCAATGTAGTCTGCCATTTGCAAATTCAAAAAATAAATGGATTAACTAAATAGCAAATATTTCGACTAGAGGTATGTTTTCAATTTCTTCAAAATTAGTCTCAGCTCGTTGATTCAGTCGCTTTAAAATCCACCTCTGTGTCCCGATGCAGCAGCACTGTGTGCTGTGGCTCGAGCTTGTTTGACGAGTCAGAAAATAAAATGGTATTGAGTGCTGACAAGTGTTTGGTATCAGCTGTTGATTTCCTTGAAAATATTTTATAATAAAATGAACACATTTATTCATTTTAAAAATAAGTAAAAGTCAACTGCAAGAGTGGGATTTGAACCCACGCCTCCATTTGGAAACCAACACAAATTCTTTACAATCCTTGCTTGTGCTAGAATGCTGCAGCAAGTTAGTTTTTGTAGTTTGACAGGTTGGTATCTGTGGCGCAATCGGTTAGCGCGTTCGGCTGTTAACCGAAAGGTTGGTGGTTCAAGCCCACCCAGCGACGATGCTTTTTGCATTTCTTAATCACATTAGAAAATGGCACTCTGATACGTTGTTATTTCTTCCAATTACACTGAAGAAAAAAATGTGCTCTGTTTTTTAGTTCAAAATAATACAAAACAAAAAAAAAATTCTTGCTGTTTGCCGAAACCTGGGATCAAACCAGGGACCTTTAGATTTTCAGTCTAACGATATTTCGGCTTGACAAGACTCCATTTTCGAGATAACATTCTTTTTTAGAACAGCTTTAATATATTATTATTATTATTATTTATTTCTTAGCAGACGCCCTTATCCAGGGCGACTTACAATATAATTAAGTACATTTCTAAACAATCCGCTAGTAACATATATAATCTCAAAGCGCTATAATTTATTTATGGAGATAGAAGATCCTTTTTGATTCACATTGTAATAGTATTTGATCGAGATCACCACCACCGCGATCTTGAAATGATTTTTTGTATGACACAGAATTTCAGATCTGAAACGGAATGCCTGGCATCTACAGGCATCTACAGGCATCTACAAAAACTCTGTCTTTCCAAAGAATTGTGTGTTCTGGTCTCCGAGTGGAGATGTGGGTTCAAATCCCACTTCTGACAGTTCAATTTGACTTATTTATAAAAGGAATAAATGTGTTCATTTTACTATAAACGATTGTTTCAAGGAAATCAACAGCTGATACCACACTCTTCTCAGCACTCAATACCATTTTAATTTCCATTTTAAATCCGACTAAAATAGTGTTCCTAACACAGATTGCATTTTGTTGTAAACAGACTACTTGTTAACGTCACTGAAAAATATTTTGTTTCTAAACATGTGTTATTTAACTTGATTGTTTTAATATTCCAAATAACACATTACTTTGAAAAACATCTCCGTCTACCACTGGATCGTGGTCTCAGGCTGGGATGCGGACCATTGAGAACAGTATAAACGATCTATTACTAGACGTAGCTTACTGGAGAAATGCCCTCGTTTAACATGCTAGGATGATCAACTTCGGCATTCTCCAACTGCTGTTTACATTTTCTAACACGTTATGAGGACGAATACAAAGTTTGACACTTTCCTTGTAAGTGGGGGTAAGCACAAGTTATTTTCAGATGTAATGTCTTTATTTAAGCTCAATCTAGTCCTGCGTAGTGCAAATCACATTACTGTTTAAAGTGTTCTTAAATTGTTTTAAAATTAGCAGTGATCCATTTGAAATTTGCTTCATGATTTAAACAACTGAACTTATTGTCAGCTCGGTGCTGAGAAGAAAACACTCCCACTCCTCCTGGTGGATACCGAGACCAATCCCTTCAAAACATTTTCACTCTAGAAATGATCCTTGCAAATATAGTCTTATCTTTTATTGGCAGACCGTCGCCCCCACCTGGCAAGCTCTTCTTCATATGATACAATGACTGGGCAACAACGAGGTGTTCCATTAACAATACAAACTAACTTGAGACAGCCAAGCCGTTAAAGCATACCTTAAGTTTGTCATGTGATACAAAAGCAAGTTTTGGCATTTTTGCATTGCCTGCCTCGTCAAAGAAGCTCGAGCCACAGCACACAGCGCTGCTGCATCGGGACACAGAGTTGGATTATAAAGCGACTGAATCAACGAGCTGAGACTACTTTTTGAAGAAATTGAAAACATGCCTCTCGTCGAAATATTTGCTATTTAATTAAAAAAATGTTTTGAATTTGCAAATGGCAGACTACATTGCCTTGCCCCCCCCACAAAAAAAAGACAATCTGAATTGCTCATATCAAGCTGCGATGTAGCCTATGAGAATCGCTAACACAATTCGAGGGGAATTAGCTCAAATGGTAGAGCGCTCGCTTAGCATGCGAAAAGTAGCGGGATCGATGCTCGCATTCTCCAAATAGTTTTAATATATCTGCGTATTTAGTCCCAACGCATTATGGAGATAAATACAAAGTGTGACAATTCTTTGTAACAGAGACGCCCGTCCTACATGTGTATTTTAAAGCACATTCTCCTAATTTGTACTATTCCCAAGACTGAAAAACTGAAGTGCGCCGTCCTTAGTATGTCTTCCGAGAAACACAAAGGGAGATTATTTATTTATTTATTTATTTATTTATTAGCAATTAAAGAGTTTGTGTTAATTGAGAATAAAAATAAATGGCTTGAAGTTTGCTTTCATTTGTAACGTGTTTATAATGAAATATCGGTTCTTGTGTTTTTACCAATCATTGTACTGTATACTAGCTACTGTTGCATGTCCATGATTTTGCCCCTCATCTTCCCATATGGTCTAGCGGTTAGGATTCCTGGTTTTCACTCAGGCGGCCCGGGATCGACTCCCGGTATGGGAACGTTCTTGTTATTGTCATTTTGTTACAGAACTGTGGTCATGTGTAATGTGTCTTCAATATGATAATAAAGCTACAGTTACTCGAAATATATATATATATATATATATATATATATATATATATATATATATATATATATATATATATATATGTATATGTACAGAATGATGCAAATGTAACTGACTCTATTCACATTCCCATCGCGTGGAACCATCGCAGTTTGTTTTTAAATTATATTAATCCCTGGTCAAGACAAAGTCTCTCTGGGGTGGGACGATCATTAGAATGCGGATGTAAGGTCTCCGGTCCCATCATAGAAGCAATATAGTTTATTCACAAATAAATACCTACACATTTATTTATGTTTCTTTTTTTGGGTAAATTAACACATTATTGCATTCTGTCACGTCACGCTGTGCACTCTAGGATTGCATAACAAGCATGCACTACGTCAGGACTTCGTGGCGCAACGGTAGCGCGTCTGAATCCAGATCAGAAGGTTGCGTGTTCAAATCACGTCAAGGTCAAAGCCGTCTTTATTTCTATTCCACTATATTTCATTTTTTAACGTGCCTGGATTTGAATGTCTCCGGACATTTATTTATACAATTTATTGATTATATAGCGACAAACAAATTTCAATCAAGTTCCAGTCTCTCTGCCATTATCTTGCGCTGCTGTGTTTTTTCAGGTAAAAATGGCGTGACCAGAGCGGTATGGGCAATCCCGTTAGGTAGCTTGCATGTCAATCTCTCCTTCTTTTCTATTTATACACCCAGCACTGCTTCTGCTTTTCGTCTGTGTTTGTTTTTGGTCTGTGTTTGTTTTTTTGTTGTTCGCTCCTTTCACTACAGGTCATTTCTCTGCTCAGCGCTGGTAGACAGTATCAGCTATTTTCCTACCTGCTCAGGTGATTCTTTTCATCATTCAGCTTTTGTATTTTTCAGCAAGAGCTCCATCGTTAGTCTTTTCTGCTCCCTCCAGTCTCCAGCGCAGCTACAGCGCCGTTCAAAGCGCAGCGTCATTCTCAGCTTGCTCTGCGTTTTCATCAGAAAGACTGTTCCGACGTCACCGCTGCACTGCAACTCTTTCACAAAGGCGCCTCACAGACCATGGTTACCATGGCAACGCCTCATCGAGTGACTACTGGGAGTGGTAAGTTGCCATGGCGACCAGGCAGCTTTAACAGGCAATGCGAGCCTGTGCCTCACTACTGCAATCTTCTGGCTCCTGCTGCTGCGCTTTTGCAACATGAGAGCTTCAACTCGCCGAATTATGACATCTAAATACTGCAGGCTCCTCTTCTAGACCTATGTTAACTTACTTATATCACCACTAACTTCTAAAGCAAACGTTTTATCCATAGACAAGGATTTTAATCGCAATAACCAAATATATGCTACCCTGCTTCACTGAAGCCAATAGTTTCAATTCCAATCGCAACCTCGAGATGGCAGCATAACACCACAAACTACATAATTTAAACTGATTTGCTATCGCTGCGAATCTCGCACACTCCAAACTTTCTATCAATTCCTGCAGTTCGTGGTCTTTCCGAGGGATTCTCAGTCCCGTCCTGCCTCAACCTCTTTTGCTTCATATATTAACTTGATTATTTCAAATCAAAACCCCTCCCTTCGAGGGTCTGGTCATGAAGCCATGCTTATCAGCTTTCTGAGATGTTAAGAATCCACTGTCACATAAATTTTCCAGCTTCCTTGCATCAGGCCATTCCTGCAACCTTCTTGCTCCCGGATTTGCACTTCGTCATTTGCCCCCAACTTCATCAAGGCACTTAATACAACTTTCAAAGTCCATTTCATTCAATTTGAGATTCCAGGCACATACGGAAACTATGTCCTACGATTATCAACATTTCAGTCAAGAGTCCTCCAACACCGCAATAGACAATACACTCTTAGACTGCTCCTGATCAAATCAATAGGTTTTGCAGCAGCCTCCGAGCAACGCATGCTCATCCTCTCAGGTTCTGCAGAGGCCTCAGATCTACGCATTCTTCATCTCTGCCCAAAGGCAGACCCATCTCCGACATCATCTTAAACACCTTAACTCTCAAATACCACTGCACACTACTGACAGCATTCCATCGTTTCTCTGTTTCCGTCTGTCCTAAACGGAGGGGGTTCTCTGTTTTTGTCTCTCCTAAACGGACCCGAGACACATTTCCTATGCTCTCCACGCTGCCCAGCTGACAGCTTAGCTGCCTGAGGATGCCGCACTGAGTTGCGAAGGATCTGTCCTTTTGTCCTGTTGGTCCCCTTCCTGTCTCTTGTTCCACTAAATGCCCAGCAGCCAGAGGATGCTGCCTGACCCGTAGGGAGCGAGTGTCAGATTGTTGTATGTTATGTGTTTAAACTTTGCTCTTTCTCTCTCACTTTTACGTCACAACTCTCAAGCCCTCGTAGGCAACCAGTGAAATGTGAGTTGATGTGAATAGAGTCAAATACATTGCATCATTCTGTATATATATATATATATATATATATATATATATATATATATATATATATATATATATATAATTACAAGTAACTGTAGGTTTATCATCATAATGAAAACACATTACACATGACCACAGTTCTGTAACAAAATGACAATAACAAAGACGTTCCCATACCGGGAGTCGAACCCAGGCCACCTGGGTGAAAACCAGGAATCCTAACCGCTAGACCATATGGGAAGCTGATTAACAAGCTCCTGGACATGCAACAGTAGCTAGTATACAGTACAATGATGGTAAAAAACCACTAATTCATTACAAACACGTTACAAATTAAAGCAAACTTCAAGCCATTTATATTTATTCTCAATTAACACAAACTCTTCAATTGCTAAAAAATATAAAAAATCTCCCTTTGTGCTTCTCGGAAGGCATACGATGGAGGGCACACTGCAGTTTTTCAGTCTGCGGGAATATTACAAATTAGCAGACTGCTTTAAAATACACATGTAGGGCGGGCGACTCTGTTACAAAGAATTGTCACACTGTATGTATCTCCATAATGCGTTGGGACTAAATACGCAGATATATTAAAACTATTTGGAGAATGCGGGCATCGAGCCCGCTTCTTCTCGCATGCTAAGCGAGCGCTCTACCATTTGAGCTAATTCCCCTCGCATTATGCCAGTGATTCTCATAGGCTACATCGCAGCTTGATATGAGCAATTCAGATTGTCAGATTTTTGGCAATGTAGTCTGCCATTTGCAAATTCAAAAAATAAATGGATTAACTAAATAGCAAATATTTCGACTTGAGGTATGTTTTCAATTTCTTCAAAAAGTAGTCTTAGCTCGTTGATTCAGTCGCTTTAAAATCCACTTCTGTCCCGATGCAGCAGCGCTGTGTGCTGTGGCTCGAGCTTGTTTGACAAGGCAGAAATTGAAATGGTATTGAGTGCTGACAAGAGTTTGGTATCAGCTGTTGATTTCCTTGAAAATCTTTTATAATAAAATGAACACATTTATTCATTTTAAAAATAAGTAAAAGTCAACTGTCAGAGTGGGATTTGAACCCACGCCTCCATTTGGAAACCAACACAAATACTTTACAGTCCTTGCTTGTGCTATAGTGCTGCAGCAAGTTAGTTTTTGTAGATTGACAGGTTGGTCTCTGTGGCGCAATCGGTTAGCGCGTTCAGCTGTTAACCGAAAGGTTGGTTGTTCAAGCCCACCCAGGGACGATGCTTTTTGCATTTCTTAATCACATTAGAAAATGGCACTCTGATACATTGTTATTTCTTCCAATTACACTGAAGAAAAAAATGTGCTCTGTTTTTTAGTTCAAAATAATACAAAACAAAAAAATTCTTGCTGTTTGCCGAAACCTGGGATCAAACCAGGGACCTTTAGATTTTCAGTCTAACGCTATTTCGGTTTGACAAGACTCCATTTTCGAGATAACATTCTTTTTTAGAACAGCTTTAATATAATTAAGTACATTTCTAAACAATCCGCTAGTAACATATATAATCTCAAAGCGCTATAATTTATTTATGGAGATAGAAGATCCTTTTTGATTCACATTGTAATAGTTTTTGATCGAGATCACCACCACCGCGATCTTGAAATGATTTTTTGTATGACACAGAATTTCAGATCTGAACCGGAATGCCTGGCATCTACAGGCATCTACATGAACTCTGTCTTTCCAAAGAATTGTGTGTTCTGGTCTCCGAGTGGAGATGTGGGTTCAAATCCGACTTCTGACAGTTCAAATTGACTTATTTATAAAAGGAATAAATGTGTTCATTTTACTATAAACGATTGTTTCAAGGAAATCAACAGCTGATACCACACTCTTCTCAGCACTCAATACCATTTTAATTTCCATTTTAAATCCGACTAAAATAGTGTTCCTAACACAGATTGCATTTTGTTGTAAACAGACTACTTGTTAACGTCACTGAAAAATATTTTGTGTCTAAACATGTGTTATTTAACTTGATTGTTTTAATATTCCAAATAACACATTACTTTGAAAAACATCTCCGTCTACCACTGGATCGTGGTCTCAGGCTGGGATGCGGACCATTGAGAACAGTATAAACGATCTATTAGTGGAAGTAGCTTACATGAGAAATGCCCTCGTTTAACATGCTAGGATGATCGACTTCGGCATTCTCCAACTGCTGTTTACATTTTCTAACACGTTATGAGGACGAATACAAAGTTTGACACTTTCCTTGTAAGTGGGGGTAAGCACAAGTTATTTTCAGATGTAATGTCTTTATTTAAGCTCAATCTAGTCCTGCGTAGTGCAAATCACATTACTGTTTAAAGTGTTCTTAAATTGTTTTAACATTAGCAGTGATCCATTTGAAATTTGCTTCATGATTTAAACAACTGAACTTATTGTCAGCTCGGTGCTGAGAAGAAAACACTCCCACTCCTCCTGGTGGATACCGAGACCAATCCCTTCAAAACATTGTCACTCTAGAAATGATCCTTGCAAATATAGTCTTATCTTTTATTGGCAGACCGTCGCCCCCACCTGGCAAGCTCTTCTTCATATGATACAATGACTGGGCAACAACAAGGTGTTCCATTAACAATACAAACTAACTTGAGACAGCCAAGCCGTTAAAGCATACCTTAAGTTTGTCATGTGATACAAAAGCAAGTTTTGGCATTTTTGCATTGCCTGCCTCGTCAAAGAAGCTCGAGCCACAGCACACAGCGCTGCTGCATCGGGACACAGAGGTGGATTTTAAAGCGACTGAATCAACGAGCTGAGACTACTTTTTGAAGAAATTGAAAACATGCCTCTCGTCGAAATATTTGCTATTTAATTAAAAAAAATGTTTTGATTTTGCAAATGGCAGACATTAGGACAATCTGAATTGCTCATATCAAGCTGCGATGTAGCCTATGAGAATCGCTGACACAATATGAGGGGAATTAGCTCAAATGGTAGAGCGCTTGCTTAGCATGCGAGAAGTAGCGGGATCGATGCCCGCATTCTTCAAAGAGTTTTAACGTATCTGCGTATTTAGTCCCAACGCATTATGGAGATAAATACAAAGTGTGACAATTCTTTGTAACAGAGACACCCACCCTACATGTGTATTTTAAAGCACAGTCTCCTAATTTGTAATATTCCCCAGACTGAAAAACTGCAGTGCGCCGTCCATCGTATGTCTTCCGAGAAGCACAAAGGGAGATTATTTATTTATTTATTTATTTATTTATTTATTTATTTATTAGCAATTAAAGAGTTTGTGTTAATTGAGAATAAAAATAAATGGCTTGAAGTTTGCTTTCATTTGTAACGTGTTAATAATGAAATATCGGTTCTTGTGTTTTTACCAATCATTGTACTGTATACTAGCTACTGTTGCATGTCCATGATTTTGTTCCTCAGCTTCCCATATGGTCTAGCGGTTAGGATTCCTGGTTTTCACTCAGGCGGCCCGGGTTCGACTCCCGGTATGTGAACGTTCTTGTTATTGTCATTTTGTTACAGAACTGTGGTCATGTGTAATGTGTCTTAAATATGATAATAAAGCTACAGTTACTCGAAATATATATTATATATATACAGAATGATGCAAATGTATTTGACTCTATTCACATTCGCATCGCGTGGAACCATCGCAGTTTGTTTTTAAATTATATTAATCCCTGGTCAAGTCAAAGTCTCTCTGGGGTGGGACGATCATTAGAATGTCGATGTAAGGTCTCCGGTCCCATCATAGAAGCAAGATAGTTTATTCACAAATAAATACCTACACATTTATTTATGTTTCTTTTTTTGGTAAATTAACACATTATTGCATTCTGTCACGTCACGCTGTGCACTCTAGGATTGCATAACAAGCATGCACTACGCCAGGACTTCGTGGCGCAACGGTAGCACGTCTGACTCCAGATCAGAAGGTTGCGTGTTCAAATCACGTCGAGGTCAAAGCCGTCTTTATTTCTATTCCACTATATTTCATTTTTTAATGTGCCTGGATTTGAATGTCTCCGGACATTTATTTATACAATTTATTGATTATATAGCGACAAACAAATTACTTCCTGGGGGGGCAGTTCAGTTTCAATCAAGTTCCAGTCTCTCTGCCATTATCTTGCGCTGCTGTGTTTGGTCAGGTAAAAAGGGCGTGACCAGAGCGGTATGGGCAATCCCGTTAGGTAGCTTGCATGTCAATCTCTCCTTCTTTTCTATTTATACACCCAGCACTGCTTCCGCCCTTCGTCTGTGTTTGTTTTTTTTGTTGTTCGCTCCTTTCACTGCAGGCCTGTAATGTCTGTCACCTGTTTTGTATTGTCTTGATAATTTTAATTAATCAAGTAAATTAGTTGCTTGTTAGGAGGGGAAATAAAGGTATAGGAGAAATGGGAGGAGAAGTGGCGATGTGAAACGGGAGCGCTGGGTTAAGCACCGCTCAAGAAAGAAAGAAAGAAAGAAAGAAAGAAAGAAAGAGAGAAAGGGGTTTGAGAGTTTTTTTTTTGTGGTATACTACGCCACGGATTTTGGAAAGTTAAACCTGTGTGGTTTTGAAGGCGTATGTAGCATCGACAGCGAACTTGATCTGAATTGGCTGTTTCAAGATGCAGTTCACGTGCAGGTTCACCGACCAAACTAAGTAAGACAAAACCTTCTTCCTTTAGCGGTTGTGATATTTTCCCCTTGAATAGTACTGCATGTAAATTATATTTTAAATATTAATGATAATTATGTTAGTTTAATGGGGTGGGACATTAGAACTGAAGGATTACGTTATAAAGTATTATTGCAGTCTGCTTGTAGAAGGTTATTGAAATCTAGAATGGGGTATGTTGATTGCTGACTGGGTTGTTCCCTTTCAAGTCGAAAATAACCATCAAGGTATGGGACATTGCCGTCAGGCAGTAGGGATTGGCTGAGCTTTATGTCAAAGCAGCCGATAGGCCTCTGCGCGAGCTGCCGTGTAAGCCCGCCCCCCTGGGAGCTTACTATACGCAGCGCGCGGAGAGTCACTTCCTCTTTTGCCTTCAGCCTCAGTAGCGGTAGGACTTAGAGCTGTACATTGATTGTAATCCATAAGCTTAGGCTTGAGAAGCTGTTTTTTCCCCTTCTCTGAGTTTATTTCAGTGTTTTATTATTATTATTATTGTTACTATTATTATTAGATATATATTGTTTTTTTCTATATATATCTTTCTCGCTTTGCTTTTGCATCGCGTTTCTTCGTGGTCTCTCTGTCTTTCCTCTGTTCTTATAATTATTATTGTGTGGGTTTTTTGTAATTTATTGTGTATATATATATATTTTGTTATATATATTGTGTATATATATTGTTGTTCGGACGCGTGTTGCGTTGGCCTTGGCCCACGTGCAGTTTGCATCCTTGGTCTAGCTTAGGCTAGACCGTGTGTGTGCGTGTAGTCTGCTCTGCAGTGTTCCTCCCCACCGCGGCGCGTTCCCGCCACGTGGTATTGTACTACACCCTCTTCTGCAGCGTCCCTTCACTATACAGAGGAAGACAACCACCAACGTGCAAAATCCCCAGCACCATCAGGTAGGTATTGCACAGCATCAGATGCCAGCACTTAGCGTACCAGCACTTAGCGTCTCCGCTTGGCGGGTCAGCTGACGCTTAGGCGTCTGTGCTAGCGTTCCACGCTCGGTACTCGCGCACCGGCGCTCGTGCTCCGGCGCTCGTGCTCCGGCGCTTTTGGTGTCAGCGCTTGTGCGCTTGATGCAGCGCTTCGGCACTTTGTGCAGCGCTTCTGCGCTTGGTGCTTAGTGCTTCTGCACTTGGGGCTCGGTGCTCGACGCTCGGTGCTTGACGCTCGGTGCACGTTCCATCAGCGCTCGGTGCTCGACGCTCGGTGCTCGACGCTCGGTGCTCGACGCTTGGTGCCTTGACGCACGCACCTCGGTGCTCCGTGCTTCGGTGCTCGACGCTCGACGCTTAGGCGCTAGATGCTCGGTGCTCGGCGCTTGGCGCCTCGACGCACGCACCCTCGACGCACGCACCTCGATGCTCGACGCTTCGGCGCTCGACGCACGCACCCTCGACGCTCGATGCATGCACCTCGGCGCTTGACGCGGCGGCGCTTGACGCGGCAGCGCTCGACGCACGCACTTCAGGTGCTCGACGCTTGGTGTCTGACGCTTCGGCGTTCGACGCGCGCACCTCGGCGTTTGACGCGACAGTGGATACTAATGACCCTATCTGGTCAGTGGTGGAGAGGGCAGCCCGTCACTTAGGCGTGGACTGGCCTGCGTTAGAGCCAACACGACACTCTCTGTTTGAGTTACCATCGGCTCCGCCCCTTCAGTCCAGGATGCTCCCGGCATTCCCGGATTTTATTAAGGAGGTGCAGTCCACCTGGGGAGCCCCGGCCTCCGCCCCTGCGACTTCTCGCAAGGCTTCGGCTTTCACCATGCACGGGGCGAGTGAAGCTGGGTTAGCGTCTTTTCCACCAGTGGGCGCCGCGTTCGCCGCGCTAGTAAAGGCGCCGACATTATCGGGGCTGGATAAGGACCCTTCCTGCCCTAACAGGCAATGTAGGACTACGGAGGCCCACCTGAAAAAGGGTTATGCCAAGGCTACAGAGGCAGTTAGGCTGTCTAACGTGGCCAGCCTCCTGACAGTCTACCAGGCGGCGCTGATTCACGATCTGCCTGAGTCCCCATCCCTCGGACTTAGAACCGAGCTGGGTGCAGTTGCACAGCTTTTGGTTAAGCTGGCTCAGCTGAATGCGCGAGCACAGGGCAGGAGCATTGCTTCCCTTGTGGTGGCAAGGAGGCAGCTCTGGCTCTCACAGGCCAGGGTACAGGAGCCTGATAAGGCCCCATTGCTAGATGCTCCTATATCCCCGGGGCACACGTTTGGCCCAGCGGTGGAGGAGATGCTGCAACGCTCCGTCAAGGCGTGTGACGCGTCGCAGCAGTTGGCTAAGATGTGGCCAAGCAAGCCCTTCCAGCCAAGGCGGCCGCAGGAGCGCCAATGGCGCAGGAGCGCCAATGGCACAGCAGCAAGCGCACCCACAGGGCAGTAAAACCACCCCTTTGGGGGTTTCAGCACGCAGCCAACCCGCGTTTGCAAGACCGCAGCGCGGAGGGTAGCACCCTAGAGGAGGTAGCAGACCACGTCCTCGTGGCTCTGGCCAGGCCCCTCGTGAGCGAGCGCAGCCTAAGCAGCCCTGAGAAACCCCGACAGCCGTTAACCCACCCCTACACTGTTCCACAGCTCCTGTTCTGGCAACAATGCACAAACGACATTTGGGTGCGCAAAACTATACTTACCGGGTACACCCTTCAATTCCAGTTAAACCCCCCCCCCCTTCAGGGGAGTGGTGGTAACTGCAGTGAAGGACTCGGTTCAGTCCTCAGCTCTAAATGCAGAAATACAGGCATTGCTCAAGAAGAATGCCATTCAACTAGTAGACCCTGCTCTGACCGACCAGGGGTTCTACTCCAAGTACTTCCTAGTGCCAAAAAAGGACGGCGGTCTCCGCCCTATTTTAGATCTGCGACTACTGAACAAATACCTACGGGTGTTGTCGTTCAAGATGCTTACGCACAGGCACATTGTCCAGTCCATCCGGCAAGGCGACTGGTTTACCACCGTAGACCTCACAGATGCATACTTTCACGTTCCCATCTGTCCGGGTCACAGGAAGTACCTACGATTCGCATTTCAGAGCAGGGTCTATGAGTTTTGTGTCCTGCCATTCGGCCTGTCTCTAGCTCCTCGAACCTTTTCGAAGTGTATGGATGCCATTTTAGCCCTCTTGCGGACTCAAGGCGTCCGACTGCTGAACTATCTGGACGACTGGCTCATCTGCGCGCAGTCAAAGGAGCAGTTGGCTCAGCACACAGTGATGGTTACAGACCATCTTCAGCGGCTAGGTCTGAAGGTCAATTCAGAAAAGAGCTGCCTCGTGCCGAGCCAACAGACCGAATTTTTGGGTCTGCATCTGGACTCTGTGTCCATGGAAGCGACCCTGTCGACACAAAGATTTGCCTCACTGGAGCGGTGTCTCTCCCTATTCAGGTTGAGAGAAACAGTCAGCATGGAGCTGTGTCAGCGCATGCTGGGGTTGATGGCTGCCGCCTCGCAAGCCCTTCCTTTGGGCTTACTACACCAGAGACCTCTGCAGGTCTGGTTCAATGCCTTCGCGTTGCATCCGCGGAGAGACAAACACCGCAGGTTGAGGGTATCCCGAGCCTGCTGGGAAGCACTGCGCTGGTGGAAAGTTCCGTCGAACATCCGCCAGGGCGTACGCTTGGGTCCCATCTTCCGAAGGGAGGTTATTACGACCGATGCTTCCAACCAAGG
The DNA here is from genome assembly GCF_902713425.1 of Acipenser ruthenus. Taxonomy (NCBI): domain Eukaryota; kingdom Metazoa; phylum Chordata; class Actinopteri; order Acipenseriformes; family Acipenseridae; genus Acipenser; species Acipenser ruthenus. Next base: position 9,004,009 of record NC_081220.1, read on the forward strand.
TTGGGGAGCAGTCTGGAACCGGTCGGTTGATACCAATAGGCTTACATGACAGGTATTGGGTATAGACAATGTCATATACACAGAAATGAACACGGATTGTGTTTTTTTAAGGGCTGACTCATTTTAATGTTCGAGAGATCTACGTGTACTGGACAAATATACTGGATTTTTTCCATGTCGTAATTGTGCCGCCTGTGATAATGCGTTTGAAACTAGAGATAATGTGAGATAATGTCTGTTACTGGCGGATAGTTTACAAATGTACTCAATTATGTTACAACTTTTGTGTCTACAAAACATATCTGTAACATTTATGTAATGCCTGTGTGGTTTCTTCATGAAGTTAATTTGCTAACAGACTGTTCTTATTTGTTTCTAACCGTGAAGCAATCACTCTGTTTGACGTATATTTTCTGTCTGTAAGAGGAGTGTCCTTGTGATCCCATATAGAATGCGACGAAACAGGTCGCCCTCCTTAATATAAACAGATAAAGAATAAGTTCACGCACACACAAGGTGATTTACTGTAGCGTCAGACTTTGGAGGTTTAGCAGTGTACTGCAGTGTTGTGCAAAGTCGCCGGTGTAAGTCAGGATGGCCGAGCGGTCTAAGGCGCTGCGTTCAGGTCGCAGTCTCTCTGGAGGCGTGGGTTCGAATCCCACTTCTGACAAATCTGTTCATTTATTTATTTCTTAAAACGTCCACCGAATGCTTGGTAATTTGATTTGTTTTTCTTGTTAGTATTCAAATCACAAGGTCGTTAAATGAGAGAAAGTCACCGCAAGCCTGCACCTCACCACATCCTTCACACTGTTAAATTGCCTCATTATGACGAGGCCTCTAATTATGCCTTTCCAATACTTTGAATGTGTTATTGTTCAGTTTAACATGAGAACATCTTAGTAGAACAATCATAATGTCCGCAGGACTTATTTTCCTCGGCTTCTAGTAACAAGCTTTGAGTGTGTGGCCGGTTAGCTCAGTTGGTTAGAGCGTGGTGCTAATAACGCCAAGGTCGCGGGTTCGATCCCCGTACGGGCCATGGCTTTTCTTCTTTAAAGAAACCACAGCATTTGTAATGGTGGCAAAATGAACATTCTTTAACAAAAGGAACCGAAGCGATATGAACTACAACCAGTAATATTTCAGACTTCCTGAGCTTTAAACATGTATTAACAATGAACACATACAATCAATTAAAAACAAAACTTACGTAGTCAGCAGGATTCGAACCTGCGCAGGGAAACCCCAATTGATTTCAAATCCATCGCCTTAACCACTCGGCCACGACTACATGCTCGCACGGTTAGTTGTGAAAATATCCAAAAGAAGTAAATGGCTCCCGCAGTAATGCTGTAGATGGCAGTAAAGGCTAACTAATGAACCCAAGTCAAAAGCCTTTGTTGAAACTCTGTCAGATTTGTACAAGGCAAGCACACGTGGGAAAAGTAAATACAATATAATTTCTGTTAGCGTTCATAATAATGAATACATCTTTATTTCAAAATACGTAGCTATTTAACTGATCTTTTCAAAACTCCCCCATCCACAAAAACAAAGTAGTTATTTATTTCAACTGAAAAACTGACTTGCTTCATTGCTGCTGCCAGATCACTCGAGCACGTTCCGGCTAGCGTGAGCGGACTAAGCAGATAACAAGATCTACAAAATATCACATGCCAATAAAACTTACCATAATTATGTTCATTTTATTATTATTTATTTAGCAGACGCCTTTATCCGTGGCGACTTACAGAGACTAGGGTGTGTGAACTATGCATCAGCTGTAGAGTCACTTACATTTACATCTCACCCGAAAAACGGAGCACAAGGAGGTTAAGTGACTTGCTCAGGGTCACACAATGAGTCAGTGGCTGAGGTGGGATTTGTACCGGGGGACCTCCTGGTTACAAGCCCTTTATCTTTAACCACTGGACCACACAGCCTCCTATAACAAAATCAGACCCCAGATAGGACTTGAAACCACAATCCATGGCTTAGAAAGCCAGTGCCTTATCCATTAGGCCACAAGGGCTGACACAAAACGCACATTTGGTAGTAATAAAGAAAGTGGGTCAATAGTATCGTGGTTTAATACATCTCCAAGCCATCGTTGGTGTTCAAACACAGCAGAGTGTTACATTGGGAAAGGACCGTACTTGTCAGTACGTATTTGACATTCATGTGGGAAGATTTAAGATTGTGAAGAAGTTTAAATATGATGCGTATTTGCGCATTGGGAACCTTACATAATTAGGTTTTTGATTAATGCCACTTTCTTACGGACAGTAATCAAGGTGACGATACAAGACCAGAGCCAATAAAGCAGTTATTTTCCTGTCCTTTCATTACCATATTCTAGTGTGCTTGTTCAGAATATGCGTGAATCGTGAAAACGTCTTGCGAATATGAGAACAAAGCCAGCATTCACTTTATTGATCACCATGTGGATTAACCGCTATTGGAACACAGATGATTGTGTTAAAGATGTTAATAGACTTTTAATGTACACGTTTTAGAGCTAAACGTTTGTTGAGACAGTTCAAGCGCTGTAGCAGTGTTTAACTATTTCCTGGATGTTTGCCTTTTGGTTTTACTCTGGAAAAAGTAATAATAATAATAAAAAGTAGGCAAAACCATTTTTTGAGAAAACGCATTTGGGAGAAAAACTAACAGTTTGGAAACACTTTTGCAAAGGCATTGGATTCTATTGTGGTGTTTCCGAACTGTTGAACGTTTCTCATTACATGCAGGTTTACTGGCTTGACAAAAAGGCGATTGACGAAAAGAATGCTGTCTCGATAGCAAAATCGCGTCAAGCTGAAATAGCTCATTTGGGAGAGCGTTAGACTGTAACGGTCCCTGCTTCGATACCGGGTTTTTGTAAACAGCACGACTAGGGTTATTTGTTCTTAATTAATTTTTTGAATTAAAAAAACAGCAAATTTTTTCTTTAGTGTAATTGGAGGAAATAAAAACGTATTATAGTGCCATTTTCTAATGCGATAAAGAAATGCAAAAAGCATCATCTCTGCGTGGGCTTGAAACACCAAAATTTCGATTAACAGCCGAACGTGCTAACCGATTATGGTGTTTTATTAGATAACACCCTGGGAGCTCAACAGAACAGTGTGTATGCATAGAGCTAAAATGGAAACCAAATATATACGATTCAAATGGGAATCGTATTCAGATTTTAAGCACAAATTTGATAGACTTCACAGTGCAAAGGAGGAAGGCAGACAATGCAAATGAGGCAACTGGCTCCTACATTTTAAATCATACGAGAAACTTGAACCCAATTAAGCTTTTAACCGCCTGCAGTTTGGAATGAGTTTGAAATGTTGTTGTAACACCTCACTGGGCAACAGCAATTGCATTATATGAAAGTTCCTGTTAATTTCTCAGCGGCACAGCTACCGGTGCCACTCTGAGTTGGAGGTAGACGGTCGGCCACTTGCCCATAAAACAATACTTTCCGGGATCATTTCTATAGTGATTTGCCAGCGAAATGTGTTTATAAATTGTTTGGACTCGCTATCCACGAGGAAGAGTGAGAGTGTTCGTTTTTGAGCGTGAAGGGGACAGCGAGTGTTTTTTTTTTTTTTTGGCCAACTGCTCCCTGTTATTGATGACCGCTCCAGTGTTCCTTAGGGGGCTGGAGGAAGCGGACACGTTCTGAGTGGGTATCTTGCCTAAAGGTACGCAAGACGAACTACAGTTGCAAAGCACTGCTGCTTTTTCGATGCTTGATTAAAACTATCAATCTGACTGAAAACACGGATCACATTAATTGTGATCTGTTTGATACCAATAGGCTTACGTGACAGGTATTGTGTATAGACAATGTCATATACACAGAAATGAACACGGACAGTGTTTTTTAAGGGCTGACTTATTTTAATGTTCGAGAGATCTAGGTGTACTGGACAAATATACTGGATTTTTTCCATGTCGTAATTGTGCCGCCTGTGATAATGCGTTTGAAACTAGAGATAATGTGATATAATGTCTGTTACTGGCGGATAGTTTACAAATGTACTTGTGACAGGGTGGCTTTTTAATTTATTTTTGTACCAAGGTATTTTTGTTGACTCCAAGAACCTTTCCTACTTCCCTTCATGTCTGAATGTGTGTGTGCTTGTGATATGCATGATTAATGAATTCTGACTTACCATTTCCCCTATTTTCCCCAAATCACTGCAGTGTATCCCCATTCTTGGAGAACAACACAAGCAAAGAGAAAATATCATTAAAAAACCAAAGTTTGTATTATTCATACCTGTGTATAAAAATCCTTGTTGCTGGTAGTAGCTGATCAGCAGTGTATAAAAGATGGCCGCCAGTGATACCTCAGCATATAAAGATGGCTGATAGTGCCACATCAGCAGAAACAAAATGGTTGCTGAGGTTAAAGGTCATAGCTAATATTTAAAAGTGCACTTTTCTTTATGTTGTTGTCTTATATATGTGTATGGTTAACCTTATGTGTGTGGATCTGGACAAAATATTTTTTTTGATGATGCTAATGAAGCATTTTTGCATCTGTATTTATTTATTTTTTTTTTTAATTGAGAGCTGTATCTTTAAATGAGAGTTGCCTTATGGGAAATTGATTCTGTATATAAAGGCCTTGGAATGCTCAGGGGGGGAGATCTAACCTTGAAGGTGGGTGCTGGAGAGACTCATGGCGTATTACTGTCTCTTGTGTTTCTTTTGTTTCATATAAATAAATCGTTTTTTTACAATTTAATTCTGGCGTTTTTAACATCCTTTTTGGCAAGCCAAACCCAGTCACTCGGCCCGGTGACATATGGTGTCAGAAGCGGGGTTTTGCGGCTTGGGTGTTGCAAACATGAACACCATGATTTACCAGAATGCATAAAACGAGAGAATGGAGACAAAGGCCAAAAACGAGAAAGACAGTGGAAAAAATATCAACCAGACTTCCAACACCCCAAAAGAAAGAAGACCGCTGGAGTAAAGTGGTACATCATCTTAAACAGATGGCAGATGAGGATACGATGGAGGAGGGAGCAGAGGGAGTTATAACAGGTGCCAGACCCAAAACAACTCCTACCTTGCAAGTCCAGACCAGGTCCCAAAAGACTAATTTTCCAGCAACCAGAGTTTCTGAACCAGCAGCTGAACTGTCAGGTGGCCTACCGGAAGATATAGGGTCACTGTTAAAATGGCTGGCGATTCAGCAGGTGGAGACTGAAAAAAGACGACAGGAGGATGAGAAACGCCGGGTGGAGGAATTCCAGAGGTTCCGTGAAGAACAGCAGTTCCGAGAGCTGAAACTGCTTAAGGAGCAGCTTCAGAGAGAAGAACAGCAGCGCCAAGATTGGACAGACATGCTGAAAGCTCTGAAAGAAGCAGAATCTCACCAAGTGCCGGTCTGGAAGGATCCCAAGCTGGTTAGGCTGATGCCAGATGATGACATTGAGGCATATTTGACTACTTTTGAGAGAGTAGCACAGTCATGTCAGTGGCCACAGGAACAGTGGGTGTTGCGGCTTGCACCAAACTTAACAGGGAAGGCCCAGAAAGCCTACAGTGGAATGGACATTCAAGATGCCAAAAACTAAGCCAAAGTAAAGGATACCATATTGAAAAGATATGATATTAACTCAAACATATCGGCAGAGGTTCCGCAAATTCCGCTACAGAGATGCAGAGAGTCCTTGCGAGGTTTGCAATCGTCTGAAGGAGCTCTTCAATAAATGGATCAAACCTGAAACTCGGACTACAGTGCAGATGACGGAGATCCTCGTCTTGGAGCAGTTTTTGACAGTCCTTCCCGATGACTTACAGACCTGGGTTAAAGAGCACCGTCCCGAGACCTTGGAGAAAGCCATCTCTCTAGCAGAGGATTACACTTTGGCTCGGAAGGAATCGGATCGATGGCGACCTATGGTAAGACCCATCCAAAATACTGTTTTTTTGGAAAGAAAAGTAGTTGATCAGAGGGTACGGGAAGAGGGGATTCATGAGAGACTGTGTTATAATTGTGGTAAATCTGGATACCGTTTTTGCCCAAAGAACCAGACTTCTTTTAAAGGGAAACCAGATGACCTGTCCTTATTGGCAGGGAACTTTATGTTTAAAACTGTGACATTAGATGGAAAATCAATAGAAGGCTTAGTAGACTCTGGAAGTCGCCAGACTTTGGTTAAAACTAACCTGCTCAGGAACAAAAAAACAGTAGGGGTCAGGAACAAAAAAACAGTAGGGGTCACCCCTATCACTTGTGTCCATGGGGATATCCTGTGACAAATGTAAAGATGAAGATTAATGAGCAGGAGTTACAGATGAAGGTGGGGTTGGTTAAAAACCTACCCTACCCAGTAATACTGGGTCAAGACATTCCCATCTTTACTGACTTGCTGAATAATCCTCAGGCGAGACCTTCTGTTGTTTCAGTTATCACACGCAGTCAGTCTCGTGCATGTAAAGACTCAGACCTGGAAGAGGATGAACTTTTTCCCTTTTCTCCAGATATCTTTGAGGGAGGTGGGAAAAAACATCTCACAAAGGGAGAAAAGAAAAGGGCTAAAAGGTTGAGATCCGCAGGATTACCATTAAGACAGGAAATAAAAAGGTGGACATTGCTAAGCATCAACAAGAGGACACTACACTAACAAGTCTGTACAAGGGTCTTTATGATGGTGATGTTGAAAATGTTAAATTCCCTTTTTACACGGTACAACATGAGATATTGTATAGAAATTGTGAACATCCCAAAACTGGGAAAAGGGTAAAACAGCTGTTGGTCCCAAAGCCTTTTAGAAAGGACATTTTGAAGGTTGCCCACCAAATTCCTCTAGCTGGTCACATGGAGAGAGACAAAACACTGGAAAAAATTTTACAAAGATTCTTTTGGCCAAACGTCCATCAGGATGTGGCAGAGTATTGTCAGTCCTGTCCAGAATGTAAATTGGTTGCACCTGATCTGCTCAGAAACAGACACAAATTGATCTCTATTCCAGTTGTAGACAGCCCTTTTGAGAGGATTGCTATGGATATTGTGGGTCCATTAATATGCAGCTCCAAGGGTAACAAGTATATTTTGGTAATAAGCGATTACATGACCAGGTATCCAGAAGCAGTACCTCCAAGAAGTGCTACAGCTAAAAGAATTGCAGATGAGTTAGTCAAATTGTTCAGTCGTGTGGGAATACCCAAAGAAATACTGACTGATCAGGGCACTAATTTTACATCATCTTTGTTAAAGGAGTTATATCACCTCCTGGGTATCACTGCAATAAGAACCAGTCCCTATCATCCTCAAACGGATGGGTTGGTTGAAAGAATGAATCAGACCCTAAAACGTATGTTAAAGAAATAGTACAGTCAGAGCCTAAAGAGTGGGACAGAATGCTGCCATATCTTCTTTTTGCATATCGAGAGGTTCCCCAGGCCTCAACAGGGTTCTCACCCTTTCTGCTATATGGACGACAGCCTTGAGGCCCATTAGACCTCATTAAAGAGAGTTGGGAGGGGCAAACTGCTGATTCCACCAACATAATTGATTACATCGTAAATATGAGGGAAAAGCTTGCTAACTTTGCAAAATTGGCAAAAGAGAATGTAATGGAAGCCCAAATCAAGCAGGGGAGCTGGTATAACAAACATGCCAAAGAAAGACAGCTCAAGGTGGGGAGTAAAGTTTTGTTGTTGTTGCCTACCACAGAGAATAAGTTAATGGCAAGGTGACAGGGTCCCTTTACTGTGCTCAGACAAATAGGTCCTGTAGATTATGAAATTGCTCTATCTGAACGAAAGAAAAATATTTTTTCACATTAACCTATTAAAACCTTGGTTTGATAGGGCACAAAGTAATCTTTCTCTCACTATCCTGCCTGAGCTAGGTAAGGCTATGGCAGAAGAGGCCTATTCTAGACTAAAAGATCCTGAAACCAAGTGTGATATCCCGAGGGGTTGTAATTTGTCAATAGATCAGCATGCTGATCTGGATAAATTGTTGGAAATGTTTGAGAATGTTTTCATAGGTCTGCCTGGCAAGACCGATGTAATTCAGCATGTGATTGATACTGAACAGCATGTCCCTATCAGACAAAGACCATATCGAGTTCCAGAGAAACTAAAAGCTAAAGTGGCAGAGGAAATAGAGCAAATGCTAGCTTTAGGGGTAATTGAGCCATCAACCAGTCCGTGGTGCTCACCAGTAGTCATTGTACCCAAGAAGGATGGGCAAATTAGGTTTTGCATCGACTTTCGAAAATTGAATGCAATATCCAAATTTGATACTTACCAGATGCCAAGAGTAGATGAGCTGCTAGATCTGTTAGGTGGTGCTAAGTTTATAACCACTTTAGATTTAACCAAAGGTTATTGGCAAATTCCCTTAGAGGAAGGTTCTAGAAGTAAGACTGCTTTTTCTACTTCCCATGGCCTCTATCAGTTCCGCACAATGCCTTTTGGTTTACATGTGGCACCAGCAACGTTTCAACGTCTGATGGACCGGCTACTACAAGATCATCTAGGCTACGCTGCTGCATACCTTGATGATGTAATTATTTATAGTCCAGACTGGGAGAGTCACCTGAAACATATAGAACTAGTGGTGAGGGAAATAGCTAAAGCAGGTTTGACCATCAATCCTCAAAAGTGTGTATTGGGCAGCTCTGAGACAAAGTATCTGGGATACATAGTGGGGAATGGACAGGTGAAGCCAGAGGTGTCAAAGGTGGAAGCAGTAGCAGAGGCAGCCATACCGACCACAAAGAAGTCAGATCTTTCCTTGGGTTAGCTGGCTACTACCGTAGATTTATCCCAAAGTTTTCACAAAATGCAGCACCTTTGACTGAGTTAATCAAGAAGTCCAAAAATAACCAGGTAAATTGGACAGATGAATGTCAAGTAGGGTTTGAGACACTGAAAAAGGCACTATGTTCTGAACCTGTGTTAACTAGCCCTGATTTTACCAAACCCTTCATTGTGCAAACAGATGCATCGGAGGTGGGTTTAGGAGCAGTACTATGTCAAGGAACTGGAGGGGAGGAATATCCAATCCTTTACATAAGTCGGAAACTATTCCCCCGAGAAACGTGATACAGTACAATTGAGAAGGAGTGCCTGGCAATCAAATGGGCCTTGGAGACTTTAAGGTACTACCTCTTAGGCAGTACATTCACACTGGTTACTGATCACCATCCACTTACTTGGATCAATAGGATATAAAGACAAAAATGCCCGCATAGCTAGGTGGTATCTAGCATTACAACCATATCACTTCCAGGTGAACCACAGAGCGGGAAGTAAGCATCAGAATGCAGACCACCTCTCAAGGTATGGATTTGAGGTGGGTCAGGAAAAAGAAATGTCGGAAACTATGGTTCCCTCTTAAGGGGAAGGGTATGTGACAGGGTGGCTTTTTAATTTATTTTTGTACCAAGGTATTTTTGTTGACTCCAAGAACCTTTCCTACTTCCCTTCATGTCTGAATGTGTGTGTGCTTGTGATATGCATGATTAATGAATTCTGACTTACCATTTCCCCTATTTTCCCCAAATCACTGCAGTGTATCCCCATTCTTGGAGAACAACACAAGCAAAGAGAAAATATCATTAAAAAACCAAAGTTTGTATTATTCATACCTGTGTATAAAAATCCTTGTTGCTGGTAGTAGCTGATCAGCAGTGTATAAAAGATGGCCGCCAGTGATACCTCAGCATATAAAGATGGCTGATAGTGCCACATCAGCAGAAACAAAATGGTTGCTGAGGTTAAAGGTCATAGCTAATATTTAAAAGTGCACTTTTCTTTATGTTGTTGTCTTATATATGTGTATGGTTAACCTTATGTGTGTGGATCTGGACAAAATATTTTTTTTGATGATGCTAATGAAGCATTTTTGCATCTGTATTTATTTTTATTTTTTTTAATTGAGAGCTGTATCTTTAAATGAGAGTTGCCTTATGGGAAATTCATTCTGTATATAAAGGCCTTGGAATGCTCAGTGGGGGAGTTCTAACCTTGAAGGTGGGTGCTGGAGAGACTCATGGCGTATTACTGTCTCTTGTGTTTCTTTTGTTTCATATAAATAAATCGTTTTTTTTACAATTTAATTCTGGCGTTTTTAACATCCTTTTTGGCAAGCCAAACCCAGTCACTCGGCCCGGTGACAGTACTCAATTATGTTACAACTTTTGTGTCTACGAAACATATCTGTAACATTTATGTAATGCCTGTGTGGTTTTTTCATGAAGTTAATTTGCTAACAGACTGTTCTGATTTGTTTCTAACCGTGAAGCAATCGCTCTGTTTGCCGTATATTTTCTGTCTGTAAGAGGAGTGTCCTTGTGATCACATATAGAATGCGACGAAACAGGTCGCCCTCCTTAATATAAACAGATAAAGAATAAGTTCACGCACACACCAGGTGATTTACTGTAGCGTCAGACATTGGAGGTTCAGCAGTGTACTGCAGTGTTGTGCAAAGTCGTCAGTGTAAGTCAGGATGGCCGAGCGGTCTAAGGCGCTGCGTTCAGGTCGCAGTCTCTCTGGAGGCGTGGGTTCGAATCCCACTTCTGACAAATCTGTTTGTTTATTTATTTCTTAAAACGTCCACCGAATGCTTGGTAATTTGATTTGTTTTTCTTGTTAGTATTCAAATCACAAGGTCGTTAAATGAGAGAAAGTCACCGCAAGCCTGCACCTCACCACATCCTTCACACTGTTAAACTGCCTCATTATGACGAGGCCTCTAATTATGCCTTTCCAATACTTTGAATGTGTTATTGTTCAGTTTAACATGAGAACATCTTGGTAGAACAATCATAATGTCCGCAGGACGTATTTTCCTCGGGTTCTAGTAACACGTGCGTGGAAACCCCAATGGATTTCTAGTCCATCGCCTTAACAACTTGGACACGACTACATGCTCGCACGAGTATTTGTGAAAATATCCAAAAGAAGTAAACGAAACCCGTAGTAATGCTGTAGATGGCAGTATAGGCTAACTAATGAACCGAAGTCAAATGTCTTTGTTGAAACTGTCAGATTTGTACAAGGCAAGCACACGTGGGAAATGTAAATACAATATAATTGTTGTTAACGTTCATAATAATGAATACATCTTTATTTCAAAATACGTAGCTATTTAACTGATCTTTTCAAAAAACACCCCCATCCACAAAAACAAAGTAGTTATTTATTTCAATTGAAAAATTGACTTGCTTCATGGCTGTTGCCAGAGCACTCGAGCACGTTCTGGCTAGCGTGAGCGGACTTAGCAGATAACAAGATCTACAAAATATCACATGCTAATAAAACATACCATAATTATGTTTGTTTTTATTATACATGGCGACTTATAGAGACTAGGGTGTGTGAACTATGCATCAGCTGCAGAGTCACTTACAGTTACATCTCAACCTAAAACGAAGCACAAGAAAGTTAAGTGACTTGCTCAGGGTCACACAATGAGTCAGTGGCTGAGGTGGGATTTGTACCGGGGGACCTCCTGGTTACAAGCCCTTTATCTTTAACCCTTTGCGGTCCATTTATTAATCGCGCGTCAAGCACGCCAGGTCTAATTAATTATTATGCTTGTTAATTATTATTATACCCTTGTTTATTATGGACGCCCATTATCTGATACCTGATACCATGTATGACTATTCATGAAATACGCCTTTTTTTTTTTTTTTTTTTTTCCGACTTGTCTCGGCTCCTGTCGCTACCACTCGGCAATTGAATGGTTTTCTCGGCTTTTTCCGGAGAAAAAACGACTAAACACCCGTTTATTGCGTTGCTATAATGATGTCGGACCCAGTCCGACAAAGGACCTGTGAGGAATAATTGCAATGTCGGACCCAGTCCGACAATGGACCGCAAAGGGTTAACCACTGGACCACGCAGCCTCCTATAACAAAATCACACTTCAGATTTGACTCAAACCCACAATCCCTGGCTTAGGAGGCCAGTGCCTTAGCCATTAGGCCACAAGGGCTGACACGATAAACACAAGAAAGTGGGAACAATAGTATCGTGGTTTAATACATAATATCCAAGCCATCGTTGGTGTTCAAACACAGCAGAGTGTTACATTGGGAAAGGGCCGTACTTGTCAGTACGTATTTGACATTCATGTGGGAAGATTTAAGATTGTGAAGAAGTTTAAATATGCTGCGTATTTGCGCACTGAGAACCTTACATAATTAGGTTTTTGATTAATGCCACTTTCTTACGGACAGTAATCAAGGTGACGATACAAGACCAGAGCCAATAAAGCAGTTATTTTCCTGTCCTTTCATTACCATATTCTAGTGTGCTTGTTCAGAATATGCGTGAATCGTGAAAACGTCTTGTGAATATGTGAACAAAGCCAGCATTCACTTTATTGATCACCATGTGGATTAACTGCTATTTTAAAACAGATGATTGTGTTAAAGATGTTAATAGATTTTTAATGTACACGTTTTAGAGCTAAACGTTTGTTGAGACAGTTCAAGCGCTGTAGCAGTGTTTAACTATTTCCTGGATGTTTGCCTTTTGGTCTTACTCTAGAAAAAGTAATAATAATACTAAAAAGTAGGCAAAACCATTTTTTGAGAAACCGCATTTGGGAGAAAAACTAACAGTTTGGAAACACATTTGCAAAGGCATTGGATTCTATTGTGGTGTTTCTGAACTGTTGAACGTTTCTCATTACATGCAGGTTTACTGGCTTGACAAAAAGGCGATTGAGGAAAAGAATGCTGTCTCGATAGAAAAATCGCATCAAGCTAAAATAGCTCAGTTAGGCGAGCGTTAGACTGTAACGGTTCCTGCTTCGATACCGGGTTTTTGCAAACAGCACGACTAGGGTTTTTTTTTTTATTAATTTTTTGAATTAAAAAAAAACAGCACATTTTTTCTTCAGTGTAATTGGGGGAAATAAAAACGTATTATAGTGCCATTTTCTAATGCGATTAAGAAATGCAAAAAGCATCATCCCTGCGTGGGCTTGAAACACCAGCCTTTCGATTAACAGCCGAACGTGCTAACCGATTATGGTGTTTTATTGGATAACACCCTGGGAGCTCAACAGAACAGTGTGTATGCATATTGCTAAAATGGAAACCAAATATATACGATTCAAATGGGAATCGTATTCAGATTTTAAGCACAAATTTGATAGACTTCATAGTGCAAAGGAGGAAGGCAGACAATGCAAATGAGGCAACAGGCTCCTACTTTTTAAATCATACGAGAAATTTGAACCCAATTAAGCTTTTAACCGCCTGCAGTTTGGAATGAGTTTGAAATGTTGTTGTAACACCTCACTGGGCAACAGCAATTGCATTATATGAAAGCTCCTGTTTATTTGTCAGCGGCACAGCTACCGGTGCCACTCAGAGTTGGAGGGAGACGGTCAGCCACTTGCCCATAAAACAATACTTTCAGGGATCATTTCTATAGTGATTTACCAGCGAAATGCGTTTTTAAAGTGTTTGGACTCGCTATCCACGAGGAAGAGTGAGAGTGTTCGTTTTTGAGCGTGAAGGAGACAGCGAGTGTTGTTTTTTGGCCAACTGCTCCCTGTTATTGATGACTGCTCCAGTGTTTCTTAGGGGGCTGGAGGAAGCAGACACGTTCTGAGTGGGTATCTTACCAAAAGGTACGCAAGACGAACTACAGTTGCAAAGCACTGCTGCTTTTTCGACGATTGATTAAAACTATCAATCTGACTGAAAACACTGATCACATTAATTGTGATCGGTTTGATACCAATAGGCTTACATGACAGGTATTGTGTATAGACAATGTCATATACACAGAAATGAACACGGACAGTGTTTTTTTAAGGGCTGACTCATTTTAATGTTCGAGAGATCTCGGTGTACTGGACAAATATACTGGATTTTTTCCATGTCGTAATTGTGCCGCCTGTGATAATGCGTTTGAAACTAAGAATTTTACAAGCTATACAAAGAAAAAAAAAAAAAAAAATGAGTACAGTATCTCACAAGTGATCACCTGTGCTTCACCTTGTAAAGGTTTTGTTTGAAAGACTAAGGCCAATCTAAGTATCTTTAGAAAGAAAAAAGATTATTAAGAGTAATCTTAAAGAAAGTCTTAACCAAACCAACGGACATAAAAAACCTGAATCCATGGTTCTAAACAAACTATTCTTTAATGCATCTCAGCGGATATATATCTACATGTACCCATATCCACACACTCAATCGAGCAAAACAATGTGTTATGAAAAACAAGCACAGGACAGACCGAGAGAGATATAAATAGATATATTGTTGGGCCCAAAGTCCTTGAGAAGTCCAGCTCCAGGTAAGAAGCAAACAAAAACATAATCCAATACACACAACAAAACAAAGTAACAAAGTAAACAAATCCAGCAATGAAAATTGGTAAAAAGGAATGGTCTCACCACTTTGCTGATGCGGATCCTCTTTTAGCTTTCAGATCATTTCCTGCCAATGGCATAATTTTGTATCCACATGTCGCTTTATCCAGCAATTACAGAGTACATAGGCTTCTTAGAAAATTCAATCAGGAGCACAGGTGCAGAGGCAGCAGGAGGTCACAAAGTAGAAAAAAAACACCCACCTTGATAGATAGACCTGTGCTTTTATACTACCCCTCTTAAAGTTGTATACCCACTTTTTTATAATTCCTAATTGAACAAGTTTGTGACCACTTTGAGAGAATTACATTTCGGATTAAAGTGTCTGGCCAGACTAACTGCAATCAATTAAGTTGCAGATGGGGAGTTTCTTACCGCATTATATGTGGTCGGTGTCACATATCCCCCCCCAAACAAGAGGCACAACTGGGTTTAAAACCAAAGTAGGGTTTTAAGTTAACTACATTTAAGGTGTCACACATCTGATCACCAAACTGCACTCGATAATTAACCGGTCCAAGTCGCTTCATTACTGTAAATGGACCAGTCCATTTGGCGCAAGCTTAGCTGAAAACTTAGAAGCAGCTTCAGATAAAGGGTGTGACCTAACCCAGACCAAACGTAAATATGTAACATTTGAGGAGGGTGATTTGGAGTACTTACTTGGCCTGCCTAGTCTGAGCCTTATCTACATTACTAACCACCTGATGAACTAACTGCTGTTGCCTTTCAAGTAAGTTTTGTCTTAACGACTCTTGCTGGGGAGCTACATTACAAAGCCGATCCAATGGCCCTTTTAATCTTTGCCCCAATGCCCGTTAAGTGGGACTAAATCCTGTGGATTCCTGGCGAGCAGAATTGATGGTGAATCGGAATCAGCAAATCCACTTATCCCATTCTTCATTGTTATTCCCCACATAATAGGCGATAATTGTCTTCACCGTGCGGTTTATAAGTTCTGTGAGGTTGATTTGCAGGTGGTATGCTGTAGTGAGCTTGTTCACAACTCCCCAGGTCTTAAAGATACCTTTCAGGAGTTGACTGGTGAACTGGCTCCCTCTGTCAGACACCAAATAGCGTGGTGTGCCCCATCGAGTAAAGATGTCCCTAATCAGGATGTTAATAATCCGGGGAGTCTTGCCATCTCATAATGGAAAAAACTCAACCCATTTTGAGTAATAATCCACAACTACCACAAGTATGGTGTTACCGCTCTTACTGCAGGGAAATGGGCCCATCAGGTCGATTCTAAGCATTTCTCTCAGTTCGGTAACAGTGCTGGATTGTAACATACCTGCAGGTTTTGTTTTCGATGCCTTATACTGCTGACAGGTCTGGCATTCCTTTGTATGTCTCCAAGTTTCCTTGCGAATCTCTGGCCACCAGGCCACCTCCAGCATTCTGAAAAGTGTCTTTAGCCTGCCCAGATGTCCCCTTAGTGGATTGTTGTTATAGTACTGTAAGAAAGTTGATGTTAACTCAGAGGGGACCACAAGCTGAAACTTGAATTCATCGCCTTTGATTGGTACCCGCCTATATACAACTCCCTGGTGTTCCACATAGGTGATGCGGTCAGGTTTGGTGGTGGTGTTGGAAGATGTTAATGAAGCAAGGATCTCCTGGATGTTCTTATCCCTTGACTGAGCGGCCGCAATTTCGTCAAACAAAACAGGCAAATCCAAGCTGAAGCTCTGTGAATTGCTGGAGTAGACTGCAATAGTGGATGGTCCAGATACTGGAACCTTCGATAAAGCATCAGGAATGGTATTGAGACTTCCTTTATGATACAGCACAGTGAAGTCAAATTGTTGAAGTCTGAGTGTCCATCTAGTGAGCCGGGAGGATGTCTTTGGACAATTGAAGGCCCAGGCTAGAGCTGCATGGTCGGTTACAACTTCAAATTGACCAGACTGCACCCAGCTACCTCCAGAACCTCATCTCTCCCTACACCCCCACTCAACTTCTCCGCTCCTCCTGCACTAGAGGACTGGCTCTACCTCCTCTACGCTCCCCTGCCTCCAGAGCCCGCTCCTTCTCCACCCTCGCTCCGCAGTGGTGGAATGACCTACCTACAGATGTCAGGACCACCCAGTCCCTGACCACATTCCGGCGCCTCCTTAAGACTCACCTCTTCAGACAGCACCTGTAGAACTCCTCTGTTTTTCCTCTGGGACACTATCAACCTCCCTTAAATGCGCTTTATTTGCTCTTATCTGCCCCCTATTTTACTGCATTTAATCCTGTACTTCAGAATACTGTAATCTGCCAAGTGTTTAATCTGTAGTATTTTGTATTTAATCATATCTTGACGTAACTATCACTGTCACTGTTATCTGCTGTATTATTGAATTGTATTTTGTCACACTTGAACTTGCTTGAACCAAAGTCATTGTATTTATCTTGCTCTTATTGTATTACTTGTACTGTAACACTTGAAATGTATTTGCTTACGATTGTAAGTCGCCCTGGATAAGGGATCTCCTTAGAAATAAATAATAATAATAATAATTGTATTCCTTCCAAGAAATAACGCCATTTCTCCACAGCCCAAAAGATTGCCAAACACTCCTTCTCTGAAGTGGAATAGTTCTTTTCAGCACTACTGAGGATTCGGGATGAGAAGGCAATAACATGCTCTCCATCATCAAAGTTCTGAGCCATCACTGTGTCACAGGGTGACTTAATGTTTATAACTTATTTTTTGGTTTGTGTGCACTTTTATTCTAGGTATCTTAAAGCACCTTATAAGATTTCTGTATTAGTTGTATATTAAAGGAAATGAAAGTTTAGGAACCATTTGATTGCAAAATACAACCACGTTTATAATATATAAATGTTTTTGGAAGATTTTTACGATATGATTGAATGTTTGTTAATCGTTTTTGCAGCTGCCAGAGGTACACACAGTAAGACTGCACGAGTTATTTGAGAGTTGTTTTGAGCACGTTTTATAAAATGTTCTATTGGTTTGGTATTTAAGTTTGATTTTGCTTTATTTGGAGTGAATTGTATGTATTATATATATATTTTTTTTTTTATGACAGTATGTACACGTTTTTATTATATTAAATTTGGTCTTACCTTGTGTCTTGGTGTGGGACGGCGCTAGGCTGGGAAGGAGCTGAGAGCGAGTGATGTCACTTCCAGTGGGAGGTTTTAAGCAATTTCCGCAATGATGCTGGGAAATGTAGTTTGTACAAATACTGTTAATGGGTCTTGCCAATTGATTCGCTCTGGATAGTTAAGGGAGGAGTTTGATGGATATAAAAGCGCGGAGATAGAGGCAACGGAGAGAACTGCGAGAGACAGGGAGTGTGCCACAGAAGAGAGCCAGAGAACCAGAGAGACGGCAGAAGAGCGCTGCAAGAGCCACAGGAGTTCCTGAGAGAGCAGAGACATGGAGAACAGAGGCTGGGATCCAAGAGGAATTTTCAGGACTAAATGTATTAGTAGAACAAGCAGGCTGTACTGGAGAGTGGATTCAGGACTAAAAGAGTGCAGTTTAAAAGGGAAGTAGCCAGACCACTTTTAATGATTAGTACATTGCCTAATAGGGTTTATGACCCGCTTGCTGTTTAGGGACCCTAGTGCACCTTTATATTTTCTCTGCTAGAGTGATACCTGTGTTTTTAAAAGGAGATAAACCCAATATTTGGTATTTGCCTGTAACTTGTAATTTATGGTTCTTGCACCTGTTCTATTGATATAAATATCTATGATAGAGAGTGGCATTTTGGGGTGTTGCATTTTAAATTACCTGTGGCTATAGGTTGTGCTCTTTAAATATATGGATTGGTATAGTTAACTATAAAGAAATATATTTTAATCTCTGTTGGGGTGTTTTGTATACTGCATAATTGTGAGTCACTCAGTGCTGTTGCTTTTTTTGTCTCCAGGGGGGGTGCCTGCCACATCCAGGGAGGAGCTTGGCACCAGTGTGGGGGGGTCACTAGCTGCACCTTTTCCTGGAGCGGTTGATGAGGATCCAGTGGTGTCTATTGTGACTTTGGCCTGAAAATTATTTCTTTTGTATACTTTTGCACCCTAGCAAAGTAGTGGGTGCTTTTATTATTTTCTTTTGATACTTTGTGCACTAGTAAATTGGTGTGTGCCTTGTGTTTTTTTATTTTTATTTTTGATAACCCTGGTACTACCGAAATGGTATTATCATATTTTAATGATTTTATAAGGATAATACACATTGTTTATTGTGAAATGGTACAACTGTCTGCCTTTCTTGTCATGGTCGATCTGTTCTGAGTTCCAACTGGTCATAATTACGAACCTGTGTTGTGTTTTAGTGTTGCTAGGGTCCTAGTGCCCCATATATTTAGTTACTAGGTGGCGTAGTTGGCTACTGTTTGAATTTAAACCCCAAAAGAGTGTCCCGTGACAAATGCACGGAAACATTCAAATCCAAACACGTCAAAAAACGAAATAGTGCGGAATAGAAATAAAGAAGGCTTTGACATCGACGTGATTTGAACACGCAACCTTCTGATCTGGAGTCAGACGCGCTACCGTTGCGCCACGAAGTCCGGGCATACTACAGGCCTGTTATGCAATTTTAGAGTGCACAGCAAGCATGCCAAACACTGTAATGCCGATGCTGATACTTGGAAAACACTCGGTATCACCAGGGTTATAGGAAACAGCCAACTCGATACTTGTTCGTAGCCAGCAGGGCTATGAATTTGTCGCAAGTGTGTTTGATTCTCAGCTTTAAAAGTAAAGAAAACATTAAACAACTAGTTTAAATCAGTAAAACTAGTATTTAAGTAGGATTCTCTCAGCGCGTCTCCTTTGAATGCGCACTGGAACAAATGGGCTTTGATCGTCTAATTACGTGGCAGAATGCAATAATGTATTGGGTTAATTTACCAACAAAAGAAACATAAACAAACGTGTATGTATTTATTTGTGAATAAACTATCCTGCTTCTACGATGGGACCAGGGATCTTACATCGGCAATCGAATGACAGGCCAACCCCAGAGAGACTTTGTCTTGACCAGGGATTGATATCATTTAAAAACAAACTGCAGTGGTTCCACTGAGGATCGAACCCAGGGCCTTCTGCGTGTAAAGCAGACATGATAACCACTACAGTATGGAACCTTGTCAGAACTGTGGTGGTGCTCCTACATTATTGTCTACATGCAGCATCTCAAATAATTGCAATCATTTATCAGACCCTTCGGCGATGTCTTTTTAAGAATTAACCCTGCCAATCCTAACTCAGGCCAACATTCAATCAATTAATCATATATATTTTCTATAGCGCCCCATATGCGCTTCAAAAAATCTATTTGAAAACGAAAATATCTAATTGTAAGCCTGGTCGAACAAAAGAAGTCTTCTGTGTAATTTTAAACAAAGAGCGCTTTCCACGATTTAAGATGCTTTCGAGAGACAGAATATTGGAATTGGCTGCCGAAACTGGGGAATAAAACTGCCTGTGATCAAAGTGGGCAGAAAAGTTGCATACTTTGCATAACGTATTTGGGAGAAAAGAAAACGGATCATCTCTGATTTACGACGTTTCCAATGTTTGGCCCGGCCACTGCCGTGTGGCTGGTTAAAACGATGAGTTCATTTTTTTTTTCTGCTGCTTGGTAATTCAGTTATGCTGCAACAGCAGCAGAGTGGCGCAGCGGAAGCGTACTGGGCCCATAACCCAGAGGTCGATGGATCGAAACCATCCTCTGCTAGCGTGTTTTTCTTCTGTTTGCAAAGCAGTTTTTCTAAAATATTAACTGAAGGCAAGACTTCGTATTATATTCAAAATCAGGGAAATGTGCACATTACTGGACACATTTAAATTGACAACTGACCTCGAAAACGTTAGGTTTTCTATCAAATTCGTTTCTTTACAAATGACATTGCTTTCTTTTCTTTTTAAATTGTTCCCAGAAAGACCAAAAGATAAAGCCCTTGGGAATATGTCAATATTGCCAGCTCCTGCATATGTCAGCTCTTGAACTCTCTTAAAAATTGAGCTCTAAAATGTTTGCTTTGCAAGTTAATTAACAACCGTAACACTCAATAGCGTTTAATCCATGCGTTAATTAAATTCGGTTATTGATTTGTTCACATATTACAATGCTGTTTTCAGGATTCCCGCATATTCTGAACATGCACAATGTAATATGGCAATGGAATGACAGGGAAACCACTGCTTTTTTCCCTCTGGTCGTATTTTGTCACGCTGACTAATATCCATATGAAAGTGCCACAGTCACCTAAAGGATAAGGCACTAGCCTCATAAACCAGGGATTGTGGTTTCGTCAATGTTTTATTAAAAACAAACTGTGTGTATTTGTTCTTGGTCTGTGATATGTTTATAGAACTTGGTACTTTACACAAAGTAGTTTTGGCCAAGTAGTTAAGGTGATGGACTTAAAAGATGTTGGAGTTTCCCCGCTCATGTTCACATCCTGCCGACTATGTGCCCTTTTTTATGTTTTCTTTGTTAATTTGTAAAGGTCTGTTAAGCTTTAAGACATCAATCATTACTTGCTGTACTTTAAGTTTCTTCAAAACTAGTATTTGTAGAGCTGTTTTCAATATAACATGCAAGGAAGTGTTAATATGACTTTATTACCCAACTATGTCATTGAAGACTGGCCAACATTAATTTGGGAGTCACTTTAATTTATTGTGCAGTATCAAATGAAACATAAAAAAGAATCACAATACAATAAATCTCTGTTTGATCGCTATACAATCGATATGTCGGGTAGGCTAAATTGTTTAAATAAATGCACGGAAACATTCAAATCCAAACACGTTAAAAAACAAAATAGTGCGGAATAGAAACAAAGAAGGCTTTGACCTCGACGTGATTTGAACACGCAACCTTCTGATCTGGAGTCAGACGCGCTACCGTTGCGCCACAAAGTCCCGGCATACTACATGCTTGTTATGCAATGCTAGAGTGCACAGCAAGCATGCCAAACGCATGGTAATGCCGATGCTGATACTTGGAAAACACTCAGTATCACCAGGGTTATAGGAAACAGCCGACTCGATACGTGTTCGTAGCCAGCAGGGCTATGAAGTTGTCGCAAGTGTGTTTGATTCTCAGCTTTAAAAGTAAAGAAAACATTAAACAACTAGTTTAAATCAGTAAAACTAGTATTTAACTAGGATTCTCTCAGCGCGTCTCCTTTGAATGCGCTCTGGCACAAATGGGCTTTGATCGTCTAATTACGTGGCAGAATGCAATAATGTATTGGGTTAATTTACCAACAAAAGAAACGTAAACAAACGTGTATGTATTTATTTGTGAATAAACTATCCTGCTTCTACGATGGGACCAGGGATCTTACATCGGCAATCTAATGACAGGCCAACCCCAGAGAGACTTTGTCTTGACCAGGGATTGATATCATTTAAAAACAAACTGCAGTGGTTCCACTGGGGATGGAACCCAGGGCCTTCTGCGTGTAAAGCAGACGTGATAACCACTACGCTATGGAACCTTGTCGGAACTGTGGTGGTGCTCCTACATTATTGTCTACATGCAGCATCTCAAATAATTGCAATCATTTACCAGACCCTTCGGCATTGTCTTTTTAAGAATTAACCCTGCCAATCCGAACGCAGGCCAACATTCAATCAATTAATCATATATATATTTTCTATAGCGCCCCATATGCGCTTCAAAAAATCTATTTGAAAACAAGAAAATATCTAATTGTAAGCCTGGTCGAACAAAATAAGTCTTCTGTGTAATTTTAAACAAAGAGCGCTTTCCACGATTTAAGATGCTTTCGAGAGACAGAATATTGGAATTGGCCGCCGAAACTGGGGAATAAAACTGCCTGTGATCAAAGTGGGCAGAAAAGTTGCATACTTTGCATAACGTATTTGGGAGAAAAGAAAACGGATCATCTCTGATTTACGACGTTTCCAATGTTTGGCCCGGCCACTGCCGTGTGGCTGGTTAAAACGATGAGTTCAGTTTTTTTTTTTCTGCTGCTTGGTAATTCAGTTATGCTGCAACAGCAGCAGAGTGGCGCAGCGGAAGCATGCTGGGCCTATAACCCAGAGGTCGATGGATCGAAACCATCCTCTGCTAGCTTGTTTTTCTTCTGTTTGCAAAGCAGTTTTTCTAAAATATTAACTGAAGGCAAGACTTCGTATTATATTCGAAATCAGGGAAATGTGCACATTACTGGACACATTTAAATTGACAACTGACCTCGAAAACGTTAGGTTTTCTATCAAATTCGTTTCTTTACAAATGACATTGCTTTCTTTTCTTTTTAAATTGTTCCCAGAAAGACCAAAAGATAAAGCCCTTGGGAATATGTCAATATTGCCAGCTCCTGCATATGTCAGCTCTTGAACTCTCTTAAAAATTGAGCTCTAAAACGTTTGCTTTGCAAGTTAATTAACAACCGTAACACTCAATAGCGTTTAATCCATGTGTTAATTAAATTCGGTTATTGATTTGTTCACATATTACAATGCTGTTTTCAGGATTCCCGCATATTCTGAACATGCACAATGTAATATGGCAATGGAATGACAGGGAAACCACTGCTTTTTTCCCTCTGGTCGTATTTTGTCACGCTGACTAATATCCATATGAAAGTGCCACAGTCACCTAAAGGATAAGGCACTAGCCTCATAAACCAGGGATTGTGGTTTCGTCAATGTTTTATTAAAAACAAACTGTGTGTATTTGTTCTTGGTCTGTGATATGTTTATAGAACTTGGTACTTTACACAAAGTAGTTTTGGCCAAGTAGTTAAGGTGATGGACTTAAAAGATGTTGGAGTTTCCCCGCTCATGTTCACATCCTGCCGACTATGTGCCCTTTTTTATGTTTTCTTTGTTAATTTGTAAAGGTCTGTTAAGCTTTAAGACATCAATCATTACTTGCTGTACTTTAAGTTTCTTCAAAACTAGTATTTGCAGAGCTGTTTTCAATATAACATGCAAGGAAGTGTTAATATGACTTTATTACCCAACTATGTCATTGAAGACTGGCCAACATTAATTTGGGAGTCACTTTAATTTATTGTGCAGTATCAAATGAAACATAAAAAAGAATCACAATACAATAAATCTCTGTTTGATTGCTATTTAATCGATATGTCGTGTAGGCTAAATTGTTTAAATAAATGCACGGAAACATTCAAATCCAAACACGTTAAAAAACAAAATAGTGCGGAATAGAAACAAAGAAGGCTTTGACCTCGACGTGATTTGAACACGCAACCTTCTGATCTGGAGTCAGACGTGCTAGCGTTGCGCCACGAAGTCCCGGCATACTACATGCTTGTTATGCAATGCTAGAGTGCACAGCAAGCATGCCAAACGCATGGTAATGCCGATGCTGATACTTGGAAAACACTCGGTATCACCAAGGTTATAGGAAACAGCCGACTCGATACGTGTTCGTAGCCAGCAGGGCTATGAAGTTGTCGCAAGTGTGTTTGATTCTCAGCTTTAAAAGTAAAGAAAACATTAAACAACTAGTTTAAATCAGTAAAACTAGTATTTAACTAGGATTCTCTCAGCGCGTCTCCTTTGAATGCGCACTGGCACAAATGGGCTTTGATCGTCTAATTACGTGGCAGAATGCAATAATGTATTGGGTTAATTTACCAACAAAAGAAACGTAAACAAACGTGTATGTATTTATTTGTGAATAAACTATCCTGCTTCTACGATGGGACCAGGGATCTTACATCGGCAATCTAATGACAGGCCAACCCCAGAGAGACATTGTCTTCTGTTAGCAAAATAGATTTTCTAAAATATTAACTGAAGGCAAGACTTTGTGTCATTACTTTTCAATTTAGTGTGTGTATTTTGTAATTGTTAAGGTGTAGAAACGGCAGGTATGCAGTTTACCTGACTCTACCCATAGAGGACCAATACATTTATTAAAACAAAAACAAAAAAAATCTGAAAAACAAGGTTTGTTTATTTAATCTGATACCTTACATCTAGACTTAACTGTTACGGTTAACAAAATTAGAGTAAATTATCATAACAATAGAGTTAAAAGAAAATTCAAATAACATGCCAGTTAAAAATGCGCCAAAAATGACAAAGTAGTCTCAGATTAGGACAATGGCACTTAACGGGTAAGAAACACATTTGCAGCAAAACCCTTGAAATCACCAGAGCCTTCCTCCTCCTGAATACTATGTAGGTGGGCGGGGACTGAAACCTCCCCCGGCTAGAAAGATTGGTCACATACTGGTAGAAACTCAGAAAAAAGACAACATCACGCCTACAATTGCTCACTTGTTAAAATCAATAAGCAAATTTCAAATTGGTCATTGCTAATGCTAAAGCAATTTAAGAACACTTTAAATACGGCTTGACTAATATAAAAATATAGTAATTTGATTTGCACTACGCAGGACAATATTGATCTTAAATAAAAACATTACATCTGAAAATAACTTGTGCTTACCCCCACTTACAAGGAAGCTGTCAACCTTTGTATTCGTCCTCATAACGTGTTAGAAAATGTAAACAGCAGTTGGAGAATACCGAAGTCGATCATCCTAGCATGTTAAACGAGGGCATTTCTCATGTAAGCTACTTCCACTAATAGATCGTTTATACTGTTCTCAATGGTCCGCATTGAAACCGAGAACATGGCTGCTTGTTTATCTCTCGTTCGCTTACAGCGTATGTAATATATATATATATATATATATATATATATATATATATATATATATATATATATATATATATATATATATATATAAAATTATTTAGTAAACAAACTACACTCACAAACTCCTCATGTAGACAGGCTTCGGTAAGGAAGATGATGGTTTCTTGTTGTTTACTGTTTCTGCCTAACCCGTGGCTATTTATTTCAAACTCACAGTATTACGAGAGTGAATGAGCTTCTCGTTAACTAGTGTCTGACGTCACCTTCTTCTTCCTCACTAACTTCCCGTCTACCCCCGAAATCTAGAGTCTCTAAACGGCCAAAATGCTACATATAGAATTAAACACAAATGAACTGAAATATACTGCTTACATTTTTCCAGTTATAGTAATAATAAGTCCTGCGTTAACCTAAAGTTTATTATATTGTTAATTCCCAACTTATATATTACTTATATATATATATATATATATATATATATATATATATATATATATATATATATATATATATATATATATATATATATATAATAATTCTGCTGTTTTTAATTCTACACATGGTAATGCCGATGCTGATACTTGGAAAACACTCGGTATCACCAGGGTTATAGGAAACAGCCGACTCGATACGTGTTCGTAGCCAGCAGGGCTATGAAGTTGTCGCAAGTGTGTTTGATTCTCAGCTTTAAAAGTAAAGAAAACATTAAACAACTAGTTTAAATCAGTAAAACTAGTATTTAACTAGGATTCTCTCAGCGCGTCTCCTTTGAATGCGCACTGGCACAAATGGGCTTTGATCGTCTAATTACGTGGCAGAATGCAATAATGTATTGGGTTAATTTACCAACAAAAGAAACATAAACAAACGTGTATGTATTTATTTGTGAATAAACTATCCTGCTTCTACGATGGGACCAGGGATCTTACATCGGCAATCGAATGACAGGCCAACCCCAGAGAGACTTTGTCTTGACCAGGGATTGATATAATTTTAAAACAAACTGCAGTGGTTCCACTGAGGATCGAACCCAGGGCCTTCTGCGTGTAAAGCAGACGTGATAACCACTACACTATGGAACCTTGTCAGCACTGTGGTGGTGCTCCTACATTATTGTCTACATGCAGCATCTCAAATAATTGCAATCATTTATCAGACCCTTCGGCGATGTCTTTTTAAGAATTAACCCTGCCAATCCTAACTCAGGCCAACATTCAATCAATTAATCATATATATTTTCTATAGCGCCCCATATGCGCTTCAAAAAATCTATTTGAAAACGAAAATATCTAATTGTAAGCCTGGTCGAACAAAAGAAGTCTTCTGTGTAATTTTAAACAAAGAGCGCTTTCCACAATTTAAGATGCTTTCGAGAGACAGAATATTGGAATTGGCTGCCGAAACTGGGGAATAAAACTGCCTGTGATCAAAGTGGGCAGAAAAGTTGCATACTTTGCATAACGTATTTGGGAGAAAAGAAAACGGATCATCTCTGATTTACGACGTTTCCAATGTTTTGCCCGGCCACTGCCGTGTGGCTGGTTAAAACGATGAGTTCAGTTTTTTTTCTGCTGCTTGGTAATTCAGTTATGCTGCAACAGCAGCAGAGTGGCGCAGCGGAAGCGTGATGGGCCCATAACCCAGAGGTCGATGGATCGAAACCATCCTCTGCTAGCTTGTTTTTCTTCTGTTTGCAAAGCAGTTTTTCTAAAATATTAACTGAAGGCAAGACTTCGTATTATATTCGAAATCAGGGAAATGTGCACATTACTGGACACATTTAAATTGACAACTGACCTTGAAAACGTTAGGTTTTCTATCAAATTCGTTTCTTTACAAATGACATTGCTTTCTTTTCTTTTTAAATTGTTCCCAGAAAGACCAAAAGATAAAGCCCTTGGGAATACGTCAATATTGCCATCTCCTGCATATGTCAGCTCTTGAACTCTCTTAAAAATTGAGCTCTAAAACGTTTGCTTTGCAAGTTAATTAACAACCGTAACACTCAATAGCGTTTAATCCATGCGTTAATTAAATTCGGTTATTGATTTGTTCACATATTACAATGCTGTTTTCAGGATTCCCGCATATTCTGAACATGCACAATGTAATATGGCAATGGAATGACAGGGAAACCACTGCTTTTTTCCCTCTGGTCGTATTTTGTCACGCTGACTACTATCCATATGAAAGTGCCGCAGTCACCTAAAGGATAAGGCACTAGCCTCCTAAACCAGGGATTGTGGTTTTGTCAATGTTTTATTAAAAACAAACTGTGTGTATTTGTAATATAAAAATATAGCAATGTCTTTTGCACTACGCAGGACTAGATTGAGTTTAAAATAGACATTACATCTGAAAATAACTTGTGCTTACCCCCACTTACAAGGAAGCTGTCAACCTTTGTATTCGTCCTCATAACGTGTTAGAAAATGTAAACAGCAGTTGGAGAATACCGAAGTCGATCATCCTAGCATGTTAAACGAGGGCATTTCTCATGTAAGCTACTTCTACTAATAGATCGTTTATACTGTTCTCAATGGTCTGCATCCCAGCCTGAGACCACGATCCAGTGGCAGTGGGAGATGTTTTTCAAAGTAATATGTTATTTGAAATATTAAAACAATCTTTAGTTAAATAACACATGTTTCTACACAAAATATTTTTCAGTGACTTCGACAAGTAGCCAGTTTACAACAAAAATGCAATCTGTGTTAGGAACGCTATTTTAGTCCAATTTAAAATGGAAATTAAAATGGTATTGAGTGCTGACAAGAGTTTGGTATCAGCTGTTGATTTCCTTGAAACAATCTTTTATAGTAAAATGAACACATTTATTCATTTAAAAAATAAGTAAAAGTGAACTGTCAGAAGTGGGATTTGAACCCACGCCTCCATTCGGAGACCAGAACACACAATTCTTTGGAAAGACAACGTCCTTGAGTCTGGCGCCTTAGACCACTCGGCCATTCTGACAAGCTGCATTTGCTTTAGTAGAAAACCGCATTATTTCATTTCAGCACAGACTAGGGTTGTCTATTGTATCAAGGCCCTATGGGGTTTATTACGCATATACTAACTTGCTCCATGAATGATGTAATGACAAGTGTAAAAAAAGAAACAGATTGAAGCCAACCCACGAAAGTAAGATTCTTTATTTCAATATCGGTATAGCTTTAAAGGATGCACGCATTTTACAATAGCAATTGCTATATGACAATGACCAATAAGTAATTGTGTTGCAATACTTTATACAATGTGAACAGAATCAGACATTGCTCCGTTGCCTCAAAGAAACATCTACAATTTGTATTTAAAAAGGACGCCCATCGTTGTGCTCGAACCCACGACCCTGAGATTAAGAGTCTCATGCTCTACCGACTGAGCTAGCCGGGCTGACGGTAGAAAGTTTCATTCTTTAAGGCGGGGTGAGAGAGGAAGTACCGACAGGTGCGTGGGACCTGAGATTCGGTTATCTGCTGCTGTAGATGAGTGTTCTGGAGACGCGCTGTTTCTGTGTCTGCGGTGTAACAGCCGTGTGAGTATATTCCAAAAGTAAAGTGTTGGATAATTCGAGAGCTAGTCTGTTGAATAAAGCTCTGAGACGTGTGGTTAAATCCCGGTCTCATCAATTTTGTTTTGTTAGATTAAGTGTTCCAGCAGCAGGTAAATGTCCCCACACCGCAGGGCTTATTTTCCTCGGGTTCTAGTATCAAGTTTTGAGTGTGTGGCCGGTTAGCTCAGTTGGTTAGAGCGTGGTGCTAATAACGCCAAGGTCGCGGGTTCGATCCCCGTACGGGCCATGGCTTTTCTTCTTTAAAGAAACCACAGGATTTGTAATGGTGCCAAAATGAACAATCTTTAACAAAATGAACCGAAGCGATATGAAGTACAACCAGTAGTATTTCAGACTTCCTGAGCTTTAAACATGTATTAACAATGAACACATACAATCAATTAAAAACAAAGCTTACGTAGTAGGCAGGATTCGAACCTGCGCGGGTAAACCCCAATGGATTTCAAGTCCATCGCCTTAACCACTCGGCCACGACTACATGCTCGCACTGTTAGTTGTGAAAATATCCAAAAGAAGTAAACGGCTCCCGCAGTAATGCTGTAGATGGCAGTATAGGCTAACTAATGAACCCAAGTCAAATGCCTTTGTTGAAACTTTGTCAGATTTGTACAAGGCAAGCACACGTGGGAAAAGAAAATACAATATACTTTCTGTTAACGTTCATAATAATGAATACATCTTTATTTCAAAATACGTAGCTATTTAACTGATCTTTTCAAAACACCCCCATCCATAAAAACAAAGTAGTTATTTATTTCAACTGAAAAACTGACTTGCTTCATGGCTGCTGCCAGAGCACTCGAGAACGTTCTGGCTAGCGTGAGTGGACTAAGCAGATAACAAGATCTACAAAATATCACATGCCATTAAAACTTACCATAATTATGTTAATTTTATTATTTATTTAGCAGACGCCTTTATCCGTGGAGACTTACAGAGACTAGGGTGTGTGAACTATGCATCAGCTGTAGAATCACTTACATTTACATCTCACCCGAAAAACGGAGCACAAGGAGGTTAAGTGACTTGCTCAGGGTCACACAATGAGTCAGTGGCTGAGGTGGGATTTGTGCCGGGGGACCTCCTGGTTACAAGCCCTTTATCTTTAACCACTGGACCACACAGCCTCCTATAACAAAATCAAACCCCAGATGGGACTCGAAACCACAATCCATGGCTTAGAAAGCCAGTGCCTTATCCATTAGGCCACAAGGGCTGACACGAAAAGCTCATTTGGTAGTAATAAAGAAAGTGGGAACAATAGTATCGTGGTTTAATACATCATATCCAAGCCATCGTTGGTGTTCAAACACAGCAGAGTGTTACATTGGGAAAGGGCCGTACTTGTCAGTACGTATTTGACATTCATGTGGGGAGATTTAAGATTGTGAAGAAGTTTAAATATGCTGCGTATTTGCGCATTGGGAACCTTACATAATTAGGTTTTTGATTAATGCCACTTTCTTACAGACAGTAATCAAGGTGACGATACAAGACCAGAGACAATTAAGCAGTTATTTTCCTGTCCTTTCATTACCATATTCTAGTGTGCTTGTTCAGAATATGCGTGAATCGTGAAAACGTCTTGCCAATATGTGAACAAAGCCAGCATTCACTTTATTGATCACCATGTGGATTAACCGCTATTGGAACACGGATGATTGTGTTAAAGATGTTAATAGACTTTTAATGTACACGTTTTAGAGCTAAACGTTTGTTGAGACAGTTCAAGCGCTGTATTAGTGTTTAACTATTTCCTGGATGTTTGCCTTTTGGTCTTACTCTGGAAAAAGTAATAATAATAATAAAAAGTAGGCAAAACCATTTTTTGAGAAACCGCATTTGGGAGAAAAACTAACAGTTTGG
This sequence comes from Acipenser ruthenus, assembly GCF_902713425.1. NCBI lineage: Eukaryota > Metazoa > Chordata > Actinopteri > Acipenseriformes > Acipenseridae > Acipenser > Acipenser ruthenus. The sequence goes on from NC_081220.1 coordinate 9,034,483, forward strand.
AAACACATTTGCAAAGGCATTGGATTCTATTGTGGTGTTTCCGAACTGTTGAACGTTTCTCATTACATGCAGGTTTACTGGCTTGACAAAAAGGCGATTGACGAAAAGAATGCTGTCTCGATAGCAATATCGCGTCAAGCTGAAATAGCTCAGTTGGGAGAGCGTTAGACTGTAACGGTCCCTGCTTCGATACCGGGTTTTTGTAAACAGCACGACTAGGGTTATTTGTTCTTAATTAATTTTTTGAATTAAAAAAACAGCACACTTTTTCTTTAGTGTAATTGGAGGAAATAAAAATGTATTATAGTGCCATTTTCTAATGCGATAAAGAAATGCAAAAAGCATCATCTCTGCGTGGGCTTGAAACACCAAAATTTCGATTAACAGCCGAACGTGCTAATCGATTATGGTGTTTTATTAGATAACACCCTGGGAGCTCAACAGAACAGTGTGTAAGCATATTGCTAAAATGGAAACCAAATATACACGATTCAAATGGGAATCGTATTCAGATTTTAAGCACAAATTTGATAGACTTCACAGTGCAAAGGAGGAAGGCAGACAATGCAAATGAGGCAACTGGCTCCTACTTTTTAAATCATATGAGAAACTTGAACCCAATTAAGCTTTTAACCGCCTGCAGTTTGGAATGAGTTTGAAATGTTGTTGTAACACCTCACTGGGCTAAGCAATTGCATTATATGAAAGTTCCTGTTAATTTCTCAGCGGCACAGCTGCCGGTGCCACTCAGAGTTGGAGGGAGATGGTCGGCCACTTGCCCATAAAACAATACTTTCAGGGATCCACGAGGAAGAGTGAGAGTGTTCACTTTTGAGCGTGAAGGAGGCAATGAGTGTTGTTTTTTGGCCAACTGCTCCCTGTTATTGATGACCCCTCCAGTGTTCCTTAGGGGGCTGGAGGAAGCGGACACGTTCTGAGTGGGTATCTTGCCTAAAGGTACGCAAGACGAACTACAGTTGCAAAGCACTGCTGCTTTTTCGACGATTGATTAAAACTATCAATCTGACTGAAAACACGGATAACATTAATTGTGATCGGTTTGATACCAATAGGCTTACATGGCAGGTATTGTGTATAGACAATGTCATATACACAGAAATGAACACGGACAGTGTTTATTAAGGGCTGACTCATTGAAACGTTCGAGAGATCTCGGTGTACTGGACAAATATACTGGATTTTTTCCATGTCGTAATTGTGCCGCCTGTGATAATGCGTTTGAAACTAGAGATAATGTGAGATAATATCTGTTACTGGCGGATAGTTTACAAATGTACTCAATTATGTTACAACTTTTGTGTCTACGAAACATATCTGTAACATTTATGTAATGCCTGTGTGGTTTTTTCATGAAGTTAATTTGCTAACAGACTGTTCTGATTTGTTTCTAACCGTGAAGCGATCGCTCTGTTTGCCGTATATTTTCTGTCTGTAAGAGGAGTGTCCTTGTGATCCCATATAGAATGCAACGAAACAGGTCGCCCTCCTTAATATAAACAGATAAAGAATAAGTTCACGCACACACAAGGTGATTTACTGTAGCGTCAGGCATTGGAGGTTCAGCAGTGTACTGCAGTGTTGTGCAAAGTCGTCGGTGTAAGTCAGGATGGCCGAGCGGTCTAAGGCGCTGCGTTCAGGTCGCAGTCTCTCTGGAGGCGTGGGTTCGAATCCCACTTCTGACAAATCTGTTTGTTTATTTATTTCTTAAAACGTCCACCGAATGCTTGGTAATTTGATTTGTTTTTCTTGTTAGTATTCAAATCACAAGGTCGTTAAATGAAAGAAAGTCACCGCAAGCCTGCACCTCACCACATCCTTCACACTGTTAAACTGCCTCATTATGACGAGGCCTCTAATTATGCCTTTCCAATACTTTGAATGTGTTATTGTTCAGTTTAACATGAGAACATCTTGGTAGAACACATAATGTCCGCAGGACTTATTTTCCTCGGGTTCTAGTATCAAGTTTTGAGTGTGTGGCCGGTTAGCTCAGTTGGTTAGCGCGTGGTGCTAATAACGCCAAGGTCCCGGGTTCGATCCCCGTACAGGCCACGGCTTTTCTTCTTTAAAGAAACCACAGCATTTGTAATGGTGCCAAAATGAACAATCTTTAACAAAATGAACCGAAGCGATATGAAGTACAACCAGTAATATTTCAGACTTCCTGAGCTTTAAACATGTATTAACAATGAACACATACAATCAATTAAAACAAAGCTTACGTAGTCGTCAGGAAACGAACCTGCGCGGGGAAACCCCAATGGATTTCAAGTCCATCGCCTTAACCTCTCGGCCACGACTACATGCTCGCCCGGTTAGTTGTGAAAATATCCAAAAGAAGTAAACGGCTCCCGCAGTAATGCTGTAGATGGCAGTATAGGCTAACTAATGAACCCAAGTCAAATGCCTTTGTTGAAACTCTGTCAGATTTGTACAAGTCAAGCACACGTGGGAAATAATAATACAATATCCTTTCTGCCAACGTTCATAATAATGAATACATCCTTATTTCAAAATACGTAGCTATTTAACTGATCTTTTCAAAACACCCATACACAAAAGCCTTATTTCTACTGAAAAACTAACTTTCTTCATGGCTGCTGCTACAGCACTCGGGCACGTTGTGCCTAGCGTTAGCGGACATAGGAGATAAGAAGACCTACAAAATATCACGCGCTGCAGTTTTTCAGTCCGGGGATTATTACAAATTAGCAGACTGTGCATTAAAATACACATGCATGGTGGGCGTCTCTGTTACAAAGAATTGTCACACTTTATATTTATCTCCATAATGCGCCGGGACAAAATACGCAGATACTTTAAAATTATTTGGAGAATGCGGGCATTGATCACGCTACTTCTCGCATGCTAAGCGAGCGCTCTACCATTTGAGCTAATTCCCCTTTAATGGTGCAAGGGATTCTCATAGGCTTCATCGCAGCTTGATACGAGCAAATCAGATTGTCAGTTGTTTTTTATTTTTATTTTGGTAATGTAGTCTGTGATTGCAAATTTAAAAAAATAATTTAATTAACTAAATAGCAAATATCTCGACTAGAGGTATGTTTTCAATTTCTTTAAAAAGTAGTGTCAGCTCGTTTATTCAGTCGCTTAGAAATCCACAATCTGTGTCCCGATGCAGCAGCGCTGTGTGCTGTGGCTCGAGCTTGTTTGACGAGGCAGACAATGCAAAAATGCCAATACTTGCTTTTGTATCACGCGACAAACTTAAGGTATGTTTTAACGGCTTGGCTGTCTCGGGTTAGTTTGTATTCTTAATGTAACACCTCGTTGTTGCCCAGTCATTGTTTCATATGAAGTAGAGCTTGCCAGTTGGGGGCGACGGTCTGCTAATAAAAGTTAAGACTATATTTGCAAGGTTCATTTCTAGAATGAAACACGTTTTGAAGGGGTTGGTCTCGGTATCCACCAGGAGGAGTGGCAGTGTTTTCTTCTGAGCACCGAGCTAACAATGAGTGTTGTTATCGGGAACCTACTCGCTGCAAGGAATGACCACTTCAATCTTCAGTCGGGGGTTGCTGAAGGAAGGGGACACATTTTGAGTGTGTATCTCATTCCGGTAGAAACGTAGAAAAAAGAAACCATCAAGCCCACAATTGTTCAGTTGTTTAAATCAATAACCACTTTTAAATTGATCATTGCTAATGTCAAAACAATTTAAGAACACTTTAAATAGGGCTTGACTAATATAAAAATATAGCAATGTCTTTTGCACTACGCAGGACTCGATTGAGTTTAAAATAGACATTACATCTGAAAATAACTTGTGCTTACCCCCACTTACAAGGAAGCTGTCAACCTTTGTATTCGTCCTCATAACGTGTTTAGAAAATGTAAACAGCAGTTGGAGAATACCGAAGTCAATCATCCTAGCATGTTAAACGAGGGCATTTCTCATGTAAGCTACTTCCACTAATAGATCGTTTATACTGTTCTCAATGGTCCGCATCCCAGCCTGAGACCACGATCCAGTGGCAGTCGGAGTTGTTTTTCAAAGTAATATGTTATTTGAAATATTAAAACAATCTTTAGTTAAATAACACATGTTTCTACACAAAATATTTTTCAGTGACTTCGACAAGTAGCCAGTTTACAACAAAAATGCAATCTGTGTTAGGAACGCTATTTTAGTCCGATTTAAAATGGAAATTAAAATGGTATTGAGTGCTGACAAGAGTTTGGTATCAGCTGTTCATTTCCTTGAAACAATCTTTTATAGTAAAATGAACAAATTTATTCATTTAAAAAATAAGTAAAAGTGAACTGTCAGAAGTGGGATTTGAACCCACGCCTCCATTCGGAGACCAGAACACACAATTCTTTGGAAAGACAGCGTCCTTGAGTCTGGCGCCTTAGACCACTCGGCCATTCTGACAAGCTGCGTGTGCTTTAGTAGAAAACCGCATTATTTCATTTCAGCACAGACTAGGGTTGTCTATTGTATCAAGGCCCGATTGGGTTTATTACGCACATACTAACTTGCTCCATGAATGATGTAATGACAAGTGTAAAAAAAGAAACAGATTGAAGCCAACCCACGAAAGTAAGATTCTTTATTTCAATATCGGTATAGCTTTAAAGGATGCACGCATTTTACAATAGCAATTGCTATATGACAATGACCAATAAGTATTTGTGTTGCAATACTTTATACAATGTGAACAGAATCAGACATTGCTCCGTTGCCTCGAAGAAACATCTACAATTTGTATTTAAAAAGGACGCCCAACTTGGGGCTCGAACCCACGACCCTGAGATTAAGAGTCTCATGCTCTACCGACTGAACTAGCCGGAATGACGGGAGAAAGATTCTTTCTTTGAGGCGGGGTGAGAGAGGACGTACCGACAGGTGCGTGGGACCTGAGATTTGGTGTGCTGCTGCTGTAGATGAGTGTTCTGGAGACGCGCTGTTTCTGTGTCTGCGGTGTTACAGCCGTGTGAGTCTATTCCAAAAGTAAAGTGTTGGATAATTCGAGAGCTAGTCTGTTGAATAAAGCTCTGAGAGTGTGGTTAAATCCCGGTCTCATCAATTTTGTTTTGTTAGATTAAAAGTGTTCCAGCAGCAGGTAAATGTCCCCACACCTTTTGGTTCTGTTTACTTATGCTACACCGCTGCTAAACCTGAACGTTGCTGCTAATTATCTTAACTAAACTTGTATTGTTGTTGAATTGCTCTAATATAGTTAAACCTGTAATGTTGCAGCTAACGTTCCCTAATACTGTTAAAACTTGTGTGTATTAACAATCTGGCTTTTGTTGTTGAACCCTTGCTGGGAAGAGCTGTTTCCAATCACCTAGCACTCTTAAAGAAAAGTGTAATCGCTGCTATATGTTGGTCTAATACCCCATGCTTTTAAAATGTGTCTATTGGCTGGCTTTATTCAATTTCCCCTCCTTGTTTTTAGTACAACTTGAATACATTTTATTGTTAGTTATTTGAACTGATTTATGTGAATCATGGATCATTGTAATAAAGCTTTGTGAATTGTTATTCTGTTGTCATTCCTATTCTAAAACTTTTAATTAATTTTAGTAGTGTCGGTATTAGGACTCTCACTGGGTGTCACTGGGTGTGGCTGCTACAATCCCATATAGAATGCGACAAAACAGGTCGCACTCCTTCATATAAACAGAAAAAGAATAAGTACACGCACACACGAGTTGATTTACTGCAGCGTCAGACATCGGAGGTTCAGCAGTGTACTGTGTAACCCCCATGCTTCCTGTTTCCAAATATGGGTATCAGTGAGTCTGTTTCTTTAACACGACCCCCCCCTTCTGTGCCCGCAATAAACACGTGCACAGTCAGTTGCCTTCATGTTAATTTCCAATGTGCAAACGAGTGCTAGAGCTACCGTCCTAGGAATACATCTGAAATTTCTATATGCTGTATCTTCACTGTCCTGCATTGCTATTATATTTTATTAATAGTTCGTGGAGACCGGAGATTACGAAGAGTGGAGGACTTGATCCATTGCATCTACCGAGACGGCTTGTAATATTGCAGCGGGACTGTACAGTTCAGCAGAAGGACTTGTTTTTTTTTATATTTAAGTCCTCCGGAGGAACTTTAGTCGTTGTGCACAACTGATAGAAACATTTTGTTTTATTCTATATTTTTATTTCCAATGTTTTTTTTTTTACTGTGAACAATATTGTAACAATTTTAATTGCTACATATATATTACTTTTATAAACATTTTCTTTTCATAAAGTATATTTGTTGTTGCTGAGTGATTCTTTATAATAAAGTAACCTGGTATAAATATATTAAGGCAACTGTATAACGTAAAGTACATTTTCTTAAGAAGGGTATACGCAGCATTAGAGAGAGATCTCCAGAATTCACATATATTTTCCCTGAACTTAATTCTCAATGTGACTCATTGTAATAGTGGGTTACATAAGTAGAAAAATTTGGCACCCAACGTGGGGCTGCGCCCCTTCTAGTAATCATTCATGTTCAAATTACTCAGCAACAATTAAAATTTGTTTTGAAATATATATGCAATAAGTTTAAAAAAAAAAAGTATATATATATATATAATTTTTTTTTTTACTTTAATTTCTCTAAGTAATGGAATTGTGCAAGCAGTATGAGTTTTGCCCTGATAGGTCCATACTTTTAGGTCATGTAGATCAAAGAGTCACCTATGCTGACATTAAGAATGCATTCAGTCCAGTTGGTGTTGTTACTAAAGTTCAGCGTTTAGTTGGACAAGTATCTGAAAGTGTACTTTGTGAGTTTGAGGAAGGTTTGTCTGTGTTTCTGTTAGATGATGAGCATGTTAGTCATGACTTCAGCAGTCGCTGGACAGTACAGCCTGTTTTATCAGATCAAGTTAGATTTAGCAACACTAGCACCATTTTGTTAGATGTGACTGATACTTTTCAGGAGCAGTTGGCAGCAATAGCTATCAAACATGGCACTGATGCTAAAGAATTAGAAAAGAGGGCATCCAAGCTGCTGTCTGATAAACTTAGTGGAAGCTATAAAGACTCTGAAGGGGTTAGTCCCTTGCCCAAGGTGTCTTTTGATTTCTCAAATGCTTTCACTCCTAAGCAGACATTCTCAGAACATTTTGAAACCTTTTCTTCACCCTCTCAACAGCCAAATGTGTACAGCAACCAGTCCACACCTATCTCTATTCCTAGTGATGTACAGAAAGTTGTAGTAGAGCATGTAGTGAAAACTGCGAGTGAAGGTGCATTTCTTAACAATGTCCGTTACAAGCTCAAGTGTTTTTCGGGCACTGCCAGTAAGCCAAGTAGTGAAGCAGACTATGAAACATGGCGCCGAAGTTCAGATTCGCCAGGTAATTAAAGATGTTGATCTCACTGCTAATGCAAAAAGACGCAAGTTACTGGAAAGTCTTTTACCCCCAGCTTTGAATGTTGCCCTATAAGCAGGAGAAGACGCAACTGCTGAGCAGTACTTTGAAGAGCTAGAGAAGGCTTATGGCAGTGTAGCAAGTGGCGAGGAGCTGTTTATACAGTTTATTGAGACACATCAAAATGCAACTGAAAAAGCATCAGACTATCTTCGTAGACTCCATGCTGTCCTGCAACGAGTAATGGAAAGGGATGGTTTAGTTGGAACACAACCTGATAAGCAACTGTTGAAGCAATTTATCAGGGGTTGTTGGGATGATACGTTAATAGACCGTTTGCACTTGAAGGACTTTCTGAGTGACATTTCTGAGCAGTGCTTATCATACTCAAAGGTTTTATTTGAGGTATGAGCTTTTAAGGAGGAGAAAGAGTCAAAAGAGACCAGAAAGAAGCGTCATCTTGGTGCAACACAGCCCAAGGTTTCTGCCAAGTCTGTTGGTGTTGGTGATAATATTAGTACTGTATCCCATACAGTTCCCGGTTCAACCAGCAGAGAAGAAGAGCTTGCCCAAAGGGTCCTACAGCTAGAAAAGGATTGGAAAAAAGCAAAGGTATCCTCAAGTACACATGGTGTGTCAAATACTAGTGGAGCCCCAGATACTGCAAGTAATAGGAGCAGCTCTGCTGAATTAAGAGAAAGGTCAGAAACCACAGTTAAGAAGGGACCCAATAGGATGGGGGCATTCTGCTATAATTGTGGCAAAGATGGACACACAATGGAAAAGTGCTCTAATCCAGTGAATGCAGTGCTGGTTCAGCAAAAGCTCAGGAATAGATGCGAGAACAGGGCTGCACAGCGCAGAGAAGCTTATACTCCATTGCATCCTTTAAACTAGATGGGTGTCTCTACAAGGGACAGATAGAGGCACTGAATTCATGTACACCCAGTCCCAAAACAACTCAAAAGCACAATATACCCAGTTTTCATAAAAGTTTACAGGGCGTACCTCCTGGTCTTGTTGGTGAGTCATGTCACACTGTTGCTTTTCTTGATGGTGTTCGTTGCCTCTGTTTAGTAGACACTGGATCACAGGTAACTTGCCTATCTGAGTCATTTTACCGTCAGTATTTGTCACAGCTCAAGTTAAGCTCGATACAAGACTTACTCTGTGTTGTTGGTGCGGGAGGTAGTACTGTTCCTTATCTAGGATTCATAGAAGTTAATGTGCAATTTCCTGAAGATGTTTGTGGCACAGAAAACAGCTTTTATGTGTTAGTTCTTGTTTGCCCTGACAATCAATGTAATACTACTGTACCTCTCTTAGTGTGAACAAATGTACTTAGGCATCTCATGCGTGAGTGTGAGGAGAAGGCTGGTGCGCAATACTTGAAGAGGCTGGCTATCCGCTGCGACTGGGCTGCTGCCTATACCAATACAATTGGTGAAGCCAATGCAAAAGCAAAAACTACCAAAGTGAGATTAGCCAGTAAAACACCTGTTACGGTTCCCACGAACGAGTCTAAAGAGCTGAAATGTATGCTGAGTAAGAATATCTATAGCAAAGGATGCAATATACTTATAGAAGCATCTGAAGGACATCCCATTGCAGGAGGATTACTGGTTTACAATCAGCTGCTAGAAGGAGACCCTCAAAATCATACCAAGATTGGAGTCATGGTCAAAAATGCCTCTGATCTTGACATCACCTTACAACCCAGAAGTGTTGTTGCTGCAGGGGAAACAGTGGAGTGGATAAGGGCATTAGATGTCTCCAAATTAAATCTGATGGAGTCCAGATGTTCTAGTGCTACTGCAGTATTGAGGGAGGGAGAAAAGTTTGGTCCCAGTAATACAACAAGGCTGTAGTTGGATTTTGATAACTCACCAGTTTCTGAAGATTTCAAGAAAGATATTACTACTAGGATAGAAAAAGAAGTAGGCAGTGCATTCTCCCTCCATGATCTCGACATAGGACATGCTCCTGGGATAACACACAAAATAGTGCTCACAGACAACACTCCATTCAAAGAGCGCACCCGTCGTGTCTCTCCAGCTGATTTTGAAGACCTGAGAAGTCACCTTCATGAGTTGCTGACTACTGGGATTATTGAAGAGTCTGACAGCCCCTATGCATCTCCAGTTGTCTTGGTTAGAAAGAAAAACGGATCCCTACGAATGGTTGTGGACTACAGAAGACTGAATCGTCTAACCAGGCGGGATGCATACCCACTTCCTAGAATAGAGGAGACTTTTGCTCTTCTTTCAGGCTCAAAATGGTTCTCAGTACTAGATCTAAAAAGCAGATATTATCAAATTGAAGTAGAAGAGTCTGACCGTGCCAAGACTGCATTCACAACACCATTTGGTAATTGGCAATTCAAAATGATGCCTCAAGGTTTAACCAATGCCCCAGCTACATTTCAGAGAACAATGGAGCGGGTGATGTCAGGAATTAATCTACAGGAAGCGGTTGCTTTCCTGGATGACCTAATTATATTTTCAGACACTCTTGAACAACACGAGGAACGTCTAATGAAGGTAATGCATCGCATTGCTCAGTATGGCTTGAAGCTCTCTCCTTCAAAATGTAAATTCTTCCAGAATTCGGTGGCATATCTGGGACACAAGATTTCGGAAGAGGGAATCTGCCCTGACCCCCAGAAGATTCAGCTATAATAGATTGGCCAATGCCCAAGAACATCAGAGAGGTTAGGTCTTTTCTTGGCTTCGCAGGGTATTACAGACGTTTTGTGGAAAAGTATGCAAACATTGCTAGGCCATTAAATGATTTGTTGGTGGGCGAAGCTTCAAACAGAAAGAAAGGGGCATCTTGGCGAATAAAAGCAAGACAGTCTCTGGGTGATCGATGGACAGCAGATTGTCAAAGGGCATTTGAATGCATCAAAGAGAAGCTCACTACATTGCCAGTGTTAGGATTTGCAGACTGGAAACTCCATTATATCTTACACACAGATGCCAGTATCACAGGCCTGGGAGCAGCACTCTACCAGGTCCAGGATGGTAAAATGAGAGTTATCTCATATGCTAGTCGAGGACGAAGTGAACGAAAACTACCCTGTTCACAAATTGGAATTTTTAGCTTTGAAATGGTCAATAAGTGAAAAGTTTCATGACTATTTATATGGGACAGAATTCAAACTAGTGACAGATAATAATCCTCTGACATGTGTTCTCACAACTGCAAAATTGGATGCTGCAGGACATAGGTGGTTGTCAGCCCTGTCTATCTATAACTTTGACATAAGCTACAGATCTGGAAAAACTAATATGGATGCAGATGGCTTATCCCGAAGGCCAAATGGACCTGCTGCAGATGATGATGACTCCCAGAAGCAAGTGGAGAGAATTGCTAAAATGCTGTCCAGAACCAGACAAGACCCTGATTTTGACACCCTGGAGTCAGATGTGTGTAAGGCTGCTTTCCTGAGGCATAAGGTAGTAGTACTTGCACAGGAAGTTGAATCAGAAGAGCCTGGTGAGCAAGAGAATCCAGAGATAGAAGTGAGTGGGAACAAACCTAGCGCTGTAGATGCTTTACCTAATGGAGAGGGTGCCATTCCAGATGATTTTGAATTTCCAGAACCATGGCCAGGGCAACCATTACTTCCTGGATTAACTTTAGAAAACTGGAAAGTTCTTCAAAACAGAGATGTTAATCTGTCCAGAGTCATTCAGTTGTTGGGGAAAGGCAGAAAGCTTGAAGAAAAATTCAGAAAGTCAGAGACCCCTGAAGTAAGATTACTTTTAAAAGAGTGGCCTAAACTTCTCCTTAAAGAGGGTGTTCTACATCGGCGGGTGATGAGGAATGAAGAACTATTCGATCAGTTGGTGATTCCACAAAGTCACCAGGCTAGAGCTTTGGAAGGAGTACATGATGAAACTGGACATCTTGGCTATGAGAGGACTCTGGATTTGGCTAGAGCACGCTTCTATTGGCCAAGGATGACCCGGGATGTGGAACAGAAATGCAAAACTTGTGAGAGGTGCTTACGCAGAAAAGCAAGGGCAGAGAAGGCTGCAAAAATGGTCAATATAAATGTTTATGCTCCCATGGAGCTTGTCTGCATAGATTTTCTATCATTAGAACCTGATTCCAAAGATATTCGGAACATACTAGTTATAACCGATCACTTCACAAAATATGCGCAAGCATATCCAACTAAAGACCAGACTGCCAAGACTGTAGCCAATCTGTTGTGGGAGAATGTAATTTGCCACTACGGGTTTCCCAAGAGAGTTCATAGCAATCAAGGTGCAAATTTTCAGTCTGAACTCATTTCAGAGCTCTGTAAAATTTGTGGCACTAAATCTAGAACTACACCTTACCATCCTAGAGGAAATCCAGTGGAAAGATTTAACAGAACCCTCCTTGACATGCTGGGTACCCTCTCTGAGAAGAAGAAAGATAACTGGAGGAAGTATGTTCGCCCTCTCGTTCATGCATATAACTGCACTCGTAATGACACTACTGGAGAGTCTCCGTTCTTCCTCATGTTTGGTAGGCAGCCAAGATTGCCTATAGATTTGTGCTTTGGCATCAGTCCTGTTGGACATGACCATAAGACTCATCAGCAATATGTGAAGGAACTTCGTCAGAGGCTAAAATATGCCTACGAGCGAGCCACTAAGGAAGCAGAGTAAAGACAGCTGGCCAATAAACAGAGATGGGACAAGAAGGTCATAGCATCATCCTTGGAGGAAGGAGATCGAGTCCTGGTTAGGAATGTAAATTTGCGTAGGAAGCACAAAATAGCTGACCGCTGGGAACACGCTGTTTACATTGTCGTACGGCAGGTTAGAGAAGAGCTGCCAGTCTATGTGATTAGACCAGAGAAAGATGATGGACCTGAGAGAACATTGCACAGAGACATGTTGTGTCCTTGTGGATTCATATCGGCTGAAGAGGGAGTTGATGATGGCACAGTACCTGAGAAGGCAAGACGTACGAGGACGAGGCAGACTGCAGGGACCTTGGATGAAACTGGAAATTCTGATGAGGATGATACAGATCAATCGGTAATTCCTTCTGAAGAAGAACAGAATATTGCTGGTTCTGGATTGAATCCAGAAGCTCCTGAGTTCTGTACTTACCTGCCAATGACTGATGAAGATCCTCCACTCCATTCTTCTTTGCATGAAGACGACGTGACGGGACCAGTAACTGAGGTTACTATTGAAAGAGAAATAACCGAGGAAGTCTCAGAATCAGCACTGGGTGAACTTCAACAAAGTTCCAAAACTGAGCCTAGGGAGACCATAGATCCCCAAGTGTTAAGACGATCAGAAAGAGAGAGGAAACTGCCATCTAAGTTCAAAGATTTTGAAGTAACTTGTCAAAAGATAACTTCTGACAAGAAACACGATTACAATAGAGCTGTTTCACAAATTGTTTCCTGTGTACAACAGCAAAACAAAATGATATTGGAACAGTTGCATAAACAGACCGAGCTATTGATTCAGGCTTTGATTTCGCATTAGCATATAGAAGATGATTAAATAAATATATGGATATTTTTTGTGGGTGTTACTATCGAGGACGATAGCTTTTAGGGAGGGAGAATGTAACCCCCATGCTTCCTGTTTCCAAATATGGGTATCAGTGAGTCTGTTTCTTTAACACGACCCCCCCTTCTGTGCCCGCAATAAACACGTGCACAGTCAGTTGCCTGCATGTTAATTTCCAATGTGCAAACGAGTGCTAGAGCTACCGTCCTAGGAATACATCTGAAATTTCTATATGCTGTATCTTCACTGTCCTGCATTGCTATTATATTTTATTAATAGTTCGTGGAGACCGGAGATTACGAAGAGTGGAGGACTTGATCCATTGCATCTACCGAGACGGCTTGTAATATTGCAGCGGGACTGTACAGTTCAGCAGAAGGACTTGTTTTTTTTTATATTTAAGTCCTCCGGAGGTACTTTAGTCGTTGTGCACAACTGATAGAAACATTTTGTTTTATTCTATATTTTTATTTCCAATGTTTTTTTTTTTACTGTGAACAATATTGTAACAATTTTAATTGCTACATATATATTACTTTTATAAACATTTTCTTTTCATAAAGTATATTTGTTGTTGCTGAGTGATTCTTTATAATAAAGTAACCTGGTATAAATATATTAAGGCAACTGTATAACGTAAAGTACATTTTCTTAAGAAGGGTATACGCAGCATTAGAGAGAGATCTCCAGAATTCACATATATTTTCCCTGAACTTAATTCTCAATGTGACTCATTGTAATAGTGGGTTACATTAATATGACTTTATTACCCAACTATGTCATTGTAGACTGGCCAACATTAATTTGGGAGTCACTTTAATTTATTGTGCAGTATCAAATGAAACATAAAAAAGAATCACAATACAATAAATCTCTGTTTGATCGCTATACAATCGATATGTTGTGTAGGCTAAATTGTTTAAATAAATGCACAGAAACATTCAAATCCAAACACGTTAAAAAACAAAATAGTGCGGAATAGAAACAAAGAAGGCTTTGACCTCGACGTGATTTGAACACGCAACCTTCTGATCTGGAGTCAGACGCGCTACCGTTGCGCCACGAAGTTCCGGCATTCTACATGCTTGTTATGCAATGCTAGAGTGCACAGCAAGCATGCCAAACGCATGGTAATGCCGATGCTGATACTTGGAAAACACTCGGTATCACCAGGGTTATAGGAAACAGCCGACTCGATACGTGTTCGTAGCCAGCAGGGCTATGAAGTTGTCGCAAGTGTGTTTGATTCTCAGCTTTAAAAGTAAAGAAAACATTAAACAACTAGTTTAAATCAGTAAAACTAGTATTTAACTAGGATTCTCTCAGCGCGTCTCCTTTGAATGCGCACTGGCACAAATGGGCTTTGATCGTCTAATTACGTGGCAGAATGCAATAATGTATTGGGTTAATTTACCAACAAAAGAAACGTAAACAAACGTGTATGTATTTATTTGTGAATAAACTATCCTGCTTCTACGATGGGACCAGGGATCTTACATCGGCAATCTAATGACAGGCCAACCCCAGAGAGACTTTGTCTTGACCAGGGATTGATATCATTTAAAAACAAACTGCAGTGGTTCCACTGGGGATGGAACCCAGGGCCTTCTGCGTGTAAAGCAGACGTGATAACCACTACGCTATGGAACCTTGTCGGAACTGTGGTGGTGCTCCTACATTATTGTCTACATGCAGCATCTCAAATAATTGCAATCATTTATCAGACCCTTCAGCGTTGTCTTTTTAAGAATTAACCCTGCCAGACCAAACGCAGGCCAACATTCAATCAATTAATCATATATATTTTCTATAGCGCCCCATATGCGCTTCAAAAAATCTATTTGAAAACAAGAAAATATGTAATTGTAAGCCTGGTCGAACAAAAGAAGTCTTCTGTGTAATTTTAAACAAAGAGCGCTTTCCACGATTTAAGATGCTTTCGAGAGACAGAATATTGTAATTGGCCGCCGAAACTGGGGAATAAAACTGCCTGTGATCAAAGTGGGCAGAAAAGTTGCATACTTTGCATAACGTATTTGGGAGAAAAGAAAACGGATCAACTCTGATTTACGACGTTTCCATGGTTTGGCCCGGCCACTGCCGTGTGGCTGGTTAAAACGATGAGTTCAGTTTTTTTTTTTTCTGCTGCTTGGTAATTGAGTTATGCTGCAACAGCAGCAGAGTGGCGCAGCGGAAGCGTGCTGGGCCCATAACCCAGAGGTCGATGGATCGAAACCATCCTCTGCTAGCGTGTTTTTCTTCTGTTTGCAAAGCAGTTTTTCTAAAATATTAACTGAAGGTAAGACTTCGTATTATATTCGCAATCAGGGAAATGTGCACATTACTGGACACATTTAAATCGACAACTGACCTCGAAAACATTAGGTTTTCTATCAAATTCGTTTCTTTACAAATGACATTGCTTTCTTTTCTTTTTAAATTGTTCCCAGAAAGACCAAAAGATAAAGCCCTTGGGAATACGTCAATATTGCCAGCTCCTGCATATGTCAGCTCTTGAACTCTCTTAAAAATTGAGCTCTAAAACGTTTGCTTTGCAAGTTAATTAACAACCGTAACACTCAATAGCGTTTAATCCATGCGTTAATTAAATTTGGTTATTAATTTGTTCACATATTACAATGCTGTTTTCAGGATTCCCGCATATTCTCAACATGCACAATGTAATATGGCAATGGAATGACAGGGAAACCACTGCTTTTTTCCCTCTGGTTGTATTTTGTCACGCTGACTACTATCCATATGAAAGTGCCGCAGTCACCTAAAGGATAAGGCACTAGCCTCCTAAACCAGGGATTGTGGTTTCGTCAATGTTTTATTAAAAACAAACTGTGTGTATTTGTTCTTGGTCTGTGATATGTTTATAGAACTTGGTACTTTACACAAAGTAGTTTTGGCCAAGAAGTTAAGGTGATGGACTTAAAAGATGTTGCAGGTTCCCCGCTCATGTTCACATCCTGCCGACTATGTGCCCCTTTTTATGTTTTCTTTGTTAATTTGTACAGGTCTGTTAAGCTTTAAGGCATCAATAATTACTTGCTGTACTTTAAGTTTCTTCAAAACTAGTTTTTGTAGAGCTGTTTTCAATATAACATGCAATGAAGTGTTAATATGACTTTATTACCCAACTATGTCATTGAAGACTGGCCAACATTAATTTGGGAGTCACTTTAATTTATTGTGCAGTATCAAATAAAACATAAAAAAGAATCACAATACAATAAATCTCTGTTTGATCGCTATACAATCGATATGTCGTGTAGGCTAAATTGTTTAAATAAATGCACGGAAACATTCAAATCCAAACACGTTAAAAAACAAAATAGTGCGGAATAGAAACAAAGAAGGCTTTGACCTCGATGTGATTTGAACACGCTACCGTTGCGCCACGAAGTCCCGGCATACTACATGCTTGTTATGCAATGCTAGAGTGCACAGCAAGCATGCCAAACGCATGGTAATGCCGATGCTGATACTTGGAAAACACTCGGTATCACCAGGGTTATAGGAAACAGCCGACTCGATATGTGTTCGTAGCCAGCAGGGCTATGAAGTTGTCGCAAGTGTGTTTGATTCTCAGCTTTAAAAGTAAAGAAAACATTAAACAACTAGTTTAAATCAGTAAAACTAGTATTTAACTAGGATTCTCTCAGCGCGTCTCCTTTGAATGCGCACTGGCACAAATGGGCTTTGATCGTCTAATTATGTGGCAGAATGCAATAATGTATTGGGTTAATTTACCAACAAAAGAAACATAAACAAACGTGTATGTATTTATTTGTGAATAAACTATCCTGCTTCTACGATGGGACCAGGGATCTTACATCGGCAATCTAATGACAGGCCAACCCCAGAGAGACATTGTCTTCTGTAGCAAAATAGATTTTCTAAAATATTAACTGAAGGCAAGACTTTGTGTTATTACTTTTCAATTTAGTGTGTGTATTTTGTAATTGTTAAGGTGTTGAAACGGCAGGTATGCAGTTTACCTGACTCTACCCATAGAGGACCAATACATTTATTAAAACAAAAAAAAATATCTGAACACAAGCTTTGTTTATTTAATCTGATACCTTACATCTAGACTTAACTGTTACGGTTAACAAAATTAGAGTAAATTATCATAACAATAGAGTTAAAAGAAAATTCAAATAACATGCCAGTTAAAAATGCGCCAAAAATGACAAAGTAGTCTCAGATTAGGACAATGGCACTTAACGGGTAAGAAACACATAAATTGCTCACTTGTTAAAATCAATAAGCAAATTTCAAATTGGTCATTGCTAATGCTAAAGCAATTTAAGAACACTTTAAATATGGCTTGACTAATATAAAAATATAGTAATTTGATTTGCACTACGCAGGACAATATTGATCTTAAATAAAAACATTACATCTGAAAATAACTTGTGCTTACCCCCACTTACAAGGAAGCTGTCAACCTTTGTATTCGTCCTCATAACTTGTTAGAAAATGTAAACAGCAGTTGGAGAATACCTAAGTCGATCATCCTAGCATGTTAAACGAGGGCATTTCTCATGTAAGCTACTTCCACTAATAGATCGTTTATACGGTTCTCAATGGTCCGCATCCCAGCCTGAGACCACGATCCAGTGGCAGTCGGAGATGATTTTCAAAGTAATATGTTATTTGAAATATTAAAACAATCTTTAGTTAAATAACACATGTTTCTACACAAAATATTTTTCAGTGACTTCGACAAGCAGCCAGTTTACAACAATAATGCAATCTGTGTTAGGAACGCTATTTTAGTCCAATTTAAAATGGAAATTAAAATGGTATTGAGTGCTGACAAGAGTTTGGTATCAGCTGTTGATTTCCTTGAAGCAATCTTTTATAGTAAAATGAACAAATTGATTCATTTAAAAAATAAGTAAAAGATAACTGTCAGAAGTGGGATTTGAACCCACGCCTCCATTCGGAGACCAGAACACACAATTCTTTGGAAAAACAGCGTCCTTGAGTCTGGCGCCTTAGACCACTCGGCCATTCTGACAAGCTGCGTTTGCTTTAGTAGAAAACCGCATTATTTCATTTCAGCACAGACTAGGGTTGTCTATTGTATCAAGGCCCGATTGGGTTTATTACGCACATACTAACTTGCTCCATGAATGATGTAATGACAAGTGTAAAAAAAGAAACAGATTGAAGCCAACCCACGAAAGTAAGATTCTTTATTTCAATATCGGTATAGCTTTAAATGATGCACGCATTTTACAATAGCAATTGCTATATGACAATGACCAATAAGTAATTGTGTTGCAATACTTTATACAATGTGAACCGAATCAGACATTGCTCTGTTGCCTCGAAGAAACAACTACAATTTGTATTTAAAAAGGACGCCCAACGTGGGGCTCGAACCCACGACCCTGAGATTAAAAGTCTCATGCTCTACCGACTGAGCTAGCCGGGCTGACGGGAGAAAGTTTCTTTCTTTGAGGCGGGGTGAGAGAGGAAGTACCGACAGGTGCGTGGGACCTGAGATTCGGTGTGCTGCTGCTGTAGATGAGTGTTCTGGAGACGCGCTGTTTCTGTGTCTGCGGTGTTACAGCCGTGTGAGTATATTCCAAAAGTAAAGTGTTGAATAATTCGAGAGCTAGTCTGTTGAATAAAGCTCTGAGACGTGTGGTTAAATCCCGGTCTCATCAATTTTGTTTTGTTAGATTAAAAGTGTTCCAGCAGCAGGTAAATGTCCCCACACCTTTTGGTTCTATTTACTTATGCTACACCGCTGCTAAACCTGAACGATGCTGCTAATTATCTTAACTAAACTTGTATTGTTGTTGAATTGCTCTAATATAGTTAAACCTGTAATGTTGCAGCTAACGTTCCCTAATACTGTTAAAACTTGTGTGTATTAACAATCTGGCTTTTGTTGTTGTACCCTTGCTGCGAAGAGCTGTTTCCAATCACCTAGCACTCTTAAAGAGAAGTGTAATCGCTGCTATATGTTGGTCTAATACCCCATGCTTTTAAAATGTGGCTATTGGCTGGCTTTATTCAATTTCCCCTCCTTGTTTTTAGTACAACTTTAATACATTTTATTGTTAGTTATTTGAACTGATTTATGTGAATCATGGATCATTGTAATAAAGCTTTGTGAATTGTTATTCTGCCTTTGTCATTCTGTTGTCATTCCTATTCCAAACCTTTTAATTAATTTTTAGTAGTGTCGGTATTTGGACTCTCACTTGGTGTCACTGGGTGTGGCTGCTACAATCCCATATAGAATGCGACAAAACAGGTCGCCCTCCTTCATATAAACAGAAAAAGAATAAGTACACACACAGACGAGTTGATTTACTGCAGCGTCAGACATCGGAGGTTCAGCAGTGTACTGCAATGTTGTAAAAAGACGTGTGTAATTCAGGATGGTTGAGCGAGCTATGGCGCTGCGTTCAGATCACAGTTACCCTGGAAGCGTGGGTTCAAATTCCATTTCTGACAGCTCTGTTTGTTCATTAACCACTCGGCCACGGCTACATGCTCTCACGGTTTTCCGTGAAAACAGCCGTATTATTGTCAAAAGAAGCAAACGACACCCGCAGTAATGCTGTAGATGGCAGTATAGGCTAAATAATGAACCCAAGTCAAATGCCTTTGTTGAAACTCTATCAGATTTGTACAAGTCAAGCACACGTGGGAAATAATAATACAATATCCTTTCTGCCAACGTTCATAATAATGAATCCATCCTTATTTCAAAATACGTAACTATTTAACTGATCTTCTCAAAACACCCATACACAAAAACTTTATTTCTACTGAAAAACTAACTTGCTTCATGGCTGCTGCTACAGCACTCGGGCACGTTGTGCCTAGCGTTAGCGGACATAGGAGATAAGAAGACCTACAAAATATCACGCGCTGCAGTTTTTTCAGTCCGGGGATTATTACAAATTAGCAGACTGTGCATTAAAATACACATGCAGGGTGGGCGTCTCTGTTACAAAGAATTGTCACACTTTGTATTTAACTCCATAATGCGCTGGGAGAAAATATGCAGATACTTTAAAATTATTTGGAGAATGCGGGCATCGATCCCGCTACTTCTCGCATGCTAAGCGAGCGCTCTACCATTTGAGCTAATTCCCCTTTAATGACGCTAGCGATTCTCATAGGCTTCATTGCAGCTTGATACGAGCAAATCAGATTGTCAGTTGTTTTTTATTTTTATTTTGGCAATGTAGTCTGTGATTGCAAATTTAAAAAATAATTGAATTAACTAAATAGCAAATATTTCGACTAGAGGTATGTTTTCAATTTCTTTAAAAAGTAGTCTCAGCTCGTTTATTCAGTCGCTTATAAATCCACAATCTGTGTCCCGATGCAGCAGCGCTGTGTGCTGTGGCTCGAGCTTGTTTGACGAGGCAGACAATGCAAAAATGCCAATACTTGCTTTTGTATCACGCGACAAACTTAAGGTATGCTTTAACGGCTTGGCTGTCTCGAGTTAGTTTGTATTGTTAATGTAACACCTCGTTGTTGCCCAGTCATTGTTTCATATGAAGTAGAGCTTGCCAGTTGGGGGCGACGGTCTGCTAATACAAGTTAAGACTATATTTGCAAGGATAATTTCTAGAATGAAACACGTTTTGAAGGGATTGGTCTCGGTATCCATCAGGAGGAGTGGCAGTGTTTTCTTCTCAGCACCGAGCTGACAATGAGTGTTGTTATCGGGAACCTACTCGCTGCAAGTAATGACCACTTCAATCTTCAGTCGGGGGTTGTTGAAGGAAGGGGACACATTTTGAGTGCGTATTTCATTCCGGTAGAAACGTAGAAAAAAGAAACCATCAAGCCCACAATTGTTCAGTTGTTTAAATCAATAACCACATTTAAATTGATCATTGCTAATGTTAAAACAATTTAAGAACACTTTAAAAAGGGCTTGACTAATATAAAAATATAGCAATGTCTTTTGCACTACGCAGGACTAGATTGAGTTTAAAATAGACATTACATCTGAAAATAACTTGTGCTTACCCCCACTTACAAGGAAGCTGTCAACCTTTGTATTCGTCCTCATAACGTGTTAGAAAATGTAAACAGCAGTTGGAGAATACCGAAGTCGATCATCCTAGCATGTTAAACGAGGGCATTTCTCATGTAAGCTACTTCCACTAATAGATTGTTTATACTGTTCTCAATGGTCCACATCCCAGCCTGAGACCACGATCCAGTGGCAGTTGGAGATGTTTTTCAAAGTAATATGTTATTTGAAATATTAAAACAATCTTTAGTTAAATAACATGTTTCTACACAAAATATTTTTCAGTGACTTCGACAAGTAGCGTGTTTACAACAAAAATGCAAACTGTGTTAGGAATGCTATTTTAGTCCGATTTAAAATGGAAATTAAAATGGTATTGAGTGCTGACAAGAGTTTGGTATCAGCTGTTGATTTCCTTGAAACAATCTTTTATAGTAAAATGAACAGATTTATTCATTTTAAAAATAAGTAAAAGTGAACTGTCAGAAGTGGGATTTGAACCCACGCCTCCATTCGGAGACCAGAACACACAATTCTTTGGAAAGACAGCGTCCTTGAGTCTGGCGCCTTAGACCACTCGGCCATTCCGACAAGCTGCGTTTGCTATAGTAGAAAACCGCATTATTTCATTTCAGCACAGACTAGGGTTGTCTATTGTATCAAGGGCCGATTGGGTTTATTACGCACATACTAACTTGCTCCATGAATGATGTAATGACAAGTGTAAAAAAAGAAACAGATTGAAGCCAACCCACGAAAGTAAGATTATTTATTTCAATATCGGTATAGCTTTAAATGATGCACACATTTTACAATAGCAATTGCTATATGACAATGACCAATAAGTAATTGTGTTGCAATACTTTATACAATGTGAACAGAATCAGACATTGTTCAATTGCCTCGAAGAAACATCTACAATTTGTATTTAAAAAGGACGCCCAACGTGGGGCGCGAACCCACGACCCTGAGATTAAGAGTCTCATGCTCTACTGACTGAGCTAGCCGGGCTGACGTGAGAAAGTTTCTTTCTATGAGGCGGGGTGAGAGAGGAAGTACCGACAGGTGCGTGGGACCTGAGATTCGGTGTGCTGCTGCTGTAGATCAGTGTTCTGGAGACGCACTGTTTCTGTGTCTGCGGTTTTACAGCCGTGTGAGTATATTCCAAAAGTAAAGTGTTGGATAATTCGAGAGCTAGTCTCTTGAATAAAGCTCTGAGACGTGTGGTTAAATCCCGGTCTCATCAATTTTGTTTTGTTAGATTAAAAGTGTTCCAGCAGCAGGTAAATGTCCCCACACCTTTTGCTTCTGTTTACTTATGCTACACCGCTGCTAAACCTGAACGTTGCTGCTAATTATCTTAACTAAACTTGTATTGTTGTTGAATTGCTCTAATATAGTTAATCCTGTAATGTTGCAGCTAACGTTCCCTAATACTGTTAAAACTTGTGTGTATTAACAATCTGGCTTTTGTTGTTGAACCCTTGCTGGGAAGAGCTGTTTCCAATCACCTAGCACTCTTAAAGAGAAGTGTAATCGCTGCTATATGTTGGTCTAATACCCCATGCTTTTAAAATATGGCTATTGGCTGGCTTTATTCAATTTCCCCTCCTTGTTTTTAGTACAACTTTAATACATTTTATTGTTAGTTATTTGAACTGATTTATGTGAATCATGGATCATTGTAATAAAGCTTTGTGAATTGTTATTCTGCCTTTGTCATTCTGTTGTCATTCCTATTCCAAACCTTTTTAATTAATTTTTAGTAGTGTCGGTATTAGGACTCTCACTGGGTGTCACTGGGTGTGGCTGCTACAATCCCATATAGAATGCGACAAAACAGGTCGCCCTCCTTCATATAACAGAAAAAGAATAAGTACACACACACACGAGTTGATTTACTGCAGCGTCAGACATCGGAGGTTCAGCAGTGTACTGCAATGTTGTAAAAAGACGTGTGTAATTCAGGATGGTTGAGCGAGATATGGCACTGCGTTCAGATCACAGTTACCCTGGAAGCGTGGGTTCGAATTCCATTTCTGACAGCTCTGTTTGTTCATTAACCACTCAGCCACGGCTACATGCTCTCACGGTTTTCCGTGAAAACAGCCGTATTATTGTCAAAAGAAGCAAACGACACCCGCAGTAATGCTGTAGATGGCAGTATAGGCTAAATAATGAACCCAAGTCAAATGCCTTTGTTGAAACTCTATCAGATTTGTACAAGTCAAGCACACGTGGGAAATAATAATACAATATACTTTCTGTTAACGTTCATAATAATGAATACATCTTTATTTCAAAATACGTAGCTATTTAACTGATCTTTTCAAAACACCCCCATCCACAAAAACAAAGTAGATATTTATTTCAGCTGAAAAACTGACTTGCTTCATGGCTGCTGCCAGAGCACTCGAGCACGTTCTGGCTAGCGTGAGGTGACTAAGCAGATAACAAGATCTACAAAATATCACATGCCAATAAAACTTACTATAATTATGTTCATTTTATTATTATTTATTTAGCAGACGCCTTTATCCGTGGCGACTTACAGAGACTAGGGTGTGTGAACTATGCATCAGCTGTAGAGTCACTTACATTTACATCTCACCCGAAAAACGGAGGACAAGGAGGTTAAGTGACTTGCACAGTGTCACACAATGAGTCAGTGGCTGAGGTGGGATTTGTACCGGGGGACCTCCTGGTTACAAGCCCTTTATCTTTAACCACTGGACCACACAGCCTCCTATAACAAAATCACACCCCAGATGGGACTCGAAACCACAATCCATGGCTTAGAAAGCCAGTGCCTTATCCATTAGGGCACAAGGGCTGACAAAAAAATCACATTTGCTAGTAATAAAGAAAGTGGGAACAATAGTATCGTGGTTTAATACATCATATCCAAGCCATCGTTGGTGTTCAAACACAGCAGAGTATTACATTGGGAAAGGGCAGTACTTGTCAGTACGTATTTGACATTCATGTGGGAAGATTTAAGATTGTGAAGAAGTTTAAATATGCTGCGTATTTGCGCATTGGGAACCTTACATAATTAGGTTTTTGATTAATGCCACTTCTTACGGACAGTAATCAAGGTGACGAGACAAGACCAGAGCCAATAAAGCAGTTATTTTCCTGTCCTTTCATTACCATATTCTAGTGTGCTTGTTCAGAATATGCGTGAATCGTGAAAACGTCTTGCGAATATGTGAACAAAGCCAGCATTCACTTTATTGATCACCATGTGGATTAACCGCTATTGGAACACCGATGATTGTGTTAAAGATGTTAATAGACTTTTAATGTACACGTTTTAGAGCTAAACGTTTGTTGAGACAGTTCAAGCGCTGTAGCAGTGTTTAACTATTTCCTGGATGTTTGCCTTTTGGTCTTACTCTGGAAAAAGTAATAATAATAATAAAAAGTAGGCAAAACCATTTTTTGAGAAACCGCATTTGGGAGAAAAACTAACAGTTTGGAAACACATTTGCAAAGGCATTGGATTCTATTGTGGTGTTTCCAAACTGTTGAACGTTTCTCATTACATGCAGGTTTACTGGCTTGACAAAAAGGCGATTGACGACAAGAATGCTGTCTCGACAGCAAAATCGCGTCAAGCTAAAATAGCTCAGTTGGGAGAGCGTTAGACTGTAACGGTCCCTGCTTCGATCCCGGGTTTTTGCAAACAGCACGACTAGGATTATTTTTTTCTTAATTAATTTTTTGAATTAAAAAAACAGCACATTTTTTTCTTCAGTGTAATTGGAGGAAATAAAAACGTATTATAGTGCCATTTTCTAATGCGATAAAGAAATGCAAAAAGCATCATCTCTGCGTGGGCTTGAAACACCAAAATTTCGATTAACAGCCGATCGTGCTAACCGATTATGGTGTTTTATTAGATAACACCCTGGGAGCTCAACAGAACAGTGTGTATGCATAGAGCTAAAATGGAAACCAAATATATACGATTCAAATGGGAATCGTATTCAGATTTTAAGCACAAATTTGATAGACTTCACAGTGCAAAGGAGGAAGGCAGACAATGCAAATGAGGCAACTGGCTCCTACTTTTTAAATCATACGAGAAACTTGAACCCAATTTAGCTTTTAACCGCCTGCAGTTTGGAATGAGTTTGAAATGTTGTTGTAACACCTCACTGGGCAACAGCAATTGCATTATATGAAAGCTCCTGTTTATTTGTCAGCGGCACAGCTACCGGTGCCACTCAGAGTTGGAGGGAGACGGTCGGCCACTTGCCCATAAAACAATACTTTCCGGGATCATTTCTATAGTGATTTGCCAGCGAAATGCGTTTATAAAGTGTTTGGACTCGCTATCCACGAGGAAGAGTGAGAGTGTTCGTGTTTGAGCGTGAAGGAGACAGCGAGTGTTGTTTTTTGGCCAACTGCTCCCTGTTATTGATGACTGCTCCAGTGTTCCTTAGGGGGCTGGAGGAAGCGGACAAGTTCTGAGTGGGTATCTTACCAAAAGGTACGCAAGACGCACTACAGTTGCAAAGCACTGCTGCTTTTTCGATGATTGATTAAAACTATCAGTCTGACTGAAAACACGGATCACATTAATTGTGATCGGTTTGATACCAATAGGCTTACATGACAGGTATTGTGTATAGGGCAGCAGTGTGGAGTAGTGGTTAGGGCTCTGGACTCTTGACCAGAGGGTTGTGGGTTCAATCCCCGGTCGGGGACACTGCTGCTGTACCCTTGAGCAAGGTACTTTACCTAGATTGCTCCAGTAAAAACCCAACTGCATAAATGGGTAATTGTATGTAAAAATAATGTGATACCTTGTAACAATTGTAAGTCGCCCTGGATAAGGGCGTCTGCTAAGAAATAAATAATAATAATAATAATAATAATAGACAATGTCATATACACAGAAATGAACACGGACAGTGTTTTTTTAAGGGCTGACTCATTTTAATGTTCGAGAGATCTAGGTGTACTGGACAAATATACTGGATTTTTTCCATGTCGTAATTGTGCCGCCTTTGATAATGCGTTTGAAACTAGAGATAATGTGAGATAATGTCTGCCATACAATGAAAAAAAAGAGTACAGTATCTCACAAGTGATGACCTGTGCTTCAACTTGTAAAGGTTTTATTTGAAAGACTAAGGCCAATCTATGTATCTTTAGAAAGAAAAAAGATTATTAAGAGTAATCTTAAAGAAAGTCTTAACCAAACCAACTGACATAAAAAACCTGAATCCATGGTTCTAAACAAACTATCCTTTAATGCATCTCAGCGGAAATATATCTACATGTACCCATATCCACACACTCAATTGAGCAAAACAATGTGTTATGAAAAACAAGCACAGGACAGACAGAGAGAGATATAAATAGATATATTGTTGGGCCCAAACTCCTTGAGATAAGTCCAGCTCCAGGTAAGAAGCAAAAAAACATAATCCAATGCACACAACAAAACAAAGTTACAAAATAAACAAATCCAACAATGAAACGAAGCAAAGCAACAAAGTAAACAAATCCAGCAATGAAAATTGGTAAAAAGGAATGGTCTCACCACTTTGATGATACAAATCCTCTTTTAGCTTTCAGATCATTTCCTGCTAATGGCATAATTTTGTATCCACATGTCGCTTTATCCAGCAATTACAGAGTACATAGGCTTCTTAGAAAATTCAATCAGGAGCACAGGTGCAGAGGCAGCAGGAGGTCAAAAAGTAGAAAAAAAAACCACCCACCTTGATAGATAGACCTGTGCTTTTATACTACCCCTCTTAAGGTTGTATACCCACTTTTTTATAATTCTTAATTGAACAAGTTTGTGACCAATTTGAGATAATTACATTTCGGATTAAGGTGTCTGGCCAGACTAACTGCAATCAATTAAGTTGCAGATGGGGAGTTTCTTACTGCATTATATGTGGTCGGTGTCACATATTTCCCCCCCCCCCAAACAAGAGGCACAACTGGGTTTAAAACCAAAGTAGGGTTTTAAGTTAACTACATTTAAGGTGTCACACTTGTGATCACCAAACTGCACTTGATAATTAACCGGTCCAAGTCGCTTCATTACTGTAAATGGACCAGTCCATTTGGGTGCAAGCTTAGCTGAAAACTTAGAAGCAGCTTCAGATAAAGGGTGTGACCTAACCCAGACCAAATCACCCTCCTCAAATGTTACATATTTACGTTTGGAGTTGTAATAATTGGCCTGCCTAGTCTGAGCCTTATCTACATTACTAACCACCTAATGAACTAACAGCTGTTGCCTTTCAAGTAAGTTTTGTCTTAACGACTCTTGCTGGGGAGCTACATTACAAAGCCAATCCAATGGCCCTTTTAATCTTCTCCCCAATGCCCATTAAGTGGGACTAAATCCTGTGGATTCCTGGCGAGCAGAATTGATGGCGAATCGGAATCAGTAAATCCACTTATCCCATTCTTCATGGTTATTCCCCACATAAGAGGCGATCATTGTCTTCACCGAGCGGTTTATAAGTTCTTTGAGGTTGATTTGCAGGTGGTATGCTGTAGTGAGCTTGTTCACAACTCCCCAGGTCTTACAGATACCTTTCAGGAGTTGACTGGTGAACTGGCTCCCTCTGTCAGACACCAAATAGCGTGGTGTGCCCCATCGAGTAAAGATGTCCCTAATCAGGATGTTAATAATCCGGGGAGTCTTGCCATCTCATAATGGAAAAAAACTCAACCCATTTTGAGTAATAATCAACAACTACCACAAGTATGGTGTTACCGCTCTTACTGCGGGGAAATGGGCCCATCAGGTCGATTCTAAGCATTTCTCTCTGTTCGGGAACAGTGGTGGATTGTAAAATTCCTGCAGGTTTTGTGTTCGATGCCTTATACTGCTGACAGGTCTGGCATTCCTTAGTATGTCTCCAAGTTTCCTTGCGAATCTCTGGCCACCAGGCCACCTCCAGCATTCTGAGAAGTGTCTTTAGCCTGCCCAGATGTCCCCCTAGTGGATTGTTGTGGAAGTATTGTAAGAAAGTTGATGTTAACTCAGGGGACCACAAGCTGAAACTTGAATGCATCGCCTTTGATTGGTACCCGCCTATATACAACTCCCTGGTGTTCCACATAGGTGATGCGGTCAGGTTTGGTGGTGGTGTTGGAAGATGTTAATGAACCGAGGATCTCCTGGATGTTCTTATCCCTTGACTGAGAGGCCGCAATTTCGTCAAACAAAACAGGCAAATCCAAGCTGAAGCTCTGTGAATTGCTGGAGTAGACTGCAATATTGGATGGACCAGATACTGGAACCTTCGATAAAGCATCAGGAACGGTATTGAGACTTCCTTTTCGATACAGCACAGTGAAGTCAAATTGTTGAAGTCTGAGTGTCCATCTAGTGAGCCGGGAGGATGTCTTTGGACAATTGAAGGCCCAGGCTAGAGCTGCATGGTCGGTTACAACTTCAAATTGACCAGACTGCACCCAGCTACCTCCAGACCCTCATCTCTCCCTACACCCCCACTCGACCTCTCCGCTCCTCCTGCACTAGAGGACTGGCTCTACCTCCTCTACGCTCCCCTGCCTCCAGAGCCCGCTCCTTCTCCACCCTCACTCCGCAGTGGTGGAATGACCTACCTACAGATGTCAGGACCACCCAGTCCCTGAACACATTCCGGCGCCTCCTTAAGACTCACCTCTTCAGACAGCACCTGTAGAACTCCTCTGTTTTTCCTCTGGGACACTATCATCCTCCCATAAATGCGCTTTATTTGCTCTTATCTGCCCCCTATTTTACTGCATTTAATCCTGTACTTCAGAATACTGTAATCTGCCAAGTGTTTAATTTGTAGTATTTTGTATTTAATCATATCTTGACGTAACTATCACTGTCACTGTTATCTGCTGTATTATTGAATTGTATTTTGTCACACTTGTACTTGCTTGAACCAAAGTCATTGCATTTATCTTGCTCATATTGTATTACTTGTACTGTAACACTTGAAATGTATTTGCTTACGATTGTAAGTCGCCCTGGATAAGGGATCTGCTAAGAAATAAATAATAATAATAATTGTATTCCTTCCAAGAAATAACACCATTTCTCCACAGCCCAAACGATTGCCAAACACTCCTTCTCTGAAGTGGAATAGTTCTTTTCAGCACTACTGAGGATTCGGGATGAGAAGACAATAACATGCTCTCCATCAAAGTTCTGAGCCATCACTGCGCCCAACCCCACATCACTGACATCTGTGTAGACCTTAAAAGGTTTAGAAAGATCAGGATGCGTGAGGATGGGTGGAGACTGTAGTGCTGCTTTGAGTTTCATCCAGCTCTCATGACACTCTGTAGTCCAATTCCACAGCATGTCCTTCTTCTTCGGGTTATTTAAGGGTACTGCGATGTCAGCAAAACCTGGAATGAATTTATGGTACCATCCGGTCAACTCCCAAAACCGCTGGACCTCCTTCAGGTTTGTGGGCTCAGGGTAAGACTGAATGGCATCCAATTTTTTTGGATCTGCAGAAATGCCATCTCCCGAAACCACATGACCTAAAAAAGTCAAAGTGTGATTAAACAAATGACACTTCTTTAAATTTAAAGAAAGGTGAGCTTGGTGTAATCTCTTAAAAACCTCTCCAAGGTCCCTTAAGTGCTGCTCCTCCGTCCTTGAATACACATTAGTATCATCAATATAAACAAAACAAGATACTCCCTTTAATTCACCGAGGACCTGTTCCATTAGCCGCTGAAACGTGGCAGAGGCGTTCTTCAATCCAAAAGGCATAACGTGGAATTGAAACAATCCAAAAGGGCTGGTAAAGGCAGTCTTCTTCTTGCTATCCTCAGCCATCGTCACTTGCCAGTACCCTGACTGTAGGTCAAGAGAACTGAAAACACTAGCTCCTTTAACCCTTTGTGGTCCTATGTCAGATCTGGTCCGACATTGCAATTATAACTATCCGGTCCATTGTCGGACCTGTCCGACATCAAAAAACGCAAAAAACAGCTTTCTAGTCGTTTTTTCTCCGGAAAAAGCCAAGAAAACCATTCAATAGCCGAGTGGGAGCAACAGGATCCGAGACAAGCCAATAAAAAAAAGGCGTATCTTTAATAGTCATACTTGCCCCTAGCATCCCATATGGGCGGTCATAAGGAAACAAGCTGGCTGTTACTGTAGCAGTGCACAGAGACTATCACGGACATTTGCCGAGCTTTTTGAGATCTTATAGTAATAAAATAATGACTTGGATTGCATTATTGAGGAGTTTGGTGATAAAACGAGTGATCAGGAGATGATTGATCGGGATGTACGACTATTATTATTATTATTATTTATTTCTTAGCATATGTGAAAGCGATAGCGAACGAAAGGGTGGGGAGGGGCTGGAGATGCCTAGTGAGTGCTTTGTTGATATGCAGGGCCTTTTAAACCTGTTTGACTGTGGAAAAAAATACTTTTAAACAGCACGTCTAAAATTAACTGCACGTGTGAAAATAAATTGGACCTGACGCACCTGACGCACACTTAATAAATGGACTGCAAAGGGTTAAAAGACTAGAGGATATCATGTATCAAGGGCATGGGGTATGCATCAAAATGTGTTTTTACGTTAATCCGCCGATAATCCACACAAAAACGCCAAGATCCATCTGCCTTAGGCACCAGCACAACAGGAGAAGCCCAGGCGGAAGTCGAAGGTTCAATAACCCCATCCTCTTTCATCTGGTGCAGATAATGCTCAATGATGGCTCGCTTCTGTGGAGAGACTCTATAGGCACGTGAACGCACAGGAACTTCATCAATGGTATGTATTACATGCTTTGTAACATTGGTTCTTCCCAACTGGTTTGAACACACCCGTGTCCACTGCCTCATCACTCCCACAAGGTCAGGTCATAACAACGACAATAAATCACTCAACGCACCTGATGGTTCTGTGATAATAGTGCTAATGTGCGCCGTGATAGTTTTTGGGCTCTGAGGTGGAAGCGCATAATGCAAACAGATTCTGGGCAACAAGTCTCTGGGACGCCATGCCTGTTCCCATGCTGTCTTTTCCAGGAAGGGATGAAAGATATATCTCCCTCCATTCCAAACTCCATACTTTCTATTTGCCACGTCAATTCTTGTCTTGGTCTTGTCGAGAAAATCCAGCCCGAGGACGATAGGAAACGCCAGGTCTTTATCTGCCAGGATGAAAACAGGAATTGACCAGAACGTGTCATGAAAGCTGAAAGTAACGTGAGCTTTACCCATTGCTGTGTGAGAGGTTCCATTTGCCAAGGAAAACTGCTGCTCCGCACAAGGTGTCAGTTCTTCTTCTGGACGGCAAAGCCCCTTCCATAGCTTCCAGCAGATTAGAGAGTATGTGCTACCTGTGTCCAGTAAAGCTTGTCCGCAAACCCCTCTTGCTTCTATCTGCACTGCTAAAAGTGATAAAACATCCAGGCCAGGTTTCATTAAACGTTTTTTTAGGCCTGCTGTGGATAACACTCACCTCTGCCAGTTTCTTTGGCTTCTTTTGTGGGCGTGACTATGGAAGGTTCTTGTTATTCACCTTCGCCCAATATTCCTTTTGATTAGCCCAGTCTCTCTCAATCATCGTGCCCACCTGCACGAGCTCAGACACAGACTTAATTGCCCCACGCAGCCCACTAGCAAGTTTGGGATTGGCATTATTGAGGATTCGGTGCACCACGTCTGCTTCTTCAATCTTCAGGTCTCCACTTAATGCACAAGGCACGATAGTCATAGGCAGAATCTCAAATGCACTCCTGGGGGGACTGCACTCTGTTCCTCAGTCGATCTTCTATTTCGGTTTGGAAATCGGAGGGTAAAAAAAGCCTAAAAAAAGAGATTTTAAAAGCATACCATGAATGTAAATTGTGGCGTTCCGCAATCCACCAACTTTTTGTTGATCCTTTCAGAACAGACGACAAGGTAGCCATCAATCCAGGGTCAGACATAGGGCGCAAGGCTAAAAACTCCTCACACAGCTCCACATATATCATTGCGTCAGATGTTTGTTCATCTGTACCAAATTCTGGAAAATTAATTCTAATAGGCAACTTTGACCCTCTTCCTTCACTAGGTAATGCTTCTCAGCCTGGTTCACAGCTGGAACCGAAGACAATAAAGGGATACTAGCCTTTCTGGCTAATTTGTTAAGTTTATGCTCCCAAGCTTTATCTCGCTTGCCTAAAGAATCAATAATAGCCTTTTCCAATTTTAACACAGGCTGTACTACAAATTCTTCAGTTTGCCCAAAACGTGTTCGCACCTGCTCTCTGAATATCTCCTCCCGATTAAAGCTACTCGTTTGAGCTTGATGTACATCCTGCTCTACATTCCTTATACGGTCATTTATGGCTTGTATATCCTGTTTCACTTGTTCCAACTCCTGTACACTATTAACCAAGTCTCCTTCATCTTCACTCTCTGGCTCACTCAGATATAAGAGACTAAGAGAAGAAGCTAAATGATCTGTTTGATCCCTCCTAGTCACCACAGGTGCATTTATGTCAGTAAAAGCAACAGGGTCTGAACAACCAGTGTCAGTAACAGCAATGGGCGAGAGTGTGGTAGAATCTGAAGCCATGATAGACAAAATTGCACAGATGCACAAAGGGAAAGGTGTATACCCACTTTTTTATAATTCTTAATTGAACAAGTATGTGACCACTTTGAGATAATTACATTTTGGATTAAGGTGTCCTGCCAGACTAACTGCAAACAATTAAGTTGCAGATGGGAGTTTCTTACCCCATTATATGTGGTCGGTGTCACAAACTCATGTCATTTATTTGATTTCTTGTCCTTGCCATTTACAGCATGTTGGTAAAAGTACTAGACAGTTACGATTGCACATTAATGAGCGATCATAAAAGTTCAATTAGGAGAAAAGATATCCACTCACCACTAGCTAGACATTTTATAGATGTCAAACATTCCGTTTCAGATCTTAAATACCGTGGCATACAAAAAAATATTTCAAGCTCGAGGAGGTGATAATCTCGATCAAAAACTATTACAATGTGAATCCAAATGGATTTCTATTTCCATACGGTACAACCCGAGGGATTAAATGAAGAGCTAGGGTTATCATGTTATCTGTGATATAATGTGCAAGCATACTTGTCTTTCATAAGAGCTGAAAATAAATGATAGCGCTTTGAGATAATGTCTGCTACTGGCGGATTGTTTACAAATGTACTCAATTATGTTACAACTTTTTTGTCTACGAAAGATATCTGTAACATTTATGTAATGCCTCTGTGGTTTTTTCATGAAGTTAATTTGCTAACAGACGGTTCTGATTTGTTTCTAACCGTGAAGCGATCACTCTGTTTGATGTATATTTTCTTTCTGTAAGAGGAGTGTCCTTGTGATCCCATATAAAATGCGACGAAACAGGTCGCCCTCCTTAATATAAACAGATAAAGAATAAGTTCACGCACACACCAGGTGATTTACTGTAGCGTCAGACATTGGAGGTTCAGCAGTGTACTGCAGTGTTGTGCAAAGTCGTCGGTGTAAGTCAGGATGGCCGAGCGGTCTAAGGCGCTGCGTTCAGGTCGCAGTCTCTCTGGAGGCGTGGGTTCGAATCCCACTTCTGACAAATCTGTTTGTTTATTTATTTCTTAAAACGTCCACCGAATGCTTGGTAATTTGATTTGTTTTTCTTGTTAGTATTCAAATCACAAGGTCGTTAAATGAGAGAAAGTCACCGCAAGCCTGCACCTCACCACATCCTTCACACTGTTAAACTGCCTCATTATGACGAGGCCTCTAATTATGCCTTTCCAATAATTTGAATGTGTTATTGTTCAGTTTAACATGAAAACATCTTCGTAGAACAATCATAATGTCCGCAGGACTTATTTTCCTCGGGTTCTAGTATCAAGTTTTGAGTGTGTGGCCGGTTAGCTCAGTTGGTTAGAGCGTGGTGCTAATAACGCCAAGGTCGCGGGTTCGATCCCAGTACGGGCCTCGGCTTTTCTTCTTTAAAGAAACCACAGCATTTGTAATGGTGCCAAAATGAACATTCTTTAACAAAATGAACCGAAGCGATATGAACTACAACCAGTAATATTTCAGACTTCCTGAGCTTTAAACATGGATTAACAATGAACACATACAATCAATTAAAAACAAAGCTTATGTAGTCGGCAGGATTCGAACCTGCGCGGGGAAACCCCAATGGATTTCTAGTCCATCGCCTTAACCACTCGGCCACGACTACATGCTCGCACGAGTATTTGTGAAAATATCCAAAAGAAGTAAACGAAACCCGTAGTAATGCTGTAGATGGCAGTATAGGCTAACTAATGAACCGAAGTCAAATGTCTTTGTTGAAACTGTCAGATTTGTACAAGGCAAGCACACGTGGGAAATGTAAATACAATATAATTTTTGTTAACGTTCATAATAATGAATACATCTTTATTTCAAAATATGTAGCTATTTAACTGATCTTTTCAAAAAACACCCCCATCCAAAAAACAAAGTAGTTATTTAATTGAACTGAAAAATTGACTTGCTTCATGGCTGTTGCCAGTTCACTCGAGCACGTTCTGGCTAGCGTGAGCGGACTTAGCAGATAACAAGATCTACAAAATATTTCATGCTAATAAAACATACCATAATTATGTCCGATTTTATTATACATGGCAACTTACAGAGACTAGGGTGTGTGAACTATGCATCAGCTGTAGAGTCACTTACATTTACATCTCACCCGAAAAACGGAGCACAAGGAGGTTAAGTGACTTGCTCAGGGTCACACAATGAGTCAGTGGCTGAGGTGGGATTTGTACCGGGGGACCTCCTGGTTAAAAGCCCTTTATCTTTAACCACTGGACCACACAGCCTCCTATAACAAAATCACACCCCAGATGGGACTCGAAACCACAATCCATGGCTTAGAAAGCCAGTGCCTTATCCATTAGGCCACAAGGGCTGACACGAAAAGCACATTTGGTAGTAATAAAGAAAGTGGGAACAATAGTATCGTGGTTTAATACATCATATCCAAGCCATCGTTGGTGTTCAAACACAGCAGAGTGTTACACTGGGAAAGGGCCGTACTTGTCAGTACGTATTTGACATTCATGTGGGAAGATTTAAGATTGTGAAGAAGTTTAAGTATGCTGCGTATTTGCGCATTGGGAACCTTACATAATTAGGTTTTTGATTAATGCCACTTTCTTACGGACAGTAATCAAGGTGACGATACAAGACCAGAGCCAATAAAGCAGTTATTTTCCTGTCCTTTCATTACCATATTCTAGTGTGCTTGTTCAGAATATGCGTGAATCGTGAAAACGTCTTGCGAATATGTGAACAAAGCCAGCATTCACTTTATTGATCACCATGTGGATTAACCGCTATTGGAACACAGATGATTGTGTTAAAGATGTTAATAGACTTTTAATGTACACATTTTAGAGCTAAACGTTTGTTGAGACAGTTCAAGCGCTGTAACAGTGTTTAACTATTTCCTGGATGTTTGCCTTTTGGTCTTACTCTGGAAAAAGTAATAATAATAATAAAAAGTAGGCAAAACCATTTTTTGAGAAACCGCATTTGGGAGAAAAACTAACAGTTTGGAAACACATTTGCAAAGGCATTGGATTCTATTGTGGTGTTTCCGATCTGTTGAACGTTTCTCATTACATGCAGGTTTACTGGCTTGACAAAAAGGCGATTGACGAAAAGAATGCTGTCTCAATAGCAAAATCGCGTCAAGCTGAAATAGCTCAGTTGGGAGAGCGTTAGACTGTAACGATCCCTGCTTCGATCCCGGGTTTTTGCAAACAGCACTAGAGCTATTTTTTCTTAATTAATTTTTTGAATTAAAAAAACAGCAAATTTTTTCTTCAGTGTAATTGGAGGAAATAAAAACGTATTATAGTGCCATTTTCTAATGATATAAAGAAATGCAAAAAGCATCATCTCTGTGTGGGCTTGAAACACCAAAATTTCGATTAACAGCCGAACATGCTAACCGATTATGGTGTTTTATTAGATAACACCCTGGGAGCTCAACAGAACAGTGTGTATGCATATTGCTAAAATGGAAACCAAATATACACGATTCAAATTGGAATCATATTCAGATTTTAAGCACAAATCTGATAGACTTCACAGTGCAAAGGAGGAAGGCAGACAATGCAAATGAGGCAACTGGCTCCTACTTTTTAAATCATACGAGAAACTTGAACCCAATTTAGCTTTTAACCGCCTGCAGTTTGGAATGAGTTTGAAATGTTGTTGTAACACCTCACTGGGCAACAGCAATTGCATTATATGAAAGCTCCTGTCTATTTGTCAGCGGCACAGCTACCGGTGCCACTCAGAGTTGGATGGAGACGGTTGGCCACTTGCCCATAAAACAATACTTTCCGGGATCATTTCTATAGTGATTTTCCAGCGAAATGCGTTTATAAAGTGTGTGGACTCGCTATCCACGAGGAAGA
The DNA here is from genome assembly GCF_902713425.1 of Acipenser ruthenus. Taxonomy (NCBI): domain Eukaryota; kingdom Metazoa; phylum Chordata; class Actinopteri; order Acipenseriformes; family Acipenseridae; genus Acipenser; species Acipenser ruthenus. The sequence continues at coordinate 9,070,878 of NC_081220.1, forward strand.
GTGAGAGTGTTCGTTTTTGAGCGTGAAGGAGACAGCGAGTGGTTTTTTTTTTTGGCCAACTGCTCCCTTTATTGATGACCGCTCAAGTGTTCCTTAGGGGGCTGGAGGAAGCGGACACGTTCTGAGTGGGTATCTTACCAAAAGGTACGCAAGACGAACTACAGTTGCAAAGCACTGCTGCTTTTTTCGATGATTGATTAAAACTATCAATCTGACTGAAAACACGGATCACATTAATTGTGATCGGTTTGATACCAATAGGCTTACATGACAGGTATTGTGTATAGACAATGTCATATACATAGAAATGAACACGGACAGTGTTTTTTTAAGGGCTGACTCATTTTAATGTTCGAGAGATCTAGGTGTACTGGACAAATATACTGGATTTTTTCCATGTCGTAATTGTGCCGCCTGTGATAATGCGTTTGAAACTAGAGATAGTGTGAGATAATGTCTGTTACTGGCGGATAGTTTACAAATGTACTCAATTATGTTACAACTTTTGTGTCTACGAAACATATCTGTAACATTTATGTAATGCCTGTGTGGTTTTTTCATGAAGTTAATTTGCTAACAGACTGTTCTGATTTGTTTCTAACCGTGAAGCGATCGCTCTGTTTGCCGTATATTTTCTGTCTGTAAGAGGAGTGTCCTTGTGATCCCATATAGAATGCGACGAAACAGGTCGCCCTCCTTAATATAAACAGATAAAGAATAAGTTCACACACACACCAGGTGATTTACTGTAGCGTCAGACATTGGAGGTTCAGCAGTGTACTGCAGTGTTGTGCAAAGTCGTCGGTGTAAGTCAGGATGGCCGAGCGGTCTAAGGCGCTGCGTTCAGGTCGCAGTCTCTCTGGGGGCGTGGGTTCGAATCCCACTTCTGACAAATCTGTTTGTTTATTTATTTCTTAAAACGTCCACCGAATGCTTGGTAATTTGATTTGTTTTTCTTGTTAGTATTCAAATCACAAGGTCGTTAAATGAGAGAAAGTCACCGCAAGCCTGCACCTCACCACATCCTTCACACTGTTAAGCTGCCTCATTATGACGAGGCCTCTAATTATGCCTTTCCAATACTTTGAATGTGTTATTGTTCAGTTTAACATGAGAACATCTTGGTAGAACAATCATAATGTCCGCAGGACTTATTTTCCTCGGGTTCTAGTATCAAGTTTCGAGTGTGTGGCCGGTTAGCTCAGTTGGTTAGAGCGTGGTACTAATAACGCCAAGGTCGCGGGTTCGATCCCCGTACGGGCCATGGCTTTTCTTCTTTAAAGAAACCACAGCATTTGTAATGGTGCCAAAATGAACATTCTTTAACAAAATGAACCGAAGCGATATGAAGAACAACCAGTAATATTTCAGACTTCCTGAGCTTTAAACATGTATTACCAATGAGCACATACAATCAATTAAAAACAAAGCTTACGTAGTCGGCAGGATTCGAACCTGCGCGGGGAAACCCCAATGGATTTCTAGTCCATCGCCTTAACCACTCGGCCACGACTACATGCTCGCACGAGTATTTGTGAAAATATCCAAAAGTAGTAAACGAAACCTGTAGTAATGCTGTAGATGGCAGTATAGGCTAACTAATGAACCGAAGTCAAATGTCTTTGTTGAAACTGTCAGATTTGTACAAGTCAAGCACACGTGGGAAATGTAAATAAAATATAATTTTTGTTAACGTTCATAATAATGAATACATCTTTATTTCAAAATACGTAGCTATTTAACTGATCTTTTCAAGAAACACCCCCATCCACAAAAACAAAGTAGTTATTTAATTGAACTGAAAAATTGACTTGCTTCATGGCTGTTGCCAGAGCACTCGAGCACGTTCTGGCTAGCGTGAGCGGACTTAGCAGATAACAAGATCTACAAAGTATTTCATGCTAATAAAACATACCATAATTATGTTCGATTTTATTATACATGGCAACTTACAGAGACTAGGGTGTGTGAACTATGCATCAGCTGTAGAGTCTCTTACATTTACATCTCACCCGAAAAACGGAGCACAAGGAGGTTAAGTGACTTGCTCAGGGTCACACAATGAGTCAGTGGCTGAGGTGGGATTTGTACCGGGGGACCTCCTGGTTAAAAGCCCTTTATCTTTAACCACTGGACCACACAGCCTCCTATAACAAAATCACACCCCAGATGGGACTCGAAACCACAATCCATGGCTTAGAAAGCCAGTGCCTTATCCATTAGGCCACAAGGGCTGACACGAAAAGCACATTTGGTAGTAATAAAGAAAGTGGGAACAATAGTATCGTGGTTTAATACATATCCAAGCCATCGTTGGTGTTCAAACACAGCAGAGTGTTACATTGGGAAAGGGCCGTACTTGTCAGTACGTATTTGACATTCATGTGGGAAGATTTAATATGCTGCATATTTGCGCATTGGGAACCTTACATAATTAGGTTTTTGATTAATGCCTCTTTCTTACAGACAGTAATCAAGGTGACGATACAATACCAGAGCCAATAAAGCAGTTATTTTCCTGTCCTTTCATTACTATATTCTAGTGTGCTTTTTCAGAATATGTGTGAATCGTGAAAACGTCTTGCGAATATGTGAACAAAACCAGCATTCACTTTATTGATCACCATGTGGATTAACCGCTATTGGAACACAGATGATTGTGTTAAAGATGTTAATAGACTTTTAATGTACACGTTCCCTTTCAAGTCGAAAATAACCCATCAAGGTATGGGACATTGCCGTCAGGCAGTAGGGATTGGCTGAGCTTTATGTCAAAGCTGCCGATAGGCCTCCGCGCAAGCCTCTTTTGCCTTCAGCCTCAGTAGCGGTAGGACTTAGAGCTATTTAACTGATTGTACTTACTAAAGCTTAGGCTTGAGAAGCTGGTTTATCCCCTTCTCCGAGTTTATTTCAGTTATACTCTCCGGAGTTATTATTATTATTATTATTATTATTATTATTATTATTATTATTGTTATTGTATTATTATTTAGGATTATATATTGTTTTACTTTATATATTCCTTCTCGCTTTGCTTCGGCATCGCGTTTCTTCATGGTCTCCCCGTCTTTCCTCTGTTCTTATAATTTATTGTGTTGGGTTTTTGTATTTTATTGTGTATATATATATATATATTTGTTATATATATTGTATATATTTTGTCTTTCGGACGCGTGTTGCGTTGGCCTTGGCCCACGCGCATTTTGCTTCCCTTCACTATACAGAGGAAGACAACCACCAACGTGCAAAATCCCCAGCATCTTCAGGTAGGTATTGCACAGCATCAGACGCCGTACCAGCACTTAGCGTCTCCGCATGGCGGGTCAGCTGACGCTTAGGCGTCTGTGCTAGTGTTCCAAACTCGGTACTCGCGCTTTGGCGCTCGCGCTCCGGCGCTTTTGGTGTCAACGCTTGTGCGCTTGGTGCAGCGCTTCGGCGCTTTGTGCAGCGCTTCTGCGCTTGGTGCTTAGTGCTTCTGCACTTGGGGCTCAGTGCTCGACGCTTCGACGCCTCGACGCGCGCACCCTCGACGTTTGACGCACGCACCTCGGTGCTCGACGCTTCGGCGCTCGACGCACGCACCCTCAACGCTCAACGCACGCACCTCGGCGCTCGACGCACGCACTTCAGGTGCTTGACGCTGGTGTCCGACGCTTTGGCGTTCGACGCGCGCACCTTGGCGTTTAATGCGACAGTGCTCGACGCACACTCTTGGTGCTTGGCGTCAATACTAGACGCTTCAGCGTTCTACTATGTCTGGGTTCCACCGTTGCGTGACCTGTCAGGCCAAGTTGCCTGCTAGCGACCCTCATGAGGACTGCGTCGCATGCTTGGGGCCGGACCATGCCGCATCTGCCCTGGCAGATAGGGCATACTGCCAGCTATGTGCGGAGTTTCAGACACGCACCCTTCGCCAGAGAGCTAGGAAGGCAGTTGGAGGTCGTTCCCCATCCTCGGGCTCGTCCCACACCGTCTTGGCCCCACCATCATCTGTCGTGTCGCTGCCGGTGACGTCTCAGCTCCCTCTGAGCCCATCTTCCCAGCTTACAGCTGGTCAGAGGTCTCCAATTAGAACCGAGCTGGGTGCAGTTGCGCAGCTTTTGGTTAAGCTGGCTCAGCTGAATGCGCGAGCACAGGGCAGGAGCATTGCTTCCCTTGTGGTGGCAAGGAGGCAGCTCTGGCTCTCTCAGGCCAGGGTACAGGAGCCTGATAAGGCCCCTTTGCTAGATGCTCCTATATCCCCGGGGCACACGTTTGGCCCAGCGGTGGAGGAGATGCTGCAACGCTCCGTCAAGGCGCGTGAGGCGTCGCAGCAGTTGGCTAAGATGTGGCCAAGCAAGCCTTTCCAGCCAAGGCAGCCGCAGGAGCGCCAATGGCGCAGGGCGCCGCCACAGCAGCAAGCGCACTCACAGGGCAGTAAAACCGTCCCTTTGGGGGTTTCAGCACGCAGCCAACCCGCGTTTGCAAGACCGCAGCGAGGAGGGTGGCGCCCCAGAGGAGGTAGCAGACCACGCCCTCGTGGCTCTGGCCAGGCCCCTCGTGAGCGAGCGCAGCCTAAGCAGCCCTGAGAAACCCCGGCAGCCGTTAACCCACCCCTACACTGTTCCACAGCTCCTGTTCTGGCAACAATGCACCAACGACATCTGGGTGCGCAAAACTATACTCACCGGGTACACCCTTCAATTCCGGTTAAACCCCCCCCCCCCCCTTCAGGAGAGTGGTGGTAACTGCAGTGAAGGACTCGGTTCAGTCCTCAGCTCTAAATGCAGAAATACAGGCATTGCTCAAGAAGCGTGCCATTCAACTAGTAGACCCTGCTCTGACCGACCAGGGGTTCTACTCCAAGTACTTCCTAGTGCCAAAAAAGGACGGTGGGCTCCGCCCTATTTTAGATCTGTGAGTACTGAACAAATACCTATGGGTGTTGTCGTTCAAGATGCTTACGCACAGGCACATTGTCCAGTCTGTCCGGCAAGGCGACTGGTTTACCACCGTAGACCTCACAGATGCATACTTTCACGTTCCCATCTGTCCGGGTCACAGGAAGTACCTACGTTTCGCATTTCAGAGCAGGATCTACGAGTGTTGTGTCCTGCCATTCGGCCTGTCTCTAGCTCCTCGAACCTTTTCGAAGTGTATGGACGCCATTTTAGCCCCCTTGCGGGCTCAAGGCATCCGACTGCTGAACTATCTGGACGACTGGCTCGTCTGCGCGCAGTCAAAGGAGCAGTTGGCACAGCACACAGCTCGAGTTGATGGCGTTCCATCCTCCTCCTTTTTCTTCCCCAGAGGAAGAGCGGTTACACATGCTCTGCCCTGTGCGGGCATTGAGGTGTTATATTGATCGCACAAAGACTGTGAGGCAAACAGAACAGCTATTCATATGCCATTTTTCTAAAACTTTGGGTCAGCCGTTGTCTAAGCAATGCCTTTCTCATTGGATAGTGGATGCTATTCAGTTAGCATATGATTCTATGGGCCTTCCGCCACCAGGGCAGTTGAAGGCACATTCCACTAGGGGTATGGCAACATCCTGGGCCCTCTTTAGAGGGGTGCCGATGTCTGACATTTGCGCTGCAGCCAGTTGGGTTACACCGCATACATTTATGAGGTTCTACCGGTTAAATGTACTGGAATCCTCTGCTCCGTCATTTGGAGCATCTGTGTTGCACTCTATGACGCCTCAGGTTGCGGACGTCTAGAGTGGTTGACAATATGGTGTGACTATTCCACCTTGGGACAGGTGTCATTGCGAGCATAGACGCTGAGGCGCAGCTCCGCATATGTGTAGATGTACTGCCTACGCAGTTGCGTTATGACGTAAGGCTGTCCTACTGCCGAGAATCCTCCCTCGCGACGGCTTGGGTACATTGTTCCCATACCTTGATGGTTATTTTCGACTTGAAAGGGAACAATAGGTTGTGGATGCAACCCCGGTTCCCTGAAAGAGAAAATAACCATCAAGCCGCCAGGTCGCTCTGGAGGCCTTCACGGCCTGAAGGGCAAAAGAGGAGGTGACTCTCCGCGCGCTGCGTATAGTAAGCTCCCAGGGGGGCGGGCTCACACGGCAGCTTGCGCGGAGGCCTATCGGCAGCTTTGACATAAAGCTCAGCCAATCCCTACTGCCTGACGGCAATGTCCCATACCTTGATGGTTATTTTCTCTTTCAGGGAACCGGGGTTGCATCCGCAACTTATCGTATCGATCCCTCTTGTAAGATTGGCGAGCGGCTATTACTCTTTTCTACTACATGAGGCCTCGTGTAGTTGCAGATACCGTGTGGAGAGCTGTTCTGGTGCTGTAAGGAGACCCCACGGGCCTAGCAGCTCGGCTGAATCGGCTGCATACCCCGGCATCCACCGCGGTTCTCCCGCCGACCTTCAGGCTTGGAACAGCGCCTACCCGGCCCCGATTGACTTGGCACTGGTGTAACCATCTCCGTGCCGACCGCGCCCACCATCGGCACAGACTGTCTCGGCACCGAGTGTTCGGCACCGACAGCGTTCTCCTCGGCGCCGATCCCGCCTAGTCACCATGTCAGTGCAGTCAACTGAGTCCTCCGCTGGTTTCCACCAGGGCGACCAGTGCGCGACAAAGCTGCCCAGTCAGGATGAGCACCGGTCCTGCGCCAGATGCTTAGGGGCAGACCATGCGGTCAAAGCACTGGCGGGTGAGTTGGACTGCTCTCCATGCAGGAAGTTCTCCAAAAGAACTGAACGCAGGAGAGCTGCCCCATCCCCAGCTGAGTATCTCTCCCCAAGCCATGGCAGAATGAGGTCAGTGGTTCAGGGTCCTCCTAGGACCCCACGTCAGATTAGAACTCATTAATTAGAACTACATTTATTTATTACACAAATAATAATCTCTACATCTGTGAATAACTTATTTTAACATGCTTTGTGTTTTAGTGGTCAGATTTAATTTACCAGCATCAGCCAAATCAATATTGTTGTGCTACATGTATTCATTTATAGCAATATTTATTCAAACATTTTAATAATTTCTATATTTAAAAAGTATGTATTTCTACGTGTATTTGTTTACATTTGCATTCATGTATTTATTCATTTATAAAATCGTGCTGTGTTTTGTACTTGCTCTTACTAGAACTGAAGTCATTGGGCCCGATCTTGGATAGATTTGCGCACCACTTAAACGGCCGTTATGTGCAAATGCGCATCATTTTCTATATTCGAAACGTCCTTTTGCGCGTCACAATCCATTCTGCGCTGTGCAGAAATAAAATGTATGCATCGCACAATATGGGGGGAGTGGCCGACAATATGCGTGATCCTGCTATTTTCAAAAGTATGTGCCAAGCACAAAACCAGTTTTGCGAGGCATAAAATAACGCTTTTAAAAAGCAAGCGTTAACTCCGCGCACATCCCCCAGGACTCTCACAAGCACGGAACAGCAGGAGCTTTCCAAGGTACCGCTATGGGAAACACCCCGCGAGCGCACAAGACTCCGTCCACATCTACAGTGGGACTATTATATGGTGATTATAGGACAGGAATTCAAAAGAACGATTGTGATAATTGCTTCACTGTTTAAAAAAAAAACATGTTTAAAAAACAATCTGCAGGAAGCTGCTATCTCGACCGCTCTTTCAGACTGAAACATTAGGCTACTATTTACTTTTCTAAGCAAGCATTCTTGGTGCTGCAAGAATAGCTCCCAAAACAGAATGGAGAGTACAGTACGGTATGTGACATAGACCGAGCTGGCAAATACAAAACAACTGTCTGGAGAAGGAGCGGGCTCTGGAGGCAGGGGAGCATAGCGGAGGTAGAGCCAGTCTTCTAGTGCAGGTGGAGTGGAGAGGTCGAGTGGGGGTGTAGGGAGAGATGAGGGTCTGGAGGTAGCTGGGTGCAGTCTGGTCAAGACATCTGTAGGCTAGTACAAGAGTCTTGAACTGGATGCGAGCGGTGATCGGGAGCCAGTGGAGTGAGCGGAGGAGTGGAGTAGCGTGGGCGAAGCGAGGCAGAGAGAACACCAGGCGGGCAGCAGAGTTCTGGATGAGCTGGAGCGGACGGGTGGTGGACGCAGGGAGGCCAGCCAGGAAGGAGTTGCAGTAGTCTAGGCGGGAGAGTACCAGGGCCTGGACCAGGAGATGGGTAGCATAGTTGGTGAGGAAGGGTCGGATTCTTCGGATGTTGCTGAGCAAGAATCGGAAAATGCGTGCCACAGTGGAGATGTGCTGGGAATAAGAGAGGCAGGGGTCCAGGGTGACTCCAAGGTTCTTAGCTGAGAAAGAGGGAGAGAGTGTGGTAGATTCCAGAGGAACAGAGATAGAGAGATCAGAGGAGGGGGAGGAGGAGGGAAAGAAAAGGAGGTCAGATTTAGAGAGGTTGAGTTTGAGGTGATGCAAGTGCTTCCAGGAGGAAATAGCAGACAGACAGGTAGAGATACGGGAGGAGATGGTGGAGTCAGAGGTAGGGAAGGAGAGGAAAATCTGAGCATCATCAGCATAGAAATGGTATGAGAAACCATAGGATGCGATGAGGGGGCCCAGGGAGCGGGTGTAGAGAGAGAACAGGAGAGGACCCAAGACTGACCCTTGGGGGACTCCAGTTAAGAGAGGGTGAGGTGTGGCGGTTGCTCCAAGCCAGGTTACCTGGTAAGTGCGGTTGGAGAGGTAGGAGGAGAACCAGGCCAGAGCAGTGCCAGAGATCCCCAGGTCATCGAGAGATGATAGTAGAATAGAGTGATCAACAGTGTCAAAGGCAGCCGAGAGGTCGAGGAGAATTAGGACAAAGGAGAGAGAGGCAGCTCGGGCACACTTAAGTGAGTTGGTGACAGACAGGAGGGAGGTTTCAGTGGAGTGAGCAGAGCGGAAGCCAGATTGGAGAGGGTCAAGCAGAGAGTGGTTGGACAGGAAAGCAGAGAGCTGGCGGTGTACAGTCCGCTCGAGGGTTTTGGAGAGGAAGGGTAGGAGGGAGACAGGACGGTAGCTCTGGAGGGAGGTGGGGTCGAGGGTAGGTTTTTTGAGGAGGGGAGTGATAGAGGCTTTTTTGAAGGCAGAGGGAAAGATAACAGAAAGTAGAGAGGTGTTGAGGAGGGAGGAGATGAAGAGGAGTAGAGCAGGAGCAGCAGCTTGAAAGAGGTGAGTGGGGAGGGGGTCCAAGGCACATGAGGTGGGTTTGTGACCCTGGAGCAGGGAGGAGAGGTCAGAGTCTGAGAGGGGCAAGAAGGTGGAGAAGGGGGGTGAGTTAGTAGGGGTTGCAGTGGGTGTAGGAGTTGGAGCGGGAGGGGGTGCGGGGGAGGGAGAGGTGTTAAAGAGTTTGCGGATATCTGAGATTTTAGAAGAGAAGAAGGAGGCAAAGTCATCAGGGGAGATAGAGGAGGGAGGAGGAGGGGGGGAGGGTTTAGGAGGGAGGAGAAGGTAGAGAATAGTTTACATGGGTTGTTAGTGGAGGCTTGGATTACAGATTGGAAATAAGCACATTTAGCAGAGGAGAGAGTAGAGGAGAAGGAGGAGAGGAGAGTGTGGTAAAGGTCTAGGGCAGCAGGGAGTTTGGTTCTCTTCCATTTCTTTTCAGCAGATCGCAGTGTGATTCTTGCCGAGCGGAGCGCAGAGGAGAGCCAGGGATGGGGAGGGGAGGGGCGAGCAGGACGGGAGGTGAGGGGACAGAGGGAGTCGAGGGAGGAGGTGAGTGAGGAGAAGAGGGTGGAGGTAGCAGAGTCTACGGAGAGTTGTGAAAAGGAGTCGATAGGAGGGAGGTGAGAGAGAGCAGTGGAGGCAAGGACAGAGGGGGAGAGAGAGCGGAGGTTACGGCGAGAGGTGACAGTGGGGGTAGGAGGAGCAGGGAGAGGGGGGAGAGACAGAGAAAAAGAGATGAAATAGTGATCATAGAGGTCCAGGGGGGTGACAGAGAGGGTGGAGGGGCAGCAGGCCCTGGAGAAGGTGAGGTCCAGTTGACGGCCAGCTTTGTGGGTAGGAGGGGACGGAGAGAGACAGAAGTCGAAGGAGTGCAGGAGAGGGAGGAATCCAGCAGAGTGGCTGGGGTTGGAGAGATGGATGTTGAAGTCACCCAACAGGACAGTCGGGGTAGACAGAGAGGGGAGGGAGGAGAGTAGATAGTCGAGTTCATCCAGAAAGTGAGTGAGAGGCCCAGGGGGGCGGTACAGAACAACGAGCAGGAGTTGACAGGGAAAGGTTAGTTGGACTGCATGAAATTCAAAGGTATTGACAGAGAGCGAGATGAGATCGGAGGGGACAGAAAAGAGTAAGGAGGGAGAGAGGAGAAGACCCGTCCCACCTCCCCGTCCAGTGAGACGCGGGGTATGGGTCAGGACGTAGAGAGAGGACAGGGCAGCAGGAGTAACAGTGTTATCAGGGGACAACCAGGTTTCAGTGAGAGCAAGGAAATCGAGCGAGAGGTGGGAGGCAAAGGCAGATATGAAATCAGCTTTGTTAGCAGAAGAGTGACAGTTCCAGAGTGCACCAGAGAGTGTGCGGGAGGGGGGAGAGGCAGAGAAATGAGGTTAGAGGGGTTGGAGGAGCAGCAGCGGAGGGAGGGCAGAGGACGAGGACGAGAGGACAGAACAGGGATGTGAGAGACAGTCATAGGAGGGCAAGCAGGACAAAAGGCACAGTAGGAGCAGTAGGGTGGAGGGTACAGACCTGACTAGTAGATAGCTTCTTCTAGAACCCAGTTAGGTTTGGATCTATTGGAATAGCGTCTCAGCGCAGGCCTCCCCTTGCTGGACTCCCACAGCTAGACTCCCGGCTCTTTTGTTGAGGCTCTTCTGTTGGCTGGCGCAGAAATAGGCTGCTTAATATAAAAAGAACAACTGCGTGGAAACCAATCAGATAGCAAATCAACTTCTGTACAATTAAACCACTCACCTGGTACTAATCACACACCAACTCAGCTAATTCAAACACCACCTTACAAAGTTACCAAATGTAGTTAATTAAAAATTACTTGAAGCAGGAACTTGCCTATCTGCCTCAGTCCCTGGTTCCTGTAGACTGACCACTATTATATGCCCACCCTTAAATGGGTTCCACCTCACTTTGCAAGGGGACTGGCACAACTGCTAACTGCTCTATTGACAATACTTTTACACACTTCAAAGGGGATCACACCACTACAGGAGACTGTGTGGAGACCAATCCAAATGCAAACAACTCTCTTCAAGTTAATAAACCACCCTCCCTGATAATTACAAATTGCAAATCACCTTATTATTCAAATAACCACACTACCTGGTTTAAAATCACATACACACACTCCTCCCTAAATTGAAACACCAACTAATAATGATACTTAAATTGATAATTAAAAATTAGTAGGAGCAGGACCAATTACCTATCTTGCCTCAGACACTGGTTACCTGTAGACTCCCACAGCTAGACTCCCGGCTCTTTTGTTGAGGCTCTTCTGTTGGCAGGCGCTTCTGGCTGGCGCAGAAATAGGCTGCTTAATATATAAAGAACAACTGCGTGGAAACCAATCAGATAGCAAATCAACTTCTATACAATTAAACCACTCACCTGGTACTAATCACACACCACATTACAAGTTACCAAATGTAGTTAATTAAAAATTACTTGAAGCAGGAACTTGCCTATCTGCCTCAGTCCCTGGTTCCTGTAGACTGACCACTATTATATGCCCACCCTTAAATAGAGTTATATTTAAGAGCAAGTAGTAACTGCAGTAGAGTATTTAATTATGGATGGACCAAACTTGCAGGTCGCCACTGTCACATTTTCCAGGAAATCACGGCTAATACTGAGAAAGAAAACAGATGAGAACCTAACAGAAAACTAGTGAAAAACACTGCATTGATTACCTGAACGGGTCAAATGTAGACTACTGAATTGCTGAATTGTTGGGGGAGAGTGGCGCATCCAGCTGAGGCGCTTCATCTGAAATGCAGGGTGTGCCCTATAGCCTGGAGATCGCTGTTTCCAATCCAGACTATGCCATCGCCGACAGGAACGCCGAGGGGGCGGCACACAGTTGGCCGAGTGCCACCCGGGTTGGGAGGGCTTAGGTCAGCTTGGTAATCATTGTCTCAACAAGCTCCAGCGACTCCTGTGGCGAACGGTCGCCTGCGAGTTGTGGGCGGAACTGCGTTTCCTCCAACACCGCTACAGCCAGGTGCGGTTGTCTTTGCTGTTGCAGTGTGACAAGAGGAGGGTGGCTGACGGCGTTTGTTTCAGAGGATGCGCATGATGAGTCTTCGTTCTCCCGAGTCGATACGGGAAGTTGCAGCAGCGCCATAAAAAACAATTGGATATTCCAAATTGGGAGATTTTTTTTAAAAATATTACAACAAAAAAAATAAATAGTTAAGCTTCAAAAAATCTATTTTTGACTGAGCGAGTTAAGTGTGTACGGTATCCTGACAACACAACACGTTGAAAACACAGAAAAGATGCTGAGAAAAAAAAAAAAAAGTTTTCTATTTCCTGTTTAATTAAGAAAATACAATAAAAAAAGATTATTCTCTTACTTGTCTTCCTGCCATATCCCCTCTTTTTTGGTCAAATATTGAATATATTCGTATTCAATTTCAAACCACTGTTCTTTGTTCCCATGATGCATCTGTGATGGGCTGGGTTTTAAGCGATCGTGATAATTTCTGATATTTTATAGTGGCTGGACTTTATAATAATAAAAAAATGAAAAAGGGTAACGAGCGACAAATGCATTAATTTCTGTCGATTTGTTCTATTTTAATGGGTTATAATTTTACAAATTTAAAAGACATTCATTAAGAAAAGATAAAACTAATTTAATAACCTTTAAGAATTATGTTTTTATTGACAGAAATATATTTGATGTATGTGTGTTTGGCATGAAATCAAATAAAGTCCCATTGGATTTTGCTTGAAAAGAGGAAACACAAAAGGTGTTTTTTTAGGTTTTTATTTTTTAAATAAAGCATTTATTCAACATGTTTTTTTTTTTACAAAAATACATAAAAATACAACACAATACAACACGGAATGTTTTTTGACTGGACTGTATTGCATTAGCTGGCTCTCAGATCACCAGTACAGTACAGGGCTGTTAGATTAGACTGGACTGTATTGCATTAGCTGGCTCTCATATCTCCAGTATAGTACAGTGCTGTTAGATTAGACTGGAATGTATTGAATTAGCTGGCTCTCAGATCCCCAGTACAGTACAGTGCTGTTAGATTAGACTGGACTGTATTGAATTAGCTGGCTCTCAGATCACCAGTACAGTACCGTGCTGTTAGATTAGACTGGACTGTATTGAATTAGCTGGCTCTCATATCTCCAGTACAGTACCATGCTGTTAGATTAGATTGGACTGTATTGAATTAGCTGGCTCTCAGATCCCCAGTACAGTACAGTGCTGTTAGATTAGACTGGACTGTATTGAATTAGCTGGCTCTCAGATCCCCAGTACAGTACAGTGCTGTTAGATTAGACTGGACTGTATTGAATTAGCTGGCTCTCAGATCACCAGTACAGTACCGTGCTATTAGATTAGACTGGACTGTATTGAATTAGCTGGCTCTCAGATCCCCAGTACAGTACCGTGCTGTTAGATTAGACTGGACTGTATTGAATTAGCTGGCTCTCAGATCCCCAGTACAGAAGCGTACTGTTAGATTAGACTGGACTGTATTGAATTAGCTGGCACTCAGATCACCAGTACAGTACTGTGCTGTTAGATTAGACTGGACTGTATTGCATTAGCTGGCTCTCATATCTCCAGTATAGTACAGTGCTGTTAGATTAGACTGGAATGTATTGAATTAGCTGGCTCTCAGATCCCCAGTACAGTACCGTGCTGTTAGATTAGACTGGACTGTATTGAATTAGCTGGCTCTCAGATCCCCAGTACAGTACAGTGCTATTTTTAAAATCCATAAAATGTTGTAAATCTTAAATTCCTGAGAAATAACACTTATGAAAATGAATGAACAAAATAAACAAATAAAAATACATAAATGAAAAAAATCAATACACAACTTTATAAACAAATTCCTAAAATTACACAAATTCAGTCAATCCAACACCTTTAAAAAAAAAAAGTACAAAGTAACACGGAACAGTCCATTATAGTTAGTATAGGGGGTGATTGGTCTAAGGCTATTGTGCATATTATTATTATTATTATTATTATTATTATTATTATTATTATTATTATTATTATTATTATTATTATAGTATTATTACTAGTCCAAACTCCCTCACCCCTCTCTTTGACTGCACCTAAATGGACCAGTCCCTTAAAAAAAAGAAAAAAGTCATTTTCCACTGAAATTAAATAAAATACACGCAATTTCAAACTAAAAAGAAAACAGTTTCAAATTGTAACACCAGAAACACATTTTGTGTATATATATATATATATATATATATATATATATATATATATATATATATATATATATATATATATATATATATATATATATATAATCTTTAAACATCTTAAAACAGTTGCAGAATATTTTGTAGGGATTTTCATAGCAATTAAGAAAGTCAAAGAGAGAGAGAGAGACAACTGGGAAAAAAATGGCAAAATACTTTAAAAGAAGTGTAATTTGTAATTCATTATGAACAGAGCTGCACAGAGCAGGTCTATAGGAAACTCAACACTGCAGAGCTGCACAGAGCAGGTCTGTAGGAAACTCAAGATGGCAGAGCTGCACAGAGCAGGTTAAAAGGAAAGAGAGATCAACACTGCAGAGCTGTACAGAGCGAGTCTATAGGAAAGACAAAATTTCTTTTTTTTATATAACTTTTTAGATTAGTTCCTTTTAAAACAGTGCTTTCCCTGGGTCTCTCTCAAACACTTTCAATGAGACTCCCTATCGCACAGGAGTTTCAGTAAGACTCCCTATTACAGAGCAGTTTCAATAGAACTCCCTATTGCACAACTGTTTTAATGAGACTCCCTATCACACAGCAGTTTTAATGAGACTCCCTATCGCACAGGAGTTTCAGTAAGACTCCCTATCACACAGCAGTTTCAATGAGACTCCCTATTGCACAGCAGTTTCAATAAGACTCCCTATTGCACAGCAGTTTCAATAAGACTCCCTATTGCACAGCAGTTTCAATAAGACTCCCTATCACACAGCAGTTTCATTAAGACTCATTATCGTACAGCAGTTTCAATAAGACTCCCTATCGCACAGCAGTTTCAATAAGACTCACTATCGCACAGCAGTTTCAATGAGACTCCCTATTGCACAGCAGTTTCAGTAAGACTCCCTATCACACAGCAGTTTCAATGAGACTCCCTATCACACAGCAGTTTCAATAAGACTCATTATCGCACAGCAGTTTTAATAAGACTCATTATCGCACAGTAGTTTCAATAAGACTCATTATCGCACAGCAGTTTCAGAGCAGAGCTGGTCTATAGGAAACTCAACACTGCAGAGCAGTGATTGAATCGTAATATCTTTTCAATATAGTCTTTAAGGGGAAATTCACAAATGCTCTTCACATGGTTTCAGGAAAAAGAAAGTGAAGGGTGAGAGAGAGGGAGAGGGTGAGAGTGAGGGAGAGAGAGAGGAGAAAGAGGGACGCGTCTGGACAAACGCCTCTGGATTTCCCGTTTGCTTCTTTCAAACAATCCAACTTGTAACAACGAATAGTGGAGTCTTCGTTTTCATATTTCTCCCAGTAGTCTTGCTCTTTAACTTTCGTCAATGTGGACTCAGCTTCGTAACTTTTGGTTTGACTTTTATCTGGACTGATGTAACTGTTGTCTTGCTGTTGTCCTTTCTTTCCATCCAAGCCTTTAGATTTGTCCGAATTCCCCCCGCTTGCCTTGCCCGATTTGGGGAACCACCATCTCGTTCTGGTGCTGAAGGTGTAAGTGACGCGGGCTCTCGGATAGTAAGGCATCATGGGGCAGGGAGCGAAATCGATTTCTCTCAAGAACCTCAAATCTAGACCTTTCCTCTCCTCGGGACCGGCGCAGAGGAGCTCGGAGCTGGATATCCGGACCTGACGGAACCATTCCCAGAGAGGGCGGGCCTGGCAGGAGCAGCTCCAGGGGTTTCCGTTGAGTCTGAGGAACTGCAGGGACGAGAGATCGGAGAGGGCCGAAGCAGGGAGGTCTGTTAGGGCGTTGTTGAAGAGGAACAGGGTGGTGAGGTGACCCAGGTCCCTGAAGGCTTTGCGGTTGACCTGTCGCACTCGGTTCTCGTGGAGGAGGAGCCTGTCCAGGTTGACCAGCCCTCTGAAGACATTTTCAGACAGGACTCGGATTCGGTTGCCGTGGAGGAAGAGGTGAGTGAGATTCACCAGGTCTGAGAAGAGATTGTCCTGAGAGGGGGAGAGAGAGGGAGGGGGAAGGGGAGGGACAGAGATTGATATTTGGCACATGAAAATTCAGTACTACCAAAAAGTTGTATGTTAAATTATGAAAATAAAATTATTTGTGTTATAGCTCTTCTGTATGTATCTGCCTCCTGTCACCCCTCCCCCCCAGGAGCAGGGTTGAGACAGACTGTATTAGATAGGATAGAGGGGGCTATCCAGGAGCAGGATTGAGACACACTGTATTAGATAGGATAGAGGGGGCTCTCCAGGAGCAGGGTTGAGACACATTGTATTAGATAGGATAGAGGGGGCTCTCCAGGAGCAGGATTGAGACACATTGTATTAGATAGGATAGAGGGGGCTCTCCAGGAGCAGGATTGAGACACACTGTATTAGATAGGATAGAGGGGGCTCTCCAAGAGCAAGATTGAGACACACTGTATTAGATAGGATAGAGGGGGCTCTCCAGGAGCAGGATTGAGACACATTGTATTAGATAGGATAGAGGGGGCTCTCCGGGAGCAGGATTGAGACACACTGTATTAGATAGGATTGGGGGGGGGGGCTCCAGGAGCAGGGTTGGAGACGCACTGTATTAGATAGGATGGGGGGGATGGGGGGGCTCCAGGAGCAGGGTTGGTGGCGCACTGTATTAGATAGGAGGTCTCTCTCTCTCTCTCTCTCTCTCTCTCTCTCTCTCTCTCTCTCTCTCTCTCTCTCTCTCTCTCTCTCTCTCTCTCTTTCTCTCTCTCACCTGGATGTGTTGCAGCAGGTTGTCCTGCAGGTAAAGGAACTGCAGGCTGTAGAGTTTTTTGAAGATGTTTCCGGGCAGGGTCCCCAGCTGGCAGCGGTATATGTGCAGGCTCTGCAGCTTGTCCAGCCCCCGGAAGGAGTCAGGATGGAGGGTGCGCAGGGAGGGGTTATCCCCCAGGTCCAGCTCCTCCAGATCTCGCATGTCGCTGAAGGAATCTGGTTTGATGGAGCAGATGTTGTTGGAGTAGAGCCACAGGACCTGATGAGAGGGAGAGAGAGAGGTGGGGGAGAGAGAGGAAGATCATTTTCAAGCTCAATTTCGAGTTACAGTCAAACCTGTATTAAGAGACCTGCACTCAAGGTACAGTCAAATAGTGTCTCTTAAAAGAGGGACCCCCCATACATTTTCTATTTGTCTCCGACATCCTACCTTCCTCTAATTATATATGTATGTTTAAAAAACTCTGTAAAAGACTACATATATGAACAAAATAAGTAGTGGAATTGAATTACATTTAGATTATTGTGTGGGCTTGCACGTTGTTGTTTCGGAGGACAAAAGCTTGAGTGCGTTTGTCTATCTCCAGCCTCTCCCAGCCGAGAAGGAGTCACTGCGGGGGAGATCGCAGCAGCAGCAGTGGTGAGGCAGACATAGTCTTAAAAACAATTTATAAATTGGGGGAGAAAAGGGGGTTACAAATAATTGTGAAGTGTGAACAGGGCAAGATGGTACCTGTGTCTGGAAGCCGAAGGACTGCGCCTGCAGCTCTGTGATGCGGTTGTTTTGGAGGAACACTCTCTGGCTGTCGTAGGGAATGCCAGCCGGCACCACCGAGAAGTTCTGAGACTGGCAGCTGACCGTCATCGGGGAGAGGTAACAGACACACAGCCTGGGGCAGGAATAGGCAGGGCTAGGGGAGCAGACTGCCAGCCAGAGCAACAGCCAGACAGACACCGAGCCTGCATGGGGAGAGAGAGGAGAGTGTGAGAGAGGAGAAGGGAGGGGAGAGAGATAGACTGATAGATAAACAGAATGACAGACAAGACAGAAAGGCAGATAAACAAATAGACAGACAAATTTGAAGTCATGTCTCAATGAACATTTATTCAGTTGTCTGTCATAGATCTCTCTAAGAGTGACCCCTGACCACCAGTGACCCAATGATATAATGTTCTCAGCACATAACAGAACTGACTGGGCAAACAGTCACTCAGAGAGAGGCTCGGAAACTTTGGTGACATTTATAGAAGAACCTGAATACTCGGAAAAACAGGAACGCCTTCTATAATTCAGGAAAGACAATGAATAGAGGAGAACACTGTCAATGTGTGTGTGTGTGTGTGTGTGTGTGTATGTGTGTCTGTGTCTCGGTGTGTTTCTATCTCAATGTGTGTGTGTGTGTTGTCACGGCTGACCCCGAACCAGTTATTATGTGTAGTAAGAAATTGGATTCCTTTGCATGGAGAATTTCAGTGGCTAGAGTTCAGGGCTCCTCGATTGATTCAGATTCAGTTGTATTAAGTCTGCCCACTAATAATGTAGAGCAAAATAGGTATTGTGGTGTTTGCAGAGCCGACCCGAGCTGAACCCAAGACAGAAGTGGAGTCCTGCTGGGAACGAGCTGAAACATTGGACACGGACTGGATGATTTAAAAATGAAATGTATTAATGAGATGATATGTGCTGTAACCATTTGTAATGTTTGAATAATCTTTAGTCTGTAACAAATACTGTAAAGTGCTCTCTCTGTAAGACCGAAAAACAGAATCTGGTACAACTTGATACACTGGCCGGCCTTGAGCAGTCTCTTATTAAAATTGGCACGATTCCCAGAATTTAGTGCTGAAATCTCTGTTAAGACTTTTCAGCTTGAATACAGAATAATGCTGTACTAATAGATGTATGTTAATATGTTTGCTTTAAATGGTATAGATTGCTGTGGTAACATATAATCATAGGTAGTGATAATTATTGTTAGTATGAAATACTATGAACAATTTTTATGTATAAGATCATATGATTCACTTTGCTTAATATGATAGCATACCTGAAGCTGTTTTCTATCAAGATGAGCATAGTTAAAAACGGAGTCCTAATTCAAGGAAAAGAATTACTGTGTGCTTACATTCAAGAATTATAACTTCTGAATATAAAGGGAAAAGGAGTTAGGAGTATTCTTAAGGGAAAGAGAAAAACAGAAAAGGATTAAAAGACCTCGCTTTGAGTAGGTTTCTGCTTGTAATTCAGTTTTAAAATAAGTAGGTGAGTAAGAACAACCTAGAGTAAAAGCAGACTCTAACTTAAGAAAATAAGCATTGTCAGAAGATACACCACAACTAGAGAGCAGAAAAATTGAATAAAATCCTATTGTAATATTGCGGATATACTGCTGCTAGCAGAAAGTAATAAGGTTAGCAGCCATACGCTATAAGAAGTAATGTACTAGTTTGACTCTGAAGTTAAAAGACGCAGCATAAAAAGATGTTGTGTTTAAAATGCAAAATAAAAGGATTGAATAAATAATGAAGAATAAAAGCAGGAGATAGGTTTTAGGAGAGTAAACTCTATGTGACCTGTCTTCTTGAACTCTCTATCAGCCTGCCCTTGGAGAAATTAATATTAGCTGCTGGAAGGCCTCTTTGGTGGGAAGAAGCCGGAATTTTTTTATCAGAAGGCTTATAGTATCGGGCCGGACTGCAAAAATAGGGAGTTAGAACGGATGGTCTTAGCACTTAAGATAGTTAGTTGTCGGGCGGAACAAGCACGTAAGATACAGGTGTAAGGAAAGTTCTAGGGAACATTAATTACTATTAAACTTGGCAAGAAAAGAGGTGTCTCCAGCAAGCTGGTTTTAGCCAGTATGTGTATAGCTGAAAAATACAGGGTCATCTGGATGTCAATTAAGTTCAAGCTACCAGGGGCCCATAGGAGAAAAACATTACAGCTTTACAGCTCAGTAAAATAGTTAGGTTTTCCATAAGGAGAAAACTCTACATTAAAAAGATATAAGATGGAAGTTCCCTATAATACCTGCTAAACACACACCTGTAAGGAAAGAATGAAATTAATTTGAGAGTGAGATGACATGAGGGAATATATTTTTGAAAGCCAAGTTCATGTAATCAATTATAATCATTATAACTATAACTGCTATATTATCATATAACTATTGGTGTTGCATATATTCAAAAAACACCACTTTTCTTATATTGGTGTTGCATATATTTAAAACACCACTCCTTTTTATAATGCACCCATATTAAGTAGTGAATCAAGGTTGCAGGGATTTTGTGAACTCTGCTTCACCTAACTTTTCAGATGAAGGAGGGGGGCCAAGAATGAGTGGATGAGAACATGGGCTAGTGTTGATTTATTAAATGTTGTTGATTTGTTGGCATATGACCTTAATTGAGTCTGAGGAGTTGGTTGAATTCTTTAGAGATTACTGTTTGCCAAGAGATAAGGACTGTCAATATAGATTGATGACTGGATCTAATTGGGGCTTCCCATTGCTTTCAATGGGACGAAAATTGTATAAAAACCCTGGGCCGATCACACTGAGACCACCACAATCAAGCTTGGCAGAGCTATGTGTGGTCCATCCTTTGCAGATCTCTACAGAACAGTCCTTCTCTTTTGTTCACGCTACTCTTCCTTATAATGGGAGGTAAGCATATTAATGGTAATATTGTTATCTCGCATTTATTGGTTATATTGCTATGAGGTTTTGAAACAATGTTTTAGTATTAAGAGTGTTATATTGAATGTGCTAAAAAATAGCAGTGGGTGCTTGTAGGCTTTGTGCTTAACCAGCCTGAGGGCTGCACTGAATACATATAATTGTATTATGTTATTGAAGTATTAAATGCTGAAGCTTGTAATAAACTTAGGATTGCTAATTATTGTTACATGTTTTCGGGTTTTGGTAGTATGCGCAAACTACTAAACCAATATTAAAGGCATTTTAATAAAACGAAGGAGCGCTGATGTTGCTCTGATTCGTAAAACTTTGAATAAATGAGTCTGAGTGATTTTCTTGATTAAATAAAAAGGTTTTAAGGACACACCGCTCGTCCAGTGCTCGAACATAAACCACTAGGAGTTTTAAACATCTCTGTCCTCCTTAACGTCTCCCCTGAGTTAAGAGTGTGTGCAGAGCAAATAATATAATAAAAGAGAACGTGAAAAGTGAAAACGTGACAGTTGGCGCCCGACCGTGGGGCGAGCGAAATAAACGGTCCGCAAAATAAACCTAATCTAGAAAACACTAATAAATACGATCGACCAATAAAAATTAAAATTGTTTAACATTTTGAAACGCGTTACTAAAATAGTTTAAACATTTTGATTCCATCACGTAATTTTGTAAGGTAAATTGCGTATGGGCATTTAAACTCCGGAAACCCGACGTTGTGACGCAACCCCAGATGCGGCAACCTCACTTGTGCACAAATCTTCCGGTAAAATAAAGTCTAGCAAAAGAGGGCGTTGAACGGGCTATTATAAATAGTAAAAACGGGCTACTCTAAATGGCATCTACAGGGAGATTCATAGAAAAACTCCTTGAAATAATTTTGTGGAAGAAAGGGTTTATGCAGTTATAAACAGATTGTCTCAGACTATAGACAGAGAAATGAATATTGATGATAATCTGGAAAGCGCTTCGGATAGGGGGGAACAGGATGAGATGGAGTCTCAACTTTCCTCCTCTGAGTCAGAAATGGGGGAAGAAACTGCTAACAAAAAACGAGTATGTGAAAGTAAGCTGTTACTTGCCTTAATGTGTCCAAAGAAAGAAAGAAAAATAAGTTAAGCAAGCAAAGGAATAAATCTGATGAAAAAAAAAACTGCAAGAGAAAACTCAGTAAATCTGCCTTGGGAAGCTGCAACTAGCAGAGAGGAGAGAACACCGGCTCCACCCACTAATTCATGTGACTTGCGATCATCAGGTCCTAAAGGGATACGAGCACAGAAAGTAACAAACTCTGAAAAACTTAGAGCGCTGAATACGTTAGACAACCAATGTATAATTTATTGGCTGTTACAGCTAATGTCTGCCAAGAAATAAATAATAATGAAAACCTCTTACATGGAGGAGGTGTGGTTAGAGCCCTGTCTGATGCAAGCGGTTTAATAATTCAGGAAGAAAGTTACGATTGGATTTTTTTTAAAAAAAAAGGTAAAGTTAGAAGTGAGGAATGGATGTAACTGCAACCAGTTTGTTACATGCATTTCACTTGCTATGATTCATGTAGTCCTAGAGAAGGAATGCTGAATTCAGTTAAAAAATTAAGTGAAGCAGTGTTAGCAGCCTTGATACAGCCTCTGCTTGTAATGCAAGTGAGGAATGTTTAGTTCACCCAGAGGTGCGGTAACCTGCAGGGAGAGAGAGAGAGAGCTCACAGACTGCACCAGCTTGTGAGTATAAGGAGGGGGTCTTGGAGAGCCCAGAGATCGGGAATGCACAGAGAGCAGACCTAAAATAACATAGAGTGAAAGACATAGCAGACGTTCGATTTTTAACCCATTAGCAGCAGAAGCAGTTGAGATTATGATAGAGAAGGTGGAAGATTATTTGAAATATTGGAATAAATAAAGATAATGATACAGAAACAAATAATTATATTACATTAAATAATTTAATACATTTAAATAAAATAAATAAATAAATAAATTAGAATTAAATTAAATTAGATTAAGCATCAGGGTATGAAGCTGAGTACAGCCTTTAAAAAGAAAGTTAGCAGTATTTCTTCCCCAAAAACAATAAAGCAACTCCAAGCCGTGATGGGGTTGTTTAATTATGCGAGAAACACTGTAACAGGATACTCAGTCCTGGCAGCCCCGTTGTATCGAAAGATTTCCCACGGTAACGCTGAGGGAAAGGGGTCTCGTGGATAGAAGAAGACGAACTTAGGCTAACGCAGCTTAAGACGTTAATACAAGAAGCGCAGGATATTACCACTCGAGTCAGTGGCAAGTCCTTGGAAGCCTACTTCCATATTGGTGAACAAGCTGCAGTAGGGGTGAAAAATAAAGGGGATGAAATGCCAATAAAGAATTGGGGTTTCAATTTCACCTCACAGAACAGCAGTTTTGTTATGAAAAAAGGATGCTAACCGCTCTTGCTAGAGTAGCACCGTCCTTATTCAACCTAGCTCAGGATGATCTTATTGAAGTTTTCAGTGATACCCCAGGACTAGCTACCCTAACAAAGGGATCACTGATAAACACGAAAGCGCTTAAATTACGGTGGGATAGATGGGTCACTTTGCTAGCAGACCCTAGAATAATCTTCACTACCGTCTCCGAGCTAGCCTCTAACCTCAGAAGTAAATTCCTTCACCTTCCCCCGTTTGAAAAATGGGAGGAATGAACTGCCCCAGCAGGACAGCCGTTTGTGCCTGACTGGTTAATCTTCTCAGATGGATCCATTCCAGTTTGTGGAATAGGGATATCCGTCGGAAGAAATCGGAATGGAATTCATGAGGAAACGTAACACCACTCTGAAGTGGTATCAGGTCGATCCGCTTAAGTAGCAGAAGCTAAAGCCCTATTGAAGGGATTACAAATGGCTCAAAGTTTGGGGACGCCCAGTGAGACCATATTATTGATTACAGACTCAAGTTACTGCACCCAAGCATTCAATATTCACTCTCTAACATGGAAAGAGAATGGTTACTCTGACCATAAGGGTAAGCCCATAGCGCATGCCAATATATGGAAAGAGATTGAAACATTGAGGAGCAATAGGATCAGTGTTCAGCATATAGCAGGTCACCAGAAGGGGAAAGAAGTAACTATAGTGGGAAATAATCGCTCTGATGAATTGGCGCAAGGAGCAGTACAGGGTCATTAAAGTTTGACCTTTTGAGCATCAGCAGCAAAACTGATCAATTTGCTAGCTGATAGCCAGCTGTTGTCTGAGTTCCCCCCCGGACGAGGACAGATACCAGCTGGAACAGGGAATTCTATACCGACTGTTTAAAACAAGCAAAAGGATAGTACCCCCTAAAGCAAGCTGACAAGCCATAGTACTGGCAGCTCATCAAGGAGCAGGTGCCTTGCATAGTGCACTTAAGGGAACTTTGCATCAGTTGCGAGATTAATGGTGGACTGAACTGCATGCTGAAACTGTGGAGATCTGCAGAAGATGTTTGCCCTGCCTACAACACATTCAGAAACCAAAAGGAACAAAGTAAGAATTGCACCTGGAAATATTTCATTAAATATTTTCATGAATGAGTTTTTAAGAATCAAATACATATTTGAATTACAGACTGCATGAAAAATCAAAGACTTTATTCATTTGACAATGATTAAGGAAAAGAAAATATACAGTATACTATTTAACTCTAGAGTATACATTAAATAAATGTAATTCTGTTTATAACAATTTAAAAAGAAAAATGTTATTGCAGTTTACTAGTAATTCTGTAATGGTTATAAGTAAAGCCTAGCATGGTTTCATCTTATTTTATTACATGAATTGGAAAAACAAAAATAAGAATAAAACTTAAAAATAAATAATTAGTAATAATACATTTGAACAGTAATGAAAGTAAAAACTTTTATATTATAAATGTGATTATTTTACTGGTTACATCGTTAAAATAAAACTAAAGCTTTTGTGTTTTGTTTTTGCAAAAGGAATGTAACAGAATTGTTGTCTTGACTTGACAGGTAAAGCAAAACCATGCAATGAGAATGATAGGGATTTAAGAGAGCAGTTTGGAAAGTACAAAATGCTTATGACTGTTTATTGAGAAAGTGTGTTAATATACACTTTGCTTTTGAAACACAGAACGCAGCTTTTGTATTGCAGAACTATTGAAAAAAAAAGTACAATGAATATTTTTTTCTTTTAACACTTTCTTAAATTCAGTTTTGATGTACTCTGGGTGTTTTTGACAAATGGAAAAGATAAGAAGCTTGGTCTTTGTGTCTTAAATATATACTAACTTTTGTAAGTCTGTAACCAGAACTGAAAGGAGTGAACCTTGCTTGGAAACCATGACAACACTGATAAACAAGTCAGCTGAGAGCCACTTTAACTCTTTAGGTGCAGGTATAGTGGAAGAAGTTAATAGGTATGCTATTGCAAGCAATGAAATGTTATACGTTTGAAAAAATAACTTTTAGCCTGTCTTGGTTTTAGTGATTATATATAATTGATTAACAACTATGGGTTTTTGTAACATCAATTGATAAAATAACATCAAGAAATGTGGAAGTTTATTCTTTAAGTCTCGGCGATATATTCATTTTAACAGATATATCTGCTTGTAATAAGACAAAGAAAAACTTGCACTCATATTTCAATAGAGACCTTGTGAATAAATAATCAAACGATGAAACAGGTCATTGAAGGAGAAGCAAGCACTTTTTTCTCTGTTACGAGCTAATTTCCAAGAGAATAATAATAATAATAAAAATACATTTAAAAATTATAATATAAAATAAAATAAATAAGCAAGAACCCATAGCATAAGCATTGGAAATTGCTGAACAGGTTCCTTATGACCCGGTGATTTATAGGGATTCATTTACATAGGATGATATTTAAATACTTTTCCAGCAGACCCTACTGTATAGACAGACATATATTTATGAGCAGGGAATGACAAACATCCATTTCATAAAGCAGCAGGGATTCTGGAAACTGTTTGAAATATTTAATATAACAAGAATAATGAGAATAAAAAAAAAACATGTGAACAATGTTGTTATACTGCACCTTGGCTTTCCTCTGTTCGTGTTCTTTATGAGGAGCAGGAGCCGGTGTTTGAATCTGAGTCTCTCGAGGAACCTGAAGGGGGATCTGTCACGGCTGACCCCGAACCAGTTATTATGTGTAGTAAGAAATTGGATTCCTTTGCATGGAGAATTTCAGTGGCTAGAGTTCAGGGCTCCTCGATTGATTCAGATTCAGTTGTATTAAGTCTGCCCACTAATAATGTAGAGCAAAATAGGTATTGTGGTGTTTGCAGAGCCGACCCGAGCTGAACCCAAGACAGAAGTGGAGTCCTGCTGGGAACGAGCTGAAACATTGGACACGGACTGGATGATTTAAAAATGAAATGTATTAATGAGATGATATGTGCTGTAACCATTTGTAATGTTTGAATAATCTTTAGTCTGTAACAAATACTGTAAAGTGCTCTCTCTGTAAGACCGAAAAACAGAATCTGGTACAACTTGATACACTGGCCGGCCTTGAGCAGTCTCTTATTAAAATTGGCACGATTCCCAGAATTTAGTGCTGAAATCTCTGTTAAGACTTTTCAGCTTGAATACAGAATAATGCTGTACTAATAGATGTATGTTAATATGTTTGCTTTAAATGGTATAGATTGCTGTGGTAACATATAATCATAGGTAGTGATAATTATTGTTAGTATGAAATACTATGAACAATTTTTATGTATAAGATCATATGATTCACTTTGCTTAATATGATAGCATACCTGAAGCTGTTTTCTATCAAGATGAGCATAGTTAAAAACGGAGTCCTAATTCAAGGAAAAGAATTACTGTGTGCTTACATTCAAGAATTATAACTTCTGAATATAAAGGGAAAAGGAGTTAGGAGTATTCTTAAGGGAAAGAGAAAAACAGAAAAGGATTAAAAGACCTCGCTTTGAGTAGGTTTCTGCTTGTAATTCAGTTTTAAAATAAGTAGGTGAGTAAGAACAACCTAGAGTAAAAGCAGACTCTAACTTAAGAAAATAAGCATTGTCAGAAGATACACCACAACTAGAGAGCAGAAAAATTGAATAAAATCCTATTGTAATATTGCGGATATACTGCTGCTAGCAGAAAGTAATAAGGTTAGCAGCCATACGCTATAAGAAGTAATGTACTAGTTTGACTCTGAAGTTAAAAGACGCAGCATAAAAAGATGTTGTGTTTAAAATGCAAAATAAAAGGATTGAATAAATAATGAAGAATAAAAGCAGGAGATAGGTTTTAGGAGAGTAAACTCTATGTGACCTGTCTTCTTGAACTCTCTATCAGCCTGCCCTTGGAGAAATTAATATTAGCTGCTGGAAGGCCTCTTTGGTGGGAAGAAGCCGGAATTTTTTTATCAGAAGGCTTATAGTATCGGGCCGGACTGCAAAAATAGGGAGTTAGAACGGATGGTCTTAGCACTTAAGATAGTTAGTTGTCGGGCGGAACAAGCACGTAAGATACAGGTGTAAGGAAAGTTCTAGGGAACATTAATTACTATTAAACTTGGCAAGAAAAGAGGTGTCTCCAGCAAGCTGGTTTTAGCCAGTATGTGTATAGCTGAAAAATACAGGGTCATCTGGATGTCAATTAAGTTCAAGCTACCAGGGGCCCATAGGAGAAAAACATTACAGCTTTACAGCTCAGTAAAATAGTTAGGTTTTCCATAAGGAGAAAACTCTACATTAAAAAGATATAAGATGGAAGTTCCCTATAATACCTGCTAAACACACACCTGTAAGGAAAGAATGAAATTAATTTGAGAGTGAGATGACATGAGGGAATATATTTTTGAAAGCCAAGTTCATGTAATCAATTATAATCATTATAACTATAACTGCTATATTATCATATAACTATTGGTGTTGCATATATTCAAAAAACACCACTTTTCTTATATTGGTGTTGCATATATTTAAAACACCACTCCTTTTTATAATGCACCCATATTAAGTAGTGAATCAAGGTTGCAGGGATTTTGTGAACTCTGCTTCACCTAACTTTTCAGATGAAGGAGGGGGGCCAAGAATGAGTGGATGAGAACATGGGCTAGTGTTGATTTATTAAATGTTGTTGATTTGTTGGCATATGACCTTAATTGAGTCTGAGGAGTTGGTTGAATTCTTTAGAGATTACTGTTTGCCAAGAGATAAGGACTGTCAATATAGATTGATGACTGGATCTAATTGGGGCTTCCCATTGCTTTCAATGGGACGAAAATTGTATAAAAACCCTGGGCCGATCACACTGAGACCACCACAATCAAGCTTGGCAGAGCTATGTGTGGTCCATCCTTTGCAGATCTCTACAGAACAGTCCTTCTCTTTTGTTCACGCTACTCTTCCTTATAATGGGAGGTAAGCATATTAATGGTAATATTGTTATCTCGCATTTATTGGTTATATTGCTATGAGGTTTTGAAACAATGTTTTAGTATTAAGAGTGTTATATTGAATGTGCTAAAAAATAGCAGTGGGTGCTTGTAGGCTTTGTGCTTAACCAGCCTGAGGGCTGCACTGAATACATATAATTGTATTATGTTATTGAAGTATTAAATGCTGAAGCTTGTAATAAACTTAGGATTGCTAATTATTGTTACATGTTTTCGGGTTTTGGTAGTATGCGCAAACTACTAAACCAATATTAAAGGCATTTTAATAAAACGAAGGAGCGCTGATGTTGCTCTGATTCGTAAAACTTTGAATAAATGAGTCTGAGTGATTTTCTTGATTAAATAAAAAGGTTTTAAGGACACACCGCTCGTCCAGTGCTCGAACATAAACCACTAGGAGTTTTAAACATCTCTGTCCTCCTTAACGTCTCCCCTGAGTTAAGAGTGTGTGCAGAGCAAATAATATAATAAAAGAGAACGTGAAAAGTGAAAACGTGACAGTGTGCTCCAGTGTGTGTCTCTCTCAATGTGTGTGTGTCAGTGTGTTTCTCACTCAATGTGTGTGTGTCTCAGTGTGTGTCTCTCTCAATGTGTGTGTCTCAGTGTGTGTCTCTCTCAATGTGTGTGTGTGTGTGTCTCAGTGTGTGTCTCTCTCAATGTGTGTGTGTGTGTCTCAATGTGTGTCTCAGTGTGTTTCTCTCTCAATGTGTGTGTCTCAGTGTGTGTCTCTCTCAATGTGTGTGTGTGTGTCTCAATGTGTGTCTCAGTGTGTTTCTCTCTCAATGTGTGTGTGTCTCAGTGTGTTTCTCTCTCAATATGTGTGTGTCTCAGTGTGTTTCTCTCTCAATGTGTGTGTGTGTCTCAGTGTGTTTCTCTCTCAATATGTGTGTGTCTCAGTGTGTTTCTCTCTCAATGTGTGTGTGTGTCTCAGTGTGTTTCTCAATATGTGTGTGTCTCAGTGTGTTTCTCTCTCAATGTGTGTGTGTGTGTGTCTCTCTCAATGTGTGTGTGTCTCAGTGTGTTTCTCTCTCAATGTGTGTGTGTGTGTGTCTCAGTGTGTGTCTCTCTCAATATGTGTGTGTCTCAGTGTGTGTCTCTCTCAATGTGTGTGTGTGTGTGTGTGTGTGTGTGTCTCAATGTGTGTCTCAGTGTGTTTCTCTCTCAATGTGTGTGTGTGTCTGTGGCAAAGTGGCTGGTAAGGGGAACAGGTGTAGCGGTGATGCGATGCAGGAGTGACAGGCAGACAACGGTAATTTTGTGAATAAGTGTTTATTGTGCTGTTTCCAGGTCTGGCGACCGTCAAATAATAAATCCCCGGCAGTACACAACAATGTGTAAAGCACGGGGAGCGTGAATAATCCCACACAGTCCTGAACAGAAAAACAAAGGCACGGTCATCAGTCCTGGGTGAATTCAAACATGCAGGTGCTCTGTGCAGTGGTGCTCCGGATAGTGCTTTTGTGGAGACAGCTCCGGAGGTGTGCTTTAACTGTCTAGTAGTGCGAAAAAAGACAGACAATTACAGACAGACAGAAATAACACACAACACGTAACACTTAATTCTTTTTATATTTCTGAGAGCTCATCTCTCAGTCCTTCTCTCCTCACGTTTAACCCAAACGAAGGAAAAGAACAGCGTTACCCTGGCCCCTATATGTAATCCCGCATGATATCTAGGTAAACGGTTGCAGCTGCCTTATTACTTGCAGCTGCCCCTCATTTACCTGTCAAATCAATACGGTCTTACAACAGAGTCTCGCTTCCTTCCAGGCTGACCCACTTCCCGGTCCCGGAAATGAACTGTCAGGCCAGCCCTTCCAGATACTTCTCCTCCCGTTCTTTAGCGCCCTCACAGATCGGGAGGTAGATTTATCACCAGAACTCATTGTATTTCTGTCACATATCCCACCGCTCAGAGTGGAGCCGAAGGAACACTCGGCTGAATCTACCTTTCCCATTGCTCCCCCCTCCCGGGAAAAATAATCCGCATTTTGGTGGTCTTTCCCCGCACGGTGTACCATATGGTACATGAAGGGCTGCAATGCCAGATACCACCGAGTTATCCGGGCATTGCTGTCCTTCATTGTGCTTAACCACTTGAGTGGGGTGTGGTCTGTGACAAGATCAAATGAGTGTCCCAGCAGGTAGTATCGTAAAGAGTGAGTAGCCCATTTAATGGCCAAACACTCTTTTTCGACTACGGAATAGTTACGTTCCCGAGGTAACATTTTTTTGCTCAGGTACAATATCGGGTGTTCTACTCCAGCTACTTTTTGGGACAAGACTGCACCCAAACCTACATCCGAGGCGTCGGTGTGGAGGATGAATCTCTTGGTGAAATCTGGGGTAATAAGAGTGGGGGGCCTGGCAAAGTTTACGCTTAATCGTATCAAACGCCCCCTGACACTCAGCTGACCATTTAATTAAATTTGGAGCACTCTTTTTGGTGAGGTCGACTAACGGGTTAACCACTGTGGCGTACTCGGGGATGAAGCGGCGGTAATAACCGGCTAAGCCCAGTAGTGACCTCACCTGAGTCTTGATTTTGGGGATCGCTGCATCAACCAAAGCCTGGATTTTGGTGACCACAGGTTTCACCCTTCTATTTCCCATTACAAATCCCAAATATTGAGTCTCTATTTTGGCAAACGCACATTTTCTCAAGTTAGCTGTCAGCCGGGCTGCCCTTAGAGACTGAAGAACGGCTGCAAGCCTAGCCAAATGCTCTCGCCAGGTGGAGCTGTAAATCACCACATCATCAATATACGCTGCTGCATATTCATGATGTGGGCGTAAAACCTGGTCCATCAGTCTCTGAAAGGCAGCGGGCGCACCATGTAGCCCAAATGGCATGGTTTTAAAGTGGAACAGCCCTTCTGGTGTTGAAAATGCAGTTTTCTCTCTGGAGCTGCGGGTTAAAGGGATTTGCCAGTATCCCTTCTTCAGGTCCAGAGTGGAAATAAACCTCGCTTTTCCCAGTCTGTCTAAAAGCTCGTCGACCCGAGGCATGGGATACGCATCGAACTTAGCAATAGCGTTCACCTTTCTGAAATCCACGCAGAAGCGGTTGGTGCCGTCTTTCTTAGCCACTATGACAATGGGGCTGCACCACTCGCTCCTGGAAGGTTCAATTACCCCAAGCTCGAGCATATCCCATACCTCTTTGCGCACGCCACTTTGTCGACTTTCCGGGATCCGGTACGGTCTCTCTCGCACTGTGACACCTGGTGGAGAGATAATGTCATATTCAACTAAGTTTGTTCTGCCGGGCACGTCAGAAAAAACATCGCTGAACTCTTCAATAAGCTTACGCAGCTCTCTTTGCTGATCCGGAACCAACTGTTCCCCCATCGAAATCGCTCTTGTGCTCGGGGTCTCTGGAGAGGGGCCTAAATCATCCTCCATATTGCCTGGGGCTATAAATAAGACCTCCCTTGCCTGCCAGGGCTTTAACAAATTAACATGGTAAATTTCACGTTCATTCCGGCGATCGGGCTGTCTAATTTCATAATTTACTTTCCCTATAGCCCGAATCACCTCATACGGCCCCTGCCATTTAGCACACAGTTTTGATTCTGATGAGGGAAGTAGCAACATTACCTTGTCCCCTGGTCGAAAGGTTCGAATTCGTGCATTTTTGTTGTAATGCTGCTGCTGTCGGTGCTGAGCCGATCTGAGGTTGTCTCGGGCCAAACGACCGACCAAATCCAGGCGATCTCTTAGTAGGAGCACATACTTCACTACATTTTTAGACGAGCCTTTGTGCTCCTCCCACCCCTCTCTCAGCAGGTCGAGAATGCCGTGAGGCTGCCGGCCGTACAGGAGCTCAAAGGGGGAGAACCCCGTGGAACTCTGCGGCACTTCTCTCACCGCAAAAAGGAGGTAGGGAAGAAGCGATGCCCAATGTTTCTGCTCTTGTGTTACAAATCACCTCAGCATCGACTTTAAGGTCTGATTAAAACGTTCAACCAGACCGTCCGATTGTGGATGACGTATTTTCAATATTTTGTACACCTGCTGTAACGTATTTGACAGAAAATTGGTTCCGTGATCGGTCAAAATCTCCTTGGGGATCACTACTCTAGCCATAATCTGCGCTAACTTGGTGGCTATTGCAGCGGCACTAGTGGACCTCAATGGAACTGCCTCCGGGTATCGCGTTGCATAATCCACCACCACTAATATATGCGTATACCCGGAGTCAGAAGGTAGCAAAGGGCCCACTATGTCCATTGCAATGCGTTCAAAAGGAGTGGAAATAATCGGCAGTGGGACCAAAGGGGCAGGGGCAGCACCTCTACCCCAGCTGGGGGCCAACCTTGGTCTCCATGGGGGGGAGGCAAGGGGGCCCAATGGGGTCGGTGTTCTAGGAGGTCTGGGTCCCTGGAACGCGGGGGGGTGGTGGTGGTGGTGTTGGAGGAGAGGGAGGGAGAGGTCGGCTGCTCCGAAGGGCAGGGGCCGACAGGATCCCGATCCGGGCAGAAGTCAGGGAGTCCTCGAAGTCTTCAGCCAATTTGACCGCCTCCTCCAGGGTGTCGGGATTGTGGCGCCGTATCCACGCCTGGGTTTCGGCGCCGACCACATGGCAAAATTGCTCTACCACAATGGCTTCCCCCATCTGCTGGGCGGTCTTCTTCCCAGGGGTCAGCCAATGCACCATGTGGTCGCACAACCGCTCTGCAACCACCCTGGGGCGTGTCTCCGGGGCTCTCCGGTACTCCCTAAACCAAGCCCGGTGGGTCTCTGTGGTGATGTTCAGCCGGCGGAGGATAGCCTGCTTGACCAGGTCATACTCGGTGGCGTGATGGTCGCTCATGGCTTGGTAGGCTGCCTGAGCCTACCCAATCAGGCAGGGTCCCAACTGGCTGGCCCAGAACTCCCGCAGCCAAGCCGCCGCGGTAGCCAGCCGCTCGAACGCCACCTTCGGGGGCGACATCAGCGGTGTTGTGGTAGGGGTCGTTGCTGCGGCAATGGCCAGCCCTACCCGTTCAATGAGCGCCGTGTAGCGCTCCTCCCTCCTCCTCTCCTCTGCGCCGCGTCTGCTCTCCAGCGCCTGCAGCAGCTCCGCCAGTGCGTTGCGATCCATGATCCCGGATCTGACACCAAGTGTGGCAAAGTGGCTGGTAAGGGGAACAGGTGTAGCGGTGATGCGATGCAGGAGTGACAGGCAGACAACGGTAATTTTGTGAATAAGTGTTTATTGTGCTGTTTCCAGGTCTGGCGACCGTCAAATAATAAATCCCCGGCAGTACACAACAATGTGTAAAGCACGGGGAGCGTGAATAATCCCACACAGTCCTGAACAGAAAAACAAAGGCACGGTCATCAGTCCTGGGTGAATTCAAACGTGCAGGTGCTCTGTGCAGTGGTGCTCCGGATAGTGCTTTTGTGGCGACAGCTCCGGAGGTGTGCTTTAACTGTCTAATAGTGCGACAAAAAGACAGACAATTATAGACAGACAGAAATAACACACAACACGTAACACTTATTCCCTTTTTATATTTCTGAGAGCTCCTCTCTCAGTCCTTCTCTCCTCATGTTTAACCCAAATGAAGGAAAAGAACAGCGTTACCCTGGCCCCTATATGATATCTAGGTAAACGGTTGCAGCTGCCTTATTACTTGCAGCTGCCCCTCGTTTACCTGTCAAATCAATACGGTCTTACAACAGAGTCTTGCTTCCTTCCAGGCTGACCCACTTCCCGGTCCCGGAAACAAACTGTCAGGCCAGCCCTTCCAGATACTTCTCCTCCCGTTCTTTAATGCCCTCACAGGTCGGGAGGAAGATTTATCACCAGAACTCATTGTATTTCTGTCACAGTGTCTCAGTGTGTTTCTCTCTCAATATGTGTGTGTGTGTGTGTGTGTGTCCCAATGTGTGTCTCAGTGTGTTTCTCTCTCAATGTGTGTGTGTGTGTGTGTGTGTGTGTCAATGTGTGTCTCAGTGTGTTTCACTCTCAATGTGTGTGTGTGTCTCGGTGTGTTTCTCTCTCAATATGTGTGTGTCTCAGTGTGTTTCTCTTGCAATGTGTGTGTGTTCCAGTGAGTGTATGTCTCTCAATGTGTGTGTGTCTCAGTGTGTGTCACTCTCAATGTGTGTGTGTGTGTGTGTGCTCCATTGTGCATATGTGTGTTTCTCTCTCAATGTGTGTGTGTGAAAGCCTGAACACATTTCACTCCAGATTAGCACTCTCACACAGCAGCACATCAGCAGCACGGTGGAAATGACTTCATCAGGAACAAGAATCCGCTTTATTTATGGTGGATCTGTTGATCTACAAATCTGATTATAATATTTTATTATCTTTAACAATAATAGGGGACTCCCGAGTGGTGCATCCTGTAAAGGCACACCCTGGAGTGCAGAATGCACTGTTTTGAATCTGGGCCTATGCCATCGCCAGCTGTGGCCATGAGCTCCTAGTAGGTACCTAGGGGATTCCTAGAGGATTTCCAAGGGGCTCCCAGGGACAGTGCACAATTAGCAGAGTGCCACCCAGGCACTCTGCTAATTCAGCAGGGGGGCTCAAGTCAGCTGGGTAATCACGGTCTCACCGCACACCAGTGACTCCTGTGGGTGGCCAGACGCCCGCCTGCCTGCCTGCCTGCCTGCCTGTGAGCCGGCTGTGTTACACTGGGCTTGCAGTGTGAAAGAAAGAAACAAAAAAACAAAGAAAGAAGAAAGTGGACAGCTTGACTTGACAGCTTGAGTGCGCTTGTCTGTCTCCAGCCTCTCCCAGCCGAGGAGGCTTCACTGCGGGGGTGGGGGGGGGGGGGGGGGGAGGTGGGGAGGTGGGGTGGGGGGTTGTAGAATCAGTGAGACAGGGGCTGTCTTAAAAACAATTGGGCATTCCAAATTGGGGAGAAATCACGGGGTAAAAATAATTGACGATTTTTAAGTTTTTAAGACAGCCCCTGTCAGTGACACAGGGGCTGTCTTAAAAACAATTGGGCATTCCAAATTGGGGAGAAATCACGGGGTAAAAATAATTGACGATTCCAAAAAAAAAAGAAACTAAACTTTGATATGCTTTGATGTTAACATTTGAGGGGGTGACTGCTTGAAAAGGCATCTGTGACGGGGGACTGCCCCGTCTTTATGAACGTGGGTGGGACTGGCAGGGAGGGGGTTAAATTCCTCCGTGCCAGGAAAACATGTGAGAATGTGGCTGGAGCCCTAATTGAATAATCAGCAATTATTGATTAATTGGGCTCCAGCCACAGGGGATAAAAGCCAGGGGAGAGGCCCTGGCTAGGGGGAGTGTTCTAGAAGAAGAAACAAGACTGGTTTGTGTGTGCTGGTTTTCTGTTTGTTTGTTTTTGAATCCAGTGAAGGCAACGCCCAGCCTGGAAACCTTTATTTTTGTAAGTTTTGCTTTTTTTGGTTTGTGTTTATTTTATGTTTAAAACCTTTTTGTTTGGCCCTTGTGCTGGTTTATTTTGTATTTTTGTTTATTAAAAACTTTATTTTTGAACGTTTAAACTGTTTCTGAGTCTCAACCTCGGTCATTTCCTGTCACAGCATCCCTCAGACAAACGGTTATAAACTTCTATCTGTCTTTCAGTCTCCAGAATTCCAGTGATTAATTTGTTGATTCATTCATTGGTTCATCCCTTTACACTTCCAAACGAGTCACTCGTTCTCGCTTTCCCTCTTCCTGTTCTTTCTCTCACTTCCTTTTCCTCCCTCCCTCTCCCACCCACTCTCTCATTAGTTTGTTTAATTTATTTATTTACACATTCATTCACAATTTGAGTGATTCACTATTGCCCTGCAAGCTGTTTGAAAACCAGAATGATTGGTTTACATCATAGACACGCAGAGACACAGGTGCACATTCTAAAACACGCACACAGTGACACATGCACAGAGAAATACGCACACTGACACACAGAGAGACATGAACACGCGTACACACAGGGAAACACACACACACACTCACTGAGACACGAACACACACACACACACACACACACACACACAGAGGGTATACAACTTAATAATTAGCTTGTCAGCTCGTAACCTGCTGATGAAGCCCTATGGCATAAACTTCAGTTAAAAAAGACTATGCCAGTTTCAATAAGACTCCCTATTGCACAGCAGTTTTAATGAGACTCCCTATTTCACAGCAGTTTCAATGAGACTCCCTATTGCACAGCAGTTTCAATGAGACTCCACATTGCACAGCAGTTTCAATGAGACTCCTATGGCACAGCAGATTATATGAGACTCCTATGGCACAGCAGTTTCAATGAGACTCCCTCCTATGGCAAAACTTCAGTAAAAAAAGACTCTGCCAGTTTCAATGAGACTCCTATGGCACAGCATACATTCTACTGTTTAGCAGACTCTGATATTTTATTTCTTAGCAGACACCCGTATCCAGGGTGACTTACAATTGTGATATTATTATTTACATACAATTACCCATTTATACAGTTGGGTTTTTTAATGGAGCAATCTACGTAAAGTACCTGCTTGCTCAAGGGTACAGCAGCAGTGTGTGTGTCCCCACCTGGGACTGAACCCACACAAGAGCCTCCGGTCAAGAGAACAGAGCCCCCCTGACCACTACTCCACACTGCTGCTCCAGATATTGATTGAGACATCTGAAATCTCTTTATAATACACAGCAGCAGATACTGATATTGATTGAGCATGTCTGAAATCTCTTTATAATACACAGCAGCAGATACTGATATGGATTGAGCATGTCTGAAATCACTTTATAATACACAGCAGCAGACCCTGATATTGATTGAACATGTCTGAAATATCTTTATAATACACAGCAGCAGACCCTGATATTGATTGAGCATGTCTGAAATATCTTTATATTACACAGCAGCAGATACTGATATTGTTTGAGCATGTCTGAAATCTCTTTATAATACACAGCAGCAGACCCTGATATTGATTGAGCATGTCTGAAATCACTTTATAATACACAGCAGCAGACCCTGATATTGATTGAGCATGTCTGAAATATCTTTATAATACACAGCAGCAGACCCTGATATTGATTGAGCATGTCTGAAATCTCTTTATAATACACAGCAGCAGACCCTGATATTGATTGAGCATGTCTGAAATCTCTTTATAATACACAGCAGCAGACCCTGATATTCATTGAGCATGTCTGAAATTTCTTTATAATACACAGCAGCAGACCCTGATATGGATTGAGCATGTCTGACATTTCTATCAAACGGAAAAACGACTAAAAATAAGGAATACTAAAAGACCATGTTCGCAAACTCAAAACAAGCGATACAAAGAAATACATACATAGACCAAACCCGTATATTTAATAATATAATATAGATTTTGTTGAATATATATGTGAATGATCAAATATATAACATTTCAAAGTACATAAATGAATATTTGAAAAGAGATAAAAAAAAATAAACAAACAAAGTCTATCTGCTCATTTATGTTATAAGTTGCTCCTCACTGCGTGTTAAACTTAACAAAGACTTAAAATAATGACAATAAATAAATAAATAAAACACGTCATTGTCAATGTAAATCCATACTGCTATAAGATTCAGTATTTATTTTTACTTAACTTTGACATTTCGAGTACGGGAACCGCTTCGTAAATTCGACCGAGTCCCCATTTCTACTCTGTGCCGGGTGTATTCGTGTGCGGCGCTGCTGCTGCTATCTCTCCGCTGGAGTCTGGTGCTCTCTTTCGGCTCGACTGCGCCTATTATAGAGGGCAACTGCCTACGAAGCACTTGGGGGCTGCGACGGGAAACCCACACGGGCCAAGCCGGGGCATTGTGCGCTAAAGGCGGGGGACAAAACCCGGGACTGTTCCCGCTGACGGAGCTCAGAAGCGAGGGAGGGAGTGGGGAGGAGACTCCGAGGAGGTCTATAAAAAGTTCAATTTCTCTGCTAAATATCAAAAGAAAAGAGGAAGGGATGAATGAAGAAAGGATGAAAAGAAGACGTCTGCATCAATTTTTTAATGCTATTCCAAATTAATATGGATCTTATTTTTTTACTTTGAAGGTTATGCGCTCTAAGACACGGCTCACACCGCCGTTCACTCGCAGACTGACAGGCGCTCCGATACGGCAGGAAAGTTATAGGGGAGCCGCTGCAGGATTGAGGCTCTCTTTAGGACCATGGGTTAACAACTCCTGCACTAGATGGATGGACAGACAGACAGCTAGCAAGTACTTTACCTCCTAGATTGTTCCAGTAAAAACCCAACTGTATTAAAGGGTGGCAGAATTTGTATACATTTGTGATTCTTGAAATGTGTATTATTATTATTATTTTATGTAGGCTGTGTGTGACAACTGTAAAATAAATAATAGGCTACTAATGTAAAAATAATGTGATATCGTCATCTCAACACTTAATGTGTCATGAGTATATCTTGTTATTTTCCTTGTATAACACTGTACAACTGCTGCCTCTGTGTGTATGTGTGTGTGTGTGTGTGTGTGTGTGTGTGTGTGTGTGTGTGTGTGTGTGTGTGTGTTTTGTACTGGTAATAGACAGGACTGTTACTAGCCTTTTGGGGGCCCTAAGCAGGATTTGGTTTGAACCCCCCCCCCCCCAATTAGCCCACTCCACTTGGCACGACATCAAAGCAACATAGGCTTAAGACTACTGTCTTTCTTGAAACGTTTGTAAGAGCACACATATGTACGAGCAAACATACAATGTACAAATAAACATTTAGATTTTTACTGAGGCAAAAAAAAAAAGTTGAACAAACCTCTTGCAGATCCTGTTCATGTTACAAAGGTAAAAGTTATCATCTTACAAAGCCTGAATACTGTTCATGTAAACTGCAAAGCAATATTAAGTCTCTTGGATGGTGATGTTAATGTTAAAATTTGATGACCCATATTATTTCAAAGATTAAAACGAATTGTCTCCCAGCAAAACCACAGCAACCTACAATGACCATATTCACACTGTCAGAAATATGTGATTTTAAAAGGACAAGAATATAACATCACTATTAATAAGTAGATGGGTTCATACCTTTATTGACTTGCATTTGGTTCACTGCTACTTAAGTTGCCTTACACTGCTGGGACTGGTAAGACTGGTGCTGATACTGCTGGGACTGGTGCTGACACTGGGACTGGTGCTGACACTGGGACTGGTGCTGACACTGTGACTCGTGCTTTGAACGAGTTTAGCACACAGTTTCTCTCTCAATTCTAATATTCTTTTGTCTGTATAAATCGATGATAGGAAGTAGTACAGTACTTCAGGCAGGGGGAAACCGGTCGCAGAGGTCCCGGTGCTGCCTGGCGCACAGGCCGGGTTGCTATACATGCAAATACACAGCCACTATGCTGTAATAAAACGCTATGCTATGGCAGGTAGGGGGATACTTGGACGAGCTGACTGTCCAGTTAAAGTGACAAGAAAAAAACAAACAAACATACAGCTAGCTATCCCGGTTTAGCTACACATTTAATGTCACCATAAAAACAGGTAATTGTATTTTTGCTCTGCTGGCATCAAAACATTCTACATGAAAAAAGGCTTTATCAAAACGTATTGCAGCTAAACATCACATTGCGCAGGGGAAAAACAACAATATAAATGACAAATTCACTTAACATTGATTCTTACCAAGAGTTGGCTTCTTACAATACCTTTCTCATGTTGTTTTTCTTCCTCTGTTTTTTTTTCTTTTTACGCTTCTTCGCGCCAGATTGGTACATTCTTGATCTTTTTTCAGTCATAATTTGTTCGCAATCCTCAAAGAAGCCACCGGAGGCAGATATCACCGTGTAACAATTTTTTTTTTTTTTTGGTTCCTGGGTAGTAAGTGTTATTTCCTAATTGCTTATGCCTCAAAAGTATAGAAAATGGCTATTATTCCCCACAAACTTTGCTTTTGTGAACAGGACAGTGATATTTTGAAATGTACCTATTTTCCAGAACATTCCAGATAGATTCAGTGCTGAGTAAACTTGGAGTAACTTCTAGAACTTTCTAGAACTTTCCAGTAATATAAATAGTAGTAGCTCTCTGCTTTCCTGTCCAACCACTCTCTGCTTGACCCTCTCCAATCTGGCTTCCGCTCTGCTCACTCTACTGAAACCGCCCTCCTGTCTGTCACCAACTCACTTAAATGTGCCCGAGCTGCCTCTCTCTCCTCTGTCCTAATTCTCCTCGACCTCTCTGCTGCTTTTGACACTGTTGATCACTCTATTCTACTATCATCTCTTGCTGACCTGGGGATCTCTGGCACTGCTCTGGCCTGGTTCTCCTCCTACCTCTCCAACCGCACTTACCAGGTAACCTGACGTGGAGCAACCTCCACACCTCACCCTCTCTTAACTGGAGTCCCCCAAGGGTCAGTCTTGGGTCCTCTCCTGTTCTCTCTCTACACCCGCTCCCTGGGCCCCCTCATCGCATCCTATGGTTTCTCATACCATTTCTATGCTGATGATGCTCAGATTTTCCTCTCCTTCCCCACCTCTGACTCCACCATCTCCTCCCGTATCTCTACCTGTCTGTCTGCTATTTCCTGCTGGATGCACTCGCATCACCTCAAACTCAACCTCTCTAAATCTGACCTCCTTTTCTTTCCCTCCTCCTCCCCCTCCTCTGATCTCTCCATCTCTGTTCCTCTGGAATCTACCACACTCTCTCCCTCTTCCTCAGCTAAGAACCTTGGAGTCACCCTGGACCCCTGCCTCTCTTATTCCCAGCACATCTCCACTCTGGCACGTACTTGCCGATTCTTCCTGAGCAACATCCGAAGAATCCGACCCTTCCTCACCAACTATGCTACCCAGCTCCTGGTCCAGGCCCTGGTACTCTCCCGCCTAGACTACTGCAACTCCCTCCTGGCTGGCCTCCCTGCGTCCGCCACCCGTCCGCTCCAGCTCATCCAGAACTCTGCTGCCCGCCTAGTGTTCTCTCTGCCTCGCTTCGCCCACGCTACTCCACTACTCCGCTCGCTCCACTGGCTCCCGATCACCGCTCGCATCCAGTTCAAGACTCTTGTACTAGCTTACAGATGCCTTGACCAGTCTGCACCCAGCTACCTCCAGACCCTCATCTCTCCCTACACCCCCACTCGACCTCTCCGCTCCGCCTGCACTAGAAGACTAGCTCTACCACCGCTACGCTCCCCTGCCTCCAAAGCCCGCTCCTTCTCCACCCTTGCTCCGCAGTGGTGGAATGACCTTCCTACAGATGTCAGGACTGCCCAGTCCCTGACCACATTCCGGCGCCTCCTTAAGACTCACCTCTTCAAAGAGCACCTGTAGAACTCCTCTGTTTGTATCCTGGGACACTATCACCCTTCATGTAAATGTGCTTTATTTTGCTCTTATCTGCCCCTATTTTACTGCATTTAATCCTGTACTTCAGAATACTGTAATCTGCCAAGTTTTTAACCTGTAGTACTTTGTATTTAATCACATCCTGATCTAACTATCACTATTTAATCATATCCTGATGTAACTATCACTATTACCTGCTGTATTATTGAATTGTGGTTTGTCAAACTTGTACTTTACTTGAACAAAAGTTATTGTATTTCTTGCTCTTATTGTATTACTTGTATTGTAACGCTTGAAATGTATTTGCTTACGATTGTAAGTCGCCCTGGATAAGGGCGTCTGCTAAGAAATAAATAATAATAATAATAATAAATACAGGGGCCTTAAGCCCACCAGTTCAGTTTAGTTCCAGCTGCCATAAGTGGATACATATCTGCATTTTTCTGAGATGGCATCAAGAGGCTGCAACCATCCGGCAGACGCATTTTGCTATGTCTGCGGCCAATGTATCAAGACAAGAGCGAACAAGTACTCCGTGGAATCATCTGCTAAGATGTGTGAGGCCTACAAGGCATATTTCGGCATGCCTGTCGGGGATCAAGACAAACTCTGGGCACCTCATTACACCTGCGAGCACTCCAAAAAAACTCTGGAAGGTAAGATGGACAATTGTTGCTCGGAATTTTATGTTATAAAATTTGTTAAAATTTTTAAAATTGTAAAAGTTTTTAATTTTAAAATGTTTTACAATTTTCAATGTTATTGAATAAATATATCATATATGAAAAATGTTGCGAGAATCTCTTACACATTAGTCATGGGTGAAATAAATGTATTTTTGTAGGATGGTACAGAGGGGAAAAGAGAGCCATGAAGTTCGCTATCCCAAGAATTTGGCGGGAACCCACTGACCACTCAAGCAAATGCTACTTCTGCATGGTGGACCCTTCCAAATGTCGGACTGGCAAGAATGCACCTGCTATCACGTATCCGGACCTTCCTTCATCCATCGCCCCGGTGCCACACTGCCATGAGCTCCCCGTACCCACTCCTCCGGAGAGAGAGCAGCCGTCTTTAGAAGTAAAGAGAAGGGTCTTTCAGGTACCATCAAGACTTCTTCCCTAAGCTGTCTGAGGCAAAGTTCAAAGCCGGTGTCTTCGTCAGACCACAGATAAAGAAGATCCTGGAGTGCAATTATATCCTGGAGGCGAGCGCTTCCACCAGGATATAATGGACTTTGAACGCCGCTACCAAGGACAGTATAACGAGAATATGATGGGAGACTACATCTGGGGGCTGATTCGTGAAAGTGATTTACAGTATAATCGTAAATCTCGAAAAACTACTCGCTTCTAAATATGTTGTAGTCATTTTTGTATTACTTTAGTATAAATACATGTTAATTTGGATTCATATGTTGTTTTTTTCTGACTTATGTGAACCAAAAGACACAAATTCGTCCGTTTTCTCATTGGAAAAAGGTAAATTTCAAAATATCACTGTCCTGGTCACAAAAGCAAAGTTTGTGGGGAATAGTAGCCATTTTCTATACTTTTGAGGCATAAGC
The DNA here is from genome assembly GCF_902713425.1 of Acipenser ruthenus. NCBI lineage: Eukaryota > Metazoa > Chordata > Actinopteri > Acipenseriformes > Acipenseridae > Acipenser > Acipenser ruthenus. Next base: position 9,113,881 of record NC_081220.1, read on the forward strand.
AATTAGGAAATAACACCTACTACCCAGGAACAAAAATTGTGTTACATAGTGATATCAAGACGACGGAACAAGCCTGCTTGCTGCTACATAAGCGGCACTATACTGAACTTTACCGATGCGTTAGGAATAGACACCATTCATTTATTCATGCTTTTACATATCAACTAATTGCATTCCACATTTACAGAACATACATGATTATCGTGAAGATTTGATAAAATCAAACAATCAAAAAATTCCACTGACTCACACTGCTTTCACTTTTTACCATTTACTTCTTAGCCCTTAGCTTGCGTCTCAATGCGTGATGATGTTGGTTTTGTTGACTCAGTTGCCATGGGAACGTTTAAAACTCCGCGACAAACTTTACTCAAATGCACAGCTGTACAGAACACACCCCCTCAGACATGTGCTGTCTATTCACGGGAACAGACTACTGAACCAGTTAGTTCAGATGAGCGCTGGATACACAATAAACAATCTGACAATTTCACAAATAAAACCGTTTGTGTTCAAACCTATGAGAGGTGGAATGTAACAAAAATGTGAACTGCAAAAGCCGGAGCGTCAAACATCAACGACAAAGTTCAACATTTGAATTGAAATAACAGCTGTCAAATAGACAAAGCTCAAGACTCGAAGATAATATGCCAAATTGAAAATGCTCAACACACCAAGTGAATTAATTATACATAAAAGAATGAATGTAATTAAGCTCAATAATTGAAATGGGAACTTCAAATCTTAAATAAATTGATTACAATTCAAATTTCCAACACGTCATCCGATTTGTGTTTAGTCTGTTCTAAATCAATACTGCGCGTTGTATTTCAGGTTAAGCGCTGTGCTTTCCATTTGACTCTTGGTCATTCTATTCCCCGGGACTGCCCCTGTCATGGTAAATCTGACATGCAAAAGAGATGCTTTGCACTGTTTCTTAAATCAAGTGGCCTCAAATAAATTGTCTCCTTTAATGTCTGCTTAGCCTACCTATCAGTCTGGTGAAATTGTAAAAATGGGTAATTGACTTGTGGATGTTAACATCAGAACTCGAGCTGTCATTCTCGTCCCCTCAAACTGGCGCAGGCAACACACCTGCCTGGATTCCTGCATGATATAAATGTGTTTCTTCATTTGCGCGGCCTGCTTTTTATTATTCATTGGGGTTTGTTTACTACATGCCTCCATAGCTGAGCCTTTAATCAGACAGTCCTTGTCGGTGACAGTCCAGTTTGTTCCGCACGTACTTCTGCCAAACTTTAATTCAAAGTACAATCTTCTAAATGGGTTATTATTATTATTATTATTATTATTATTATTATTATTATTATTATTATTATTTATTTTAATTAACATACTGATTGAAAATTAGAGGACTAATATGAAAGAGGTGCGCGCATCAATTGCAGCCAATTAGCTCCCATTAGCACCTGAACCTCTTTATAAACCCATTGCGCACTAAGGAACACCAAACTCAGCTACTGGCGGGTTTGTTTTTATTATTGTGTCTTTCTAACGGTGAAAGAAGTTCACGGTCGGGGCTGCCTTGGATTTAATGATGCCGTGTTGTCTTAGATTTGGGTAATTGTTGATCTTTTCTCTACTTTAGAAACGTTCATTTTATTGTGTGTGTCTCACTTGCGTGGTTTTTTTTTCCAATGCAGAATAACATTGCTGTTAGCAGTGTTAGTCACTGAAGTTTGGACGCAGAACCCCCCTCTAGGTACGTTAACGGTCGCTTCAGCACATCTGTTCTTTTAGCTTGCTGTTTATTTGCCGGTTGTGTGTTTTCATGTATCGTTGTCTTCTGCAGGCTCGGTGAAGACAGACTGTCAAGGGAGTGTTATGATGATGATGTTGGATAAGTCTTTTGTTGGAAAGTATTTTCGTATCAATGTGATTGGTGAGTGATCAATTTTCTTGAATGGAAAGCTTTTGATGTATAAAGCCTGTTGAGTCGTAATGTAATAACCTGAATTAAGAACAGAGTACTCCTGCGCTGTAAGGCTTCGTTTTTTTCAAATGCAGAGTATGAAACTCTTGCGTTAACTTTAAAAGCATGTTGCTGATCACCCTAAATAGACCTGTGCTGCTACAACCTAAGTCAGATTTGTTGACTGCAAGTACGCCGAAATATAAATTATTTACTCTAAACATACTGTTCCGAATGGGTGTACAATTCTATTAATATAACTCGTTTTTACAAAATTGCTTATGGAACGTGGTGGTGGGGGTGTTCACTTTGTTATATCTCTACCTTGCTTGATCACGTGTACAGTTTCTTAAAAGGCCAACTTAATTTATTTTCCATAGACAATAAGGGGGCGCTTGTGTCCCTCTCTCCAAGACTGGCCGCACAGTGTGGATATAGCTTAACCGTTGACTTCTTGGGAAATGCCAAGTTCCTTGCTTCTGTGTTGAGCTGCTTTGCTCAGAACACAGTGAGTTTTAATTATATTTCTTTTTAAACGTGTTTCTAATGGTGACATGCTGGGACTAACTTTAGCCTTTGTTTCCAGAATGATGAGACCTACAAGCTGACAGTACAAATCAGTGTCTTCTCAAACAGTGCTATGACTTCAGCTTCCTCCTATGTTCAGAGCATGACATGCCGCTATTCTCCATGGGCAGAGAGGGAGATTCTGTGTGAAAGAAACTACATGGAGGTAAGGGCTGTCAGGATGTGATAATGCTGTTCAGTATAACTTGTTGGGTTGTGTGGGTATTTTAATTGTCATTACAGAAGTGCTTCACTCATGACTAATGTGAATTCTCTTTAGGTTTCTGTGAGAAGAGGGGTGCCACTTATTGAGCCAAACTTTGTTCAAGATGATCCTGATTGGTCCCTTGCATACCCTGAGGTAGAATCATGTGACTTTGCATTTGCTTCATTCACATCCCCTTGGTCTTGCCTAATTGAGGTCTAATCTACTGTCTCATCTAGTTGAAGCGAAATCTAACGGCCCCCTTAACTTTAACCTGTCTCCCAAGAGGGTGGTCATATTGGAATTGTGTAACATTTAAGGCATTGGCTTTGTATACGTATTCTGTGATTTGTTGTGGTAAAACATGATTGTGGTGAAGTTAACACTTTCTTGTCAGTGTGTAAGCTTTGTATTTCAACCACTTAGGTAGTGGCTTCATATGTGCAGGGTTATAAACCCTTCATGATAAATGTGTCCTGATATACCTTTTTGAAGTCTGCTGTATAGGAGCAATTTCAAGTATTATCCTAAAGTTTTGGTACACTGATATTAAGGTCCAGTACAAATGAGTGGCTACAAACTCTGCCTGTATCCGATCCAGACCACATGCTTTCACGTAGGCTCTTTCGTATGCAGTTGTATTTGAGGATTCTCTGTTCCATTAGAGACGTTTGATCATATAACGGTTTCAGTGATACATTTCACCCTTCAGTTTTAGTTCATGTTTTATTAAACAAACCATCTGCTGTGACAAATCCTTTAGACTGGGGATGCTTTGTGTTCAAACTCCCTATTCTAATGGGGTTTTCTCTTTGCTAGGCAACTGCTGCTGACAACAGCATCTGGAAAGTTGTGTTCCATCTCCCAGCAAATAGAAAGACAACCATGACTGTTGCTCAGGCCATGACAAATGGCTATGGCATAAACACTACACCAACTCGAATTCTGGTTAGAGCTGCATACAACTCCACAGAAAGCCAGCCTCAGGTGGTAAGTAGTCTGGGCTTCATTGTTGTCTAGTACAGTATATCCAGACAGTGAAGGTAGATTTAGTCTTTTATTTTAGTAAAAGTTCCCCCTCCTCTCTAACAGATCCAAACTGTACCAATGGCTGTGCTAAGATCAACCACCTTTTATAAGCAAAGATGGATGGTCATGATGGTGGACACTGCAGTTACATGTCCTACTGGTGAGTAAGATTATAGAGGGCAATGGTGCTCAAGAACTGTTCTAGGTTTAAGTGTGAGTTTTCTATACCAAGTCTATGGTGTTCCTTTTTGTCAGATGGAACAGCCTTCACAGAACAGATGATTACATGGAATGTTCCCCGTGTTCTACCTCCCCTTGTTCCAACACCACAAATTACTACCCTTGATGTTCAAATGGGAGTTGATGGCCGCAAGCTTGACCCTGCAACGATTCATAGTAGAGATTATAAACTGGATGTCGGTCCCCAGCTAATCACTGTAAAAATTCCTGTGGGAGCTGATGGTGGATATTACAAGGTATGTAGAAGTTCAACATCTTCTAAATCCTTCTCATGTTAAAGCTTTCCTCCTAAGATGCTTCTGTGCTTTCAGAGCCATGTATTGGACAACACCTATGTGATCTCTTACTCTATTGAACCAATGCTGGAGCATACCTGGCAAGATGGGCCTGAGAAGACCAAGTACACAGTACTTCATCCAATAACCACTCCTTTCATGCCTCGGCCACCAGTTGTCACAAACAGTATGTAGAACTTGTCCACATGCAGTAAATCAAAGGGATTTGTTGCAGTGCTCCACTTCATAGCCTTCATTTTAACTGCATGCTTTAATTTCAGACACTGTTCCTAAAGCCAGAGTGTTCAATGTGACCCTGGGGACATTCCTGCCTGATGTGGAGCTGGTCAAAATTATAGTTGGACCAGAGACGTTAACTGTGCCAGAAGCCAACCTAAAAGGTTATAATGTCCAGGAGCATGTCTTTCCCAATGGATCCAAGACCTACACTCTCCAGGTGCCATTTGAGGACCCCAATGTGAAGCAAAAGGTAATATCCCACATGTTCAGCCATCCTATTGCCATTTTGAAAACACTTGCTTGCTGTCTGACTTTGGGTGTAATCCTACAAACCCATGTTTCTTTCAGGTAACTCCTCCAGACACCAGAACCTACATTCTGCCCCTGACCTACTTGCTGAATATAGTGCCAGAGAATACACCCTTTACTCATCCTGCTGTAGTTGAAGCCATTCTCAAAGACATCAGTAAGTGCCTGACTGTTTGTGGTCTACTACTACTTTTTTCTGACAATCCAGTCCATTGCCCTGACAACTGCTTTTCCTCTTGCAGTTCTACCTACAGTAACTGGCTACTGTGATGGTGCTGCATTCTATACCATGGTAACATATGGCAACATGGGTCGCAACTGGGTTCCTTTTGTGGCCTCAAGAGAACTTGGTGGAAGTCTGCTTGCCCTGTACAAGTATAATGCCAATGCTACCAATTTCTGGATGACTGTGCCATACAATTCAGTTGATGCCACATATGAAGTAAGTGATGGAACTTTAATGTGTTTTTAGTTGTCTTGGGTTCAACACATTACTGACCTGATGTATTGTCTCTGTAGGTGATCAGTTCTTCGGGCATCAGAAGCAGGCTTGACTTGACCTTGAAGGATGTTGGCACCATGGTTGTGGTGGCTGACTTTTCTCTGTCCTGCAGTTTCCCTACAAAGATGATTGGTAACTCTCCTGCAGACCAAGCATTCTTTAGAATAGCTGCTTTTGAGATTGGCCAAAGGTTGCATGGAGTGGTATTGAAGCTATAATCTGTTTCCTTAACCTGGATCCAAATGCTGTGTTTCAGATTGCTTCACCAATGGAACTATGGCAGCTCTCGCTGTGAAAGTGGAATCTGTCCCCAGCTTGTCTCCAAGTCAACTAACTCTAAGGGATCAGAGTTGCCGGCCTCTTCAGTCTGATGCTATCAATGCGGTTTTCTACTTCAATGTCAACTCCTGTGGAACAACTAGACGGGTTAGTATTGACACATTTTTAAAACCATATTTTGAGGAGGTTCAACATATTGACAAGTTGACCAACACCCCTGGATCACTCTGGGGAGCCATGGTGACCAGTGTTTCTATCAGCTGAATTACTTGCATGAATTGTGTACGTCTGAAGGATGTCACCTTTTGTATTGAACTGCTTGTCCAGTTGACAAAGGTGCTGCGACACATGTCTCTTGGTTATGGCATTGCATGTGCTGCCTATAGACCTTTTTGGGTCAATGGCCGTGAACTGGAAGGAGCGTACTAACTGGGGAAGATCCCGTGGCTAGTACATAGGATGGGACTAAACTAGTACACGAGTTGATACCAATTGCAGCTCAAGAGTCGCCAGCTGTGTATTCAAATGTGTATTTGCAACAAATCCAAAATTTACTTCTGTTGCCCTCCTAGAGGTTACTAAAACAATACCAAATTAGTCTAGCAGTTTCTGTAGACAGACTTGTGGTATCATACTAACTGTAACAAACATGAGGTCCCAAAAGTGTTCAATTATGAAATTGCAATATTCATAACCAACGCTTTTTATTTTTAAATTGTGAAATTGGTACAAAATTAGTACACAGCTGGGGATGATCCTGAGTACCATATTAGCTAGTCTGCAACTTGGTATGCAGCTCCATACTAAATATACAAGTTCATTGCAACCTGAGCCTTTTGTGATTTCTCTTCCAGTTTGACAACAACCTCCTGACTTATGAGAATGAAGTGTTGTTCACATCTTACCGGTAAGGATTGCAATCAAATTGAGTATCCTTGTGGTTGAGCCTGAAACTCTCCTAACCCCATCTCCTCTTTCCAGGTTGAGAGTTGCCTGTCACTACCTGGTCAATGACACCAAGGTAGTACAGTTCTTGTACCAGAATAATCCTGCACCTGTAGCCCAGCCTGGCTTGGGGGACCTTGCAGTCATCATGCGGCTTGCATTGGGTAGGACTTGGCAATTGAAGTAATATAGATGCTCTAGTAGTGTGTTTCCACCTATAGATCCCTTGCATCTCTGCAGATTCAACCTACAATGACTTCTATGGAGCTCGGGATTACCCTGTTGTGAAGTACTTGCGAAGACCCTTGTATTTTGAGGTAGAGCTCCTGTACAGCAGGGATCCACAGGCTGAATTGTTTTTGGAGAACTGCTGGGCAACCTATTCTGTTGACAGGAATAGCTCTCCAAAGTGGGATGTCGTTGTGGACAGGTAAGATGCTGGAATATGATATTGCTGTTACAAAACCTTGGAATTGGAGTTGTGGCTGATGTGCTCCTGACCTACTTTCTCTTTCTAGCTGTGAGAACTCTGCAGATGAGTACTTGACCATCTTTCACCCAGTGTCCAGCAATGCAAGAGTGCTGTTCCCTTCCCATCTGAAGAGGTTTGAAGTGAAAATGTTTTCCTTCACAAGCGGCCGGGATGCACTGAAAGGACAGGTAAAGTGGACTGTTGGGATGGGGATCTTGTACCACAATGCATGGTTTGGATTGCTTTGCAAGCAACGAATAGTTGCTGTTCTCAAATCTTTAGTGAGTTGGAATGAAAACATGTAACTGCACTTTTGCAAGAAACACTTATGATGCAATATATTTGTTTTTCAATTCAGTAATCCTCATTGGATGATGGTACTGCCTGATCTATTGATGCTTGTTTTACTTGACAAGGTGTGCTGTCTTTCAGATTTACTTCCACTGCAGTGTTGTGATATGTGATTCAAACCGGCCATCAGACAGCCTCTGTAGCAGACGGTGCATTCCAGGGAAACAGAGGCTTGGTAAGAGCTCTGTCTAAGAAGGGGGGGGGGGACATTTAGCATGCATTTTTTGTCCATTTGTTTTGATGGACTCCTCCTAATTCCTCCTGTAGGTCGCAGTGCTGAAGGGATGGATGGTGGTGCAGTAAAGGTGTTTGTGTCTTCTGGCCCAATTGAGCTGAAGAGAGATGGATCCCTTCACTTTATGCCTAGAAGCGGTAATATGCATGATATGAACACAATTGCAGTTCAAGTTAAATCTATAAATATCTCTCTTTATATTCCTCTAACTATTTATTTCTTCTCTTGCAGCCCAATTCAATGTGTGGTCCCTTCTGGGAGCTGCAATGGGTGTGTGTTCAGTGGTTATCTTCATAGCTGGAGTTGTATCTTTCTGGAAACTGCCAAAAAGTGTGTGTTGATAAATAAAAATCTTGCTTGTAAAAGCTTATTTTTTTGTGCTTGACTAATTCTACACTTGATATGTCAGAATGGCCATGTCAATGGGATTTCCTCCTCCTTGCTGTATCAAATGCTTTGATTTTCCCTGATCAGGCCATTCTCCAATATGGTGTGTTAGCGACGGGTCCTTGAGTAATTCACTGTTTGAACCTGGGAGCAAAGACTTTCCTCCTCCATTGAGCTGTAACCCTATTTTTATATTGACCAGTAACAGGGCAATTACTATACCTTCAGTTATTTAGCATGATAAAATTTAAGGAAGAAACCCCCCTTCATTTGTCCCTTTTATTAAATATGTATTGGGTAACAATTTTCATATAAATTCTATTTCAGTATACAATTTATATATTGTTATCAACCAGGCTTCAACAAGAAACAAACTAGAGCCCTGCTTCACTGATTTAAGAATATATGTTTAACTGTTAATTATTTTGAAGCCTCATGTGTAGAAATAGTAAGGGGGGAGGGTTCATTTGAAAACAAAAGCTGGTGTAAAGTTAAAAGCTGTCCACCAAAGCCAGGCTTGTCCACTTTCCCTTATGTTGGGCCCTTCTCCCTGACCAGATTCTCTTGTCTCTTTTAAATTTACATTGTGGTGGCTTCATAAATGATTTTCCCACTTGTTAGTTTTTGTAGGCTAGGTATCCTCTATATTACGACTCATCACACAGTCACTGTGCTTCACATCACTTCCAGCTCTTAACTTCTAGAATAATTCCAGGTGTGTAAACTTTCCAATCTTCAGAATACAGTAAGCTTTTATTAACTTACATCCAATAATAAAACTAGTGGAAAATCCTTCCAATACAGCAATATGTTCCATACCAGGAACTCCTTTCAAAAGTACAAACTAATTGTCTTCAGTTGAACTGTATTTGCTGCTGCTCCTCCTCACTGTGTCATCTGTGTTCTTTATTGTTTACTTTCCACACTGAATTCTATAATTCATTAGCTATAAAGAAAACTACCACTTGAGGTTGCAGTGCATAGAAAAGGCGCACATACCAACCCATAAACCATAATAATTACACATACCTAAATAAACTAAAATAAGAATACATTCCTGTGATGAGATAAAGCGATCCCGTGCTGTAAGCCATCCTCCCAGCCGCCAGCGGGCTGTGAGCCAGCCTAGAAGGCCCCAACAGAGATGGTGTGACGTGACAGTTCCACCTTTGGGGCGGAAGTCCCGAAAGGACGGTCACCATCTTTGTTGAGGGCAACAACACGGAATGTCCTGCAAAGTCCCAGAATTGGGAGGAGATTAAAATGGCAATTGCTGATTGGTGTTCCGCTGATCAGGGGGCGTTCCGCAGCACATAAAAGGGGCCGTGTTGTAGCAGTCTAGGGTGGTATCTGAAAGCACAAAGGAGTGTTGGAGAGGTACTGAGGGATAAAAACAAACAAATGCTCACTGTGACTTTTTTGACAGACATAAACAAACTAATTCAAAAGAGAGACAGCCAACCAGGAGGGTGGACACCAGAAAGGCAAGGACAGCCACCCAGAGTCTGGATAATTTTACTTTGTTGTTTGTTTGTTTTGTCTCTCCACATTTCAGTTAGTGTTTCTCTTTTGCTTGGACATTTTCTTTTGTTTGTTGTCCTGATTACCACTGTTTGCAGACACTAATAAAGGAAAAGAAAACAACTTGTGTCACATCATACCATTGTCTGGACGTGATTATTTTTACACCTCCACCCAACTCAGCTATCTGTGACAATTCCTTTTTTTTAATAATCAAAATTCCAGTTCAGCTCCTACATACGTTTTTGCAAAAGCAATTATTTTTGCTAACATTTCAGGTTCTAAAATCACTATTTCCAGCAGTGCAGTTCCTTCCTCTGTGTATTGGTCATACTTTAGGGCCCATGGGAAGCCTGTGGCAGGCATGCATTCTGGTTACCATGTGACTCCTTGTTCATTGGGACAATTCAGGCTTTTCCAATTGCAATGCATTGTGGTACATTCTACACCTCTTGGTCACTGTTCACAGCAGGACTACACTTCCCACAATCTTTTGGCATGTGAGTTGAAGAGCCTAAACTATCCCAGTGTGTTCTAGTCTGCATGAAGTCATATGGTAACCCTGCCCGTGAAGGTCTGTTTCAGAGTCCTGCCCCATGCAGTCTCCCTTATTTTGAAAGCTCAGTGCTGACAGGTGTACATATTATAAAACACACACATGCAAAGAACAGAATTCTAGAAACAAACTTTATTATACAGTTCTGTGGGTGATCGTGTTCACAAAAACTAAGTATATTAAGTATTAATCCAAATACATGCAAAATATAAAACATTAATATATCTCTTACATTATTGCTTAGTGTAGTTTGTATTACTCCCGTTAGATAAAAAAAAAATCAAATACAGTTTCTAATGCAGCCTCCAGCGTTCAGCCACAAAACGGTAAAACTGCAAACAAACTACAATTCCCAGAATCCCATACCAGTTTCTGTAGTCCCATGTGTGATGCCGTAGGTCTGGCTGCCTCTGAGTTGTGATTACACAGGCATAATCTACTTATTAGATTCCTTCTTGCTTTGACATGCTACTTTCAATATGCAAGTTTAGGGTGAAATTATCAACACTCCTTATTTATATACCTTGTTTTAGCATCACAAAAAAGTGCTACTTAACAACATGTTGTTCTCTTCATGTTTGAGTGTGTGAGTTATTGGAACTGAATTCACTACACTGGAAACACCGTGTGTAGTACGGGGGGTGTAATGTGTTTATATTATACAGAGGACGGAGAGTTTGATGCGAGACTCGATCAGACACAGGCACATTCATATTATTAAAGCTTCTATCAGACTCTCCGGCGCCGTCACTCTGAGTGCTCTTTGAAACAGACTGGGTTTGTATTTCTATTCATGTTGGGTTAATCAGAGATGACTATCGGCGGACCGTCTGTAGTACTACCGGAGATTTTAATTGCACAGTTTGTACCGCTCTGTGCAGCGCCGTCCCGTTTGTAACACGGTACGTGAACTGCATTCTGCTAAACAAAACATCACAACAGCAGCAGCAGCTCCATCTACTGGACAAAACCCAGACATGCACGTTGAAACAATGATCCAGTTCAATATCTACAAAGACTAAACAAGAAGCTATTAGCGAAGCCCCGAAAAAGAAAATATTATACAAAACGGTTTAAAATCAAATGTTTTAGATATTCGGGTTGGATACCTCGGAAGCCAGCGGAACTCCAGCGTTTCTCTGACAACCAATGATAACCCCTCCCGTGATGATCGGCGCTGCCATGACAACCCATGACATCACCCGCACACGTTACAACACGTCGAGTCATTTTTTTGTAGCACAGTATTAACGTCTTATTGTTTTCACAAAATAACATCAATAACATTATCAGATCACCTGCTAGTGTGTACTAAACACAACCTCAAATATCAGTGAATTGATACAGAGACAACCCGTGGCACCAGCATGGGGTTACAATGAAATTAATAAATAAATTACGACATAAAACAAAAACACATGTGGGTGTATTTTAATCAAAAATCCATGCATCCACAATTCTGATTATAATCTCACAGCTAATTCTTTACAAATGATCAATTTCTATATTTCTCGGCTAATGTGGTGTATAGTTTAACATATTAATGGATTTTAGAAATCATCTATGCTAGTCTGCCGCTCAAACAGTTTTAAATATAATTTAGATTTAAATGGCAGGTAGTATATCAATCAATTTCTAAAACAGGTCGCATTTTGTAATTTAAATAGGCCTACGTATGAGCTACCAAAACTTATTTTTGTTTCATGTCGTTATTAATGTATTTACTTATTTATTTGGTTAAACTTTAATCCAGCCTTACATTTTAACTTCTTGAAGTTACCACAGTGTGTCTGTGTATGAATTACTGACGAGTAATATTTGTGATTTGATTACTCTAGCAGATGAATTGATAATGTATGGATGTTATTTTGTGAAAACATTACAATATTAAAAAAAGAAATACTACAACATTTAATAAATAAATAAATTATACACCAAACTGTAGCACATTTCTTTAGTCTTAATATCATAACAAATATACTTATTATAAATACGTATCACCTTTTATTTGTTGGAAAACGGTCTGGAACTTCTAGTAAAGTATTATTTTAATACAGTACTGTTTGAGTTAAAATATTGTTTTCTTCAAAATTCAAATGCCAGCAACGGTGTGTTAATTTAACGAAGCGCCTAACGCCGCTCGGAACGTTCGCATTTTTAAATCCTAACGGTCTCTGCTCAGCTGAGTGGAATGTTCACGAGCCGGTTGCCTAGCAGCGTCTCCCCCTCCTTCTCTGCCCCGCCCTCTCGTCCTCTCTCGTTGTACCAGCTATGAGTTCAAATTTAGCTTCGTTGTATCTGCGCAATTCTTTCCTAATTTTTACAAATTAGCTTATTAGGGGCTTCGTGTTTTTAAAATGGTTCAGGTGCAGTCCGGACAGACTGACTGGAGCATCATTACAGTCTAACGCACTGCTCTGAGCTTTGTGTGGCGGCTGATACACAAAATAATGAACTATTATGACTAATGACTAATGACTGTTAAATAAATCACATGTATTGCTTTTTAATGCTAAATATGTATCTGGTATTCTAAGTATTATCTACAATGAATAATTCAGCTATATTCATATTCATAATGTAATATAGTATTGACAGGATCCAGTATTATAAATAAATAAACACGCTTTAAGAGAAACAGCAGTGATGTTTATTGACCATTCCCATACATTCTCTATATGTTTCTACATTGTTTTGAACAGGGACAAGGGACTCAGTGATGTTAAAAAAAAGAAAATAGAGCCCACAATTAACCAATATAGAAAGGAAGGGGGAGAAATGTATTGCCTGTGTGCAGTACCTTACACTTTTCTCTATTAAATGTCATTTGAAATGTGTCTGCCCAGTTCTGAATGCTGTCTAGATCACTTTGAATGTCCTCTGCTGCTGCAACAGTGTTTGCCACTCATATTTGGAACTGCAAACACAAGTCAAAAAGGAAGTTAGAAAGGCCAAGAGAGATAGATATAAATGAACATTGCTAAGGGGGCTAAAACCAATTCCAAAATGTTTTTCCAATATTATAACAGCAAGAGAACATTCAAAGAGGAGGTTAAATGTCTAAGAGATACAAATGGCAAAATCATAGATGAAAAAATAAAAAATAGCAAATATATTAAATGATTACTTTTCACAGGTTTTTACAAAGGAGGATACGGACAACATGCCCCACGTCAACCTGTTCCTATCCAGTTTTAAATAACTTTAGCATAACAGAGGCAGAAGTGTTAAAGGGATGAGAAGCTCTTAAAATAAACAAATCCACTGGGCTGGATGAGATCCTCCCAATAGTACTCAAAGAAATGAAAGAAGTTATTTACAAACTGCTAACCAAGATCATGCAACAGTCTCTTGACACAGGGGTTGTACCGACAGACTGGAAAATTGCAAACGTAATACCGATCCACAAAAAGGGAGACAAAACCGAGCCATGTAACTACAGACCAATAAGCCTGACTTCTATTATATGTAAACTTATGGAAACTGTAATAAGATCCAAAATGGAAAATTACCTATATGGTAAAAGTATCCTGGGAGACAGTCAGCATGGTTTTAGGAAAGGGAGATCGTGTCTAACTAACCTGCTTGACTTTTTTTGAGGATGCAACATCGACAATGGATAATTGCAAAGCATATGGCATGGTTTATTTAGATTTTCAGAAAGCTTTTGACAAAGTCCTGCATAAAAGATTAATTCTCAAATTGAATGCAGGTGGGATTCAAGGAAATGCATGCACATGGATTAGGGAGTGGTTAACATGTGGAAAACAGATTAGAGGAGAAAACTCAAAATGGAGCGAGGTAACCAGTGGTGTACCACAGGGATCATTATTGAGTTCTCTGCTATTCCTAATCTACACTAAGGATTTAGATTCTGGTATAGTAAGCAAACTTGTTATTTACAACAACACAAAAATAGGAGAAGTGGCAAACACTGTTGCAGCAGCAAAGGTCATTCAAAATGATCTAGACAGCATTCAGAACTGGGCAAACACATGGCAACTGACATTTAATACAGAAAAGTGTAAGGTACTGCACGCAGGCAATAAAAATGTGCATTATAAATATCATAATATGACACCAATTGAAACAGAAGTGCAGCGCTTAGAACACATATACAAATATAACTAATCCACTCTTCTATTAAACTGTGAACTTAGTGTTTGATTGAATCCATCTCTGTGTTTGTATAGCCTGGAAACAGGCATCAGTGCCTTGCATAGCTGCACACACTGCCATAATTCACACTGACCACAAGAGGGAGCCAGAGCACCACTGCTGTTTATAATGTAATAACACAGTAATAAGACAATTGACATAGGCATCAGTTACCTCTCCAGTCAGCCCAGTTCTCCCATTGTTAACACAAACCTCCTCACATCCAGTCATCTAAACACTACAGTGTGGTCTGTGTCTGTATATGAGCAATACTGAAATTGAAGAAGGAATTTATGAAAAATACCAAGGAGTTTATGTTGACTCAGAAATGTCGTCATCTAGACAATGTGGGGAAGCTATAAAAAAGGCCAACAAGATGCTCGGATATATTGTGAGAAGTGTTGAATTTAAATCAAGGGAAGTAATGTTGAAACTTTACAATGCATTAGTAAGACCTCACCTAGAATATTGTGTTCATTTCTGGTCACCACATTACAAAAAGGATATTGCTGCTCTAGAAAGAGTGCAAAGAAGAGTGACCAAAATGATCCCGGGTTTAAAAGGCATGTTGTATGCAGACAGGCCAAAAGAATTTAATCTATTCAGTCTTGAACAAAGAAGACTACGCGGCGATTTGATTCAAGCATTAAAAATCCTAAAAGGTATTGACAATGTCGACCCAAGGGACTTTTTCGGCCTGAAAAAAGAAACAAGGACCAACGGTCACACGTGGAGATTAGATAAAGAAGCATTCAGAACAGAAAATAGGAGGCACTTTTTTACACAGAGAAGTGTGAGGGTCTGGATCCAACTCCCCAGTAATATTTTTGAAGCTGACACCCTGGGATCCTTCAAGAAGCTGCTTGATGAGATTCTGGGATCAATAAGCTACTAACAACCAAATAAGCAAGATGGGCCAAATGGCCTCCTCTTGTTTGTAAACTTTCTTATGTCCTAGAAGCGGGAGTTTTTAAATGCTGTCCAAATGCTCACTGACATTAATCGATAAACTTGACCTTGTTATAATACAAGTTAATACAGACAGCACAGTGAGTCTTTAGAGCAAGGTCAATTCTAGCACATCATGATAATACAATACACACATTTGTGATTTGTTTCCCCAAAGTTGGAGAGTAATTCATTAGTAGAAGTGAAAGATGAGAGATGGTCCAGGTTCAATAACCAGTTTAATGTAGGGAGCACACAGTAAAGTAAAAGCAGGGTTTGCCATAACACCTCCAGCATCTCATCATGCCTCTTGGTTTACCCACAATATGCAAGTAACAATTACCTGGGAAAGAGCAACGTGCTTCTGAACGGCTAAACCGATGACATTATAGAAACAATCAGGCACTTTCTCCTTTACTAAATATGCAATGCAGAAGAAAGAGGAAATACATGAATCCTCCCTTGCCTGTTAAGAGTTCTTTGTTGTCAATAAAGAGTGCTTTTTGAATGATTTCAGTGGTGGCAGTTTGACAAGAATACATGTCTTGTGAAATAAACCAGTCCAAAACGAGACATTGATGCTAATAGTTTTATTGCTTAAAAAGCTTTACAGAAAGAGGCAGGCTTTTACCCAGTTTCATGTAACAGCAGATAGTGTTGTTTTGGCAGGACAGCATTTATACTGGTCAACAGTTGGAGCATTTGTTGTCATGAATGCAAATAAAGAGATTTTAAAATAATTGAGAGATGAAGAAAATCTCTATATAAACACAATGTTTTTGTCAGTCTGTGAACAAGGCCTGTCACGGGTCACTTTTGACATCACAGGGTGGCTGTGAGGAGCTGGGAGAAGAAAGGAGTCTACTGGTCAAACCTGACTCGGTGCAGTGATTATGAGCTGGGGCAAATCAATCAAGCACGCTCTCCAAGTAACGCTTTGTATATGTGCCCATGTGGAGTTGTATTTCTATTCAAACATGTGTGAGCATGTGATCTCACTGAGAATCTGAGACTACACGTTAAATAAGGACACCTTTCCATACTTTCCATATTATATATCCTTGAAGAGATTGACCAAATGCACAACAGAGAGCAGCTGTTTTAAACAAACTGGGAATGGCCTGATAGAAATAAGTATGGGTGCTGTAGCTGTGTGTTTGGAGAGGGACCACAACAGAAAGGTTACAGCCATGCTACAAAAGAAGGTTGCTGGTGTGTTTAAGCTTTGCTTGCAGGTCTGCTGTCAGGTAAACTCCATCACTGTGATCCCTGGGCGCTGCTGCTTCTCAGTAGTGCTGGCATCGCCTGCAGCGGTAGGTACGCCAGTCTGAAACCAATTGAAGACATTATCAGCAACCTGGGCAGAAAAGCTATTGTTCTGATCCATACCCTACAGAGCATTGCACAGCTAGGTAATGAGATTGTGGGGTGGTAATGGTCCGCATTGTCTAATAATATAGACAATCAGTGTCACACTGAGCTGCAGAATTGAACTCCCTCCCATGTGTAGACAGCATCCTCCACACTCTTTGTATTGCACTCCTTTGAATTACAAATTTGAGTAAAGCTTTGTGTAATTCAGCATGCAATTTCACAATCCCAAATGGTATGGAATCAACTGCTAAACTGTGGAGCCACCACAACCTCGCAATATAATCCTATCAATAAAAAACACGGAAACCCTCTATACTAGTTCAAATGCCAAACATGCTTCTGAGGTTTTATTCAGAGCAATCCTAGATCAAAGCTCCTCTGTTTTGTCCCCTGCTTTTATATTTTGTTTCACTGAAATGACAAAAGTTCCACATGAGATTGAGGTCAGTGGACCCTTCTTCTCAACTCAAAGCCAACCCTGACATAATGACCTCCCACAGAGAACTACTGTACACACACCATAAAACAGCAGCAAACACATTCATCAGATCTCCTGGGATTATTTGTGGAGTTGGTTACTCCTGCATGAGATCACACACATGTAATAAGTTTAAGTATACATTTCTTGATTGCAGGAGACAGGTTAGACTTTCCTCTTTCCAATAAGTTACGAATGACCTCAAATCGATCAATAGTTTGAGACAATGCAGTAGAAAGATGAATCATAAACTCATCTTGATATTTCCAGTTGAAGGATTATGATGGATGGCATCTGTTATAAAACTTATTCCAACAATTCTGTGTCTCTCTTGGAGTTCCATCCATATTTGACCTGGTCGACCTCATGTTCTAAACTGATATGGAATGACACTTGGTTTTCTATTTCAAATTGTTCTAATATATCCCACAACCAATGTATACAGAAATAATAAGGCATACTCACGGCGAGCGCAGCGGTACCCATGACGGTAGTAGAAATAGTAGTGATAGTGATGAGCTACACAAAAAAAGAAAAGATAATTAGGAACAGTCTATTTTTAACACAGAGCTTCTTAAACCCACTGCCTTCCACACTGTAGCCCAGAACTCAACCCCCTGAGCTACCCAGGGACAGTGGCCCAGTGGTTAATGAAAAGGGCTTGTTACCAGGAGGTTCACATCCCGGCTCAGCCACTCACTCACTGTGTGTGACCCTGAGCAAGTCAAAATGTAAAACTGGAGTCCTATTGTAAGTGACTGCAGCAGCAGTTGTTGATGCATAGTACACCCCCTAGTCTCGAAGGCACTTTGGAGAAAAGCGACTGCTAAAAGACTAATGAATAAAAAAGTAATACTCAGATCCACAAGCATGCACATTGCCTTCCACTCTGCAGGGCACCACTTTCTCTAAACACTGAGCTATCAAACCCATTAACTCCTATACTACAGCCCAGCACTAACCACTAAACTGCTCAAACCCACTACCTTCCACACTGCAGCTCTGCACTCTAGTCACTGTGTCACTGAAGCCTCTCAGCAAAGCTACACTGATAAACAATTCATGCCCTGATTGAAAATAATAAATAAAACCCACTGATTGCTGCATAAAATAAAGTAGAATCCATTTACTTACCATAGTAGCATCTGTACCTTACTGTGAAAGATACAAGTGATATATTGAGTTCAGTCCATTTGAAGTCACTGCAGTGGCTGCTTTATACAAGAATGGGGCCTCAGTAGTGTATTAGAGAGCTATATATTTCAAAGGAGTGTCTCTCTATTTGTACATTTCTATTATTGGCAAAATCCAAAGCCAGGGCTCCTTCTTTATATCCCCTCCCACAGGATACAGAACACCTCGCTATGTGAGTATGTATTAAATGAAGATGGCATTTCTTATTAAGAGCAGCTAATTCATATTATACAATAATACCCCATTCCATATTCTCAACATCAGCTGTAGGAGGCCCCATTGTTAACATGTATTCATTTCTTGTGACGCGCACAGTACATGTGTATTGTATTGTAGTGTACAGTCACATTTTTATTAAAATATCAGATTCACACTTACCACGAGCACAGATGCTATAATCTGGAAATGAAATAAACATAGACCATTAAATACAATTTAAAAATATATATACAATTCATTTCTACATATTAATGTACCATAATAAAATAAAATACTTACAACAGTAAGCTGTTCCAAAGAAAAAGAAAAACAGAAACAGTGGTTATTGGATTTAATAGTTCACTTTATATTCATGTTTGAGTTCCATTTACTGGAATGTTTTCTGTTCCTCTGAGAATATCAGTTGATTTTGATAGCTGTTACAGGCTTAATGAAGACACCAAGGGGCACATTTCAAAGTGTTTCCTACAGTCTGTCCAGAACAATGAAACCACTCCATGGTAGAATATGTTGTAATACTGAAGTGTTTCTCAATGTCTTCAATCAATTGACCTTCAGTCTACAATCCATGCGGTTCACCCAAACCAGGAGCCAGCTCCAGAGAGACACACACTTACTTCTGTAGTATCTTTTGGACAGGGCATCCTTCTTCACTACCATGGACTGTGTCAGGACCACTTCAGAATCCACTTCAGGAGACAGAAAGCACGTGAAGATCATTAAACAAACAGTAGGTTGCATCCCTTCTATTTAAACACAGACCATGTTGAGGAACTCTCCAAATTTGGATTAGGATTTCAATGTACATTAAAGAAGATTGCTGAACAGTAAGGAGCTTCAGATTTCATTTTGTTAGAGTGTGTGTTACGATGTTTTCACCTGAGTTCAGGAGCTGCTCTTCAGTTCTAGTTGCCTGTCTTAGATATATGTACATAATGTAGGCTGGATCAGTCAAAGTGTCTTTATAGAAGAGCCAGTGACTGGATCACGCTTCCTTCTGCTTTCAATTCACTGCTATGCACTAGATGGTGATGGCACTTACTAACAGAAAGATATTTCAGTCTGCATTACATATGAAAAGAATCACACAGACTTATGCACAAAACAACCGTGGTCAACTATGAAAGGTGCTATATAAAATAAATATTGATTGATAAAAAGGTAAGGGAACAGGACAACCTTTTAGTCAAGTTATTATATCTCAGTTGGGCGATCCTTCTTACTGACATTTAAGGAGATCAATTAATACAATACGTCTTATTAAAGGTGCTGCATCAACACATTTAAATTCACATGTTAAATGCAAACAGGTGAAATATTTTCAAAGTGTATATCCCTCAAGCTTTGTGTTTTCCTCTTCCGCATCAGTGTGACAGACAGACAGACAGACAGACAGACAGACAGACAGACAGACAGACAGACAGACAGACACTCAACCGAAGAAGCTATAGGACATCTGTACTCACTGTCAGCTCTTTTCTCCATCATATTGTCTCCTATCAGGTAAAACAGAAATAGGTTTATACAGTTAGAAGTACATTAGGAAACAGATCTGGGCACTTTGTGTTAGTGCCAGTAGAGAAACAGCAGCTAAATGTGCTCAGATTCACTGGGGTTTGGCCTTAAGTCTATCATTTGTAATTCACAATGTGTTCCTCTTGAAGGTTTAACGTTGTACCCACACACTACCCAGACGTGCTTTTCAAAGGACTCACCCAACTCCCGCTCTCCTTTGAGTCCATCACTGTCCAGCTCAGCATCACTGTTGCCTGAATCCTCTGCCTCTGGAACAGGGAGAAGAGAGCTTCATGAAGCAATGAAGGATTCCCTCGACTGCAGTGCACAGCTTCATAGGACACTCAACACAGGGAGGCAGAGAGTTCCCCATTACATTGCAATGCAGAGCTGTGAGGTTTAACCAGGAGATTTCTGGATATACAGTAGCCCTTGATGTTATGCATGATTAGCGATGATTAGTCAGATTGAGTTTCTAAACAAATTGTGTGATCTGTGCAGGACTGTGCTTTTTTGTCATTGCTTAACTTAAATCCTGCAAATAAGAAACTTTCTTTCTTTCTTTCTTTCTTTCTTTCTTTCTTTCTTTCTTTCTTTTTCTTTCTTTCTTTCTTTCTTTCTTTTTCTTTCTTTCTTTCTTTCTTTCTTTTTCTTTCTTTTTCTTTCTTTCTTTCTTTCTTTCTTTCTCTCTCTTTCTTTCTTTCTTTCTTTCTTTCTTTCCTTACCCAGCGCTCTCTTGTTCTCCAGTGCTCCTTCCTGCTCCTCTGAGTCTTCCAAAGTGTTGCTGAGATCTGTAAACACAGGCTGTGGTTACATTTTTAATGAGAGCAGTCCTG
This sequence comes from Acipenser ruthenus, assembly GCF_902713425.1. Lineage (NCBI taxonomy): Eukaryota > Metazoa > Chordata > Actinopteri > Acipenseriformes > Acipenseridae > Acipenser > Acipenser ruthenus. The sequence goes on from NC_081220.1 coordinate 9,134,649, forward strand.
TGTTGTATCCAGTGCTATGAAAGGAATGACACCATGGAATGGAGAATGCAAACGGACCGATTAGGAAAACTGGGATTTTTTTTTATTTTATTAAGATTTTTGTATCTGTTTTAAAAACATGTAATTATTGTCATAAAATTCTGCACTTTTGTTAATAACTGCAACAGTGTAGAATAGTTGAATTAATATTATATAAATAAACCACTTTAAAGTGCCACATATTATATAAGGCAAGGAATTGTAATAAATCAACTTGCAGTAAACATTTTGCATTTTTAATATCTCTTAAATAAATTATTATATTAAATCTGCTGTATAAAAAGTGGTTTGAATATTAGCACAATAAATGAAAGAGCAGGTTTATATGTTTCAAGGATATGTATATTTTGTGAAAAAGGTAAATCAAACTGAATGAACATTTTAAAATCTCAGTGTATTTTAAACACAACCTGCAATGGTTTATTGAAGAGATGAGCAGGAGGCAAGATCGACTCGAAGGGAAATTTCAAATGCAAACCTTGATTTGTCCCCATGGTGGGAGGTGGTTGATGCAACACATGGTAGTTTTCAAGTACTCCAAATGCTGTGTCTTATTCTAGTGGAGTACAGGCTCATCAAATCAAACCCCAAGACAAGTAGACAAACCTCTGTGTTGAGAATATAGGATTGAGTTCTGGAAGAATGGATCTTACCCAGTTCTCTCTTGCTGGCCTGGTAATCATCATCTCCCAGCTCTTCAGAGTCCTCAAGGAGGCTCCTTGCATCTGCACACAGAGGAAATGGAGGGGGTGAAATCATTCTTTTAAATGGCAATGTACAAATTAAGAACAAAGAAGGATATTCTTATGGTAAGTTGATTATTTAATAATGCAGCATTGAGGAAAAGCCTGCCTTCTCCACTATGTTATCCCATGGAAGACTGTCTGCTATCTCCCTACCCTTCTGTTATTCTGATGAAAGTCAGTCAATGCCATCTCTTCCCCCATTTATTTTACGTTGAAGGCAATCAATGCAATCCCTCCCTCCCTCCCCATGTTACTCAGAAGAAAGGCAGTCTTACCAGCCCCTGACAGAAGACATGCTGTCAGGACTGAGAGGAGAATGGCTCTTGTAGTCCAGGGTTTCATCTTGACAAGGTGCTGATGCTGCTTTTCCACTCTTCAGCTGCTCTGGTCCCTCCACCCTGCTCTGTTTTATACCCTCTCCCAGGCAAATGCACTCCTTCACCACTAAACCCTCATCAAGAACCCTTTCTTTTTCAACACTGTGATACTGTGTGATGCCCTCCTCTTCCAAATTTCCATACTTCACTTGAAAACTATTTCCTCTATACCCTATGATCCAAATCTATTGACACAGTGTCAGTGATCTCCATTGTTCTCTTAACACAGAGCAGGATCAGTGCTGGGATCAGCAGGTGCAGACAGGGGGCCCCATATACAGTATTAAAGGCAAAAGAATGATTAGTTATCAGTCATGCAAAATGAAGCATTCTCTGGAATTTCATATCTACAGTGCAGTACTGCAAACACCTGGCTCACAAACATGTTCATTATACCAGGTGTTGTGGTTGAGCTGCTTCTTTCATTAGCAAATCAGTCAGCTGCTGTACGGTGTGGAGTGCATGTTTCTTATTGAAACATTTCACAATTGTATTACTAAGTCTCTTTTTAGCAGGAAAAAAATAGGATTGAAATACCCAGTGGATGTGAGAGAAAGACCTTGGTGTTGTGATAGACTAATTTCTACCAGCAACAGGGAAGCAATCATAAAGGCGAAGACTAATCCCAGGGCTTAAAGGAACGAGCTGTGAAGAGGGTACTGAATTTGTTTAGCTTGAACACAGAACAATTAGGCGGACTTGACTGAAGTCTTTAAAAACTTGAAAGGTGTTGACAAAGTTAACCAAAACTAATACCTCAAGCATAGCACTGACACCAGGGTCAGAGGGCACTGTTGGAAATTAAGTGTGGATAGCTGAAATAAAAAAAAATGTGTTCTAGAAAGTTCTAGAAATGCGTTCGAGTCCATCTGTGCCCTTGCCCTGTAATAACCTGTACTGCTTGTATAATTTGTTTCTGTACTGTTTATCTAACTTGTTTTCGTGCTGCTCAACTAACTTGTTTTTGTATCGCTTATCTATCTTGTTTGTCTCAGAATGTTATGGGAAAAGGGATAGCTTACAGAAATGATTCACAGGGCGAGCCTCGAGAAAGTGATCTGGCCAATTACTCTCTCGCACGCGGAAGCCTAACTTGGTAAGCTATAAAGGACGGGTTCCCCCCCCTGCTCTGGTGAGAGTCAGCCGTGAGGATTTGCGCAGTCCTGCTCGGTAGTTTTGGAGACAGCTGCTTTCTCTTGCCAGGGTCGAGGGGCTCTCCCGATCTGCTTGGAAGGGCAAGGATTAGTTCAGTTGCGTCTCTATGAGTATTGATCTGTGAACCTTTGTTGAGGAGAGTCAGCCGTGAGGATTTGCGCAGTCCTGCTCGGTAGTTTTGGAGACAGCTGCTTTCTCTTGCCAGGGTCGAGGGGCTCTCCCGATCTGCTTGGAAGGGTAAGGATTAGTTCAGTTGCGTCTCTATGAGTATATTATATCTCTGATTAATATATTCTTGTATGTGTGTTTGTCTATTATTGTATCAAGGGTGTGAAATAAAGCGGACCTTATTTGGAATTACTCTGTGTAGTAATTGTCTTATTTACCTCCACATCAACTTCCTTTTCAATTTAAAGTAATTAAAATTTCACACAACATTATTGGCGTTGTCGGCAGGACTCTAAAAAGGAAGTTTGGACGTAAATAATCATAATGTTTAAATGCAAGAATAAGGGGCTTGAGCCTGAGGTGCTGCCTGAATGGGATGAAACCATTAGTGATGGGGCACTAGAATTGAGAAAAGGCGGAGGGCTGCCAGAATCTTGGTGTAAACTATTGAAACGAGCAAAATACAATATGTCTAAGGACTAGTTATACGGGTTTGTAGTGCTTAACATGTACGGGCATACTCAGATTTATGTTTTATGTTTGTTTTGAGAGGGTTTGGTACACCTGTTTTGTCTTTGTTTTTACTGTTTGGTTTATAAGTCATGATAAGGGGGCAATAGGATAAGCCTCTTACTTAACTGTCCACATTAGGTGATACAGATAAGGAACAATCAGACAATAAGTTCCAGTTAAGCCCAAATAGCACATACAAAAGTGTAAATTAAATGTGCAATAAACCAAAATAAAAGTTTATGCTTCGTTAAGCATAGCTTTAAACATGGAATATTGGTAAAAACAAGATAAAACTAAAAGTGTTGTTGTTTGTCTGTTAGTTTTGTGTTTTGTTGGGAGTCTGATCAACTCCAAATATGTTAGAAGATAATATTGAGGGTCATCAAATGGATGACTGGAGAATATAGAACATAGACTATGTTTTAAAATATGGCAAAAAGGGAATATATATATATATATATAGAACAGTAATGTATACGTTCATGTAACAGGAGCAGGGAATGTGCGTGTGGATGTGGGAGATTACTCTGAGTTTTTGGACTTGAGCACAGATCCTATTATTAGGCAGTGATGCAGGAGACAAAAGCAGTGTCACTCAGAGCTACGCGAGTGATGTGAAATGAGATGTTTGCACACATGTTTCCGATGTGTTTTGTTTATGTTGGTTACAATTAGTTTTTTACGGAGCTTCTTGCAGGAGAGGTGATGATAATTAGATTAATGTGATAACTGAAACATGAATAAATCGTGAGTGACATGAGATTATTGATGGTGCAGTATAGGACTGCAGGCTTGATGGATTGTGGTACTAGCATGATAGACAGCCTGTTGGTTAATGTGAATATAGGGTATAAATGATGAAAATGCAATTGAAGGAAATTAAAGTAGTGGCAACATACTGAGAGGATGGAAGGACCGGCTAGTTTTAGCGGTCCAAATATTTGGAATTAAAAAAAAAAAAAAAAAGCAGGGGGGGGGGGGGTCTGGAATGCTGATTGGGGAGGTCCATATGAGATAATGGACAAACTGGGAGAAACCAATTTGAAATTGGCAATACAAAAATGAGGGAGTGAAAACTGGCTTGAAAACGAAAACTAGTTTCACTGATAAGCAAGGGCACTGATGCAGTTATTTTAGAGTAGTAATTGTGAGCAATGAAGTAGATAGAGATTTGTAGTTACTTTCAGAGTACAGACACAGGTCTAAGGCTTTTCTCTTCTCCTACAGGTTCATGCTGGAACTGATATGTTATATTATGTTCACAATATGGGGTGGACATAGGCTCTGAGAAAAATACAAGATAGAATGAACAGACATTGGCGATTCTTAGAATTGCAATAACATTATCAATGCAGATGAAAAAGAGACTATTCAAGAATTAACCCTTTTGAATTTTGAAATTAAATCAGATATTGATCAAAAGAATAAATACTGCACTTGTTCTCCACAGGTCCCGAGATAATACTGATGGCGTTTAGGTGGAATGGAAGCACAGTGCTGTTCATCGGAACTGAGAGGACCATTTCAGAAGAGTTTGTGCAGAAAGTTCCAGTACACTTGTGGGACAATTTGGATATGCAAACAGTAACTGTACATATTAACCTGCATAACTTTACAATGCTTGTCCATGATATGTAGTAATTAAGCTCTACCATATATCTGGAACAAGAGTGTAAGTTGCTGAGAGACGGTCATGAGGAAGTATCTGAAACCACAGAGACATTCTTACATATGGGGAACCATTCCGGTCTGCATATCAAAAGAAGAAATATTTATGATGACGTTAAAGTGACATTTTTGGGGATGTAATGGGGACTGTTAATTTCAGTTAACACAAAAATGCAATATACACACATTTCTTTGATATACTGTACCGATAAATTAGAAACTAAACTATGTAAAAAATACAACAAAACACAGTACATTTTTGGGGATGTAATGGGGACTGTTAATTTCAGTTAACATACCTGATAATGAAACTACGTATTATAAACTTGGGGTATAGATGTATGATTGGTGAAAAGATTTGTCTTAGTTTAAAGATACTAAAGGTAATATGTCAGCGATCCTGGAGTGCAGAGATGGGAAGGTCTCATGTAATTTATTACTAATCACATTCAGTAAAATAACAAAAACTGCAAAGGTTGTAAAATTGCCCTCTAGAGGCACTGGGAGTATGGAGTTTGTGTTGTTCATGACACTTAAGAGTGGTATTGTTAAGACATTGTATCTGCCATCCATGTTAGGGAGGTAAAATGGTTGGCGTCTTGCAATGGATTATTTGGAGTGTTGTTAGGAACATAATACTATATTAATATGTACTTGTAATGTAATGGGACATCCTATGTTGAATGGAAATACCAATTGAAAACAGCTGTTCTACTGAAAAATATGGTAATGTATAAGTTCACAAATCTAACTGTTATGTTTGAACAGCATTGCAAGCAACACACCAATATCCAGAATTGGCTTCAAAGGGAAATAGGTAGTACAATAAAAGATTACAAAGAGCGAATAGCCAAACGAATGTGTGAAGGTAATGAGAATGTGTGAAGGTAATGAGAAACGTAGTAAGAGGGGGCTTTTTGATGAAATAGCAGGCTGGTTTGGTGCAGGAAATTCTGTTGCAAACAGCTGGGATATTTATCAAATGTCAAAAGGGCAAACTTGGATAGCAAGTACTGTGGGAGAAGGAATAGAAAGATTGGGGAATGGACAGATGTATGTAAACCAAGGGATTAGGCTCCAGGGTACAGCTATATATGAGCTAATGGATGGAACAGAGGGAGCCCTGCGCAATTTGACCAAAGCAATAGATTGTAGAATATTTGCGGGTGACCTTTTAAAAACAATGAAGGAAGAAATAATGGAGACATGAGCCGTTGAGGGAAATTTTGCACGAAGTTGGCCCTCATAAATTATGTATAAGTACGGTGCATGCCCATCCACAACTTACTTATGTGCCTTATTCTGGGTGTTTATCAGACATATATCTTTGGCATTGGGGAAATGGTACTTATTTGTTAACCAATCATTCCCAGCAAGAGCTTCTCACTAGGATCCAGTGGGAGGTTCTTCATTCAGGAATTCACATTTCCCTGCAAAAACATCAAGAATTGCTGAATCAATCGTCTGAATTAGTTGACCTAGCAAAACAACATCAACACAATGCTACTGTATTAAAAATTAAAACGATAATGGCACAAAATACAATCTTAGGGTTAGGGAAAGTTATTGAACGTAATGCACAAGATGCGTGGTGGTCCATATTTGAGGGATGGTCACCAAAGGCTAAAGGAGTATTAAATATATTAATCCACCCCATCTTAATATTATTGGGGATTGTATTTCTTTTATGTGTATGGCAAATATGTTTATGTATCTATCTTCGCAGAATTACACAGCGAATAATGTATTTGGCAGTGCACAGATGAATCTCGACCGAAGGACCGAATGAAATAAAAAAAATGTGTTCTAGAAAGTTCTAGAAATGCGTTCGAGTCCATCTGTGTCCTTGCCCTGTAATAACCTGTACTGCTTGTATAATTTGTTTCTGTACTGTTTATCTAACTTGTTTTCGTGCTGCTCAACTAACTTGTTTTTGTATCGCTTATCTATCTTGTTTGTCTCAGAATGTTATGGGAAAAGGGATAGCTTACAGAAATGATTCACAGGGCGAGCCTCGAGAAAGTGATCTGGCCAATTACTCTCTCGCACGCGGAAGCCTAACTTGGTAAGCTATAAAGGACGGGTTCACCCCCCTGCTCTGGTGAGAGTCAGCCGTGAGGATTTGCGCAGTCCTGCTCGGTAGTTTTGGAGACAGCTGCTTTCTCTTGCCAGGGTCGAGGGGCTCTCCCGATCTGCTTGGAAGGGCAAGGATTAGTTCAGTTGCGTCTCTATGAGTATTGATCTGTGAACCTTTGTTGAGGAGAGTCAGCCGTGAGGATTTGCGCAGTCCTGCTCGGTAGTTTTGGAGACAGCTGCTTTCTCTTGCCAGGGTCGAGGGGCTCTCCCGATCTGCTTGGAAGGGTAAGGATTAGTTCAGTTGCGTCTCTATGAGTATATTATATCTCTGATTAATATATTCTTGTATGTGTGTTTGTCTATTATTGTATCAAGGGTGTGAAATAAAGCGGACCTTATTTGGAATTACTCTGTGTAGTAATTGTCTTATTTACCTCCACATCAACTTCCTTTTCAATTTAAAGTAATTAAAATTTCACACAACAATAGCCATAGGACAGAGGGTATGAGACACCTTCTCACAGAGTGTGGTGAGGGGATGGAATGGGTTACCAAGTCATGTTGTTAGGGCTGGGATCCTTTAAGACCCGACTTAACAGGTTTGAGATCAATCAGCTGCTGCACTGATGGGCCGAATGTCCTCCCTGGTTCTGTGTTCTGAATTCTGGATCTCCAGTGTGCTGGCATTGATTGGTAACTCCTCTCCAGAGTCAGTTGTTTTCCTTGTACACTCAACCAACCCTAAATATGCTGAGAACAGTTGAGGGAACTAAATCAATTCAGTCTGGAACAGAAAAAAGACTAGAGACTAAAGGTTTTAAAAAGTTGGAGTTAACTGTAGTCACTCTTTCAAGCACAGCAGAGAGACCAGGACTAGAGTACACAGTTATAAGTGGAGACAGACTTAGGACAGAGGTTAGGAGACACATCTTCTCAAAGTAAGTTACTTAACCTCCTTGTGCTCTGTCCTTCGGATGAGATGTAAAACCGAGGTCCTATTGGAAGTGACTCTGCAGCAGAAATTGTTGGTGTATAGTTCATTCCCTAGTCTGTGTAGTTGCTTTGGATAACAGCGTCTGCTAATTGACACATTTATTATTACACCCAGAGTCAAAAAGGGCTCGGGTTGACGTGCTCCTCCGACTGGGCAACATCCCTTGCAGTGGAGTTAACAGACAATCAACAGACAAGGGAACTGAATCTATTTAGCCTGGAACAAAGAAGGATTAGAGAAGACACTTCTCACAGAGTTGGGAGTGTTTGAAATGGGTCACTAGAATGGTGCTGCTGCAGAGTCATTAGGATGTCTTTAAAAGCCAACTCGATGAAAGCCAGGGATCAGTCAGCTACTAGAAAAGTATTGATGCATTAAATTCCCTGATTTTGTTCATAACTTTTCTTATGTTATTACATCAATGCCCTATTGTAAGTGACTCTGCATATAATGCACAGTTCACAGCCTACCTCTGTAAAGCACTGTGAGATGGTGGTCCACTATGAAAGGTGCTATATAAAAATAAAGATGTTATTATTATATTATTACAAGCTAAAAATATTATTATTTATTTATTTCTTAGCAGACACCCTTATCTGTCTTACAACATTTGGAATTCAAAGAGAAAGAATAAATATGGTGTTTAACTTGTAATGCAATATATGAACATGTGAGCCTCCACACCTTGCATTACACTCAAATGCAGGTGCATAAGCTTCTATATGAAACCAAAGGAGTAACTGCACCTGCACAGAAAACAGCACATACTCAAGTATAAGCGCATGCGTCAATTCCTAGTGAGTATATGGTAATAAAACTAAACCTGATCTCACTGCTAAACATTACTACAGTACTAGCTTCAATAGTTCCTTTAAACAAACCACTCCCAATTCCAATAATATGACATTATTAGTACATAAATAGGTTACTTTTTAATTAACCAACCATTAAGAACACAATGAACAATGTTTGATAGTTTTAATGAGCTCGTTGCTAACAGTTACTAGACTAAACAAGCAGCACTTCAAATGAAGCGTGACCACTGCTCCCACTGAACACCTGATTGTGCATTTCAAAGGAACTTTGATGGATATCACATCACTGATGCATGTGCTGAAATATGGAAATATAAAAAGCAAATGTGTCACCAGTAGTTCAATTGCTTTTTGAGTAATGGCTTCTTTCTTGCCACCCATCCATACAGGCCAGCTTTGTGTAGGGACTGGCTTATTGTTGATGTGTGAATGCTGACTCCCACCATAGACACAGAACTTTGCAGATTTCTCAAGGTCATTGGTGGCTTCAGTGACATCCCGAACCAGTTTCCTGCTTGTCCAGCTGCTCAGTTTGGGAGGGCGACCTGATCTGGGTAGTGTCTGGGTGGTATGATGCATCTTCCACTTCTTAATGATGGCCTTCACTGTGCTGAGAGGGATAATCAGAGCCTTTGAAATGTTCTTGTACCCTTCTCTGTGCCTCTCTACCACTTTATCCCTGACTTGTTTCGAAAGCTCCTTGGACTTCATGGTTGCTTTGTTGGTTCACTATGTGAGTTGCAGCTTGAAAGTCTTTATATGCCTGAATGTAATTATCTACAAGTTAAACCACTTTGAGTACATACAGGCTAAAACTATTTCACTAATTTTGTGACCTTTAACTTTATCAATGTGGAGTAGTTTGTGTAGATTCTACATGTAAAGTCTAATTTGAAAGCGTCGTGGAGTACGCTCAGGTGCCAACAAAATGTGAAAACTTTGCAGGGGGGTGAATACTTCTGCAAACCACTGGAATTGCTTAATAAAAATGTCTTGTGCAAAATGCTTTTTCGGGTTCCCATTCGCTCAGTTTATTTTACTTGAGAAAACCCGGCTTTCACACAACGTCATGCAAATGAAGGGGAAAGGTGGGGGCTGCTATATAAATTAGCCATGTGTAAAGTTCTTGTGCTGTTTTTGCAGATGGCTCATGAAAATGTTGTTTCCATGCACAGAGAACTGGTACACAAGAGAATCTAAGCTGATGTAATAAAGATGTGATTTCTAAATACCTTGTGCCTGTTTGTTTAATAGAGTCCCCCAGAGAGAGAGGGGAGTATTCAACACATCTGGAGCAGAAATCACCTCGTTAAGAAGCAATGGTATGCAGCCCATTAAAGTGCTAAAAGGTCTCTGGCGCACCCTGCTGGAAACAGTATTGATTTTACACTTCAAGCTGCCCACATGATAACTGTGGTATACTGTGCTGCGTCCTGAGGTACCACAGATTCACCATGGTATCAGGGAAGATTCCACACAACACACTGCAAGAGGCTGAGCAATGCAGGAGGAAAAAAAGAGAAACTTGCACTCATAATAACAATCTATTTAATATATTACTAATGTGATGTAACACAATCAGAATGCTCAACAACATGATGAACACAGATTTTGGTGAGTTTTTGATCTGAACAGATTGTGATTAGGGGTGACCCTATTTATCAAGCAAGTTTATTCTTTTGTTTTCAGTTAATATTTCTGTATTTAGTCGAATGCACTCCTGTTGTTTAGGTGTCCCCAAGTGTCTGCATTTCTAAGAATGTTCTCAAGTCCTGTAAGAGCCTGCAACTGACTTAACTTCTTCACACTAAGTGCAGGGATAGGATTACACATATGTGTGAATGTTATGGTGTCTTGTGCGGTTTCCTAACTGACTGAATGAAGGTTTCCTAACTGTGTAAAACTCTTATCACTGGTCTGTATGTGAGAAGGTTTCTCTCCTGTGTGAACGCGCTGGTGTCTTTTAAGCAGTGATATATGATTGAAACTCTTCCCACAATCAGCCCAGGAACACGGAGTCCCTCCTGTGGGATTTCCCTTGTGAGTTTCAGGAGCATCTAATTGACAGGAACTCTTCCCACCTTTAATAGAATGAGGCAAGGTCTTCAAGTTGCCCTGGGTTTCAGAATTGTTAAAACATACAGAATGTGCCGTCTCTGTACTCTCCACAGTAAGTGGGTGTCTGTCTTGTAAGGAAGCGATTGTAACTGAGTGAGTTCTCAATGTCTTCACATATTCTTCTTGTTGTTTCTCTGTGTTTCTTGCACTGTGGTTTGCCTCTAGAAGCGTTTTTGCACTGGGCTGATAGAGTGGAGTCGTGTTCTCCTTCATCTACTTTAGAAGCTAAAGAAAGAAAGAGAAGAGAGACAAAGGTTATTGTACAGCATTTTTCCACATGCACTGTTCTGAACACAAGTGAATGAGCAGTTCAGTGATTGGTTGCTTGAGATGAGGTGGATTCATTCACCAGTTAGTGTCCCGCAAGTTTCAGTAACAGCAAAAATGATGTCAACATGTCAGCCAAGTGGAAAATGAAAACATGCTTTTTTTAATGTTTAAAATGGAATATTTTAAATCGAGCCAACAGAGCATCATGAAAAATCCTATTTAGTACCTGCATTTTGATAGTACTGCAATGTATCTAATATTTAATTTGTTTTTTGATAATTAATAATTAATATAGAAATTATCTGTTGAGCTGGTCTGCTGTACAGAACACCTCCACACACATACTTACTGTACTGTGACAATAATAACACAGCAATGCTTACTGTGAGACACACAAAAGTGAAATGTGGCATTGCGAGCAAACATTACAGTCCTCGGGATAGTTGCAGTGAGATGAGCGTTTAAAAATTATATTGTATTTGCATAAAGTGTAAGAAATAAAATAAGACTCATGTTGGTGATCCTGCTGCATACATTCTCCACAGAAACTCTCTACTGAAATGTTTCTTCTGGTGACGCTGAGCAACCCGACTGGATTTGGCATCACCCAGTGATGAGACATGTGATCCCTGTAGCTCTGTAAAGCTGTGGGAGCAGAACTGCAAACAGTCTACCAGGAATGAGGAAAGGCAAAGATCTAACACAGGGGTGTCCATCCAGACACAGGAGTATCACTTTATATAACTGAACCTGTTCAATGTGGAGTGGAATGGCCTCCAGGAGCGTGATTGGACACCGCTGATCTCACAGCATTCTAAAGAGGCGTGGCAGCGGCTTCACATCTAGCAGGTGCCTCAGGAGCAAGCACAGTGATGTCCTTGTTGACATAGTGGTTGGGCAGCTCCCCTTGGTTAAAATATGAATCTCAAGCACACTGCTGGTGTTCAGTACCAGGTTCTGCAGGATGAACAGGCAGCTCAATGCTGCTTGTTTTGTAGGATTACCTCTGAATCCCAGTTCACATTCAGATGGAGAGTCATCACACAGGTTGGATCCCAGCTTGTTGTTCTACCACAAGTGTACAGGCATGATTTTCATGAGGAAGTTCCTCTGCGATGGGGACACATTCCTGCTCTATGAATTCCTCTTTAATAGGAACACATTCCTGTTGAGGGACCTCTTCATCTTTAACACATGCCAGCTCTGTAACCTGCATTAGACTTGCACAGCACTCCTGCTTCTATCTTTGGCCCTTCCTGTGCTTCAGATTCAGGGATAGCGTGGCTCTCTTTGGGATCTGTGGGAAACAAAACTGTATACAATTAGATCTCTTACTTACCAGCTAGGTTTGTTAGTTGCTTTGATCAGGGATTTAAAGTTACTGTTCCTCAGTTATTTCGTATAGGGGTGAGCCGGTATAATAGTTTGGTGGTTTAGGTACATGATGGCATTGATACCATTCCTGATATTCTACATTGCAATTGTCGGTTAACGCTGTGTTTGTGTTCCTATGAACAAAGTGAAGGAAAAGGCATTTTCATATGAACATCTTTTTATTCTACGTCCTGTACAAGACTCAGTGCTGCTGGGCTTTCTCACCTCCTGTAGCCTCACACTGGAGCATTGCATCCACTTCTACCTCCCTGTCAATCACCATCATGACCGCCGTTCTGCCTTTGCATTGTTCTAATGCAAACATCCATTTCTCTACTGCAAACATGCTTAGAAACCAAGCCTGGAGACTTGCAGTCTTAGCAAAGTGTCTGAGGAATGTCTTTTTGTTACCTGATCCTGTATTGTGAGAACGGTTTTGAAGGAAACGGTCAACGCAGAATACAAGTTTCAATGTGTCAAATACAATGAGCAGACAAGCGACTGCAGCAGGATAACCTGCTTATTCTCAAAGCAGTTTCATTTAAACAGGTGATTTACACAACTCAAACTTTTTCAAGTGCAGCAATATGTTTTTTGTACAAACTCCACCTGTGTAATAATCATTAGGCAGAACATTGGAAGCTTACTTGAGCAACATCACATGACCTGTAGATATAAATCCAATAACATCCCTTGTAGTATTAAAATACATTTGTAATGGTGTGGCTCTCCCTACTGTATGTATCCTGTGCAAACTCATCTCTGCTCTTAAATAATAACCTGGATTAGTAAATGTTTATAAGCAATATGAGCGATTGTTTCCTAATTCTGTTTACCATCAGCTGAACAAAGTACTTTATTTAGAGACTCAATCTAGAGACTCAATAAAATGATACAATTCAGTTGACACCTTACTGTGTTGTATTTACTTCCTCCAACTTCAACCCTTAATTGAACTTGTGGAACCACTCGGGTCCAAAATCTTACAGCGGATTGGTGCAGGCAGGGTGCTGCTGCCGCCCCTTTATTCACACAGTGAGGTCTGGAAAGATCGTGTAAATGTGTGTGTGTGGAACAAGAAGGAAACAGGACTGAAGCAAAAGAACGAGCAGCGAATGAGCCGCGACTGTACCAAAGACAAACTCAACAGCACTGGAGCGGAATACAATGAAACCATTTATCTAAAAATAGATTCACAGTCAAACAGTTCAATCAAACACTGAAACCTGATGTGCTGCTGCCTGTATGCTGATATTAAATCACAAATCATTATTCTAACCCTCTGCAATATGGTCTGTGACTGTCTCAGTGGGACTCTATACAAGACATCACTTTACCAGAAGGATGCCATTGAAGCCTCCTAAATTAGACTGGTTAAGATTTTCCAATCTAGTACTTTCTAGAATACCTATTTAAATATATAAAATAATACAATGCCTCGATTTGACTCTTTATAACCAATATCAGGACAGAGCTGCGCTTATTATAATCAAACACTTTAAAACGTGTCTTAAGAAAAATTCTAACCAAAATCTTTCCAATAGAAGGTGGTTTAAGGTGTTTGATTGACCAAGCAATACCACACAATAAAATCAATCTTACCTTGAAATATTAAAGGTTGTTTAATGTCTGCATCTGTAGCGTTTATACACCCTCGCACAGCTTTCAGCTCGTTCTCTGATATTTCCAATCTCAGCTTCAGACTTTCATTCTCTTTCTCCTTTTTGTTCCATTTCCACTCTGAATTCAGTGAATTTGCTGCCGACAGCTTTAGTAATCGCGCACAAGACGGTGTGTAGAGCCGCTTTCACTGCGTGCTCGATGGTAGAGGCGAGCTCGTCTTGAAAGAGCGACACGGACACACTGACGCGTCCATCTTCACTGGTTTGAGTTTCAGACTGGTCTAGCGGAATCCTCTTTTCAATCAGAAACGCCGCCTGCGGTTTGTATTTAGTAATATTTATTTTTTACTGTAGTCTTCCCATTCAAATATATATTCATCACTTCTTCTGGTGTGATAAAGAAAGAACACAAACAACAGGCTTTGCAAGGAGTAACTTTACTTTGGTCTTTCAGAATCGCGCAGAGCTCTGCTGGAGCTTCAACGCGTTTGTTTCTCAGTAAATCATCTCATTGAAAAGCTCGACTTGTCTGTAGCTGCGACTGACGCGCTCCGCTCTGTGTGTGAAATTCAACACAGAAAAGGGATGCTTTCCTTTTCACGGAACTCCGTGAAGGTGATAAACAAACACAAAAATCACTAATTATTAGAAAACATTTCATCCCAGCCTACATATTTTAAACAGCAGGAGACAGCGTGTTGTAAAATCATCACTGACTGCAACCACCTCTCCACACATGAACAAAACAAACCTCTCTATTTCCTGTACTGAAATGAAAGCGTCACTAGCAGAAGGCGGGTCTGGTTGGATCCATCGCGTATTATTGGCTGTAGAAACACTCTATCCCCAGCATGTGAGCCTGATTGGCTGTAGAAACACTCTATCCCCAGCATGTGAGTCTGATTGGCTGGCCTCCCTATGGAGGCGGTTATGAAACTGGATGCCAGAGTTCGCCATGTTGGCTCTTTCAGCGCTGTGTTCAATGCGATGCATTCAGGCGCGTTAAGTAAGTGAGCCGCTCAGAAAGCACACGGAGCTGAATTTAAATGACTTAACGCTCTGCTACAGGAGAGCGCTGAGCGACTTTTAAAAATGGAGAATAATAATGATTTGCTTGTTTGTGTTTCTGAGGTGATGGTTGATGAAATGGCCCCGTGTGAAGTTACTGTCCCCTGCTGGACCTCGCTGAGTTCGGCGCTCTGTTTGGACTGAACCTCATATCTGTCTGTGTTTAATACCGACAATACCGACGTTAATAATGAACATTATAAATGATATTAATACCACAAACCTAATAATAATACATTAATAACTATAAAACAGCTCTACATTTAAAAAGAAAAATGAAATTAAATAATACAAATTCGAAAACAACCAGTTGTGGAGTAGTGGTTAGGGCTCTGGACTCTTGACCGGAGGGTCGTGGGTTCAAATCGCGGTGGGGACACTGCTGCTGTACCCTTGAGCAAGGTACTTTACCTAGATTGCTCCAGTAAAAACCCAACTGTATAAATGGGTAATTGTATGTAAAAATAATGTGATATCTTGTAATAATTGTAAGTCCCCCTGGATAAGGGCGTCAGCTAAGAAATAAATAAATAATAATATTTTTTACATTATTGTCTACATGCATCATCTCAGATAATTACAGTGTCATTTATCAGACCCTTCGGCGTTGTCTTTTGAAGAATTAAACCTGCCAGATCGAACGCAGGCTAACATTCAATTAATCAATCTATCTATTAATCATATATATTTTCTATAGCGCCCGATATGCGCTTCACAAAATCTACTTAAAAACAACAAAATATCTAATTGTAAGGCTGGTCGAACAAAATAAGTCTTCAGTGTAATTTTAAACAAAGAGCGCTTTCCACGATTTAAGATGCTTTCGAGAGACAGAATATTGGAATTGGCTGCCGAAACTGGGGGATAAAACTGCCTGTGATCAAAGTGGGCAGAAAAGTTGCATACTTTGCATACCGTATTTGGGAGAAAAGAAAACGGATCATCTCTGATTTGCAACGTTTCCATGGTTCGGCCCGGCCTCTGCCGTGTGACTGGTTAAAACGATGTTCAGTTTTTTTTTTCTGCTGCTGGTAATTCAGTCATGAGACAGCTGTAGCAGAGTGGCGCAGCGGAAGCGTGCTGGGCCCATAACCCAGAGGTTGATGGATCGAAACCATCCTCTGCTAGCTTGTTTTTCTTCTGTTAGCAAAGTAGTTTTTTTAAATATTAACTGAAGCAATTAATTAATATTACATTTCGCAATCAAGGATGATATAATGCGCAAAGATACTTGTCTCATAAGAGCTGAAATAAATTATAGCGCTTTGATATTATGTTACTAACGGATTGTTTAGAAATGTACGTAATTATATTACAACTATTCTAAAAAAGAATGTTATCTCGAAAAAGGAGGCTTGACAAGCCGAAATTGCTCAGCTGGGAGAGCGTTAGACTGAAGATCTAAAGGTCCCTGGTTCGATCCCGGGTTTCGGCAAACAACAAGACGATATTGGTTTTGTATTATTTTGAACTAAAAAAAACAGAGCACATTCATTCTTCAGCGTAATTGGATGAAATAACAGCGTATCAGAGTGCCATTTTCTAATGTGATTAAGAAATTCAAAAAACATCGTCCCTGGGTGGGCTTGAACCACCAACCTTTCGGTTAACACAAGAACGCGCTAACCGATTGCGCCACAGAGAACAACCTGTTAAGCAGCCAAAGCATACGAGAGTGATGAGCAAGGCGAGATGCTGCAGAACGTGATCGAGGGAGCAGTACTCATCAGAACCTGAGATCACATCTAAGAAGAAAGCAACACGGGGCAAGAAAGTCTATGTAATCAATTATGGCAGCACAACATATGTCGTTTTGTTAGATAACACCCTGGGAGACAACAGAGCAGTGTGTGTAAATAGCTACAATGGAAACCATATACTTACGACTTAATTTTGATACAGAACTGTGGTCATGTGTAATCTGTTTTCATTATGATAAGAAAGCTACAGTTCAGTGGATTATATTTGGAATCTTTGGTTCTGTCATTCACTATCTTCTCAAATAAGATGACAAATTAATAGCTCAGTTGGTTACAGTGAAAGAAACCTCGAAAAGTCAGCCCGGCTAGCTCAGTCGGTAGAGCATGAGACTCTTAATCTCAGGGTCGTGGGTTCGAGCCCCACGTTGGGCGTCCTTTTTAAATACAAATTGAAGATGTTTCTTCGAGACAACGGAGCAAAGTCTGATTCTGTTCACATTGTATACAGTATTGCAACAAAATTACTTATTGGTCATTGTCAAATAGCAATTGCTATTGTAAAAAGCATGCATCGTTTATAGCTATAACGAAATTGAAATAAATAATCTTACTTTTTTGGGTTGACTTCAATCCGTTTCTTTTTTTTAGAATTGTCTTAGCATCATTCATGGAGCATCAGTTGGTATGTGCGTAATAAACCCAATCGGGCCTTGATACGATCCCCTAGTGTGTGCTGAAATAAATAATGCGTTTTTCTACATTAACAAACGCAGCTTGTCAGAATGGCCGAGAATAACACAGATTTCATTTTTGTTGTAAACAGACTACTTGTTAACGTCACTGAAAAATATTTTGTGTCCAAACATGTTATTTAACTTGATTGTTTTAAAATTCCAAATAACATATTACTTTGAAAAACATCTCCGTCGACCACTGGATCGTGGTCTCAGGCTGGGACGTGGACCATTGAGAACAGTATAAACCATCTATTACTAGACGCAGCTTACAGGAGAAATGCCCTCCTTTAACATGCTAGGATGATCGACTTCGGCATTCTCCAACTGCTGTTTACATTTTCTAACACGTTATGAGAAAGAACAATATTTTGGTGTCCAAACATGTGTTATTTAATTTGATTGTTTTAATATTCCAAATAACATATTACTTTGAAAAACATATATGTTTTTAATACAGTCCTATTTGAGTATTTAAAATATGATTATATTCAAATGCCAGCAACGGTGTGTTAATTTAACGAAGCGCCTAACGCCGCTCGGAACGTTCGCATTTTTAAATCCTAACGGTCTCTCCTCAGCTGAGCGGAATGTTCACGAGCCGGTTGCCTAGCAGCGTCTCCCCCTCCTTCTCTGCCCCGCCGTCTCACCCTCTTTCGTTGCTCCAGGTAGGAGTTCAAATTTAGCTTCGTTATATTAGCGCAATTCTTTACTAACTTTTACAAATTAGCTTATTAGGGGCTTCGTGTTTTTAAGATGGTTCAGGTGCAGTCCGGACAGACTGACTAGAGCATCATTACAGTATACCGCACTGCGCTCAGCTCAGTGTGGCCGCTGATACACAAAATAATGAACGACTGTTTAAATAAATCACATGTATTGCTTTTTAATGCTAAATATGTATCTGGTATTCTAAGTATTATCAACAATTAATAATTCAGTTCTATTCATATTCAGAATGTAATACAGTATTAAAACTATCAAACTGACTGGAAACATGGAACACATTAATTGCGATCGATTCGATACCAATAGGATTACATAAGAGCTGTTGTGTATAGACAATGTCATAAACGCCGAAATGAACACGGGCGGTATTTATTAAGGGCTGAATCGTTTAGATGTTCGAGAGATCTAGGTGTACTGGACAAATCTACTGGATTTTTTTCCAAATCGTAAGTGTACCGCCTGTGATAATACATTTAAAACTAAGAAAATGCACAAGCCATACAACGAAAAAAAAAGAGTACAGTATCTTACAAGTGATTGTGCTTCAGCTCATGTCATTAATGTGATTTCTTGTCCTAGCCATTTGCAATATGATGGTAAAACTACTAGACAGTTACAATTGCGCATTAATGAGCGAACATAAAAGTTCAATTAGGAGAAAATATATTCATCCACCACTAGCTAGACATTTTGTAGATGCCAAACATTCCGTTTCAGATCTTAAATTCTGTGGCATACAAACATTTTCAAGATCGCAGTGGTGGTAATGTCACGGGTGACGAATGTGTTGATTATTATTTTATTCAGTGTTATCACTTATGATTTTTGAATTTTAATTGGATTGGTTTTCCTTTTTTTGCACAGTTTGTTTATTTGAATGATTGTTTTATTTTTGAGCATTAGATGCATTTTAATGTGTATTTGTTCACTTAACCATACGTCATCCACTCTCTGGTCCAGACCTCCTCTTAGGGCTCCTGTCCAGACGCCTGTTTGGGCAGCCCTCTCCATAGGGTGCTGCGCTTCAGCTGAAGTCCTCTGGAGAGATCCTGATATCCTGACATAAACCACGAACGCAAAGGTTCTTGTCAGTACCTCTTTTCAAATGTCTTCAATCACCAAATTCTGCAGTCCTCCCAGAGTGAGTCTACGAGAAAAAATAACAAAACGAAACTGACACTGTCCGTGCACAAAAAAACCCCAACCACTCGCTGTCTAATCTCGTCCGATTTATTTTCGTTTACTTCCCTCAGCATCTCTCTCTTTCCTATTCCGGTATCTCCTAGTTCCATGCTCCCAGTCTCTTAGTTCCTCACCCTTTTTATACCTCAAAGCCCTTCTAATTCCAGGTGTGTACAGGTACTTGCAATTGTTTGGGGCGGGACCTGAGGTCCGTGTGCACAGTGCTTGTGATAAACAAAACAAAAAATACTTTAATTACGAACTCCGTTTCACCCGTGCACCAAACAAAACAGACAAATAATAATCAACACAGCAAAAACACAGTGCAAAGCAAACAGAAAATTATGAAAATTATGAAAAGAAAAAAAAACGATCTAAATAAAATGTTCACACACGATCTAAATAAAATATTCACACAATACTAATTAATACGTGCAGAAAATAAATAAATAAACACAGGCATATGATTCCCAGCCAATACAACTGTGTTTATGCCCACGTTTCAAATAATGAAATTTCTAAAAGCAAATCGTATTGTTTTATGTTTTCTTTACTTTAAAAGCTGAGAATCAAACACACTTCCGACAACTTCATAGCCCTGCTGGCTACGAACAAGTATTGAGTCGGCTGTTTCCCATGACCCTGGTGATACACAGTGTTTTCCTAGTATCAGCGTCGGCATTACCATGTGTTTGGCATGCTTGCTGTACACTCTAGCATTGCATAACAAGCTGCCATTACAGCTGGACTTCGTGGCGCAACGGCAGCGCGTCTGACTCCAGATCAGAAGGTTGCGTGTTCAAATCACGTCGAGGTCCAAGCCGCCTTTGTTTTTATTCCGCACTATTTCATTTTTTAACGTGTTTGAATTTGACTGTTTCCGGACATTTATTTATACAATTTAGCCTATACAACATATTGATTGTATAGCGATCAAACAGATATTTATTGTATTGCGATTCATTTTTATGTTTCATTTGATACAGCACAATAAACTAAAGTGAATCCGAAATTACTGTTGACCAGTCTTCATTGACACAGTTGGGTAATAAAGTCATATTAACACTTCCTTGCATGAGATAGTGAAAATGTGTGTAACCTTTCAGTAAGTATTTTAAATTCATTTGGGAAGGTTTAAGATTGTGAAGAAGTTTAAATATGCTGCGTATTTGCGCATTGGGAACTTTGCATAATGACGTTTTTATCAATGACACTTTCTTACGGACAGTAGTCAGGGTGATGATACAAGACCAGAGCCAATAAACCTGCTATTTGCTTGTCCTTTCACTACCATATTCTATTGTGCTTGTTCAGAATACGCGTGAATCCTGAAAACATCTCGTTAATATTTAAACAAAGCCAGCAGTCACTTTATTGATCACCCTGTGGATTAACCGCTATTGGAATACAGATGATTGTGTTAAAGATGTTAAAAGACTTTCTATGTACACGTTTTAGAGCTAAGCGTTTCTTGAGGCAGTTCAAGCGCGGCACTTTCAGGCAAATAGTTCCAGTGTTTGCCTTTTGGACTTAGTCTGGAAGGAATACAAAAAAAAAAAAAAAAACATTTGTTGAGAACCGCATTTGGGAGAAAACTTAACAGTTTCGAAAAGCTTTTGTAAAGGCTTCGGATTCTATTATGGTGTTGCCGAGCTGTTGAACGTTTTTCATTACAGGTTTACTGGATTGCCAAAAAGAATGCTATCTCGAAAGATCAGTCTTGTCACGCCGAAATAGCTCAGTTGGGAGAGCGTTAGACTGAAGATCTAAAGGTCCCTGGTTCGATCCCGGGTTTCGGCAAACAACAAGACGATATTGGTTTTGTATTATTTTGAACTAAAAAAACAGAGCACATTCATTCTTCAGCGTAATTGGATGAAATAACAGCGTATCAGAGTGCCATTTTCTAATGTGATTAAGAAATGCAAAAAACATCGTCCCTGGGTGGGCTTGAACCACCAACCTTTCGGTTAACAGCCGAACGCGCTAACCGATTGCGCCACAGAGACCAACGTGTTAAGCAGCCAAAGCATACGGGAGTGATGAGCAAGGCGAGATGCTGCAGAACGTGATCGAGGGAGCAGAACTCATCAGAACCTGAGATCACATCTAAGAAGAAAGCAACACGGGGCAGGAAAGTCTATGTAATCGATTATGGAAGCACAGCATATGTCGTTTTGTTAGATAACACCCTGGGAGACAACAGAGCAGTGTGTGTAAATAGCTACAATGGAAACCATATACTTACGACTTAATTTTGATACAGAACTGTGGTCATGTGTAATCTGTTTTCATTATGATAAGAAAACTACAGTTCAGTGGATTATATTTGGGATCTTTGGTTCTGTCATTCACTTTTTTCTCAAATAAGATGACAAATTAATAGCTCAGTTGGTTACAGTGAAAGACACCTCGAAAAGTCAGCCCGGCTAGCTCAGTCGGTAGAGCATGAGACTCTTAATCTCAGGGTCGTGGGTTCGAGCCCCACGTTGGGCGTCCTTTTTAAATACAAATTGAAGATGTTTCTTCGAGACAACGGAGCAAAGTCTGATTCTGTTCACATTGTATACAGTATTGCAACAAAATTACTTATTGGTCATTGTCAAATAGCAATTGCTATTGTAAAAAGCATGCATCGTTTATAGCTATAACGAAATTGAAATAAATAATCTTACTTTTTTGGGTTGACTTCAATACGTTTCTTTTTTTTAGAATTGTCTTAGCATCATTCATGGAGCATCAGTTGGTATGTGCGTAATAAACCCAATCGGGCCTTGATACGATCCCCTAGTGTGTGCTGAAATAAATAATGCGTTTTTCTACAATAACAAACGCAGCTTGTCAGAATGGCCGAGTGGTCTAAGGCGCCAGACTCAAGGATTCTGTCTTTCTAAAGAATTGTGTGTTCTGGTCTCTGAATGGAGGCGTGGGTTCAAATCCCACTTCTGACAGTTGACTTTTACTTATTTTTAAAAATAATAAATTTCAGCACTCAATACCATTTTAATTTCCATTTTAAATCGGACTGAAATAGTGTTCCTAACACAGATTGCATTTTTGTTGTAAACAGACTACTTGTTAACGTCACTGAAAAATATTTTGTGTCCAAACATGTTATTTAACTTGATTGTTTTAAAATTCCAAATAACATATTACTTTGAAAAACATCTCCGTCGACCACTGGATCGTGGTCTCAGGCTGGGACGTGGACCATTGAGAACAGTATAAACCATCTATTACTAGACGCAGCTTACAGGAGAAATGCCCTCGTTTAACATGCTAGGATGATCGACTTCGGCATTCTCCAACTGCTGTTTACATTTTCTAACACGTTATGAGGAAGAACAATATTTTGGTGTCCAAACATGTGTTATTTAATTGGATTGTTTTAATATTCCAAATAACATATTACTTTGAAAAACATATATTTTTTAATACAGTCCTATTTGAGTATTTAAAATATGGTTATATTCAAATGCCAGCAACGGTGTGTTAATTTAACGGAGCGCCTAACGCCGCTCGGAACGTTCGCATTTTTAAATCCTAACGGTCTCTCCTCAGCTGAGCGGAATGTTCACGAGCCGGTTGCCTAGCAGCGTCTCCCCCTCCTTCTCTGCCCCGCCGTCTCGCCTTCTCTCGTTGCTCCAGCTAGGAGTTCAAATTTAGCTTCGTTATATTAGCGCAATTCTTTACTAACTTTTACAAATTAGCTTATTAGGGGCTTCGTGTTTTTAAGATGGTTCAGGTGCAGTCCGGACAGACTGACTGGAGCATCATTACAGTATACCGCACTGCGCTCAGCTCAGTGTGGCCGCTGATACACAAAATAATGAACGAATGTTTAAATAAATCACATGTATTGCTTTTTTAATGCTAAATATGTATCTGGTATTCTAAGTATTATCAACAATTAATAATTCATCTCTATTCATATTCAGAATGTAATACAGTATTAAAACTATCAAACTGACTGGAAACATGGAACACATTAATTGCGATCGATTCGATACCAATAGGATTACATAAGAGCTGTTGTGTATAGACAATGTCATAAACGCCGAAATGAACACGGGCGGTATTTATTAAGGGCTGAATCGTTTAGATGTTCGAGAGATCTAGGTGTACTGGACAAATCTACTGGATTTTTTTCCAAATCGTAAGTGTACCGCCTGTGATAATACATTTAAAACTAAGAAAATGCACAAGCCATACAACGAAAAAAAAAGAGTACAGTATCTTACAAGTGATTGTGCTTCAGCTCATGTCATTAATGTGATTTCTTGTCCTAGCCATTTGCAATATGATGGTAAAACTACTAGACAGTTACAATTGCGCATTAATGAGCGAACATAAAAGTTCAATTAGGAGAAAATATATTCATCCACCACTAGCTAGACATTTTGTAGATGCCAAACATTCCGTTTCAGATCTTAAATTCTGTGGCATACAAACATTTTCAAGATCGCAGTGGTGGTAATGTCACGGGTGACGAATGTGTTGATTATTATTTTATTCAGTGTTATCACTTATGATTTTTGAATTTTAATTGGATTGGTTTTCCTTTTTTTGCACAGTTTGTTTATTTGAATGATTGTTTTATTTTTGAGCATTAGATGCATTTTAATGTGTATTTGTTCACTTAACCATACGTCATCCACTCTCTGGTCCAGACCTCCTCTTAGGGCTCCTGTCCAGACGCCTGTTTGGGCAGCCCTCTCCATAGGGTGCTGCGCTTCAGCTGAAGTCCTCAGGAGAGATCCTGATATCCTGACATAAACCACGAACGCAAAGGTTCTTGTCAGTACCTCTTTTCAAATGTCTTCATTCGCCAAATTCCGCAGTCCTCCCAGAGTGAGTCTACGGAAAAAAAATAACAAAACGAAACTGACACTGTCCGTGCACAAAAAAACCCCAACCACTCGCTGTCTAATCTCGTCTTCTTTATTTTCGTTTACTTCCCTCAGCTTCTCTCTCTTTCCTATTCCGGTATCTCCTAGTTCCATGCTCCCAGTCTCTTAGTTCCTCACCCTTTTTATACCTCAAAGCCCTTCTAATTCCAGGTGTGTACAGGTACCTGCAATTGTTTGGGGCGGGACCTGAGGTCCGTGTGCACAGTGCTTCTGATAAACAAAACAAAAAATACTTTAATTACGATCTCCGTTTTAACCGTGCACCAAACAAAACAGACAAATAATAATCAACACAGCAAAAACACAGTGCAAAGCAAACAGAAAATTATGAAAAGAAAAAAAAACGATCTAAATAAAATATTCACACAATACTAATTAATACGTGCAGAAAATAAATAAATAAACACAGGCATATGATTCCCAGCCAATACAACTGTGTTTATGCCCACGTTTCAAATAATGAAATTTCTAAAAGCAAATCGTATTGTTTTATGTTTTCTTTACTTTAAAAGCTGAGAATCAAACACACTTCCGACAACTTCATAGCCCTGCTGGCTACGAACAAGTATTGAGTCGGCTGTTTCCCATGACCCTGGTGATACACCGTGTTTGACTAGTATCAGCTTCGGCATTACCATGTGTTTGGCATGCTTGCTGTACACTCTAGCATTGCATAACAAGCTGCCATTACAGCTGGACTTCGTGGCGCAACGGCAGCGCGTCTGACTCCAGATCAGAAGGTTGCGTGTTCAAATCACGTCGAGGTCAAAGCCACCATTGTTTTTATTCCGCACTATTTCATTTTTTAACGTGTTTGAATTTGACTGTTTCCGGACATTTATTTATACAATTTAGCCTATACAACATATTGATTGTATAGCGATCAAACAGATATTTATTGTATTGCGATTCATTTTTATGTTTCATTTGATACAGCACAATAAACTAAAGTGAATCCGAAATTACTGTTGACCAGTCTTCATTGACACAGTTGGGTAATAAAGTCATATTAACACTTCCTTGCATGAGATAGTGAAAATGTGTGTAACCTTTCAGTAAGTATTTTAAATTCATTTGGGAAGGTTTAAGATTGTGAAGAAGTTTAAATATGCTGCGTATTTGCGCATTGGGAACTTTGCATAATGACGTTTTTATTAATGACACTTTCTTACGGACAGTAGTCAGGGTGATGATACAAGACCAGAGCCAATACTTGCTATTTGCTTGTCCTTTCACTACCATATTCTATTGTGCTTGTTCAGAATACGCGTGAATCCTGAAAACATCTCGTTAATATTTAAACAAAGCCAGCAGTCACTTTATTGATCACCCTGTGGATTAACCGCTATTGGAATACAGATGATTGTGTTAAAGATGTTAATAGACTTTCTATGTACAAGTTTTAGAGCTAAGCGTTTCTTGAGGCAGTTCAAGCGCGGCACTTTCAGGCAACCAGTTCCAGTGTTTGCCTTTTGGACTTACTCTGGAAGGAATACAAAAAAAAAAAAAAAAAAACATTTGTTGAGAACCGCATTTGGGAGAAAACTTAAAGTTTCGAAAAGCATTTGTAAAGGCTTCGGATTCTATTATGGTGTTGCCGAGCTGTTGAACGTTTTTCATTACAGGTTTACTGGATTGCCAAAAAGAATGCTATCTCGAAAGATCAGTCTTGTCACGCCGAAATAGCTCAGTTGGGAGAGCGTTAGACTGAAGATCTAAAGGTCCCTGGTTCGATCCCGGGTTTCGGCAAACAACAAGACGATATTGGTTTTGTATTATTTTGAACTAAAAAAACAGAGCACATTCATTCTTCAGCGTAATTGGATGAAATAACAGCGTATCAGAGTGCCATTTTCTAATGTGATTAAGAAATGCAAAAAACATCGTCCCTGGGTGGGCTTGAACCACCAACCTTTCGGTTAACAGCCGAACGCGCTAACCGATTGCGCCACAGAGACCAACCTGTTAAGCAGCCAAAGCATACGGGAGTGATGAGCAAGGCGAAATGCTGCAGAACGTGATCGAGGGAGCAGAACTCATCAGAACCTGAGATCACATCTAAGAAGAAAGCAACACGGGGCAGGAAAGTCTATGTAATCGATTATGGAAGCACAGCATATGTCGTTTTGTTAGATAACACCCTGGGAGACAACAGAGCAGTGTGTGTAAATAGCTACAATGGAAACCATATACTTACGACTTAATTTTGATACAGAACTGTGGTCATGTGTAATCTGTTTTCATTATGATAAGAAAACTAGAGTTCAGTGGATTATATTTGGAATCTTTGGTTCTGTCATTCACTTTTTTCTCAAATAAGATGACAAATTAATAGCTCAGTTGGTTACAGTGAAAGACACCTCGAAAAGTCAGCCCGGCTAGCTCAGTCGGTAGAGCATGAGACTCTTAATCTCAGGGTCGTGGGTTCGAGCCCCACGTTGGGCGTCCTTTTTAAATACAAATTGAAGATGTTTCTTCGAGACAACGGAGCAAAGTCTGATTCTGTTCACATTGTATACAGTATTGCAACAAAATTACTTATTGGTCATTGTCAAATAGCAATTGCTATTGTAAAAAGCATGCATCGTTTATAGCTATAACGATATTGAAATAAATAATCTTACTTTTTTGGGTTGACTTCAATCCGTTTCTTTTTTTTAGAATTGTCTTAACATCATTCATGGAGCATCAGTTGGTATGTGCGTAAACCCAATCGGGCCTTGATACGACCCCCTAGTGTGTGCTGAAATAAATAATGCGGTTTTCTACATGAACAAATGCAGCTTGTCAGAATGGCCGAGTGGTCTAAGGCGCCAGACTCAAGGACTCTGTCTTTCTAAAGAATTGTGTGTTCTGGTCTCTGAATGGAGGCGTGGGTTCAAATCCCACTTCTGACAGTTGACTTTTACTTATTTTTAAAAATAATAAATTTCAGCACTCAATACCATTTTAATTTCCATTTTAAATCGGACTAAAATAGTGTTCCTAACACAGAGTGCATTTTTGTTGTAAACAGACTACTTGTTAACGTCACTGAAAAATATTTTGTGTCCAAACATGTTATTTAACTTGATTGTTTTAAAATTCCAAATAACATATTACTTTGAAAAACATCTCCGTCGACCACTGGATCGTGGTCTCAGGCTGGGATGTGGACCATTGAGAACAGTATAAACCATCTATTACTAGACGCAGCTTACAGGAGAAATGCCCTCGTTTAACATGCTAGGATGATCGACTTCGGCATTCTCCAACTGTTGTTTACATTTTCTAACACGTTATGAGGAAGAACAATATTTTGGTGTCCAAACATGTGTTATTTAATTTGATTGTTTTAATATTCCAAATAACATTACTTTGAAAAACATATATTTTTTAATACAGTCCTATTTGAGTATTTAAAATACGGTTATATTCAAATGCCAGCAACGGTGTGTTAATTTAACGAAGCGCCTAACGCCGCTCGGAAAGTTCGCATTTTTAAATCCTAACGGTCTCTCCTCAGCTGAGCGGAATGTTCACGAGCCGGTTGCCTAGCAGCGTCTCCCCCTCCTTCTCTGCCCCGCCCTCTCGTCCTCTCTCGTTGTACCAGCTAGGAGTTCAAATTTAGCTTTGTTATATTAGCGCAACTCTTTACTAACTTTTACAAATTAGCTTATTAGGGGCTTCGTGTTTTTAAGATGGTTCAGGTGCAGTCCGGACAGACTGACTGGAGCATCATTACAGTATACCGCACTGCGCTCAGCTTTGTGTGGCCGCTGATACACAAAATAATGAACGACTGTTTAAATAAATCACATGTATTGCTTTTTAATGCTAAATATGTATCTGGTATTCTAAGTATTATCAACAATTAATAATTCAGCTCTATTCATATTCAGAATGTAATATAGAATCGGTGATATAATGGGGCAAGTTCAGCATAGAAGAGGGGTTCTTGGTCTCAGTTCAGCTCCTTCTACATGGCACAAGGCAGCCTCAGCTCAACAGAGGAAGCTGGTGGTCAATGAGGTGCAAAAACAGGAGGAGAGGATGAGGTGTATAAAGGCCATTTCCCAGGCCAAACAGGGAGAATGGATGAGATGGGAGAGTGTGGAACAACGCAAGATTGGCTGGCAAGACCTATGGTCAATGGAACAGAGCAGGATCAGTTTCCTCATCAGGTCAACATATCATGTTCTCCCATCACCACAGAACCTAAACCTCTGGGTAGGAGAGGATCCCTCATGTCCTTTGTGTTCATCACCTGCAACATTAAGGCACATTTTGACAGGATGTAAGGTGGCTCTTAGCCAAGGACGGTTTACTTGGTGCCATGACCAGGTGCTGCGATGTTTGGCCTTAGCATTGGAAGACAAGCGTAACATGACCAATAAGTTGCCACCTGTTCCATCAAAACATTACACACAAAAGACAACATTCCTCCGCCCAGGAGAGCAACCACCAAGAAAAGGTGTTAAAACCAATCCTCGCCCAGGACAACTGGAAGCTGCTAGAGACTGGAATATGCTGGCAGATGTTGGTCAACGGCTTATTTTTCCACCTGAGATTGCCACCACTAACCTTCGACCAGATATTGTCTTGTGGTCTGGATCAGCATGCCTTGTTCACCTGGTAGAGTTAACAGTGCCATGGGAGGATGCTATAGATGAGGCGTATGAGAGGAAGAAACTGCGGTATGCTCAACTAGCCACTGAAGCGGAACAGCGAGGATGGAGAGTTCGGGTTTACCCAGTGGAAGTGGGTTGTCGACGATTTGTGGCACACTCTACAACCCGGTTTCTCAGAGACGTCGGATTCAGTGGCCAAGAGTTGCGTCGCACAGTGAAGAACTTATCTGAAGCAGCAGAGAGGAGCAGCAACTGGCTGTGGTTGAGACGGAAAGATTCTGGCTGGGGACAGGTAAGTAAGCTGGGCTGAGTTGAGTGGGGGACGGAGGGGGGTGATGCTGGGATGCCAGAATCACCGTCGAGCCCTCTTGAGGTGTCGTGGGCTAGTCGACGAAACACTGAGGATGGAAGGTGCCCACTTGAAAACCCCAGAGATGTACCCTACTTAGCTCAATCCAGACGGTTGTCATGCTGATGCGCTGGGGAGGCCGCACTTTGGTTGATCCCTGGAGCCAGCATTACACTTCAGCCATTAACACCAGACAGAAGGATATCTACATCATCATATGGAAGGAAACGTAAATGGAGGGAGACACATATGGATCACATTAGTTTACTGTAAAGCTACGTCTTAGTTGGTGCTTATCTTGGCGAGAGCCGAGTTCAAATCAGCATGAAGTTTTAACATCTACTCTCGTGTAATGGAAATCTTAAAACTATCAAACTGACTGGAAACATGGAACACATTAATTGCGATCGATTCGATACCAATAGGATTACATAAGAGCTGTTGTGTATAGACAATGTCATAAACGCCGAAATGAACACGGACGGCCTTTATTAAGGGCTGACTCGTTTAGATGTTCGAGAGATCTAGGTGTACTGGACAAATCTACTGGATTTTTTTTCCAAATCGTAAGTGTACCGCCTGTGATAATACATTTAAAACTAAGAAAATGCACAAGCCATACAAAAAAAAGAGTACAGTATCTTACAAGTGATTGTGCTTCAGCTCATGTCATTAATGTGATTTCTTGTCCTAGCCATTTGCAATATGATGGTAAAACTACTAGACAGTTACAATTGCGCATTAATGAGCGAGCATAAAAGTTAAATTAGGAGAAAATATATTCATCCACCACTAGCTAGACATTTTGTAGATGCCAAACATTCCGTTTCAGATCTTAAATTCTGTGGCATACAAACATTTTCAAGATCGCAGTGGTGGTAATGTCACGGGTGACGAATGTGTTGATTATTATTTTATTCAGTGTTATCACTTATGATTTTTGAATTTTAATTGGATTGGTTTTCCTTTTTTGCACAGTTTGTTTATTTGAATGATTGTGTTATTTTTGAGCATTAGATGCATTTTAATGTGTATTTGTTCACTTAACCATACGTCATCCACTCTCTGGTCCAGACCTCCTCTTAGGGCTCCTGTCCAGATGCCTGTTTGGGCAGCCCTCTCCATAGGGTGCTGCGCTTCAGCTGAAGTCCTCAGGAGAGATCCTGATATCCTGACATAAACCACGAACGCAAAGGTTCTTGTCCGTACCTCTTTTCAAATGTCTTCAATCACCAAATTCCGCAGTCCTCCCAGAGTGAGTCTACGAGAAAAAATAACAAAACGAAACTGACACTGTCCGTCCACAAAAAAACCCCAACCACTCGCTGTCTAATCTCGTCCTCTTTATTTTCGTTTACTTCCCTCAGCTTCTCTCTCTTTCCTATTCCGGTATCTCCTAGTTCCATGCTCCCAGTCTCTTAGTTCCTCACCCTTTTTATACCTCAAAGCCCTTCTAATTCCAGGTGTGTACAGTTACCTGCAATTGTTTGGGGCGGGACCTGAGGTCCGTGTGCACAGTGCTTCTGATAAACAAAACAAAAAAATACTTTAATTACGAACTCCGTTTCACCCGTGCACCAAACAAAACAGACAAATAATAATCAACACAGCAAAATCACAGTGCAAAGCAAACAGAAAATTATGAAAATTATGAAAAGAAAAAAAAACGATCTAAATAAAATGTTCACACACGATCTAAATAAAATATTCACACAATACTAATTAATACGTGCAGAAAATAAATAAATAAACACAGGCATATGATTCCCAGCCAATACAACTGTGTTTATGCCCACGTTTCAAATAATGAAATTTATAAAAGCAAATCGCATTGTTTTATGTTTTCTTTACTTTAAAAGCTGAGAATCAAACACACTTCCGACAACTTCATAGCCCTGCTGGCTACGAACAAGTATTGAGTTGGCTGTTTCCCATGACCCTGGTGATACCGCGTGTTTTCCTAGTATCAGCGTCGGCATTACCATGTGTTTGGCATGCTTGCTGTACACTCTAGCATTGCATAACAAGCTGCCGTTACTCCTGGACTTCGTGGCGCAACGGTAGCGCGTCTGACTCCAGATCAGAAGGTTGCGTGTTCAAATCACGTCGAGGTCAAAGCCGCCTTTGTTTTTATTCTGCACTATTTCATTTTTTAACGTGTTTGAATTTGACTGTTTCCGGACATTTATTTATACAATTTAGCCTATACAACATATTGATTGTATAGCGATCAAACAGATATTTATTGTATTGCGATTCATTTGTATGTTTCATTTGATACAGCACAATAAACTAAAGTGAATCCGAAATTACTGTTGACCAGTCTTCATTGACACAGTTGGGTAATAAAGTCATATTAACACTTCCTTGCATGAGATAGTGAAAATGTGCGTAACCTTTCAGTAAGTATTTTAAATTCATTTGGGAAGGTTTAAGATTGTGAAGAAGTTTAAATATGCTGCGTATTTGCGCATTGGGAACTTTGCATAATGACGTTTTTATTAATGCCACTTTCTTACGGACAGTAGTCAGGGTGATGATACAAGACCAGAGCCAATAAACCTGTTATTTGCTTGTCCTTTCACTACCATATTCTATTGTGATTGTTCAGAATACGCGTGAATCCTGAAAACATCTCGTTAATATTTAAACAAAGCCAGCAGTCACTTTATTGATCACCCTGTGGATTAACCGCTATTGGAATACAGATGATTGTGTTAAAGATGTTAAAAGACTTTCTATGTACACGTTTTAGAGCTTAGCGTTTCTTGAGGCAGTTCAAGCGCGGCACTTTCAGGCAACCAGTTCCAGTGTTTGACTTTTGGACTTACTCTGGAAGGAATACAAAAAAAAAAAAAAAAAAAACATTTGTTGAGAACCGCATTTGGGAGAAAACTTAACAGTTTCGAAAAGCATTTGTAAAGGCATCGGATTCTGTTATGGTGTTGCCGAGCTGTTGAACGTTTTTCATTACAGGTTTACTGGATTGCCAAAAAGAATGCTATCTCGAAACCTCAGTCTTGTCACGCCGTAATAGCTCAGTTGGGAGAGCGTTAGACTGAAAATCTAAAGGTCCCTGGTTCGATCCCGGGTTTCGGCAAACAACAAGACGATATTGGTTGTGTATTATTTTGAACTAAAAAAACAGAGCACATTTATTCTTCAGCGTAATTGGATGAAATAACAGCGTATCAGAGTGCCATTTTCTAATGTGATTAAGAAATGCAAAAAACATCGTCCCTGGGTGGGCTTGAACCACCAACCTTTCGGTTAACAGCCGAACGCGCTAACCGATTGCGCCACAGAGACCACCCTGTTAAGCATCCAAAGCATACGGGAGTGATGAGCAAGGCGAGATGCTGCAGAACGTGATCGAGGGAGCAGAAGTCATCAGAACCTGAGATCACATCTAAGAAGAAAGCAACACGGGGCAGGAAAGTCTATGTAATCAATTATGGCAGCACAGCATATGTCGTTTTGTTAGATAACACCCTGGGAGACAACAGAGCAGTGTGTGTAAATAGCTACAATGGAAACCATATACTTACGACTTAATTTTGATACAGAACTGTGGTCATGTGTAATCTGTTTTCATTATGATAAGAAAGCTACAGTTCAGTGGATTATATTTGGAATCTTTGGTTCTGTCATTCACTATTTTCTCAAATAAGATGACAAATTAATAGCTCAGTTGGTTACAGTGAAAGAAACCTCGAAAAGTCAGCCCGGCTAGCTCAGTCGGTAGAGCATGAGACTCTTAATCTCAGGGTCGTGGGTTTGAGCCCCACGTTGGGCGTCCTTTTTAAATACAAATTGAAGATGTTTCTTCGAGACAACGGAGCAAAGTCTGATTCTGTTCACATTGTATACAGTATTGCAACAAAATAACTTATTGGTCATTGTCATATAGCAATTGCTATTGTAAAAAGCATGCATCGTTTATAGCTATAACGATATTGAAATAAATAATCTTACTGTTTTGGGTTGGCTTCAATCCGTTTCTTTTTTTTTAGAATTGTCTTAACATCATTCATGGAGCATCAGTTGGTATGTGCGTAATAAACCCAATCGGGCCTTGATACGAGAACCCTAGTGTGTGCTGAAATAAATAATGCAGTTTTCTACAATAACAAACGTAGCTTGTCAGAATGGCCGGTTGGTCTAAGACGCCAAACTCAAGGACATTGTCTTTCCAAAGAATTGTGTGTTCTGGTCCCTGAATGGAGGCGTGGGTTCAAATCCCACTTCTGACAGTTCAATTTTACTTATTTTTAAAAGGAATAAATGTGTTCATTTTACTATAAAAGATTGTTTTAAGGAAATCAACAGCTAATACCAAACTCTTGTCAGCACTCAATACCATTTTAATTTCCATTTTAAATCAGACTAAAATAGTGTTCCTAACACAGATTGCAATTTTTGTTGTAAACAGACTACTTGATGAAGTCACTGAAAAATATTTTGTGGCCAAACATGTATTTAACTTGATTGTTTTAATATTCCAAATAACATATTACTTTGAAAAACATCTCCGTCGACCACTGGATCGTGGTCTCAGGCTGGGATGCGGACCATTGAGAACAGTATAAACCATCTATTAGTGGATGTAGTTTACATGAGAAATGCCCTCGTTTAACATGCTGGGATGATAGACTTCGGCATTCTCCAACTGCTGTTTACATTTTCTAACACGTTATGAGGACAAATACAAAGTTGGACACTTTCCTTGTAAGTGGGGGTAAGCACAAGTTATTTTCAGGTGTAATGTCTTTATTTAAGCTCAATCTAGTCCTGCGTAGTGCAAATCACATTACTGTTTAAAGTGTTCTTAAATTGTTTAAAACATTAGCAGTGATCCATTTGAAATTTGCTTAATGATTTAAACAACTGAACTTATTGTCAGCTCGGTGCTGAGAAGAAAACACTCCCACTCCTCCTGGTGGATACCGAGACCAATCCCTTCAAAACAGTTTCACTCTAGAAATGATCCTTGCAAATATAGTCTTGTCTTTTATTGGCAGACCGTCACCCCCAGCTGGCAAGCTCTACTTCATATGATACAATGACTGGGCAACAACGAGGTGTTACATTAACAATACAAACTAACTTGAGACAGCCAAGCCGTTAAAGCATACCTTAAGTTTGTCATGTGATACAAAAGCAAGTTTTGGCATTTTTGCATTGCCTGCCTCGTCAAAGAAGCTCGAGCCACAGCACACAGCGCTGCTGCATCGGGACACAGAGGTGGATTTTAAAGCGACTGAATCAACGAGCTGAGACTACTTTTTGAAGAAATTGAAAACATGCCTCTCGTCGAAATATTTGCTATTTAATTAAAAAAATGTTTCGAATTTGCAAATGGCAGACTACATTGCCTTGCCCCCCCCCCCCCCACAAAAAAAAGACAATCTGAATTGCTCATATCAAGCTGCGATGTAGCCTATGAGAATCTCTGACACAATTCGAGGGGAATTAGCTCAAATGGTAGAGCGCTCGCTTCGCATGCGAGAAGTAGCGGGATCGATGCTCGCATTCTCCAAATAGTTTTAACGTATCTGCGTATTTAGTCCCAACGCATTATGGAGATAAATACAAAGTGTGACAATTCTTTGTAACAGAGACGCCCGCCCTACATGTGTATTTTAAAGCACATTCTCCTAATTTGTAATATTCCCAAGACTGAAAAACTGCAGTGCGCCGTCCATCGTATGTCTTCCGAGAAACACAAAGGGAGATTATTTATTTATTTATTTATTTATTTATTTATTTATTAGCAATTAAAGAGTTTGTGTTAATTGAGAATAAAAATAAATGGCTTGAAGTTTGCTTTCATTTGTAACGTGTTTATAATGAAATATCGGTTCTTGTGTTTTTACCAATCATTGTACTGTATACTAGCTACTGTTGCATGTCCATGATTTTGTTCCTCAGCTTCCCATATGGTCTAGCGGTTAGGATTCCTGGTTTTCACCCAGGCGGCCCGGGTTCGACTCCCGGTATGGGAACGTTCTTGTTATTGTCATTTTGTTACAGAACTGTGGTCATGTGTAATGTGTCTTCAATATGATAATAAAGCTACAGTTACTCGATATATATATATATATATATATATATATATATATATATATATATATATATATATATATATATATGTATATATATATATATATATATATGTATGTATATATATATATGTATATATATATATATATATATATATATATATGTATATATATATATATATATATATATATATATATACTGAATGATGCAAATGTATTTGACTCTATTCACATTCCCATCGCGTGGAACCATCGCAGTTTGTTTTTAGATTATATTAATCCCTGGTCAAGACAAAGTCTCTCTGGGGTGGGACGATCATTAAGAATGCGGATGTAAGGTCTCCGGTCCCATCATAGAAGCAATATAGTTTATTCACCAATAAATACCTACACATTTATTTATGTTTCTTTTTTTGGTAAATTAACACATTATTGCATTCTGTCATGTCACGCTGTGCACTCTAGGAATGCATAACAAGCATGCACTACGCCAGGACTTCGTGGCACAACGGTAGCGCGTCTGACTCCAGATCAGAAGGTTGCGTGTTCAAATCATGTCGAGGTCAAAGCCGTCTTTATTTCTATTCCACAATATTTCATTTTTTAACGTGTTTGGATTTGAATGTCTCCGGACATTTATTTATACAATTTAGCCTACACAACATATTGATTATAAAGCGACAAACAAATTACTTCCTGGGGGGGGGGCAGTTCAGTTTCAATCAAGTTCCAGTCTCTCTGCCATTATCTTGCGCTGCTGTGTTTGGTCAGGTAAAAAGGGCGTGACCAGAGCGGTATGGGCAATCCCGTTAGGTAGCTTGCATGTCAATCTCTCCTTCTTTTCTATTTATACACCCAGCACTGCTTCCGCCCTTCGTCTGTGTTTGTTTTTGGTCTGTGTTTGTTTTTTTGTTGTTCGCTCCTTTCACTGCAGGTAATTTCTCTGCTCAGCGCTGGTAGACAGTATCAGCTATTTTCCTACCTGCTCAGGTGATTCTTTTCATCATTCAGCTTTTGTATTTTTCTGCAGGAGCTCCAACGTTAGTCTTCTCTGCTCCCTCCAGTCTCCAGCGCAGCTACAGCGCCGTTCAAAGCGCAGCGTCATTCTCAGCTTGCTCTGCGTTCTCATCAGAAAGACTGTTCCGACGTCACCGCTGCACTGCAACTCTCTACACCGGCGCCTCACAGACCATGGTTACCACGGCAACGCCTCATCGAGTGACTACTGGGAGTGGTAAGTTGCCATGGCGACCAGGCAGCTTTAACAGGCAATGCGAGCCTGTGCCTCACTACTGCAATCTTCTGGCTCCTGCTGCTGCGCTTTTGCAACATGAGAGCTTAGCTTCAACTCGCCGAATTATGACATCTAAATACTGCAGGCTCCTCTTCTAGACCTACGTTAACTTACTTATATCATCACTAACTGTTCTAAAGCAAACATTTTATCCATAGACAAGGATTTTAATCGCAATAACCAAATATATGCTACCCTGCTTCACTGAAGCCAGTAGTTTCAATTCCAATCGCAACCTCGAGATGGCAGCATAACACCACAAACTACATAATTTAAACTGATTTGCTATCGCTGCGAATCTCGCACACTCCAAACTTTCTATCAATTCCTGCAGTTCGTTGTCTTTCCGAGGGATTCTCAGTCCCCTCCTGCCTCAACCTCTTTTGCTTCATATATTAACTTGATTATTTCAAATCAAAACCCCTCCCTTCGAGGATCTGGTCATGAAGCCATGCTTATCAGCTTTCTGAGATGTTAAGAATCCACTGTCACATTAATTTTCCAGCTTCCTTGCATCAGGCCATTCCTGCAACCTTTTTGCTCCCTGATTTGCACTTCCTCATTTGCCCCCAACTTCATCAAGGCACTTAATACAACTTTCAAAGTCCATTTCATTCAATTTGAGCTTCCAGGCACATACGGAAACTATGTCCTACGATTATCAACATTTCAGTCAAGAGTCCTCCAACACCGCAATAGACAATACACTCTTAGACTGCTCCTGATCAAATCAATAGGTTTTGCAGCAGCCTCCGAGCAACACATTCTCATCCTCTCAGGTTCTGCAGAGGCCTCAGATCTACGCATTCTTCATCTCTGCCCAAAGGCAGACCCATCTCCGACATCATCTTAAACGCCTTAACTCTCAAATACCAATTTCCACTGCATTCAGCAGCTCTCTGCTCTCTACAGCAGGCCACTGCACACTACTGACAGCATTCCACCGTTTCTCTGTTTCCGTCTGTCCTAAACGGAGGGGGTTCTCTGTTTTTGTCTCTCCTAAACGGACCCGAGACACATTTCCAAAGCTCTCCACGCTGCCCAGCTGACAGCTTAGCTGCCTGAGGATGCCGCACTGAGTTGCGAAGGATCTGTCCTTTTGTCCTGTTGGTCCCCTTCCTGTCTCTTGTTCCACTAAATGCCCAGCAGCCAGAGGATGCTGCCTGACCCGTCGGGAGCGAGTGTCAGATTGTTGTATGTTATGTGTTTAAACTTTGCTCTTTCTCTCTCACTTTTACGTCACCCCTCTCAAGCCCTCGTAGGCAACCAGTGAAATGTGAGGTGATGTGAATAGAGACAAATACATTGCATCATTCTGTGTATATATATATATATATATATATATATATATATATATATATATATATATATATATATAATTTCAAGTAACTGTAGGTTTATCATCATAATGAAAACACATTACACATGACCACAGTTCTGTAACAAAATGACAATAACAAAGACGTTCCCATACCGGGAGTCGAACCCGGACCACCTGGGTGAAAACCAGAAATCCTAACCGCTAGACCATATGGGAAGCTGATTAACAAACTCCTGGACATGCAACAGTAGCTAGTATACAGTACAATGATGGTAAAAAACCACTAATTCATTACAAACACGTTACAAATTAAAGCAAACTTCAAGCCATTTATATTTATTCTCAATTAACACAAACTCTTCAATTGCTAAAAAATATAAAAAATATCCCTTTGTGCTTCTCGGAAGGCATACGATGGAGGGCGCACTGCAGTTTTTCAGTCTGCGGGAATATTACAAATTAGCAGACTGCTTTAAAATACACATGTAGGGCGGGCGACTGTTACAGAGAATTGTCACACTGTATGTATCTCCATAATGCGTTGGGACTAAATACGCAGATATATTAAAACTATTTGGAGAATGCGGGCATCGATCCCGCTACTTCTCGCATGCGAAGCAAGCGCTCTACCATTTGAGCTAATTCCCCTCGAATTATGCCAGTGATTCTCATTGGCTACATCACAGCTTGATATGAGCAATTCAGATTGTCAGATTTTTGGCAATGTAGTCTGCCATTTGCAAATTCAAAAAATAAATGGATTAACTAAATAGCAAATATTTTGACTAGAGGTATGTTTTCAATTTCTTCAAAAAGTAGTCTCAGCTCGTTGATTCAGTCGCTTTAAAATCCACCTCTGTGTCCTGATGCAGCAGCACTGTGTGCTGTGGCTCGAGCTTGTTTGACGAGGCAGAAATTAAAATGTTATTAAGTGCTGACAAGAGTTTGGTATCAGCTGTTGATTTCCTTGAAAATCTTTTATAATAAAATGAACACATTTATTCATTTTAAAAATAAGTAAAAGTCAACTGTCAGAAGTGGAATTCTTTACAAAGTCCTTGCTTGTGCTAGAGTGCTGCAGCAAGTTAGTTTTTGTAGTTTGACAGGTTTGTCTCTGTGGCGCAATCGGTTAGCGCGTTCGGCTGTTAACCGAAAGGTTGGTGGTTCAAGCCCACCCAGGGACGATGCTTTTTGCATTTCTTAATCACATTAGAAAATGGCACTCTGATACGTTGTTATTTCTTCCAATTACACTGAAGAAAAAAATGTGCTCTGTTTTTTAGTTCAAAATAATACAAAACAAAAATATTCTTGCTGTTTGCCGAAACCTGGGATCAAACCAGGGACCTTTAGATTTTCAGTCTAACGCTATTTCGGCTTGACAAGACTCAATTTTTGAGATAACATTCTTTTTTAGAACAGCTTTAATATAATTAAGTACATTTCTAAACAATCCGCTAGTAACATATATAATCTCAAAGTGCTATAATTTATTTATGGAGATAGAAGATCCTTTTTGATTCACATTGTAATAGTTTTTGATCGAGATCACCACCACCGCGATCTTGAAATGATTTTTTGTATGACACAGAATTTCACATCTGAACCGGAATGCCTGGCATCTACAGGCATCTACAAGAACTCTGTCTTTCCAAAGAATTGTGTGTTCTGGTCTCCGAGTGGAGATGTGGGTTCAAATCCCACTTCTGACAGTTCAAATTTACTTATTTTTAAAAGGAATAAATGTGTTCATTTTACTATAAAAGATTGTTTAAAGGAAATCAACAGCTGATACCAAACTCTTGTCAGCACTCAATACCATTTTAATTTCCATTTTAAATCCGACTAAAATAGTGTTCCTAACACAGATTGCATTTTGTTGTAAACAGACTACTTGTTAACGTCACTGAAAAATATTTTGTGTCCAAACATGTGTTATTTAACTTGATTGTTTTAATATTCCAAATAATATATTACTTTGAAAAACATCTCCGTCTACCACTGGATCGTGGTCTCAGGCTGGGATGCGGACCATTGAGAACAGTATAAACGATCTATTAGTGGAAGTAGTTTACATGAGAAATGCCCTCGTTTAACATGCTGGGATGATCGACTTCGTCATTCTCCAACTGCTGTTTACATTTTCTAACACATTATGAGGACGAATACAAAGGTTGACAGCTTCCTTGTAAGTGGGGGTAAGCACAAGTTATTTTCAGATGTAATGTCTTTATTTAAGCTCAATCTAGTCCTGCGTAGTGCAAATCACATTACTGTTTAAAGTGTTCTTAAATTGTTTTAACATTAGCAGTGATTCATTTGAAATTTGCTTACTGATTTAAACAACTGAACTTATTGTCAGCTCGGTGCTGAGAAGAAAACACTCCCACTCCTCCTGGTGGATACCGAGACCAATCCCTTCAAAACAGTTTCACTCTAGAAATGATCCTTGCAAATATAGTCTTATCTTTTATTGGCAGACCGTCACCCCCAGCTGGCAAGCTCTACTTCATATGATACAATGACTGGGCAACAACGAGGTGTTACATTAACAATACAAACTAACTTGAGACAGCCAAGTCGTTAAAGCATACCTTAAGTTTGTCATGTGATACAAAATCAAGTTTTGGCATTTTTGCATTGTCTGCGTCGCCAAACAAGCTCGAGCCACAACACACTGCGCTGCTGCATCGGGACACAGAGGTGGATTTTGAAGCGACTGAATCAATGAGCTGAGACTACTTTTTGAAGAAATTGAAAACATGCCTCTCGTCGATATATTTGCTATTTAATTAAAAAAATGTTTTGAATTTGCAAAAGGCAGACATTAGGACAATCTGAATTGCTCATATCAAGCTGCGATGTAGCCTATGAGAATCGCTGGCAGAATTCGAGGGGAATTAGCTCAAATGGTAGAGCTCTCGCTTAGCATGCGAGAAACAGCGGGATCGATGCCCGCATTCTCCAAATAGTTTGAACGTATCTGCGTATTTAGTCCCAACGCATTATGGAGATAAATACAAAGTGTGACAATTCTTTGTAACAGAGACGCCCGCCCTACATGTGTATTTTAAAGCACAGTCTCCTAATTTGTAAAATTCCCCAGACTGAAAAACTGCAGTGCGCCGTCCATCGTATGTCTTCCGAGAAGCACAAAGGGAGATTATTTATTTATTTATTTATTTATTTATTTATTTATTTATTAGCAATTAAAGAGTTTGTGTTAATTGAGAATAAAAATAAATGGCTTGAAGTTTGCTTTCATTTGTAACGTGTTTATAATGAAATATCGGTTCTTGTGTTTTTACCAATCATTGTACTGTATACTAGCTACTGTTGCATGTCCATGATTTTGTTCCTCAGCTTCCCATATGGTCTAGCGGTTAGGATTCCTGGTTTTCACCCAGGCGGCCCGGGTTCGACTCCCGGTATGGGAACGTTCTTGTTATTGTCATTTTGTTACAGAACTGTGGTCATGTGTAATGTGTCTTCAATATGATAATAAAGCTACAGTTACTCGATATATATATATATATATATATATATATATATATATATATATATATATATATATATATATATATATATATGTATATATATATATATATATATATGTATGTATATATATATATGTATATATATATATATATATATATGTATATATATATATATATATATATATATATATATACTGAATGATGCAAATGTATTTGACTCTATTCACATTCCCATCGCGTGGAACCATCGCAGTTTGTTTTTAGATTATATTAATCCCTGGTCAAGACAAAGTCTCTCTGGGGTGGGACGATCATTAAGAATGCGGATGTAAGGTCTCCGGTCCCATCATAGAAGCAATATAGTTTATTCACCAATAAATACCTACACATTTATTTATGTTTCTTTTTTTGGTAAATTAACACATTATTGCATTCTGTCATGTCACGCTGTGCACTCTAGGAATGCATAACAAGCATGCACTACGCCAGGACTTCGTGGCACAACGGTAGCGCGTCTGACTCCAGATCAGAAGGTTGCGTGT
Organism: Acipenser ruthenus; assembly: GCF_902713425.1. NCBI lineage: Eukaryota > Metazoa > Chordata > Actinopteri > Acipenseriformes > Acipenseridae > Acipenser > Acipenser ruthenus. The sequence continues at coordinate 9,176,582 of NC_081220.1, forward strand.
TCAAATCATGTCGAGGTCAAAGCCGTCTTTATTTCTATTCCACAATATTTCATTTTTTAACGTGTTTGGATTTGAATGTCTCCGGACATTTATTTATACAATTTAGCCTACACAACATATTGATTATAAAGCGACAAACAAATTACTTCCTGGGGGGGGGGGGGGGGGCAGTTCAGTTTCAATCAAGTTCCAGTCTCTCTGCCATTATCTTGCGCTGCTGTGTTTGGTCAGGTAAAAAGGGCGTGACCAGAGCGGTATGGGCAATCCCGTTAGGTAGCTTGCATGTCAATCTCTCCTTCTTTTCTATTTATACACCCAGCACTGCTTCCGCCCTTCGTCTGTGTTTGTTTTTGGTCTGTGTTTGTTTTTTTGTTGTTCACTCCTTTCACTGCAGGTAATTTCTCTGCTCAGCGCTGGTAGACAGTATCAGCTATTTTCCTACCTGCTCAGGTGATTCTTTTCATCATTCAGCTTTTGTATTTTTCTGCAGGAGCTCCAACGTTAGTCTTCTCTGCTCCCTCCAGTCTCCAGCGCAGCTACAGCGCCGTTCAAAGCGCAGCGTCATTCTCAGCTTGCTCTGCGTTCTCATCAGAAAGACTGTTCCGACGTCACCGCTGCACTGCAACTCTCTACACCGGCGCCTCACAGACCATGGTTACCACGGCAACGCCTCATCGAGTGACTACTGGGAGTGGTAAGTTGCCATGGCGACCAGGCAGCTTTAACAGGCAATGCGAGCCTGTGCCTCACTACTGCAATCTTCTGGCTCCTGCTGCTGCGCTTTTGCAACATGAGAGCTTAGCTTCAACTCGCCGAATTATGACATCTAAATACTGCAGGCTCCTCTTCTAGACCTACGTTAACTTACTTATATCATCACTAACTGTTCTAAAGCAAACATTTTATCCATAGACAAGGATTTTAATCGCAATAACCAAATATATGCTACCCTGCTTCACTGAAGCCAGTAGTTTCAATTCCAATCGCAACCTCGAGATGGCAGCATAACACCACAAACTACATAATTTAAACTGATTTGCTATCGCTGCGAATCTCGCACACTCCAAACTTTCTATCAATTCCTGCAGTTCGTTGTCTTTCCGAGGGATTCTCAGTCCCCTCCTGCCTCAATCTCTTTTGCTTCATATATTAACTTGATTATTTCAAATTAAAACCCCTCCCTTCGAGGATCTGGTCATGAAGCCATGCTTATCAGCTTTCTGAGATGTTAAGAATCCACTGTCACATTAATTTTCCTGCTTCCTTGCATCAGGCCATTCCTGCAGCCTTCTTGCTCCCGGATTTGCACTTCCTCATTTGCCCCCAACTTCATCAAGGCACTTAATACAACTTTCAAAGTCCATTTCATTCAATTTGAGCTTCCAGGCACATACGGAAACTATGTCCTACGATTATCAACATTTCAGTCAAGAGTTCTCCAACACCGCAATAGACAATACTCTCTTAGACTGCTCCTGATCAAATCAATAGGTTTTGCAGCAGCCTCCGAGCAACGCATTCTCATCCTCTCAGGTTCTGCAGAGGCCTCAGATCTACGCATTCTTCATCTCTGCCAAAAGGCAGACCCATCTCCGACATCATCTTAAACGCCTTAACTCTCAAATACCAATTTCCACTGCATTCAGCAGCTCTCTGCTCTCTATAGCAGGCCACTGCACACTACTGACAGCATTCCATCGTTTCTCTGTTTCCGTCTGTCCTAAACGGAGGGGGTTCTCTGTTTTTGTCTCTCCTAAACAGACCCGAGACACATTTCCTAAGCTCTCCACGCTGCCCAGCTGACAGCTTAGCTGCCTGAGGATGCCGCACTGAGTTGCGAAGGATCTGTCCTTTTGTCCTGTTGGTCCCCTTCCTGTCTCTTGTTCCACTAAATGCCCAGAAGCCAGAGGATGCTGCCTGACCCGTCTGGAGCGAGTGTCAGATTGTTGTATGTTATGTGTTTAAACTTTGCTCTTTCTCTCTCACTTTTACATCACCCCTCTCAAGCCCTCGTAGGCAACCAGTGAAATGTGAGGTGATGTGAATAGAGTCAAATACATTGCATCATTCTGCAGTAACATTGCAGCAGTAACTGTAGGTTTATCATCATAATGAAAACACATTACACATGACCACAGTTCTGTAACAAAATGACAATAACAAAGACGTTCCCATACCGGGATTCGAACCTGGGCCACCTAGCTGAAATCCAGGAATCCTAACCGCTAGACCATATGGGAAGCTGATTAATGAGCCCCTGGACATGCAACAGTAGCTAGTATACAGTACAATGATGGTAAAAAACCACTAATTCATTACAAACACGTTACAAATTAAAGCAAACTTCAAGCCATTTATATTTATTCTCAATTAACACAAACTCTTCAATTGCTAAAAAATATAAAAAATCTCCCTTTGTGCTTCTCGCAAGGCATACGATGGAGGGCGCACTGCAGTTTTTCAGTCTGGGGAATATTACAAATTAGCAGACTGCTTTAAAATACACATGTAGGGTGGGCGACTGTTACAAAGAATTGTCACACTGTATGTATCTCCATAATGCGTTGGGACTAAATACGCAGATATATTAAAACTATTTGGAGAATGCAGGCATCGATCCCGCTATTTCTCGCATGCGAAGCGAGCTCTCTACCATTTGAGCTAATTCCCCTCGAATTATGCCAGTGATTCTCATAGGCTACATCGCAGCTTGATATGAGCAATTCAGATTGTCAGATTTTTGGCAATGTAGTCTGCCATTTGCAAATTCAAAAAATAAATGGCTTAACTAAATAGCAAATATTTTGACTAGAGGTATGTTTTCAATTTCTTCAAAAAGTAGTCTCAGCTCGTTGATTCAGTCGCTTTAAAATCCACCTCTGTGTCCTGATGCAGCAGCACTGTGTGCTGTGGCTCGAGCTTGTTTGACGAGGCAGAAATTAAAATGTTATTAAGTGCTGACAAGAGTTTGGTATCAGCTGTTGATTTCCTTGAAAATCTTTTATAATAAAATGAACACATTTATTCATTTTAAAAATAAGTAAAAGTCAACTGTCAGAAGTGAGATTTGCACCCACGCCTCCATTTGGAAGCCAAAACACACAATTCTTTACAAAGTCCTTGCTTGTGCTAGAGTGCTGCAGCAAGTTAGTTCCCTTTCAAGTCGAAAATAACCATCAAGGTATGGGACATTGCCGTCAGGCAGTAGGGATTGGCTGAGCTTTATGTCAAAGCTGCCGTGTAAGCCCGCCCCCCTGGGAGCTTACTATACGCAGCGCGCGGAGAGTCACTTCCTCTTTTGCCTTCAGCATCAGTAGCGGTAGGACTTAGAGCTATTTAACTGATTGTACTCACTAAAGCTTAGGCTTGAGAAGCTGGTTTATCCCCTTCTCCGTGTTTATTTCAGTTATACTCTCCGGAGTTATTATTGTTTATTATTATTGTTATTGTATTATTATTTAGGATTATATATTGTTTACATTATATATTCCTTTTCGCTTTGCTTCGGCATCGCGTTCTTCGTGGTCTCCATCTTTCCTCTGTTCTTAATTATTATTGTGTGGGTTTTTTGTATATATATTTTGTATATATATTTATATTTTATTGTGTATATATATTTTGTTATATATATATTGTATATTGTGTGTTCGGACGCGTGTTGCGTTGGCCTTGGCCCACGCGCATTTTGCATCCTCGGTCTAGTGTTATTATTATTATTATTATTTATTTCTTAGCAGACGCCCTTATCCAGGGCGACTTACAATTGTTACAAGATATCACATTATTTTTACATACAATTACTCATTTATACAGCTGGGTTTTTACTAGAGCAATCTAGGTAAAGTTCCTTGCTCAAGGGTACAACAGCAGTGCTTAGTGCACTTGGGGCTCAGTGCTCGATGCTCGACGCTTCGGCGCTCGGTGCTCGACGCTCGGTACACGTTCCATCAGCGCTTGGTGCTCGGTGCTCGACGCTCGGTGCTCGACGCTCGGTGCTCGGCGCTCGACGCTCCGTGCTTCGGTGCTCGGCGCTCGACGCTCGACGCTCGACGCTCGACGCTCGGCGCTCGGCGCTCGACGCTCGACGCTCGACGCTCGGTGCTCGACGCTTCGGCGCTCGACGCTCCGTGCTTCGGTGCTCGGCGCTCGACGCTCGACGCTCGACGCTCGGCGCTCGGCGCTCGACGCTCGACGCTCGACGCTCGACGCTCGGTGCTCGACGCTTCGGCGCTCGACGCTCGACGCTCGGCGCTCGACGCGCGCACCCTCGACGCTCGACGCACGCACCTCGGTGCTCGATGCTTCGGCGCTCGGTGCTCGATGCACGCACCCTCGACGCTCGACGCACGCACCTCGGTGCTCGATGCTTCGGCGCTCGGTGCTCGACGCACGCACCCTCGACGCTCGACGCATGCACCTCTGCGCTCGACGCGGCGGCGCTTGACGCACGCACTTCAGGTGCTCGACGCTTGGTGTCCGACGCTTAGGCGTCCGACGCGTGCACCTCGGCGTGTGACGCGACAGTGCTCGACGCACACTCTTTGGTGCTTGACGTCAATACTAGACGCTTCGGCGTTCTATTATGTCTGGGTTCCACCATTGCGTGACCTGTCAGGACAAGTTGCCTGCCAGCGACCCTCAATGAGACTGCGTCGCATGCTTGGGGCCGGACCATGCCGCATCTGCCCTGGCAGATAGGGCATACTGCCAGCTATGTGCGGGGTTTCAGACACGCACCCTTCGCCAGAGAGCGAGGAAGGCAGTTGGAGGTCGTTCCCCATCCTTGGGCTCGTCCCACACCGTCTCTGCCCCACTGTCATCGATCGTGTCGCTGCCGGCGACGTCTCAGCTCCCTCTGAGCCCATCTTCCCAGCTTACAGCTGGTCAGAGATCTCCAGCCAGGTGTGCTCGGGAACGTTCCCGCAGATCCTCCTCTCGCGGGGCTCGCCCCCATCGGGAGTCTCGATCCAGGTCTCGATCGCCTCGCCGGAGAAGGCACTCTCGCTCCCCTCGGAGGGGTAGGCGTTACCAGGACACATCTGGGGTGGCTGAGCTCACCTCCAAGATGTCACAATTTATGGAGCTCATGATGGGACAACAATCCCTCCTTATGACCCTAGTAAATGTGGCGCCTCGGGCCCCAGAGCTAGTAACCGGACCCAGCACTAGTCAGCTGACGGTTCCTCCACCAGTGCCCCAGGAAGTAGAGTGGGACGCCGATGCTGTCTCAAGGGACGCATCTGAAGCAGACCCGCTCTTTGAGGACACAGAGCCTGAGGTGGCATCCCAGCACTCTGGGCAGGACGACCCTGAAGTGCTGGATACTAATGACCCTATCTGGTCAGTGGTGGAGAGGGCAGCCCGTCACTTAGGCGTGGACTGGCCTGCGTCAGAGCCAACACGACGCTCTTTATTTGAGTTGCCATCGGCTCCGCCGCTTCAGTCCAGGATGCTCCCGGCGTTCCCGGATTTTATTAAGGAGGTGCAGTCCACCTGGGGAGCCCCGGCCTCCGCCCCTGCAACTTCTCGCAAGGCTTCGGCTTTTACCATGCACGGGGCGAGCGAAGCTGGATTAGCGTCCTTTCCGCGAGTGGGCGCCGCGTTCGCCGTGCTAGTAAAGGCACCGACATTATCGGGGCTGGCTAAGGACCCTTCCTGCCCTAACAGGCAGTGTAGGATTACGGAGGCCCACCTAAAAAAGGGTTATGCCGCGGCTACAGAGGCAGTTAGACTGTCTAACATGCCCAGCCTCCTGACAGTCTACCAGGTGGCGCTGATTCGCGACCTGCCTGAGTCCCCATCCGTCGGACTTAGAACCGAGCTGGGTGCAGTTGCACAGTTTTTGGTTAAGCTGGCTCAGCTGAATGCGCGAGCACAGGGCAGGAGCATTGCTTCCCTTGTAGTGGCAAGGAGGCAGCTCTGGCTCTCACAGGCCAGGGTACAGGAGCCTGATAAGGCCCCGTTGCTAGATGCTCCTATATCCCCGGGGCACACGTTTGGCCTAGCGGTGGAGGAGATGCTGCAACGCTCCGTCAAGGCGCGTGAGGCATCGCAGCAGTTGGCTAAGTTGTGGCCAAGCAAGCCTTTCCAGCCAAGGCGGCCGCAGGAGCGCCAATGGCGCAGGGCGCCACCGCAGCGGCAAGCGCACCCACAGGGCAGTAAAACCGCCCCTTTGGGGGTTTCAGCACGCAGCCAACCCACGTTTGCAAGACCGCAGCGCGGAGGGTGGCGCCCCAGAGGAGGTAGCAGACCACGCCCTCGTGGCTCTGGTCAGGCCCCTCGTGAGCGAGCGCAGCCTAAGCAGCCCTGAGAAACCCTGGCAGCCATTAACCCACCCCTACACTGTTCCACAGCTTCTGTTCTGGCAACAATGCACCAACGACATCTGGGTGCGCAAGACTATACTCACCGGGTACACCCTTCAATTCCGGTTAAATCCCCCCCCCCTTCAGGGGAGTGGTGGTAACTGCAGTGAAGGACTCGGTTCAGTCCTCAGCTCTAGCTCTAAAGCTATTTCGGCTTGCCATGTACGCATTGACGGGTTATCACCTGGTTGCCATTTCCTGGCATCTCAGTTCCTAAAGGGCGCAAGACGCTTGCGGCCTCCAAGGTTGACCAGTTTACCGTCTTGGAGCCTTGATGTGGTGCTAGAAGCCCTTACCAATGCACCGTTCGAGCCTCTCCACAGTGTGGATATGAAGTTCGTGTCTATTAAGACTGCGTTTTTGCTGTCAGTGGTATCAGCAAAGCGTGTGGGCGAGTTACATGCACTTTCAGTGCATCCATCATGTACTCGTTTCGCAGGAGACGGTTCTAAGGTCTCCATGCGTCCAAATCCGGCCTTTTTACCCAAGGTCATATCCCCGTTTCACATGAACCAACCAGTCGAGTTGATGGCGTTCCATCCTCCTCCTTTTTCTTCCCAAGAGGAAGAGCGGTTACACATGCTCTGCCCTGTGCGGGCATTGAGGTGTTATATTGATCGCACAAAGACTGTGAGGCAAACAGAACAGCTGTTCATATGCCATGGTTCTAAAACTTTGGGTCAGCCGCTGTCTAAGCAACGCCTTTCTCATTGGATAGTGGATGCTATTCAGTTAGCATATGATTCTATGGGCCTTCCGCCACCAGGGCAGTTGAAGGCACATTCCACTAGGGGTATGGCAACATCCTGGGCCCTCTTTAGAGGGGTGCCGATGTCTGACATTTGCGCTGCAGCCAGTTGGGTTACACCGCATACATTTACGAGGTTCTACCGGTTGAATGTACTGGAATCCACTGCTCCGTCATTTGGAGCATCTGTGTTGCACTCTATGATGCCTCAGGTTGCGGACGTCTAGAGTGGTTGACAATATGGTGTGACTATTCCACCTTGGGACAGGTGTCATTGCGAGCATAGACGCTGAGGCGCAGCTCCGCATATGTGTAGATGTACTGCCTACGCAGTTGCGTTATGACGTAAGGCTGTCCTACTGCCGAGAATCCTCCCTCGCGACGGCTTGGGTACACTGTTCCCATACCTTGATGGTTATTTTCGACTTGAAAGGGAACGATAGGTTGCGGATGCAACCCCGGTTCCCAGAAAGAGAAAATAACCATCAAGCCGCGAGGTCGCTCTGGAGGCCTTCACGGCCTGAAGGGCAAAAGAGGAAGTGACTCTCCGCGCGCTGCGTATAGTAAGCTCCCAGGGGGGCGGGCTTACACGGCAGCTTGCGCGGAGGCCAATCGGCAGCTTTGACATAAAGCTCAGCCAATCCCTACTGCCTGACGGCAATGTCCCATACCTTGATGGTTATTTTCTCTTTCAGGGAACCGGGGTTGCATCCGCAACCTATCGTTTTATTGGATAACACCCTGGGAGCTCGACAGAACAGTGTGTATGCATATTGCTAAAATGGAAACCAAATATACACGATTCAAATGGGAATCGTATTCAGATTTTAAGCACAAATTTGATAGACTTCACAGTGCAAAGGAGGAAGGCAGACAATGCAAATGAGGCAACTGGCTCCTACTTTTTAGATCATACGAGAAAATTGAACCCAATTAAGCTTTTAACCGCCTGCAGTCTGGAATGAGTTTGAAATGTTGTTGTAACACCTCACTGGGCAACAGCAATTGCATTATATGAAAGTTCCTGTTAATTTCTCAGCGGCACAGCTACCGGTGCCACTCAGAGTTGGAGGGAGACGGTCGGCCACTTGCCCATAAAACAATACTTTCCGGGATCATTTCTATAGTGATTTGCCAGCGAAATGCGTTTATAAAGTGTTTGGACTCGCTATCAACGAGGAAGAGTGAGAGTGTTCACTTTTGAGCGTGAAGGAGGCAGTGAGTGTTGATTTTTGGCCAACTGCTCCCTGTTATTGATGACCCCTCCAGTGTTCCTTAGGGGGCTGGAGGAAGCGGACACGTTCTGAGTGGGTATCTTGCCTAAAGGTACGCAAGACGAACTACAGTTGCAAAGCACTGCTGCTTTTTCGACGATTGATTAAAACTATCAATCTGACTGAAAACACGGATCACATTAATTGTGATCGGTTTGATACCAATAGGCTTACATGGCAGGTATTGTGTATAGACAATGTCATATACACAGAAATGAACACGGATAGTGTTTATTAAGGGCTGACTCATTGAAACGTTCGAGAGATCTCGGTGTACTGGACAAATATACTGGATTTTTTCCATGTCGTAATTGTGCCGCCTGTGATAATGCGTTTGAAACTAGAGATAATGTGAGATAATGTCTGTTACTGGCGGATAGTTTACAAATGTACTCAATTATGTTACAACTTTTGTGTCTACGAAACATATCTGTAACATTTATGTAATGCCTGTGTGGTTTTTTCATGAAGTTAATTTGCTAACAGACTGTTCTGATTTGTTTCTAACCGTGAAGCGATCGCTCTGTTTGCCGTATATTTTCTGTCTGTAAGAGGAGTGTCCTTGTGATCCCATATAGAATGCGACGAAACAGGTCGCCCTCCTTAATATAAACAGATAAAGAATAAGTTCACGCACACACCAGGTGATTTACTGTAGCGTCAGACATTGGAGGTTCAGCAGTGTACTGCAGTGTTGTGCAAAGTCGTCGGTGTAAGTCAGGATGGCCGAGCGGTCTAAGGCGCTGCGTTCAGGTTGCAGTCTCTCTGGAGGCGTGGGTTCGAATCCCACTTCTGACAAATCAGTTTGCTTATTTATTTCTTAAAACGTCCACCTAATGCTTGGTAATTTGATTTGTTTTTCTTGTTAGTATTCAAATCACAAGGTCGTTAAATGAGAGAAAGTCACCGCAAGCCTGCACCTCACCACATCCTTCACACTGTTAAACTGCCTCATTATGACGAGGCCTCTAATTATGCCTTTCCAATACTTTGAATGTGTTATTGTTCAGTTTAACATGAGAACATCTTGGTAGAACACATAATGTCCGCAGGACTTATTTTCCTCGGGTTCTAGTATCAAGTTTTGAGTGTGTGGCCGGTTAGCTCAGTTGGTTAGAGCGTGGTGCTAATAACGCCAAGGTCGCGGGTTCGATCCCCGTACGGGCCATGGCTTTTCTTCTTTAAAGAAACCACAGCATTTGTAATGGTGCCAAAATGAACAATCTTTAACAAAATGAACCGAAGCGATATGAAGTACAACCAGTAATATTTCAGACTTCCTGAGCTTTAAACATGTATTAACAATGAACACATACAATCAATTAAAAACAAAGCTTACGTAGTCGGCAGGATTCGAACCTGCGCGGGGAAACCCCAATGGATTTCAAGTCCATCGCCTTAACCACTCGGCCACAACTACATGCTCGCACGGTTAGTTGTGAAAATATCCAAAAGAAGTAAACGGCTCCCGCAGTAATGCTGTAGATGGCAGTATAGGCTAACTAATGAACCCAAGTCAAATGCCTTTGTTGAAACTCTATCAGATTTGTACAAGGCAAGCACACGTGGGAAAAGTAAATACAATATACTTTCTGTTAACGCTCATAATAATGAATACATCTTTATTTCAAAATACGTAGCTATTTAACTGATCTTTTCAAAACACCCCAATCCACAAAAACAAAGTAGTTATTTATTTCAACTGAAAAACTGACTTGCTTCATGGCTGCTGCCAGAGCACTCGAGAACGTTCTGGCTAGCGTGAGCGGACTAAGCAGATAACAAGATCTACAAAATATCACATGCCAATAAAACTTACCATAATTATGTTCATTTTATTATTATTTATTTAGCAGACGCCTTTATCCGTGGAGACTTACAGAGACTAGGGTGTGTGAACTATGCATCAGCTGTAGAGTCACTTACATTTACATCTCACCCGAAAAACGGAGCACAAGGAGATTAAGTGACTTGCTCAGGGTCACACAATGAGTCAGTGGCTGAGGTGGGATTTGTGCCGGGGGACCTCCTGGTTACAAGCCCTTTATCTTTAACCACTGGACCACACAGCCTCCTATAACAAAATCAGACCCCAGATGGGACTCGAAACCACAATCCATGGCTTAGAAAGCCAGTGCCTTATCCATTAGGCCACAAGGGCTGACACGAAAAGCACATTTGGTAGTAAAAAAGAAAGTGGGAACAATAGTATCGTTGTTTAATACATCCTATCCAAGCCATCGTTGGTGTTCAAACACAGCAGAGTGTTACATTGGGAAAGGGCCGTACTTGTCAGTACGTATTTGACATTCATGTGGGAAGATTTAAGATTGTGAAGAAGTTTAAATATGCTGCGTATTTGCGCATTGGGAACCTTACATAATTAGGTTTTTGATTAATGCCACTTTCTTACAGACAGTAATCAAGGTGACGATACAAGACCAGAGCCAATAAAGCAGTTATTTTCCTGTCCTTTCATTACCATATTCTAGTGTGCTTGTTCAGAATATGCGTGAATCGTGAAAACGTCTTGCCAATATGTGAACAAAGCCAGCATTCACTTTATTGATCACCATGTGGATTAACCGCTATTGGAACACAGATGATTGTGTTAAAGATGTTAATAGACTTTTAATGTACACGTTTTAGAGCTAAACATTTGTTGAGACAGTTCAAGCGCTGTAGCAGTGTTTAACTATTTCCTGGATGTTTGCCTTTTGGTCTTACTCTGGAAAAAGTAATAATAATAATAAAAAGTAGGCAAAACCATTTTTTGAGAAACCGCATTTGGGAGAAAAACTAACAGTTTGGAAACACATTTGCAAAGGCATTGGATTCTATTGTGGTGTTTCCGAACTGTTGAACGTTTCTCATTACATGCAGGTTTACTGGCTTGACAAAAAGGCGATTGACGAAAAGAATGCTGTCTCGATAGCAACATTGCGTCAAGCTGAAATAGCTCAGTTGGGAGAGCGTTAGACTGTAACGGTCCCTGCTTCGATACCGGGTTTTTGTAAACAGCACGACTAGGGTTATTTGTTCTTAATTAATTTTTTGAATTAAAAAAACAGCACACTTTTTCTTTAGTGTAATTGGAGGAAATAAAAACGTATTATAGTGCCATTTTCTAATGCGATAAAGAAATGCAAAAAGCATCATCTCTGCGTGGGCTTGAAACACCAAAATTTCGATTAACAGCCGAACGTGCTAACCGATTATGGTGTTTTATTAGATAACACCCTGGGAGCTCAACAGAACAGTGTGTGTGCATATTGCTAAAATGGAAACCAAATATACACGATTCAAATGGGAATCGTATTCAGATTTTAAGCACAAATTTGATAGACTTCACAGTGCAAAGGAGGAAGGCAGACAATGCAAATGAGGCAACTGGCTCCTACTTTTTAAATCATACGAGAAACTTGAACCCAATTAAGCTTTTAACCGCCTGCAGTTTGGAATGAGTTTGAAATGTTGTTGTAACACCTCACTGGGCAACAGCAATTGCATTATATGAAAGTTCCTGTTAATTTCTCAGCGGCACAGCTACCGGTGCCACTCAGAGTTGGAGGGAGACGGTCGGCCACTTGCCCATAAAACAATACTTTCAGGGATCATTTCTGCAGTTTGTTTTCAACAGAATTGCTAAACTATCTAGAGAGTATAAAGCATTCCTGCTTCAGAGGAAGTCTTCTGCCGGGATTTGGAGGGGCTTTCTTCAGGAGCTGTGGGGATGCCGATGCAACCAGGTGTGCGGAGGCACAATGTAATTCGTTTTACATTGTGCGGCAAAATTGAAGAGAATTACCTAACTAGAATCGACTTCAGTAGAAAGATTATCCAGAAAATGTTGGAGACTTCACCAAAAGACCTGAACTGTTTAATCAAGAGACCTGGAACTGAGGCAAGCTTTGATGTAAGTTTTGTAAATTCTAAAAAAATGGAAAAGTTTTTACAAAGATATAGAATGAGAAAGAATGAACTTCCTCTGAAACATTTTTTGGTTGAACCTCTGTCTGACCGGGAGATTAAAGTTGTGACTATACAGTTTTATAATGAGTCTGTTCATGAATATGACGTGGAAACATGGCTTAAGAGATACTGCAAAGTTACTTCATCTAGCCGCAAAGTTGTGGACAGAGATGGCGTGTGGAATGGAGCACGTCAGTGGCTCATTCAACTGTTTAAGGATCCAGAGGGGATTGGTGGGGTGCGTCACCTTCCCAGTAATGTGACTTTGGGGGCAGCTCGTGGGTTTGTTGTATACAATGGGATGCCGAAGCTGTGTCGTAACTGTGGACAACTGGGACACCTGGCTGTGAGTTGTTCTGTAACTAAATGCAAGAACTGTGGAGGGCCGCATGTAACTGCTCTCTGCCATGAGGAGAAACACTGCAATCTGTGTGGGGAAGAGGGCCATGTTTTCAAAACTTGCCCAGAGTTGTATACCAATATAGTTAAAGGACAGAGAGTAACACAACAGCAGGATGTTGAAAGGGAGGAGGAAGCCAGCAAAGAGAGAACAGAGGAACAGCAGGATGAAGACAGGAGTCTTAAAGAGGACCTGTATAGCTCAGAGTTTTCGGAAAATGAGCCTGATGTCTCTGCAGAGGAGGATAACAGTGATAATGAAATGGAGATAATACAGCTGACCGGTAAACGGAAGCCTGAAGAACAGGCTGTGGCTAAAACAAAAAAGAAAGTCTGGGGGGTTAATATTGCCCCTGATGTTGTGCACGATCAGGAAAGAGAGCATTTACTTGCACATATTGGGAAGCAAGAAAAGTGCCTGGCTGTGATTAGTAGTCCAGACACTCCAACTCGGGGGCTGGAAATTGAAAGAACTGATTTCCAGGGCTCTACATTTCTGGAGGAGGGAGATGTGCAGACATTCTCTGCTGTGTCTGTATTTTTGAAACCAGCAGTTGTAGCAGAGGGTGAGTCAGATAACAATGAAAAGGTGGCTACCATGGGCAAAGACAAAGACAAGATGGCTGCCACAAACAAAGACAAAGACAAGATGGCTGCCACAAACAAAGACAAAGACAAGATGGCTGCCACAAACAAAGACAAAGACAAAGACAAGATGGCTGCCACAAACAAAGACAAAGACAAAGACAAAGACAAAGACAAGATGGCTGCCACAAACAAAGACAAAGATAAAGGAGTTGATAACAATACAATCAACGACAAGGATAATATTGAGAACACAAGAGGAGACTATCAGTGGCATAACGTGGGAGAGAAAAAGAAGGGGGATAAAAAGGGACAAACAAATGATTAAGTTTGGGTTTTTTTCTGTCATTCTTGTTTATACAATGATGCTATTGAATTTATGTTCTGTAAATGTTAGAGGTATTAAAGGGACTGATAAGAGAAAGAGTGTTTTTGGTTACCTTAAATCTATTAGTGCCGATATTATATTTTTACAAGAGTGCAGTATTTCCTTTTCAAATGATTATGCAAATTTAAAGAAGGAATGGAATGTTGGGATATCTGTGTGGGCGGGATCAAATGTAGAAAAGGCTGCAGGGTTGGGGATTCTGTTTAAAAACCCTCATATTGAAGTTAAATCTGTTTCTGATATAATTCCAGGGCGTTTGTTAGCAGTTGATATAAAGTCATGAAACAGAAATTCGTTTAGTGAATATTTATGGGGCTCAAACGTGTGCAGAGAGGGAACATATTTTTGAACACTTAAGATTGCTTTTAGTGAGCAACAAAACTCTAATAGTGGCGGGAGATTTTAATTGTGGATTGTTACCTGCTGATAAAAGGAAGCGGAATTTAGATGAATCAGGAAAATTGTTAAAAATAATAGTGAAAGATGCTCACTTGAAGGATGCAGCAAAATGCTTTTGCCCATTAGACCCTGGTTTTACATGGTTCAATAATGCACAGTCCTCCTTTTCTAGAATAGATTTTTGTTTCGTTTCACAGTTTTTAAATGTGAAAAATTTTGAATTGGAAACTGTTTTTTTTTCAGACCACAAGAGTTTGGTGGTATCTGTTGAACTGGTTAACAATTTTGAATATGGAAGAGGTTCTTGGAAATTTAATTGTGCATTATTACAGAATCAGGATTTGGTTCAGGCTTTTAAAAAAAGGTATACAGAGTGGAAAGAGTTGAAAGTGTGTTTTGATTCGGTGTGTGAATGGTGGGAAATGATCAAGAGTAGGACAAAAGGCTATTTTATATCACTAGGAAGGAGGAGGGCAGAGGAAAGGAAAAATAAATATGTTAAATTACAAAAAAGATTACAAAACTTGTTTGGGTTGCAGAGTCAGGGGTTTGATTTCCAGGAGGAAATAAGAGATATTAAGGAGAAACTGTACAAGATGTTTTTAGAAATGGAAAAAAAGGTTATGTTTAGGGCTAGAGTCAAGTACATGGAAGAAAACGAGACTTGTAGTAGGTTTTTCTTTAAAGTAATGTTTAGGAAGAAGAGTTGTCTACAAGGCTTGAGAACTGAGAATGGGGGAGTTCTGAAAGGGAAAGATGAAATGTTAAAAATTGCAGAGGAGTTTTATAAATCTCTTTATGAAAAGAGAGAAACAGATCCTGTAATACAAGATTTGTTTCTTAAAAGTCTGGAAACCAAGGTAACATTAGAAGAGAATAATGATTTGTTGAGGGATATAAATTTGGATGAGATTAAAGAAGCATGCTTTTCTTTTAAAACAGGTAAGACTCCTGGATCAGATGGGTTGCCCATAGAATTTTATTGCACCTTTTGGGAAGTGATTAAAGAAGATTTATTAGAAGTTTTCAATGAATGTTTGAGCAGTGGACTAATGAGCGATTCTATGAGGGAAGGGCTGATAACTCTCCTATTTAAAAATAAAGGGGAAAAAGAGGAGCTGAAAAACTGGAGGCCTATTAGTCTCCTCAATTGTGACTATAAGATCTTGTCCAAGATAATAATGTTTAGGTTTCAAAATATAACGGCAAAATTAATTGATCCTGACCAAGTATGTGGTGTTCCAGGAAGAGCTATTGCTGAGAATTTAGTATTGATTAGAGATGCATGTATCTATGCAAAGGAGAGAGATTCGCCTTTATGTTTAATTAATCTTGACCAAGAAAAGGCCTATGATCGGGTTGATCATTGTTTTATGTTTAAAGTTTTGGAGTACATGGGTTTGGATCAAAGATTTATTAGATGGGTGAAGATGCTGTACAGAGGCATCAGTAGTAAAGTGATTGTTAATGGATTTATGTCTGCTGGTTTTGAGGTGAAGTCAGGGGTGAGACAGGGGTGTCCTTTGTCACCCCTGTTATATATTTATTGTTTAGAACCTGCACTTTTGCGAATTAGAAAGAATACACAGATTGAGGGGGTGGTAATTCCTGGCTCTGATCATCAGGAGGTTAAAGCCTTAGCATACATGGATGATGTGACATTGATGTGTAAAGACTTCTACTCTATTCAGGAAGCTTTGAAAATTATGGTTTTATATGGGAAAGCTTCTGGTTCGAAAATTAATATGGAGAAAAGTGAGGCATTTTGTATGGGGGAGTGGGAGGAGAGAGATGAAATTAAGAAAATGTTAAAATTGAAGAATGATTACATTAAAGTTTTAGGCATGATTTTTGATAAAAATGTGAGTGGGGTAAGGAATTGGGTGGAGGTGATGAGTAAAGTGAGAAAGAAAATCACTTTCTGGAATCCCAGAAAGTTGTCAATGGAAGGTAAAATTTTAATAATTAAAGTGGTGTTTATGTCAATGCTCTTATATGTAGCAAAGGTTTTTCCTCCGGACAGAGCATCTTGCAAATCGATTAATAGGGAGCTGTTTATTTTCTTTTGGTGGGGGGAGAATGGAAAAGGTGAAAAGGGAAACTGTAATGTTGGAAAAGAAAAATGGAGGGAAAGGTTTTCCTAATGTCATTTTTTATTTGTATGCAAATTTTGTCTGTTTTCTAATTAACACAATTCTTCAGATGAATAAGAAATGCAGTTTCTTTGCCAGGTATTTTTTTGGACATTTTGTAAGAAAGATGGGATTAATTTATATAAATTTGACAGTGCCCTACAGTTGGATGATGCCTTTTGTATACAAGAAGGCTTCACGGTTTATTTTAGAATATGATCTGATGGATTGGCCAAAAGCAAAGTGGAAACCTAGAGATTTGCAGAAAAATAAACTGGCAAATGATAAATTAATCAAAGTTAATTTTCAATGTGCACACGTGTCAACAGTTGTGTGGAGAAATGTAGGATATCCTGGCTTATCTAATACTCAGAAGGATATAGCTTGGCTATCTGTACATGCACGCTTACCTTGTCGGCAGCTTATGTACAAAAGTCAAATGGCAATGACAGATACATGTGTCAGATCTGATTGTAAAGAAACTGAGTCGGTTGAACATGTCTTTTGTAACTGTAAGTTTGCTAAAGGATGTTGGGGGAGGTTAAAAGTGCTTCTGAAAAAATTTATCAAAACAAATGAATTGACATGTAATGTGATTATGTATGGGCCAAGAGGGGGTTTAAAAACAGATAATTGGAAGAAGGCATGGCTGATCATCAACAGTGCCAAAGAAGCTTTGTGGTTGTTGAGAAACATGAATCTGTATAATAAAACAAAAAATCAAGCAACAGAAATTGATTTTTGTAAAATTGTTTTTGGTAGAGTGAAAGATTATATATGGATGGATATTAAGAACTTGGGAAGAAACAATGCAATGAAAAACTGGAAAATTAATTCAATGACAGATTTATTTTTGTAAAATGTATGTTTTGGTGATGTGATTATGTAATGGATTTTCTAATAAACTTTTATATAAAGCACTGCTGCTTTTTCGATGATTGATTAAAACTATCAATCTGACTGAAAACACAGATCACATTAATTGTGATCGGTTTGATACCAATAGGCTTACATGACAGGTATTGTGTATAGACAATGTCATATACACGGAAATGAACACGGACAGTGTTTTTTTAAGGGCTGACTCATTTTAATGTTCGAGAGATCTAGGTGTACTGGACAAATATACTGGATTTTTTCCATGTTGTAATTGTGCCGCCTGTGATAATGCGTTTGAAACTAGAGATAATGTGAGATAATGTCTGTTACTGGCGGATAGTTTACAAATGTACTCAATTATGTTACAACTTTTGTGTCTACGAAACATATCTGTAACATTTATGTAATGCCTGTGTGGTATTTTCATGAAGTTAATTTGCTAACAGACTGTTCTGATTTGTTTCTAACCGTGAAGCGATCGCTCTGTTTGCCGTATATTTTCTGTCTGTAAGAGGAGTGTCCTTGTGATCCCATATAGAATGCGAAGAAACAGGTCGCCCTCCTTAATATAAACAGACAAAGAATAAGTTCACGCACACACCAGGTGATTTACTGTAGTGTCAGACATTGGAGGTTCAGCAGTGTACTGCAGTGTTGTGCAAAGTCGTCGGTGTAAGTCAGGATGGCCGAGCGGTCTAAGGCGCTGCGTTCAGGTCGCAGTCTCTCTGGAGGCGTGGGTTCGAATCCCACTTCTGACAAATCTGTTTGTTTATTTATTTCTTAAAACGTCCACCGAATGCTTGGTAATTTGATTTGTTTTTCTTGTTAGTATTCAAATCACAAGGTCGTTAAATGAGAGAAAGTCACCGCAAGCCTGCACCTCACCATATCCTTCACACTGTTAAACTGCCTCATTATGACGAGGCCTCTAATTATGCCTTTCCAATACTTTGAATGTGTTATTGTTCAGTTTAACATGAGAACATCTTGGTAGAACAATCATAATGTCCGCAGGACTTATTTTCCTCGGGTTCTAGTATCAAGTATTGAGTGTGTGGCCGGTTAGCTCAGTTGGTTAGAGCGTGGTGCTAATAACGCCAAGGTCACGGGTTCGATCCCCGTACGGGCCACGGCTTTTCTTCTTTAAAGAAACCACAGCATTTGTAATGGTGCCAAAATGAACATTCTTTAACAAAATGAACCGAAGCGATATGAAGTACAACCAGTAATATTTCAGACTTCCTGAGCTTTAAACATGTATTGACAATGAACACGTACAATTAAAAACAAAGCTTACGTAGTCGGCAAGATTCAAACCTGCGCGGGGGAAACCCCAATGGATTTCTAGTCCAGCGTCTTAACCACTCGGCCACGACTACATGCTCGCACGGTTAGTTGTGAAAATATCCAAAAGAAGTAAACGGCTCCCGCAGTAATGCTGTAGATGGCAGTATAGGCTAACTAATGAACCAAAGTCAAATGCCTTTGTTGAAACTCTGTCAGATTTGTACAAGGCAAGCACACGTGGGAAATGTAAATACAATATACTTTCTGTTAGCGTTCATAATAATGAATACATCTTTATTTCAAAATACGTAGCTATTTAACTGATCTTTTCAAAACACCCCCATCCACAAAAACAAAGTAGATATTTATTTCAACTGAAAAACTGACTTGCTTCATGGCTGCTGCCAGAGCACTCGAGAACGTTCTGGCTAGCGTGAGCGGACTAAGCAGATAACAAGATCTACAAAATATCACACGCCAATAAAACTTACCATAATTATGTTCATTTTATTATTATTTATTTAGCAGATGCCTTTATCCGTGGAGACTTACAGAGACTAGGGTGTGTGAACTATGCATCAGCTGTAGAGTCACTTACATTTACATCTCACCCGAAAAACGGAGCACAAGGAGATTAAGTGACTTGCTCAGGGTCACACAATGAGTCAGTGGCTGAGGTGGGATTTGTGCCGGGGGACCTCCTGGTTACAAACCCTTTATCTTTAACCACTGGACCACACAGCCTCCTATAACAAAATCACACCCCAGATGGGACTCGAAACCACAATCCATGGCTTAGAAAGCCAGTGCCTTATCCATTAGGCCACAAGGGCTGACACGAAAAGCACATTTTTAGTAATAAAGAAAGTGGGAACAATAGTATCGTGGTTTAATACATCATATCCAAGCCATCGTTGGTGTTCAAACACAGCAGAGTGTTACATTGGGAAAGGGCCGTACTTGTCAGTACGTATTTGACATTCATGTGAGAAGATTTAAGATTGTGAAGAAGTTTAAATATGCTGCGTATTTGCGCATTGGGAACCTTACATAATTAGGTTTTTGATTAATGCCACAATCTTACAGACAATAATCAAGGTGACGATACAAGACCAGAGCCAATAAAGCAGTTATTTTCCTGTCCTTTCATTACCATATTCTAGTGTGCTTGTTCAGAATATGCGTGAATCGTGAAAACGTCTTGCCAATATGTGAACAAAGCCAGCATTCACTTTATTGATCACCATGTGGATTAACCGCTATTTGGAACACAGATGATAGTGTTAAAGATGTTTTTTACACGTTTTAGAGCTAAACGTTTGTTGAGACAGTTCAAGCGCTGTAGCAGTGTTTAACTATTTCCTGGATGTTTGCCTTTTGGTCTTACTCTGGAAAAAGTAATAATAATAATAAAAAGTAGGCAAAACCATTTTTTGAGAAACCGCATTTGGGAGAAAAACTAACAGTTTGGAAACACATTTGCAAAGGCATTGGATTCTATTGTGGTGTTTCCGAACTGTTGAACGTTTCTCATTACATGCAGGTTTACTGGATGGACAAAAAGGCGATTGACGAAAAGAATGCTGTCTCGATAGCAAAATCACGTCAAGCTGAAATAGCTCAGTTGGGAGAGGGTTAGACTGTAACGGTCCCTGCTTCGATACCGGGTTTTTTGTAAACAGCACGACTAGGGTTATTTGTTCTTAATTAATTTTTTGAATTAAAAAAACAGCACATTTTTTCTTTAGTGTAATTGGAGGAAATAAAAACGTATTATAGTG
This sequence comes from Acipenser ruthenus, assembly GCF_902713425.1. Taxonomy (NCBI): domain Eukaryota; kingdom Metazoa; phylum Chordata; class Actinopteri; order Acipenseriformes; family Acipenseridae; genus Acipenser; species Acipenser ruthenus. Next base: position 9,196,791 of record NC_081220.1, read on the forward strand.
CCATTTTCTAATGCGATAAAGAAATGCAAAAAGCATCATCTCTGCGTGGGCTTGAAACACCAAAATTTCGATTAACAGCCGAACGTGCTAACCGATTATGGTGTTTTATTAGATAACACCCTGGGAGCTCAACAGAACAGTGTGTATGCATATTGCTAAAATGGAAACCAAATATACACGATTCAAATGGGAATCGTATTCAGATTTTAAGCACAAATTTGATAGACTTCACAGTGCAAAGGAGGAAGGCAGACAATGCAAATGAGGCAACTGGCTCCTACTTTTTAAATCATACGAGAAACTTGAACCCAATTAAGCTTTTAACCGCCTGCAGTTTGGAATGAGTTTAAAATGTTGTTGTAACACCTCACTGGGCAACAGCAATTGCATTATATGAAAGCTCCTGTTTATTTGTCAGCGGCACAGCTACCGGTGCCACTCAGAGTTGGAGGGAGACTGTCGGCCACTTGCCCATAAAACAATACTTTCAGTGATCATTTCTATAGTGATTTGCCAGCGAAATGCGTTCATAAATTGTTTGGACTCGCTATCCACGAGGAAGAGTGAGAGTGTTCGTTTTTGAGCGTCAAGGAGACAGCGAGTGTTTTTTTTTTTTGGCCAACTGCTCCCTGTTATTGATGACCCCTCCAGTGTTCCTTAGGGGGCTGGAGGAAGCGGACACGTTCTGAGTGGGTATCTTACCAAATGGTACGCAAGACGAACTACAGTTGCAAAGCACTGCTGCTTTTTCGATGATTGATTAAAACTATCAATCTGACTGAAAACACGGATCACATTAATTGTGATCGGTTTGATACCAATAGGCTTACATGGCAGGTATTGTGTATAGACAACGTCATTTACACAGAAATGAACACGGACAGTGTTTATTAAGGGCTGACTCATTGAAACGTTCGAGAGATCTCGGTGTACTGGACAAATATACTGGATTTTTTCCATGTGTGGCGTCCACGACCTATTCTCTATTTAACTGTAACAAGACTTCTAGGCCGCTTCCATTCTGCAACAACAGTGATCTTCTCAGGGTCAGTGGCTACACCCTCACGGGAAACCAAATGCCCCAGATATTTAACTTTTGTACGGAAGAAACAGCACTTACTGAGATTAGCCTTAAGGCCCTGATGTTGAAGGCGACTAAGGACCATTTCTAGACGTCCCAGATGCTGTTCCACAGTCGAAGAAAACACAACCACATCATCCAAGTACAAGAGGAGAGACTGGCAACTCTGATCTCCAAACAGTCGCTCCATTAGTCGCTGGAATGTGCCAGGGGCATTACAGAGTCCGAAAGGCATCCTGTTAAACTCAAACAGACCAAAAGGGGTACAAAATGCCGTTTTATGCCGATCAGGTTCTGCTACCGGAACTTGATTATATCCGCTTGCTAAATCAAGTGTGGAGAACCAACGCGCGCCTGAGAGGGCATCCAAGTGTTCTTCAATACGGGGTAGGGGGTATGCATCCTTCCGGGTCCGGGCATTAAGTTGCCTGTAATCAACACACATACGCAGACTGCCATCTTTCTTCTGCACCAACACAATAGGAGAAGCATAAGGGCTACTACTCTCACGAATAACCTGGCTTTCCAACAGCTGCTTTATATGGGCCTTTACGGCCTCATATTGCGAAGGGGGTATTCTTCTATGTCGTTGGCAGACTGGCACATTGTCCACCAGGGGGATCTCATGGGTAATAACCTTGGTACACCCTATATCACCCTCACCCTCAGCAAACACAGTATGGTACTTGTGTAGCAACTGCTGCACCTGCTGCTGTTCAACTAAGGTTAACCCAGATAAATCAAGGCCAGAAAAATCAGATAAGGAGCCCATGTTACTAGATGGTACACCCTGCACATTAATAATTGCAACATGTTCAGGGGCCCCTACCTCCTCAAATTGGATACCTGTAGCAGGGTCCTGCACTACCTCTACCCAATGTGCTGTTCCCAAAACTTCACGGGGATGTAAATAGGCTACATTCACCCCTACATTTACCACTGGTACCTGTACCTGCCCCTTTACTATATTTACTACAGCGGAAGGCAATAGGAGTCCAGTAGGTAGGGTACCTTCACCTGGCCCCAAGGGTTCTAATAGTGCTGTCCATGGCAACATACTACCACCCTGAGGGCCAGTAGCCTGAACCATAACCATCGTTCCAGCAGGAATACTGACTAACCCAGCTCCCTGCACTTTTATCTTACCCACCTGGGATGTGCCAGTCACCACGCGTCGACAAAAATGAAGTGCCTTCTGCCAATCTACACCTGCATTAACAACAGGGGGGACCTGAAAAAGCACGGGCCCATGTTGTGAGAATAACTCACGATAACACTCCTCAATTACATTCATTCCCAGAAGCCCTGGTAGCTCTCCTCTACAACACTTGGCCCCAATGCCTGGGGGGTCTTTAACAACCAAAACCCCACGACTGGGAATTAACTTCCCCAATACTTGTACATCCAACTCCAAATAACCCACATACGGTATCTCTAAACCATTGGCAGCTTGAAGCCTTAACCAACCACAATCTCTAAGCTTCCCCCCACCTCTAAACTTAAAATTCTGGGAAAAGAAACTTTCTGTAACAGTAGTAACCATTGAACCAGTATCCAATACACAAGGCACTAAGACCCCACTCATATAGACTTTCACTACCGGACAACGGCCTAACAAACATGATACCGCAGTGGCGCTATCTGGAGTAGCACTGGAGCCTACACTGCCCCCAACCAATGTATGGCTCTGTACACTGGCGGGCCCTAGTTTTCCGATGGCAGAGTCCTGCTACTGGGCTCTAACCTCCCCCATCACTACCAGGCACTTGCCCATGTTGTGACTGCTCTCGCACACAACGCCGCGCAATATGGCCAGCCAGGTTGCACCGATTACAAATGGGCCTCCCTTCTGAATCATACCTATACCTAGAAAGGCTCGGAGATGCCCCCTGTCCTTTACTAATAGCCCGGGGCTGTTCTAAGAGCTGTAATAAGTGATCAATTTGCAACTGTTGACTACTTAAAATCCCTTTAATTTCCTCCAACTCACTATCCTGTGTTTTTAATACAGCAACCGCTTCACAACTGCCTTGGATACTACTGAGTCGGGCTGGGGGAGCACGAACAGCACTAATTGATCCCCGTTCCCCTTCCTGAACCCATCTAATTGCCTCTTGACGTAAGGCTATTAAAGTAATCTGTGGGTCTCGACGTACGATACCTTTTAACTCCCGGCGCAACATACTGTCTCGCACATTCTCTGTGAATTGATCCCTTAGCACAATCTCTGAATTTGGAATACTGTTAGAATTACTCCGCAAGACCATTTCGAGTAAGGACATTAATGCATGGGAGTACTCATTAAGAGACTCCCCCTCTTTCTGCCTTCGCTCAAAAAACTGCTTGTACAAACCCACATAGGACTGAGAACAGCCGTATAATTCAATCAATATTTTAAATACTTTCTCAGGATCCTCTCTTTCTTCCTTGGATCGGTATTTTATCTCATTTCTAGCCTCCCCTTCTAAATGGTCATATAAAAAAATTGCCTGATCTACTTTAGACATATGTCAGGCCCTAATGCTAGTCCGTGCTTCCTCCACCCAATCATCAATAGACAATCCACCAACCATGGTCTTACCTTGGAATTTGGGGCACCTCCGTTCCCGTGGTAAATACACTAATCTTTCAGTTACCGCAGGGCTTTCTCCTGGTACAGCTGCAAGTACATTCTGCTGTCTAGCAGCCAGGGTATCATGAGCTGCCCTCAGCGCCTGCAACTGCTCCCTCAACTGCTCCATTTCTGCCATTTTAGCACCTTAAGACAAGTTAGCGCTAAAATGAAAAATAAACTTGATGGGGAGTGTTCTCTAGGGTGCCGAGTCTTCTACATCCACGTTAGAAGAGCCAAGCCACTGTTTCCCTATCTTTCCCTTTATACAAAAAAAAAAAAATAAACAAACAAATAACTTCAGCACTGCAGCATACACAACCAATTTCCAAAGGTCCTGCCGACTACGCCAAATGTGGCGTCCACGACCTATTCTCTATTTAACTGTACAGGTCGCGATGCAGACTACGCCATCTATAGTTTAACGAGAAATAGAACCTCACAACCTTATTAATCTAGCAGCAATATTTGGGTACCCCACACAGAGCCCCTCTCAAATAAATGAAAAGACAAAAGAATGGAAATTGGTTGTGCCAACAAAATCTTTATTATCAACAACAACACTAAAACCCACAATTGCTGCAGTGCAATTACACACAATCTTAACCATATATCTTGCACAATAGAATAATTGCTTATTTATTGTCCCCAGCGACACCTAGAGGAGAGATAGAGAAACGTCCATCCAATTAATAAATATTTGGCTGCTCCACCCACCAAAGCCCAGAAGGGCAGTCAACCACCACCTGTGATAAAATAAACAAAAGAAACCACACGTGAATTATTAAAGTAAATATATTAACAGTGTAACTATAAACAAAATCACCACACCAAACATAATAGTGCACAATTCAAAAAGAAAACACAACCCTGCACCTTACTTGACTAAACGTTCAATGCTCTGTAGAGCAGAGCAGCTACAATAGCGACGCTCTCCCTCTCAGCTCCTATAGACACACACTAAAAGCTAGCTAAACGCTGCACGATACTATTAAAACTGTAAAGACAAATAAAAACGTGCGTACACAAACTAAAACAAACAAGGGACAATAATAAGCAAAAACAATGTGCAAGATAAACACAGGGAAAGACAACTAGCAGAAACAGTGGCTGGCGGCGTTCCACTTCCTCGGGAGAGTCCGGAATACTGACGTCCAAAAGTATATCCGCCGACTCGCCTCGTCACAGGGGGAACCACGGGAACACAGGAACACCAAAACACAGCTGCACATCGACTACCTGGTTCTCTTGCACCCTTATGGTGCCGATATTTATAATGCCAACAATTAACACTTCCTGGTTCCCGCGGTCCCACCTGTTACACATGTCGTAATTGTGCCGCCTGTGATAATGCGTTCTTATCTCCTATGTCCGCTAACGCTAGGCACAACGTGCCCGAGTGCTGTAGCAGCAGCCATGAAGCAAGTTAGTTTTTCAGTAGAAATAAGGCTTTTGTGTATGGGTGTTTTGAAAAGATTAGTTAAATAGCTACGTATTTTGAAATAAGGATGTATTCATTATTATGAACGTTGGCCGAAAGGATATTGTATTATTATTTCCCACGTGTGCTTGACTTGTACAAATCTGATAGAGTTTCAACAAAGGCATTTGACTTGGGTTCATTATTTAGCCTATACTGCCATCTGCAGCATTACTGCGGGTGTCGTTTGCTTCTTTTGACAATAATACGGCTGTTTTCACGGAAAACCGTGAGATCATGTAGCCGTGGCCGAGTGGTTAATGAACAAACAGAGCTGTCAGAAAAGGAATTCGAACCCACGCTTCCAGGGTAACTGTGATCTGAACGCAGCGCCATAGCTCGCTCAACCATCCTGAATTACACACGTCTTTTTACAACATTGCAGTACACTGCTGAACCTCCGATGTCTGACGCTGCAGTAAATCAACTCGTGTGTGCGTGTACTTATTCTTTTTCTGTTTATATGAAGGAGGGCGACCTGTTTTGTCGCATTCTATATGGGATTGTAGCAGCCACACCCAGTGACATCCAGTGAGAGTCCTAATACCGACACTACTAAAAATTAATTAAAAGGTTTGGAATAGGAATGACAACAGAATGACAAAGGCAGAATGACAGTTCACAAAGCTTTATTACAATGATCCATGATTCACATAAATCAGTTCAAATAACTAACAATAAAATGTATTAAAGTTGTACTAAAAACAAGGAGGGGAAATTGAATAAAGCCAGCCAATAGCCACATTTTAAAAGCATGGGGTATTAGACCAACATATAGCAGCGATTACACTTCTCTTTAAGAGTGCTAGGTGATTGGAAACAGCTCTTCCCAGCAAGGGTTCAACAACAAAAGCCAGATTGTTAATATACAAAAGTTTTAACAGTATTAGGGAACGTTAGCTGCAACATTACAGGTTTAACTATATTAGAGCAATTCAAGAACAATACAAGTTTAGTTAAGATAATTAGCAGCGACGTTCAGGTTTAGCAGCGGTGTAGCATAAGTAAACAGAACCAAAAGGTGTGGTGACATTTACCTGCTGCTGGAACACTTTTAATCTAACAAAACAAAATTGATGAGACCGGGATTTAACCACACATCTCAGAGCTTTATTCAACAGACTAGCTCTCGAATTATCCAGCACTTTACTTTTGGAATATACTCAAACGGCTGTAACACCGCAGACACAGAAACAGCGCGTCTCCAGAACACTCATCTACAGCAGCAGCACACCGAATCTCAGGTCCCACGCACGTGTCGGTACTTCCTCTCTCACCCCGCCTCAGAGAAAGAAACTTTCTCCCGACAGCCCGCTAGCTCAGTCGGTAGATCATAAGACTCTTAATCTCAGGGTCGTGGGTTCGAGCCCCACGTTGGGCGTCCTTTTTAAATACAAATTGTAGATGTTTCTTCGAGGCAACGGAGCAATGTCTGATTCTGTTCACATTGTATAAAGTATTGCAACACAATTACTTATTGGTCATTGTCATATAGCAATTGCTATTGTAAAATGCGTCCATCCTTTAAAGCTATACCGATATTGAAATAAAGAATCTTACTTTCGTGGGTTGGCTTCAATCTGTTTCTTTTTTTTACACTTGTCATTACATCTTTCATGGTGCAAGTTAGTATGTGCGTAATAAACCCAATCGGGCCTTGATACAATAGACAGCCCTAGTCTGTGCTGAAATGAAATAATGCGGTTTTCTACTATAACAAACGCCGCTTGTCAGAATGGCCGAGTGGTCTAAGGCGCCAGACTCAAGGACGCTGTCTTTCCAAAAAATTGTGTGTTCTGGTCTCCGAATGGAGGCGTGGTTTCAAATCCCACTTCTGACAGTTCACTTTTACTTATTTTTTAAATGAATCAATTTGTTCATTTTACTATAAAAGATTGTTTCAAGGAAATCAACAGCTGATACCAAACTCTTGTCAGCACTCAATAATATTTTCATTTCCATTTTAAATCGGACTAAAATAGCGTTCCTAACACAGATTGCATTTTTGTTGTAAACTGGCTACTTGTCGAAGTCACTGAAAAATATTTTGTGTAGAAACATGTGTTATTTAACTAAAGATTGTTTTAATATTTCAAATAACATATTACTTTGAAAAACATCTCCGACTGCCACTGGATCGTGGTCTCAGGCTGGGATGTGGACCATTGAGAACAGTATAAATGATCTATTAGTGGAAGTAGCTTACATGAGAAATGCCCTCGTTTAACATGCTAGGATGATCGACTTCGGTATTCTCCAACTGCTGTTTACATTTTCTAACACGTTATGAGGACGAATACAAAGGTTGACAGCTTCCTTGTAAGTGGGGGTAAGCACAAGTTATTTTCAGATGTAATGTCTATTTTAAACTCAATCTAGTCCTGCGTAGTGCAAAAGACATTGCTATATTTTTATATTAGTCAAGCCGTATTTAAAGTGTTCATAAATTGCTTTAGCATTAGCAATGACCAATTTGAAATGTGCTTATTGATTTTAACAACTGAGCAATTGTAGGCTTGATGTTGTCTTTTTTCTGAGTTTCTACCAGTATGAGACCAATCTTTCTACCCGGGGGAGGTTTCAGTCCCAGCCCACCTACATAGTATTCAGGAGGAGGAAGGCTCTGGTGATTTCAAGGGGTTTGCTGCAAATGTGTTTCTTACCCGTTAAGTGCCATTGTCCTAATCTGAGACTACTTTGTCATTTTTGGCGCATTTTTAACTGGCATGTTATTTGAATTTTCTTTTAACTCTATTGTTATGATAACTTACTCTAATTTTGTTAACCGTAACAGTTAAGTCTAGATGTAAGGTATCAGATTAAATAAACACACCTTGTGTTCAGATTTTTTTTTTGTTTTAATAAATGTATTGGTCCTCTATGGGTAGAGTCAGGTAAACTTCATACCTGCCGTTTCTACACCTTAACATTTACAAAATACACACACTAAATTGAAAAGTAATAACACAAAGTCTTGCCTTCAGTTAATATTTTAGAAAATCTATTTTACTAACAGAAGACAATGTCTCTCTGGGGTTGGCCTGTCATTAGATTGCCGATGTAAGATCCCTGGTCCCATCGTAGAAGCAGGATAGTTTATTCACAAATAAATACATACACGTTTGTTTATGTTTCTTTTGTTGGTAAATTAACCCAATACATTATTGCATTCTGCCACGTAATTAGACGATCAAAGCCCATTTGTGCCAGTGCGCATTCAAAGGAGACGCGCTGAGAGAATCCTAGTTAAATACTAGTTTTACTGATTTAAACTAGTTGTTTAATGTTTTCTTTACTTTTAAAGCTGAGAATCAAACACACTTGCGACAACTTCATAGCCCTACTGGCTACGAACATGTATCGAGTCGGCTGTTTCCTATAACCCTGGTGATACTGAGTGTTTTCCAAGTATCAGCATCGGCATTACCATGCATTTGGCATGCTTGCTGTGCACTCTAGCATTGCATAACAACCATGTAGTATGCCCGTACTTTGTGGCGCAACGGTAGCGCGTCTGACTCCAGAACAGAAGGTTGCGTGTTCAAATCACGTCGAGGTCAAAGCCGTCTTTGTTTCTATTCCACACTGTTTCGTTTTTTAACGTGTTTGGATTTGAATGTTTCCGTGCATTTATTTAAACAATTTAGCCTACACAACATATCGATTGTATAGCGATCAAACAGAGATTTATTGTATTGTGATTCTTTTTTATGTTTCATTTGATACTGCACAATAAATTAAAGTGACTCCCAAATTAATGTTGGCCAGTCTTCAATGACATAGTTGGGTAATAAAGTCATATTAACACTTCCTTGCATGTTATATTGAAAACAGCTCTACAAATACTAGTTTTGAAGAAACTTAAAGTACAGCAAGTAATGATTGATGCCTTAAAGCTTAACAGACCTTTACAAATTAACAAAGAAAACATAAAAAAGGGGCACATAGTCGGCAGATTGTGAACATGAGCGGGGAAACTCCAACATCTTTTAAGTACATCACCTTAACTACTTGGCCAAAACTACTTTGTGTAAAGTACCAAGTTCTATAAACATATCACAGACCAAGAACAAATACACACAGTTTGTTTTTAATAAAACATTGACCAAACCACAATCCCTGGTTTAGGAGGCTAGTGCCTTATCCTTTAGGTGACTGCGGCACTTTCATATGGATAGTAGTCAGCGTGACTAAATACGACCAGAGGGAAAAAAGCTGTGGTTTCCCTGTCATTCCATTGCCATATTACATTGTGCATGTTCAGAATATGCGGGAATCCTGAAAACAGCATTGTAATATGTGAACAAATCAATAACCGAATTTAATTAACGCATGGATTAAACGCTATTGAGTGTTACGGTTGTTAATTAACTTGCAAAGCAAACGTTTTAGAGCTCAATTTTTAAGAGAGTTCAAGAGCTGACATATGCAGGAGCTGGCAATATTGACGTATTCCCAAGGGCTTTATCTTTTGGTCTTTCTGGGAACAATTTAAAAAGAAAAGAAAGCAATGTAATTTGTAAAGAAACGAATTTGATAGAAAACCTAACGTTTTCTAGGTCAGTTGTCGATTTAAATGTGTCCAGTAATGTGCACATTTCCCTGATTGCGAATATAATATGAAGTCTTGCCTTCAGTTGATATTTTAGAAAAACTGCTTTGCAAACAGAAGAAAAACAATCTAGCAGAGGATGGTTTCGATCCATCAACCTCTGGGTTATGGGCCCAGCACGCTTCCGCTGCGCCACTCTGCTGCTGTTGCAGCATACCTCAATTACCTAGCAGCAGAAAAAAAAACTGAACTCATCGTTTTAACCAGCCACACGGCAGTGGCCGGGCCAAACCATGGAAACGTCGTAAATCAGAGATGATCCGTTTTCTTTTCTCCCAAATACGTTATGCAAAGTATGCAACTTTTCTGCCCACTTTGATCACAGGCAGTTTTATTCCCCAGTTTCGGCGGCCAATTCAAATATTATGTCTCTCGAAAGCATCTTAAATCGTGGAAAGTGCTCTTTGTTTACAAAAAGCTCTAAAATGTGTACATTAAAAGTCTATTAACATCTTTAACACAATCATCTGTGTTCCAATAGCGGTTAACCCACATGGTGATCAATAAAGTGAATGCTGGCTTTGTTCACATATTCGCAAGACGTTTTCACGATTCACGCATATTCTGAACAAGCACACTAGAATATGGTAATGAAAGGACAGGAAAATAACTGCTTTTTTGGCTCTGGTCTTGTATCGTCACCTTGATTACTGTCCGTAAATAAGTGGCATTAATCAAAAACCTAATTATGTAAGGTTCCCAATGCGCAAATACGCAGCATATTTAAACTTCTTCACAATCAAAAATCTTCCCACATGAATGTCAAATACGTACTGACAAGTACGGCCCTTTCCCAATGTAACACTCTGCTGTGTTTGAACACCAAAGATGGCTTGGATATGATGTATTAAACCACGATACTATTGTTCCCACTTTCTTTATTACTACCAAATGTGCTTTTCGTGTCAGCCCTTGTGGCCTAATGGATAAGGCACTGGCTTTCTAAGCCATGGATTGTGGTTTTGAGTCCCATCTGGGGTGTGATTTTGTTATAGGAGACTGTGTGGTCCAGTGGTTAAAGATAAAGGGCTTCTAACCAGGAGGTCCCCCGGTACAAATCCCACCTCAGCCACTGACTCATTGTGTGACCCTGAGGAAGTCACTTAACTTTCTTGTGCTCTGTTTTCGGGTGAGATGTAACTGTAAGTGACTCTGCAGCTGATGCATAGTTCACACACCCTAGTCTCTGTAAGTCGCCATGTATAATAAAAACGAATATAATTATGGTACATTTTATTAGCATGTGATATTTTGTAGATTTTGTTATCTGCTAAGTCCACTCACGCTAGCCAGAACGTGCTCGAGTGCTCTGGCAACAGCCATGAAGCAAGTCAATTTTTCAGTTGAAATAAATAACTACTTTGTTTTTGTGGATGGGGGTGTTTTTTGAAAAGATGAGTTAAATAGCTACGTATTTTGAAATAAAGATGTATTCATTATTATGAACGTTAACAGAAAGTATATTGTATTAACTTTTCCCACGTATGCTTGCCTTGTACAAATCTGACAGTTTCAACAAAGGCATTTGACTTCGGTTCATTATGTAAGCCTATACTGCCATCTACAGCATTACTGCGGGTTTCGTTTACTTCTTTTGGATATTTTCACAAATAATCGTGCGAGCATGTAGTCGTGGCCGAGTGGTTAAGGCGATGGACTAGAAATCCATTGGGGTTTCCCCGCGCAGTTCGAATCCTGCTGACTACGTAAGCTTTGTTTTTAATTGATTGTATGTGTTCATTGTTAATACATGTTTAAAGCTGAGGAAGTCTGAAATATTACTGGTTGTACTTCATATCGCTTCGGTTCATTTTGTTAAAGATTGTTCATTTTGGCACCATTACAAATGCTGTGGTTTCCTTAAAGGAGAAAAGCCATGGCCCGTACGGGGATCGAACCCGCGACCTTGGCGTTATTAGCACCACGCTCTAACCAACTGAGCTAACCGGCCACACACTCAAAGCTTCTTACTAGAACCCGAGGAAAATAAGTCCTGCGGACATTATGATTGTTCTACTAAGATGTTATGTTAAACTGAACAATAACACATTCAAAGTATCGGAAAGGCATAATTAGAGGCCTCGTCATAATGAGGCAGTTTAACAGTGTGAAGGATGTGGTGAGGTGCAGGCTTGCGGTGACTTTCTCTCATTTAACGACCTTGTGATTTGAATACTAACAAGAAAAACAAATTTTAAGAAATCAATGAACAAAAATATTTGTCAGAAGTGGGATTCGAACCCACGCCTCCAGAGAGACTGCGACCTGAACGCAGCGCCTTAGACCGCTCGGACATCCTGACTGACACCGACGACAATGCCCAACACTGCAGTACACTGCTGAACCTCCAATGTTTGACGCTGCAGTAAATCACCTGGTGTGTGCGTGAACTTATATTTTTTCTGTTTATATTAAGGTGGGCGACCTGTTTCGTCGCATTCTATATGGGATCACAAGGACACTCCTCTTACAGAAAGAAAATATACGGCAAACAGAGCGATCGCTTCACGGTTAGAAACAAATCAGAACAGTCTGTTAGCAAATTAACTTCATGAAAAAAAAAACCACACAGGCATTACATAAATGTTACAGATATGTTTCGTAGACAAAAAAGTTGTAACATAATTGAGTACATTTGTAAACAATCCGCCAGTAACAGACATTATCTCACATTATCTCTAGTTTCAAACGCATTATCACAGGCGGCACAATTACGACATGGAAAAAATCCAGTATATTTGTCCAGTACACCGAGATCTCTCGAACGTTTCAATGAGTCAGCCCTTAATAAACACTGTCCGTGTTCATTTCTGTGTAAATGACATTGTCTATACACAATACCTGCCATGTAAGCCTATTGGTATCAAACCGATCACAATTAATGTGATCCGTGTTTTCAGTCAGATTGATAGTTTTAATCAATCGTCGAAAACGCAGCAGTGTTTTGCAACTGTAGTTCGTCTTGCGCACCTTTAGGTAAGATACCCACTCAGAACGTGTCCGCTTCCTCCAGCCCCCTAAGGAACACTGGAGGGGTCACCAATAACAGCGAGCAGTTGGCCAAAAACAACACTCACTGTCTCCTTCACGCTCAAAAGTGAACACTCTCACTCTTACTCGTGGATAGCAAGTCCAAACACTTTATAAACGCATTTCGCTGGCAAATCACTATAGAAATGATCCCGGAAAGTATTGTTTTATGGGCAAGTGGCCGACCGTCTCCCTCCAACTCTGAGTGGCACCGGTAGATGTGCCGCTGACAAATAGACAGGAGCTTTCATATAATGCAATTGCTGTTGCCCAGTGAGGTGTTACAACAACATTTCAAACTCATTCCAAACTGCAGGCGGTTAAAAGCTTAATTGGGTTCAAGTTTCTCGTATGATTTAAAAAGTAGGAGCCAGTTGCCTCATTTGCATTGTCTGCCTTCCTCCTTTGCACTGTGAAGTCTATCAGATTTGTGCTTAAAATCTGAATACTATTCCCATTTGAATTGTATATATTTGGTTTCCATTTTAGCTCTATGCATACACACTGTTCTGTTGAGACTCCCAAGGTGTTATGTAATAAAACACCATAATCGGTTAGCACGTTGGGCTGTTAATCGAAATTTTGGTGTTTCAAGCCCATGCAGAGATGATGCTTTTTACATTTCTTTATCGCATTAGAATATGGCACTATAATACGTTTTTATTTCCTCCAATTACACTGAAGAAAAAATGTGCTGTTTTTTTAATTCAAAAAATTAATTAAGAAAAAATAGCCCTAGTCGTGCTGTTTGCAAAAACCCGGGATCGAAGCAGGGATCGTTACAGTCTAACGCTCTCCCAACTGAGCTATTTCAGCTTGACGCGATTTTGCTATCGAGACAGCATTCTTTTCGTCAATCGCCTTTTTGTCAAGCCAGTAAACCTGCATGTAATGAGAAACGTTCAACAGTTCGGAAACACCACAATAGAATCCAATGCCTTTGCAAATGTGTTTCCAAACTGTTAGTTTTTCTCCCAAATGCGGTTTCTCAAAAAATGGTTTTGCCTACTTTTTATTATTATTATTACTTTTTCCAGAGTAAGACCAAAAGGCAAACATCCAGGAAATAGTTAAACACTGCTACAGCGCTTGAACTGTCTCAACAAACGTTTAGCTCTAAAATGTGTACATTAAAAGTCTATTAACATCTTTAACACAATCATCTGTGTTCCAATAGCGGTTAATCCACATGGTGATCAATAAAGTGAATGCTGGCTTTGTTCACATATTCGCAAGACGTTTTCACGATTCACGCATATTCTGAACAAGCACACTAGAATATGGTAATGAAAGGACAGGAAAATAACTGCTTTATTGGCTCTGGTCTTTTATCGTCACCTTGATTACTGTCCGTAAGAAAGTGGCATTAATCAAAAACCTAATTATGTAAGGTTCCCAATGCGCAAATTCGCAGCATACTTAAACTTCTTCACAATCTTAAATCTTCCCACATGAATGTCAAATACGTACTGACAAGTACGGCCCTTTCCCAGTGTAACACTCTGCTGTGTTTGAACACCAACGATGGCTTGGATATGATGTATTAAAGCACGATACTATTGTTCCCACTTTCTTTATTACTACCAAATGTGCTTTTCGTGTCAGCCCTTTTGGCCTAATGGATAAGGCACTGGCTTTCTAAGCCATGGATTGTGGTTTCGAGTCCCATCTGGGGTGTGATTTTGTTATAGGAGGCTGTGTGGTCCAGTGGTTAAAGATAAAGGGCTTTTAACCAGGAGGTCCCCCGGTACAAATCCCACCTCAGCCACTGACTCATTGTGTGACCCTGAGCAAGTCACTTAACCTCCTTGTGCTCCGTTTTTCGGGTGAGATGTAAATGTAAGTGACTCTACAGCTGATGCATAGTTCACACACCCTAGTCTCTGTAAGTTGCCATGTATAATAAAAACGAACATAATTATGGTATGTTTTATTAGCATGAAATATTTTGTAGATCTTGTTATCTGCTAAGTCCGCTCACGCTAGCCAGAACGTGCTCGAGTGCTCTGGCAACAGCCATGAAGCAAGTCAATTTTTCAGTTCAATTAAATAACTACTTTGTTTTTGTGGATGGGGGTGTTTCTTGAAAAGATCAGTTAAATAGCTACGTATTTTGAAATAAAGATGTATTCATTATTATGAACTTTAACAAAAATTATATTTTATTTACATTTCCCACGTGTGCTTGCCTTGTACAGATCTGACAGTTTCAACAAAGACATTTGACTTCGGTTCATTAGTTAGCCTATACTGCCATCTACAGCATTACTACGGGTTTCGTTTACTTCTTTTGGATATTTTCACAAATAATCGTGCGAGCATGTAGTCGTGGCCGAGTGGTTAAGGCGATGGACTTGAAATCCATTGGGGTTTCCCCGCGCAGGTTCGAATCCTGCCGACTACGTAAGCTTTGTTTTTAATTGATTGTATGTGCTCATTGTTAATACATGTTTAAAGCTCAGGAAGTCTGAAGTATTACTGGTTGTACTTCATATCGCTTCGGTTCATTTTGTTAAAGAATGTTCATTTTGGCACCATTACAAATGCTGTGGTTTCTTTAAAGAAGAAAAGCAGTGGCCCATACGGGGATCGAACCCGCGACCTTGGCGTTATTAGCACCACGCTCTAACCAACTGAGCTAACCGGCCACACACTCAAAACTTGATACTTGAACGCGAGGAAAATAAGTCCTGCGGACATTATGATTGTTCTACCAAGATGTTCTCATGTTAAACTGAACAATAACACATTCAAAGTATTGGAAAGGCATCATTAGAGGCCTCGTCATAATGAGGCAGTTTAACAGTGTGAAGGATGTGGTGAGGTGCAGGCTTGCGGTGACTTTCTCTCATTTAACAACCTTGTGATTTGAATACTAACAAGAAAAACAAATCAAATTACCAAGCATTCGGTGGACGTTTTAAGAAATAAATAAACAAACAGATTTGTCAGAAGTGGGATTTGAACCCACGCCTCCAGAGAGACTGCGACCTGAACGCAGCGCCTTAGACCGCTCGGCCATCCTGACTTACACTGACGACTTTGCACAACACTGCAGTACACTGCTGAACCTCCAATGTCTGACGCTACAGTAAATCACCTGGTGTGTGTGTGAACTTATTTTTTATCTGTTTATATTAAGGAGGGCGACCTGTTTCGTCGCATTCTATATGGGATCACAAGGACACTCCTCTTACAGACAGAAAATATACGGCAAACAGAGCGATCGCTTCACGGTTAGAAACAAATCAGAACAGTCTGTTAGCAAATTAACTTCATGAAAAAACCACACAGGCATTACATAAATGTTACAGATATGTTATTATTATTATTATTATTTATTTCTTAGCAGACACCCCTATCCAGGGCGACTTACAATCGTAAGCAAAAACATTTCAAGCGTTACAATACAAGTAATACAATGAGAGCAAGAAATACAGTAACTGTATATGTATCGTAGACACAAAAGTTGTAACATAATTGAGTACATTTGTTAGCTATCCGCCAGTAACAGACATTATCTCACATTATCTCTAGTTTCAAACGCATTATCACAGGCGGCACAATTACACCATGGAAAAAATCCAGTATATTTGTCCAGTACACCGAGATCTCTCGAACGTTTCAATGAGTCAGCCCTTAATAAACACTGTCCGTGTTCATTTCTGTGTAAATGACATTGTCTATACACAATACCTGCCATGTAAGCCTATTGGTATCAAACCGATCACAATTAATGTGATCCGTGTTTTCAGTCAGATTGATAGTTTTAATCAATCGTCGAAAAAGCAGCAGTGCTTTGCAACTGTAGTTCATCTTGCGTACCTTTTGGTAAGATACCCACTCAGAACTTGTCCGCTTCCTCCAGCCCCCTAAGGAACACTGGAGCGGTCACCAATAACAGCGAGCAGTTGGCCAAAAACAACACTCACTGTCTCCTTCACGCTCAAAAGTGAACACTCTCACTCTTCCTCGTGGATAGCGAGTCCAAACACTTTATAAACGCATTTCGCTGGCAAATCACTATAGAAATGATCCCGGAAAGTATTGTTTTATGGTCAAGTGGCCGACCGTCAACCTCCAACTCTGAGTGGCACCGGTAGCTGTGCCGCTGACAAATAAACAGGAGCTTTCATATAATGCAATTGCTGTTGCCCAGTGAGGTGTTACAACAACATTTCAAACTCATTCCAAACTGCAGGCGGTTAAAAGCTTAATTGGGTTCAAGTTTCTCGTATGATTTAAAAAGTAGGAGCCAGTTGACTCATTTGCATTGTCTGCCTTCCTCCTTTGCACTGTGAAGTCTATCAAATTTGTGCTTAAAATCTGAATACGATTCCCATTTGAATCGTGTATATTTGGTTTCCATTTTGGCAATATGCATACACACTGTTCTGTTGAGCTCCCTGGGTGTTATCTAATAAAACACCATAATCGGTTAGCACGTTCGGCTGTTAATCGAAAATTTGGTGTTTCAAGCCCACGCAGAGATGATGCTTTTTGCATTTCTTTATCGCATTAGAAAATGGCACTATAATACGTTTTTATTTCCTCCAATTACACTAAAGAAAAAGTGTGCTGTTTTTTTAATTAAAAAAATTAATTAAGAACAAATAACGCTAGTCGTGCTGTTTACAGAAACCCGGTATTGAAGCAGGGACCGTTACAGTCTAACGCTCTCCCAACTGAGCTATTTCAGCTTGACGCGATTTTGCTTAAGAGACAGCATTCTTTTCGTCAATCGCCTTTTTGTCAAGCCAGTAAACCTGCATGTAATGAGAAACGTTCAACAGTTCGGAAACACCACAATAGAATCCAATGCCTTTGCAAATGTGTTTCCAAACTGTTAGTTTTTCTCCCAAATGCGGTTTCTCAAAAAATGGTTTTGCCTACTTTTTATTATTATTATTACGTTTTCCAGAGTAAGACCAAAAGGCAAACATCCAGGAAATAGTTAAACACTGCTACAGCGCTTGAACTGTCTCAACAAACGTTTAGCTCTAAAACGTGTACATTAAAAGTCTATTAACATCTTTAACACAATCATCTGTGTTCCAATAGCGGTTAATCCACATGGTGATCAATAAAGTGAATGCTGGCTTTGTTCACATATTGGCAAGACGTTTTCACGATTCACGCATATTCTGAACAAGCACACTAGAATATGGTAATGAAAGGACAGGAAAATAACTGCTTTATTGGCTCTGGTCTTGTATCGTCACCTTGATTACTGTCTGTAAGAAAGTGGCATTAATCAAAAACCTAATTATGTAAGGTTCCCAATGCGCAAATACGCAGCATATTTAAACTTCTTCACAATCTTAAATCTTCCCACATGAATGTCAAATACGTACTGACAAGTACGGCACTTTCCCAATGTAACACTCTGCTGTGTTTGAACACCAACGATGGCTTGGATATGTTGTATTAAACCACGATACTATTGTTCCGACTTTCTTTATTACTACCAAAAGTGCTTTTCGTGTCAGCCCTTGTGGTCTAATGGATAAGGCACTGGCTTTCTAAGCCATGGATTGTGGTCTCGAGTCCCATCTGGGGTGTGATTTTGTTATAGGAGGCTGTGTGGTCCAGTGGTTAAAAATAAAGGGCTTGTAACCAGGAGGTCCCCAGGCACAAATCCCACCTCAGCCACTGACTTATTGTGTGACCCTGAGCAAGTCACTTAATCTCCTTGTGCTCCGTTTTTCGGGTGAGATGTAAATGTAAGTGACTCTACAGCTGATGCATAGTTCACACACCCTAGTCTCTGTAAGTCTCCACGGATAAAGGCGTCTGCTAAATAAATAATAATAAAATGAACATAATTATGGTAAGTTTTATTGGCATGTGATATTTTGTAGATCTTGTTATCTGCTTATTCCGCTCAAGCTAGCCAGAACGTTCTCGAGTGCTCTGGCAGCAGCCATGAAGCAAGTGAATTTTTCAGTTCAAATAAATAACTACTTTGTTTTTGTGGATGGGGGTGTTTTTTGAAAAGATCAGTTAAATAGCTACGTTTTGAAATAAAGATGTATTCATTATTATGAACGTTAACAAAAATTATATTCTATTTACATTTCCCACGTGTGCTTGCCTTGTACAAATCTGACAGTTTCAACAAAGGCATTTGACTTCGGTTCATTAGTTAACCTATACTGCCATCTACAGCATTACTGCGGGTTTCGTTTACTTCTTTTGGATATTTTCACAAATAATCGTGCGATCATGTAGTCGTGGCCGAGTGGTTAAGGCGGTGGACTTGAAATCCATTGGGGTTTCCCCGCGCAGGTTCGAATCCTGCCGACTACGTAAGCTTTGTTTTTAATTGATTGTATGTGTTCATTGTTAATACATGTTTAAAGCTCAGGAAGTCTGAAATATTACTGGTTGTACTTCATATCGCTTCGGTTCATTTTGTTAAAGATTGTTCATTTTGGCACCATTACAAATGCTGTGGTTTCCTTAAATATGCTGCGTATTTGCACATTGGGAACCTTACATAATTAGGTTTTTGATTAATGCCACTTTCTTACGGACAGTAATCAAGGTGACGCTACAAGACCAGAGCCAATAAAGCAGTTATTTTCCTGTCCTTTCATTACCATATTCTAGTGTGCTTGTTCAGAATATGCGTGAATCGTGAAAACATCTTGCCAATATGTGAACAAAGCCAGCATTCACTTTATTGATCACCATGTGGATTAACCGCTATTGGAAAACAGATGATTGTGTTGAAGATGTTAATAGACTTTTAATGTACACGTTTTAGAGCTAAACGTTTGTTGAGACAGTTCAAGCGCTGTAGCAGTGTTTAACTATTTCCTGGATGTTTGCCTTTTTGTCTTACTCTAGAAAAAGTAATAATAATACTAAAAAGTAGGCAAAACCATTTTTTGAGAAACCGCATTTGGGAGAAAAACTAACAGTTTGGAAACACATTTGCAAAGGCATTTGATTCTATTGTGGTGTTTCCGAACTGTTGAACGTTTCTCATTACATGCAGGTTTACTGGCTTAACAAAAAGGCGATTGACGAAAAGAATGCTGTCTCGATAGAAAAAACGCGTCAAGCTGAAATAGCTCAGTTGGGCGAGCGTTAGACTGTAATGGTCCCTGCTTCGATACCGGGTTTTTGCAAACAGCACGACTAGGTTTTTTTTTTTTTTTCAATTAATTTTTTGAATTAAAAAAAACACAGCACATTTTTTCTTCAGTGTAATTGGAGGAAATAAAAACGTATTATAGTGCCATTTTCTAATGCGATTAAGAAATGCAAAAAGCATCATCCCTGCGTGGGCTTGAAACACCAAAATTTCGATTAACAGCCAAACGTTCTAACCGATTATGGTGTCTTATTGGATAACACCCTGGGAGCTCGACAGAACAGTGTGTATGCATATTGCTAAAATGGAAACCAAATATACAGGATTCAAATGGGAATCGTATTCAGATTTTAAGCACAAATTTGATAGACTTCACAGTGCAAAGGAGGAAGGCAGACAATGCAAATGAGGCAACTGGCTCCTACATTTCAAATCATACGAGAAACTTGAGCCCAATTAAGCTTTTAACCGCCTGCAGTCTGGAATGAGTTTGAAATGTTGTTGTAACACCTCACTGGGCAACAGCAATTGCATTACATGAAAGTTCCTGTTAATTTGTCAGCGGCACAGCTACCGGTGCCACTCAGAGTTGGAGGGAGACGGTCGCCACTTGCCCATAAAACAATACTTTCAGGGATCATTTCTATAGCGATTTGAAAGCGAAATGCGTTTTTAAAGTGTTTGGACTCGCTATCCACGAGGAAGAGTGAGAGTGTTCGCTTTTGAGCGTGAAGGAGACAGTGAGTGTTGTTTTTGGCCAACTGCTCGCTGTTATTGATGACCCCTCCAGTGTTCCTTAGGGGGCTGGAGGAAGCGGACACGTTCTGAGTGGGTATCTTACCTAAAGGTACGCAAGACGAACTACAGTTGCAAAGCACTGCTGCTTTTTCGACGATTGATTAAAACTATCAATCTGACTGAAAACACGGATCACATTAATTGTGATCGGTTTGATACCAATAGGCTTACATGGCAGGTATTGTGTATAGACAACGTCATTTACACAGAAATGAACACGGACAGTGTTTATTAAGGGCTGACTCATTGAAACGTTCGAGAGATCTCGGTGTACTGGACAAATATACTGGATTTTTTCCATGTGTGGCGTCCACGACCTATTCTCTATTTAACTGTACAGGTCGCGATGCAGACTATGCCATCTATAGTTTAACGAGAAATAGAACCTCACATAACCTTATTAATCTAGCAGCAATATTTGGGTACCCCACACAGAGCCCCTCTCAAATAAATGAAAAGACAAAAGAATGGAAATTGGTTGTGCCAACAAAATCTTTATTATCAACAACAACACTAAAACCCACAATTGCTGCAGTGCAATTACACACAATCCTAACCATATATCTTGCACAATAGAATAATTGCTTATTTATTGTCCCCAGCGACACCTAGAGGAGAGATAGAGAAACGTCCATCCAATTAATAAATATTTGGCTGCTCCACCCACCAAAGCCCAGAAGGGCAGTCAACCACCACCTGTGATAAAATAAACAAAAGAAACCATACGTGAATTATTAAAGTAAATATATTAACAGTGTAACTATAAACAAAATCACCACAACAAACATAATAGTGCACAATTCAAAAAGAAAACACAACCCAGCACCTTACTTGACTAAACGTTCAATGCTCTGTAGAGCAGAGCAGCTACAATAGCGACGCTCTCCCTCGCAGCTCCTATAGACACACACTAAAAGCTAGCTAAACGCTGCACGATACTATTAAAACTGTAAAGACAAATAAAAACGTGCGTACACAAATTAAAACAAACAAGGGACAATAATAAGCAAAAACAATGTGC
Organism: Acipenser ruthenus; assembly: GCF_902713425.1. Taxonomy (NCBI): domain Eukaryota; kingdom Metazoa; phylum Chordata; class Actinopteri; order Acipenseriformes; family Acipenseridae; genus Acipenser; species Acipenser ruthenus. The sequence goes on from NC_081220.1 coordinate 9,218,526, forward strand.
AAGATAAACACAGGGAAAGACAACTAGCAGAAACAGTGGCTGGCGGCGTTCCACTTCCTCGGGAGAGTCCGGAATACTGACGTCCAAAAGTATATCCGCCGACTCGCCCCCGTCACAGGGGGAACCACGGGAACACAGGAACACCAAAACACAGCTGCACATCGACTACCTGGTTCTCTTGCACCCTTATGGTGCCGATATTTATAATGCCAACAATTAACACTTCCTGGTTCCCGCGGTCCCACCTGTTACATTCGGGATTGGTCTCGGTATCCACCAAGAGGAGTGGCAGTGTTTTCTTCTGAGCACCGAGCTGACAATGAGTGTTGTTATCGGTAACCTACTCGCTGCAAGGAATGACCACTTCAATCTTCAGTCGGGGGTTGCTGAAGGAAGGGGACACATTTTGAGTGTGTATCTCATTCCGGTAGAAACGTAGAAAAAAGAAACCATCAAGCCCACAAATGTTCAGTTGTTTAAATCAATAACCACATTTAAATTGATCATTGCTAATGTCAAAACAATTTAAGAACACTTTAAATAGGGCTTGACTAATATAAAAATATAGCAATGTCTTTTGCACTACGCAGGACTAGATTGAGTTTAAAATAGACATTACATCTGAAAATAACTTGTGCTTACCCCCACTTACAAGGAAGCTGTCAACCTTTGTATTCGTCCTCATAACGTGTTAGAAAATGTAAACAGCAGTTGGAGAATACCGAAGTCGATCATCCTAGCATGTTAAACGAGGGCATTTCTCATGTAAGCTACTTCCACTAATAGATCGTTTATACTGTTCTCAATGGTCCGCATCCCAGCCTGAGACCACGATCCAGTGGCAGTCGGAGATGTTTTTCAAAGTAATATGTTATTTGAAATATTAAAACAATCTTTAGTTAAATAACACATGTTTCTACACAAAATATTTTTCAGTGACTTCGACAAGTAGCCAGTTTACAACAAAAATGCAATCTGTGTTAGGAACGCTATTTTAGTCCGATTTAAAATGGAAATTAAAATGGTATTGAGTGCTGACAAGAGTTTGGTATCAGCTGTTGATTTCCTTGAAACAATCTTTTATAGTAAAATGAACAAATTGATTCATTTAAAAAATAAGTAAAAGTGAACTGTCAGAAGTGGGATTTGAACCCACGCCTCCATTCGGAGACCAGAACACACAATTCTTTGGAAAGACAGCGTCCTTGAGTCTGGCGCCTTAGACCACTCGGCCATTCTGACAAGCTGTGTTTGCATTAGTAGAAAACCGCATTATTTCATTTCAGCACAGACTAGGGTTGTCTATTGTATCAAGGCCCGATTGGGTTTATTACGCACATACTAACTTGCTCCATGAATGATGTAATGACAAGTGTAAAAAAAGAATCAGATTGAAGCCAACCCACGAAAGTAAGATTCTTTATTTCAATATCGGTATAGCTTTAAAGGATGCACGCATTTTACAATAGCAATTGCTATATGACAATGACCAATAAGTAATTGTGTTGCAATACTTTATACAATGTGAACAGAATCAGACATTGCTCCGTTGCCTCGAAGAAACATCTACAATTTGTATTTAAAAAGGACGCCCAACGTGGGGCTCGAACCCACGACCCTGAGATTAAGAGTCTCATGCTCTACCGACTGAGCTAGCCGGGCTGTCGGGAGAAAGTTTCTTTCTTTGAGGTGGTGTGAGGGAGGAAGTACCGACAGGTGCGTGGGACCTGAGATTCGGTGTGCTGCTGCTGTAGATGAGTGTTCTGGAGACGCGCTGTGTCTGTGTCTGCGGTGTTACAGCCGTGTGAGTATATTCCAAAAGTAAAGTGTTGGATAATTCGAGAGCTAGTCTGTTGAATAAAGCTCTGAGACGTGTGGTTAAATCCCGGTCTCATCAATTTTGTTTTGTTAGATTAAAAGTGTTCCAGCAGCAGGTAAATGTCCCCACACCTTTTGGTTCTGTTTACTTATGCTACAGCGCTGCTAAACCTGAACGTTGCTGCTAATTATCTTAACTAAACTTGTATTGTTGTTGAATTGCTCTAATATAGTTAAACCTGTAATGTTGCAGCTAACGTTCCCTAATACTGTTAAAACTTGTGTGTATTAACAATCTGGCTTTTGTTGTTGTACCCTTGCTGCGAAGAGCTGTTTCCAATCACCTAGCACTCTTAAAGAGAAGTGTAATCGCTGCTATATGTTGGTCTAATACCCCATGCTTTTAAAATGTGGCTATTGGCTGGCTTTATTCAATTTCCCCTCCTTGTTTTTAGTACAACTTTAATACATTGTATTGTTAGTTATTTGAACTGATTTATGTGACTCATGGATCATTGTAATAAAGCTTTGTGAATTGTTATTCTGCCTTTGTCATTCTGTTGTCATTCCTATTCCAAACCTTTTAATTAATTTTTAGTAGTGTCGGTATTAGGACTCTCACTGGGTGTCACTGGGTGTGGCTGCTACAATCCCATATAGAATGCGACAAAACAGGTCGCCCTCCTTCATATAAACAGAAAAAGAATAAGTACACACACACACACGAGTTGATTTACTGCAGCGTCAGACATCGGAGGTTCAGCAGTGTACTGCAATGTTGTGAAAAGACGTGTCTAATTCAGTATGGTTGAGCGAGCTATGGCGCTGCGTTCAGATCACAGTTACCCTGGAAGCGTGGCTTCGAATTCCATTTCTGACAGCTCTGTTTGTTCATTAACCACTCAGCCACGGCTACATGCTCTCACGGTTTTCCGTGAAAACAGCCGTATTATTGTCAAAAGAAGCAAACGACACCCGCAGTAATGCTGCAGGTGGCAGTATAGGCTAAATAATGAACCCAAGTCAAATGCCTTTGTTGAAACTCTATCAGATTTGTACAAGTCAAGCACACGTGGGAAATAATAATACCATATCCTTTCTGCCATCGTTCATAATAATGAATACATCCTTATTTCAAAATACGTAGCTATTTAACTGATCTTTTCAAAACACCCATACACAAAGCCTTATTTCTACTGAAAAACTAACTTGCTTCATGGCTGCTGCTACAGCACTCGGGCACGTTGTGCCTAGCGTTAGCGGACATAGGAGATAAGAAGACCTACAAAATATCACGCGCTGCAGTTTTTCAGTCCGGGGATTATTACAAATTAGCAGACTGTGCATTAAAATACACATGCATGGTGGGCCTCTCTGTTACAAAGAATTGTCACACTTTGTATTTATCTCCATAATGCGCCGGGACAAAATACGCAGATACTTTAAAATTATTTGGAGAATGCGGGCATCGATCCCGCTACTTCTCGCATGCTAAGCGAGCGCTCTACCATTTGAGCTAATTCCCCTTTAATGGTGCCAGGGATTCTCATAGGCTTCATCGCAGCTTGATACGAGCAAATCAGATTGTCAGTTGTTTTTTATTTTTATTTTGGCAATGTAGTCTGTGATTGCAAATTTAAAAAAATAATTTAATTAACTAAATGGCAAATATTTCGACTAGAGGTATGTTTTCAATTTCTTTAAAAAGTAGTCTCAGCTCGTTTATTCAGTCGCTTAGAAACCCACAATCTGTGTCCCGATGCAGCAGCGCTGTGTGCTGTGGCTCGAGCTTGTTTGACGAGGCAGACGATGCAAAAATGCCAATACTTGCTTTTGTATCACACGACAAACTTAAGGTATGCTTTAACGGCCTGGCTGTCTCGGGTTAGTTTGTATTGTTAATGTAACACCTCGTTGTTGCCCAGTCATTGTTTCATATGAAGTAGAGCTTGCCAGTTGGGGGCGACGGTCTGCTAATAAAAGTTAAGACTATATTTGCAAGGATCATTTCTAGAATGAAACACGTTTTGAAGGGATTGGTCTCGGTATCCACCAGGAGGAGTGGCAGTGTTTTCTTCTGAGCACCGAGCTGACAATGAGTGTTGTTATCGGGAACCTACTCGCTGCAAGGAATGACCACTTCAATCTTCAGTCGGGGGTTGCTGAAGGAAGGGGACACATTTTGAGTGTGTATCTCATTCCGGTAGAAACGTAGAAAAAAGAAACCATCAAGCCCACAATTGTTCAGTTGTTTAAATCAATAACCACATTTAAATTGATCATTGCTAATGTCAAAACAATTTAAGAACACTTTTAATAGGGCTTGACTAATATAAAAATATAGCAATGTCTTTTGCACTACGCAGGACTAGATTGAGTTTAAAATAGACATTACATCTGAAAATAACTTGTGCTTACCCCCACTTACAAGGAAGCTGTCAACCTTTGTATTCGTCCTCATAACGTGTTAGAAAATGTAAACAGCAGTTGGAGAATACCGAGGTCGATCATCCTAGCATGTTAAATGAGGGCATTTCTCATGTAAGCTACTTCCACTAATAGATCGTTTACAACAAAAATGCAATCTGTGTTAGGAACGCTATTTTAGTCCGATTTAAAATGGAAATTAAAATGGTATTGAGTGCTGACAAGAGTTTGGTATCAGCTGTTGATTTCCTTGAAACAATCTTTTATAGTAAAATGAACAAATTGATTCATTTAAAAAATAAGTAAAAGTGAACTGTCAGAAGTGGGATTTGAACCCACGCCTCCATTCGGAGACCAGAACACACAATTCTTTGGAAAGACAGCGTCCTTGAGTCTGGCGCCTTAGACCACTCGGCCATTCTGACAAGCTGCGTTTGCTTTAGTAGAAAACTGCATTATTTCATTTCAGCACAGACTAGGGTTGTCTATTGTATCAAGGCCCGATTGGGTTTATTACGCACATACTAACTTGCTCCATGAATGATGTAATGACAAGTGTAAAAAAAGAATCAGATTGAAGCCAACCCACGAAAGTAAGATTCTTTATTTCAATATCGGTATAGCTTTAAAGGATGCACGCATTTTACAATAGCAATTGCTATATGACAATGACCAATAAGTAATTGTGTTGCAATACTTTATACAATGTGAACAGAATCAGACATTGCTCCGTTGCCTCGAAGAAACATCTACAATTTGTATTTAAAAAGGACGCCCAACGTGGGGCTCGAACCCACGACCCTGAGATTAAGAGTCTCATGCTCTACCGACTGAGCTAGTCGGGCTGTCTGGAGAAAGTTTCTTTCTTTGAGGCGGGGTGAGAGAGGAAGTACCGACAGGTGCGTGGGACCTGAGATTCGGTGTGCTGCTGCTGTAGATGAGTGTTCTGGAGACGCGCTGTGTCTGTGTCTGCGGTGTTACAGCCGTGTGAGTATATTCCAAAAGTAAAGTGTTGGATAATTCGAGAGCTAGTCTGTTGAATAAAGCTCTGAGACGTGTGGTTAAATCCCGGTCTCATCAATTTTGTTTTGTTAGATTAAAAGTGTTCCAGCAGCAGGTAAATGTCCCCACACCTTTTGGTTCTGTTTACTTATGCTACACCGCTGCTAAACCTGAACGTTGCTGCTAATTATCTTAACTAAACTTGTATTGTTGTTGAATTGGTCTAATATAGTTAAACCTGTAATGTTGCAGCTAACGTTCCCTAATAATGTTAAAACTTGTGTGTATTAACAATCTGGCTTTTGTTGTTGTACCCTTGCTGCGAAGAGCTGTTTCCAATCACTTAGCACTCTTAAAAAGAAGTGTAATCGCTGCTATATGTTGGTCTAATACCCCATGCTTTTAAAATGTGGCTATTGGCTGGCTTTATTCAATTTCCCCTCCTTGTTTTTAGTACAACTTTAATACATTGTATTGTTAGTTATTTGAACTGATTTATGTGACTCATGGATCATTGTAATAAAGCTTTGTGAATTGTTATTCTGCCTTTGTCATTCTGTTGTCATTCCTATTCCAAACCTTTTAATTAATTTTTAGTAGTGTCGGTATTAGGACTCTCACTGGGTGTCACTGGGTGTGGCTGCTACAATCCCATATAGAATGCGACAAAACAGGTCGCCCTCCTTCATATAAACAGAAAAAGAATAAGTACACACACACACGAGTTGATTTACTGCAGCGTCAGACATCGGAGGTTCAGCAGTGTACTGCAATGTTGTAAAAAGACGTGTCTAATTCAGGATGGTTGAGCGAGCTATGGCGCAGCGTTCAGATCACAGTTACCCTGGAAGCGTGGCTTCGAATTCCATTTCTGACAGCTCTGTTTGTTCATTAACCACTCAGCCACGGCTACATGCTCTCACGGTTTTCCGTGAAAACAGCCATATTATTGTCAAAAGAAGCAAACGACACCCGCAGTAATGCTGCAGATGGCAGTATAGGCTAAATAATGAACCCAAGTCAAATGCCTTTGTTGAAACTCTATCAGATTTGTACAAGTCAAGCACACGTGGGAAATAATAATACCATATCCTTTCTGCCAACGTTCATAATAATGAATACATCCTTATTTCAAAATACGTAGCTATTTAACTGATCTTTTCAAACACCCATACACAAAAGCCTTATTTCTACTGAAAAACTAACTTGCTTCATGGCTGCTGCTACAGCACTCGGGCACGTTGTGCCTAGCGTTAGCGGACATAGGAGATAAGAAGACCTACAAAATATAACGCGCTGCAGTTTTTCAGTCCGGAGATTATTACAAATTAGCAGACTGTGCATTAAAATACACATGCATGGTGGGCGTCTCTGTTACAAAGAATTGTCACACTTTGTATTTAACTCCATAATGCGCCTGGACAAAATACGCAGATACTTTAAAATTATTTGGAGAATGCGGGCATCGATCCCGCTACTTCTCGCATGCTAAGCGAGCGCTCTACCATTTGAGCTAATTCCCCTTTAATGGTGCCAGGGATTCTCATAGGCTTCATCGCAGCTTGATACGAGCAAATCAGATTGTCAGTTGTTTTTTATTTTTATTTTGGCAATGTAGTCTGTGATTGCAAATTTAAAAAAATAATTTAATTAACTAAATAGCAAGTATTTCGACTAGAGGTATGTTTTCAATTTCTTTAAAAAGTAGTCTCAGCTCGTTTATTCAGTCGCTTAGAAATCCACAATCTGTGTCCCGATGCAGCAGCGCTGTGTGCTGTGGCTCGAGCTTGTTTGACGAGGCAGACGATGCAAAAATGCCAATACTTGCTTTTGTATCACACGACAAACTTAAGGTATGCTTTAACGGCCTGGCTGTCTCGGGTTAGTTTGTATTGTTAATGTAACACCTCGTTGTTGCCCAGTCATTGTTTCATATGAAGTAGAGCTTGCCAGTTGGGGGCGACGGTCTGCTAATAAAAGTTAAGACTATATTTGCAAGGATCATTTCTAGAATGAAACACGTTTTGAAGGGATTGGTCTCGGTATCCAGCAGGAGGAGTGGCAGTGTTTTCTTCTGAGCACCGAGCTGACAATGAGTGTTGTTATCGGGAACCTACTCGCTGCAAGGAATGACCACTTCAATCTTCAGTCGGGGGTTGCTGAAGGAAGGGGACACATTTTGAGTGTGTATCTCATTCCGGTAGAAACGTAGAAAAAAAGAAACCACCAAGCCCACAATTGTTCAGTTGTTTAAATCAATAACCACATTTAAATTGATCATTGCTAATGTCAAAACAATTTAAGAACACTTTAAATAGGGCTTGACTAATATAAAAATATAGCAATGTCTTTTGCACTACGCAGGACTAGATTGAGTTTAAAATAGACATTACATCTGAAAATAACTTGTGCTTACCCCCACTTACAAGGAAGCTGTCAACCTTTGTATTCGTCCTCATAACGTGTTAGAAAATGTAAACAGCAGTTGGAGAATACCGAAGTCGATCATCCTAGCATGTTAAACGAGGGCATTTCTCATGTAAGCTACTTCCACTAATAGATCGTTTATACTGTTCTCAATGGTCCGCATCCCAGCCTGAGACCACGATCCAGTGGCAGTCAGAGATGTTTTTCAAAGTAATATGTTATTTGAAATATTAAAACAATCTTTAGTTAAATAACACATGTTTCTACACAAAATATTTTTCAGTGACTTCGACAAGTAGCCAGTTTACAACAAAAATGCAATCTGTGTTAGGAACGCTATTTTAGTCCGATTTAAAATGGAAATGAAAATGGTATTGAGTGCTGACAAGAGTTTGGTATCAGCTGTTGATTTCCTTGAAACAATCTTTTTTAGTAAAATGAACAAATTGATTCATTTAAAAAATAAGTAAAAGAGAACTGTTAGAAGTGGGATTTGAACCCACGCCTCCATTCGGAGACCAGAACACACAATTCTTTGGAAAGACAGCGTCCTTGAGTCTGGCGCCTTAGACCACTCGGCCATTCTGACAAGCTGCGTATGCTGTAGTAGAAAACCGCATTATTTCATTTCAGCACAGACTAGGGTTGTCTATTGTATCAAGGCCCGATTGGGTTTATTACGCACATACTAACTTGCTCCATGAATGATGTAATGACAAGTGTAAAAAAAGAAACAGATTGAAGCCAACCCACGAAAGTAAGATTCTTTATTTCAATATCGGTATAGCTTTAAAGGATGCACGCATTTTACAATAGCAATTGCTATATGACAATGACCAATAAGTAATTGTGTTGCAATACTTTATACAATGTGAACAGAATCAGACATTGCTCCGTTGCCTCGAAGAAACATCTACAATTTGTATTTAAAAAGGACGCCCGACCTGGGGCTCGAACCCACGACCCTGAGATTAAGAGTCTCATGCTCTACCGACTGAGCTAGCCGGGCTGTCGGGAGAAAGTTTCTTTCTTTGAGGCGGGGTGAGAGAGGAAGTACCGACAGGTGCGTGGGACCTGAGATTCGGTGTGCTGCTGCTGTAGATGAGTGTTCTGGAGACGCGCTGTGTCTGTGTCTGCGGTGTTACAGCCGTGTGAGTATATTCCAAAAGTAAAGTGTTGGATAATTCGAGAGCTAGTCTGTTGAATAAAGCTCTGAGACGTGTGGTTAAATCCCGGTCTCATCAATTTTGTTTTGTTAGATTAAAAGTGTTCCAGCAGCAGGTAAATGTCCCCACACCTTTTGGTTCTGTTTACTTTTGCTACACCGCTGCTAAACCTGAACGTTGCTGCTAATTATCTTAACTAAACTTGTATTGTTGTTGAATTGCTCTAATATAGTTAAACCTGTAATGTTGCAGCTAACGTTCCCTAATACTGTTAAAACTTGTGTGTATTAACAATCTGGCTTTTGTTGTTGTACCCTTGCTGCTAAGAGCTGTTTCCAATCACCTAGCACTCTTAAAGAGAAGTGTAATCGCTGCTATATGTTGGTCTAATACCCCATGCTTTTAAAATGTGGCTATTGGCTGGCTTTATTAATTTTCCCCTCCTTGTTTTTAGTACAACTTTAATACATTGTATTGTTAGTTATTTGAACTGATTTATGTGACTCATGGATCATTGTAATAAAGCTTTGTGAATTGTTATTCTGCCTTTGTCATTCTGTTGTCATTCCTATTCCAAACCTTTTAATTAATTTTTAGTAGTGTCGGTATTAGGACTCTCACTGGGTGTCACTGGGTGTGGCTGCTACAAACCCATATAGAATGCGACAAAATAGGTTGCCCTCCTTCATATAAACAGAAAAAGAATAAGTACACACACACACGAGTTGATTTACTGCAGCGTCAGACATCGGAGGTTCAGCAGTGTACTGCAATGTTGTGAAAAGACGTGTCTAATTCAGGATGGTTGAGCGAGCTATGGCGCTGCGTTCAGATCACAGTTACCCTGGAAGCGTGGCTTCGAATTCCATTTCTGACAGCTCTGTTTGTTCATTAACCACTCAGCCACGGCTACATGCTCTCACGGTTTTCCGTGAAGACAGCCGTATTATTGTCAAAAGAAGCAAACGACACCCGCAGTAATGCTGCAGATGGCAGTATAGGCTAAATAATGAACCCAAGTCAAATGCCTTTGTTGAAACTATATCAAATTTGTACAAGTCAAGCACACGTGGGAAATAATAATACCATATTCTTTCTGCCAACGTTCATAATAATGAATACATCCTTATTTCAAAATACGTAGCTATTTAACTGATCTTTTCAAAACACCCATACACAAAAGCCTTATTTCTACTAAAAAACTAACTTGCTTCATGGCTGCTGCTACAGCACTCGGGCACGTTGTGCCTAGCGTTAGCGGACATAGGAGATAAGAAGACCTACAAAATATCACGCGCTGCAGTTTTTCAGTCCGGGGATTATTACAAATTAGCAGACTGTGCATTAAAATACACATGCATGGTGGGCGTCTCTGTTACAAAGAATTGTGTACACTTTGTATTTATCTCCATAATGCGCCGGGACAAAATACGCAGATACTTTAAAATTATTTGGAGAATGCGGGCATCGATCCCGCTACTTCTCGCATGCTAAGCGAGCGCTCTACCATTTGAGCTAATTCCCCTTTAATGGTGCCAGGGATTCTCATAGGCTTCATCGCAGCTTGATACGAGCAAATCAGATTGTCAGTTGTTTTTTATTTTTATTTTGGCAATGTAGTCTGTGATTGCAAATTTAAAAAAATAATTTAATTAACTAAATAGCAAGTATTTCGACTAGAGGTATGTTTTCAATTTCTTTAAAAAGTAGTCTCAGCTCGTTTATTCAGTCGCTTAGAAATCCACAATCTGTGTCCCGATGCAGCAGCGCTGTGTGCTGTGGCTCGAGCTTGTTTGACGAGGCAGATAATGCAAAAATGCCAATACTTGCTTTTGTATCACGCGACAAACTTAAGGTATGCTTTAACGGCTTGGCTGTCTCGGGTTAGTTTGTATTGTTAATGTAACACCTCGTTGTTGCCCAGTCATTGTTTCATATGAAGTAGAGCTTGCCAGTTGGGGGCGACGGTCTGCTAATAAAAGTTAAGACTATATTTGCAAGGATCATTTCTAGAATGAAACACGTTTTGAAGGGATTGGTCTCGGTATCCACCAGGAGGAGTGGCAGTGTTTTCTTCTGAGCACCGAGCTGACAATGAGTGTTGTTATCGGGAACCTACTCGCTGCAAGGAATGACCACTTCAATCTTCAGTCGGGGGTTGCTGAAGGAAGGGGACACATTTTGAGTGTGTATCTCATTCCGGTAGAAACGTAGAAAAAAGAAACCATCAAGCCCACAATTGTTCAGTTGATTAAATCAATAACCACATTTAAATTGATCATTGCTAATGTCAAAACAATTTAAGAACACTTTAAATAGGGCTTGACTAATATAAAAATATAGCAATGTCTTTTGCACTACGCAGGACTAGATTGAGTTTAAAATAGACATTACATCTGAAAATAACTTGTGCTTACCCCCACTTACAAGGAAGCTGTCAACCTTTGTATTCGTCCTCATAACGTGTTAGAAAATGTAAACAGCAGTTGGAGAATACCGAAGTCGATCATCCTAGCATGTTAAACGAGGGCATTTCTCATGTAAGCTACTTCCACTAATAGATCGTTTATACTGTTCTCAATGGTCCGCATCCCAGCCTGAGACCACGATCCAGTGGCAGTCGGAGATGTTTTTCAAAGTAATATGTTATTTGAAATATTAAAACAATCTTTAGTTAAATAACACATGTTTCTACACAAAATATTTTTCAGTGACTTCGACAAGAAGCCAGTTTACAACAAAAATGCAATCTGTGTTAGGAACGCTATTTTAGTCCGATTTAAAATGGAAATGAAAATGGTATTGAGTGCTGACAAGAGTTTGGTATCAGCTGTTGATTTCCTTGAAACAATCTTTTATAGTAAAATGAACAAATTGATTCATTTAAAAAATAAGTAAAAGTGAACTGTCAGAAGTGGGATTTGAACCCACGCCTCCATTCGGAGACCGGAACACACAATTCTTTGGAAAGACAGCGTCCTTGAGTCTGGCGCCTTAGACCACTCGGCCATTCTGACAAGCTGTGTTTGCTTTAGTAGAAAACCGCATTATTTCATTTCAGCACAGACTAGGGTTGTCTATTGTATCAAGGCCCGATTGGGTTTATTACGCACATACTAACTTGCTCCATGAATGATGTAATGACAAGTGTAAAAAAAGAAACAGATTGAAGCCAACCCACGAAAGTAAGATTCTTTATTTCAATATCGGTATAGCTTTAAAGGATGCACGCATTTTACAATAGCAATTGCTATATGACAATGACCAATAAGTAATTGTGTTGCAATACTTTATACAATGTGAACAGAATCAGACATTGCTCCGTTGCCTCGAAGAAACATCTACAATTTGTATTTAAAAAGGACACCCACCGTGGGGCTCGAACCCACGACCCTGAGATTAAGAGTCTCATGCTCTACCGACTGAGCTAGCCGGGCTGTCGGGAGAAAGTTTCTTTCTTTGAGGCGGGGTGAGAGAGGAAGTACCGACAGGTGCGTGGGACCTGAGATTCGGTGTGCTGCTGCTGTAGATGAGTGTTCTGGAGACGCGCTGTGTCTGTGTCTGCGGTGTTACAGCCGTGTGAGTATATTCCAAAAGTAAAGTGTTGGATAATTCGAGAGCTAGTCTGTTGAATAAAGCTCTGAGACGTGTGGTTAAATCCCGGTCTCATCAATTTTGTTTTGTTAGATTAAAAGTGTTCCAGCAGCAGGTAAATGTCCCCACACCTTTTGGTTCTGTTTACTTATGCTACACCGCTGCTAAACCTGAACGTTGCTGCTAATTATCTTAACTAAACTTGTATTGTTGTTGAATTGCTCTAATATAGTTAAACCTGTAATGTTGCAGCTAACGTTCCCTAATACTGTTAAAACTTGTGTGTATTAACAATCTGGCTTTTGTTGTTGTACCCTTGCTGCGAAGAGCTGTTTCCAATAACCTAGCACTCTTAAAGAGAAGTGTAATCGCTGCTATATGTTGGTCTAATACCCCATGCTTTTAAAATGTGGCTATTGGCTGGCTTTATTCAATTTCCCCTCCTTGTTTTTAGTACAACTTTAATGCATTTTATTGTTAGTTATTTGAACTGATTTATGTGACTCATGGATCATTGTAATAAAGCTTTGTGAATTGTTATTCTGCCTTTGTCATTCTGTTGTCATTCCTATTCCAAACCTTTTAATTAATTTTTAGTAGTGTCGGTATTAGGACTCTCACTGGGTGTCACTGGGTGTGACTGCTACAATCCCATATAGAATGCGACAAAACAGGTCGCCCTCCTTCATATAAACAGAAAAAGAATAAGTACACACACACACACGAGTTGATTTACTGCAGCGTCAGACATCGGAGGTTCAGCAGTGTACTGCAATGTTGTGAAAAGACGTGTCTAATTCAGGATGGTTGAGTGAGCAATGGCGCTGCGTTCAGATCACAGTTACCCTGGAAGCGTGGGTTCGAATTCCATTTCTGACAGCTCTGTTTGTTCATTAACCACTCAGCCACGGCTACATGCTCTCACGGTTTTCCGTGAAAACAGCCGTATTATTGTCAAAAGAAGCAAACGACACCCGCAGTAATGCTGCAGATGGCAGTATAGGCTAAATAATGAACCCAAGTCAAATGCCTTTGTTGAAACTCTATCAGATTTGTACAAGTCAAGCACACGTGGGAAATAATAATACCATATCCTTTCTGCCAACGTTCATAATAATGAATACATCCTTATTTCAAAATACGTAGCTATTTAACTGATCTTTTCAAAACACCCATACACAAAAGCCTTATTTCTACTGAAAAACTAACTTGCTTCATGGCTGCTGCTACAGCACTCGGGCACGTTGTGCCTAGCGTTAGCGGACATAGGAGATAAGAAGACCTACAAAATATCACGCGCTGCAGTTTTTCAGTCCGGGGATTATTACAAATTAGCAGACTGTGCATTAAAATACACATGCATGGTGGGCGTCTCTGTTACAAAGAATTGTCACACTTTGTATTTATCTCCATAATGTGCCTGGACAAAATACGCAGATACTTTAAAATTATTTGGAGAATGCGGGCATCGATCCCGCTACTTCTCGCATGCTAAGCGAGCACTCTACCATTTGAGCTAATTCCCCTTTAATGATGCCAGGGATTCTCATAGGCTTCATCGCAGCTTGATACGAGCAAATCAGATTGTCAGTTGTTTTTTATTTTTATTTTGGCAATGTAGTCTGTGATTGCAAATTTAAAAAAAAATAATTTAATTAACTAAATAGCAAGTATTTCGACTAGAGGTATGTTTTCAATTTCTTTAAAAAGTAGTCTCAGCTCGTTTATTCAGTCGCTTAGAAATCCACAATCTGTGTCCCGATGCAGCAGCACTGTGTGCTGTGGCTCGAGCTTGTTTGACGAGGCAGACGATGCAAAAATGCCAATACTTGCTTTTGTATCACACGACAAACTTAAGGTATGCTTTAACGGCTTGGCTGTCTCGAGTTAGTTTGTATTGTTAATGTAACACCTCGTTGTTGCCCAGTCATTGTTTCATATGAAGTAGAGCTTGCCAGTTGGGGGCGACGGTCTGTTAATAAAAGTTAAGACTATATTTGCAAGGATCATTTCTAGAATGAAACACGTTTTGAAGGGATTGGTCTCGGTATCCACCAGGATGAGTGGCAGTGTTTTCTTCTGAGCACCGAGCTGACAATGAGTGTTGTTATCGGGAACCTACTCGCTGCAAGGAATGACCACTTCAATCTTCAGTCGGGGGTTGCTGAAGGAAGGGGACACATTTTGAGTGTGTATCTCATTCCGGTAGAAACGTAGAAAAAAGAAACCATCAAGCCCACAATTGTTCAGTTGTTTAAATCAATAACCACATTTAAATTGATCATTGCTAATGTCAAAACAATTTAAGAACACTTTAAATAGGGCTTGACTAATATAAAAATATAGCAATGTCTTTTGCACTACGCAGGACTATATTGAGTTTAAAATAGACATTACATCTGAAAATAACTTGTGCTTACCCCCACTTACAAGGAAGCTGTCAACCTTTGTATTCGTCCTCATAACGTGTTAGAAAATGTAAACAGCAGTTGGAGAATACCGAGGTCGATCATCCTAGCATGTTAAACGAGGGCATTTCTCATGTAAGCTACTTCCACTAATAGATCGTTTACAACAAAAATGCAATCTGTGTTAGGAACGCTATTTTAGTCCGATTTAAAATGGAAATTAAAATGGTATTGAGTGCTGACAAGAGTTTGGTATCAGCTGTTGATTTCCTTGAAACAATCTTTTATAGTAAAATGAACAAATTGATTCATTTAAAAAATAAGTAAAAGTGAACTGTCAGAAGTGGGATTTGAACCCACGCCTCCATTCGGAGACCAGAACACACAATTCTTTGGAAAGACAGCGTCCTTGAGTCTGGCGCCTTAGACCACTCGGCCATTCTGACAAGCTGCGTTTGCTTTAGTAGAAAACCGCATTATTTCATTTCAGCACAGACTAGGGTTGTCTATTGTATCAAGGCCCGATTGGGTTTATTACGCACATACTAACTTGCTCCATGAATGATGTAATGACAAGTGTAAAAAAAGAATCAGATTGAAGCCAACCCACGAAAGTAAGATTCTTTATTTCAATATCGGTATAGCTTTAAAGGATGCACGCATTTTACAATAGCAATTGCTATATGACAATGACCAATAAGTAATTGTGTTGCAATACTTTATACAATGTGAACAGAATCAGACATTGCTCCGTTGCCTCGAAGAAACATCTACAATTTGTATTTAATAAGGACGCCCAACATGGGGCTCGAACCCACGACCCTGAGATTAAGAGTCTCATGCTCTACCGACTGAGCTAGCCGGGCTGTATGGCAAGCCAAATTATCATTTAGAGATATCTCTAATTCATTTATAGATATCTCTAAATATTTGAAGATATCTCTAAATCATTTCCAGATATCTCTAAATATTTGAAGATATCTTCAAATATTTAGAGATATCTCTAAATCATTTTAAGATATCTAAAATGCATTTTTAGATATCTTTAAATCATTTGAAGATATCTTTAAATGGAGCTTTAAATGAGATATCTAAAATGCATTTTTAGATATCTTTAAATCATTTTAAGATATCTCTAAATGTTTTTGAGATATCTTTAAATACTTTTCAGATATCTTTAAATCATTTAGAGATATCTCTAAATAACGTCCTATTCATTTAAAGATATCTGCAAATCATTTGAAGATATCTTCAAATAGCTTCCTGTTCATTTCGAGATATCTCTAAATCATTTAGAGATATCTTTAAATAACTTCCTGTTCGTTTAGAGATATCTCTAAATCATTTGAAGATATCTTCAAATGAACAGGAAGCCATTTCAAGATATCTCAAAATGACTTCCTGTGAAAATGCTCTATGTTTTCAATGGACTTCCTGTCCATTTAAAGATATCTTCAAATGAACAGGAAGTTATTTAGAGATATCTCTAAATGTTTTAGAGATATCTCTAAATGAACAGGATGTTATTTGAAGATATCTTCAAATGATTTAGAGATATCTTTAAATGAACAGGAAGTTATTTGAAGATATCTTCAAATGATTTACAGATATCTTTAAATAATATGTGGATTTGGCTAGCATGGTGCGCCAAACTGTCATTTAGAGATATCTTAAAATGAGGGTTTTAAAGATATCTCTAAATCATTTAAAGATATCTTCAAATAACTTCCTGTTCATTTAAAGATATCTGCAAATCATTTGAAGATATCTTCAAATAGCTTCCTGTTCATTTCGAGATATCTCTAAATCATTTCGAGATATCTCGAAATAACTTCCTGTTCATTTAGAGATATCTCTAAATCATTTGAAGATATCTTCAAATGAACAGGAAGCTATTTCAAGATATCTCAAAATGACTTCCTGTGAAAATGCTGTATGTTTTCAATGGACTTCCTGTCCATTTAAAGATATCTTCAAATGAACAGGAAGTTATTTAGAGATATCTCAAAATGATTTAGAGATATCTCGAAATGAACAGGAAGCTATTTGAAGATATCTTCAAATGATTTGCAGATATCTTTAAATGAACAGGACGTTATTTAAAGATATCTTCAAATGATTTAGAGATATCTTTAAATGAACAGGACGTTATTTGAAGATATCTTTAAATAATATGTGGATTTGGCTAGCATGGTGCGCCAAACTGTCATTTAGAGATATCTCTAAACCATTTCAAGATATCTCGAAATAACTTCCTGTTTAAAAGTAAACCAGGAGAAATATTTTATTCACTCAGTTAAGGAGTACAGTGGGGGCAAAGGCTCTATGGCTCATCCTGAAGCTGTACTAACAACTCTTGGAGCAATTAAAAATACACTCAGCACACTTGAAAGACATTTTCAAGACGGTTCTATTGAAATTGATAACAGTTATAGACTGTTTCAAAATGCAAAAACAAACTTTGATAGAATCAGTATGGAAATTCCAGAAAACGTTAGAGTGGAAATATCAAACTGTTTTCATGAATTAATGCCGGTGTTCGAAAACGAAGGAATTTCTGACACCCAGTCAAGCATAAATACCGGTGGTGATTTCGTGGTTCAGCGGAGGAGAGAAGGTAAGTTAATGTCTCTATTCTCTTTGGGAACTACAGTCATTTTAATACACACGTGGATTGGTTATTGTCGCATTTAATTTTTTATTTATTTATTTATTTTTAATACAGGTCAGTTTGGTTTGCCAAGGATTTCTGTTTCGAGACACCAGCTCCAGATTTTCGTTTCTCGAGGATACACAGGAAAGAGGATTGCTGAACATTTAGGATGCTCGGTGTCATACATTTATAAGCGCTTAAGCGGAGGGTCTGTCACCAAGAGACAAATACAGCAACATCACAGACAGCGAACTCGATACTGAAGTAAAGTCACTTCATTCCCAGTATCCAAATGCAGGGGCCGAGGTTAGTTATTGTATTTACAGCTTTGAAATTGGTGTTTATTCTTTAATGGTTGAGGGTCTGTGCCCGCTTTCACTACGAACGTTTACGTTAAAAAAAAAAAAAAAGATTTGAAAATGTGGGTTTGTATCTGATTTGTTCAAAATATAATTATAATTTGGAACGGATACCTGTTTATGGATACCTGCGCATACAAACAATGCTAATATTATAATGTCCTGGATGTATTACAGCAGTTTATTCCAATAATATAATAGTAACATTTTTGAGTCATAACAACTGTGTCATAAAAGTAAGCATAATAAAACAAATTGATGTTTGCTTTCCTCTATAGATGATGAATGGATATCTTAGAGCTAAGGGGATATTTGTTCAGCGACAGAGAATACGCAAGTCTCTAAACAGCATCGATCCAGTAAGCAGTGCTGGACGAAGGGCCCAAGTCATTAACAGAAGATCTTACCACGTCCCATCACCAAACAGCATGTGGCATATGGACGGTCATATGAAGCTGATAAGGTGAGTCTACTTTGTGTGTGTGTTAAATATATAATTAGCGTGCACAGGGGTAGGGGTCAGGGTTCGTAGGTGACGCAATCAAAGACATAAGCCCGATATCAACTTGACATCAACTCGAGTTCTGGGAGAAATCAGTATACTCGAGTTGTCTGTCCATGGTAACGAGGTTAATATTTTATTTTACCCAATTATCTGATCTGAAATCACATATGTTAAAGATATTTGTTTGGCTGCTCATGTCTATTGACCACGAAAAAAAAATTATATCACTTTATTACATTTTATTCTTTATGTATTTAATATACATGCATTCATTTTGAGTACATGTTTGTCCCAATTTGGCACAATGGCTTGTATGCATTTAGTCTGAAGCAAAACTATCCAATTTTCTCAAATTAAACTGCCATATTTGTTCCTGGAAGGAAAGTAATAGATTTGTATTTGTTTGTAATAGATTAGGCTCTCATGATGAATCTTACCCTCATTCTTCAGGTGATCGTACTGAAAGGTCAGAATCTTCATAATTAACTGGGTCATTGTTTTGAGAAGAGGTCATATAATTAAATTGTGACAAAGTGAGGATCGTAATTTTCACTTGTACCAACTGGAGGGCAGATTCTTCATGAAATCCTTCATGAAATCCATAGATTGTCATTCCAAAGGGCAAATAAGTAACTGAAATCAGGTGTAACAAAATGTGGCTACTGCACAGTTTTTATATGTAAACAATGTGACTATTTTTAGTTATAACCCTTTAAAAATTAACACAAACGATATTGTTGTTCTGTCAGCATTGTAGTAGGTGCCAGATATCCATTTTCCTGGATATTCTTGAAAATGAAACAGAACCTATATGTGCCAGTCCTGGTAGATAGGTGAATACTGCCTAATTAAAATAAACTTGAGAACTCTGCATTTCACCCCATATAGAGGCACAATATAATCTGAATATTTAACCTTTATTGGTGTTAAAATGCTCTGACTGCTATTGGTGAAAAAAATATGTATTGTTCACAATACGCATATCTCATTACTGTAAAAATAACTTTTTTAAAATGTTTACTTTTGATTGTAGGTGGGGATTTGTTATCCATGGTGCCATAGATGGTTTTTCTCGCCTTGTTCCATATTTGCATTGTGCCACAGACAATAGCTCAAGCACAGTTCTACAGGCTTTCTCCAAAGCAGTGGCAGAATATGGGTTACCGTCTCGCATGAGGTCAGACCATGGTGGAGAAAACATACAGGTAGCCTTGCTTATGAACATCTTGAGAGGGCTCCAGCGTGGCAGCCACATAACTGGAGTATCTGTTCATAACCAGAGAATAGAAAGACTTTGGAAAGATGTGTTCCTACAAGTTGTAGAGCCCTTGTACAAGGAATTCTATGATTTAGAAGATCTTAGTATATTAGAGGCAGATAATGATGTTCACAAAGCATGCTTGCAGTTGGTGTACCTTCCAGAAATTAATAAAAGATTACAATTATTCAGACAAGGATGGAATAAACATAAAATCCGAACAGAAAGGAACAGAACACCTGAACAAATTTGGTCAGATGGATTGGCTGCAACACTTGCAAGCTCTGCTGAATCAGGGGCAAACATTTTGGATGGTAAACAATTTGAAGAACATTTAATATTACATTTACAAAGAGCTGGAGTCCAAACAACAGATATTTTTAGTATGACAGAAACTGAAGAGCATTCCAATCCACTTAATTTAACTACTCAGCAGCTTAATACCCTTAAAGAGGAAATCCAACTTGAAGGAGACTTTAGAGATAAATATGCACGTTGCATTCACAAAACACTAGAGTTTATGTTTTCTAACGATACCTCCAATGCATCTCCAAATTATTAAATTAAATTATTAATTGAAACAAATAATAAAACCATCCTATTTGTTTTAATATGATCATTCTGGAACTTAAGTTTTCAAGACACAGCACAGCAAAATGTTGTACTTTTTAACCAATTCAGGAAGCTTGTTTTCCATGATTGTCTAGGTGCGGTCGGAGCAAATGAAGTTGTTTTATGATTTGGTCATGAATTACACCTAGCATAAGGGTGTCTAGAAACTGCAAGTGGACATAGACCTGTGTGGTTTTGTAAGCTGGAGGGTACACTAGCTGTGGGAAATTACGGCTTAAAGTCTTTATAACTACCAAGCAACATTCTACTTTTACCTACATATCTTAATTCCACTTAATCACTATTGTTCTAGAAAAAAAAGTAATACTTTTGAGGAACTGATCCTGCATTTATTTATTTATTGTACACAAAGAGATGATTGGTGGTCATAGTTACCTGTGGTAAAAACTTTCATATAATTTGTCCAGTCCAATATGAAAGCAGGACACATTGTATTTATAACATCAAACTGTATTTAAATGCTTCTGTTCTGATTGTAATATTTTACCATTAAAGATATGACTGAAGACTATAACAATGTTATCATTCAAAAACATGTTTATTTATTTGTGTGTCTTTTTTAACATGAACACCCTTAATGTCTGTTTGAAAGTTAAGACAGCATTATTTTCATAAATATGAAATGTTTACAACATCATTTTGGTACAAAAGTTAAACAGCAAGTATGTGAATTTGGCAATTAACTTCTTATCCAGTCAGGAAAAAAATAAAACTCACACATTTTCTTTCTTCACTTGAGGAAATAAAGGTTACATACAATGTTTAATCCCCAAAGAGGTCATTTTATACAAACAATTTGACGTCATATTTTCAAAATAAACTTTTTTGTAAGAAAACACACTTGAGATGTAGAAAGAAAATGCCTTACACAACAAAGGGCATTTGCTCAAACAACTTGACACCATCAGTATGATAAACCATGAGCGGCAAGGTTCCATTCCATTGAAAATGTATGGTTTTAATTGGCACATCGTAAGCTCAGACAGTAAAATGCAACAGAATAAAAACAGTGTTATTTCAATGAAATGGCTGAACAGCCCTGTAACTTTAAAGTAGGTGATAAGACAATGCAATCAAACATTTGGAAGGCAGATTTATCATATTTTCCACCATCACAGGACTTGGTGAGTTAAGTTTTACACCTTAAACTTAACGTGATTATTTCTTAGACTCAGATGAGAGGAACATCACAAGTCCCGTTTAGTAGTAGATTTTTTCTTTATTGAACATTGTGTATTGTAATTGTGTAATCGCATGACAAGTTACACGTGTTTGACAACTGTTTTGTGTGTATATATATATATATATATATATATATATATATATATATATATATATATATATATATATATATATATATATATTAGCTCAAAGAGCCAGCTGCCAGATACACACATACATACATTATATATATATACACATACATACATACACACATATATATACATACATACATACATATATATACACACACACACACACGACTGCGGTGAAACCAGAGTAAGGGTGGTTATGTAAAAAGTCGGTTAAATGAATCCTGTTTTAAATATCATTATACACAGTTGTAACAATTACTATATTCACATAATTATTGTTTTGAGATTGGGCTTTTATTAGGGAGCTCCCCTAAATCACTTGAGAAGATAGATACAGGGTATTAATGCTTGTGACAGGGTAGACGTCTGTCATGTGGATGCGTGCATCTGCTGCTGAGTGACAGGCAGGAGATCGAGACGGAGTTGATATGCCCCGCAGGCGAACAGGTTTTATTTGCACATCAACACACTGAACAGCTCACGTGACACTACCAGCAATGGTAGCGCACGGAGCACATACCACGAAAGTGTAGAAAAACTTTGGTAGGATCTACAATCTCTGAACTAATCCTCTCTGTTCAATAACAAACTAAAGTTACTGAAGAGCTTGATCATAGCGGATAAACGACAGATTACTGTGTGTGTGTGTGTGTGTCTATATATATATATATATAAATATATATATATATATATATATATATATATATATATATATATATATATATATATATATATATATATGCTCAATAAAAAGCCTATGTCATAAAAGTAATTGGAATGGATTAAAAGGGAATTGGAACAGAAAACTATAAATTTTATCTCAACTGATTGCTGACCCTCCATTTTTTACAGGCTTTACGCTGTGGTGTTCCTGGGAAGTCATGCTATCAAGGCTTTACAAATCATTATGAAAGAAGCAGGCTTAAGTAGTTGGGCATTTACAAGTAAAATATATATTTTTTTATATATAAAAAAATCCCTTGTCAAATGATTCTTCACATCACTTGACTTCAGATATAGCTGCTGTGATTCTAACCACTACCTTAAAGCATTGTCATTATAAATGCATTCTCTGAATTTAGAATGGATTTCATTTCTCGTTTGAAGTCCTGTACTGAAGCATAGCTTACTGGTATTTCTAGTGTATTGCTACAAGTGTGTGCAATAGGTCTCCTCAGGCTACCACAAAGTCTATTAAATACTATTGTAATGCCATCATTTGGCAGTAATGGGGATCCTGTAACAAAATGCAGAAATTTGGACATTTCATCCTGATCCACTGACTTGATGAAGTCACGTAAATAGTAATAAGCAACTTCTTCTTCAGGTTTCAGGTCTTTTTCAGAAGTTGTTATACACTGCAACACACGGTCTGCAGTAGGCATCTCCTGCCAGTACAGGTACGAAATTAAGTCTGTATCTAACTGTGACCAAAATGCTCTCATATGAGACTCTGGAATAGCCTGCCTTATAAAGCAATTCAAGAACATTGGTTTTATTACCAGTTCATTTTGTGCTACAAGAACCAGTTGCTCTCTAAAATCTTTAGCTGAAGGAACTGTGTGCATGCCATTCACAGAATAAAAGGTCAGCAAGTCAGATTTTTCAGAAATGCTTAGTTTTTCAAAACTATTCAAAGCCTTTTGCAGCAAGGTTCGTTCAGGTACTGTTACATGGAGCATAAAGTCATCCAACAGTGTTCTACTATCAATCATAGAGGTATTAAACACAACAGATAGCAGTGTTGATCTACAAAATCTGGGTGGCACGCAATGATTAAGCTGACACATATGTGACAAAACGTTACCAACAACAGAAAAAATGTCCTGCGCTTTGGCATATTGATTTACTGGTATACATGGGACAAGAGCATCCTCACCTTTAAACCACTGAATGAAAGCACTGTTCCAAAAAGAAGAAAAAAGATCTTTTGTTAACCCACCAAAGTCATCTCCCTCTTCCCCAATAAAGTTAACATGTAAACGTTTATTGATGATACTTTGATTACTGTAAATTCTTTGTACATCTTCTAGAACAGTGTGTCTTTTAACTTCAACTGTAACTTCTTCTTCCAATAACACATCTAGATCAGAGAAAGCTGTGTAAGGTAGAAACACAAATGTTACATTACAGTAAGTTGTACCTTTCATTCCTCAACTTTCATATTTTGCAGAAATATGCTGAATGTTATTAAAATATCCACTATCATGGCATCTCAATTGTGAGAGACACCGTGTTTCTTGAAGAGATCACTATAGTGAACATGAAATACACACCCAAGAGCCTCTTACGATGTATGGATTATCACCCAGTGCAGTCTCTACCTCACCGAGGGTTTTGTTCTTTCTTTTTTTTTTTAATTACGTGCAGTTTCATAAACTAAAGTTTAATACGGTAATATAACATAATTTTTAGTCAAAAAAGGTCAGTTTGGCAGTGTTCCTAAACTGCAATTTTAGAGTTGCCGAATAATGAGTTCTAACTGAGTTAAAAAAAATAAAATAAATACATACCTCTTTCAAGCTCCTGCTCCTTTTCTCCCAAAAGAGACTGGTGGAGCTGAACCTTATGGGAGAGAAATATTAGAGAAAATATCTAATATGTAACATTGCAGAAAATACTGAAATTAAAACCTCTCATTAAAATACCTTAACCATTCTTTTCATCCAATCAATTTCTTTGAATTCAATATACTGTATGTATTAGCATGGAAGACAATCCAGCAATAATGGAGAGGTTTAAAGTTCTGGCAACACAATTATTAACCTGGGAAACAACAAAAGCTTATACCATAACAGTAACAACATAAAAAACTTCAAATGTAATATACTTGAGCAAAGCTATTTCAAAATGAATTATCTTATGAGTGCGCTGAAAATTATTACATAGTTTAAACAAAGACTAAGCTAAATATAATATTTTGCATGAAAACATTAATCAATAACTTATGAACACCGAATTATAAAATACATTTTTCAAAAACTAAAAACACTCAGGCCGTAACAAACATTTTGTTTCTTGCCTTCCAAGCAATAGCAGAAAGGTTTGTAACTTTTCTGTAGATTTTCAAAACATTAAAACAGCACTTTCTAATTAAAAACATGTTGGCACCACAAACCTTTACTGGCAGGACAGGAAGATGCTCTCCAATGACATTGGTAACATGACCTGTGATTGGCCACCTTAGGTTGAAGTCCTATTGCTCTGCTGAAACTACAGATGCAGAGGAGTTGCTGTTAATGTGCTATTAGTCTGTCCTCCATTTTCAAACTACAGATGCAAGAGAGTTGTTGTGGATCTGTTTTTAGGTAAGTAAAATTATTGCTATCACACTCTTCATTCAGTATTTTACTGAAATATTATTTTCCAAACAGAATAATCTTGAAAGACTTTGAAATGCATTTTTTATTAAGCTTTCTTTTTGAAATTGCAGACAAACTAATGTAGTTAGATGTGTAGTTCTAAGAATACATCCTTTGAACTTCAAGTAAAAATACTACTACTGTAATAATAATAATAATAATAATAATAATAATAATAATAATAATAATAATAATAATAATATTTGCATTAAGCATTCCAAAATGTAGATAAAATGATTCCTGTTAAACAAAGACCACCACATCTAGCTACAACACATTAGCTGTCTGCAATTTTTTTTAAAAAGAGGCTTAATAAAAAAAAGATATATGCTTTTCAGTCTTTAAAGATTTTCATGCTTGGAAAAGAATATTTTAGTAAAATACTGAATGAAGCGTATGATAGCAATTATTTTCCTTACCTAAAAAACAGTACATCCACAGCAGCTCTCTTGTATCTGTAGTTTCAACTTAGGTTGATCAATCAGAGGTCAGGTTACAAGTCATTGGAGTGCTTCTTCCTGTTCTCCCAGGGAGGAGTCCAGCCAGGAAAGGGTCTTTGTATCTTTGTTCCAGCAGTACACTTACTGTTGGTGTGTCAGCATTTACATATGAGAAAGGTAGTGGTGGAGGCGTTGATGGATGAGTAGTCCATTCTGATAATTGAAACTAGTTATAAAAATATATATAAAAGAGTATAATTAGAATAAAAGACTGAGTGCTTGAAGTATGCCAAATTATATATATATATATATATATATATATATATATATATATATATATAATCAATTACAGGATTTTGCAGCTACATAAAAAACAGCTTGTCTACAGTATTGCAATTTTCTAAGAATTCTGGAGGATGACATCATGATGACTGCAGAGTACAATGTTCATTCCAAGAAGTTCTAAGGTGTTATTAAAAATGACTTCACTTTATTGTTTGCACTGGTTCCATAGTCATCGCATAGTGAATCTATTCATCAATAGTAAGTGAATAACCTGATACCTGTGATTGGCCAGCTGCAATCAGTTCATTTTCGAAGCTATCAGCCTGAAATAGTTGCTCAATGTCCAGAATCTCAGTCTATATAAACAGAAATGCATTCTTTGTGTAAAAATAGTATTTGAACTACCTCTCCTTAAAATGAAAATGTCTACAGGTATCTGTTTGCCCCTAAGAGAAATGTTTTTTGGCAGCTCATTTCAGATGGAACATCCAGCACCAAAGTAACTGGTTTTGCAAAGACCTGGTGAACATATAAAAATCAGATCATGTTTTGGGGCAATACATCACTGCTGATCTGGTTTAAAACAATAACTGCATTTAAAGCCCACCAAACTGACCAGACAAGGGCTTTACAAACACTAATATATTACATAAATAAGCACAATAGACCAATTAAGCAATATAAGCAATATAGTTATCCTACTTCAGCTGCCCTTTGTGGGATGTTTTCTGATGTTTCATTTTCTAGAAGATCAGCCATTGCATTGGTAGCATGTTGTTGCATAACCTAAAAAACGGAATCATTACTTTTTCCAGTAAATGAACACAAATTAGAAACACATTGTGTAACAAGACTCCTTTAATGTGTATGGACTCCTAAGTGAAGGAACAAAAACTATGACTGTACCTCATTTTCTCTTTGGTGGTAGTCTTCTACAATGGGATTTTCTGAAGTCCTTGTACCAATATTTCCATTTGACAATTCTTGTATATGCACCTGGAAAAAATAGCAATGAACACTACTAAATATTCACCAATTTAAGTACATGACAACCTTTTGGCAGAGCTAAAAGCCAATTCTGCTCAATGAATGTAAAGTTAACATAAGACTGTACTGATCATTAATGTCATACTGCACCCACAAGATGAACTGGTTCCTACACCTTAGCATTGGGCATACAATAGTAGCACATTCTTTATTGAGCAGTTGTATGATACAATGGCCTGTGGTTTCATAGTAAAAAATATAAATAAGATAATTATTTATGAAGCTATCCAGTCATTTGTTCTTCTGTAGAGGTCATATCTACCTGCTCCTGAACTTGCAATTGGGTCACTGATGCATTGCTTCCTGCTGTTACTTGACGGCTTTCATTTAACATCCTTCCTTCTGTTCTCTGAATAATACAAACAAAAATCCATAGCTAATGAGGAAAACTCATGCAATTTCCTATTTGTACTCTTGTATGTTTGTATTGATTGACATAGATTTGTTTTAAACCTTAGGATAAATGTTGTGTGTGTCTGTGGTGCAAATATAGGGTTGGCAGGGAAGGGGTTAAAATCCATAATACATGTGAGAATGTGGCTGGAGCCTTAATTGAATGATTAATGGTTAATTAGGCTCCAGCCACATGTTATATAAGGAAGTGAGATCCTTTGTTTGGGGAAAGGTGTTTAGGTGTGTTTGAGGTGGTATTGTGTGGCACTTGGTCAGGGATGGGAATGCCGTCTGACTTCAGAATAGCTTTGTTTAACCTTTTATTTTGGCACTTGTGCTTGTTTATTTTCTTACTGACACTTCTTTGTGTTAATAAATGTGTGCACCGGTGCTTTAAACTGCAGCTTCCTGGGCTCCGAGTCTCCTTATTGATGCTATCCTGCTACAGTGAGCAATAAGAACTCTTACTTGAGAGGTTTGATGGGGATTTACAGCAGGTTACAATTCACATTTATTGAGACATAAAACAAACACATAACTGAACACACATCATGAGATAAAGAACAAAGTTAAATACAATTTGCAAGTGTGTTTCTTAAATAATGCAATAATACATTATTTTAAAAAGCATGTGTTTTAATGCCCTGATTTAAACTTTGTGTTTATGGCAACCAGCCGAGAAGTGACATATATTAGAATTAAGAAAATATATTGCAATTAAAACTAGTTCTATCAAAGTATAACTATTTACTAACAGACCACTGTAATAGACTGATCAAATACACTGGCATTTAGTTTTATTTACATTTGCAAAATTGGTAGGAATCACATATGTAGTGAATTTAAACTAGGCGAATCTCTGTATGATGAATTGCACTGCAGTATAAATCTTTATAGCTTCTTAAGAAAACATCCTCAGTTTTTGTAAAGTAGTTAAATTGATAAATATAATCTCAATCAATCCTGAAATTCTAGGTGATGCAGAAACTTTTGGCTATAGCTGTACATTTAAATTAAGCAGAGATTTCGGATATGTATGTATGTAGGCATATGTATGTCTGTCTCTTTGTCTATATATATATGCACACTATTTAAGCTTCTATTATTGTATTTTGATTTAATCTAAAAAAAAACTCGATCCATCTGTAGTAAAGATCCATCTGTCATAAAGAATAAACTGACCTACCTCAATTGGCAATGGTATATCACGATTAGGAACTATAAAAATCTTTCCTTTTCCTATCTTGGTTTGTAGGTCAGCTGCAGACGTTATGTTTAGCTTACTAAGACGCCGACCCTTCTCTGCCTTTGCAAAGGTAAAGCCAGTTAGATGCAAAGGAACGTCAGGAAAACTATCTTGCACAAAATTCTCTAACTGTCTTAAACTCCAGCTTCGCTGAACAGTAGATTTTGAACCATATCTTTCATTGGTAGCAGGTTGTTCACATTTAGGAACTCCTACAGCAACATAAACAATGGAGAAACAATCAGTGGTTTGATTAAAATATATAAATTTTATTGTGTAACATAACATTTGCAAATAAAATGCATGGTTTTAATCTTTACGCTTTTTCTTTTTTTTTTTTTTTAAATAGTAAAAAATAAAATGCACATTAAACACTGGAAGGGTTATCATTAGGAGAATACGTAACCTACCTAATCCATTTCTTGTCAGTCTTGATAGTTCAGACGGTGGTGGTACAAATTCTTCATTGTTCTTTTGCAGTAAGAAAAAATGAGTCTTCCATAAATGTCCCCTTTGCCGTCCTTTTTTTCTGCCTGTCTTTCCTACATTAGTTTCCAATTTCCAAGAAAGAAAGAAAGAAAGAAAGAAAGAAAGAAAGAATGAAAGAAACAGCTAAAAGTACAGAAGGCATAAAAATCAGGGATAAGAATTCTAACTTCAGATAGTCAACATTGAATATTATTCTAGAAGTAATGGAGAGCAGAAAAAAGGTTCACACAAAATCAAAGTTGATACGAAATAAAAGAAAATTACCTTATTAACATTAAAAATACTTTTAAATAACTAACATAAATTACTTAGCACCATTCTAAATATGAGGACATCTGTGTTGCTTTATAGTAACAAGGTAGCAGCAGAAAAGGAATAAAAGCAGTGTCTTTAGATATTCTATCCCTTTTTTCTGTCAAATATTAAATGATGTATGACACTGTAAAAAAGAAAATGAAAACGTACTTAAATGATCATTAACATTAAGATTAATAATAAAAAAGGCTATTATGGCCTACATTTAGAAAAATAACTGGCTGGCGTAAAGCAGGTTGGTAATATAACATATTTTCTTTATGTTTTATGTTACCTGTCCTTTGTGATGAGTCCACAGATCTACTTCTAAACAAGGCCCTTGTTTCACTGACAAAAGAGGCTGCATCAAAATCATCTATATCGTCAGTTGTATGAGACCTCAATTCAGATTCCGCTTGGCGAACTGATGACAGGGCGCGGGTTAAAACCCTGTGTACCTGCTCTCTTTCACCTGTCATGAGGCAGACCTCTGTAATCAAATAATGCTGTGAATATTTACAAAGGGTTATATAACGTTACATAATAAACACCCACAAAAGAACGTAGTGCTCTGAATAACCACACACATTACTGTATCATTCACAGTACATATATTTTAATTATATATCTGTTAATGATTAGTAGCCTATAAGTGAAATGCTGATAGATTGAAAACAGTCACAGTATCGGAAAAGAAGCACGGAGCCGGGGAGGGACATGAAAAGAAAATATGTCTTGCGGCGTTGCGCATGACCTGTTGCCCGAATATCAAAAGCGTCTTCCCACTGTGCGAAACTCGCTACCTGTTTTAACCTGTTTTTGTTTCCATAAGAAAATCAAAAACTTTTTTGATGCTTTCCGACAGCTGGACACGAGTGCAATTTACATAAAGGTCGCATAATTACTATGCATTGTGTAAATGTGAAACCTATATGTTGTCCTATATGTTGTTAATGACCCCTCACCCCCAACAACAGTCGGAAAAGCTTCCAGATCGCAACGAAGAACATATTGCAAGTGGTGCGCGACCAGTCTGAATTAACATGTCATATCTGCAACGCAATTATGTTCTAATATTCTCCATTAGCTCGCAGTCACATAAATAGCGACTCAATGTCAAGCTGCCACAACGTACACACATAATAATATATTGAACCCAACGATAAATTGTACCTGTTTTGTATGAAGTTTGCACGCTTAACTTCTAATCAAGTATACAGATGGTCTCACGTTACATTTTCATTAGGCTTTTTTTTCTTTTTCTTTTACACAAAAACCTTAACTAATTCTTTGTTCTAAAATCATTTATCTCGTTGAACGTTTTTGTACCTTACACATAAGCACATCCCCACGCGTCTAAGTTATACTGTACTTACTACACGATTATTTTTTCTGTCATAAATCATAAATAAACATAAATAGCGGTACTATTCATGTACTTACCTTTTTTTCCAGTACAAAAAAGTAATGAGGTTTAAATAAAAAAAATACAATCTTCACTTCGTTGTTAGAATTATAACAGTGATGCCTCCAAATGCAAATGGCGTACGTTTATTAACAAAAACAAACGTAAGGTACACACTTCCTGTTTATTTCGAGATATCTGTAAATCATTTAGAGATATCTCTAAATAACTTCCTGTTCATTTAGAGATATCTCTAAATCATTTGAAGATATCTTCAAATAACTTCCTGTTCATTTGGAGATATCTCTAAATAGACCGGAAGTCCATTCAAAACATAGAGCATTTTCACAGGAAGTTATTTCGAGATATCTTGAAATGGCTTCCTGTTCATTTGAAGATATCTTCAAATGATTTAGAGATATCTTTAAATGAACGGGACGTTATTTGAAGATATCTTCAAATGATTTAGAGATATCTTTAAATAATATGTGGATTTGGCTAGCATGGTGCGCCAAACTGTCATTTAGAGATATCTTATAATGAGGGTTTTAAAGATATCTCTAAATCATTTGAAGATATCTTCAAATAACTTCCTGTTCATTTAAAGATATCTGTAAATCATTTGAAGATATCTTCAAATAACTTCCCGTTTATTTAGAGATATCTCTAAATCATTTAGAGATATCTCGAAATAACTTCCTGTTCATTTAGAGATATCTCTAAATCATTTGAAGATATCTTCAAATGAACAGGAAGTTATTTCAAGATATCTCGAAATGACTTCCTGTGAAAATGCTCTATGTTTTCAATGGACTTCCTGTCCATTTGAAGATATCTTCAAATGAACAGGAAGATATTTAGAGATATCTCTAAATGATTTAGAGATATCTCTAAATGAACAGGAAGTTATTTGAAGATATCTTCAAATGATTTAGAGATATCTTTAAATGAACAGGAAGTTATTTGAAGATATCTTCAAACGATTTAAAGATATCTTTAAATGAACAGGAAGTTATTTCAAGATATCTTTAAATGATTTAGAGATATCTTTAAAACCCTCATTTTAAGATATCTCTAAATGACAGTTTGGCGTGCCATGCTAGCACAATCCATATGGTTTCCATAGTATTTAAAGATATCTGTAAATCAATTTGAGATATCTTTATTTCATTTTTAGATATCTCAAATTGATTTACAGATATCTTTAAATTAATTTTAGATATCTTAAAAACTGCACAATTAAAGATATCTGGAATTCAATTTGAGATATCTTGAAATGTTTTACAGATATCTCTAAATATTTCAAGATATTTTAAAATGCAATTAGAGATATCTCTAAATGATAATTTGGCTTGCCATAGGGCTGTCGGGAGAAAGTTTCTTTCTTTGAGGCGGGGTGAGAGAGGAAGTACCGACAGGTGCGTGGGACCTGAGATTCGGTGTGCTGCTGCTGTAGATGAGTGTTCTGGAGACGCGCTGTGTCTGTGTCTGCGGTGTTACAGCCGTGTGAGTATATTCCAAAAGTAAAGTGTTGGATAATTCGAGAGCTAGTCTGTTGAATAAAGCTCTGAGACGTGTGGTTAAATCCCGGTCTCATCAATTTTGTTTTGTTAGATTAAAAGTGTTCCAGCAGCAGGTAAATGTCCCCACACCTTTTGTTTCTGTTTACTTATGCTACAGCGCTGCTAAACCTGAACGTTGCTGCTAATTATCTTAAATAAACTTGTATTGTTGTTGAATTGCTCTAATATAGTTAAACCTGTAATGTTGCAGCTAACGTTCCCTAATACTGTTAAAACTTGTGTGTATTAACAATCTGGCTTTTGTTGTTGTACCCTTGCTGCGAAGAGCTGTTTCCAATCACCTAGCACTCTTAAAGAGAAGTGTAATCGCTGCTATATGTTGGTTTAATACCCCATGCTTTTAAAATGTGGCTATTGGCTGGCTTTATTCAATTTCCCCTCCTTGTTTTTAGTACAACTTTAATACATTGTATTGTTAGTTATTTGAACTGATTTATGTGACTCATGGATCATTGTAATAAAGCTTTGTGAATTGTTATTCTGCCTTTGTCATTCTGTTGTCATTCCTATTCCAAACCTTTTAATTAATTTTTAGTAGTGTCGGTATTAGGACTCTCACTGGGTGTCACTGGGTGTGGCTGCTACAATCCCATATAGAATGCGACAAAACAGGTCGCCCTCCTTCATATAAACAGAAAAAGAATAAGTACACACACACACACGAGTTGATTTACTGCAGCGTCAGACATCGGAGGTTCAGCAGTGTACTGCAATGTTGTGATAAGACGCGTCTAATTCAGGATGGTTGAGCGAGCTATGGCGCTGCATTCAGATCACAGTTACCCTGGAAGCGTGGGTTCGAATTCCATTTCTGACAGCTCTGTTTGTTCATTAACCACTCAGCCACGGCTACATGCTCTCACGGTTTTCCGTGAAAACAGCCGTATTATTGTCAAAAGAAGCAAACGACACCCGCAGTAATGCTGCAGATGGCAGTATAGGCTAAATAATGAACCCAAGTCAAATGCCTTTGTTGAAACTCTATCAGATTTGTACAAATCAAGCACACGTGGGAAATAATAATACCATATCCTTTCTGCCAACGTTCATAATAATGAATACATCCTTATTTCAAAATACGTAGCTATTTAACTGATCTTTTCAAAACACCCATACACAAAAGCCTTATTTCTACTGAAAAACTAACTTGCTTCATGGCTGCTGCTACAGCACTCGGGCACGTTGTGCCTAGCGTTAGCGGACAAAGGAGATAAGAAGACCTACAAAATATCACGCGCTGCGGTTTTTCAGTCCGGGGATTATTACAAATTAGCAGACTGTGCATTTAAATACACATGCATGGTGGGCGTCTCTGTTACAAAGAATTGTCACACTTTGTATTTATCTCCATAATGCGCCGGGACAAAATACGCAGATACTTTAAAATTATTTGGAGAATGCGGGCATCGATCCCGCTACTTCTCGCATGCTAAGCGAGCGCTCTACCATTTGAGCTAATTCCCCTTTAATGGTGCTAGGGATTCTCATAGGCTTCATCGCAGCTTGATACGAGCAAATCAGATTGTCAGTTGTTTTTTATTTTTATTTTGGCAATGTAGTCTGTGATTGCAAATTTAAAAAAATAATTTAATTAACTAAATAGCAAGTATTTCGACTAGAGGTATGTTTTCAATTTCTTTAAAAAGTAGTCTCAGCTCGTTTATTCAGTCGCTTAGAAATCCACAATCTGTGTCCCGATGCAGCAGCGCTGTGTGCTGTGGCTCGAGCTTGTTTGACGAGGCAGACGATGCAAAAATGCCAATACTTGCTTTTGTATCACACGACAAACTTAAGGTATGCTTTAACGGCTTGGCTGTCTCGAGTTAGTTTGTATTGTTAATGTAACACCTCGTTGTTGCCCAGTCATTGTTTCATATGAAGTAGAGCTTGCCAGTTGGGGGCGACGGTCTGCTAATAAAAGTTAAGACTATATTTGCAAGGATCATTTCTAGAATGAAACACGTTTTGAAGGGATTGGTCTCGGTATCCACCAGGAGGAGTGGCAGTGTTTTCTTCTGAGCACCGAGCTGACAATGAGTGTTGTTATCGGGAACCTACTCGCTGCAAGGAATGACCACTTCAATCTTCAGTCGGGGGTTGCTGAAGGAAGGGGACACATTTTGAGTGTGTATCTCATTCCGGTAGAAACGTAGAAAAAAGAAACCATCAAGCCCACAATTGTTCAGTTGTTTAAATCAATAACCACATTTAAATTGATCATTGCTAATGTCAAAACAATTTAAGAACACTTTAAATAGGGCTTGACTAATATAAAAATATAGCAATGTCTTTTGCACTACGCAGGACTAGATTGAGTTTAAAATAGACATTACATCTGAAAATAACTTGTGCTTACCCCCACTTACAAGGAAGCTGTCAACCTTTGTATTCGTCCTCATAACGTGTTAGAAAATATAAACAGCAGTTGGAGAATACCGAAGTCGATCATCCTAGCATGTTAAACGAGGGCATTTCCCATGTAAGCTACTTCCACTAATAGATCGTTTATACTGTTCTCAATGGTCCGCATCCCAGCCTGAGACCACGATCCAGTGGCAGTCGGAGATGTTTTTCAAAGTAATATGTTATTTGAAATATTAAAACAATCTTTAGTTAAATAACACATGTTTCTACACAAAATATTTTTCAGTGACTTCGACAAGTAGCCAGTTTACAACAAAAATGCAATCTGTGTTAGGAACGCTATTTTAGTCCGATTTAAAATGGAAATGAAAATGGTATTGAGTGCTGACAAG
Source organism: Acipenser ruthenus (assembly GCF_902713425.1). NCBI lineage: Eukaryota > Metazoa > Chordata > Actinopteri > Acipenseriformes > Acipenseridae > Acipenser > Acipenser ruthenus. The sequence continues at coordinate 9,253,392 of NC_081220.1, forward strand.
AGTTTGGTATGAGCTGTTGATTTCCTTGAAACAATCTTTTTTAGTAAAATGAACAAATTGATTCATTTAAAAAATAAGTAAAAGAGAACTGTCAGAAGTGGGATTTGAACCCACGCCTCCATTCGGAGACCGGAACACACAATTCTTTGGAAAGACAGCGTCCTTGAGTCTGGCGCCTTAGACCACTCGGACATTCTGACAAGCTGCGTTTGCTTTAGTAGAAAACCGCATTATTTCATTTCAGCACAGACTAGGGTTGTCTATTGTATCAAGGCCCGATTGGGTTTATTACGCACATACTAACTTGCTCCATTAATGATGTAATGACAAGTGTAAAAAAAGAATCAGATTGAAGCCAACCCACGAAAGCAAGATTCTTTATTTCAATATCGGTATAGCTTTAAAGGATGCACGCATTTTACAATATCAATTGCTATATGACAATGACCAATAAGTAATTGTGTTGCAATACTTTATACAATGTGAACAGAATCAGACATTGCTCCGTTGCCTCGAAGAAACATCTACAATTTGTATTTAAAAAGGACGCCCAACGTGGGGCTCGAACCCACGACCCTGAGATTAAGAGTCTCATGCTCTACCGACTGAGCTAGCAGGGCTGTCGGGAGAAAGTTTCTTTCTTTGAGGCGGGGTGAGAGAGGAAGTACCGACAGGTGCGTGGGACCTGAGATTCGGTGTGCTGCTGCTGTAGATGAGTGTTCTGGAGACGCGCTGTGTCTGTGTCTGAGGTGTTACAGCCGTGTGAGTATATTCCAAAAGTAAAGTGTTGGATAATTCGAGAGCTAGTCTGTTGAATAAAGCTCTGAGACGTGTGGTTAAATCCCGGTCTCATCAATTTTGTTTTGTTAGATTAAAAGTGTTCCAGCAGCAGGTAAATGTCCCCACACCTTTTGTTTCTGTTTACTTATGCTACAGCGCTGCTAAACCTGAACGTTGCTGCTAATTATCTTAACTAAACTTGTATTGTTGTTGAATTGCTCTAATATAGTTAAACCTGTAATGTTGCAGCTAACGTTCCCTAATACTGTTAAAACTAGTGTGTATTAACAATCTGGCTTTTGTTGTTGTACCCTTGCTGCGAAGAGCTGTTTCCAATCACCTAGCACTCTTAAAGAGAAGTGTAATCGCTGCTATATGTTGGTCTAATACCCCATGCTTTTAAAATGTGGCTATTGGCTGGCTTTATTCAATTTCCCCTCCTTGTTTTTAGTACAACTTTAATACATTGTATTGTTAGTTATTTGAACTGATTTATGTGACTCATGGATCATTGTAATAAAGCTTTGTGAATTGTTATTCTGCCTTTGTCATTCTGTTGTCATTCCTATTCCAAACCTTTTAATTAATTTTTAGTAGTGTCGGTATTAGGACTCTCACTGGGTGTCACTGGGTGTGGCTGCTACAATCCCATATAGAATGCGACAAAACAGGTCGCCCTCCTTCATATAAACAGAAAAAGAATAAGTTCACACACACACCAGGTGATTTACTGCAGCGTCAGATATCGGAGGTTCAGCAGTGTACTGCAGTGTTGGGCAAAGTCGTCGGTGTCAGTCAGGATGGCCGAGCGGTCTAAGGCGCTGCGTTCAGGTTGCAGTCTCTCTGGAGGCGTGGGTTCGAATCCCTCTTCTGACAAAGCTTTTTGTTCATTTATTTCTTAAAACGTCCACTGAATGCTTGGTAATTTGATTTTTCTTGTTAGTATTCAAATCACAAGGTCGTTAAATGAGAGAAAGTCACCGCAAGCCTGCACCTCACCAGATCCTTCACACTGTTAAACTGCCTCATTATGATGAGGCCTCTAATTATGCCTTTCCGATACTTTGAATGTGTTATTGTTCAGTTTAACATGAGAAAATCTTAGTAGAACAATCATAATGTCCGCAGGACTTATTTTCCTCGGCTTCTAGTAACAAGCTTTGAGTGTGTGCAATTGCAATATAATGCAATTGCATTATATGAAAGTTCCTGTTAATTTGTCAGCGGCACAGCTACCGGTGCCACTCAGAGTTGGAGGGAGACGGTCGGCCACTTGCCCATAAAACAATACTTTCCGGGACCATTTCTATAGTGATTTGCCAGCGAAATGCGTTTTTAAAGTGTTTGGACTCGCTATCAACGATGAAGAGTGAGAGTGTTCGCTTTTGAGCATGAAGGAGACAGTGAGTGTTGTTTTTGGCCAACTGCTCGCTGTTATTTATGACCCCTCCAGATTTCCTTAGGGGGCTGGAGGAAGCGGACATGTTCTGAGTGGGTATCTTACCTAAAGGTACGCAAGACGAACTACAGTTGCAAAGCAATGCTGCTTTTTCGACGATTGATTAAAACTATCAATCTGACTGAAAACACGGATCACATTAATTGTGATCGGTTTGATACCAATAGGCTTACATGGCAGGTATTGTGTATAGACAATGTCATTTACACAGAAATGAACACGGACAGTGTTTATTAAGGGCTGACTCATTGAAACGATCGAGAGATCTCGGTGTACTGGACAAATATACTGGATTTTTACCATGTCGTAATTGTGCCGCCTGTGATAATGCGTTTGAAACTAGAGATCATGTGAGATAATGTCTGTTACTGGCGGATTGTTTACAAATGTACTCAATTGTGTTACAACTGTTTTGTCTACGAAACATATCTGTAACATTTATGTAATGCCTGTGTGGTTTTTTCATGAAGTTAATTTGCTAACAGACTGTTCTGATTTGTTTCTAACCGTGAAGCGATCGCTCTGTTTGCCGTATATTTTCTCTCTGTAAGAGGAGTGTCCTTGTGATCCCATATAGAATGCGACGAAACAGGTCGCCCACCTTAATATAAACTGAAAAAGAATAAGTTTACGCACACACCAGGTGATTTACTGCAGCGTCAGACATTGGAGGTTCAGCAGTGTATTGCAGTGTTGGGCAAAGTCGCCGGTGTCAGTCAGGATGGCCGAGCGGTCTAAGGCGCTGCGTTCAGGTTGCAGTCTCAATGGAGGCGTGCTTCGAATCCCACTTCTGACAAATCTTTTTGTTCATTTATTTCTTAAAACGTCCACTGAATGCTTGGTAATTTGATTTGTTTTTCTTGTTAGTATTCAAATCACAAGGTCGTTAAATGAGAGAAAGTCACCGCAAACCTGCACCTCACCACATCCTTCACACTGTTAAACTGCCTCATTATGACGAGGCCTCTAATTATGCCTTTCCGATACTTTGAATGTGTTATTGTTCAGTTTAACATGAGAACATCTTGGTAGAACAATCATAATGTCCGCAGGACTTATTTTCCTCGGGTTCTAGTAGCAAGTTTTGAGTGTGTGGCCGGTTAGCTCAGTTGGTTAGAGCGTGGTGCTAATAACGCCAAGGTCGCGGGTTCGATCCCCGTACGGGCCACGGCTTTTCTTCTTTAAAGAAACCACAGCATTTGTAATTGTGCCAAAATGAACATTCTTTAACAAAATGAACCGAAGCGATATGAAGTACAACCAGAAATATTTCAGACTTCCTGAGCTTTAAACATGTATTAACAATGAACACATACAATCAATTAAAAACAAAGCTTACTTAGTCGGCAGGATTCGAACCTGCGCGGGAAAACCCCAATGGATTTCAAGTCCATCGCCTTAACCACTCGGCCACGACTACATGCTCGCCCGGTTAGTTGTGAAAATATCCAAAAGAAGTAACGGCTCCCGCAGTAATGCTGTAGATGGCAGTATAGGCTAATGAACCAAAGTCAAATGCCTTTGTTGAAACTCTGTCAGATTTGTACAAGGCAAGCACACGTGGGAAAAGTAAATACAATATACTTTCTGTTAACGTTCATAATAATGAATACATCTTTATTTCAAAATACGTAGCTATTTAACTGTTCTTTTCAAAACACCCCCATCCACAAAAACAAAGTAGATATTTATTTCAACTGAAAAACTGACTTGCTTCATGGCTGCTGCCAGAGCACTCGAGCACGTTCTGGCTAGCGTGAGCGGACTAAGCAGATAACAAGATCTACAAAATATCACATGCCAATGAAACTTACCATAATTATGTTCATTTTATTATTATTTATTTAGCAGACGCCTTTATCCGTGGCGACTTACAGAGACTAGGGTGTGTGAACTATGCATCAGCTGCAGAGTCACTTACAGTTACATCTCACCCGAAAACAGAGCACAAGAAAGTTAAGTGACTTGCTCAGGGGCACACAATGAGTCAGTGGCTGAGGTGGGATTTGTACCGGGGGACCTCCTGGTTACAAGCCCTTTATCTTTAACCACTGGACCACACAGCCTCCTACCACAAAATCACACCCCAGAGGGACTCGAAACAACAATCCCTGGCTTAGAAAGACAGTGCCTTATCCATTAGGCCGCAAGGGCTGACACGAAAAGCACATTTGGTAGTACTAAAGAAAGTGGGAACAATAGTATCGTGGTTTAATACATCATATCCAAGCCATCGTTGGTGTTCAAACACAACAGAGTGTTACATTTGGAAAGGGACGTACTTGTCAGTACGTATTTGACATTCATGTGGGAAGATTTAAGATTGTGAAGAAGTTTAAATATGCTACGTATTTGCGCATTGGGAACCTTACATAAATTAGGTTTTTGATTAATGCCACTTTCTTACGGACAGTAATCAAGGTGACGATACAAGACCAGAGCCAATAAAGCAGTTATTTTCCTTTCCTTTCATTACCATATTCTAGTGTGCTTGTTCAGAATATGCGTGAATCATGAAAACGTCTTGCTAATATGTGAACAAAGCCAGCATTCACTTTATTGATCACCATGTGGATTAACCGCTATTGGAACACACATGATTGTTTTAAAGATGTTAATAGACTTTTAATGTACACGTTTTAGAGCTAAACGTTTGTTGAGACAGGTCAAGCGCTGTAGCAGTGTTTAACTATTTCCTGGATGTTTGCCTTTTGGTCTTACTCTGGAAAAAGTAATAATAATAATAAAAAGTAGTCAAAACCATTTTTTGAGAAACCGCATTTGGGAGAAAAACTAACAGTTTGGAAACACATATGCAAAGGCATTGGATTCTATTGTGGTGTTTCCGAACTGTTGAACGTTTCTCATTACATGCAGGTTTACTGGCTTAACAAAAAGGCGATTGACGAAAAGAATGCTGTCTCGATAGCAAAATCGCGTCAAGCTGAAATAGCTCAGTTGGGAGAGCGTTAGACTGTAACGGTCCCTGCTTCGATACCGGGTTTTTGCAAACAGCACGACTAGGGTTATTTTTTTCTTAATTAATTTTTTGAATTAAAAAAAGCACATTTTTTCTTCAGTTTAATTAGAGGAAATAAAAACGTATTATAGTGCCATTTTCTAATGCAATAAAGAAATGCAAAAAGCATCATCTCTGCGTGGGCTTGAAATACCAAAATTTCGATTAACAGCCGAACGTGCTAACCGATTATGGTGTTTTATTAGATAACACCCTGGGAGCTCAACAGAATAGTGTGTATGCATAGAGCTAAAATGGAAACCAAATATATACGATTCAAATGGGAATCGTATTCAGATTTTAAGCACAAATTTGATAGACTTCACAGTGCAAAGGAGGAAGGCAGACAATGCAAATGAGGCAACTGGCTCCTACTTTTTAAATCATACGAGAAACTTGAACCCAATTAAGCTTTTAACCGCCTGCAGTTTGGAATGAGTTTGAAATGTTGTTGTAACACCTCACTGGGCAACAGCAATTGCATTATATGAAAGCTCCTGTTTATTTGTCAGCGGCACAGCTACCGGTGCCACTCAGAGTTGGAGGGAGACGGTCGGCCACTTGCCCATAAAACAATACTTTCAGGGATCATTTCTATAGTGGCTGCACTCAGCGTTTATTAACAAATAAAAAGGTTTTAAACGGTACACAAAACAGGACACGGCACTTGCGCCAAAATAAACAGACATACAAAACGACTAAACACTAAACAGACGGTGCAGGACAGACGAACAAACACGGTGAGCAGATTTAACTATTACTTTTACTATTATTACTTTACTTCACCTCCGTCTCCAATCCCGTTCTCCACTCACTGAACACCTAACCACGAGTGACTAAACTTGCATCTATTTATACTGTTGTGCTGGGATTCAATTACTAATTAATAATTCACTTGAATCCCAGCACGTGAATTAATTCTGTGCAACCCCGTGCTCACATATTATATTTTAAATGCACGTGCGTGATGTGCAATCCCGTGCCTAAATATAATTATACACTTTTTAAATACACGTGAAACACAGACCCGTTTATATCCCATGTACCAATGACTATACACCAACATTTACACACGCACGCAACATACAACACATAAATGCACACAGGGGCGGGGCGCATTGCCACATATACCCCCCCTTGTGCGCAGCACACATGGCCTCAACGGCCACCTCCCCCCTTAAAAATCCAGCAGTCCAGGACAAAGTCTCGGGCTGGGAAGGGAGGCTTCAGTGGGCCCATGGCTGGCCATGTTGTCAGCACCCCTGCCGGTAGTGGAACGGCTGACAGCCTGTTGGTCCACTCCTGCAGCGAAACTGCTGCTGGGGAAAGTGGTCTCCTGACCTCTCCCCCTGTCTTTGTAGCCTGTAGCTCCCTTTGGTGGGGCTCCGACCACAGTACTGCCGGCAGCGAAGAAGCTGCAGTGGGAGCAGGTCTCCGGACCTCCCCCACGATCTCCGGCAGCGAAACTGCTGCAGTGGGAGCAGGTCTCCAGACCTCCCCCACGATCTCCGGCAGCGAAACTGCTGCTGGGGTTGGTGGTCTCCAGACCTCCTCCCCCTTCTTCGTGGCCAGCAGCTCCCCTTTCTGGGGCTCCGGCTACAGTACTCCCTGCGGAGGTACGGGCAGCAGAGGCAGCTCCTGCTCCTCTGCTCCGGGCGGTGGCGGAGGCAGAGGCAGCTCCAGCTCCTCTGCTCCTGGCGGTGGCGGAGGCAGAGGCAGCTCCAGCTCCTCTGCTCCTGGCGGTGGTGGAGGCAGAGGCAGCTCCAGCTCCTCTGCTCCTGGCGGTGGTGGAACCAGCAGGTATTCACCCTCTGCTGGTGGAGGTGGGAGGGGCAAGCAGTCCTCCCACTGCGGTGGAGGTGGAACCAGCAGGCATTCACCCTCTGCTGGTGGAGGTGGGACCAGCAGGTATTCACCCTCTGCTGGTGGAGGTGGGAGGCGCAAGCAGTCCTCCCACTGCGGTGGAGGTGGAACCAGCAGGGATTCTCCCTCTACTGGCAGCTTGGGTCCTAGGGCTGTGGAAGCCCCGACTTCCCTCTCTTCGGGCTGTGGACGCACCGACTCCTCCCTTTTGGGCTGTGGACGCCCCGACTCCTCCCTGTTGGGCTGTGGACGCACCGACTCCTCCCTGTTGGGCTGTGGACGCACCAACTCCTCCCTGTTGGGCTGTGGACGCACCGACTCCTCCCTGTTGGGCTGTGGACACACCGACTCCTCCCTTTTGGGCTGTGGACGTTCGGGCTCCTCCCACTCAGGCGTAGGACGTTCGGGCTCCTCCCACTCAGGCGTAGGACGTTCGGGCTCCTCCCGCTTGGGCTGTGGATGCTCAGGCTCCTCCCGCTTGGGCTGTGGAGGCAAAACCAGCAGGCATTCTTCCTCTGCTGGTGGAGACGGGGACAGCAGGCATTCTTCCTCTGCTGGTGGACCTGCTACCTGGGCTGCTGTTCCACTTATAATTGCCTCCAGGTAGCTGAGGACCAACCCCACACCTTCCTCCCAGGTGCTTACGGTCTGTTCCCTCGCATATGCCTCCCATCGCTCTCTGTCCATAAACTGCAGGAACTGGACGACTACTGGTATAGACTGGGCCTCCAGCCCAGCATTTTCCAGCATCCAGTCCCGCACTTTGATGGCGTCTTCTGCCATTTTTTTTTTTTTTATTTTATTTTTTTTTAAATCCAAAACTGTGCTTCCTGCTCTGGCCTGAGTCCTGGAGGCGCTGTCGATCCCACGCAGGACACCACGTGTCACAAAGATGGCCAGAGTGGGTGGCGTCAGACCAGACAGGAATACACAGACAGAGACGGTGGTGATGATGAGCTGAGTGCAATGGCTGCACTCAGCGTTTATTAACAAATAAAAAGGTTTTAAACGGTACACAAAACAGGACACGGCACTTGCGCCAAAATAAACAGACATACAAAACGACTAAACACTAAACAGACAATGCAGGACAGACGAACAAACACGGTGAGCAGATTTAACTATTACTTTTACTATTATTATTTTACTTCACCTCCGTCTCCAATCCCGTTCTCCACTCACCGAACACCTAACCACGAGTGACTAAACGTGCATCTATTTATACTGTTGTGCTGGGATTCAATTACTAATTAATAATTCACTTGAATCCCAGCACGTGAATTAATTCTGTGCAACCCCGTGCTCACATATTATATTTTAAATGCACGTGCGTGATGTGCAATCCCGTGCCTAAATATAATTATACACTTTTTAAATACACGTGAAACACAGACCCGTTTATATCCCGTGTACCAATGACTATACACCAACATTTACACACGCACGCAACATACAACACATAAATGCACACAGGGGCGGGGCGCATTGCCACATATACCCACTTTTTTATAATTCTTAATTGAACAAGTTTGTGACCACTTTGAGATAATTACATGTCGGATTAAGGTGTCTGGCCAGACTAACTGCAATCAATTAAGTTGCAGATGGGGAGTTTCTTACCGCATTATATGTGGTTGGTGTCACATATCCCCCCCCAAACAAGAGGCACAACTGGGTTTAAAACCAAAGTAGGGTTTTAAGTTAACTACATTTAAGGTGTCACACTTGTGATCACCAAACTGCACTCGATAATTAACCGGTCCAAGTCGCTTCATTACTGTAAATGGACCAGTCCATTTGGGCGCAAGCTTAGCTGAAAACTTAGAAGCAGCTTCAGATAAAGGGTGTGACCTAACCCAGACCAAATCACCCTCCTCAAATGTTACATATTTATGTTTGGAGTTGTAATACTTGGCCTGCCTAGTCTGAGCCTTATCTACATTACTAACCACCTGATGAACTAACTGCTGTTGCCTTTCAAGTAAGTTTTGTCTTAACGACTCTTGCTGGGGAGCTACATTACAAAGCCGATCCAATGGCCCTTTTAATCTTCGCCCCAATGCCCGTTAAGTGGGACTAAATCCTGTGGATTCCTGGCGAGCAGAATTGATGGTGAATCGGAATCAGCAAATCCACTTATCCCATTCTTCATTGTTATTCCCCACATAAGAGGCGATCATTGTCTTCACCGTGCAGTTTATAAGTTCTGTGAGGTTGATTTGCAGGTGGTATGCTGTAGTGAGCTTGTTCACAACTCCCCAGGTCTTACAGATACCTTTCAGGAGTTGACTGGTGAACTGGCTCCCTCTGTCAGACACCAAATAGCGTAGTGTGCCCCATCGAGTAAAGATGTCCCTAATCAGGATGTTAATAATCCGGGGAGTCTTGCCATCTCATAATGGAAAAAAACTCAACCCATTTTGAGTAATAATCAACAACTACCACAAGTATGGTGTTACCGCTCTTACTGCGGGGAAATGGGCCCATCAGGTCGATTCTAAGCATTTCTCTCTGTTCGGGAACAGTGGTGGATTGTAAAATTCCTGCAGGTTTTGTGTTCGATGCCTTATACTGCTGACAGGTCTGGCATTCCTTAGTATGTCTCCAAGTTTCCTTGCGAATCTCTGGCCACCAGGCCACCTCCAGCATTCTGAGAAGTGTCTTTAGCCTGCCCAGATGTCCCCCTAGTGGATTGTTGTGGAAGTACTGTAAGAAAGTTGATGTTAACTCAGAGGGGACCACAAGCTGAAACTTGAATGCATCGCCTTTGATTGGTACCCGCCTATATACAACTCCCTGGTGTTCCACATAGGTGATGCGGTCAGGTTTGGTGGTGGTGTTGGAAGATGTTAATGAAGCGAGGATCTCCTGGATGTTCTTATCCCTTGACTGAGAGGCCGCAATTTCGTCAAACAAAACAGGCAAATCCAAGCTGAAGCTCTGTGAATTGCTGGAGTAGACTGCAATATTGGATGGACCAGATACTGGAACCTTCGATAAAGCATCAGGAACGGTATTGAGACTTCCTTTTCGATACAGCACAGTGAAGTCAAATTGTTGAAGTCTGAGTGTCCATCTAGTGAGCCGGGAGGATGTCTTTGGACAATTGAAGGCCCAGGCTAGAGCTGCATGGTCGGTTACAACTTCAAATTGACCAGACTGCACCCAGCTACCTCCAGACCCTCATCTCTCCCTACACCCCCACTCGACCTCTCCGCTCCTCCTGCACTAGAGGACTGGCTCTACCTCCTCTACGCTCCCCTGCCTCCAGAGCCCGCTCCTTCTCCACCCTCACTCCGCAGTGGTGGAATGACCTACCTAGAGATGTCAGGACCACCCAGTCCCTGACCACATTCCGGCGCCTCCTTAAGACTCACCTCTTCAGACAGCACCTGTAGAACTCCTCTGTTTTTCCTCTGGGACACTATCATCCTCCCTTAAATGCGCTTTATTTGCTCTTATCTGCCCCCTATTTTACTGCATTTAATCCTGTACTTCAGAATACTGTAATCTGCCAAGTGTTTAATCTGTAGTATTTTGTATTTAATCATATCTTGATGTAACTATCACTGTCACTGTTATCTGCTGTATTATTGAATTGTATTTTGTCACACTTGTACTTGCTTGAACCAAAGTCATTGTATTTATCTTGCTCTTATTGTATTACTTGTACAGTAACACTTGAAATGTATTTGTTTACGATTGTAAGTCGCCCTGGATAAGGGATCTCCTTAGAAATAAATAATAATAATAATAATTGTATTCCTTCCAAGAAATAACGCCATTTCTCCACAGCCCAAAAGATTGCCAAACACTCCTTCTCTGAAGTGGAATAGTTCTTTTCAGCACTACTGAGGATTCGGGATGAGAAGGCAATAACATGCTCTCCATCATCAAAGTTCTGAGCCATCACTGTGTCACAGGGTGACTTAATGTTTATAACTTATTTTTTTGTTTGTGTGCACTTTTATTCTAGGTATCTTAAAGCACCTTATAAGATTTCTGTATTAGTTGTATATTAAAGGAAATGAAAGTTTAGGAACCATTTGATTGCAAAATACAACCACGTTTATAATATATAAATGTTTTTGGAAGATTTTTACGATATGATTGAATGTTTGTTAATCGTTTTTGCAGCTGCCAGAGGTACACACAGTAAGACTGCACGAGTTATTTGAGAGTTGTTTTGAGCACATTTTATAAAATGTTCTATTGGTTTGGTATTTAAGTTTGATTTTGCTTTATTTGGAGTGAATTGTATGTATTATATATATATTTTTTTTTATGACAGTATGTACACGTTTTTATTATATTAAATTTGGTCTTACCTTGTGTCTTGGTGTGGGACGGCGCTAGGCTGGGAAGGAGCTGAGAGCGAGTGATGTCACTTCCAGTGGGAGGTTTTAAGCAATTTCCGCAATGATGCTGGGAAATGTAGTTTGTACAAATACTGTTAATGGGTCTTGCCAATTGATTCGCTCTGGATAGTTAAGGGAGGAGTTTGATGGATATAAAAGCGCGGAGATAGAGGCAACGGAGAGAACTGCGAGAGACAGGGAGTGTGCCACAGAAGAGAGCCAGAGAACCAGAGAGACGGCAGAAGAGCGCTGCAAGAGCCACAGGAGTTCCTGAGAGAGCAGAGACATGGAGAACAGAGGCTGGGATCCAAGAGGAATTTTCAGGACTAAATGTATTAGTAGAACAAGCAGGCTGTACTGGAGAGTGGATTCAGGACTAAAAGAGTGCAGTTTAAAAGGGAAGTAGCCAGACCACTTTTAATGATTAGTACATTGCCTAATAGGGTTTATGACCCGCTTGCTGTTTAGGGACCCTAGTGCACCTTTATATTTTCTCTGCTAGAGTGATACCTGTGTTTTTAAAAGGAGATAAACCCAATATTTGGTATTTGCCTGTAACTTGTAATTTATGGTTCTTGCACCTGTTCTATTGATATAAATATCTATGATAGAGAGTGGCATTTTGGGGTGTTGCATTTTAAATTACCTGTGGCTATAGGTTGTGCTCTTTAAATATATGGATTGGTATAGTTAACTATAAAGAAATATATTTTAATCTCTGTTGGGGTGTTTTGTATACTGCATAATTGTGAGTCACTCAGTGCTGTTGCTTTTTTTGTCTCCAGGGGGGGTGCCTGCCACATCCAGGGAGGAGCTTGGCACCAGTGTGGGGGGGTCACTAGCTGCACCTTTTCCTGGAGCGGTTGATGAGGATCCAGTGGTGTCTATTGTGACTTTGGCCTGAAAATTATTTCTTTTGTATACTTTTGCACCCTAGCAAAGTAGTGGGTGCTTTTATTATTTTCTTTTGATACTTTGTGCACTAGTAAATTGGTGTGTGCCTTGTGTTTTTTTATTTTTATTTTTGATAACCCTGGTACTACCGAAATGGTATTATCATATTTTAATGATTTTATAAGGATAATACACATTGTTTATTGTGAAATGGTACAACTGTCTGCCTTTCTTGTCATGGTCGATCTGTTCTGAGTTCCAACTGGTCATAATTACGAACCTGTGTTGTGTTTTAGTGTTGCTAGGGTCCTAGTGCCCCATATATTTAGTTACTAGGTGGCGTAGTTGGCTACTGTTTGAATTTAAACCCCAAAAGAGTGTCCCGTGACAAATGCACGGAAACATTCAAATCCAAACACGTCAAAAAACGAAATAGTGCGGAATAGAAATAAAGAAGGCTTTGACATCGACGTGATTTGAACACGCAACCTTCTGATCTGGAGTCAGACGCGCTACCGTTGCGCCACGAAGTCCGGGCATACTACAGGCCTGTTATGCAATTTTAGAGTGCACAGCAAGCATGCCAAACACTGTAATGCCGATGCTGATACTTGGAAAACACTCGGTATCACCAGGGTTATAGGAAACAGCCAACTCGATACTTGTTCGTAGCCAGCAGGGCTATGAATTTGTCGCAAGTGTGTTTGATTCTCAGCTTTAAAAGTAAAGAAAACATTAAACAACTAGTTTAAATCAGTAAAACTAGTATTTAAGTAGGATTCTCTCAGCGCGTCTCCTTTGAATGCGCACTGGAACAAATGGGCTTTGATCGTCTAATTACGTGGCAGAATGCAATAATGTATTGGGTTAATTTACCAACAAAAGAAACATAAACAAACGTGTATGTATTTATTTGTGAATAAACTATCCTGCTTCTACGATGGGACCAGGGATCTTACATCGGCAATCGAATGACAGGCCAACCCCAGAGAGACTTTGTCTTGACCAGGGATTGATATCATTTAAAAACAAACTGCAGTGGTTCCACTGAGGATCGAACCCAGGGCCTTCTGCGTGTAAAGCAGACATGATAACCACTACAGTATGGAACCTTGTCAGAACTGTGGTGGTGCTCCTACATTATTGTCTACATGCAGCATCTCAAATAATTGCAATAATTTATCAGACCCTTCGGCGATGTCTTTTTAAGAATTAACCCTGCCAATCCTAACTCAGGCCAACATTCAATCAATTAATCATATATATTTTCTATAGCGCCCCATATGCGCTTCAAAAAATCTATTTGAAAACGAAAATATCTAATTGTAAGCCTGGTCGAACAAAAGAAGTCTTCTGTGTAATTTTAAACAAAGAGCGCTTTCCACGATTTAAGATGCTTTCGAGAGACAGAATATTGGAATTGGCTGCCGAAACTGGGGAATAAAACTGCCTGTGATCAAAGTGGGCAGAAAAGTTGCATACTTTGCATAACGTATTTGGGAGAAAAGAAAACGGATCATCTCTGATTTACGACGTTTCCAATGTTTGGCCCGGCCACTGCCGTGTGGCTGGTTAAAACGATGAGTTCATTTTTTTTTTCTGCTGCATGGTAATTCAGTTATGCTGCAACAGCAGCAGAGTGGCGCAGCGGAAGCGTACTGGGCCCATAACCCAGAGGTCGATGGATCGAAACCATCCTCTGCTAGCGTGTTTTTCTTCTGTTTGCAAAGCAGTTTTTCTAAAATATTAACTGAAGGCAAGACTTCGTATTATATTCAAAATCAGGGAAATGTGCACATTACTGGACACATTTAAATTGACAACTGACCTCGAAAACGTTAGGTTTTCTATCAAATTCGTTTCTTTACAAATGACATTGCTTTCTTTTCTTTTTAAATTGTTCCCAGAAAGACCAAAAGATAAAGCCCTTGGGAATACGTCAATATTGCCAGCTCCTGCATATGTCAGCTCTTGAACTCTCTTAAAAATTGAGCTCTAAAATGTTTGCTTTGCAAGTTAATTAACAACCGTAACACTCAATAGCGTTTAATCCATGCGTTAATTAAATTCGGTTATTGATTTGTTCACATATTACAATGCTGTTTTCAGGATTCCCGCATATTCTGAACATGCACAATGTAATATGGCAATGGAATGACAGGGAAACCACTGCTTTTTTCCCTCTGGTCGTATTTTGTCACGCTGACTAATATCCATATGAAAGTGCCACAGTCACCTAAAGGATAAGGCACTAGCCTCATAAACCAGGGATTGTGGTTTCGTCAATGTTTTATTAAAAACAAACTGTGTGTATTTGTTCTTGGTCTGTGATATGTTTATAGAACTTGGTACTTTACACAAAGTAGTTTTGGCCAAGTAGTTAAGGTGATGGACTTAAAAGATGTTGGAGTTTCCCCGCTCATGTTCACATCCTGCCGACTATGTGCCCTTTTTTATGTTTTCTTTGTTAATTTGTAAAGGTCTGTTAAGCTTTAAGACATCAATCATTACTTGCTGTACTTTAAGTTTCTTCAAAACTAGTATTTGTAGAGCTGTTTTCAATATAACATGCAAGGAAGTGTTAATATGACTTTATTACCCAACTATGTCATTGAAGACTGGCCAACATTAATTTGGGAGTCACTTTAATTTATTGTGCAGTATCAAATGAAACATAAAAAAGAATCACAATACAATAAATCTCTGTTTGATCGCTATACAATCGATATGTCGGGTAGGCTAAATTGTTTAAATAAATGCACGGAAACATTCAAATCCAAACACGTTAAAAAACAAAATAGTGCGGAATAGAAACAAAGAAGGCTTTGACCTCGACGTGATTTGAACACGCAACCTTCTGATCTGGAGTCAGACGCGCTACCGTTGCGCCACAAAGTCCCGGCATACTACATGCTTGTTATGCAATGCTAGAGTGCACAGCAAGCATGCCAAACGCATGGTAATGCCGATGCTGATACTTGGAAAACACTCAGTATCACCAGGGTTATAGGAAACAGCCGACTCGATACGTGTTCGTAGCCAGCAGGGCTATGAAGTTGTCGCAAGTGTGTTTGATTCTCAGCTTTAAAAGTAAAGAAAACATTAAACAACTAGTTTAAATCAGTAAAACTAGTATTTAACTAGGATTCTCTCAGCGCGTCTCCTTTGAATGCGCTCTGGCACAAATGGGCTTTGATCGTCTAATTACGTGGCAGAATGCAATAATGTATTGGGTTAATTTACCAACAAAAGAAACGTAAACAAACGTGTATGTATTTATTTGTGAATAAACTATCCTGCTTCTACGATGGGACCAGGGATCTTACATCGGCAATCTAATGACAGGCCAACCCCAGAGAGACTTTGTCTTGACCAGGGATTGATATCATTTAAAAACAAACTGCAGTGGTTCCACTGGGGATGGAACCCAGGGCCTTCTGCGTGTAAAGCAGACGTGATAACCACTACGCTATGGAACCTTGTCGGAACTGTGGTGGTGCTCCTACATTATTGTCTACATGCAGCATCTCAAATAATTGCAATCATTTACCAGACCCTTCGGCATTGTCTTTTTAAGAATTAACCCTGCCAATCCGAACGCAGGCCAACATTCAATCAATTAATCATATATATATTTTCTATAGCGCCCCATATGCGCTTCAAAAAATCTATTTGAAAACAAGAAAATATCTAATTGTAAGCCTGGTCGAACAAAATAAGTCTTCTGTGTAATTTTAAACAAAGAGCGCTTTCCACGATTTAAGATGCTTTCGAGAGACAGAATATTGGAATTGGCCGCCGAAACTGGGGAATAAAACTGCCTGTGATCAAAGTGGGCAGAAAAGTTGCATACTTTGCATAACGTATTTGGGAGAAAAGAAAACGGATCATCTCTGATTTACGACGTTTCCAATGTTTGGCCCGGCCACTGCCGTGTGGCTGGTTAAAACGATGAGTTCAGTTTTTTTTTTTCTGCTGCTTGGTAATTCAGTTATGCTGCAACAGCAGCAGAGTGGCGCAGCGGAAGCATGCTGGGCCTATAACCCAGAGGTCGATGGATCGAAACCATCCTCTGCTAGCTTGTTTTTCTTCTGTTTGCAAAGCAGTTTTTCTAAAATATTAACTGAAGGCAAGACTTCGTATTATATTCGAAATCAGGGAAATGTGCACATTACTGGACACATTTAAATTGACAACTGACCTCGAAAACGTTAGGTTTTCTATCAAATTCGTTTCTTTACAAATGACATTGCTTTCTTTTCTTTTTAAATTGTTCCCAGAAAGACCAAAAGATAAAGCCCTTGGGAATATGTCAATATTGCCAGCTCCTGCATATGTCAGCTCTTGAACTCTCTTAAAAATTGAGCTCTAAAACGTTTGCTTTGCAAGTTAATTAACAACCGTAACACTCAATAGCGTTTAATCCATGTGTTAATTAAATTCGGTTATTGATTTGTTCACATATTACAATGCTGTTTTCAGGATTCCCGCATATTCTGAACATGCACAATGTAATATGGCAATGGAATGACAGGGAAACCACTGCTTTTTTCCCTCTGGTCGTATTTTGTCACGCTGACTAATATCCATATGAAAGTGCCACAGTCACCTAAAGGATAAGGCACTAGCCTCATAAACCAGGGATTGTGGTTTCGTCAATGTTTTATTAAAAACAAACTGTGTGTATTTGTAATATAAAAATATAGCAATGTCTTTTGCACTACGCAGGACTAGATTGAGTTTAAAATAGACATTACATCTGAAAATAACTTGTGCTTACCCCCACTTACAAGGAAGCTGTCAACCTTTGTATTCGTCCTCATAACGTGTTAGAAAATGTAAACAGCAGTTGGAGAATACCGAAGTCGATCATCCTAGCATGTTAAACGAGGGCATTTCTCATGTAAGCTACTTCTACTAATAGATCGTTTATACTGTTCTCAATGGTCTGCATCCCAGCCTGAGACCACGATCCAGTGGCAGTGGGAGATGTTTTTCAAAGTAATATGTTATTTGAAATATTAAAACAATCTTTAGTTAAATAACACATGTTTCTACACAAAATATTTTTCAGTGACTTCGACAAGTAGCCAGTTTACAACAAAAATGCAATCTGTGTTAGGAACGCTATTTTAGTCCAATTTAAAATGGAAATTAAAATGGTATTGAGTGCTGACAAGAGTTTGGTATCAGCTGTTGATTTCCTTGAAACAATCTTTTATAGTAAAATGAACACATTTATTCATTTAAAAAATAAGTAAAAGTGAACTGTCAGAAGTGGGATTTGAACCCACGCCTCCATTCGGAGACCAGAACACACAATTCTTTGGAAAGACAACGTCCTTGAGTCTGGCGCCTTAGACCACTCGGCCATTCTGACAAGCTGCATTTGCTTTAGTAGAAAACCGCATTATTTCATTTCAGCACAGACTAGGGTTGTCTATTGTATCAAGGCCCTATGGGGTTTATTACGCATATACTAACTTGCTCCATGAATGATGTAATGACAAGTGTAAAAAAAGAAACAGATTGAAGCCAACCCACGAAAGTAAGATTCTTTATTTCAATATCGGTATAGCTTTAAAGGATGCACGCATTTTACAATAGCAATTGCTATATGACAATGACCAATAAGTAATTGTGTTGCAATACTTTATACAATGTGAACAGAATCAGACATTGCTCCGTTGCCTCAAAGAAACATCTACAATTTGTATTTAAAAAGGACGCCCATCGTTGTGCTCGAACCCACGACCCTGAGATTAAGAGTCTCATGCTCTACCGACTGAGCTAACCGGGCTGACGGTAGAAAGTTTCATTCTTTAAGGCGGGGTGAGAGAGGAAGTACCGACAGGTGCGTGGGACCTGAGATTCGGTTATCTGCTGCTGTAGATGAGTGTTCTGGAGACGCGCTGTTTCTGTGTCTGCGGTGTAACAGCCGTGTGAGTATATTCCAAAAGTAAAGTGTTGGATAATTCGAGAGCTAGTCTGTTGAATAAAGTTCTGAGACGTGTGGT
The DNA here is from genome assembly GCF_902713425.1 of Acipenser ruthenus. Taxonomy (NCBI): domain Eukaryota; kingdom Metazoa; phylum Chordata; class Actinopteri; order Acipenseriformes; family Acipenseridae; genus Acipenser; species Acipenser ruthenus. The sequence continues at coordinate 9,271,782 of NC_081220.1, forward strand.
TAAATCCCGGTCTCATCAATTTTGTTTTGTTAGATTAAGTGTTCCAGCAGCAGGTAAATGTCCCCACACCGCAGGGCTTATTTTCCTCGGTTTCTAGTATCAAGTTTTGAGTGTGTGGCCGGTTAGCTCAGTTGGTTAGAGCGTGGTGCTAATAACGCCAAGGTCGCGGGTTCGATCCCCGTACGGGCCATGGCTTTTCTTCTTTAAAGAAACCACAGGATTTGTAATGGTGCCAAAATGAACAATCTTTAACAAAATGAACCGAAGCGATATGAAGTACAACCAGTAGTATTTCAGACTTCCTGAGCTTTAAACATGTATTAACAATGAACACATACAATCAATTAAAAACAAAGCTTACGTAGTAGGCAGGATTCGAACCTGCGCGGGTAAACCCCAATGGATTTCAAGTCCATCGCCTTAACCACTCGGCCACGACTACATGCTCGCACTGTTAGTTGTGAAAATATCCAAAAGAAGTAAACGGCTCCCGCAGTAATGCTGTAGATGGCAGTATAGGCTAACTAATGAACCCAAGTCAAATGCCTTTGTTGAAACTTTGTCAGATTTGTACAAGGCAAGCACACGTGGGAAAAGAAAATACAATATACTTTCTGTTAACGTTCATAATAATGAATACATCTTTATTTCAAAATACGTAGCTATTTAACTGATCTTTTCAAAACACCCCCATCCACAAAAACAAAGTAGTTATTTATTTCAACTGAAAAACTGACTTGCTTCATGGCTGCTGCCAGAGCACTCGAGAACGTTCTGGCTAGCGTGAGTGGACTAAGCAGATAACAAGATCTACAAAATATCACATGCCATTAAAACTTACCATAATTATGTTAATTTTATTATTTATTTAGCAGACGCCTTTATCCGTGGAGACTTACAGAGACTAGGGTGTGTGAACTATGCATCAGCTGTAGAATCACTTACATTTACATCTCACCCGAAAAACGGAGCACAAGGAGGTTAAGTGACTTGCTCAGGGTCACACAATGAGTCAGTGGCTGAGGTGGGATTTGTGCCGGGGGACCTCCTGGTTACAAGCCCTTTATCTTTAACCACTGGACCACACAGCCTCCTATAACAAAATCAAACCCCAGATGGGACTCGAAACCACAATCCATGGCTTAGAAAGCCAGTGCCTTATCCATTAGGCCACAAGGGCTGACACGAAAAGCTCATTTGGTAGTAATAAAGAAAGTGGGAACAATAGTATCGTGGTTTAATACATCATATCCAAGCCATCGTTGGTGTTCAAACACAGCAGAGTGTTACATTGGGAAAGGGCCGTACTTGTCAGTACGTATTTGACATTCATGTGGGGAGATTTAAGATTGTGAAGAAGTTTAAATATGCTGCGTATTTGCGCATTGGGAACCTTACATAATTAGGTTTTTGATTAATGCCACTTTCTTACAGACAGTAATCAAGGTGACGATACAAGACCAGAGACAATTAAGCAGTTATTTTCCTGTCCTTTCATTACCATATTCTAGTGTGCTTGTTCAGAATATGCGTGAATCGTGAAAACGTCTTGCCAATATGTGAACAAAGCCAGCATTCACTTTATTGATCACCATGTGGATTAACCGCTATTGGAACACGGATGATTGTGTTAAAGATGTTAATAGACTTTTAATGTACACGTTTTAGAGCTAAACGTTTGTTGAGACAGTTCAAGCGCTGTATTAGTGTTTAACTATTTCCTGGATGTTTGCCTTTTGGTCTTACTCTGGAAAAAGTAATAATAATAATAAAAAGTAGGCAAAACCATTTTTTGAGAAACCGCATTTGGGAGAAAAACTAACAGTTTGGAAACACATTTGCAAAGGCATTGGATTCTATTGTGGTGTTTCCGAACTGTTGAACGTTTCTCATTACATGCAGGTTTACTGGCTTGACAAAAAGGCGATTGACGAAAAGAATGCTGTCTCGATAGCAATATCGCGTCAAGCTGAAATAGCTCAGTTGGGAGAGCGTTAGACTGTAACGGTCCCTGCTTCGATACCGGGTTTTTGTAAACAGCACGACTAGGGTTATTTGTTCTTAATTAATTTTTTGAATTAAAAAAACAGCACACTTTTTCTTTAGTGTAATTGGAGGAAATAAAAATGTATTATAGTGCCATTTTCTAATGCGATAAAGAAATGCAAAAAGCATCATCTCTGCGTGGGCTTGAAACACCAAAATTTCGATTAACAGCCGAACGTGCTAATCGATTATGGTGTTTTATTAGATAACACCCTGGGAGCTCAACAGAACAGTGTGTAAGCATATTGCTAAAATGGAAACCAAATATACACGATTCAAATGGGAATCGTATTCAGATTTTAAGCACAAATTTGATAGACTTCACAGTGCAAAGGAGGAAGGCAGACAATGCAAATGAGGCAACTGGCTCCTACTTTTTAAATCATATGAGAAACTTGAACCCAATTAAGCTTTTAACCGCCTGCAGTTTGGAATGAGTTTGAAATGTTGTTGTAACACCTCACTGGGCTAAGCAATTGCATTATATGAAAGTTCCTGTTAATTTCTCAGCGGCACAGCTGCCGGTGCCACTCAGAGTTGGAGGGAGATGGTCGGCCACTTGCCCATAAAACAATACTTTCAGGGATCCACGAGGAAGAGTGAGAGTGTTCACTTTTGAGCGTGAAGGAGGCAATGAGTGTTGTTTTTTGGCCAACTGCTCCCTGTTATTGATGACCCCTCCAGTGTTCCTTAGGGGGCTGGAGGAAGCGGACACGTTCTGAGTGGGTATCTTGCCTAAAGGTACGCAAGACGAACTACAGTTGCAAAGCACTGCTGCTTTTTCGACGATTGATTAAAACTATCAATCTGACTGAAAACACGGATAACATTAATTGTGATCGGTTTGATACCAATAGGCTTACATGGCAGGTATTGTGTATAGACAATGTCATATACACAGAAATGAACACGGACAGTGTTTATTAAGGGCTGACTCATTGAAACGTTCGAGAGATCTCGGTGTACTGGACAAATATACTGGATTTTTTCCATGTCGTAATTGTGCCGCCTGTGATAATGCGTTTGAAACTAGAGATAATGTGAGATAATATCTGTTACTGGCGGATAGTTTACAAATGTACTCAATTATGTTACAACTTTTGTGTCTACGAAACATATCTGTAACATTTATGTAATGCCTGTGTGGTTTTTTCATGAAGTTAATTTGCTAACAGACTGTTCTGATTTGTTTCTAACCGTGAAGCGATCGCTCTGTTTGCCGTATATTTTCTGTCTGTAAGAGGAGTGTCCTTGTGATCCCATATAGAATGCAACGAAACAGGTCGCCCTCCTTAATATAAACAGATAAAGAATAAGTTCACGCACACACAAGGTGATTTACTGTAGCGTCAGGCATTGGAGGTTCAGCAGTGTACTGCAGTGTTGTGCAAAGTCGTCGCTGTAAGTCAGGATGGCCGAGCGGTCTAAGGCGCTGCGTTCAGGTCGCAGTCTCTCTGGAGGCGTGGGTTCGAATCCCACTTCTGACAAATCTGTTTGTTTATTTATTTCTTAAAACGTCCACCGAATGCTTGGTAATTTGATTTGTTTTTCTTGTTAGTATTCAAATCACAAGGTCGTTAAATGAAAGAAAGTCACCGCAAGCCTGCACCTCACCACATCCTTCACACTGTTAAACTGCCTCATTATGACGAGGCCTCTAATTATGCCTTTCCAATACTTTGAATGTGTTATTGTTCAGTTTAACATGAGAACATCTTGGTAGAACACATAATGTCCGCAGGACTTATTTTCCTCGGGTTCTAGTATCAAGTTTTGAGTGTGTGGCCGGTTAGCTCAGTTGGTTAGCGCGTGGTGCTAATAACGCCAAGGTCCCGGGTTCGATCCCCGTACAGGCCACGGCTTTTCTTCTTTAAAGAAACCACAGCATTTGTAATGGTGCCAAAATGAACAATCTTTAACAAAATGAACCGAAGCGATATGAAGTACAACCAGTAATATTTCAGACTTCCTGAGCTTTAAACATGTATTAACAATGAACACATACAATCAATTAAAACAAAGCTTACGTAGTCGTCAGGAAACGAACCTGCGCGGGGAAACCCCAATGGATTTCAAGTCCATCGCCTTAACCTCTCGGCCACGACTACATGCTCGCCCGGATAGTTGTGAAAATATCCAAAAGAAGTAAACGGCTCCCGCAGTAATGCTGTAGATGGCAGTATAGGCTAACTAATGAACCCAAGTCAAATGCCTTTGTTGAAACTCTGTCAGATTTGTACAAGTCAAGCACACGTGGGAAATAATAATACAATATCCTTTCTGCCAACGTTCATAATAATGAATACATCCTTATTTCAAAATACGTAGCTATTTAACTGATCTTTTCAAAACACCCATACACAAAAGCCTTATTTCTACTGAAAAACTAACTTTCTTCATGGCTGCTGCTACAGCACTCGGGCACGTTGTGCCTAGCGTTAGCGGACATAGGAGATAAGAAGACCTACAAAATATCACGCGCTGCAGTTTTTCAGTCCGGGGATTATTACAAATTAGCAGACTGTGCATTAAAATACACATGCATGGTGGGCGTCTCTGTTACAAAGAATTGTCACACTTTATATTTATCTCCATAATGCGCCGGGACAAAATACGCAGATACTTTAAAATTATTTGGAGAATGCGGGCATTGATCACGCTACTTCTCGCATGCTAAGCGAGCGCTCTACCATTTGAGCTAATTCCCCTTTAATGGTGCAAGGGATTCTCATAGGCTTCATCGCAGCTTGATACGAGCAAATCAGATTGTCAGTTGTTTTTTATTTTTATTTTGGTAATGTAGTCTGTGATTGCAAATTTAAAAAAATAATTTAATTAACTAAATAGCAAATATCTCGACTAGAGGTATGTTTTCAATTTCTTTAAAAAGTAGTGTCAGCTCGTTTATTCAGTCGCTTAGAAATCCACAATCTGTGTCCCGATGCAGCAGCGCTGTGTGCTGTGGCTCGAGCTTGTTTGACGAGGCAGACAATGCAAAAATGCCAATACTTGCTTTTGTATCACGCGACAAACTTAAGGTATGTTTTAACGGCTTGGCTGTCTCGGGTTAGTTTGTATTCTTAATGTAACACCTCGTTGTTGCCCAGTCATTGTTTCATATGAAGTAGAGCTTGCCAGTTGGGGGCGACGGTCTGCTAATAAAAGTTAAGACTATATTTGCAAGGTTCATTTCTAGAATGAAACACGTTTTGAAGGGGTTGGTCTCGGTATCCACCAGGAGGAGTGGCAGTGTTTTCTTCTGAGCACCGAGCTAACAATGAGTGTTGTTATCGGGAACCTACTCGCTGCAAGGAATGACCACTTCAATCTTCAGTCGGGGGTTGCTGAAGGAAGGGGACACATTTTGAGTGTGTATCTCATTCCGGTAGAAACGTAGAAAAAAGAAACCATCAAGCCCACAATTGTTCAGTTGTTTAAATCAATAACCACTTTTAAATTGATCATTGCTAATGTCAAAACAATTTAAGAACACTTTAAATAGGGCTTGACTAATATAAAAATATAGCAATGTCTTTTGCACTACGCAGGACTCGATTGAGTTTAAAATAGACATTACATCTGAAAATAACTTGTGCTTACCCCCACTTACAAGGAAGCTGTCAACCTTTGTATTCGTCCTCATAACGTGTTTAGAAAATGTAAACAGCAGTTGGAGAATACCGAAGTCAATCATCCTAGCATGTTAAACGAGGGCATTTCTCATGTAAGCTACTTCCACTAATAGATCGTTTATACTGTTCTCAATGGTCCGCATCCCAGCCTGAGACCACGATCCAGTGGCAGTCGGAGTTGTTTTTCAAAGTAATATGTTATTTGAAATATTAAAACAATCTTTAGTTAAATAACACATGTTTCTACACAAAATATTTTTCAGTGACTTCGACAAGTAGCCAGTTTACAACAAAAATGCAATCTGTGTTAGGAACGCTATTTTAGTCCGATTTAAAATGGAAATTAAAATGGTATTGAGTGCTGACAAGAGTTTGGTATCAGCTGTTCATTTCCTTGAAACAATCTTTTATAGTAAAATGAACAAATTTATTCATTTAAAAAATAAGTAAAAGTGAACTGTCAGAAGTGGGATTTGAACCCACGCCTCCATTCGGAGACCAGAACACACAATTCTTTGGAAAGACAGCGTCCTTGAGTCTGGCGCCTTAGACCACTCGGCCATTCTGACAAGCTGCGTGTGCTTTAGTAGAAAACCGCATTATTTCATTTCAGCACAGACTAGGGTTGTCTATTGTATCAAGGCCCGATTGGGTTTATTACGCACATACTAACTTGCTCCATGAATGATGTAATGACAAGTGTAAAAAAAGAAACAGATTGAAGCCAACCCACGAAAGTAAGATTCTTTATTTCAATATCGGTATAGCTTTAAAGGATGCACGCATTTTACAATAGCAATTGCTATATGACAATGACCAATAAGTATTTGTGTTGCAATACTTTATACCATGTGAACAGAATCAGACATTGCTCCGTTGCCTCGAAGAAACATCTACAATTTGTATTTAAAAAGGACGCCCAACTTGGGGCTCGAACCCACGACCCTGAGATTAAGAGTCTCATGCTCTACCGACTGAACTAGCCGGAATGACGGGAGAAAGATTCTTTCTTTGAGGCGGGGTGAGAGAGGACGTACCGACAGGTGCGTGGGACCTGAGATTTGGTGTGCTGCTGCTGTAGATGAGTGTTCTGGAGACGCGCTGTTTCTGTGTCTGCGGTGTTACAGCCGTGTGAGTCTATTCCAAAAGTAAAGTGTTGGATAATTCGAGAGCTAGTCTGTTGAATAAAGCTCTGAGAGTGTGGTTAAATCCCGGTCTCATCAATTTTGTTTTGTTAGATTAAAAGTGTTCCAGCAGCAGGTAAATGTCCCCACACCTTTTGGTTCTGTTTACTTATGCTACACCGCTGCTAAACCTGAACGTTGCTGCTAATTATCTTAACTAAACTTGTATTGTTGTTGAATTGCTCTAATATAGTTAAACCTGTAATGTTGCAGCTAACGTTCCCTAATACTGTTAAAACTTGTGTGTATTAACAATCTGGCTTTTGTTGTTGAACCCTTGCTGGGAAGAGCTGTTTCCAATCACCTAGCACTCTTAAAGAAAAGTGTAATCGCTGCTATATGTTGGTCTAATACCCCATGCTTTTAAAATGTGTCTATTGGCTGGCTTTATTCAATTTCCCCTCCTTGTTTTTAGTACAACTTGAATACATTTTATTGTTAGTTATTTGAACTGATTTATGTGAATCATGGATCATTGTAATAAAGCTTTGTGAATTGTTATTCTGTTGTCATTCCTATTCTAAAACTTTTAATTAATTTTAGTAGTGTCGGTATTAGGACTCTCACTGGGTGTCACTGGGTGTGGCTGCTACAATCCCATATAGAATGCGACAAAACAGGTCGCACTCCTTCATATAAACAGAAAAAGAATAAGTACACGCACACACGAGTTGATTTACTGCAGCGTCAGACATCGGAGGTTCAGCAGTGTACTGTGTAACCCCCATGCTTCCTGTTTCCAAATATGGGTATCAGTGAGTCTGTTTCTTTAACACGACCCCCCCCTTCTGTGCCCGCAATAAACACGTGCACAGTCAGTTGCCTTCATGTTAATTTCCAATGTGCAAACGAGTGCTAGAGCTACCGTCCTAGGAATACATCTGAAATTTCTATATGCTGTATCTTCACTGTCCTGCATTGCTATTATATTTTATTAATAGTTCGTGGAGACCGGAGATTACGAAGAGTGGAGGACTTGATCCATTGCATCTACCGAGACGGCTTGTAATATTGCAGCGGGACTGTACAGTTCAGCAGAAGGACTTGTTTTTTTTTATATTTAAGTCCTCCGGAGGAACTTTAGTCGTTGTGCACAACTGATAGAAACATTTTGTTTTATTCTATATTTTTATTTCCAATGTTTTTTTTTTTACTGTGAACAATATTGTAACAATTTTAATTGCTACATATATATTACTTTTATAAACATTTTCTTTTCATAAAGTATATTTGTTGTTGCTGAGTGATTCTTTATAATAAAGTAACCTGGTATAAATATATTAAGGCAACTGTATAACGTAAAGTACATTTTCTTAAGAAGGGTATACGCAGCATTAGAGAGAGATCTCCAGAATTCACATATATTTTCCCTGAACTTAATTCTCAATGTGACTCATTGTAATAGTGGGTTACATAAGTAGAAAAATTTGGCACCCAACGTGGGGCTGCGCCCCTTCTAGTAATCATTCATGTTCAAATTACTCAGCAACAATTAAAATTTGTTTTGAAATATATATGCAATAAGTTTAAAAAAAAAAAGTATATATATATATATAATTTTTTTTTTTACTTTAATTTCTCTAAGTAATGGAATTGTGCAAGCAGTATGAGTTTTGCCCTGATAGGTCCATACTTTTAGGTCATGTAGATCAAAGAGTCACCTATGCTGACATTAAGAATGCATTCAGTCCAGTTGGTGTTGTTACTAAAGTTCAGCGTTTAGTTGGACAAGTATCTGAAAGTGTACTTTGTGAGTTTGAGGAAGGTTTGTCTGTGTTTCTGTTAGATGATGAGCATGTTAGTCATGACTTCAGCAGTCGCTGGACAGTACAGCCTGTTTTATCAGATCAAGTTAGATTTAGCAACACTAGCACCATTTTGTTAGATGTGACTGATACTTTTCAGGAGCAGTTGGCAGCAATAGCTATCAAACATGGCACTGATGCTAAAGAATTAGAAAAGAGGGCATCCAAGCTGCTGTCTGATAAACTTAGTGGAAGCTATAAAGACTCTGAAGGGGTTAGTCCCTTGCCCAAGGTGTCTTTTGATTTCTCAAATGCTTTCACTCCTAAGCAGACATTCTCAGAACATTTTGAAACCTTTTCTTCACCCTCTCAACAGCCAAATGTGTACAGCAACCAGTCCACACCTATCTCTATTCCTAGTGATGTACAGAAAGTTGTAGTAGAGCATGTAGTGAAAACTGCGAGTGAAGGTGCATTTCTTAACAATGTCCGTTACAAGCTCAAGTGTTTTTCGGGCACTGCCAGTAAGCCAAGTAGTGAAGCAGACTATGAAACATGGCGCCGAAGTTCAGATTCGCCAGGTAATTAAAGATGTTGATCTCACTGCTAATGCAAAAAGACGCAAGTTACTGGAAAGTCTTTTACCCCCAGCTTTGAATGTTGCCCTATAAGCAGGAGAAGACGCAACTGCTGAGCAGTACTTTGAAGAGCTAGAGAAGGCTTATGGCAGTGTAGCAAGTGGCGAGGAGCTGTTTATACAGTTTATTGAGACACATCAAAATGCAACTGAAAAAGCATCAGACTATCTTCGTAGACTCCATGCTGTCCTGCAACGAGTAATGGAAAGGGATGGTTTAGTTGGAACACAACCTGATAAGCAACTGTTGAAGCAATTTATCAGGGGTTGTTGGGATGATACGTTAATAGACCGTTTGCACTTGAAGGACTTTCTGAGTGACATTTCTGAGCAGTGCTTATCATACTCAAAGGTTTTATTTGAGGTATGAGCTTTTAAGGAGGAGAAAGAGTCAAAAGAGACCAGAAAGAAGCGTCATCTTGGTGCAACACAGCCCAAGGTTTCTGCCAAGTCTGTTGGTGTTGGTGATAATATTAGTACTGTATCCCATACAGTTCCCGGTTCAACCAGCAGAGAAGAAGAGCTTGCCCAAAGGGTCCTACAGCTAGAAAAGGATTGGAAAAAAGCAAAGGTATCCTCAAGTACACATGGTGTGTCAAATACTAGTGGAGCCCCAGATACTGCAAGTAATAGGAGCAGCTCTGCTGAATTAAGAGAAAGGTCAGAAACCACAGTTAAGAAGGGACCCAATAGGATGGGGGCATTCTGCTATAATTGTGGCAAAGATGGACACACAATGGAAAAGTGCTCTAATCCAGTGAATGCAGTGCTGGTTCAGCAAAAGCTCAGGAATAGATGCGAGAACAGGGCTGCACAGCGCAGAGAAGCTTATACTCCATTGCATCCTTTAAACTAGATGGGTGTCTCTACAAGGGACAGATAGAGGCACTGAATTCATGTACACCCAGTCCCAAAACAACTCAAAAGCACAATATACCCAGTTTTCATAAAAGTTTACAGGGCGTACCTCCTGGTCTTGTTGGTGAGTCATGTCACACTGTTGCTTTTCTTGATGGTGTTCGTTGCCTCTGTTTAGTAGACACTGGATCACAGGTAACTTGCCTATCTGAGTCATTTTACCGTCAGTATTTGTCACAGCTCAAGTTAAGCTCGATACAAGACTTACTCTGTGTTGTTGGTGCGGGAGGTAGTACTGTTCCTTATCTAGGATTCATAGAAGTTAATGTGCAATTTCCTGAAGATGTTTGTGGCACAGAAAACAGCTTTTATGTGTTAGTTCTTGTTTGCCCTGACAATCAATGTAATACTACTGTACCTCTCTTAGTGTGAACAAATGTACTTAGGCATCTCATGCGTGAGTGTGAGGAGAAGGCTGGTGCGCAATACTTGAAGAGGCTGGCTATCCGCTGCGACTGGGCTGCTGCCTATACCAATACAATTGGTGAAGCCAATGCAAAAGCAAAAACTACCAAAGTGAGATTAGCCAGTAAAACACCTGTTACGGTTCCCACGAACGAGTCTAAAGAGCTGAAATGTATGCTGAGTAAGAATATCTATAGCAAAGGATGCAATATACTTATAGAAGCATCTGAAGGACATCCCATTGCAGGAGGATTACTGGTTTACAATCAGCTGCTAGAAGGAGACCCTCAAAATCATACCAAGATTGGAGTCATGGTCAAAAATGCCTCTGATCTTGACATCACCTTACAACCCAGAAGTGTTGTTGCTGCAGGGGAAACAGTGGAGTGGATAAGGGCATTAGATGTCTCCAAATTAAATCTGATGGAGTCCAGATGTTCTAGTGCTACTGCAGTATTGAGGGAGGGAGAAAAGTTCGGTCCCAGTAATACAACAAGGCTGTAGTTGGATTTTGATAACTCACCAGTTTCTGAAGATTTCAAGAAAGATATTACTACTAGGATAGAAAAAGAAGTAGGCAGTGCATTCTCCCTCCATGATCTCGACATAGGACATGCTCCTGGGATAACACACAAAATAGTGCTCACAGACAACACTCCATTCAAAGAGCGCACCCGTCGTGTCTCTCCAGCTGATTTTGAAGACCTGAGAAGTCACCTTCATGAGTTGCTGACTACTGGGATTATTGAAGAGTCTGACAGCCCCTATGCATCTCCAGTTGTCTTGGTTAGAAAGAAAAACGGATCCCTACGAATGGTTGTGGACTACAGAAGACTGAATCGTCTAACCAGGCGGGATGCATACCCACTTCCTAGAATAGAGGAGACTTTTGCTCTTCTTTCAGGCTCAAAATGGTTCTCAGTACTAGATCTAAAAAGCAGATATTATCAAATTGAAGTAGAAGAGTCTGACCGTGCCAAGACTGCATTCACAACACCATTTGGTAATTGGCAATTCAAAATGATGCCTCAAGGTTTAACCAATGCCCCAGCTACATTTCAGAGAACAATGGAGCGGGTGATGTCAGGAATTAATCTACAGGAAGCGGTTGCTTTCCTGGATGACCTAATTATATTTTCAGACACTCTTGAACAACACGAGGAACGTCTAATGAAGGTAATGCATCGCATTGCTCAGTATGGCTTGAAGCTCTCTCCTTCAAAATGTAAATTCTTCCAGAATTCGGTGGCATATCTGGGACACAAGATTTCGGAAGAGGGAATCTGCCCTGACCCCCAGAAGATTCAGCTATAATAGATTGGCCAATGCCCAAGAACATCAGAGAGGTTAGGTCTTTTCTTGGCTTCGCAGGGTATTACAGACGTTTTGTGGAAAAGTATGCAAACATTGCTAGGCCATTAAATGATTTGTTGGTGGGCGAAGCTTCAAACAGAAAGAAAGGGGCATCTTGGCGAATAAAAGCAAGACAGTCTCTGGGTGATCGATGGACAGCAGATTGTCAAAGGGCATTTGAATGCATCAAAGAGAAGCTCACTACATTGCCAGTGTTAGGATTTGCAGACTGGAAACTCCATTATATCTTACACACAGATGCCAGTATCACAGGCCTGGGAGCAGCACTCTACCAGGTCCAGGATGGTAAAATGAGAGTTATCTCATATGCTAGTCGAGGACGAAGTGAACGAAAACTACCCTGTTCACAAATTGGAATTTTTAGCTTTGAAATGGTCAATAAGTGAAAAGTTTCATGACTATTTATATGGGACAGAATTCAAACTAGTGACAGATAATAATCCTCTGACATGTGTTCTCACAACTGCAAAATTGGATGCTGCAGGACATAGGTGGTTGTCAGCCCTGTCTATCTATAACTTTGACATAAGCTACAGATCTGGAAAAACTAATATGGATGCAGATGGCTTATCCCGAAGGCCAAATGGACCTGCTGCAGATGATGATGACTCCCAGAAGCAAGTGGAGAGAATTGCTAAAATGCTGTCCAGAACCAGACAAGACCCTGATTTTGACACCCTGGAGTCAGATGTGTGTAAGGCTGCTTTCCTGAGGCATAAGGTAGTAGTACTTGCACAGGAAGTTGAATCAGAAGAGCCTGGTGAGCAAGAGAATCCAGAGATAGAAGTGAGTGGGAACAAACCTAGCGCTGTAGATGCTTTACCTAATGGAGAGGGTGCCATTCCAGATGATTTTGAATTTCCAGAACCATGGCCAGGGCAACCATTACTTCCTGGATTAACTTTAGAAAACTGGAAAGTTCTTCAAAACAGAGATGTTAATCTGTCCAGAGTCATTCAGTTGTTGGGGAAAGGCAGAAAGCTTGAAGAAAAATTCAGAAAGTCAGAGACCCCTGAAGTAAGATTACTTTTAAAAGAGTGGCCTAAACTTCTCCTTAAAGAGGGTGTTCTACATCGGCGGGTGATGAGGAATGAAGAACTATTCGATCAGTTGGTGATTCCACAAAGTCACCAGGCTAGAGCTTTGGAAGGAGTACATGATGAAACTGGACATCTTGGCTATGAGAGGACTCTGGATTTGGCTAGAGCACGCTTCTATTGGCCAAGGATGACCCGGGATGTGGAACAGAAATGCAAAACTTGTGAGAGGTGCTTACGCAGAAAAGCAAGGGCAGAGAAGGCTGCAAAAATGGTCAATATAAATGTTTATGCTCCCATGGAGCTTGTCTGCATAGATTTTCTATCATTAGAACCTGATTCCAAAGATATTCGGAACATACTAGTTATAACCGATCACTTCACAAAATATGCGCAAGCATATCCAACTAAAGACCAGACTGCCAAGACTGTAGCCAATCTGTTGTGGGAGAATGTAATTTGCCACTACGGGTTTCCCAAGAGAGTTCATAGCAATCAAGGTGCAAATTTTCAGTCTGAACTCATTTCAGAGCTCTGTAAAATTTGTGGCACTAAATCTAGAACTACACCTTACCATCCTAGAGGAAATCCAGTGGAAAGATTTAACAGAACCCTCCTTGACATGCTGGGTACCCTCTCTGAGAAGAAGAAAGATAACTGGAGGAAGTATGTTCGCCCTCTCGTTCATGCATATAACTGCACTCGTAATGACACTACTGGAGAGTCTCCGTTCTTCCTCATGTTTGGTAGGCAGCCAAGATTGCCTATAGATTTGTGCTTTGGCATCAGTCCTGTTGGACATGACCATAAGACTCATCAGCAATATGTGAAGGAACTTCGTCAGAGGCTAAAATATGCCTACGAGCGAGCCACTAAGGAAGCAGAGTAAAGACAGCTGGCCAATAAACAGAGATGGGACAAGAAGGTCATAGCATCATCCTTGGAGGAAGGAGATCGAGTCCTGGTTAGGAATGTAAATTTGCGTAGGAAGCACAAAATAGCTGACCGCTGGGAACACGCTGTTTACATTGTCGTACGGCAGGTTAGAGAAGAGCTGCCAGTCTATGTGATTAGACCAGAGAAAGATGATGGACCTGAGAGAACATTACACAGAGACATGTTGTGTCCTTGTGGATTCATATCGGCTGAAGAGGGAGTTGATGATGGCACAGTACCTGAGAAGGCAAGACGTACGAGGACGAGGCAGACTGCAGGGACCTTGGATGAAACTGGAAATTCTGATGAGGATGATACAGATCAATCGGTAATTCCTTCTGAAGAAGAACAGAATATTGCTGGTTCTGGATTGAATCCAGAAGCTCCTGAGTTCTGTACTTACCTGCCAATGACTGATGAAGATCCTCCACTCCATTCTTCTTTGCATGAAGACGACGTGACGGGACCAGTAACTGAGGTTACTATTGAAAGAGAAATAACCGAGGAAGTCTCAGAATCAGCACTGGGTGAACTTCAACAAAGTTCCAAAACTGAGCCTAGGGAGACCATAGATCCCCAAGTGTTAAGACGATCAGAAAGAGAGAGGAAACTGCCATCTAAGTTCAAAGATTTTGAAGTAACTTGTCAAAAGATAACTTCTGACAAGAAACACGATTACAATAGAGCTGTTTCACAAATTGTTTCCTGTGTACAACAGCAAAACAAAATGATATTGGAACAGTTGCATAAACAGACCGAGCTATTGATTCAGGCTTTGATTTCGCATTAGCATATAGAAGATGATTAAATAAATATATGGATATTTTTTGTGGGTGTTACTATCGAGGACGATAGCTTTTAGGGAGGGAGAATGTAACCCCCATGCTTCCTGTTTCCAAATATGGGTATCAGTGAGTCTGTTTCTTTAACACGACCCCCCCTTCTGTGCCCGCAATAAACACGTGCACAGTCAGTTGCCTGCATGTTAATTTCCAATGTGCAAACGAGTGCTAGAGCTACCGTCCTAGGAATACATCTGAAATTTCTATATGCTGTATCTTCACTGTCCTGCATTGCTATTATATTTTATTAATAGTTCGTGGAGACCGGAGATTACGAAGAGTGGAGGACTTGATCCATTGCATCTACCGAGACGGCTTGTAATATTGCAGCGGGACTGTACAGTTCAGCAGAAGGACTTGTTTTTTTTTATATTTAAGTCCTCCGGAGGTACTTTAGTCGTTGTGCACAACTGATAGAAACATTTTGTTTTATTCTATATTTTTATTTCCAATGTTTTTTTTTTTACTGTGAACAATATTGTAACAATTTTAATTGCTACATATATATTACTTTTATAAACATTTTCTTTTCATAAAGTATATTTGTTGTTGCTGAGTGATTCTTTATAATAAAGTAACCTGGTATAAATATATTAAGGCAACTGTATAACGTAAAGTACATTTTCTTAAGAAGGGTATACGCAGCATTAGAGAGAGATCTCCAGAATTCACATATATTTTCCCTGAACTTAATTCTCAATGTGACTCATTGTAATAGTGGGTTACATTAATATGACTTTATTACCCAACTATGTCATTGTAGACTGGCCAACATTAATTTGGGAGTCACTTTAATTTATTGTGCAGTATCAAATGAAACATAAAAAAGAATCACAATACAATAAATCTCTGTTTGATCGCTATACAATCGATATGTTGTGTAGGCTAAATTGTTTAAATAAATGCACAGAAACATTCAAATCCAAACACGTTAAAAAACAAAATAGTGCGGAATAGAAACAAAGAAGGCTTTGACCTCGACGTGATTTGAACACGCAACCTTCTGATCTGGAGTCAGACGCGCTACCGTTGCGCCACGAAGTTCCGGCATTCTACATGCTTGTTATGCAATGCTAGAGTGCACAGCAAGCATGCCAAACGCATGGTAATGCCGATGCTGATACTTGGAAAACACTCGGTATCACCAGGGTTATAGGAAACAGCCGACTCGATACGTGTTCGTAGCCAGCAGGGCTATGAAGTTGTCGCAAGTGTGTTTGATTCTCAGCTTTAAAAGTAAAGAAAACATTAAACAACTAGTTTAAATCAGTAAAACTAGTATTTAACTAGGATTCTCTCAGCGCGTCTCCTTTGAATGCGCACTGGCACAAATGGGCTTTGATCGTCTAATTACGTGGCAGAATGCAATAATGTATTGGGTTAATTTACCAACAAAAGAAACGTAAACAAACGTGTATGTATTTATTTGTGAATAAACTATCCTGCTTCTACGATGGGACCAGGGATCTTACATCGGCAATCTAATGACAGGCCAACCCCAGAGAGACTTTGTCTTGACCAGGGATTGATATCATTTAAAAACAAACTGCAGTGGTTCCACTGGGGATGGAACCCAGGGCCTTCTGCGTGTAAAGCAGACGTGATAACCACTACGCTATGGAACCTTGTCGGAACTGTGGTGGTGCTCCTACATTATTGTCTACATGCAGCATCTCAAATAATTGCAATCATTTATCAGACCCTTCAGCGTTGTCTTTTTAAGAATTAACCCTGCCAGACCAAACGCAGGCCAACATTCAATCAATTAATCATATATATTTTCTATAGCGCCCCATATGCGCTTCAAAAAATCTATTTGAAAACAAGAAAATATGTAATTGTAAGCCTGGTCGAACAAAAGAAGTCTTCTGTGTAATTTTAAACAAAGAGCGCTTTCCACGATTTAAGATGCTTTCGAGAGACAGAATATTGTAATTGGCCGCCGAAACTGGGGAATAAAACTGCCTGTGATCAAAGTGGGCAGAAAAGTTGCATACTTTGCATAACGTATTTGGGAGAAAAGAAAACGGATCAACTCTGATTTACGACGTTTCCATGGTTTGGCCCGGCCACTGCCGTGTGGCTGGTTAAAACGATGAGTTCAGTTTTTTTTTTTTCTGCTGCTTGGTAATTGAGTTATGCTGCAACAGCAGCAGAGTGGCGCAGCGGAAGCGTGCTGGGCCCATAACCCAGAGGTCGATGGATCGAAACCATCCTCTGCTAGCGTGTTTTTCTTCTGTTTGCAAAGCAGTTTTTCTAAAATATTAACTGAAGGTAAGACTTCGTATTATATTCGCAATCAGGGAAATGTGCACATTACTGGACACATTTAAATCGACAACTGACCTCGAAAACATTAGGTTTTCTATCAAATTCGTTTCTTTACAAATGACATTGCTTTCTTTTCTTTTTAAATTGTTCCCAGAAAGACCAAAAGATAAAGCCCTTGGGAATACGTCAATATTGCCAGCTCCTGCATATGTCAGCTCTTGAACTCTCTTAAAAATTGAGCTCTAAAACGTTTGCTTTGCAAGTTAATTAACAACCGTAACACTCAATAGCGTTTAATCCATGCGTTAATTAAATTTGGTTATTAATTTGTTCACATATTACAATGCTGTTTTCAGGATTCCCGCATATTCTCAACATGCACAATGTAATATGGCAATGGAATGACAGGGAAACCACTGCTTTTTTCCCTCTGGTTGTATTTTGTCACGCTGACTACTATCCATATGAAAGTGCCGCAGTCACCTAAAGGATAAGGCACTAGCCTCCTAAACCAGGGATTGTGGTTTCGTCAATGTTTTATTAAAAACAAACTGTGTGTATTTGTTCTTGGTCTGTGATATGTTTATAGAACTTGGTACTTTACACAAAGTAGTTTTGGCCAAGAAGTTAAGGTGATGGACTTAAAAGATGTTGCAGGTTCCCCGCTCATGTTCACATCCTGCCGACTATGTGCCCCTTTTTATGTTTTCTTTGTTAATTTGTACAGGTCTGTTAAGCTTTAAGGCATCAATAATTACTTGCTGTACTTTAAGTTTCTTCAAAACTAGTTTTTGTAGAGCTGTTTTCAATATAACATGCAATGAAGTGTTAATATGACTTTATTACCCAACTATGTCATTGAAGACTGGCCAACATTAATTTGGGAGTCACTTTAATTTATTGTGCAGTATCAAATAAAACATAAAAAAGAATCACAATACAATAAATCTCTGTTTGATCGCTATACAATCGATATGTCGTGTAGGCTAAATTGTTTAAATAAATGCACGGAAACATTCAAATCCAAACACGTTAAAAAACAAAATAGTGCGGAATAGAAACAAAGAAGGCTTTGACCTCGATGTGATTTGAACACGCTACCGTTGCGCCACGAAGTCCCGGCATACTACATGCTTGTTATGCAATGCTAGAGTGCACAGCAAGCATGCCAAACGCATGGTAATGCCGATGCTGATACTTGGAAAACACTCGGTATCACCAGGGTTATAGGAAACAGCCGACTCGATATGTGTTCGTAGCCAGCAGGGCTATGAAGTTGTCGCAAGTGTGTTTGATTCTCAGCTTTAAAAGTAAAGAAAACATTAAACAACTAGTTTAAATCAGTAAAACTAGTATTTAACTAGGATTCTCTCAGCGCGTCTCCTTTGAATGCGCACTGGCACAAATGGGCTTTGATCGTCTAATTATGTGGCAGAATGCAATAATGTATTGGGTTAATTTACCAACAAAAGAAACATAAACAAACGTGTATGTATTTATTTGTGAATAAACTATCCTGCTTCTACGATGGGACCAGGGATCTTACATCGGCAATCTAATGACAGGCCAACCCCAGAGAGACATTGTCTTCTGTAGCAAAATAGATTTTCTAAAATATTAACTGAAGGCAAGACTTTGTGTTATTACTTTTCAATTTAGTGTGTGTATTTTGTAATTGTTAAGGTGTTGAAACGGCAGGTATGCAGTTTACCTGACTCTACCCATAGAGGACCAATACATTTATTAAAACAAAAAAAAATATCTGAACACAAGCTTTGTTTATTTAATCTGATACCTTACATCTAGACTTAACTGTTACGGTTAACAAAATTAGAGTAAATTATCATAACAATAGAGTTAAAAGAAAATTCAAATAACATGCCAGTTAAAAATGCGCCAAAAATGACAAAGTAGTCTCAGATTAGGACAATGGCACTTAACGGGTAAGAAACACATAAATTGCTCACTTGTTAAAATCAATAAGCAAATTTCAAATTGGTCATTGCTAATGCTAAAGCAATTTAAGAACACTTTAAATACGGCTTGACTAATATAAAAATATAGTAATTTGATTTGCACTACGCAGGACAATATTGATCTTAAATAAAAACATTACATCTGAAAATAACTTGTGCTTACCCCCACTTACAAGGAAGCTGTCAACCTTTGTATTCGTCCTCATAACTTGTTAGAAAATGTAAACAGCAGTTGGAGAATACCTAAGTCGATCATCCTAGCATGTTAAACGAGGGCATTTCTCATGTAAGCTACTTCCACTAATAGATCGTTTATACGGTTCTCAATGGTCCGCATCCCAGCCTGAGACCACGATCCAGTGGCAGTCGGAGATGATTTTCAAAGTAATATGTTATTTGAAATATTAAAACAATCTTTAGTTAAATAACACATGTTTCTACACAAAATATTTTTCAGTGACTTCGACAAGCAGCCAGTTTACAACAATAATGCAATCTGTGTTAGGAACGCTATTTTAGTCCAATTTAAAATGGAAATTAAAATGGTATTGAGTGCTGACAAGAGTTTGGTATCAGCTGTTGATTTCCTTGAAGCAATCTTTTATAGTAAAATGAACAAATTGATTCATTTAAAAAATAAGTAAAAGATAACTGTCAGAAGTGGGATTTGAACCCACGCCTCCATTCGGAGACCAGAACACACAATTCTTTGGAAAAACAGCGTCCTTGAGTTTGGCGCCTTAGACCACTCGGCCATTCTGACAAGCTGCGTTTGCTTTAGTAGAAAACCGCATTATTTCATTTCAGCACAGACTAGGGTTGTCTATTGTATCAAGGCCCGATTGGGTTTATTACGCACATACTAACTTGCTCCATGAATGATGTAATGACAAGTGTAAAAAAAGAAACAGATTGAAGCCAACCCACGAAAGTAAGATTCTTTATTTCAATATCGGTATAGCTTTAAATGATGCACGCATTTTACAATAGCAATTGCTATATGACAATGACCAATAAGTAATTGTGTTGCAATACTTTATACAATGTGAACCGAATCAGACATTGCTCTGTTGCCTCGAAGAAACAACTACAATTTGTATTTAAAAAGGACGCCCAACGTGGGGCTCGAACCCACGACCCTGAGATTAAAAGTCTCATGCTCTACCGACTGAGCTAGCCGGGCTGACGGGAGAAAGTTTCTTTCTTTGAGGCGGGGTGAGAGAGGAAGTACCGACAGGTGCGTGGGACCTGAGATTCGGTGTGCTGCTGCTGTAGATGAGTGTTCTGGAGACGCGCTGTTTCTGTGTCTGCGGTGTTACAGCCGTGTGAGTATATTCCAAAAGTAAAGTGTTGAATAATTCGAGAGCTAGTCTGTTGAATAAAGCTCTGAGACGTGTGGTTAAATCCCGGTCTCATCAATTTTGTTTTGTTAGATTAAAAGTGTTCCAGCAGCAGGTAAATGTCCCCACACCTTTTGGTTCTATTTACTTATGCTACACCGCTGCTAAACCTGAACGATGCTGCTAATTATCTTAACTAAACTTGTATTGTTGTTGAATTGCTCTAATATAGTTAAACCTGTAATGTTGCAGCTAACGTTCCCTAATACTGTTAAAACTTGTGTGTATTAACAATCTGGCTTTTGTTGTTGTACCCTTGCTGCGAAGAGCTGTTTCCAATCACCTAGCACTCTTAAAGAGAAGTGTAATCGCTGCTATATGTTGGTCTAATACCCCATGCTTTTAAAATGTGGCTATTGGCTGGCTTTATTCAATTTCCCCTCCTTGTTTTTAGTACAACTTTAATACATTTTATTGTTAGTTATTTGAACTGATTTATGTGAATCATGGATCATTGTAATAAAGCTTTGTGAATTGTTATTCTGCCTTTGTCATTCTGTTGTCATTCCTATTCCAAACCTTTTAATTAATTTTTAGTAGTGTCGGTATTTGGACTCTCACTTGGTGTCACTGGGTGTGGCTGCTACAATCCCATATAGAATGCGACAAAACAGGTCGCCCTCCTTCATATAAACAGAAAAAGAATAAGTACACACACAGACGAGTTGATTTACTGCAGCGTCAGACATCGGAGGTTCAGCAGTGTACTGCAATGTTGTAAAAAGACGTGTGTAATTCAGGATGGTTGAGCGAGCTATGGCGCTGCGTTCAGATCACAGTTACCCTGGAAGCGTGGGTTCAAATTCCATTTCTGACAGCTCTGTTTGTTCATTAACCACTCGGCCACGGCTACATGCTCTCACGGTTTTCCGTGAAAACAGCCGTATTATTGTCAAAAGAAGCAAACGACACCCGCAGTAATGCTGTAGATGGCAGTATAGGCTAAATAATGAACCCAAGTCAAATGCCTTTGTTGAAACTCTATCAGATTTGTACAAGTCAAGCACACGTGGGAAATAATAATACAATATCCTTTCTGCCAACGTTCATAATAATGAATCCATCCTTATTTCAAAATACGTAACTATTTAACTGATCTTCTCAAAACACCCATACACAAAAACTTTATTTCTACTGAAAAACTAACTTGCTTCATGGCTGCTGCTACAGCACTCGGGCACGTTGTGCCTAGCGTTAGCGGACATAGGAGATAAGAAGACCTACAAAATATCACGCGCTGCAGTTTTTTCAGTCCGGGGATTATTACAAATTAGCAGACTGTGCATTAAAATACACATGCAGGGTGGGCGTCTCTGTTACAAAGAATTGTCACACTTTGTATTTAACTCCATAATGCGCTGGGAGAAAATATGCAGATACTTTAAAATTATTTGGAGAATGCGGGCATCGATCCCGCTACTTCTCGCATGCTAAGCGAGCGCTCTACCATTTGAGCTAATTCCCCTTTAATGACGCTAGCGATTCTCATAGGCTTCATTGCAGCTTGATACGAGCAAATCAGATTGTCAGTTGTTTTTTATTTTTATTTTGGCAATGTAGTCTGTGATTGCAAATTTAAAAAATAATTGAATTAACTAAATAGCAAATATTTCGACTAGAGGTATGTTTTCAATTTCTTTAAAAAGTAGTCTCAGCTCGTTTATTCAGTCGCTTATAAATCCACAATCTGTGTCCCGATGCAGCAGCGCTGTGTGCTGTGGCTCGAGCTTGTTTGACGAGGCAGACAATGCAAAAATGCCAATACTTGCTTTTGTATCACGCGACAAACTTAAGGTATGCTTTAACGGCTTGGCTGTCTCGAGTTAGTTTGTATTGTTAATGTAACACCTCGTTGTTGCCCAGTCATTGTTTCATATGAAGTAGAGCTTGCCAGTTGGGGGCGACGGTCTGCTAATACAAGTTAAGACTATATTTGCAAGGATAATTTCTAGAATGAAACACGTTTTGAAGGGATTGGTCTCGGTATCCATCAGGAGGAGTGGCAGTGTTTTCTTCTCAGCACCGAGCTGACAATGAGTGTTGTTATCGGGAACCTACTCGCTGCAAGTAATGACCACTTCAATCTTCAGTCGGGGGTTGTTGAAGGAAGGGGACACATTTTGAGTGCGTATTTCATTCCGGTAGAAACGTAGAAAAAAGAAACCATCAAGCCCACAATTGTTCAGTTGTTTAAATCAATAACCACATTTAAATTGATCATTGCTAATGTTAAAACAATTTAAGAACACTTTAAAAAGGGCTTGACTAATATAAAAATATAGCAATGTCTTTTGCACTACGCAGGACTAGATTGAGTTTAAAATAGACATTACATCTGAAAATAACTTGTGCTTACCCCCACTTACAAGGAAGCTGTCAACCTTTGTATTCGTCCTCATAACGTGTTAGAAAATGTAAACAGCAGTTGGAGAATACCGAAGTCGATCATCCTAGCATGTTAAACGAGGGCATTTCTCATGTAAGCTACTTCCACTAATAGATTGTTTATACTGTTCTCAATGGTCCACATCCCAGCCTGAGACCACGATCCAGTGGCAGTTGGAGATGTTTTTCAAAGTAATATGTTATTTGAAATATTAAAACAATCTTTAGTTAAATAACATGTTTCTACACAAAATATTTTTCAGTGACTTCGACAAGTAGCGTGTTTACAACAAAAATGCAAACTGTGTTAGGAATGCTATTTTAGTCCGATTTAAAATGGAAATTAAAATGGTATTGAGTGCTGACAAGAGTTTGGTATCAGCTGTTGATTTCCTTGAAACAATCTTTTATAGTAAAATGAACAGATTTATTCATTTTAAAAATAAGTAAAAGTGAACTGTCAGAAGTGGGATTTGAACCCACGCCTCCATTCGGAGACCAGAACACACAATTCTTTGGAAAGACAGCGTCCTTGAGTCTGGCGCCTTAGACCACTCGGCCATTCCGACAAGCTGCGTTTGCTATAGTAGAAAACCGCATTATTTCATTTCAGCACAGACTAGGGTTGTCTATTGTATCAAGGGCCGATTGGGTTTATTACGCACATACTAACTTGCTCCATGAATGATGTAATGACAAGTGTAAAAAAAGAAACAGATTGAAGCCAACCCACGAAAGTAAGATTATTTATTTCAATATCGGTATAGCTTTAAATGATGCACACATTTTACAATAGCAATTGCTATATGACAATGACCAATAAGTAATTGTGTTGCAATACTTTATACAATGTGAACAGAATCAGACATTGTTCAATTGCCTCGAAGAAACATCTACAATTTGTATTTAAAAAGGACGCCCAACGTGGGGCGCGAACCCACGACCCTGAGATTAAGAGTCTCATGCTCTACTGACTGAGCTAGCCGGGCTGACGTGAGAAAGTTTCTTTCTATGAGGCGGGGTGAGAGAGGAAGTACCGACAGGTGCGTGGGACCTGAGATTCGGTGTGCTGCTGCTGTAGATCAGTGTTCTGGAGACGCACTGTTTCTGTGTCTGCGGTTTTACAGCCGTGTGAGTATATTCCAAAAGTAAAGTGTTGGATAATTCGAGAGCTAGTCTCTTGAATAAAGCTCTGAGACGTGTGGTTAAATCCCGGTCTCATCAATTTTGTTTTGTTAGATTAAAAGTGTTCCAGCAGCAGGTAAATGTCCCCACACCTTTTGCTTCTGTTTACTTATGCTACACCGCTGCTAAACCTGAACGTTGCTGCTAATTATCTTAACTAAACTTGTATTGTTGTTGAATTGCTCTAATATAGTTAATCCTGTAATGTTGCAGCTAACGTTCCCTAATACTGTTAAAACTTGTGTGTATTAACAATCTGGCTTTTGTTGTTGAACCCTTGCTGGGAAGAGCTGTTTCCAATCACCTAGCACTCTTAAAGAGAAGTGTAATCGCTGCTATATGTTGGTCTAATACCCCATGCTTTTAAAATATGGCTATTGGCTGGCTTTATTCAATTTCCCCTCCTTGTTTTTAGTACAACTTTAATACATTTTATTGTTAGTTATTTGAACTGATTTATGTGAATCATGGATCATTGTAATAAAGCTTTGTGAATTGTTATTCTGCCTTTGTCATTCTGTTGTCATTCCTATTCCAAACCTTTTTAATTAATTTTTAGTAGTGTCGGTATTAGGACTCTCACTGGGTGTCACTGGGTGTGGCTGCTACAATCCCATATAGAATGCGACAAAACAGGTCGCCCTCCTTCATATAACAGAAAAAGAATAAGTACACACACACACGAGTTGATTTACTGCAGCGTCAGACATCGGAGGTTCAGCAGTGTACTGCAATGTTGTAAAAAGACGTGTGTAATTCAGGATGGTTGAGCGAGATATGGCACTGCGTTCAGATCACAGTTACCCTGGAAGCGTGGGTTCGAATTCCATTTCTGACAGCTCTGTTTGTTCATTAACCACTCAGCCACGGCTACATGCTCTCACGGTTTTCCGTGAAAACAGCCGTATTATTGTCAAAAGAAGCAAACGACACCCGCAGTAATGCTGTAGATGGCAGTATAGGCTAAATAATGAACCCAAGTCAAATGCCTTTGTTGAAACTCTATCAGATTTGTACAAGTCAAGCACACGTGGGAAATAATAATACAATATACTTTCTGTTAACGTTCATAATAATGAATACATCTTTATTTCAAAATACGTAGCTATTTAACTGATCTTTTCAAAACACCCCCATCCACAAAAACAAAGTAGATATTTATTTCAGCTGAAAAACTGACTTGCTTCATGGCTGCTGCCAGAGCACTCGAGCACGTTCTGGCTAGCGTGAGGTGACTAAGCAGATAACAAGATCTACAAAATATCACATGCCAATAAAACTTACTATAATTATGTTCATTTTATTATTATTTATTTAGCAGACGCCTTTATCCGTGGCGACTTACAGAGACTAGGGTGTGTGAACTATGCATCAGCTGTAGAGTCACTTACATTTACATCTCACCCGAAAAACGGAGGACAAGGAGGTTAAGTGACTTGCACAGTGTCACACAATGAGTCAGTGGCTGAGGTGGGATTTGTACCGGGGGACCTCCTGGTTACAAGCCCTTTATCTTTAACCACTGGACCACACAGCCTCCTATAACAAAATCACACCCCAGATGGGACTCGAAACCACAATCCATGGCTTAGAAAGCCAGTGCCTTATCCATTAGGGCACAAGGGCTGACAAAAAAATCACATTTGCTAGTAATAAAGAAAGTGGGAACAATAGTATCGTGGTTTAATACATCATATCCAAGCCATCGTTGGTGTTCAAACACAGCAGAGTATTACATTGGGAAAGGGCAGTACTTGTCAGTACGTATTTGACATTCATGTGGGAAGATTTAAGATTGTGAAGAAGTTTAAATATGCTGCGTATTTGCGCATTGGGAACCTTACATAATTAGGTTTTTGATTAATGCCACTTCTTACGGACAGTAATCAAGGTGACGAGACAAGACCAGAGCCAATAAAGCAGTTATTTTCCTGTCCTTTCATTACCATATTCTAGTGTGCTTGTTCAGAATATGCGTGAATCGTGAAAACGTCTTGCGAATATGTGAACAAAGCCAGCATTCACTTTATTGATCACCATGTGGATTAACCGCTATTGGAACACCGATGATTGTGTTAAAGATGTTAATAGACTTTTAATGTACACGTTTTAGAGCTAAACGTTTGTTGAGACAGTTCAAGCGCTGTAGCAGTGTTTAACTATTTCCTGGATGTTTGCCTTTTGGTCTTACTCTGGAAAAAGTAATAATAATAATAAAAAGTAGGCAAAACCATTTTTTGAGAAACCGCATTTGGGAGAAAAACTAACAGTTTGGAAACACATTTGCAAAGGCATTGGATTCTATTGTGGTGTTTCCAAACTGTTGAACGTTTCTCATTACATGCAGGTTTACTGGCTTGACAAAAAGGCGATTGACGACAAGAATGCTGTCTCGACAGCAAAATCGCGTCAAGCTAAAATAGCTCAGTTGGGAGAGCGTTAGACTGTAACGGTCCCTGCTTCGATCCCGGGTTTTTGCAAACAGCACGACTAGGATTATTTTTTTCTTAATTAATTTTTTGAATTAAAAAAACAGCACATTTTTTTCTTCAGTGTAATTGGAGGAAATAAAAACGTATTATAGTGCCATTTTCTAATGCGATAAAGAAATGCAAAAAGCATCATCTCTGCGTGGGCTTGAAACACCAAAATTTCGATTAACAGCCGATCGTGCTAACCGATTATGGTGTTTTATTAGATAACACCCTGGGAGCTCAACAGAACAGTGTGTATGCATAGAGCTAAAATGGAAACCAAATATATACGATTCAAATGGGAATCGTATTCAGATTTTAAGCACAAATTTGATAGACTTCACAGTGCAAAGGAGGAAAGCAGACAATGCAAATGAGGCAACTGGCTCCTACTTTTTAAATCATACGAGAAACTTGAACCCAATTTAGCTTTTAACCGCCTGCAGTTTGGAATGAGTTTGAAATGTTGTTGTAACACCTCACTGGGCAACAGCAATTGCATTATATGAAAGCTCCTGTTTATTTGTCAGTGGCACAGCTACCGGTGCCACTCAGAGTTGGAGGGAGACGGTCGGCCACTTGCCCATAAAACAATACTTTCCGGGATCATTTCTATAGTGATTTGCCAGCGAAATGCGTTTATAAAGTGTTTGGACTCGCTATCCACGAGGAAGAGTGAGAGTGTTCGTGTTTGAGCGTGAAGGAGACAGCGAGTGTTGTTTTTTGGCCAACTGCTCCCTGTTATTGATGACTGCTCCAGTGTTCCTTAGGGGGCTGGAGGAAGCGGACAAGTTCTGAGTGGGTATCTTACCAAAAGGTACGCAAGACGCACTACAGTTGCAAAGCACTGCTGCTTTTTCGATGATTGATTAAAACTATCAGTCTGACTGAAAACACGGATCACATTAATTGTGATCGGTTTGATACCAATAGGCTTACATGACAGGTATTGTGTATAGGGCAGCAGTGTGGAGTAGTGGTTAGGGCTCTGGACTCTTGACCAGAGGGTTGTGGGTTCAATCCCCGGTCGGGGACACTGCTGCTGTACCCTTGAGCAAGGTACTTTACCTAGATTGCTCCAGTAAAAACCCAACTGCATAAATGGGTAATTGTATGTAAAAATAATGTGATACCTTGTAACAATTGTAAGTCGCCCTGGATAAGGGCGTCTGCTAAGAAATAAATAATAATAATAATAATAATAATAGACAATGTCATATACACAGAAATGAACACGGACAGTGTTTTTTTAAGGGCTGACTCATTTTAATGTTCGAGAGATCTAGGTGTACTGGACAAATATACTGGATTTTTTCCATGTCGTAATTGTGCCGCCTTTGATAATGCGTTTGAAACTAGAGATAATGTGAGATAATGTCTGCCATACAATGAAAAAAAAGAGTACAGTATCTCACAAGTGATGACCTGTGCTTCAACTTGTAAAGGTTTTATTTGAAAGACTAAGGCCAATCTATGTATCTTTAGAAAGAAAAAAGATTATTAAGAGTAATCTTAAAGAAAGTCTTAACCAAACCAACTGACATAAAAAACCTGAATCCATGGTTCTAAACAAACTATCCTTTAATGCATCTCAGCGGAAATATATCTACATGTACCCATATCCACACACTCAATTGAGCAAAACAATGTGTTATGAAAAACAAGCACAGGACAGACAGAGAGAGATATAAATAGATATATTGTTGGGCCCAAACTCCTTGAGATAAGTCCAGCTCCAGGTAAGAAGCAAAAAAACATAATCCAATGCACACAACAAAACAAAGTTACAAAATAAACAAATCCAACAATGAAACGAAGCAAAGCAACAAAGTAAACAAATCCAGCAATGAAAATTGGTAAAAAGGAATGGTCTCACCACTTTGATGATACAAATCCTCTTTTAGCTTTCAGATCATTTCCTGCTAATGGCATAATTTTGTATCCACATGTCGCTTTATCCAGCAATTACAGAGTACATAGGCTTCTTAGAAAATTCAATCAGGAGCACAGGTGCAGAGGCAGCAGGAGGTCAAAAAGTAGAAAAAAAAACCACCCACCTTGATAGATAGACCTGTGCTTTTATACTACCCCTCTTAAGGTTGTATACCCACTTTTTTATAATTCTTAATTGAACAAGTTTGTGACCAATTTGAGATAATTACATTTCGGATTAAGGTGTCTGGCCAGACTAACTGCAATCAATTAAGTTGCAGATGGGGAGTTTCTTACTGCATTATATGTGGTCGGTGTCACATATTTCCCCCCCCCCCAAACAAGAGGCACAACTGGGTTTAAAACCAAAGTAGGGTTTTAAGTTAACTACATTTAAGGTGTCACACTTGTGATCACCAAACTGCACTTGATAATTAACCGGTCCAAGTCGCTTCATTACTGTAAATGGACCAGTCCATTTGGGTGCAAGCTTAGCTGAAAACTTAGAAGCAGCTTCAGATAAAGGGTGTGACCTAACCCAGACCAAATCACCCTCCTCAAATGTTACATATTTACGTTTGGAGTTGTAATAATTGGCCTGCCTAGTCTGAGCCTTATCTACATTACTAACCACCTAATGAACTAACAGCTGTTGCCTTTCAAGTAAGTTTTGTCTTAACGACTCTTGCTGGGGAGCTACATTACAAAGCCAATCCAATGGCCCTTTTAATCTTCTCCCCAATGCCCATTAAGTGGGACTAAATCCTGTGGATTCCTGGCGAGCAGAATTGATGGCGAATCGGAATCAGTAAATCCACTTATCCCATTCTTCATGGTTATTCCCCACATAAGAGGCGATCATTGTCTTCACCGAGCGGTTTATAAGTTCTTTGAGGTTGATTTGCAGGTGGTATGCTGTAGTGAGCTTGTTCACAACTCCCCAGGTCTTACAGATACCTTTCAGGAGTTGACTGGTGAACTGGCTCCCTCTGTCAGACACCAAATAGCGTGGTGTGCCCCATCGAGTAAAGATGTCCCTAATCAGGATGTTAATAATCCGGGGAGTCTTGCCATCTCATAATGGAAAAAAACTCAACCCATTTTGAGTAATAATCAACAACTACCACAAGTATGGTGTTACCGCTCTTACTGCGGGGAAATGGGCCCATCAGGTCGATTCTAAGCATTTCTCTCTGTTCGGGAACAGTGGTGGATTGTAAAATTCCTGCAGGTTTTGTGTTCGATGCCTTATACTGCTGACAGGTCTGGCATTCCTTAGTATGTCTCCAAGTTTCCTTGCGAATCTCTGGCCACCAGGCCACCTCCAGCATTCTGAGAAGTGTCTTTAGCCTGCCCAGATGTCCCCCTAGTGGATTGTTGTGGAAGTATTGTAAGAAAGTTGATGTTAACTCAGGGGACCACAAGCTGAAACTTGAATGCATCGCCTTTGATTGGTACCCGCCTATATACAACTCCCTGGTGTTCCACATAGGTGATGCGGTCAGGTTTGGTGGTGGTGTTGGAAGATGTTAATGAACCGAGGATCTCCTGGATGTTCTTATCCCTTGACTGAGAGGCCGCAATTTCGTCAAACAAAACAGGCAAATCCAAGCTGAAGCTCTGTGAATTGCTGGAGTAGACTGCAATATTGGATGGACCAGATACTGGAACCTTCGATAAAGCATCAGGAACGGTATTGAGACTTCCTTTTCGATACAGCACAGTGAAGTCAAATTGTTGAAGTCTGAGTGTCCATCTAGTGAGCCGGGAGGATGTCTTTGGACAATTGAAGGCCCAGGCTAGAGCTGCATGGTCGGTTACAACTTCAAATTGACCAGACTGCACCCAGCTACCTCCAGACCCTCATCTCTCCCTACACCCCCACTCGACCTCTCCGCTCCTCCTGCACTAGAGGACTGGCTCTACCTCCTCTACGCTCCCCTGCCTCCAGAGCCCGCTCCTTCTCCACCCTCACTCCGCAGTGGTGGAATGACCTACCTACAGATGTCAGGACCACCCAGTCCCTGAACACATTCCGGCGCCTCCTTAAGACTCACCTCTTCAGACAGCACCTGTAGAACTCCTCTGTTTTTCCTCTGGGACACTATCATCCTCCCATAAATGCGCTTTATTTGCTCTTATCTGCCCCCTATTTTACTGCATTTAATCCTGTACTTCAGAATACTGTAATCTGCCAAGTGTTTAATTTGTAGTATTTTGTATTTAATCATATCTTGACGTAACTATCACTGTCACTGTTATCTGCTGTATTATTGAATTGTATTTTGTCACACTTGTACTTGCTTGAACCAAAGTCATTGCATTTATCTTGCTCATATTGTATTACTTGTACTGTAACACTTGAAATGTATTTGCTTACGATTGTAAGTCGCCCTGGATAAGGGATCTGCTAAGAAATAAATAATAATAATAATTGTATTCCTTCCAAGAAATAACACCATTTCTCCACAGCCCAAACGATTGCCAAACACTCCTTCTCTGAAGTGGAATAGTTCTTTTCAGCACTACTGAGGATTCGGGATGAGAAGACAATAACATGCTCTCCATCAAAGTTCTGAGCCATCACTGCGCCCAACCCCACATCACTGACATCTGTGTAGACCTTAAAAGGTTTAGAAAGATCAGGATGCGTGAGGATGGGTGGAGACTGTAGTGCTGCTTTGAGTTTCATCCAGCTCTCATGACACTCTGTAGTCCAATTCCACAGCATGTCCTTCTTCTTCGGGTTATTTAAGGGTACTGCGATGTCAGCAAAACCTGGAATGAATTTATGGTACCATCCGGTCAACTCCCAAAACCGCTGGACCTCCTTCAGGTTTGTGGGCTCAGGGTAAGACTGAATGGCATCCAATTTTTTTGGATCTGCAGAAATGCCATCTCCCGAAACCACATGACCTAAAAAAGTCAAAGTGTGATTAAACAAATGACACTTCTTTAAATTTAAAGAAAGGTGAGCTTGGTGTAATCTCTTAAAAACCTCTCCAAGGTCCCTTAAGTGCTGCTCCTCCGTCCTTGAATACACATTAGTATCATCAATATAAACAAAACAAGATACTCCCTTTAATTCACCGAGGACCTGTTCCATTAGCCGCTGAAACGTGGCAGAGGCGTTCTTCAATCCAAAAGGCATAACGTGGAATTGAAACAATCCAAAAGGGCTGGTAAAGGCAGTCTTCTTCTTGCTATCCTCAGCCATCGTCACTTGCCAGTACCCTGACTGTAGGTCAAGAGAACTGAAAACACTAGCTCCTTTAACCCTTTGTGGTCCTATGTCAGATCTGGTCCGACATTGCAATTATAACTATCCGGTCCATTGTCGGACCTGTCCGACATCAAAAAACGCAAAAAACAGCTTTCTAGTCGTTTTTTCTCCGGAAAAAGCCAAGAAAACCATTCAATAGCCGAGTGGGAGCAACAGGATCCGAGACAAGCCAATAAAAAAAAGGCGTATCTTTAATAGTCATACTTGCCCCTAGCATCCCATATGGGCGGTCATAAGGAAACAAGCTGGCTGTTACTGTAGCAGTGCACAGAGACTATCACGGACATTTGCCGAGCTTTTTGAGATCTTATAGTAATAAAATAATGACTTGGATTGCATTATTGAGGAGTTTGGTGATAAAACGAGTGATCAGGAGATGATTGATCGGGATGTACGACTATTATTATTATTATTATTTATTTCTTAGCATATGTGAAAGCGATAGCGAACGAAAGGGTGGGGAGGGGCTGGAGATGCCTAGTGAGTGCTTTGTTGATATGCAGGGCCTTTTAAACCTGTTTGACTGTGGAAAAAAATACTTTTAAACAGCACGTCTAAAATTAACTGCACGTGTGAAAATAAATTGGACCTGACGCACCTGACGCACACTTAATAAATGGACTGCAAAGGGTTAAAAGACTAGAGGATATCATGTATCAAGGGCATGGGGTATGCATCAAAATGTGTTTTTACGTTAATCCGCCGATAATCCACACAAAAACGCCAAGATCCATCTGCCTTAGGCACCAGCACAACAGGAGAAGCCCAGGCGGAAGTCGAAGGTTCAATAACCCCATCCTCTTTCATCTGGTGCAGATAATGCTCAATGATGGCTCGCTTCTGTGGAGAGACTCTATAGGCACGTGAACGCACAGGAACTTCATCAATGGTATGTATTACATGCTTTGTAACATTGGTTCTTCCCAACTGGTTTGAACACACCCGTGTCCACTGCCTCATCACTCCCACAAGGTCAGGTCATAACAACGACAATAAATCACTCAACGCACCTGATGGTTCTGTGATAATAGTGCTAATGTGCGCCGTGATAGTTTTTGGGCTCTGAGGTGGAAGCGCATAATGCAAACAGATTCTGGGCAACAAGTCTCTGGGACGCCATGCCTGTTCCCATGCTGTCTTTTCCAGGAAGGGATGAAAGATATATCTCCCTCCATTCCAAACTCCATACTTTCTATTTGCCACGTCAATTCTTGTCTTGGTCTTGTCGAGAAAATCCAGCCCGAGGACGATAGGAAACGCCAGGTCTTTATCTGCCAGGATGAAAACAGGAATTGACCAGAACGTGTCATGAAAGCTGAAAGTAACGTGAGCTTTACCCATTGCTGTGTGAGAGGTTCCATTTGCCAAGGAAAACTGCTGCTCCGCACAAGGTGTCAGTTCTTCTTCTGGACGGCAAAGCCCCTTCCATAGCTTCCAGCAGATTAGAGAGTATGTGCTACCTGTGTCCAGTAAAGCTTGTCCGCAAACCCCTCTTGCTTCTATCTGCACTGCTAAAAGTGATAAAACATCCAGGCCAGGTTTCATTAAACGTTTTTTTAGGCCTGCTGTGGATAACACTCACCTCTGCCAGTTTCTTTGGCTTCTTTTGTGGGCGTGACTATGGAAGGTTCTTGTTATTCACCTTCGCCCAATATTCCTTTTGATTAGCCCAGTCTCTCTCAATCATCGTGCCCACCTGCACGAGCTCAGACACAGACTTAATTGCCCCACGCAGCCCACTAGCAAGTTTGGGATTGGCATTATTGAGGATTCGGTGCACCACGTCTGCTTCTTCAATCTTCAGGTCTCCACTTAATGCACAAGGCACGATAGTCATAGGCAGAATCTCAAATGCACTCCTGGGGGGACTGCACTCTGTTCCTCAGTCGATCTTCTATTTCGGTTTGGAAATCGGAGGGTAAAAAAAGCCTAAAAAAAGAGATTTTAAAAGCATACCATGAATGTAAATTGTGGCGTTCCGCAATCCACCAACTTTTTGTTGATCCTTTCAGAACAGACGACAAGGTAGCCATCAATCCAGGGTCAGACATAGGGCGCAAGGCTAAAAACTCCTCACACAGCTCCACATATATCATTGCGTCAGATGTTTGTTCATCTGTACCAAATTCTGGAAAATTAATTCTAATAGGCAACTTTGACCCTCTTCCTTCACTAGGTAATGCTTCTCAGCCTGGTTCACAGCTGGAACCGAAGACAATAAAGGGATACTAGCCTTTCTGGCTAATTTGTTAAGTTTATGCTCCCAAGCTTTATCTCGCTTGCCTAAAGAATCAATAATAGCCTTTTCCAATTTTAACACAGGCTGTACTACAAATTCTTCAGTTTGCCCAAAACGTGTTCGCACCTGCTCTCTGAATATCTCCTCCCGATTAAAGCTACTCGTTTGAGCTTGATGTACATCCTGCTCTACATTCCTTATACGGTCATTTATGGCTTGTATATCCTGTTTCACTTGTTCCAACTCCTGTACACTATTAACCAAGTCTCCTTCATCTTCACTCTCTGGCTCACTCAGATATAAGAGACTAAGAGAAGAAGCTAAATGATCTGTTTGATCCCTCCTAGTCACCACAGGTGCATTTATGTCAGTAAAAGCAACAGGGTCTGAACAACCAGTGTCAGTAACAGCAATGGGCGAGAGTGTGGTAGAATCTGAAGCCATGATAGACAAAATTGCACAGATGCACAAAGGGAAAGGTGTATACCCACTTTTTTATAATTCTTAATTGAACAAGTATGTGACCACTTTGAGATAATTACATTTTGGATTAAGGTGTCCTGCCAGACTAACTGCAAACAATTAAGTTGCAGATGGGAGTTTCTTACCCCATTATATGTGGTCGGTGTCACAAACTCATGTCATTTATTTGATTTCTTGTCCTTGCCATTTACAGCATGTTGGTAAAAGTACTAGACAGTTACGATTGCACATTAATGAGCGATCATAAAAGTTCAATTAGGAGAAAAGATATCCACTCACCACTAGCTAGACATTTTATAGATGTCAAACATTCCGTTTCAGATCTTAAATACCGTGGCATACAAAAAAATATTTCAAGCTCGAGGAGGTGATAATCTCGATCAAAAACTATTACAATGTGAATCCAAATGGATTTCTATTTCCATACGGTACAACCCGAGGGATTAAATGAAGAGCTAGGGTTATCATGTTATCTGTGATATAATGTGCAAGCATACTTGTCTTTCATAAGAGCTGAAAATAAATGATAGCGCTTTGAGATAATGTCTGCTACTGGCGGATTGTTTACAAATGTACTCAATTATGTTACAACTTTTTTGTCTACGAAAGATATCTGTAACATTTATGTAATGCCTCTGTGGTTTTTTCATGAAGTTAATTTGCTAACAGACGGTTCTGATTTGTTTCTAACCGTGAAGCGATCACTCTGTTTGATGTATATTTTCTTTCTGTAAGAGGAGTGTCCTTGTGATCCCATATAAAATGCGACGAAACAGGTCGCCCTCCTTAATATAAACAGATAAAGAATAAGTTCACGCACACACCAGGTGATTTACTGTAGCGTCAGACATTGGAGGTTCAGCAGTGTACTGCAGTGTTGTGCAAAGTCGTCGGTGTAAGTCAGGATGGCCGAGCGGTCTAAGGCGCTGCGTTCAGGTCGCAGTCTCTCTGGAGGCGTGGGTTCGAATCCCACTTCTGACAAATCTGTTTGTTTATTTATTTCTTAAAACGTCCACCGAATGCTTGGTAATTTGATTTGTTTTTCTTGTTAGTATTCAAATCACAAGGTCGTTAAATGAGAGAAAGTCACCGCAAGCCTGCACCTCACCACATCCTTCACACTGTTAAACTGCCTCATTATGACGAGGCCTCTAATTATGCCTTTCCAATAATTTGAATGTGTTATTGTTCAGTTTAACATGAAAACATCTTCGTAGAACAATCATAATGTCCGCAGGACTTATTTTCCTCGGGTTCTAGTATCAAGTTTTGAGTGTGTGGCCGGTTAGCTCAGTTGGTTAGAGCGTGGTGCTAATAACGCCAAGGTCGCGGGTTCGATCCCAGTACGGGCCTCGGCTTTTCTTCTTTAAAGAAACCACAGCATTTGTAATGGTGCCAAAATGAACATTCTTTAACAAAATGAACCGAAGCGATATGAACTACAACCAGTAATATTTCAGACTTCCTGAGCTTTAAACATGGATTAACAATGAACACATACAATCAATTAAAAACAAAGCTTACGTAGTCGGCAGGATTCGAACCTGCGCGGGGAAACCCCAATGGATTTCTAGTCCATCGCCTTAACCACTCGGCCACGACTACATGCTCGCACGAGTATTTGTGAAAATATCCAAAAGAAGTAAACGAAACCCGTAGTAATGCTGTAGATGGCAGTATAGGCTAACTAATGAACCGAAGTCAAATGTCTTTGTTGAAACTGTCAGATTTGTACAAGGCAAGCACACGTGGGAAATGTAAATACAATATAATTTTTGTTAACGTTCATAATAATGAATACATCTTTATTTCAAAATATGTAGCTATTTAACTGATCTTTTCAAAAAACACCCCCATCCAAAAAACAAAGTAGTTATTTAATTGAACTGAAAAATTGACTTGCTTCATGGCTGTTGCCAGAGCACTCGAGCACGTTCTGGCTAGCGTGAGCGGACTTAGCAGATAACAAGATCTACAAAATATTTCATGCTAATAAAACATACCATAATTATGTCCGATTTTATTATACATGGCAACTTACAGAGACTAGGGTGTGTGAACTATGCATCAGCTGTAGAGTCACTTACATTTACATCTCACCCGAAAAACGGAGCACAAGGAGGTTAAGTGACTTGCTCAGGGTCACACAATGAGTCAGTGGCTGAGGTGGGATTTGTACCGGGGGACCTCCTGGTTAAAAGCCCTTTATCTTTAACCACTGGACCACACAGCCTCCTATAACAAAATCACACCCCAGATGGGACTCGAAACCACAATCCATGGCTTAGAAAGCCAGTGCCTTATCCATTAGGCCACAAGGGCTGACACGAAAAGCACATTTGGTAGTAATAAAGAAAGTGGGAACAATAGTATCGTGGTTTAATACATCATATCCAAGCCATCGTTGGTGTTCAAACACAGCAGAGTGTTACACTGGGAAAGGGCCGTACTTGTCAGTACGTATTTGACATTCATGTGGGAAGATTTAAGATTGTGAAGAAGTTTAAGTATGCTGCGTATTTGCGCATTGGGAACCTTACATAATTAGGTTTTTGATTAATGCCACTTTCTTACGGACAGTAATCAAGGTGACGATACAAGACCAGAGCCAATAAAGCAGTTATTTTCCTGTCCTTTCATTACCATATTCTAGTGTGCTTGTTCAGAATATGCGTGAATCGTGAAAACGTCTTGCGAATATGTGAACAAAGCCAGCATTCACTTTATTGATCACCATGTGGATTAACCGCTATTGGAACACAGATGATTGTGTTAAAGATGTTAATAGACTTTTAATGTACACATTTTAGAGCTAAACGTTTGTTGAGACAGTTCAAGCGCTGTAACAGTGTTTAACTATTTCCTGGATGTTTGCCTTTTGGTCTTACTCTGGAAAAAGTAATAATAATAATAAAAAGTAGGCAAAACCATTTTTTGAGAAACCGCATTTGGGAGAAAAACTAACAGTTTGGAAACACATTTGCAAAGGCATTGGATTCTATTGTGGTGTTTCCGATCTGTTGAACGTTTCTCATTACATGCAGGTTTACTGGCTTGACAAAAAGGCGATTGACGAAAAGAATGCTGTCTCGATAGCAAAATCGCGTCAAGCTGAAATAGCTCAGTTGGGAGAGCGTTAGACTGTAACGATCCCTGCTTCGATCCCGGGTTTTTGCAAACAGCACTAGAGCTATTTTTTCTTAATTAATTTTTTGAATTAAAAAAACAGCAAATTTTTTCTTCAGTGTAATTGGAGGAAATAAAAACGTATTATAGTGCCATTTTCTAATGATATAAAGAAATGCAAAAAGCATCATCTCTGTGTGGGCTTGAAACACCAAAATTTCGATTAACAGCCGAACATGCTAACCGATTATGGTGTTTTATTAGATAACACCCTGGGAGCTCAACAGAACAGTGTGTATGCATATTGCTAAAATGGAAACCAAATATACACGATTCAAATTGGAATCATATTCAGATTTTAAGCACAAATCTGATAGACTTCACAGTGCAAAGGAGGAAGGCAGACAATGCAAATGAGGCAACTGGCTCCTACTTTTTAAATCATACGAGAAACTTGAACCCAATTTAGCTTTTAACCGCCTGCAGTTTGGAATGAGTTTGAAATGTTGTTGTAACACCTCACTGGGCAACAGCAATTGCATTATATGAAAGCTCCTGTCTATTTGTCAGCGGCACAGCTACCGGTGCCACTCAGAGTTGGATGGAGACGGTTGGCCACTTGCCCATAAAACAATACTTTCCGGGATCATTTCTATAGTGATTTTCCAGCGAAATGCGTTTATAAAGTGTGTGGACTCGCTATCCACGAGGAAGAGTGAGAGTGTTCGTTTTTGAGCGTGAAGGAGACAGCGAGTGGTTTTTTTTTTTGGCCAACTGCTCCCTTTATTGATGACCGCTCAAGTGTTCCTTAGGGGGCTGGAGGAAGCGGACACGTTCTGAGTGGGTATCTTACCAAAAGGTACGCAAGACGAACTACAGTTGCAAAGCACTGCTGCTTTTTTCGATGATTGATTAAAACTATCAATCTGACTGAAAACACGGATCACATTAATTGTGATCGGTTTGATACCAATAGGCTTACATGACAGGTATTGTGTATAGACAATGTCATATACATAGAAATGAACACGGACAGTGTTTTTTTAAGGGCTGACTCATTTTAATGTTCGAGAGATCTAGGTGTACTGGACAAATATACTGGATTTTTTCCATGTCGTAATTGTGCCGCCTGTGATAATGCGTTTGAAACTAGAGATAGTGTGAGATAATGTCTGTTACTGGCGGATAGTTTACAAATGTACTCAATTATGTTACAACTTTTGTGTCTACGAAACATATCTGTAACATTTATGTAATGTCTGTGTGGTTTTTTCATGAAGTTAATTTGCTAACAGACTGTTCTGATTTGTTTCTAACCGTGAAGCGATCGCTCTGTTTGCCGTATATTTTCTGTCTGTAAGAGGAGTGTCCTTGTGATCCCATATAGAATGCGACGAAACAGGTCGCCCTCCTTAATATAAACAGATAAAGAATAAGTTCACACACACACCAGGTGATTTACTGTAGCGTCAGACATTGGAGGTTCAGCAGTGTACTGCAGTGTTGTGCAAAGTCGTCGGTGTAAGTCAGGATGGCCGAGCGGTCTAAGGCGCTGCGTTCAGGTCGCAGTCTCTCTGGGGGCGTGGGTTCGAATCCCACTTCTGACAAATCTGTTTGTTTATTTATTTCTTAAAACGTCCACCGAATGCTTGGTAATTTGATTTGTTTTTCTTGTTAGTATTCAAATCACAAGGTCGTTAAATGAGAGAAAGTCACCGCAAGCCTGCACCTCACCACATCCTTCACACTGTTAAGCTGCCTCATTATGACGAGGCCTCTAATTATGCCTTTCCAATACTTTGAATGTGTTATTGTTCAGTTTAACATGAGAACATCTTGGTAGAACAATCATAATGTCCGCAGGACTTATTTTCCTCGGGTTCTAGTATCAAGTTTCGAGTGTGTGGCCGGTTAGCTCAGTTGGTTAGAGCGTGGTACTAATAACGCCAAGGTCGCGGGTTCGATCCCCGTACGGGCCATGGCTTTTCTTCTTTAAAGAAACCACAGCATTTGTAATGGTGCCAAAATGAACATTCTTTAACAAAATGAACCGAAGCGATATGAAGAACAACCAGTAATATTTCAGACTTCCTGAGCTTTAAACATGTATTACCAATGAGCACATACAATCAATTAAAAACAAAGCTTACGTAGTCGGCAGGATTCGAACCTGCGCGGGGAAACCCCAATGGATTTCTAGTCCATCGCCTTAACCACTCGGCCACGACTACATGCTCGCACGAGTATTTGTGAAAATATCCAAAAGTAGTAAACGAAACCTGTAGTAATGCTGTAGATGGCAGTATAGGCTAACTAATGAACCGAAGTCAAATGTCTTTGTTGAAACTGTCAGATTTGTACAAGTCAAGCACACGTGGGAAATGTAAATAAAATATAATTTTTGTTAACGTTCATAATAATGAATACATCTTTATTTCAAAATACGTAGCTATTTAACTGATCTTTTCAAGAAACACCCCCATCCACAAAAACAAAGTAGTTATTTAATTGAACTGAAAAATTGACTTGCTTCATGGCTGTTGCCAGAGCACTCGAGCACGTTCTGGCTAGCGTGAGCGGACTTAGCAGATAACAAGATCTACAAAGTATTTCATGCTAATAAAACATACCATAATTATGTTCGATTTTATTATACATGGCAACTTACAGAGACTAGGGTGTGTGAACTATGCATCAGCTGTAGAGTCTCTTACATTTACATCTCACCCGAAAAACGGAGCACAAGGAGGTTAAGTGACTTGCTCAGGGTCACACAATGAGTCAGTGGCTGAGGTGGGATTTGTACCGGGGGACCTCCTGGTTAAAAGCCCTTTATCTTTAACCACTGGACCACACAGCCTCCTATAACAAAATCACACCCCAGATGGGACTCGAAACCACAATCCATGGCTTAGAAAGCCAGTGCCTTATCCATTAGGCCACAAGGGCTGACACGAAAAGCACATTTGGTAGTAATAAAGAAAGTGGGAACAATAGTATCGTGGTTTAATACATATCCAAGCCATCGTTGGTGTTCAAACACAGCAGAGTGTTACATTGGGAAAGGGCCGTACTTGTCAGTACGTATTTGACATTCATGTGGGAAGATTTAATATGCTGCATATTTGCGCATTGGGAACCTTACATAATTAGGTTTTTGATTAATGCCTCTTTCTTACAGACAGTAATCAAGGTGACGATACAATACCAGAGCCAATAAAGCAGTTATTTTCCTGTCCTTTCATTACTATATTCTAGTGTGCTTTTTCAGAATATGTGTGAATCGTGAAAACGTCTTGCGAATATGTGAACAAAACCAGCATTCACTTTATTGATCACCATGTGGATTAACCGCTATTGGAACACAGATGATTGTGTTAAAGATGTTAATAGACTTTTAATGTACACGTTCCCTTTCAAGTCGAAAATAACCCATCAAGGTATGGGACATTGCCGTCAGGCAGTAGGGATTGGCTGAGCTTTATGTCAAAGCTGCCGATAGGCCTCCGCGCAAGCCTCTTTTGCCTTCAGCCTCAGTAGCGGTAGGACTTAGAGCTATTTAACTGATTGTACTTACTAAAGCTTAGGCTTGAGAAGCTGGTTTATCCCCTTCTCCGAGTTTATTTCAGTTATACTCTCCGGAGTTATTATTATTATTATTATTATTATTATTATTATTATTATTATTATTGTTATTGTATTATTATTTAGGATTATATATTGTTTTACTTTATATATTCCTTCTCGCTTTGCTTCGGCATCGCGTTTCTTCATGGTCTCCCCGTCTTTCCTCTGTTCTTATAATTTATTGTGTTGGGTTTTTGTATTTTATTGTGTATATATATATATATTTGTTATATATATTGTATATATTTTGTCTTTCGGACGCGTGTTGCGTTGGCCTTGGCCCACGCGCATTTTGCTTCCCTTCACTATACAGAGGAAGACAACCACCAACGTGCAAAATCCCCAGCATCTTCAGGTAGGTATTGCACAGCATCAGACGCCGTACCAGCACTTAGCGTCTCCGCATGGCGGGTCAGCTGACGCTTAGGCGTCTGTGCTAGTGTTCCAAACTCGGTACTCGCGCTTTGGCGCTCGCGCTCCGGCGCTTTTGGTGTCAACGCTTGTGCGCTTGGTGCAGCGCTTCGGCGCTTTGTGCAGCGCTTCTGCGCTTGGTGCTTAGTGCTTCTGCACTTGGGGCTCAGTGCTCGACGCTTCGACGCCTCGACGCGCGCACCCTCGACGTTTGACGCACGCACCTCGGTGCTCGACGCTTCGGCGCTCGACGCACGCACCCTCAACGCTCAACGCACGCACCTCGGCGCTCGACGCACGCACTTCAGGTGCTTGACGCTGGTGTCCGACGCTTTGGCGTTCGACGCGCGCACCTTGGCGTTTAATGCGACAGTGCTCGACGCACACTCTTGGTGCTTGGCGTCAATACTAGACGCTTCAGCGTTCTACTATGTCTGGGTTCCACCGTTGCGTGACCTGTCAGGCCAAGTTGCCTGCTAGCGACCCTCATGAGGACTGCGTCGCATGCTTGGGGCCGGACCATGCCGCATCTGCCCTGGCAGATAGGGCATACTGCCAGCTATGTGCGGAGTTTCAGACACGCACCCTTCGCCAGAGAGCTAGGAAGGCAGTTGGAGGTCGTTCCCCATCCTCGGGCTCGTCCCACACCGTCTTGGCCCCACCATCATCTGTCGTGTCGCTGCCGGTGACGTCTCAGCTCCCTCTGAGCCCATCTTCCCAGCTTACAGCTGGTCAGAGGTCTCCAATTAGAACCGAGCTGGGTGCAGTTGCGCAGCTTTTGGTTAAGCTGGCTCAGCTGAATGCGCGAGCACAGGGCAGGAGCATTGCTTCCCTTGTGGTGGCAAGGAGGCAGCTCTGGCTCTCTCAGGCCAGGGTACAGGAGCCTGATAAGGCCCCTTTGCTAGATGCTCCTATATCCCCGGGGCACACGTTTGGCCCAGCGGTGGAGGAGATGCTGCAACGCTCCGTCAAGGCGCGTGAGGCGTCGCAGCAGTTGGCTAAGATGTGGCCAAGCAAGCCTTTCCAGCCAAGGCAGCCGCAGGAGCGCCAATGGCGCAGGGCGCCGCCACAGCAGCAAGCGCACTCACAGGGCAGTAAAACCGTCCCTTTGGGGGTTTCAGCACGCAGCCAACCCGCGTTTGCAAGACCGCAGCGAGGAGGGTGGCGCCCCAGAGGAGGTAGCAGACCACGCCCTCGTGGCTCTGGCCAGGCCCCTCGTGAGCGAGCGCAGCCTAAGCAGCCCTGAGAAACCCCGGCAGCCGTTAACCCACCCCTACACTGTTCCACAGCTCCTGTTCTGGCAACAATGCACCAACGACATCTGGGTGCGCAAAACTATACTCACCGGGTACACCCTTCAATTCCGGTTAAACCCCCCCCCCCCCCTTCAGGAGAGTGGTGGTAACTGCAGTGAAGGACTCGGTTCAGTCCTCAGCTCTAAATGCAGAAATACAGGCATTGCTCAAGAAGCGTGCCATTCAACTAGTAGACCCTGCTCTGACCGACCAGGGGTTCTACTCCAAGTACTTCCTAGTGCCAAAAAAGGACGGTGGGCTCCGCCCTATTTTAGATCTGTGAGTACTGAACAAATACCTATGGGTGTTGTCGTTCAAGATGCTTACGCACAGGCACATTGTCCAGTCTGTCCGGCAAGGCGACTGGTTTACCACCGTAGACCTCACAGATGCATACTTTCACGTTCCCATCTGTCCGGGTCACAGGAAGTACCTACGTTTCGCATTTCAGAGCAGGATCTACGAGTGTTGTGTCCTGCCATTCGGCCTGTCTCTAGCTCCTCGAACCTTTTCGAAGTGTATGGACGCCATTTTAGCCCCCTTGCGGGCTCAAGGCATCCGACTGCTGAACTATCTGGACGACTGGCTCGTCTGCGCGCAGTCAAAGGAGCAGTTGGCACAGCACACAGCTCGAGTTGATGGCGTTCCATCCTCCTCCTTTTTCTTCCCCAGAGGAAGAGCGGTTACACATGCTCTGCCCTGTGCGGGCATTGAGGTGTTATATTGATCGCACAAAGACTGTGAGGCAAACAGAACAGCTATTCATATGCCATTTTTCTAAAACTTTGGGTCAGCCGTTGTCTAAGCAATGCCTTTCTCATTGGATAGTGGATGCTATTCAGTTAGCATATGATTCTATGGGCCTTCCGCCACCAGGGCAGTTGAAGGCACATTCCACTAGGGGTATGGCAACATCCTGGGCCCTCTTTAGAGGGGTGCCGATGTCTGACATTTGCGCTGCAGCCAGTTGGGTTACACCGCATACATTTATGAGGTTCTACCGGTTAAATGTACTGGAATCCTCTGCTCCGTCATTTGGAGCATCTGTGTTGCACTCTATGACGCCTCAGGTTGCGGACGTCTAGAGTGGTTGACAATATGGTGTGACTATTCCACCTTGGGACAGGTGTCATTGCGAGCATAGACGCTGAGGCGCAGCTCCGCATATGTGTAGATGTACTGCCTACGCAGTTGCGTTATGACGTAAGGCTGTCCTACTGCCGAGAATCCTCCCTCGCGACGGCTTGGGTACATTGTTCCCATACCTTGATGGTTATTTTCGACTTGAAAGGGAACAATAGGTTGTGGATGCAACCCCGGTTCCCTGAAAGAGAAAATAACCATCAAGCCGCCAGGTCGCTCTGGAGGCCTTCACGGCCTGAAGGGCAAAAGAGGAGGTGACTCTCCGCGCGCTGCGTATAGTAAGCTCCCAGGGGGGAGGGCTCACACGGCAGCTTGCGCGGAGGCCTATCGGCAGCTTTGACATAAAGCTCAGCCAATCCCTACTGCCTGACGGCAATGTCCCATACCTTGATGGTTATTTTCTCTTTCAGGGAACCGGGGTTGCATCCGCAACTTATCGTATCGATCCCTCCTGTAAGATTGGCGAGCGGCTATTACTCTTTTCTACTACATGAGGCCTCGTGTAGTTGCAGATACCGTGTGGAGAGCTGTTCTGGTGCTGTAAGGAGACCCCACGGGCCTAGCAGCTCGGCTGAATCGGCTGCATACCCCGGCATCCACCGCGGTTCTCCCGCCGACCTTCAGGCTTGGAA
The DNA here is from genome assembly GCF_902713425.1 of Acipenser ruthenus. Lineage (NCBI taxonomy): Eukaryota > Metazoa > Chordata > Actinopteri > Acipenseriformes > Acipenseridae > Acipenser > Acipenser ruthenus. The sequence goes on from NC_081220.1 coordinate 9,316,400, forward strand.
CAGCGCCTACCCGGCCCCGATTGACTTGGCACTGGTGTAACCATCTCCGTGCCGACCGCGCCCACCATCGGCACAGACTGTCTCGGCACCGAGTGTTCGGCACCGACAGCGTTCTCCTCGGCGCCGATCCCGCCTAGTCACCATGTCAGTGCAGTCAACTGAGTCCTCCGCTGGTTTCCACCAGGGCGACCAGTGCGCGACAAAGCTGCCCAGTCAGGATGAGCACCGGTCCTGCGCCAGATGCTTAGGGGCAGACCATGCGGTCAAAGCACTGGCGGGTGAGTTGGACTGCTCTCCATGCAGGAAGTTCTCCAAAAGAACTGAACGCAGGAGAGCTGCCCCATCCCCAGCTGAGTATCTCTCCCCAAGCCATGGCAGAATGAGGTCAGTGGTTCAGGGTCCTCCTAGGACCCCACGTCAGATTAGAACTCATTAATTAGAACTACATTTATTTATTACACAAATAATAATCTCTACATCTGTGAATAACTTATTTTAACATGCTTTGTGTTTTAGTGGTCAGATTTAATTTACCAGCATCAGCCAAATCAATATTGTTGTGCTACATGTATTCATTTATAGCAATATTTATTCAAACATTTTAATAATTTCTATATTTAAAAAGTATGTATTTCTACGTGTATTTGTTTACATTTGCATTCATGTATTTATTCATTTATAAAATCGTGCTGTGTTTTGTACTTGCTCTTACTAGAACTGAAGTCATTGGGCCCGATCTTGGATAGATTTGCGCACCACTTAAACGGCCGTTATGTGCAAATGCGCATAATGTTCTATATTCGAAACGTCCTTTTGCGCGTCACAATCCATTCTGCGCTGTGCAGAAATAAAATGTATGCATCGCACAATATGGGGGGAGTGGCCGACAATATGCGTGATCCTGCTATTTTCAAAAGTATGTGCCAGTTTTGCGAGGCATAGAATAACGCTTTTAAAAAGCAAGCGTTAACTCCGCGCACATCCCCCCAGGACTCACACAAGCACGGAACAGCAGGAGCTTTCCAAGGTACCGCTATGGGAAACACCCCGCGAGCGCACAAGACTCCGTCCACATCTACAGTGGGACTATTATATGGTGATTATAGGACAGGAATTCAAAAGAACGATTGTGATAATTGCTTCACTGTTTAAAAAAAAAACATGTTTAAAAAACAATCTGCAGGAAGCTGCTATCTCGACCGCTCTTTCAGACTGAAACATTAGGCTACTATTTACTTTTCTAAGCAAGCATTCTTGGTGCTGCAAGAATAGCTCCCAAAACAGAATGGAGAGTACAGTACGGTATGTGACATAGACCGAGCTGGCAAATACAAAACAACTGTCTGGAGAAGGAGCGGGCTCTGGAGGCAGGGGAGCATAGCGGAGGTAGAGCCAGTCTTCTAGTGCAGGTGGAGTGGAGAGGTCGAGTGGGGGTGTAGGGAGAGATGAGGGTCTGGAGGTAGCTGGGTGCAGTCTGGTCAAGACATCTGTAGGCTAGTACAAGAGTCTTGAACTGGATGCGAGCGGTGATCGGGAGCCAGTGGAGTGAGCGGAGGAGTGGAGTAGCGTGGGCGAAGCGAGGCAGAGAGAACACCAGGCGGGCAGCAGAGTTCTGGATGAGCTGGAGCGGACGGGTGGTGGACGCAGGGAGGCCAGCCAGGAAGGAGTTGCAGTAGTCTAGGCGGGAGAGTACCAGGGCCTGGACCAGGAGATGGGTAGCATAGTTGGTGAGGAAGGGTCGGATTCTTCAGATGTTGCTGAGCAAGAATCGGAAAATGCGTGCCACAGTGGAGATGTGCTGGGAATAAGAGAGGCAGGGGTCCAGGGTGACTCCAAGGTTCTTAGCTGAGAAAGAGGGAGAGAGTGTGGTAGATTCCAGAGGAACAGAGATAGAGAGATCAGAGGAGGGGGAGGAGGAGGGAAAGAAAAGGAGGTCAGATTTAGAGAGGTTGAGTTTGAGGTGATGCAAGTGCTTCCAGGAGGAAATAGCAGACAGACAGGTAGAGATACGGGAGGAGATGGTGGAGTCAGAGGTAGGGAAGGAGAGGAAAATCTGAGCATCATCAGCATAGAAATGGTATGAGAAACCATAGGATGCGATGAGGGGGCCCAGGGAGCGGGTGTAGAGAGAGAACAGGAGAGGACCCAAGACTGACCCTTGGGGGACTCCAGTTAAGAGAGGGTGAGGTGTGGCGGTTGCTCCAAGCCAGGTTACCTGGTAAGTGCGGTTGGAGAGGTAGGAGGAGAACCAGGCCAGAGCAGTGCCAGAGATCCCCAGGTCATCGAGAGATGATAGTAGAATAGAGTGATCAACAGTGTCAAAGGCAGCCGAGAGGTCGAGGAGAATTAGGACAAAGGAGAGAGAGGCAGCTCGGGCACACTTAAGTGAGTTGGTGACAGACAGGAGGGAGGTTTCAGTGGAGTGAGCAGAGCGGAAGCCAGATTGGAGAGGGTCAAGCAGAGAGTGGTTGGACAGGAAAGCAGAGAGCTGGCGGTGTACAGTCCGCTCGAGGGTTTTGGAGAGGAAGGGTAGGAGGGAGACAGGACGGTAGCTCTGGAGGGAGGTGGGGTCGAGGGTAGGTTTTTTGAGGAGGGGAGTGATAGAGGCTTTTTTGAAGGCAGAGGGAAAGATAACAGAAAGTAGAGAGGTGTTGAGGAGGGAGGAGATGAAGAGGAGTAGAGCAGGAGCAGCAGCTTGAAAGAGGTGAGTGGGGAGGGGGTCCAAGGCACATGAGGTGGGTTTGTGACCCTGGAGCAGGGAGGAGAGGTCAGAGTCTGAGAGGGGCAAGAAGGTGGAGAAGGGGGGTGAGTTAGTAGGGGTTGCAGTGGGTGTAGGAGTTGGAGCGGGAGGGGGTGCGGGGGAGGGAGAGGTGTTAAAGAGTTTGCGGATATCTGAGATTTTAGAAGAGAAGAAGGAGGCAAAGTCATCAGGGGAGATAGAGGAGGGAGGAGGAGGGGGGAGGGTTTAGGAGGGAGGAGAAGGTAGAGAATAGTTTACATGGGTTGTTAGTGGAGGCTTGGATTACAGATTGGAAATAAGCACATTTAGCAGAGGAGAGAGTAGAGGAGAAGGAGGAGAGGAGAGTGTGGTAAAGGTCTAGGGCAGCAGGGAGTTTGGTTCTCTTCCATTTCTTTTCAGCAGATCGCAGTGTGATTCTTGCCGAGCGGAGCGCAGAGGAGAGCCAGGGATGGGGAGGGGAGGGGCGAGCAGGACGGGAGGTGAGGGGACAGAGGGAGTCGAGGGAGGAGGTGAGTGAGGAGAAGAGGGTGGAGGTAGCAGAGTCTACGGAGAGTTGTGAAAAGGAGTCGATAGGAGGGAGGTGAGAGAGAGCAGTGGAGGCAAGGACAGAGGGGGAGAGAGAGCGGAGGTTACGGCGAGAGGTGACAGTGGGGGTAGGAGGAGCAGGGAGAGGGGGGAGAGACAGAGAAAAAGAGATGAAATAGTGATCATAGAGGTCCAGGGGGGTGACAGAGAGGGTGGAGGGGCAGCAGGCCCTGGAGAAGGTGAGGTCCAGTTGACGGCCAGCTTTGTGGGTAGGAGGGGACGGAGAGAGACAGAAGTCGAAGGAGTGCAGGAGAGGGAGGAATCCAGCAGAGTGGCTGGGGTTGGAGAGATGGATGTTGAAGTCACCCAACAGGACAGTCGGGGTAGACAGAGAGGGGAGGGAGGAGAGTAGATAGTCGAGTTCATCCAGAAAGTGAGTGAGAGGCCCAGGGGGGCGGTACAGAACAACGAGCAGGAGTTGACAGGGAAAGGTTAGTTGGACTGCATGAAATTCAAAGGTATTGACAGAGAGCGAGATGAGATCGGAGGGGACAGAAAAGAGTAAGGAGGGAGAGAGGAGAAGACCCGTCCCACCTCCCCGTCCAGTGAGACGCGGGGTATGGGTCAGGACGTAGAGAGAGGACAGGGCAGCAGGAGTAACAGTGTTATCAGGGGACAACCAGGTTTCAGTGAGAGCAAGGAAATCGAGCGAGAGGTGGGAGGCAAAGGCAGATATGAAATCAGCTTTGTTAGCAGAAGAGTGACAGTTCCAGAGTGCACCAGAGAGTGTGCGGGAGGGGGGAGAGGCAGAGAAATGAGGTTAGAGGGGTTGGAGGAGCAGCAGCGGAGGGAGGGCAGAGGACGAGGACGAGAGGACAGAACAGGGATGTGAGAGACAGTCATAGGAGGGCAAGCAGGACAAAAGGCACAGTAGGAGCAGTAGGGTGGAGGGTACAGACCTGACTAGTAGATAGCTTCTTCTAGAACCCAGTTAGGTTTGGATCTATTGGAATAGCGTCTCAGCGCAGGCCTCCCCTTGCTGGACTCCCACAGCTAGACTCCCTGCTCTTTTGTTGAGGCTCTTCTGTTGGCTGGCGCAGAAATAGGCTGCTTAATATAAAAAGAACAACTGCGTGGAAACCAATCAGATAGCAAATCAACTTCTGTACAATTAAACCACTCACCTGGTACTAATCACACACCAACTCAGCTAATTCAAACACCACCTTACAAAGTTACCAAATGTAGTTAATTAAAAATTACTTGAAGCAGGAACTTGCCTATCTGCCTCAGTCCCTGGTTCCTGTAGACTGACCACTATTATATGCCCACCCTTAAATGGGTTCCACCTCACTTTGCAAGGGGACTGGCACAACTGCTAACTGCTCTATTGACAATACTTTTACACACTTCAAAGGGGATCACACCACTACAGGAGACTGTGTGGAGACCAATCCAAATGCAAACAACTCTCTTCAAGTTAATAAACCACCCTCCCTGATAATTACAAATTGCAAATCACCTTATTATTCAAATAACCACACTACCTGGTTTAAAATCACATACACACACTCCTCCCTAAATTGAAACACCAACTAATAATGATACTTAAATTGATAATTAAAAATTAGTAGGAGCAGGACCAATTACCTATCTTGCCTCAGACACTGGTTACCTGTAGACTCCCACAGCTAGACTCCCGGCTCTTTTGTTGAGGCTCTTCTGTTGGCAGGCGCTTCTGGCTGGCGCAGAAATAGGCTGCTTAATATATAAAGAACAACTGCGTGGAAACCAATCAGATAGCAAATCAACTTCTATACAATTAAACCACTCACCTGGTACTAATCACACACCACATTACAAGTTACCAAATGTAGTTAATTAAAAATTACTTGAAGCAGGAACTTGCCTATCTGCCTCAGTCCCTGGTTCCTGTAGACTGACCACTATTATATGCCCACCCTTAAATAGAGTTATATTTAAGAGCAAGTAGTAACTGCAGTAGAGTATTTAATTATGGATGGACCAAACTTGCAGGTCGCCACTGTCACATTTTCCAGGAAATCACGGCTAATACTGAGAAAGAAAACAGATGAGAACCTAACAGAAAACTAGTGAAAAACACTGCATTGATTACCTGAACGGGTCAAATGTAGACTACTGAATTGCTGAATTGTTGGGGGAGAGTGGCGCATCCAGCTGAGGCGCTTCATCTGAAATGCAGGGTGTGCCCTATAGCCTGGAGATCGCTGTTTCCAATCCAGACTATGCCATCGCCGACAGGAACGCCGAGGGGGCGGCACACAGTTGGCCGAGTGCCACCCGGGTTGGGAGGGCTTAGGTCAGCTTGGTAATCATTGTCTCAACAAGCTCCAGCGACTCCTGTGGCGAACGGTCGCCTGCGAGTTGTGGGCGGAACTGCGTTTCCTCCAACACCGCTACAGCCAGGTGCGGTTGTCTTTGCTGTTGCAGTGTGACAAGAGGAGGGTGGCTGACGGCGTTTGTTTCAGAGGATGCGCATGATGAGTCTTCGTTCTCCCGAGTCGATACGGGAAGTTGCAGCAGCGCCATAAAAAACAATTGGATATTCCAAATTGGGAGATTTTTTTTAAAAATATTACAACAAAAAAAATAAATAGTTAAGCTTCAAAAAATCTATTTTTGACTGAGCGAGTTAAGTGTGTACGGTATCCTGACAACACAACACGTTGAAAACACAGAAAAGATGCTGAGAAAAAAAAAAAAAAGTTTTCTATTTCCTGTTTAATTAAGAAAATACAATAAAAAAAGATTATTCTCTTACTTGTCTTCCTGCCATATCCCCTCTTTTTTGGTCAAATATTGAATATATTCGTATTCAATTTCAAACCACTGTTCTTTGTTCCCATGATGCATCTGTGATGGGCTGGGTTTTAAGCGATCGTGATAATTTCTGATATTTTATAGTGGCTGGACTTTATAATAATAAAAAAATGAAAAAGGGTAACGAGCGACAAATGCATTAATTTCTGTCGATTTGTTCTATTTTAATGGGTTATAATTTTACAAATTTAAAAGACATTCATTAAGAAAAGATAAAACTAATTTAATAACCTTTAAGAATTATGTTTTTATTGACAGAAATATATTTGATGTATGTGTGTTTGGCATGAAATCAAATAAAGTCCCATTGGATTTTGCTTGAAAAGAGGAAACACAAAAGGTGTTTTTTTAGGTTTTTATTTTTTAAATAAAGCATTTATTCAACATGTTTTTTTTTTTACAAAAATACATAAAAATACAACACAATACAACACGGAATGTTTTTTGACTGGACTGTATTGCATTAGCTGGCTCTCAGATCACCAGTACAGTACAGGGCTGTTAGATTAGACTGGACTGTATTGCATTAGCTGGCTCTCATATCTCCAGTATAGTACAGTGCTGTTAGATTAGACTGGAATGTATTGAATTAGCTGGCTCTCAGATCCCCAGTACAGTACAGTGCTGTTAGATTAGACTGGACTGTATTGAATTAGCTGGCTCTCAGATCACCAGTACAGTACCGTGCTGTTAGATTAGACTGGACTGTATTGAATTAGCTGGCTCTCATATCTCCAGTACAGTACCATGCTGTTAGATTAGATTGGACTGTATTGAATTAGCTGGCTCTCAGATCCCCAGTACAGTACAGTGCTGTTAGATTAGACTGGACTGTATTGAATTAGCTGGCTCTCAGATCCCCAGTACAGTACAGTGCTGTTAGATTAGACTGGACTGTATTGAATTAGCTGGCTCTCAGATCACCAGTACAGTACCGTGCTATTAGATTAGACTGGACTGTATTGAATTAGCTGGCTCTCAGATCCCCAGTACAGTACCGTGCTGTTAGATTAGACTGGACTGTATTGAATTAGCTGGCTCTCAGATCCCCAGTACAGAAGCGTACTGTTAGATTAGACTGGACTGTATTGAATTAGCTGGCACTCAGATCACCAGTACAGTACTGTGCTGTTAGATTAGACTGGACTGTATTGCATTAGCTGGCTCTCATATCTCCAGTATAGTACAGTGCTGTTAGATTAGACTGGAATGTATTGAATTAGCTGGCTCTCAGATCCCCAGTACAGTACCGTGCTGTTAGATTAGACTGGACTGTATTGAATTAGCTGGCTCTCAGATCCCCAGTACAGTACAGTGCTATTTTTAAAATCCATAAAATGTTGTAAATCTTAAATTCCTGAGAAATAACACTTATGAAAATGAATGAACAAAATAAACAAATAAAAATACATAAATGAAAAAAATCAATACACAACTTTATAAACAAATTCCTAAAATTACACAAATTCAGTCAATCCAACACCTTTAAAAAAAAAAAGTACAAAGTAACACGGAACAGTCCATTATAGTTAGTATAGGGGGTGATTGGTCTAAGGCTATTGTGCATATTATTATTATTATTATTATTATTATTATTATTATTATTATTATTATTATTATTATTATTATAGTATTATTACTAGTCCAAACTCCCTCACCCCTCTCTTTGACTGCACCTAAATGGACCAGTCCCTTAAAAAAAAGAAAAAAGTCATTTTCCACTGAAATTAAATAAAATACACGCAATTTCAAACTAAAAAGAAAACAGTTTCAAATTGTAACACCAGAAACACATTTTGTGTATATATATATATATATATATATATATATATATATATATATATATATATATATATATATATATATATATATATATAATCTTTAAACATCTTAAAACAGTTGCAGAATATTTTGTAGGGATTTTCATAGCAATTAAGAAAGTCAAAGAGAGAGAGAGAGACAACTGGGAAAAAAATGGCAAAATACTTTAAAAGAAGTGTAATTTGTAATTCATTATGAACAGAGCTGCACAGAGCAGGTCTATAGGAAACTCAACACTGCAGAGCTGCACAGAGCAGGTCTGTAGGAAACTCAAGATGGCAGAGCTGCACAGAGCAGGTTAAAAGGAAAGAGAGATCAACACTGCAGAGCTGTACAGAGCGAGTCTATAGGAAAGACAAAATTTCTTTTTTTTATATAACTTTTTAGATTAGTTCCTTTTAAAACAGTGCTTTCCCTGGGTCTCTCTCAAACACTTTCAATGAGACTCCCTATCGCACAGGAGTTTCAGTAAGACTCCCTATTACAGAGCAGTTTCAATAGAACTCCCTATTGCACAACTGTTTTAATGAGACTCCCTATCACACAGCAGTTTTAATGAGACTCCCTATCGCACAGGAGTTTCAGTAAGACTCCCTATCACACAGCAGTTTCAATGAGACTCCCTATTGCACAGCAGTTTCAATAAGACTCCCTATTGCACAGCAGTTTCAATAAGACTCCCTATTGCACAGCAGTTTCAATAAGACTCCCTATCACACAGCAGTTTCATTAAGACTCATTATCGTACAGCAGTTTCAATAAGACTCCCTATCGCACAGCAGTTTCAATAAGACTCACTATCGCACAGCAGTTTCAATGAGACTCCCTATTGCACAGCAGTTTCAGTAAGACTCCCTATCACACAGCAGTTTCAATGAGACTCCCTATCACACAGCAGTTTCAATAAGACTCATTATCGCACAGCAGTTTTAATAAGACTCATTATCGCACAGTAGTTTCAATAAGACTCATTATCGCACAGCAGTTTCAGAGCAGAGCTGGTCTATAGGAAACTCAACACTGCAGAGCAGTGATTGAATCGTAATATCTTTTCAATATAGTCTTTAAGGGGAAATTCACAAATGCTCTTCACATGGTTTCAGGAAAAAGAAAGTGAAGGGTGAGAGAGAGGGAGAGGGTGAGAGTGAGGGAGAGAGAGAGGAGAAAGAGGGACGCGTCTGGACAAACGCCTCTGGATTTCCCGTTTGCTTCTTTCAAACAATCCAACTTGTAACAACGAATAGTGGAGTCTTCGTTTTCATATTTCTCCCAGTAGTCTTGCTCTTTAACTTTCGTCAATGTGGACTCAGCTTCGTAACTTTTGGTTTGACTTTTATCTGGACTGATGTAACTGTTGTCTTGCTGTTGTCCTTTCTTTCCATCCAAGCCTTTAGATTTGTCCGAATTCCCCCCGCTTGCCTTGCCCGATTTGGGGAACCACCATCTCGTTCTGGTGCTGAAGGTGTAAGTGACGCGGGCTCTCGGATAGTAAGGCATCATGGGGCAGGGAGCGAAATCGATTTCTCTCAAGAACCTCAAATCTAGACCTTTCCTCTCCTCGGGACCGGCGCAGAGGAGCTCGGAGCTGGATATCCGGACCTGACGGAACCATTCCCAGAGAGGGCGGGCCTGGCAGGAGCAGCTCCAGGGGTTTCCGTTGAGTCTGAGGAACTGCAGGGACGAGAGATCGGAGAGGGCCGAAGCAGGGAGGTCTGTTAGGGCGTTGTTGAAGAGGAACAGGGTGGTGAGGTGACCCAGGTCCCTGAAGGCTTTGCGGTTGACCTGTCGCACTCGGTTCTCGTGGAGGAGGAGCCTGTCCAGGTTGACCAGCCCTCTGAAGACATTTTCAGACAGGACTCGGATTCGGTTGCCGTGGAGGAAGAGGTGAGTGAGATTCACCAGGTCTGAGAAGAGATTGTCCTGAGAGGGGGAGAGAGAGGGAGGGGGAAGGGGAGGGACAGAGATTGATATTTGGCACATGAAAATTCAGTACTACCAAAAAGTTGTATGTTAAATTATGAAAATAAAATTATTTGTGTTATAGCTCTTCTGTATGTATCTGCCTCCTGTCACCCCTCCCCCCCAGGAGCAGGGTTGAGACAGACTGTATTAGATAGGATAGAGGGGGCTATCCAGGAGCAGGATTGAGACACACTGTATTAGATAGGATAGAGGGGGCTCTCCAGGAGCAGGGTTGAGACACATTGTATTAGATAGGATAGAGGGGGCTCTCCAGGAGCAGGATTGAGACACATTGTATTAGATAGGATAGAGGGGGCTCTCCAGGAGCAGGATTGAGACACACTGTATTAGATAGGATAGAGGGGGCTCTCCAAGAGCAAGATTGAGACACACTGTATTAGATAGGATAGAGGGGGCTCTCCAGGAGCAGGATTGAGACACATTGTATTAGATAGGATAGAGGGGGCTCTCCGGGAGCAGGATTGAGACACACTGTATTAGATAGGATTGGGGGGGGGGGCTCCAGGAGCAGGGTTGGAGACGCACTGTATTAGATAGGATGGGGGGGATGGGGGGGCTCCAGGAGCAGGGTTGGTGGCGCACTGTATTAGATAGGAGGTCTCTCTCTCTCTCTCTCTCTCTCTCTCTCTCTCTCTCTCTCTCTCTCTCTCTCTCTCTCTCTCTCTCTCTCTCTCTTTCTCTCTCTCACCTGGATGTGTTGCAGCAGGTTGTCCTGCAGGTAAAGGAACTGCAGGCTGTAGAGTTTTTTGAAGATGTTTCCGGGCAGGGTCCCCAGCTGGCAGCGGTATATGTGCAGGCTCTGCAGCTTGTCCAGCCCCCGGAAGGAGTCAGGATGGAGGGTGCGCAGGGAGGGGTTATCCCCCAGGTCCAGCTCCTCCAGATCTCGCATGTCGCTGAAGGAATCTGGTTTGATGGAGCAGATGTTGTTGGAGTAGAGCCACAGGACCTGATGAGAGGGAGAGAGAGAGGTGGGGGAGAGAGAGGAAGATCATTTTCAAGCTCAATTTCGAGTTACAGTCAAACCTGTATTAAGAGACCTGCACTCAAGGTACAGTCAAATAGTGTCTCTTAAAAGAGGGACCCCCCATACATTTTCTATTTGTCTCCGACATCCTACCTTCCTCTAATTATATATGTATGTTTAAAAAACTCTGTAAAAGACTACATATATGAACAAAATAAGTAGTGGAATTGAATTACATTTAGATTATTGTGTGGGCTTGCACGTTGTTGTTTCGGAGGACAAAAGCTTGAGTGCGTTTGTCTATCTCCAGCCTCTCCCAGCCGAGAAGGAGTCACTGCGGGGGAGATCGCAGCAGCAGCAGTGGTGAGGCAGACATAGTCTTAAAAACAATTTATAAATTGGGGGAGAAAAGGGGGTTACAAATAATTGTGAAGTGTGAACAGGGCAAGATGGTACCTGTGTCTGGAAGCCGAAGGACTGCGCCTGCAGCTCTGTGATGCGGTTGTTTTGGAGGAACACTCTCTGGCTGTCGTAGGGAATGCCGGCCGGCACCGCCGAGAAGTTCTGAGACTGGCAGCTGACCGTCATCGGGGAGAGGTAACAGACACACAGCCTGGGGCAGGAATAGGCAGGGCTAGGGGAGCAGACTGCCAGCCAGAGCAACAGCCAGACAGACACCGAGCCTGCATGGGGAGAGAGAGGAGAACACTGTCAATGTGTGTGTGTGTGTGTGTGTGTGTGTGTATGTGTGTCTGTGTCTCGGTGTGTTTCTATCTCAATGTGTGTGTGTGTGTGCTCCAGTGTGTGTCTCTCTCAATGTGTGTGTGTCAGTGTGTTTCTCACTCAATGTGTGTGTGTCTCAGTGTGTGTCTCTCTCAATGTGTGTGTCTCAGTGTGTGTCTCTCTCAATGTGTGTGTGTGTGTGTCTCAGTGTGTGTCTCTCTCAATGTGTGTGTGTGTGTCTCAATGTGTGTCTCAGTGTGTTTCTCTCTCAATGTGTGTGTCTCAGTGTGTGTCTCTCTCAATGTGTGTGTGTGTGTCTCAATGTGTGTCTCAGTGTGTTTCTCTCTCAATGTGTGTGTGTCTCAGTGTGTTTCTCTCTCAATATGTGTGTGTCTCAGTGTGTTTCTCTCTCAATGTGTGTGTGTGTCTCAGTGTGTTTCTCTCTCAATATGTGTGTGTCTCAGTGTGTTTCTCTCTCAATGTGTGTGTGTGTCTCAGTGTGTTTCTCAATATGTGTGTGTCTCAGTGTGTTTCTCTCTCAATGTGTGTGTGTGTGTGTGTCTCTCTCAATGTGTGTGTGTCTCAGTGTGTTTCTCTCTCAATGTGTGTGTGTGTGTGTCTCAGTGTGTGTCTCTCTCAATATGTGTGTGTCTCAGTGTGTGTCTCTCTCAATGTGTGTGTGTGTGTGTGTGTGTGTGTGTCTCAATGTGTGTCTCAGTGTGTTTCTCTCTCAATGTGTGTGTGTGTCTGTGGCAAAGTGGCTGGTAAGGGGAACAGGTGTAGCGGTGATGCGATGCAGGAGTGACAGGCAGACAACGGTAATTTTGTGAATAAGTGTTTATTGTGCTGTTTCCAGGTCTGGCGACCGTCAAATAATAAATCCCCGGCAGTACACAACAATGTGTAAAGCACGGGGAGCGTGAATAATCCCACACAGTCCTGAACAGAAAAACAAAGGCACGGTCATCAGTCCTGGGTGAATTCAAACATGCAGGTGCTCTGTGCAGTGGTGCTCCGGATAGTGCTTTTGTGGAGACAGCTCCGGAGGTGTGCTTTAACTGTCTAGTAGTGCGAAAAAAGACAGACAATTACAGACAGACAGAAATAACACACAACACGTAACACTTAATTCTTTTTATATTTCTGAGAGCTCATCTCTCAGTCCTTCTCTCCTCACGTTTAACCCAAACGAAGGAAAAGAACAGCGTTACCCTGGCCCCTATATGTAATCCCGCATGATATCTAGGTAAACGGTTGCAGCTGCCTTATTACTTGCAGCTGCCCCTCATTTACCTGTCAAATCAATACGGTCTTACAACAGAGTCTCGCTTCCTTCCAGGCTGACCCACTTCCCGGTCCCGGAAATGAACTGTCAGGCCAGCCCTTCCAGATACTTCTCCTCCCGTTCTTTAGCGCCCTCACAGATCGGGAGGTAGATTTATCACCAGAACTCATTGTATTTCTGTCACATATCCCACCGCTCAGAGTGGAGCCGAAGGAACACTCGGCTGAATCTACCTTTCCCATTGCTCCCCCCTCCCGGGAAAAATAATCCGCATTTTGGTGGTCTTTCCCCGCACGGTGTACCATATGGTACATGAAGGGCTGCAATGCCAGATACCACCGAGTTATCCGGGCATTGCTGTCCTTCATTGTGCTTAACCACTTGAGTGGGGTGTGGTCTGTGACAAGATCAAATGAGTGTCCCAGCAGGTAGTATCGTAAAGAGTGAGTAGCCCATTTAATGGCCAAACACTCTTTTTCGACTACGGAATAGTTACGTTCCCGAGGTAACATTTTTTTGCTCAGGTACAATATCGGGTGTTCTACTCCAGCTACTTTTTGGGACAAGACTGCACCCAAACCTACATCCGAGGCGTCGGTGTGGAGGATGAATCTCTTGGTGAAATCTGGGGTAATAAGAGTGGGGGGCCTGGCAAAGTTTACGCTTAATCGTATCAAACGCCCCCTGACACTCAGCTGACCATTTAATTAAATTTGGAGCACTCTTTTTGGTGAGGTCGACTAACGGGTTAACCACTGTGGCGTACTCGGGGATGAAGCGGCGGTAATAACCGGCTAAGCCCAGTAGTGACCTCACCTGAGTCTTGATTTTGGGGATCGCTGCATCAACCAAAGCCTGGATTTTGGTGACCACAGGTTTCACCCTTCTATTTCCCATTACAAATCCCAAATATTGAGTCTCTATTTTGGCAAACGCACATTTTCTCAAGTTAGCTGTCAGCCGGGCTGCCCTTAGAGACTGAAGAACGGCTGCAAGCCTAGCCAAATGCTCTCGCCAGGTGGAGCTGTAAATCACCACATCATCAATATACGCTGCTGCATATTCATGATGTGGGCGTAAAACCTGGTCCATCAGTCTCTGAAAGGCAGCGGGCGCACCATGTAGCCCAAATGGCATGGTTTTAAAGTGGAACAGCCCTTCTGGTGTTGAAAATGCAGTTTTCTCTCTGGAGCTGCGGGTTAAAGGGATTTGCCAGTATCCCTTCTTCAGGTCCAGAGTGGAAATAAACCTCGCTTTTCCCAGTCTGTCTAAAAGCTCGTCGACCCGAGGCATGGGATACGCATCGAACTTAGCAATAGCGTTCACCTTTCTGAAATCCACGCAGAAGCGGTTGGTGCCGTCTTTCTTAGCCACTATGACAATGGGGCTGCACCACTCGCTCCTGGAAGGTTCAATTACCCCAAGCTCGAGCATATCCCATACCTCTTTGCGCACGCCACTTTGTCGACTTTCCGGGATCCGGTACGGTCTCTCTCGCACTGTGACACCTGGTGGAGAGATAATGTCATATTCAACTAAGTTTGTTCTGCCGGGCACGTCAGAAAAAACATCGCTGAACTCTTCAATAAGCTTACGCAGCTCTCTTTGCTGATCCGGAACCAACTGTTCCCCCATCGAAATCGCTCTTGTGCTCGGGGTCTCTGGAGAGGGGCCTAAATCATCCTCCATATTGCCTGGGGCTATAAATAAGACCTCCCTTGCCTGCCAGGGCTTTAACAAATTAACATGGTAAATTTCACGTTCATTCCGGCGATCGGGCTGTCTAATTTCATAATTTACTTTCCCTATAGCCCGAATCACCTCATACGGCCCCTGCCATTTAGCACACAGTTTTGATTCTGATGAGGGAAGTAGCAACATTACCTTGTCCCCTGGTCGAAAGGTTCGAATTCGTGCATTTTTGTTGTAATGCTGCTGCTGTCGGTGCTGAGCCGATCTGAGGTTGTCTCGGGCCAAACGACCGACCAAATCCAGGCGATCTCTTAGTAGGAGCACATACTTCACTACATTTTTAGACGAGCCTTTGTGCTCCTCCCACCCCTCTCTCAGCAGGTCGAGAATGCCGTGAGGCTGCCGGCCGTACAGGAGCTCAAAGGGGGAGAACCCCGTGGAACTCTGCGGCACTTCTCTCACCGCAAAAAGGAGGTAGGGAAGAAGCGATGCCCAATGTTTCTGCTCTTGTGTTACAAATCACCTCAGCATCGACTTTAAGGTCTGATTAAAACGTTCAACCAGACCGTCCGATTGTGGATGACGTATTTTCAATATTTTGTACACCTGCTGTAACGTATTTGACAGAAAATTGGTTCCGTGATCGGTCAAAATCTCCTTGGGGATCACTACTCTAGCCATAATCTGCGCTAACTTGGTGGCTATTGCAGCGGCACTAGTGGACCTCAATGGAACTGCCTCCGGGTATCGCGTTGCATAATCCACCACCACTAATATATGCGTATACCCGGAGTCAGAAGGTAGCAAAGGGCCCACTATGTCCATTGCAATGCGTTCAAAAGGAGTGGAAATAATCGGCAGTGGGACCAAAGGGGCAGGGGCAGCACCTCTACCCCAGCTGGGGGCCAACCTTGGTCTCCATGGGGGGGAGGCAAGGGGGCCCAATGGGGTCGGTGTTCTAGGAGGTCTGGGTCCCTGGAACGCGGGGGGGTGGTGGTGGTGGTGTTGGAGGAGAGGGAGGGAGAGGTCGGCTGCTCCGAAGGGCAGGGGCCGACAGGATCCCGATCCGGGCAGAAGTCAGGGAGTCCTCGAAGTCTTCAGCCAATTTGACCGCCTCCTCCAGGGTGTCGGGATTGTGGCGCCGTATCCACGCCTGGGTTTCGGCGCCGACCACATGGCAAAATTGCTCTACCACAATGGCTTCCCCCATCTGCTGGGCGGTCTTCTTCCCGGGGGTCAGCCAATGCACCATGTGGTCGCACAACCGCTCTGCAACCACCCTGGGGCGTGTCTCCGGGGCTCTCCGGTACTCCCTAAACCAAGCCCGGTGGGTCTCTGTGGTGATGTTCAGCCGGCGGAGGATAGCCTGCTTGACCAGGTCATACTCGGTGGCGTGATGGTCGCTCATGGCTTGGTAGGCTGCCTGAGCCTACCCAATCAGGCAGGGTCCCAACTGGCTGGCCCAGAACTCCCGCAGCCAAGCCGCCGCGGTAGCCAGCCGCTCGAACGCCACCTTCGGGGGCGACATCAGCGGTGTTGTGGTAGGGGTCGTTGCTGCGGCAATGGCCAGCCCTACCCGTTCAATGAGCGCCGTGTAGCGCTCCTCCCTCCTCCTCTCCTCTGCGCCGCGTCTGCTCTCCAGCGCCTGCAGCAGCTCCGCCAGTGCGTTGCGATCCATGATCCCGGATCTGACACCAAGTGTGGCAAAGTGGCTGGTAAGGGGAACAGGTGTAGCGGTGATGCGATGCAGGAGTGACAGGCAGACAACGGTAATTTTGTGAATAAGTGTTTATTGTGCTGTTTCCAGGTCTGGCGACCGTCAAATAATAAATCCCCGGCAGTACACAACAATGTGTAAAGCACGGGGAGCGTGAATAATCCCACACAGTCCTGAACAGAAAAACAAAGGCACGGTCATCAGTCCTGGGTGAATTCAAACGTGCAGGTGCTCTGTGCAGTGGTGCTCCGGATAGTGCTTTTGTGGCGACAGCTCCGGAGGTGTGCTTTAACTGTCTAATAGTGCGACAAAAAGACAGACAATTATAGACAGACAGAAATAACACACAACACGTAACACTTATTCCCTTTTTATATTTCTGAGAGCTCCTCTCTCAGTCCTTCTCTCCTCATGTTTAACCCAAATGAAGGAAAAGAACAGCGTTACCCTGGCCCCTATATGATATCTAGGTAAACGGTTGCAGCTGCCTTATTACTTGCAGCTGCCCCTCGTTTACCTGTCAAATCAATACGGTCTTACAACAGAGTCTTGCTTCCTTCCAGGCTGACCCACTTCCCGGTCCCGGAAACAAACTGTCAGGCCAGCCCTTCCAGATACTTCTCCTCCCGTTCTTTAATGCCCTCACAGGTCGGGAGGAAGATTTATCACCAGAACTCATTGTATTTCTGTCACAGTGTCTCAGTGTGTTTCTCTCTCAATATGTGTGTGTGTGTGTGTGTGTGTCCCAATGTGTGTCTCAGTGTGTTTCTCTCTCAATGTGTGTGTGTGTGTGTGTGTGTGTGTCAATGTGTGTCTCAGTGTGTTTCACTCTCAATGTGTGTGTGTGTCTCGGTGTGTTTCTCTCTCAATATGTGTGTGTCTCAGTGTGTTTCTCTTGCAATGTGTGTGTGTTCCAGTGAGTGTATGTCTCTCAATGTGTGTGTGTCTCAGTGTGTGTCACTCTCAATGTGTGTGTGTGTGTGTGTGCTCCATTGTGCATATGTGTGTTTCTCTCTCAATGTGTGTGTGTGAAAGCCTGAACACATTTCACTCCAGATTAGCACTCTCACACAGCAGCACATCAGCAGCACGGTGGAAATGACTTCATCAGGAACAAGAATCCGCTTTATTTATGGTGGATCTGTTGATCTACAAATCTGATTATAATATTTTATTATCTTTAACAATAATAGGGGACTCCCGAGTGGTGCATCCTGTAAAGGCACACCCTGGAGTGCAGAATGCACTGTTTTGAATCTGGGCCTATGCCATCGCCAGCTGTGGCCATGAGCTCCTAGTAGGTACCTAGGGGATTCCTAGAGGATTTCCAAGGGGCTCCCAGGGACAGTGCACAATTAGCAGAGTGCCACCCAGGCACTCTGCTAATTCAGCAGGGGGGCTCAAGTCAGCTGGGTAATCACGGTCTCACCGCACACCAGTGACTCCTGTGGGTGGCCAGACGCCCGCCTGCCTGCCTGCCTGCCTGCCTGTGAGCCGGCTGTGTTACACTGGGCTTGCAGTGTGAAAGAAAGAAACAAAAAAACAAAGAAAGAAGAAAGTGGACAGCTTGACTTGACAGCTTGAGTGCGCTTGTCTGTCTCCAGCCTCTCCCAGCCGAGGAGGCTTCACTGCGGGGGTGGGGGGGGAGGTGGGGAGGTGGGGTGGGGGGTTGTAGAATCAGTGAGACAGGGGCTGTCTTAAAAACAATTGGGCATTCCAAATTGGGGAGAAATCACGGGGTAAAAATAATTGACGATTTTTAAGTTTTTAAGACAGCCCCTGTCAGTGACACAGGGGCTGTCTTAAAAACAATTGGGCATTCCAAATTGGGGAGAAATCACGGGGTAAAAATAATTGACGATTCCAAAAAAAAAAGAAACTAAACTTTGATATGCTTTGATGTTAACATTTGAGGGGGTGACTGCTTGAAAAGGCATCTGTGACGGGGGACTGCCCCGTCTTTATGAACGTGGGTGGGACTGGCAGGGAGGGGGTTAAATTCCTCCGTGCCAGGAAAACATGTGAGAATGTGGCTGGAGCCCTAATTGAATAATCAGCAATTATTGATTAATTGGGCTCCAGCCACAGGGGATAAAAGCCAGGGGAGAGGCCCTGGCTAGGGGGAGTGTTCTAGAAGAAGAAACAAGACTGGTTTGTGTGTGCTGGTTTTCTGTTTGTTTGTTTTTGAATCCAGTGAAGGCAACGCCCAGCCTGGAAACCTTTATTTTTGTAAGTTTTGCTTTTTTTGGTTTGTGTTTATTTTATGTTTAAAACCTTTTTGTTTGGCCCTTGTGCTGGTTTATTTTGTATTTTTGTTTATTAAAAACTTTATTTTTGAACGTTTAAACTGTTTCTGAGTCTCAACCTCGGTCATTTCCTGTCACAGCATCCCTCAGACAAACTGTTATAAACTTCTATCTGTCTTTCAGTCTCCAGAATTCCAGTGATTAATTTGTTGATTCATTCATTGGTTCATCCCTTTACACTTCCAAACGAGTCACTCGTTCTCGCTTTCCCTCTTGCTGTTCTTTCTCTCACTTCCTTTTCCTCCCTCCCTCTCCCACCCACTCTCTCATTAGTTTGTTTAATTTATTTATTTACACATTCATTCACAATTTGAGTGATTCACTATTGCCCTGCAAGCTGTTTGAAAACCAGAATGATTGGTTTACATCATAGACACGCAGAGACACAGGTGCACATTCTAAAACACGCACACAGTGACACATGCACAGAGAAATACGCACACTGACACACAGAGAGACATGAACACGCGTACACACAGGGAAACACACACACACACTCACTGAGACACGAACACACACACACACACACACACACACACACAGAGGGTATACAACTTAATAATTAGCTTGTCAGCTCGTAACCTGCTGATGAAGCCCTATGGCATAAACTTCAGTTAAAAAAGACTATGCCAGTTTCAATAAGACTCCCTATTGCACAGCAGTTTTAATGAGACTCCCTATTTCACAGCAGTTTCAATGAGACTCCCTATTGCACAGCAGTTTCAATGAGACTCCACATTGCACAGCAGTTTCAATGAGACTCCTATGGCACAGCAGATTATATGAGACTCCTATGGCACAGCAGTTTCAATGAGACTCCCTCCTATGGCAAAACTTCAGTAAAAAAAGACTCTGCCAGTTTCAATGAGACTCCTATGGCACAGCATACATTCTACTGTTTAGCAGACTCTGATATTTTATTTCTTAGCAGACACCCGTATCCAGGGTGACTTACAATTGTGATATTATTATTTACATACAATTACCCATTTATACAGTTGGGTTTTTTAATGGAGCAATCTACGTAAAGTACCTGCTTGCTCAAGGGTACAGCAGCAGTGTGTGTGTCCCCACCTGGGACTGAACCCACACAAGAGCCTCCGGTCAAGAGAACAGAGCCCCCCTGACCACTACTCCACACTGCTGCTCCAGATATTGATTGAGACATCTGAAATCTCTTTATAATACACAGCAGCAGATACTGATATTGATTGAGCATGTCTGAAATCTCTTTATAATACACAGCAGCAGATACTGATATGGATTGAGCATGTCTGAAATCACTTTATAATACACAGCAGCAGACCCTGATATTGATTGAACATGTCTGAAATATCTTTATAATACACAGCAGCAGACCCTGATATTGATTGAGCATGTCTGAAATATCTTTATATTACACAGCAGCAGATACTGATATTGTTTGAGCATGTCTGAAATCTCTTTATAATACACAGCAGCAGACCCTGATATTGATTGAGCATGTCTGAAATCACTTTATAATACACAGCAGCAGACCCTGATATTGATTGAGCATGTCTGAAATATCTTTATAATACACAGCAGCAGACCCTGATATTGATTGAGCATGTCTGAAATCTCTTTATAATACACAGCAGCAGACCCTGATATTGATTGAGCATGTCTGAAATCTCTTTATAATACACAGCAGCAGACCCTGATATTCATTGAGCATGTCTGAAATTTCTTTATAATACACAGCAGCAGACCCTGATATGGATTGAGCATGTCTGACATTTCTATCAAACGGAAAAACGACTAAAAATAAGGAATACTAAAAGACCATGTTCGCAAACTCAAAACAAGCGATACAAAGAAATACATACATAGACCAAACCCGTATATTTAATAATATAATATAGATTTTGTTGAATATATATGTGAATGATCAAATATATAACATTTCAAAGTACATAAATGAATATTTGAAAAGAGATAAAAAAAAATAAACAAACAAAGTCTATCTGCTCATTTATGTTATAAGTTGCTCCTCACTGCGTGTTAAACTTAACAAAGACTTAAAATAATGACAATAAATAAATAAATAAAACACGTCATTGTCAATGTAAATCCATACTGCTATAAGATTCAGTATTTATTTTTACTTAACTTTGACATTTCGAGTACGGGAACCGCTTCGTAAATTCGACCGAGTCCCCATTTCTACTCTGTGCCGGGTGTATTCGTGTGCGGCGCTGCTGCTGCTATCTCTCCGCTGGAGTCTGGTGCTCTCTTTCGGCTCGACTGCGCCTATTATAGAGGGCAACTGCCTACGAAGCACTTGGGGGCTGCGACGGGAAACCCACACGGGCCAAGCCGGGGCATTGTGCGCTAAAGGCGGGGGACAAAACCCGGGACTGTTCCCGCTGACGGAGCTCAGAAGCGAGGGAGGGAGTGGGGAGGAGACTCCGAGGAGGTCTATAAAAAGTTCAATTTCTCTGCTAAATATCAAAAGAAAAGAGGAAGGGATGAATGAAGAAAGGATGAAAAGAAGACGTCTGCATCAATTTTTTAATGCTATTCCAAATTAATATGGATCTTATTTTTTTACTTTGAAGGTTATGCGCTCTAAGACACGGCTCACACCGCCGTTCACTCGCAGACTGACAGGCGCTCCGATACGGCAGGAAAGTTATAGGGGAGCCGCTGCAGGATTGAGGCTCTCTTTAGGACCATGGGTTAACAACTCCTGCACTAGATGGATGGACAGACAGACAGCTAGCAAGTACTTTACCTCCTAGATTGTTCCAGTAAAAACCCAACTGTATTAAAGGGTGGCAGAATTTGTATACATTTGTGATTCTTGAAATGTGTATTATTATTATTATTTTATGTAGGCTGTGTGTGACAACTGTAAAATAAATAATAGGCTACTAATGTAAAAATAATGTGATATCGTCATCTCAACACTTAATGTGTCATGAGTATATCTTGTTATTTTCCTTGTATAACACTGTACAACTGCTGCCTCTGTGTGTATGTGTGTGTGTGTGTGTGTGTGTGTGTGTGTGTGTGTGTGTGTGTGTGTGTGTGTGTTTTGTACTGGTAATAGACAGGACTGTTACTAGCCTTTTGGGGGCCCTAAGCAGGATTTGGTTTGAACCCCCCCCCCCCCAATTAGCCCACTCCACTTGGCACGACATCAAAGCAACATAGGCTTAAGACTACTGTCTTTCTTGAAACGTTTGTAAGAGCACACATATGTACGAGCAAACATACAATGTACAAATAAACATTTAGATTTTTACTGAGGCAAAAAAAAAAAGTTGAACAAACCTCTTGCAGATCCTGTTCATGTTACAAAGGTAAAAGTTATCATCTTACAAAGCCTGAATACTGTTCATGTAAACTGCAAAGC
The DNA here is from genome assembly GCF_902713425.1 of Acipenser ruthenus. Classification (NCBI taxonomy): domain Eukaryota; kingdom Metazoa; phylum Chordata; class Actinopteri; order Acipenseriformes; family Acipenseridae; genus Acipenser; species Acipenser ruthenus. The sequence continues at coordinate 9,338,397 of NC_081220.1, forward strand.
AATATTAAGTCTCTTGGATGGTGATGTTAATGTTAAAATTTGATGACCCATATTATTTCAAAGATTAAAACGAATTGTCTCCCAGCAAAACCACAGCAACCTACAATGACCATATTCACACTGTCAGAAATATGTGATTTTAAAAGGACAAGAATATAACATCACTATTAATAAGTAGATGGGTTCATACCTTTATTGACTTGCATTTGGTTCACTGCTACTTAAGTTGCCTTACACTGCTGGGACTGGTAAGACTGGTGCTGATACTGCTGGGACTGGTGCTGACACTGGGACTGGTGCTGACACTGGGACTGGTGCTGACACTGTGACTCGTGCTTTGAACGAGTTTAGCACACAGTTTCTCTCTCAATTCTAATATTCTTTTGTCTGTATAAATCGATGATAGGAAGTAGTACAGTACTTCAGGCAGGGGGAAACCGGTCGCAGAGGTCCCGGTGCTGCCTGGCGCACAGGCCGGGTTGCTATACATGCAAATACACAGCCACTATGCTGTAATAAAACGCTATGCTATGGCAGGTAGGGGGATACTTGGACGAGCTGACTGTCCAGTTAAAGTGACAAGAAAAAAACAAACAAACATACAGCTAGCTATCCCGGTTTAGCTACACATTTAATGTCACCATAAAAACAGGTAATTGTATTTTTGCTCTGCTGGCATCAAAACATTCTACATGAAAAAAGGCTTTATCAAAACGTATTGCAGCTAAACATCACATTGCGCAGGGGAAAAACAACAATATAAATGACAAATTCACTTAACATTGATTCTTACCAAGAGTTGGCTTCTTACAATACCTTTCTCATGTTGTTTTTCTTCCTCTGTTTTTTTTTCTTTTTACGCTTCTTCGCGCCAGATTGGTACATTCTTGATCTTTTTTCAGTCATAATTTGTTCGCAATCCTCAAAGAAGCCACCGGAGGCAGATATCACCGTGTAACAATTTTTTTTTTTTTTTGGTTCCTGGGTAGTAAGTGTTATTTCCTAATTGCTTATGCCTCAAAAGTATAGAAAATGGCTATTATTCCCCACAAACTTTGCTTTTGTGAACAGGACAGTGATATTTTGAAATGTACCTATTTTCCAGAACATTCCAGATAGATTCAGTGCTGAGTAAACTTGGAGTAACTTCTAGAACTTTCTAGAACTTTCCAGTAATATAAATAGTAGTAGCTCTCTGCTTTCCTGTCCAACCACTCTCTGCTTGACCCTCTCCAATCTGGCTTCCGCTCTGCTCACTCTACTGAAACCGCCCTCCTGTCTGTCACCAACTCACTTAAATGTGCCCGAGCTGCCTCTCTCTCCTCTGTCCTAATTCTCCTCGACCTCTCTGCTGCTTTTGACACTGTTGATCACTCTATTCTACTATCATCTCTTGCTGACCTGGGGATCTCTGGCACTGCTCTGGCCTGGTTCTCCTCCTACCTCTCCAACCGCACTTACCAGGTAACCTGACGTGGAGCAACCTCCACACCTCACCCTCTCTTAACTGGAGTCCCCCAAGGGTCAGTCTTGGGTCCTCTCCTGTTCTCTCTCTACACCCGCTCCCTGGGCCCCCTCATCGCATCCTATGGTTTCTCATACCATTTCTATGCTGATGATGCTCAGATTTTCCTCTCCTTCCCCACCTCTGACTCCACCATCTCCTCCCGTATCTCTACCTGTCTGTCTGCTATTTCCTGCTGGATGCACTCGCATCACCTCAAACTCAACCTCTCTAAATCTGACCTCCTTTTCTTTCCCTCCTCCTCCCCCTCCTCTGATCTCTCCATCTCTGTTCCTCTGGAATCTACCACACTCTCTCCCTCTTCCTCAGCTAAGAACCTTGGAGTCACCCTGGACCCCTGCCTCTCTTATTCCCAGCACATCTCCACTCTGGCACGTACTTGCCGATTCTTCCTGAGCAACATCCGAAGAATCCGACCCTTCCTCACCAACTATGCTACCCAGCTCCTGGTCCAGGCCCTGGTACTCTCCCGCCTAGACTACTGCAACTCCCTCCTGGCTGGCCTCCCTGCGTCCGCCACCCGTCCGCTCCAGCTCATCCAGAACTCTGCTGCCCGCCTAGTGTTCTCTCTGCCTCGCTTCGCCCACGCTACTCCACTACTCCGCTCGCTCCACTGGCTCCCGATCACCGCTCGCATCCAGTTCAAGACTCTTGTACTAGCTTACAGATGCCTTGACCAGTCTGCACCCAGCTACCTCCAGACCCTCATCTCTCCCTACACCCCCACTCGACCTCTCCGCTCCGCCTGCACTAGAAGACTAGCTCTACCACCGCTACGCTCCCCTGCCTCCAAAGCCCGCTCCTTCTCCACCCTTGCTCCGCAGTGGTGGAATGACCTTCCTACAGATGTCAGGACTGCCCAGTCCCTGACCACATTCCGGCGCCTCCTTAAGACTCACCTCTTCAAAGAGCACCTGTAGAACTCCTCTGTTTGTATCCTGGGACACTATCACCCTTCATGTAAATGTGCTTTATTTTGCTCTTATCTGCCCCTATTTTACTGCATTTAATCCTGTACTTCAGAATACTGTAATCTGCCAAGTTTTTAACCTGTAGTACTTTGTATTTAATCACATCCTGATCTAACTATCACTATTTAATCATATCCTGATGTAACTATCACTATTACCTGCTGTATTATTGAATTGTGGTTTGTCAAACTTGTACTTTACTTGAACAAAAGTTATTGTATTTCTTGCTCTTATTGTATTACTTGTATTGTAACGCTTGAAATGTATTTGCTTACGATTGTAAGTCGCCCTGGATAAGGGCGTCTGCTAAGAAATAAATAATAATAATAATAATAAATACAGGGGCCTTAAGCCCACCAGTTCAGTTTAGTTCCAGCTGCCATAAGTGGATACATATCTGCATTTTTCTGAGATGGCATCAAGAGGCTGCAACCATCCGGCAGACGCATTTTGCTATGTCTGCGGCCAATGTATCAAGACAAGAGCGAACAAGTACTCCGTGGAATCATCTGCTAAGATGTGTGAGGCCTACAAGGCATATTTCGGCATGCCTGTCGGGGATCAAGACAAACTCTGGGCACCTCATTACACCTGCGAGCACTCCAAAAAAACTCTGGAAGGTAAGATGGACAATTGTTGCTCGGAATTTTATGTTATAAAATTTGTTAAAATTTTTAAAATTGTAAAAGTTTTTAATTTTAAAATGTTTTACAATTTTCAATGTTATTGAATAAATATATCATATATGAAAAATGTTGCGAGAATCTCTTACACATTAGTCATGGGTGAAATAAATGTATTTTTGTAGGATGGTACAGAGGGGAAAAGAGAGCCATGAAGTTCGCTATCCCAAGAATTTGGCGGGAACCCACTGACCACTCAAGCAAATGCTACTTCTGCATGGTGGACCCTTCCAAATGTCGGACTGGCAAGAATGCACCTGCTATCACGTATCCGGACCTTCCTTCATCCATCGCCCCGGTGCCACACTGCCATGAGCTCCCCGTACCCACTCCTCCGGAGAGAGAGCAGCCGTCTTTAGAAGTAAAGAGAAGGGTCTTTCAGGTACCATCAAGACTTCTTCCCTAAGCTGTCTGAGGCAAAGTTCAAAGCCGGTGTCTTCGTCAGACCACAGATAAAGAAGATCCTGGAGTGCAATTATATCCTGGAGGCGAGCGCTTCCACCAGGATATAATGGACTTTGAACGCCGCTACCAAGGACAGTATAACGAGAATATGATGGGAGACTACATCTGGGGGCTGATTCGTGAAAGTGATTTACAGTATAATCGTAAATCTCGAAAAACTACTCGCTTCTAAATATGTTGTAGTCATTTTTGTATTACTTTAGTATAAATACATGTTAATTTGGATTCATATGTTGTTTTTTTCTGACTTATGTGAACCAAAAGACACAAATTCGTCCGTTTTCTCATTGGAAAAAGGTAAATTTCAAAATATCACTGTCCTGGTCACAAAAGCAAAGTTTGTGGGGAATAGTAGCCATTTTCTATACTTTTGAGGCATAAGCAATTAGGAAATAACACCTACTACCCAGGAACAAAAATTGTGTTACATAGTGATATCAAGACGACGGAACAAGCCTGCTTGCTGCTACATAAGCGGCACTATACTGAACTTTACCGATGCGTTAGGAATAGACACCATTCATTTATTCATGCTTTTACATATCAACTAATTGCATTCCACATTTACAGAACATACATGATTATCGTGAAGATTTGATAAAATCAAACAATCAAAAAATTCCACTGACTCACACTGCTTTCACTTTTTACCATTTACTTCTTAGCCCTTAGCTTGCGTCTCAATGCGTGATGATGTTGGTTTTGTTGACTCAGTTGCCATGGGAACGTTTAAAACTCCGCGACAAACTTTACTCAAATGCACAGCTGTACAGAACACACCCCCTCAGACATGTGCTGTCTATTCACGGGAACAGACTACTGAACCAGTTAGTTCAGATGAGCGCTGGATACACAATAAACAATCTGACAATTTCACAAATAAAACCGTTTGTGTTCAAACCTATGAGAGGTGGAATGTAACAAAAATGTGAACTGCAAAAGCCGGAGCGTCAAACATCAACGACAAAGTTCAACATTTGAATTGAAATAACAGCTGTCAAATAGACAAAGCTCAAGACTCGAAGATAATATGCCAAATTGAAAATGCTCAACACACCAAGTGAATTAATTATACATAAAAGAATGAATGTAATTAAGCTCAATAATTGAAATGGGAACTTCAAATCTTAAATAAATTGATTACAATTCAAATTTCCAACACGTCATCCGATTTGTGTTTAGTCTGTTCTAAATCAATACTGCGCGTTGTATTTCAGGTTAAGCGCTGTGCTTTCCATTTGACTCTTGGTCATTCTATTCCCCGGGACTGCCCCTGTCATGGTAAATCTGACATGCAAAAGAGATGCTTTGCACTGTTTCTTAAATCAAGTGGCCTCAAATAAATTGTCTCCTTTAATGTCTGCTTAGCCTACCTATCAGTCTGGTGAAATTGTAAAAATGGGTAATTGACTTGTGGATGTTAACATCAGAACTCGAGCTGTCATTCTCGTCCCCTCAAACTGGCGCAGGCAACACACCTGCCTGGATTCCTGCATGATATAAATGTGTTTCTTCATTTGCGCGGCCTGCTTTTTATTATTCATTGGGGTTTGTTTACTACATGCCTCCATAGCTGAGCCTTTAATCAGACAGTCCTTGTCGGTGACAGTCCAGTTTGTTCCGCACGTACTTCTGCCAAACTTTAATTCAAAGTACAATCTTCTAAATGGGTTATTATTATTATTATTATTATTATTATTATTATTATTATTATTATTATTATTTATTTTAATTAACATACTGATTGAAAATTAGAGGACTAATATGAAAGAGGTGCGCGCATCAATTGCAGCCAATTAGCTCCCATTAGCACCTGAACCTCTTTATAAACCCATTGCGCACTAAGGAACACCAAACTCAGCTACTGGCGGGTTTGTTTTTATTATTGTGTCTTTCTAACGGTGAAAGAAGTTCACGGTCGGGGCTGCCTTGGATTTAATGATGCCGTGTTGTCTTAGATTTGGGTAATTGTTGATCTTTTCTCTACTTTAGAAACGTTCATTTTATTGTGTGTGTCTCACTTGCGTGGTTTTTTTTTCCAATGCAGAATAACATTGCTGTTAGCAGTGTTAGTCACTGAAGTTTGGACGCAGAACCCCCCTCTAGGTACGTTAACGGTCGCTTCAGCACATCTGTTCTTTTAGCTTGCTGTTTATTTGCCGGTTGTGTGTTTTCATGTATCGTTGTCTTCTGCAGGCTCGGTGAAGACAGACTGTCAAGGGAGTGTTATGATGATGATGTTGGATAAGTCTTTTGTTGGAAAGTATTTTCGTATCAATGTGATTGGTGAGTGATCAATTTTCTTGAATGGAAAGCTTTTGATGTATAAAGCCTGTTGAGTCGTAATGTAATAACCTGAATTAAGAACAGAGTACTCCTGCGCTGTAAGGCTTCGTTTTTTTCAAATGCAGAGTATGAAACTCTTGCGTTAACTTTAAAAGCATGTTGCTGATCACCCTAAATAGACCTGTGCTGCTACAACCTAAGTCAGATTTGTTGACTGCAAGTACGCCGAAATATAAATTATTTACTCTAAACATACTGTTCCGAATGGGTGTACAATTCTATTAATATAACTCGTTTTTACAAAATTGCTTATGGAACGTGGTGGTGGGGGTGTTCACTTTGTTATATCTCTACCTTGCTTGATCACGTGTACAGTTTCTTAAAAGGCCAACTTAATTTATTTTCCATAGACAATAAGGGGGCGCTTGTGTCCCTCTCTCCAAGACTGGCCGCACAGTGTGGATATAGCTTAACCGTTGACTTCTTGGGAAATGCCAAGTTCCTTGCTTCTGTGTTGAGCTGCTTTGCTCAGAACACAGTGAGTTTTAATTATATTTCTTTTTAAACGTGTTTCTAATGGTGACATGCTGGGACTAACTTTAGCCTTTGTTTCCAGAATGATGAGACCTACAAGCTGACAGTACAAATCAGTGTCTTCTCAAACAGTGCTATGACTTCAGCTTCCTCCTATGTTCAGAGCATGACATGCCGCTATTCTCCATGGGCAGAGAGGGAGATTCTGTGTGAAAGAAACTACATGGAGGTAAGGGCTGTCAGGATGTGATAATGCTGTTCAGTATAACTTGTTGGGTTGTGTGGGTATTTTAATTGTCATTACAGAAGTGCTTCACTCATGACTAATGTGAATTCTCTTTAGGTTTCTGTGAGAAGAGGGGTGCCACTTATTGAGCCAAACTTTGTTCAAGATGATCCTGATTGGTCCCTTGCATACCCTGAGGTAGAATCATGTGACTTTGCATTTGCTTCATTCACATCCCCTTGGTCTTGCCTAATTGAGGTCTAATCTACTGTCTCATCTAGTTGAAGCGAAATCTAACGGCCCCCTTAACTTTAACCTGTCTCCCAAGAGGGTGGTCATATTGGAATTGTGTAACATTTAAGGCATTGGCTTTGTATACGTATTCTGTGATTTGTTGTGGTAAAACATGATTGTGGTGAAGTTAACACTTTCTTGTCAGTGTGTAAGCTTTGTATTTCAACCACTTAGGTAGTGGCTTCATATGTGCAGGGTTATAAACCCTTCATGATAAATGTGTCCTGATATACCTTTTTGAAGTCTGCTGTATAGGAGCAATTTCAAGTATTATCCTAAAGTTTTGGTACACTGATATTAAGGTCCAGTACAAATGAGTGGCTACAAACTCTGCCTGTATCCGATCCAGACCACATGCTTTCACGTAGGCTCTTTCGTATGCAGTTGTATTTGAGGATTCTCTGTTCCATTAGAGACGTTTGATCATATAACGGTTTCAGTGATACATTTCACCCTTCAGTTTTAGTTCATGTTTTATTAAACAAACCATCTGCTGTGACAAATCCTTTAGACTGGGGATGCTTTGTGTTCAAACTCCCTATTCTAATGGGGTTTTCTCTTTGCTAGGCAACTGCTGCTGACAACAGCATCTGGAAAGTTGTGTTCCATCTCCCAGCAAATAGAAAGACAACCATGACTGTTGCTCAGGCCATGACAAATGGCTATGGCATAAACACTACACCAACTCGAATTCTGGTTAGAGCTGCATACAACTCCACAGAAAGCCAGCCTCAGGTGGTAAGTAGTCTGGGCTTCATTGTTGTCTAGTACAGTATATCCAGACAGTGAAGGTAGATTTAGTCTTTTATTTTAGTAAAAGTTCCCCCTCCTCTCTAACAGATCCAAACTGTACCAATGGCTGTGCTAAGATCAACCACCTTTTATAAGCAAAGATGGATGGTCATGATGGTGGACACTGCAGTTACATGTCCTACTGGTGAGTAAGATTATAGAGGGCAATGGTGCTCAAGAACTGTTCTAGGTTTAAGTGTGAGTTTTCTATACCAAGTCTATGGTGTTCCTTTTTGTCAGATGGAACAGCCTTCACAGAACAGATGATTACATGGAATGTTCCCCGTGTTCTACCTCCCCTTGTTCCAACACCACAAATTACTACCCTTGATGTTCAAATGGGAGTTGATGGCCGCAAGCTTGACCCTGCAACGATTCATAGTAGAGATTATAAACTGGATGTCGGTCCCCAGCTAATCACTGTAAAAATTCCTGTGGGAGCTGATGGTGGATATTACAAGGTATGTAGAAGTTCAACATCTTCTAAATCCTTCTCATGTTAAAGCTTTCCTCCTAAGATGCTTCTGTGCTTTCAGAGCCATGTATTGGACAACACCTATGTGATCTCTTACTCTATTGAACCAATGCTGGAGCATACCTGGCAAGATGGGCCTGAGAAGACCAAGTACACAGTACTTCATCCAATAACCACTCCTTTCATGCCTCGGCCACCAGTTGTCACAAACAGTATGTAGAACTTGTCCACATGCAGTAAATCAAAGGGATTTGTTGCAGTGCTCCACTTCATAGCCTTCATTTTAACTGCATGCTTTAATTTCAGACACTGTTCCTAAAGCCAGAGTGTTCAATGTGACCCTGGGGACATTCCTGCCTGATGTGGAGCTGGTCAAAATTATAGTTGGACCAGAGACGTTAACTGTGCCAGAAGCCAACCTAAAAGGTTATAATGTCCAGGAGCATGTCTTTCCCAATGGATCCAAGACCTACACTCTCCAGGTGCCATTTGAGGACCCCAATGTGAAGCAAAAGGTAATATCCCACATGTTCAGCCATCCTATTGCCATTTTGAAAACACTTGCTTGCTGTCTGACTTTGGGTGTAATCCTACAAACCCATGTTTCTTTCAGGTAACTCCTCCAGACACCAGAACCTACATTCTGCCCCTGACCTACTTGCTGAATATAGTGCCAGAGAATACACCCTTTACTCATCCTGCTGTAGTTGAAGCCATTCTCAAAGACATCAGTAAGTGCCTGACTGTTTGTGGTCTACTACTACTTTTTTCTGACAATCCAGTCCATTGCCCTGACAACTGCTTTTCCTCTTGCAGTTCTACCTACAGTAACTGGCTACTGTGATGGTGCTGCATTCTATACCATGGTAACATATGGCAACATGGGTCGCAACTGGGTTCCTTTTGTGGCCTCAAGAGAACTTGGTGGAAGTCTGCTTGCCCTGTACAAGTATAATGCCAATGCTACCAATTTCTGGATGACTGTGCCATACAATTCAGTTGATGCCACATATGAAGTAAGTGATGGAACTTTAATGTGTTTTTAGTTGTCTTGGGTTCAACACATTACTGACCTGATGTATTGTCTCTGTAGGTGATCAGTTCTTCGGGCATCAGAAGCAGGCTTGACTTGACCTTGAAGGATGTTGGCACCATGGTTGTGGTGGCTGACTTTTCTCTGTCCTGCAGTTTCCCTACAAAGATGATTGGTAACTCTCCTGCAGACCAAGCATTCTTTAGAATAGCTGCTTTTGAGATTGGCCAAAGGTTGCATGGAGTGGTATTGAAGCTATAATCTGTTTCCTTAACCTGGATCCAAATGCTGTGTTTCAGATTGCTTCACCAATGGAACTATGGCAGCTCTCGCTGTGAAAGTGGAATCTGTCCCCAGCTTGTCTCCAAGTCAACTAACTCTAAGGGATCAGAGTTGCCGGCCTCTTCAGTCTGATGCTATCAATGCGGTTTTCTACTTCAATGTCAACTCCTGTGGAACAACTAGACGGGTTAGTATTGACACATTTTTAAAACCATATTTTGAGGAGGTTCAACATATTGACAAGTTGACCAACACCCCTGGATCACTCTGGGGAGCCATGGTGACCAGTGTTTCTATCAGCTGAATTACTTGCATGAATTGTGTACGTCTGAAGGATGTCACCTTTTGTATTGAACTGCTTGTCCAGTTGACAAAGGTGCTGCGACACATGTCTCTTGGTTATGGCATTGCATGTGCTGCCTATAGACCTTTTTGGGTCAATGGCCGTGAACTGGAAGGAGCGTACTAACTGGGGAAGATCCCGTGGCTAGTACATAGGATGGGACTAAACTAGTACACGAGTTGATACCAATTGCAGCTCAAGAGTCGCCAGCTGTGTATTCAAATGTGTATTTGCAACAAATCCAAAATTTACTTCTGTTGCCCTCCTAGAGGTTACTAAAACAATACCAAATTAGTCTAGCAGTTTCTGTAGACAGACTTGTGGTATCATACTAACTGTAACAAACATGAGGTCCCAAAAGTGTTCAATTATGAAATTGCAATATTCATAACCAACGCTTTTTATTTTTAAATTGTGAAATTGGTACAAAATTAGTACACAGCTGGGGATGATCCTGAGTACCATATTAGCTAGTCTGCAACTTGGTATGCAGCTCCATACTAAATATACAAGTTCATTGCAACCTGAGCCTTTTGTGATTTCTCTTCCAGTTTGACAACAACCTCCTGACTTATGAGAATGAAGTGTTGTTCACATCTTACCGGTAAGGATTGCAATCAAATTGAGTATCCTTGTGGTTGAGCCTGAAACTCTCCTAACCCCATCTCCTCTTTCCAGGTTGAGAGTTGCCTGTCACTACCTGGTCAATGACACCAAGGTAGTACAGTTCTTGTACCAGAATAATCCTGCACCTGTAGCCCAGCCTGGCTTGGGGGACCTTGCAGTCATCATGCGGCTTGCATTGGGTAGGACTTGGCAATTGAAGTAATATAGATGCTCTAGTAGTGTGTTTCCACCTATAGATCCCTTGCATCTCTGCAGATTCAACCTACAATGACTTCTATGGAGCTCGGGATTACCCTGTTGTGAAGTACTTGCGAAGACCCTTGTATTTTGAGGTAGAGCTCCTGTACAGCAGGGATCCACAGGCTGAATTGTTTTTGGAGAACTGCTGGGCAACCTATTCTGTTGACAGGAATAGCTCTCCAAAGTGGGATGTCGTTGTGGACAGGTAAGATGCTGGAATATGATATTGCTGTTACAAAACCTTGGAATTGGAGTTGTGGCTGATGTGCTCCTGACCTACTTTCTCTTTCTAGCTGTGAGAACTCTGCAGATGAGTACTTGACCATCTTTCACCCAGTGTCCAGCAATGCAAGAGTGCTGTTCCCTTCCCATCTGAAGAGGTTTGAAGTGAAAATGTTTTCCTTCACAAGCGGCCGGGATGCACTGAAAGGACAGGTAAAGTGGACTGTTGGGATGGGGATCTTGTACCACAATGCATGGTTTGGATTGCTTTGCAAGCAACGAATAGTTGCTGTTCTCAAATCTTTAGTGAGTTGGAATGAAAACATGTAACTGCACTTTTGCAAGAAACACTTATGATGCAATATATTTGTTTTTCAATTCAGTAATCCTCATTGGATGATGGTACTGCCTGATCTATTGATGCTTGTTTTACTTGACAAGGTGTGCTGTCTTTCAGATTTACTTCCACTGCAGTGTTGTGATATGTGATTCAAACCGGCCATCAGACAGCCTCTGTAGCAGACGGTGCATTCCAGGGAAACAGAGGCTTGGTAAGAGCTCTGTCTAAGAAGGGGGGGGGGGACATTTAGCATGCATTTTTTGTCCATTTGTTTTGATGGACTCCTCCTAATTCCTCCTGTAGGTCGCAGTGCTGAAGGGATGGATGGTGGTGCAGTAAAGGTGTTTGTGTCTTCTGGCCCAATTGAGCTGAAGAGAGATGGATCCCTTCACTTTATGCCTAGAAGCGGTAATATGCATGATATGAACACAATTGCAGTTCAAGTTAAATCTATAAATATCTCTCTTTATATTCCTCTAACTATTTATTTCTTCTCTTGCAGCCCAATTCAATGTGTGGTCCCTTCTGGGAGCTGCAATGGGTGTGTGTTCAGTGGTTATCTTCATAGCTGGAGTTGTATCTTTCTGGAAACTGCCAAAAAGTGTGTGTTGATAAATAAAAATCTTGCTTGTAAAAGCTTATTTTTTTGTGCTTGACTAATTCTACACTTGATATGTCAGAATGGCCATGTCAATGGGATTTCCTCCTCCTTGCTGTATCAAATGCTTTGATTTTCCCTGATCAGGCCATTCTCCAATATGGTGTGTTAGCGACGGGTCCTTGAGTAATTCACTGTTTGAACCTGGGAGCAAAGACTTTCCTCCTCCATTGAGCTGTAACCCTATTTTTATATTGACCAGTAACAGGGCAATTACTATACCTTCAGTTATTTAGCATGATAAAATTTAAGGAAGAAACCCCCCTTCATTTGTCCCTTTTATTAAATATGTATTGGGTAACAATTTTCATATAAATTCTATTTCAGTATACAATTTATATATTGTTATCAACCAGGCTTCAACAAGAAACAAACTAGAGCCCTGCTTCACTGATTTAAGAATATATGTTTAACTGTTAATTATTTTGAAGCCTCATGTGTAGAAATAGTAAGGGGGGAGGGTTCATTTGAAAACAAAAGCTGGTGTAAAGTTAAAAGCTGTCCACCAAAGCCAGGCTTGTCCACTTTCCCTTATGTTGGGCCCTTCTCCCTGACCAGATTCTCTTGTCTCTTTTAAATTTACATTGTGGTGGCTTCATAAATGATTTTCCCACTTGTTAGTTTTTGTAGGCTAGGTATCCTCTATATTACGACTCATCACACAGTCACTGTGCTTCACATCACTTCCAGCTCTTAACTTCTAGAATAATTCCAGGTGTGTAAACTTTCCAATCTTCAGAATACAGTAAGCTTTTATTAACTTACATCCAATAATAAAACTAGTGGAAAATCCTTCCAATACAGCAATATGTTCCATACCAGGAACTCCTTTCAAAAGTACAAACTAATTGTCTTCAGTTGAACTGTATTTGCTGCTGCTCCTCCTCACTGTGTCATCTGTGTTCTTTATTGTTTACTTTCCACACTGAATTCTATAATTCATTAGCTATAAAGAAAACTACCACTTGAGGTTGCAGTGCATAGAAAAGGCGCACATACCAACCCATAAACCATAATAATTACACATACCTAAATAAACTAAAATAAGAATACATTCCTGTGATGAGATAAAGCGATCCCGTGCTGTAAGCCATCCTCCCAGCCGCCAGCGGGCTGTGAGCCAGCCTAGAAGGCCCCAACAGAGATGGTGTGACGTGACAGTTCCACCTTTGGGGCGGAAGTCCCGAAAGGACGGTCACCATCTTTGTTGAGGGCAACAACACGGAATGTCCTGCAAAGTCCCAGAATTGGGAGGAGATTAAAATGGCAATTGCTGATTGGTGTTCCGCTGATCAGGGGGCGTTCCGCAGCACATAAAAGGGGCCGTGTTGTAGCAGTCGAGGGTGGTATCTGAAAGCACAAAGGAGTGTTGGAGAGGTACTGAGGGATAAAAACAAACAAATGCTCACTGTGACTTTTTTGACAGACATAAACAAACTAATTCAAAAGAGAGACAGCCAACCAGGAGGGTGGACACCAGAAAGGCAAGGACAGCCACCCAGAGTCTGGATAATTTTACTTTGTTGTTTGTTTGTTTTGTCTCTCCACATTTCAGTTAGTGTTTCTCTTTTGCTTGGACATTTTCTTTTGTTTGTTGTCCTGATTACCACTGTTTGCAGACACTAATAAAGGAAAAGAAAACAACTTGTGTCACATCATACCATTGTCTGGACGTGATTATTTTTACACCTCCACCCAACTCAGCTATCTGTGACAATTCCTTTTTTTTAATAATCAAAATTCCAGTTCAGCTCCTACATACGTTTTTGCAAAAGCAATTATTTTTGCTAACATTTCAGGTTCTAAAATCACTATTTCCAGCAGTGCAGTTCCTTCCTCTGTGTATTGGTCATACTTTAGGGCCCATGGGAAGCCTGTGGCAGGCATGCATTCTGGTTACCATGTGACTCCTTGTTCATTGGGACAATTCAGGCTTTTCCAATTGCAATGCATTGTGGTACATTCTACACCTCTTGGTCACTGTTCACAGCAGGACTACACTTCCCACAATCTTTTGGCATGTGAGTTGAAGAGCCTAAACTATCCCAGTGTGTTCTAGTCTGCATGAAGTCATATGGTAACCCTGCCCGTGAAGGTCTGTTTCAGAGTCCTGCCCCATGCAGTCTCCCTTATTTTGAAAGCTCAGTGCTGACAGGTGTACATATTATAAAACACACACATGCAAAGAACAGAATTCTAGAAACAAACTTTATTATACAGTTCTGTGGGTGATCGTGTTCACAAAAACTAAGTATATTAAGTATTAATCCAAATACATGCAAAATATAAAACATTAATATATCTCTTACATTATTGCTTAGTGTAGTTTGTATTACTCCCGTTAGATAAAAAAAAAATCAAATACAGTTTCTAATGCAGCCTCCAGCGTTCAGCCACAAAACGGTAAAACTGCAAACAAACTACAATTCCCAGAATCCCATACCAGTTTCTGTAGTCCCATGTGTGATGCCGTAGGTCTGGCTGCCTCTGAGTTGTGATTACACAGGCATAATCTACTTATTAGATTCCTTCTTGCTTTGACATGCTACTTTCAATATGCAAGTTTAGGGTGAAATTATCAACACTCCTTATTTATATACCTTGTTTTAGCATCACAAAAAAGTGCTACTTAACAACATGTTGTTCTCTTCATGTTTGAGTGTGTGAGTTATTGGAACTGAATTCACTACACTGGAAACACCGTGTGTAGTACGGGGGGTGTAATGTGTTTATATTATACAGAGGACGGAGAGTTTGATGCGAGACTCGATCAGACACAGGCACATTCATATTATTAAAGCTTCTATCAGACTCTCCGGCGCCGTCACTCTGAGTGCTCTTTGAAACAGACTGGGTTTGTATTTCTATTCATGTTGGGTTAATCAGAGATGACTATCGGCGGACCGTCTGTAGTACTACCGGAGATTTTAATTGCACAGTTTGTACCGCTCTGTGCAGCGCCGTCCCGTTTGTAACACGGTACGTGAACTGCATTCTGCTAAACAAAACATCACAACAGCAGCAGCAGCTCCATCTACTGGACAAAACCCAGACATGCACGTTGAAACAATGATCCAGTTCAATATCTACAAAGACTAAACAAGAAGCTATTAGCGAAGCCCCGAAAAAGAAAATATTATACAAAACGGTTTAAAATCAAATGTTTTAGATATTCGGGTTGGATACCTCGGAAGCCAGCGGAACTCCAGCGTTTCTCTGACAACCAATGATAACCCCTCCCGTGATGATCGGCGCTGCCATGACAACCCATGACATCACCCGCACACGTTACAACACGTCGAGTCATTTTTTTGTAGCACAGTATTAACGTCTTATTGTTTTCACAAAATAACATCAATAACATTATCAGATCACCTGCTAGTGTGTACTAAACACAACCTCAAATATCAGTGAATTGATACAGAGACAACCCGTGGCACCAGCATGGGGTTACAATGAAATTAATAAATAAATTACGACATAAAACAAA
Organism: Acipenser ruthenus; assembly: GCF_902713425.1. Taxonomy (NCBI): domain Eukaryota; kingdom Metazoa; phylum Chordata; class Actinopteri; order Acipenseriformes; family Acipenseridae; genus Acipenser; species Acipenser ruthenus. The sequence continues at coordinate 9,353,883 of NC_081220.1, forward strand.
AACACATGTGGGTGTATTTTAATCAAAAATCCATGCATCCACAATTCTGATTATAATCTCACAGCTAATTCTTTACAAATGATCAATTTCTATATTTCTCGGCTAATGTGGTGTATAGTTTAACATATTAATGGATTTTAGAAATCATCTATGCTAGTCTGCCGCTCAAACAGTTTTAAATATAATTTAGATTTAAATGGCAGGTAGTATATCAATCAATTTCTAAAACAGGTCGCATTTTGTAATTTAAATAGGCCTACGTATGAGCTACCAAAACTTATTTTTGTTTCATGTCGTTATTAATGTATTTACTTATTTATTTGGTTAAACTTTAATCCAGCCTTACATTTTAACTTCTTGAAGTTACCACAGTGTGTCTGTGTATGAATTACTGACGAGTAATATTTGTGATTTGATTACTCTAGCAGATGAATTGATAATGTATGGATGTTATTTTGTGAAAACATTACAATATTAAAAAAAGAAATACTACAACATTTAATAAATAAATAAATTATACACCAAACTGTAGCACATTTCTTTAGTCTTAATATCATAACAAATATACTTATTATAAATACGTATCACCTTTTATTTGTTGGAAAACGGTCTGGAACTTCTAGTAAAGTATTATTTTAATACAGTACTGTTTGAGTTAAAATATTGTTTTCTTCAAAATTCAAATGCCAGCAACGGTGTGTTAATTTAACGAAGCGCCTAACGCCGCTCGGAACGTTCGCATTTTTAAATCCTAACGGTCTCTGCTCAGCTGAGTGGAATGTTCACGAGCCGGTTGCCTAGCAGCGTCTCCCCCTCCTTCTCTGCCCCGCCCTCTCGTCCTCTCTCGTTGTACCAGCTATGAGTTCAAATTTAGCTTCGTTGTATCTGCGCAATTCTTTCCTAATTTTTACAAATTAGCTTATTAGGGGCTTCGTGTTTTTAAAATGGTTCAGGTGCAGTCCGGACAGACTGACTGGAGCATCATTACAGTCTAACGCACTGCTCTGAGCTTTGTGTGGCGGCTGATACACAAAATAATGAACTATTATGACTAATGACTAATGACTGTTAAATAAATCACATGTATTGCTTTTTAATGCTAAATATGTATCTGGTATTCTAAGTATTATCTACAATGAATAATTCAGCTATATTCATATTCATAATGTAATATAGTATTGACAGGATCCAGTATTATAAATAAATAAACACGCTTTAAGAGAAACAGCAGTGATGTTTATTGACCATTCCCATACATTCTCTATATGTTTCTACATTGTTTTGAACAGGGACAAGGGACTCAGTGATGTTAAAAAAAAGAAAATAGAGCCCACAATTAACCAATATAGAAAGGAAGGGGGAGAAATGTATTGCCTGTGTGCAGTACCTTACACTTTTCTCTATTAAATGTCATTTGAAATGTGTCTGCCCAGTTCTGAATGCTGTCTAGATCACTTTGAATGTCCTCTGCTGCTGCAACAGTGTTTGCCACTCATATTTGGAACTGCAAACACAAGTCAAAAAGGAAGTTAGAAAGGCCAAGAGAGATAGATATAAATGAACATTGCTAAGGGGGCTAAAACCAATTCCAAAATGTTTTTCCAATATTATAACAGCAAGAGAACATTCAAAGAGGAGGTTAAATGTCTAAGAGATACAAATGGCAAAATCATAGATGAAAAAATAAAAAATAGCAAATATATTAAATGATTACTTTTCACAGGTTTTTACAAAGGAGGATACGGACAACATGCCCCACGTCAACCTGTTCCTATCCAGTTTTAAATAACTTTAGCATAACAGAGGCAGAAGTGTTAAAGGGATGAGAAGCTCTTAAAATAAACAAATCCACTGGGCTGGATGAGATCCTCCCAATAGTACTCAAAGAAATGAAAGAAGTTATTTACAAACTGCTAACCAAGATCATGCAACAGTCTCTTGACACAGGGGTTGTACCGACAGACTGGAAAATTGCAAACGTAATACCGATCCACAAAAAGGGAGACAAAACCGAGCCATGTAACTACAGACCAATAAGCCTGACTTCTATTATATGTAAACTTATGGAAACTGTAATAAGATCCAAAATGGAAAATTACCTATATGGTAAAAGTATCCTGGGAGACAGTCAGCATGGTTTTAGGAAAGGGAGATCGTGTCTAACTAACCTGCTTGACTTTTTTTGAGGATGCAACATCGACAATGGATAATTGCAAAGCATATGGCATGGTTTATTTAGATTTTCAGAAAGCTTTTGACAAAGTCCTGCTAAAAGATTAATTCTCAAATTGAATGCAGGTGGGATTCAAGGAAATGCATGCACATGGATTAGGGAGTGGTTAACATGTGGAAAACAGATTAGAGGAGAAAACTCAAAATGGAGCGAGGTAACCAGTGGTGTACCACAGGGATCATTATTGAGTTCTCTGCTATTCCTAATCTACACTAAGGATTTAGATTCTGGTATAGTAAGCAAACTTGTTATTTACAACAACACAAAAATAGGAGAAGTGGCAAACACTGTTGCAGCAGCAAAGGTCATTCAAAATGATCTAGACAGCATTCAGAACTGGGCAAACACATGGCAACTGACATTTAATACAGAAAAGTGTAAGGTACTGCACGCAGGCAATAAAAATGTGCATTATAAATATCATAATATGACACCAATTGAAACAGAAGTGCAGCGCTTAGAACACATATACAAATATAACTAATCCACTCTTCTATTAAACTGTGAACTTAGTGTTTGATTGAATCCATCTCTGTGTTTGTATAGCCTGGAAACAGGCATCAGTGCCTTGCATAGCTGCACACACTGCCATAATTCACACTGACCACAAGAGGGAGCCAGAGCACCACTGCTGTTTATAATGTAATAACACAGTAATAAGACAATTGACATAGGCATCAGTTACCTCTCCAGTCAGCCCAGTTCTCCCATTGTTAACACAAACCTCCTCACATCCAGTCATCTAAACACTACAGTGTGGTCTGTGTCTGTATATGAGCAATACTGAAATTGAAGAAGGAATTTATGAAAAATACCAAGGAGTTTATGTTGACTCAGAAATGTCGTCATCTAGACAATGTGGGGAAGCTATAAAAAAGGCCAACAAGATGCTCGGATATATTGTGAGAAGTGTTGAATTTAAATCAAGGGAAGTAATGTTGAAACTTTACAATGCATTAGTAAGACCTCACCTAGAATATTGTGTTCATTTCTGGTCACCACATTACAAAAAGGATATTGCTGCTCTAGAAAGAGTGCAAAGAAGAGTGACCAAAATGATCCCGGGTTTAAAAGGCATGTTGTATGCAGACAGGCCAAAAGAATTTAATCTATTCAGTCTTGAACAAAGAAGACTACGCGGCGATTTGATTCAAGCATTAAAAATCCTAAAAGGTATTGACAATGTCGACCCAAGGGACTTTTTCGGCCTGAAAAAAGAAACAAGGACCAACGGTCACACGTGGAGATTAGATAAAGAAGCATTCAGAACAGAAAATAGGAGGCACTTTTTTACACAGAGAAGTGTGAGGGTCTGGATCCAACTCCCCAGTAATATTTTTGAAGCTGACACCCTGGGATCCTTCAAGAAGCTGCTTGATGAGATTCTGGGATCAATAAGCTACTAACAACCAAATAAGCAAGATGGGCCAAATGGCCTCCTCTTGTTTGTAAACTTTCTTATGTCCTAGAAGCGGGAGTTTTTAAATGCTGTCCAAATGCTCACTGACATTAATCGATAAACTTGACCTTGTTATAATACAAGTTAATACAGACAGCACAGTGAGTCTTTAGAGCAAGGTCAATTCTAGCACATCATGATAATACAATACACACATTTGTGATTTGTTTCCCCAAAGTTGGAGAGTAATTCATTAGTAGAAGTGAAAGATGAGAGATGGTCCAGGTTCAATAACCAGTTTAATGTAGGGAGCACACAGTAAAGTAAAAGCAGGGTTTGCCATAACACCTCCAGCATCTCATCATGCCTCTTGGTTTACCCACAATATGCAAGTAACAATTACCTGGGAAAGAGCAACGTGCTTCTGAACGGCTAAACCGATGACATTATAGAAACAATCAGGCACTTTCTCCTTTACTAAATATGCAATGCAGAAGAAAGAGGAAATACATGAATCCTCCCTTGCCTGTTAAGAGTTCTTTGTTGTCAATAAAGAGTGCTTTTTGAATGATTTCAGTGGTGGCAGTTTGACAAGAATACATGTCTTGTGAAATAAACCAGTCCAAAACGAGACATTGATGCTAATAGTTTTATTGCTTAAAAAGCTTTACAGAAAGAGGCAGGCTTTTACCCAGTTTCATGTAACAGCAGATAGTGTTGTTTTGGCAGGACAGCATTTATACTGGTCAACAGTTGGAGCATTTGTTGTCATGAATGCAAATAAAGAGATTTTAAAATAATTGAGAGATGAAGAAAATCTCTATATAAACACAATGTTTTTGTCAGTCTGTGAACAAGGCCTGTCACGGGTCACTTTTGACATCACAGGGTGGCTGTGAGGAGCTGGGAGAAGAAAGGAGTCTACTGGTCAAACCTGACTCGGTGCAGTGATTATGAGCTGGGGCAAATCAATCAAGCACGCTCTCCAAGTAACGCTTTGTATATGTGCCCATGTGGAGTTGTATTTCTATTCAAACATGTGTGAGCATGTGATCTCACTGAGAATCTGAGACTACACGTTAAATAAGGACACCTTTCCATACTTTCCATATTATATATCCTTGAAGAGATTGACCAAATGCACAACAGAGAGCAGCTGTTTTAAACAAACTGGGAATGGCCTGATAGAAATAAGTATGGGTGCTGTAGCTGTGTGTTTGGAGAGGGACCACAACAGAAAGGTTACAGCCATGCTACAAAAGAAGGTTGCTGGTGTGTTTAAGCTTTGCTTGCAGGTCTGCTGTCAGGTAAACTCCATCACTGTGATCCCTGGGCGCTGCTGCTTCTCAGTAGTGCTGGCATCGCCTGCAGCGGTAGGTACGCCAGTCTGAAACCAATTGAAGACATTATCAGCAACCTGGGCAGAAAAGCTATTGTTCTGATCCATACCCTACAGAGCATTGCACAGCTAGGTAATGAGATTGTGGGGTGGTAATGGTCCGCATTGTCTAATAATATAGACAATCAGTGTCACACTGAGCTGCAGAATTGAACTCCCTCCCATGTGTAGACAGCATCCTCCACACTCTTTGTATTGCACTCCTTTGAATTACAAATTTGAGTAAAGCTTTGTGTAATTCAGCATGCAATTTCACAATCCCAAATGGTATGGAATCAACTGCTAAACTGTGGAGCCACCACAACCTCGCAATATAATCCTATCAATAAAAAACACGGAAACCCTCTATACTAGTTCAAATGCCAAACATGCTTCTGAGGTTTTATTCAGAGCAATCCTAGATCAAAGCTCCTCTGTTTTGTCCCCTGCTTTTATATTTTGTTTCACTGAAATGACAAAAGTTCCACATGAGATTGAGGTCAGTGGACCCTTCTTCTCAACTCAAAGCCAACCCTGACATAATGACCTCCCACAGAGAACTACTGTACACACACCATAAAACAGCAGCAAACACATTCATCAGATCTCCTGGGATTATTTGTGGAGTTGGTTACTCCTGCATGAGATCACACACATGTAATAAGTTTAAGTATACATTTCTTGATTGCAGGAGACAGGTTAGACTTTCCTCTTTCCAATAAGTTACGAATGACCTCAAATCGATCAATAGTTTGAGACAATGCAGTAGAAAGATGAATCATAAACTCATCTTGATATTTCCAGTTGAAGGATTATGATGGATGGCATCTGTTATAAAACTTATTCCAACAATTCTGTGTCTCTCTTGGAGTTCCATCCATATTTGACCTGGTCGACCTCATGTTCTAAACTGATATGGAATGACACTTGGTTTTCTATTTCAAATTGTTCTAATATATCCCACAACCAATGTATACAGAAATAATAAGGCATACTCACGGCGAGCGCAGCGGTACCCATGACGGTAGTAGAAATAGTAGTGATAGTGATGAGCTACACAAAAAAAGAAAAGATAATTAGGAACAGTCTATTTTTAACACAGAGCTTCTTAAACCCACTGCCTTCCACACTGTAGCCCAGAACTCAACCCCCTGAGCTACCCAGGGACAGTGGCCCAGTGGTTAATGAAAAGGGCTTGTTACCAGGAGGTTCACATCCCGGCTCAGCCACTCACTCACTGTGTGTGACCCTGAGCAAGTCAAAATGTAAAACTGGAGTCCTATTGTAAGTGACTGCAGCAGCAGTTGTTGATGCATAGTACACCCCCTAGTCTCGAAGGCACTTTGGAGAAAAGTGACTGCTAAAAGACTAATGAATAAAAAAGTAATACTCAGATCCACAAGCATGCACATTGCCTTCCACTCTGCAGGGCACCACTTTCTCTAAACACTGAGCTATCAAACCCATTAACTCCTATACTACAGCCCAGCACTAACCACTAAACTGCTCAAACCCACTACCTTCCACACTGCAGCTCTGCACTCTAGTCACTGTGTCACTGAAGCCTCTCAGCAAAGCTACACTGATAAACAATTCATGCCCTGATTGAAAATAATAAATAAAACCCACTGATTGCTGCATAAAATAAAGTAGAATCCATTTACTTACCATAGTAGCATCTGTACCTTACTGTGAAAGATACAAGTGATATATTGAGTTCAGTCCATTTGAAGTCACTGCAGTGGCTGCTTTATACAAGAATGGGGCCTCAGTAGTGTATTAGAGAGCTATATATTTCAAAGGAGTGTCTCTCTATTTGTACATTTCTATTATTGGCAAAATCCAAAGCCAGGGCTCCTTCTTTATATCCCCTCCCACAGGATACAGAACACCTCGCTATGTGAGTATGTATTAAATGAAGATGGCATTTCTTATTAAGAGCAGCTAATTCATATTATACAATAATACCCCATTCCATATTCTCAACATCAGCTGTAGGAGGCCCCATTGTTAACATGTATTCATTTCTTGTGACGCGCACAGTACATGTGTATTGTATTGTAGTGTACAGTCACATTTTTATTAAAATATCAGATTCACACTTACCACGAGCACAGATGCTATAATCTGGAAATGAAATAAACATAGACCATTAAATACAATTTAAAAATATATATACAATTCATTTCTACATATTAATGTACCATAATAAAATAAAATACTTACAACAGTAAGCTGTTCCAAAGAAAAAGAAAAACAGAAACAGTGGTTATTGGATTTAATAGTTCACTTTATATTCATGTTTGAGTTCCATTTACTGGAATGTTTTCTGTTCCTCTGAGAATATCAGTTGATTTTGATAGCTGTTACAGGCTTAATGAAGACACCAAGGGGCACATTTCAAAGTGTTTCCTACAGTCTGTCCAGAACAATGAAACCACTCCATGGTAGAATATGTTGTAATACTGAAGTGTTTCTCAATGTCTTCAATCAATTGACCTTCAGTCTACAATCCATGCGGTTCACCCAAACCAGGAGCCAGCTCCAGAGAGACACACACTTACTTCTGTAGTATCTTTTGGACAGGGCATCCTTCTTCACTACCATGGACTGTGTCAGGACCACTTCAGAATCCACTTCAGGAGACAGAAAGCACGTGAAGATCATTAAACAAACAGTAGGTTGCATCCCTTCTATTTAAACACAGACCATGTTGAGGAACTCTCCAAATTTGGATTAGGATTTCAATGTACATTAAAGAAGATTGCTGAACAGTAAGGAGCTTCAGATTTCATTTTGTTAGAGTGTGTGTTACGATGTTTTCACCTGAGTTCAGGAGCTGCTCTTCAGTTCTAGTTGCCTGTCTTAGATATATGTACATAATGTAGGCTGGATCAGTCAAAGTGTCTTTATAGAAGAGCCAGTGACTGGATCACGCTTCCTTCTGCTTTCAATTCACTGCTATGCACTAGATGGTGATGGCACTTACTAACAGAAAGATATTTCAGTCTGCATTACATATGAAAAGAATCACACAGACTTATGCACAAAACAACCGTGGTCAACTATGAAAGGTGCTATATAAAATAAATATTGATTGATAAAAAGGTAAGGGAACAGGACAACCTTTTAGTCAAGTTATTATATCTCAGTTGGGCGATCCTTCTTACTGACATTTAAGGAGATCAATTAATACAATACGTCTTATTAAAGGTGCTGCATCAACACATTTAAATTCACATGTTAAATGCAAACAGGTGAAATATTTTCAAAGTGTATATCCCTCAAGCTTTGTGTTTTCCTCTTCCGCATCAGTGTGACAGACAGACAGACAGACAGACAGACAGACAGACAGACAGACAGACAGACAGACAGACACTCAACCGAAGAAGCTATAGGACATCTGTACTCACTGTCAGCTCTTTTCTCCATCATATTGTCTCCTATCAGGTAAAACAGAAATAGGTTTATACAGTTAGAAGTACATTAGGAAACAGATCTGGGCACTTTGTGTTAGTGCCAGTAGAGAAACAGCAGCTAAATGTGCTCAGATTCACTGGGGTTTGGCCTTAAGTCTATCATTTGTAATTCACAATGTGTTCCTCTTGAAGGTTTAACGTTGTACCCACACACTACCCAGACGTGCTTTTCAAAGGACTCACCCAACTCCCGCTCTCCTTTGAGTCCATCACTGTCCAGCTCAGCATCACTGTTGCCTGAATCCTCTGCCTCTGGAACAGGGAGAAGAGATCTTCATGAAGCAATGAAGGATTCCCTCGACTGCAGTGCACAGCTTCATAGGACACTCAACACAGGGAGGCAGAGAGTTCCCCATTACATTGCAATGCAGAGCTGTGAGGTTTAACCAGGAGATTTCTGGATATACAGTAGCCCTTGATGTTATGCATGATTAGCGATGATTAGTCAGATTGAGTTTCTAAACAAATTGTGTGATCTGTGCAGGACTGTGCTTTTTTGTCATTGCTTAACTTAAATCCTGCAAATAAGAAACTTTCTTTCTTTCTTTCTTTCTTTCTTTCTTTCTTTCTTTCTTTCTTTTTCTTTCTTTCTTTCTTTCTTTCTTTTTCTTTCTTTCTTTCTTTCTTTCTTTTTCTTTCTTTTTCTTTCTTTCTTTCTTTCTTTCTTTCTCTCTCTTTCTTTCTTTCTTTCTTTCTTTCTTTCCTTACCCAGCGCTCTCTTGTTCTCCAGTGCTCCTTCCTGCTCCTCTGAGTCTTCCAAAGTGTTGCTGAGATCTGTAAACACAGGCTGTGGTTACATTTTTAATGAGAGCAGTCCTGTGTTGTATCCAGTGCTATGAAAGGAATGACACCATGGAATGGAGAATGCAAACGGACCGATTAGGAAAACTGGGATTTTTTTTTATTTTATTAAGATTTTTGTATCTGTTTTAAAAACATGTAATTATTGTCATAAAATTCTGCACTTTTGTTAATAACTGCAACAGTGTAGAATAGTTGAATTAATATTATATAAATAAACCACTTTAAAGTGCCACATATTATATAAGGCAAGGAATTGTAATAAATCAACTTGCAGTAAACATTTTGCATTTTTAATATCTCTTAAATAAATTATTATATTAAATCTGCTGTATAAAAAGTGGTTTGAATATTAGCACAATAAATGAAAGAGCAGGTTTATATGTTTCAAGGATATGTATATTTTGTGAAAAAGGTAAATCAAACTGAATGAACATTTTAAAATCTCAGTGTATTTTAAACACAACCTGCAATGGTTTATTGAAGAGATGAGCAGGAGGCAAGATCGACTCGAAGGGAAATTTCAAATGCAAACCTTGATTTGTCCCCATGGTGGGAGGTGGTTGATGCAACACATGGTAGTTTTCAAGTACTCCAAATGCTGTGTCTTATTCTAGTGGAGTACAGGCTCATCAAATCAAACCCCAAGACAAGTAGACAAACCTCTGTGTTGAGAATATAGGATTGAGTTCTGGAAGAATGGATCTTACCCAGTTCTCTCTTGCTGGCCTGGTAATCATCATCTCCCAGCTCTTCAGAGTCCTCAAGGAGGCTCCTTGCATCTGCACACAGAGGAAATGGAGGGGGTGAAATCATTCTTTTAAATGGCAATGTACAAATTAAGAACAAAGAAGGATATTCTTATGGTAAGTTGATTATTTAATAATGCAGCATTGAGGAAAAGCCTGCCTTCTCCACTATGTTATCCCATGGAAGACTGTCTGCTATCTCCCTACCCTTCTGTTATTCTGATGAAAGTCAGTCAATGCCATCTCTTCCCCCATTTATTTTACGTTGAAGGCAATCAATGCAATCCCTCCCTCCCTCCCCATGTTACTCAGAAGAAAGGCAGTCTTACCAGCCCCTGACAGAAGACATGCTGTCAGGACTGAGAGGAGAATGGCTCTTGTAGTCCAGGGTTTCATCTTGACAAGGTGCTGATGCTGCTTTTCCACTCTTCAGCTGCTCTGGTCCCTCCACCCTGCTCTGTTTTATACCCTCTCCCAGGCAAATGCACTCCTTCACCACTAAACCCTCATCAAGAACCCTTTCTTTTTCAACACTGTGATACTGTGTGATGCCCTCCTCTTCCAAATTTCCATACTTCACTTGAAAACTATTTCCTCTATACCCTATGATCCAAATCTATTGACACAGTGTCAGTGATCTCCATTGTTCTCTTAACACAGAGCAGGATCAGTGCTGGGATCAGCAGGTGCAGACAGGGGGCCCCATATACAGTATTAAAGGCAAAAGAATGATTAGTTATCAGTCATGCAAAATGAAGCATTCTCTGGAATTTCATATCTACAGTGCAGTACTGCAAACACCTGGCTCACAAACATGTTCATTATACCAGGTGTTGTGGTTGAGCTGCTTCTTTCATTAGCAAATCAGTCAGCTGCTGTACGGTGTGGAGTGCATGTTTCTTATTGAAACATTTCACAATTGTATTACTAAGTCTCTTTTTAGCAGGAAAAAAATAGGATTGAAATACCCAGTGGATGTGAGAGAAAGACCTTGGTGTTGTGATAGACTAATTTCTACCAGCAACAGGGAAGCAATCATAAAGGCGAAGACTAATCCCAGGGCTTAAAGGAACGAGCTGTGAAGAGGGTACTGAATTTGTTTAGCTTGAACACAGAACAATTAGGCGGACTTGACTGAAGTCTTTAAAAACTTGAAAGGTGTTGACAAAGTTAACCAAAACTAATACCTCAAGCATAGCACTGACACCAGGGTCAGAGGGCACTGTTGGAAATTAAGTGTGGATAGCTGAAATAAAAAAAAATGTGTTCTAGAAAGTTCTAGAAATGCGTTCGAGTCCATCTGTGCCCTTGCCCTGTAATAACCTGTACTGCTTGTATAATTTGTTTCTGTACTGTTTATCTAACTTGTTTTCGTGCTGCTCAACTAACTTGTTTTTGTATCGCTTATCTATCTTGTTTGTCTCAGAATGTTATGGGAAAAGGGATAGCTTACAGAAATGATTCACAGGGCGAGCCTCGAGAAAGTGATCTGGCCAATTACTCTCTCGCACACGGAAGCCTAACTTGGTAAGCTATAAAGGACGGGTTCCCCCCCCTGCTCTGGTGAGAGTCAGCCGTGAGGATTTGCGCAGTCCTGCTCGGTAGTTTTGGAGACAGCTGCTTTCTCTTGCCAGGGTCGAGGGGCTCTCCCGATCTGCTTGGAAGGGCAAGGATTAGTTCAGTTGCGTCTCTATGAGTATTGATCTGTGAACCTTTGTTGAGGAGAGTCAGCCGTGAGGATTTGCGCAGTCCTGCTCGGTAGTTTTGGAGACAGCTGCTTTCTCTTGCCAGGGTCGAGGGGCTCTCCCGATCTGCTTGGAAGGGTAAGGATTAGTTCAGTTGCGTCTCTATGAGTATATTATATCTCTGATTAATATATTCTTGTATGTGTGTTTGTCTATTATTGTATCAAGGGTGTGAAATAAAGCAGACCTTATTTGGAATTACTCTGTGTAGTAATTGTCTTATTTACCTCCACATCAACTTCCTTTTCAATTTAAAGTAATTAAAATTTCACACAACATTATTGGCGTTGTCGGCAGGACTCTAAAAAGGAAGTTTGGACGTAAATAATCATAATGTTTAAATGCAAGAATAAGGGGCTTGAGCCTGAGGTGCTGCCTGAATGGGATGAAACCATTAGTGATGGGGCACTAGAATTGAGAAAAGGCGGAGGGCTGCCAGAATCTTGGTGTAAACTATTGAAACGAGCAAAATACAATATGTCTAAGGACTAGTTATACGGGTTTGTAGTGCTTAACATGTACGGGCATACTCAGATTTATGTTTTATGTTTGTTTTGAGAGGGTTTGGTACACCTGTTTTGTCTTTGTTTTTACTGTTTGGTTTATAAGTCATGATAAGGGGGCAATAGGATAAGCCTCTTACTTAACTGTCCACATTAGGTGATACAGATAAGGAACAATCAGACAATAAGTTCCAGTTAAGCCCAAATAGCACATACAAAAGTGTAAATTAAATGTGCAATAAACCAAAATAAAAGTTTATGCTTCGTTAAGCATAGCTTTAAACATGGAATATTGGTAAAAACAAGATAAAACTAAAAGTGTTGTTGTTTGTCTGTTAGTTTTGTGTTTTGTTGGGAGTCTGATCAACTCCAAATATGTTAGAAGATAATATTGAGGGTCATCAAATGGATGACTGGAGAATATAGAACATAGACTATGTTTTAAAATATGGCAAAAAGGGAATATATATATATATATATAGAACAGTAATGTATACGTTCATGTAACAGGAGCAGGGAATGTGCGTGTGGATGTGGGAGATTACTCTGAGTTTTTGGACTTGAGCACAGATCCTATTATTAGGCAGTGATGCAGGAGACAAAAGCAGTGTCACTCAGAGCTACGCGAGTGATGTGAAATGAGATGTTTGCACACATGTTTCCGATGTGTTTTGTTTATGTTGGTTACAATTAGTTTTTTACGGAGCTTCTTGCAGGAGAGGTGATGATAATTAGATTAATGTGATAACTGAAACATGAATAAATCGTGAGTGACATGAGATTATTGATGGTGCAGTATAGGACTGCAGGCTTGATGGATTGTGGTACTAGCATGATAGACAGCCTGTTGGTTAATGTGAATATAGGGTATAAATGATGAAAATGCAATTGAAGGAAATTAAAGTAGTGGCAACATACTGAGAGGATGGAAGGACCGGCTAGTTTTAGCGGTCCAAATATTTGGAATTAAAAAAAAAAAAAAAAAGCAGGGGGGGGGGGGTCTGGAATGCTGATTGGGGAGGTCCATATGAGATAATGGACAAACTGGGAGAAACCAATTTGAAATTGGCAATACAAAAATGAGGGAGTGAAAACTGGCTTGAAAACGAAAACTAGTTTCACTGATAAGCAAGGGCACTGATGCAGTTATTTTAGAGTAGTAATTGTGAGCAATGAAGTAGATAGAGATTTGTAGTTACTTTCAGAGTACAGACACAGGTCTAAGGCTTTTCTCTTCTCCTACAGGTTCATGCTGGAACTGATATGTTATATTATGTTCACAATATGGGGTGGACATAGGCTCTGAGAAAAATACAAGATAGAATGAACAGACATTGGCGATTCTTAGAATTGCAATAACATTATCAATGCAGATGAAAAAGAGACTATTCAAGAATTAACCCTTTTGAATTTTGAAATTAAATCAGATATTGATCAAAAGAATAAATACTGCACTTGTTCTCCACAGGTCCCGAGATAATACTGATGGCGTTTAGGTGGAATGGAAGCACAGTGCTGTTCATCGGAACTGAGAGGACCATTTCAGAAGAGTTTGTGCAGAAAGTTCCAGTACACTTGTGGGACAATTTGGATATGCAAACAGTAACTGTACATATTAACCTGCATAACTTTACAATGCTTGTCCATGATATGTAGTAATTAAGCTCTACCATATATCTGGAACAAGAGTGTAAGTTGCTGAGAGACGGTCATGAGGAAGTATCTGAAACCACAGAGACATTCTTACATATGGGGAACCATTCCGGTCTGCATATCAAAAGAAGAAATATTTATGATGACGTTAAAGTGACATTTTTGGGGATGTAATGGGGACTGTTAATTTCAGTTAACACAAAAATGCAATATACACACATTTCTTTGATATACTGTACCGATAAATTAGAAACTAAACTATGTAAAAAATACAACAAAACACAGTACATTTTTGGGGATGTAATGGGGACTGTTAATTTCAGTTAACATACCTGATAATGAAACTACGTATTATAAACTTGGGGTATAGATGTATGATTGGTGAAAAGATTTGTCTTAGTTTAAAGATACTAAAGGTAATATGTCAGCGATCCTGGAGTGCAGAGATGGGAAGGTCTCATGTAATTTATTACTAATCACATTCAGTAAAATAACAAAAACTGCAAAGGTTGTAAAATTGCCCTCTAGAGGCACTGGGAGTATGGAGTTTGTGTTGTTCATGACACTTAAGAGTGGTATTGTTAAGACATTGTATCTGCCATCCATGTTAGGGAGGTAAAATGGTTGGCGTCTTGCAATGGATTATTTGGAGTGTTGTTAGGAACATAATACTATATTAATATGTACTTGTAATGTAATGGGACATCCTATGTTGAATGGAAATACCAATTGAAAACAGCTGTTCTACTGAAAAATATGGTAATGTATAAGTTCACAAATCTAACTGTTATGTTTGAACAGCATTGCAAGCAACACACCAATATCCAGAATTGGCTTCAAAGGGAAATAGGTAGTACAATAAAAGATTACAAAGAGCGAATAGCCAAACGAATGTGTGAAGGTAATGAGAATGTGTGAAGGTAATGAGAAACGTAGTAAGAGGGGGCTTTTTGATGAAATAGCAGGCTGGTTTGGTGCAGGAAATTCTGTTGCAAACAGCTGGGATATTTATCAAATGTCAAAAGGGCAAACTTGGATAGCAAGTACTGTGGGAGAAGGAATAGAAAGATTGGGGAATGGACAGATGTATGTAAACCAAGGGATTAGGCTCCAGGGTACAGCTATATATGAGCTAATGGATGGAACAGAGGGAGCCCTGCGCAATTTGACCAAAGCAATAGATTGTAGAATATTTGCGGGTGACCTTTTAAAAACAATGAAGGAAGAAATAATGGAGACATGAGCCGTTGAGGGAAATTTTGCACGAAGTTGGCCCTCATAAATTATGTATAAGTACGGTGCATGCCCATCCACAACTTACTTATGTGCCTTATTCTGGGTGTTTATCAGACATATATCTTTGGCATTGGGGAAATGGTACTTATTTGTTAACCAATCATTCCCAGCAAGAGCTTCTCACTAGGATCCAGTGGGAGGTTCTTCATTCAGGAATTCACATTTCCCTGCAAAAACATCAAGAATTGCTGAATCAATCGTCTGAATTAGTTGACCTAGCAAAACAACATCAACACAATGCTACTGTATTAAAAATTAAAACGATAATGGCACAAAATACAATCTTAGGGTTAGGGAAAGTTATTGAACGTAATGCACAAGATGCGTGGTGGTCCATATTTGAGGGATGGTCACCAAAGGCTAAAGGAGTATTAAATATATTAATCCACCCCATCTTAATATTATTGGGGATTGTATTTCTTTTATGTGTATGGCAAATATGTTTATGTATCTATCTTCGCAGAATTACACAGCGAATAATGTATTTGGCAGTGCACAGATGAATCTCGACCGAAGGACCGAATGAAATAAAAAAAATGTGTTCTAGAAAGTTCTAGAAATGCGTTCGAGTCCATCTGTGTCCTTGCCCTGTAATAACCTGTACTGCTTGTATAATTTGTTTCTGTACTGTTTATCTAACTTGTTTTCGTGCTGCTCAACTAACTTGTTTTTGTATCGCTTATCTATCTTGTTTGTCTCAGAATGTTATGGGAAAAGGGATAGCTTACAGAAATGATTCACAGGGCGAGCCTCGAGAAAGTGATCTGGCCAATTACTCTCTCGCACGCGGAAGCCTAACTTGGTAAGCTATAAAGGACGGGTTCACCCCCCTGCTCTGGTGAGAGTCAGCCGTGAGGATTTGCGCAGTCCTGCTCGGTAGTTTTGGAGACAGCTGCTTTCTCTTGCCAGGGTCGAGGGGCTCTCCCGATCTGCTTGGAAGGGCAAGGATTAGTTCAGTTGCGTCTCTATGAGTATTGATCTGTGAACCTTTGTTGAGGAGAGTCAGCCGTGAGGATTTGCGCAGTCCTGCTCGGTAGTTTTGGAGACAGCTGCTTTCTCTTGCCAGGGTCGAGGGGCTCTCCCGATCTGCTTGGAAGGGTAAGGATTAGTTCAGTTGCGTCTCTATGAGTATATTATATCTCTGATTAATATATTCTTGTATGTGTGTTTGTCTATTATTGTATCAAGGGTGTGAAATAAAGCGGACCTTATTTGGAATTACTCTGTGTAGTAATTGTCTTATTTACCTCCACATCAACTTCCTTTTCAATTTAAAGTAATTAAAATTTCACACAACAATAGCCATAGGACAGAGGGTATGAGACACCTTCTCACAGAGTGTGGTGAGGGGATGGAATGGGTTACCAAGTCATGTTGTTAGGGCTGGGATCCTTTAAGACCCGACTTAACAGGTTTGAGATCAATCAGCTGCTGCACTGATGGGCCGAATGTCCTCCCTGGTTCTGTGTTCTGAATTCTGGATCTCCAGTGTGCTGGCATTGATTGGTAACTCCTCTCCAGAGTCAGTTGTTTTCCTTGTACACTCAACCAACCCTAAATATGCTGAGAACAGTTGAGGGAACTAAATCAATTCAGTCTGGAACAGAAAAAAGACTAGAGACTAAAGGTTTTAAAAAGTTGGAGTTAACTGTAGTCACTCTTTCAAGCACAGCAGAGAGACCAGGACTAGAGTACACAGTTATAAGTGGAGACAGACTTAGGACAGAGGTTAGGAGACACATCTTCTCAAAGTAAGTTACTTAACCTCCTTGTGCTCTGTCCTTCGGATGAGATGTAAAACCGAGGTCCTATTGGAAGTGACTCTGCAGCAGAAATTGTTGGTGTATAGTTCATTCCCTAGTCTGTGTAGTTGCTTTGGATAACAGCGTCTGCTAATTGACACATTTATTATTACACCCAGAGTCAAAAAGGGCTCGGGTTGACGTGCTCCTCCGACTGGGCAACATCCCTTGCAGTGGAGTTAACAGACAATCAACAGACAAGGGAACTGAATCTATTTAGCCTGGAACAAAGAAGGATTAGAGAAGACACTTCTCACAGAGTTGGGAGTGTTTGAAATGGGTCACTAGAATGGTGCTGCTGCAGAGTCATTAGGATGTCTTTAAAAGCCAACTCGATGAAAGCCAGGGATCAGTCAGCTACTAGAAAAGTATTGATGCATTAAATTCCCTGATTTTGTTCATAACTTTTCTTATGTTATTACATCAATGCCCTATTGTAAGTGACTCTGCATATAATGCACAGTTCACAGCCTACCTCTGTAAAGCACTGTGAGATGGTGGTCCACTATGAAAGGTGCTATATAAAAATAAAGATGTTATTATTATATTATTACAAGCTAAAAATATTATTATTTATTTATTTCTTAGCAGACACCCTTATCTGTCTTACAACATTTGGAATTCAAAGAGAAAGAATAAATATGGTGTTTAACTTGTAATGCAATATATGAACATGTGAGCCTCCACACCTTGCATTACACTCAAATGCAGGTGCATAAGCTTCTATATGAAACCAAAGGAGTAACTGCACCTGCACAGAAAACAGCACATACTCAAGTATAAGCGCATGCGTCAATTCCTAGTGAGTATATGGTAATAAAACTAAACCTGATCTCACTGCTAAACATTACTACAGTACTAGCTTCAATAGTTCCTTTAAACAAACCACTCCCAATTCCAATAATATGACATTATTAGTACATAAATAGGTTACTTTTTAATTAACCAACCATTAAGAACACAATGAACAATGTTTGATAGTTTTAATGAGCTCGTTGCTAACAGTTACTAGACTAAACAAGCAGCACTTCAAATGAAGCGTGACCACTGCTCCCACTGAACACCTGATTGTGCATTTCAAAGGAACTTTGATGGATATCACATCACTGATGCATGTGCTGAAATATGGAAATATAAAAAGCAAATGTGTCACCAGTAGTTCAATTGCTTTTTGAGTAATGGCTTCTTTCTTGCCACCCATCCATACAGGCCAGCTTTGTGTAGGGACTGGCTTATTGTTGATGTGTGAATGCTGACTCCCACCATAGACACAGAACTTTGCAGATTTCTCAAGGTCATTGGTGGCTTCAGTGACATCCCGAACCAGTTTCCTGCTTGTCCAGCTGCTCAGTTTGGGAGGGCGACCTGATCTGGGTAGTGTCTGGGTGGTATGATGCATCTTCCACTTCTTAATGATGGCCTTCACTGTGCTGAGAGGGATAATCAGAGCCTTTGAAATGTTCTTGTACCCTTCTCTGTGCCTCTCTACCACTTTATCCCTGACTTGTTTCGAAAGCTCCTTGGACTTCATGGTTGCTTTGTTGGTTCACTATGTGAGTTGCAGCTTGAAAGTCTTTATATGCCTGAATGTAATTATCTACAAGTTAAACCACTTTGAGTACATACAGGCTAAAACTATTTCACTAATTTTGTGACCTTTAACTTTATCAATGTGGAGTAGTTTGTGTAGATTCTACATGTAAAGTCTAATTTGAAAGCGTCGTGGAGTACGCTCAGGTGCCAACAAAATGTGAAAACTTTGCAGGGGGGTGAATACTTCTGCAAACCACTGGAATTGCTTAATAAAAATGTCTTGTGCAAAATGCTTTTTCGGGTTCCCATTCGCTCAGTTTATTTTACTTGAGAAAACCCGGCTTTCACACAACGTCATGCAAATGAAGGGGAAAGGTGGGGGCTGCTATATAAATTAGCCATGTGTAAAGTTCTTGTGCTGTTTTTGCAGATGGCTCATGAAAATGTTGTTTCCATGCACAGAGAACTGGTACACAAGAGAATCTAAGCTGATGTAATAAAGATGTGATTTCTAAATACCTTGTGCCTGTTTGTTTAATAGAGTCCCCCAGAGAGAGAGGGGAGTATTCAACACATCTGGAGCAGAAATCACCTCGTTAAGAAGCAATGGTATGCAGCCCATTAAAGTGCTAAAAGGTCTCTGGCGCACCCTGCTGGAAACAGTATTGATTTTACACTTCAAGCTGCCCACATGATAACTGTGGTATACTGTGCTGCGTCCTGAGGTACCACAGATTCACCATGGTATCAGGGAAGATTCCACACAACACACTGCAAGAGGCTGAGCAATGCAGGAGGAAAAAAAGAGAAACTTGCACTCATAATAACAATCTATTTAATATATTACTAATGTGATGTAACACAATCAGAATGCTCAACAACATGATGAACACAGATTTTGGTGAGTTTTTGATCTGAACAGATTGTGATTAGGGGTGACCCTATTTATCAAGCAAGTTTATTCTTTTGTTTTCAGTTAATATTTCTGTATTTAGTCGAATGCACTCCTGTTGTTTAGGTGTCCCCAAGTGTCTGCATTTCTAAGAATGTTCTCAAGTCCTGTAAGAGCCTGCAACTGACTTAACTTCTTCACACTAAGTGCAGGGATAGGATTACACATATGTGTGAATGTTATGGTGTCTTGTGCGGTTTCCTAACTGACTGAATGAAGGTTTCCTAACTGTGTAAAACTCTTATCACTGGTCTGTATGTGAGAAGGTTTCTCTCCTGTGTGAACGCGCTGGTGTCTTTTAAGCAGTGATATATGATTGAAACTCTTCCCACAATCAGCCCAGGAACACGGAGTCCCTCCTGTGGGATTTCCCTTGTGAGTTTCAGGAGCATCTAATTGACAGGAACTCTTCCCACCTTTAATAGAATGAGGCAAGGTCTTCAAGTTGCCCTGGGTTTCAGAATTGTTAAAACATACAGAATGTGCCGTCTCTGTACTCTCCACAGTAAGTGGGTGTCTGTCTTGTAAGGAAGCGATTGTAACTGAGTGAGTTCTCAATGTCTTCACATATTCTTCTTGTTGTTTCTCTGTGTTTCTTGCACTGTGGTTTGCCTCTAGAAGCGTTTTTGCACTGGGCTGATAGAGTGGAGTCGTGTTCTCCTTCATCTACTTTAGAAGCTAAAGAAAGAAAGAGAAGAGAGACAAAGGTTATTGTACAGCATTTTTCCACATGCACTGTTCTGAACACAAGTGAATGAGCAGTTCAGTGATTGGTTGCTTGAGATGAGGTGGATTCATTCACCAGTTAGTGTCCCGCAAGTTTCAGTAACAGCAAAAATGATGTCAACATGTCAGCCAAGTGGAAAATGAAAACATGCTTTTTTTAATGTTTAAAATGGAATATTTTAAATCGAGCCAACAGAGCATCATGAAAAATCCTATTTAGTACCTGCATTTTGATAGTACTGCAATGTATCTAATATTTAATTTGTTTTTTGATAATTAATAATTAATATAGAAATTATCTGTTGAGCTGGTCTGCTGTACAGAACACCTCCACACACATACTTACTGTACTGTGACAATAATAACACAGCAATGCTTACTGTGAGACACACAAAAGTGAAATGTGGCATTGCGAGCAAACATTACAGTCCTCGGGATAGTTGCAGTGAGATGAGCGTTTAAAAATTATATTGTATTTGCATAAAGTGTAAGAAATAAAATAAGACTCATGTTGGTGATCCTGCTGCATACATTCTCCACAGAAACTCTCTACTGAAATGTTTCTTCTGGTGACGCTGAGCAACCCGACTGGATTTGGCATCACCCAGTGATGAGACATGTGATCCCTGTAGCTCTGTAAAGCTGTGGGAGCAGAACTGCAAACAGTCTACCAGGAATGAGGAAAGGCAAAGATCTAACACAGGGGTGTCCATCCAGACACAGGAGTATCACTTTATATAACTGAACCTGTTCAATGTGGAGTGGAATGGCCTCCAGGAGCGTGATTGGACACCGCTGATCTCACAGCATTCTAAAGAGGCGTGGCAGCGGCTTCACATCTAGCAGGTGCCTCAGGAGCAAGCACAGTGATGTCCTTGTTGACATAGTGGTTGGGCAGCTCCCCTTGGTTAAAATATGAATCTCAAGCACACTGCTGGTGTTCAGTACCAGGTTCTGCAGGATGAACAGGCAGCTCAATGCTGCTTGTTTTGTAGGATTACCTCTGAATCCCAGTTCACATTCAGATGGAGAGTCATCACACAGGTTGGATCCCAGCTTGTTGTTCTACCACAAGTGTACAGGCATGATTTTCATGAGGAAGTTCCTCTGCGATGGGGACACATTCCTGCTCTATGAATTCCTCTTTAATAGGAACACATTCCTGTTGAGGGACCTCTTCATCTTTAACACATGCCAGCTCTGTAACCTGCATTAGACTTGCACAGCACTCCTGCTTCTATCTTTGGCCCTTCCTGTGCTTCAGATTCAGGGATAGCGTGGCTCTCTTTGGGATCTGTGGGAAACAAAACTGTATACAATTAGATCTCTTACTTACCAGCTAGGTTTGTTAGTTGCTTTGATCAGGGATTTAAAGTTACTGTTCCTCAGTTATTTCGTATAGGGGTGAGCCGGTATAATAGTTTGGTGGTTTAGGTACATGATGGCATTGATACCATTCCTGATATTCTACATTGCAATTGTCGGTTAACGCTGTGTTTGTGTTCCTATGAACAAAGTGAAGGAAAAGGCATTTTCATATGAACATCTTTTTATTCTACGTCCTGTACAAGACTCAGTGCTGCTGGGCTTTCTCACCTCCTGTAGCCTCACACTGGAGCATTGCATCCACTTCTACCTCCCTGTCAATCACCATCATGACCGCCGTTCTGCCTTTGCATTGTTCTAATGCAAACATCCATTTCTCTACTGCAAACATGCTTAGAAACCAAGCCTGGAGACTTGCAGTCTTAGCAAAGTGTCTGAGGAATGTCTTTTTGTTACCTGATCCTGTATTGTGAGAACGGTTTTGAAGGAAACGGTCAACGCAGAATACAAGTTTCAATGTGTCAAATACAATGAGCAGACAAGCGACTGCAGCAGGATAACCTGCTTATTCTCAAAGCAGTTTCATTTAAACAGGTGATTTACACAACTCAAACTTTTTCAAGTGCAGCAATATGTTTTTTGTACAAACTCCACCTGTGTAATAATCATTAGGCAGAACATTGGAAGCTTACTTGAGCAACATCACATGACCTGTAGATATAAATCCAATAACATCCCTTGTAGTATTAAAATACATTTGTAATGGTGTGGCTCTCCCTACTGTATGTATCCTGTGCAAACTCATCTCTGCTCTTAAATAATAACCTGGATTAGTAAATGTTTATAAGCAATATGAGCGATTGTTTCCTAATTCTGTTTACCATCAGCTGAACAAAGTACTTTATTTAGAGACTCAATCTAGAGACTCAATAAAATGATACAATTCAGTTGACACCTTACTGTGTTGTATTTACTTCCTCCAACTTCAACCCTTAATTGAACTTGTGGAACCACTCGGGTCCAAAATCTTACAGCGGATTGGTGCAGGCAGGGTGCTGCTGCCGCCCCTTTATTCACACAGTGAGGTCTGGAAAGATCGTGTAAATGTGTGTGTGTGGAACAAGAAGGAAACAGGACTGAAGCAAAAGAACGAGCAGCGAATGAGCCGCGACTGTACCAAAGACAAACTCAACAGCACTGGAGCGGAATACAATGAAACCATTTATCTAAAAATAGATTCACAGTCAAACAGTTCAATCAAACACTGAAACCTGATGTGCTGCTGCCTGTATGCTGATATTAAATCACAAATCATTATTCTAACCCTCTGCAATATGGTCTGTGACTGTCTCAGTGGGACTCTATACAAGACATCACTTTACCAGAAGGATGCCATTGAAGCCTCCTAAATTAGACTGGTTAAGATTTTCCAATCTAGTACTTTCTAGAATACCTATTTAAATATATAAAATAATACAATGCCTCGATTTGACTCTTTATAACCAATATCAGGACAGAGCTGCGCTTATTATAATCAAACACTTTAAAACGTGTCTTAAGAAAAATTCTAACCAAAATCTTTCCAATAGAAGGTGGTTTAAGGTGTTTGATTGACCAAGCAATACCACACAATAAAATCAATCTTACCTTGAAATATTAAAGGTTGTTTAATGTCTGCATCTGTAGCGTTTATACACCCTCGCACAGCTTTCAGCTCGTTCTCTGATATTTCCAATCTCAGCTTCAGACTTTCATTCTCTTTCTCCTTTTTGTTCCATTTCCACTCTGAATTCAGTGAATTTGCTGCCGACAGCTTTAGTAATCGCGCACAAGACGGTGTGTAGAGCCGCTTTCACTGCGTGCTCGATGGTAGAGGCGAGCTCGTCTTGAAAGAGCGACACGGACACACTGACGCGTCCATCTTCACTGGTTTGAGTTTCAGACTGGTCTAGCGGAATCCTCTTTTCAATCAGAAACGCCGCCTGCGGTTTGTATTTAGTAATATTTATTTTTTACTGTAGTCTTCCCATTCAAATATATATTCATCACTTCTTCTGGTGTGATAAAGAAAGAACACAAACAACAGGCTTTGCAAGGAGTAACTTTACTTTGGTCTTTCAGAATCGCGCAGAGCTCTGCTGGAGCTTCAACGCGTTTGTTTCTCAGTAAATCATCTCATTGAAAAGCTCGACTTGTCTGTAGCTGCGACTGACGCGCTCCGCTCTGTGTGTGAAATTCAACACAGAAAAGGGATGCTTTCCTTTTCACGGAACTCCGTGAAGGTGATAAACAAACACAAAAATCACTAATTATTAGAAAACATTTCATCCCAGCCTACATATTTTAAACAGCAGGAGACAGCGTGTTGTAAAATCATCACTGACTGCAACCACCTCTCCACACATGAACAAAACAAACCTCTCTATTTCCTGTACTGAAATGAAAGCGTCACTAGCAGAAGGCGGGTCTGGTTGGATCCATCGCGTATTATTGGCTGTAGAAACACTCTATCCCCAGCATGTGAGCCTGATTGGCTGTAGAAACACTCTATCCCCAGCATGTGAGTCTGATTGGCTGGCCTCCCTATGGAGGCGGTTATGAAACTGGATGCCAGAGTTCGCCATGTTGGCTCTTTCAGCGCTGTGTTCAATGCGATGCATTCAGGCGCGTTAAGTAAGTGAGCCGCTCAGAAAGCACACGGAGCTGAATTTAAATGACTTAACGCTCTGCTACAGGAGAGCGCTGAGCGACTTTTAAAAATGGAGAATAATAATGATTTGCTTGTTTGTGTTTCTGAGGTGATGGTTGATGAAATGGCCCCGTGTGAAGTTACTGTCCCCTGCTGGACCTCGCTGAGTTCGGCGCTCTGTTTGGACTGAACCTCATATCTGTCTGTGTTTAATACCGACAATACCGACGTTAATAATGAACATTATAAATGATATTAATACCACAAACCTAATAATAATACATTAATAACTATAAAACAGCTCTACATTTAAAAAGAAAAATGAAATTAAATAATACAAATTCGAAAACAACCAGTTGTGGAGTAGTGGTTAGGGCTCTGGACTCTTGACCGGAGGGTCGTGGGTTCAAATCGCGGTGGGGACACTGCTGCTGTACCCTTGAGCAAGGTACTTTACCTAGATTGCTCCAGTAAAAACCCAACTGTATAAATGGGTAATTGTATGTAAAAATAATGTGATATCTTGTAATAATTGTAAGTCCCCCTGGATAAGGGCGTCAGCTAAGAAATAAATAAATAATAATATTTTTTACATTATTGTCTACATGCATCATCTCAGATAATTACAGTGTCATTTATCAGACCCTTCGGCGTTGTCTTTTGAAGAATTAAACCTGCCAGATCGAACGCAGGCTAACATTCAATTAATCAATCTATCTATTAATCATATATATTTTCTATAGCGCCCGATATGCGCTTCACAAAATCTACTTAAAAACAACAAAATATCTAATTGTAAGGCTGGTCGAACAAAATAAGTCTTCAGTGTAATTTTAAACAAAGAGCGCTTTCCACGATTTAAGATGCTTTCGAGAGACAGAATATTGGAATTGGCTGCCGAAACTGGGGGATAAAACTGCCTGTGATCAAAGTGGGCAGAAAAGTTGCATACTTTGCATACCGTATTTGGGAGAAAAGAAAACGGATCATCTCTGATTTGCAACGTTTCCATGGTTCGGCCCGGCCTCTGCCGTGTGACTGGTTAAAACGATGTTCAGTTTTTTTTTTCTGCTGCTGGTAATTCAGTCATGAGACAGCTGTAGCAGAGTGGCGCAGCGGAAGCGTGCTGGGCCCATAACCCAGAGGTTGATGGATCGAAACCATCCTCTGCTAGCTTGTTTTTCTTCTGTTAGCAAAGTAGTTTTTTTAAATATTAACTGAAGCAATTAATTAATATTACATTTCGCAATCAAGGATGATATAATGCGCAAAGATACTTGTCTCATAAGAGCTGAAATAAATTATAGCGCTTTGATATTATGTTACTAACGGATTGTTTAGAAATGTACGTAATTATATTACAACTATTCTAAAAAAGAATGTTATCTCGAAAAAGGAGGCTTGACAAGCCGAAATTGCTCAGCTGGGAGAGCGTTAGACTGAAGATCTAAAGGTCCCTGGTTCGATCCCGGGTTTCGGCAAACAACAAGACGATATTGGTTTTGTATTATTTTGAACTAAAAAAAACAGAGCACATTCATTCTTCAGCGTAATTGGATGAAATAACAGCGTATCAGAGTGCCATTTTCTAATGTGATTAAGAAATTCAAAAAACATCGTCCCTGGGTGGGCTTGAACCACCAACCTTTCGGTTAACACAAGAACGCGCTAACCGATTGCGCCACAGAGAACAACCTGTTAAGCAGCCAAAGCATACGAGAGTGATGAGCAAGGCGAGATGCTGCAGAACGTGATCGAGGGAGCAGTACTCATCAGAACCTGAGATCACATCTAAGAAGAAAGCAACACGGGGCAAGAAAGTCTATGTAATCAATTATGGCAGCACAACATATGTCGTTTTGTTAGATAACACCCTGGGAGACAACAGAGCAGTGTGTGTAAATAGCTACAATGGAAACCATATACTTACGACTTAATTTTGATACAGAACTGTGGTCATGTGTAATCTGTTTTCATTATGATAAGAAAGCTACAGTTCAGTGGATTATATTTGGAATCTTTGGTTCTGTCATTCACTATCTTCTCAAATAAGATGACAAATTAATAGCTCAGTTGGTTACAGTGAAAGAAACCTCGAAAAGTCAGCCCGGCTAGCTCAGTCGGTAGAGCATGAGACTCTTAATCTCAGGGTCGTGGGTTCGAGCCCCACGTTGGGCGTCCTTTTTAAATACAAATTGAAGATGTTTCTTCGAGACAACGGAGCAAAGTCTGATTCTGTTCACATTGTATACAGTATTGCAACAAAATTACTTATTGGTCATTGTCAAATAGCAATTGCTATTGTAAAAAGCATGCATCGTTTATAGCTATAACGAAATTGAAATAAATAATCTTACTTTTTTGGGTTGACTTCAATCCGTTTCTTTTTTTTAGAATTGTCTTAGCATCATTCATGGAGCATCAGTTGGTATGTGCGTAATAAACCCAATCGGGCCTTGATACGATCCCCTAGTGTGTGCTGAAATAAATAATGCGTTTTTCTACATTAACAAACGCAGCTTGTCAGAATGGCCGAGAATAACACAGATTTCATTTTTGTTGTAAACAGACTACTTGTTAACGTCACTGAAAAATATTTTGTGTCCAAACATGTTATTTAACTTGATTGTTTTAAAATTCCAAATAACATATTACTTTGAAAAACATCTCCGTCGACCACTGGATCGTGGTCTCAGGCTGGGACGTGGACCATTGAGAACAGTATAAACCATCTATTACTAGACGCAGCTTACAGGAGAAATGCCCTCCTTTAACATGCTAGGATGATCGACTTCGGCATTCTCCAACTGCTGTTTACATTTTCTAACACGTTATGAGAAAGAACAATATTTTGGTGTCCAAACATGTGTTATTTAATTTGATTGTTTTAATATTCCAAATAACATATTACTTTGAAAAACATATATGTTTTTAATACAGTCCTATTTGAGTATTTAAAATATGATTATATTCAAATGCCAGCAACGGTGTGTTAATTTAACGAAGCGCCTAACGCCGCTCGGAACGTTCGCATTTTTAAATCCTAACGGTCTCTCCTCAGCTGAGCGGAATGTTCACGAGCCGGTTGCCTAGCAGCGTCTCCCCCTCCTTCTCTGCCCCGCCGTCTCACCCTCTTTCGTTGCTCCAGGTAGGAGTTCAAATTTAGCTTCGTTATATTAGCGCAATTCTTTACTAACTTTTACAAATTAGCTTATTAGGGGCTTCGTGTTTTTAAGATGGTTCAGGTGCAGTCCGGACAGACTGACTAGAGCATCATTACAGTATACCGCACTGCGCTCAGCTCAGTGTGGCCGCTGATACACAAAATAATGAACGACTGTTTAAATAAATCACATGTATTGCTTTTTAATGCTAAATATGTATCTGGTATTCTAAGTATTATCAACAATTAATAATTCAGTTCTATTCATATTCAGAATGTAATACAGTATTAAAACTATCAAACTGACTGGAAACATGGAACACATTAATTGCGATCGATTCGATACCAATAGGATTACATAAGAGCTGTTGTGTATAGACAATGTCATAAACGCCGAAATGAACACGGGCGGTATTTATTAAGGGCTGAATCGTTTAGATGTTCGAGAGATCTAGGTGTACTGGACAAATCTACTGGATTTTTTTCCAAATCGTAAGTGTACCGCCTGTGATAATACATTTAAAACTAAGAAAATGCACAAGCCATACAACGAAAAAAAAAGAGTACAGTATCTTACAAGTGATTGTGCTTCAGCTCATGTCATTAATGTGATTTCTTGTCCTAGCCATTTGCAATATGATGGTAAAACTACTAGACAGTTACAATTGCGCATTAATGAGCGAACATAAAAGTTCAATTAGGAGAAAATATATTCATCCACCACTAGCTAGACATTTTGTAGATGCCAAACATTCCGTTTCAGATCTTAAATTCTGTGGCATACAAACATTTTCAAGATCGCAGTGGTGGTAATGTCACGGGTGACGAATGTGTTGATTATTATTTTATTCAGTGTTATCACTTATGATTTTTGAATTTTAATTGGATTGGTTTTCCTTTTTTTGCACAGTTTGTTTATTTGAATGATTGTTTTATTTTTGAGCATTAGATGCATTTTAATGTGTATTTGTTCACTTAACCATACGTCATCCACTCTCTGGTCCAGACCTCCTCTTAGGGCTCCTGTCCAGACGCCTGTTTGGGCAGCCCTCTCCATAGGGTGCTGCGCTTCAGCTGAAGTCCTCTGGAGAGATCCTGATATCCTGACATAAACCACGAACGCAAAGGTTCTTGTCAGTACCTCTTTTCAAATGTCTTCAATCACCAAATTCTGCAGTCCTCCCAGAGTGAGTCTACGAGAAAAAATAACAAAACGAAACTGACACTGTCCGTGCACAAAAAAACCCCAACCACTCGCTGTCTAATCTCGTCCGATTTATTTTCGTTTACTTCCCTCAGCATCTCTCTCTTTCCTATTCCGGTATCTCCTAGTTCCATGCTCCCAGTCTCTTAGTTCCTCACCCTTTTTATACCTCAAAGCCCTTCTAATTCCAGGTGTGTACAGGTACTTGCAATTGTTTGGGGCGGGACCTGAGGTCCGTGTGCACAGTGCTTGTGATAAACAAAACAAAAAATACTTTAATTACGAACTCCGTTTCACCCGTGCACCAAACAAAACAGACAAATAATAATCAACACAGCAAAAACACAGTGCAAAGCAAACAGAAAATTATGAAAATTATGAAAAGAAAAAAAAACGATCTAAATAAAATGTTCACACACGATCTAAATAAAATATTCACACAATACTAATTAATACGTGCAGAAAATAAATAAATAAACACAGGCATATGATTCCCAGCCAATACAACTGTGTTTATGCCCACGTTTCAAATAATGAAATTTCTAAAAGCAAATCGTATTGTTTTATGTTTTCTTTACTTTAAAAGCTGAGAATCAAACACACTTCCGACAACTTCATAGCCCTGCTGGCTACGAACAAGTATTGAGTCGGCTGTTTCCCATGACCCTGGTGATACACAGTGTTTTCCTAGTATCAGCGTCGGCATTACCATGTGTTTGGCATGCTTGCTGTACACTCTAGCATTGCATAACAAGCTGCCATTACAGCTGGACTTCGTGGCGCAACGGCAGCGCGTCTGACTCCAGATCAGAAGGTTGCGTGTTCAAATCACGTCGAGGTCCAAGCCGCCTTTGTTTTTATTCCGCACTATTTCATTTTTTAACGTGTTTGAATTTGACTGTTTCCGGACATTTATTTATACAATTTAGCCTATACAACATATTGATTGTATAGCGATCAAACAGATATTTATTGTATTGCGATTCATTTTTATGTTTCATTTGATACAGCACAATAAACTAAAGTGAATCCGAAATTACTGTTGACCAGTCTTCATTGACACAGTTGGGTAATAAAGTCATATTAACACTTCCTTGCATGAGATAGTGAAAATGTGTGTAACCTTTCAGTAAGTATTTTAAATTCATTTGGGAAGGTTTAAGATTGTGAAGAAGTTTAAATATGCTGCGTATTTGCGCATTGGGAACTTTGCATAATGACGTTTTTATCAATGACACTTTCTTACGGACAGTAGTCAGGGTGATGATACAAGACCAGAGCCAATAAACCTGCTATTTGCTTGTCCTTTCACTACCATATTCTATTGTGCTTGTTCAGAATACGCGTGAATCCTGAAAACATCTCGTTAATATTTAAACAAAGCCAGCAGTCACTTTATTGATCACCCTGTGGATTAACCGCTATTGGAATACAGATGATTGTGTTAAAGATGTTAAAAGACTTTCTATGTACACGTTTTAGAGCTAAGCGTTTCTTGAGGCAGTTCAAGCGCGGCACTTTCAGGCAAATAGTTCCAGTGTTTGCCTTTTGGACTTAGTCTGGAAGGAATACAAAAAAAAAAAAAAAAACATTTGTTGAGAACCGCATTTGGGAGAAAACTTAACAGTTTCGAAAAGCTTTTGTAAAGGCTTCGGATTCTATTATGGTGTTGCCGAGCTGTTGAACGTTTTTCATTACAGGTTTACTGGATTGCCAAAAAGAATGCTATCTCGAAAGATCAGTCTTGTCACGCCGAAATAGCTCAGTTGGGAGAGCGTTAGACTGAAGATCTAAAGGTCCCTGGTTCGATCCCGGGTTTCGGCAAACAACAAGACGATATTGGTTTTGTATTATTTTGAACTAAAAAAACAGAGCACATTCATTCTTCAGCGTAATTGGATGAAATAACAGCGTATCAGAGTGCCATTTTCTAATGTGATTAAGAAATGCAAAAAACATCGTCCCTGGGTGGGCTTGAACCACCAACCTTTCGGTTAACAGCCGAACGCGCTAACCGATTGCGCCACAGAGACCAACGTGTTAAGCAGCCAAAGCATACGGGAGTGATGAGCAAGGCGAGATGCTGCAGAACGTGATCGAGGGAGCAGAACTCATCAGAACCTGAGATCACATCTAAGAAGAAAGCAACACGGGGCAGGAAAGTCTATGTAATCGATTATGGAAGCACAGCATATGTCGTTTTGTTAGATAACACCCTGGGAGACAACAGAGCAGTGTGTGTAAATAGCTACAATGGAAACCATATACTTACGACTTAATTTTGATACAGAACTGTGGTCATGTGTAATCTGTTTTCATTATGATAAGAAAACTACAGTTCAGTGGATTATATTTGGGATCTTTGGTTCTGTCATTCACTTTTTTCTCAAATAAGATGACAAATTAATAGCTCAGTTGGTTACAGTGAAAGACACCTCGAAAAGTCAGCCCGGCTAGCTCAGTCGGTAGAGCATGAGACTCTTAATCTCAGGGTCGTGGGTTCGAGCCCCACGTTGGGCGTCCTTTTTAAATACAAATTGAAGATGTTTCTTCGAGACAACGGAGCAAAGTCTGATTCTGTTCACATTGTATACAGTATTGCAACAAAATTACTTATTGGTCATTGTCAAATAGCAATTGCTATTGTAAAAAGCATGCATCGTTTATAGCTATAACGAAATTGAAATAAATAATCTTACTTTTTTGGGTTGACTTCAATACGTTTCTTTTTTTTAGAATTGTCTTAGCATCATTCATGGAGCATCAGTTGGTATGTGCGTAATAAACCCAATCGGGCCTTGATACGATCCCCTAGTGTGTGCTGAAATAAATAATGCGTTTTTCTACAATAACAAACGCAGCTTGTCAGAATGGCCGAGTGGTCTAAGGCGCCAGACTCAAGGATTCTGTCTTTCTAAAGAATTGTGTGTTCTGGTCTCTGAATGGAGGCGTGGGTTCAAATCCCACTTCTGACAGTTGACTTTTACTTATTTTTAAAAATAATAAATTTCAGCACTCAATACCATTTTAATTTCCATTTTAAATCGGACTGAAATAGTGTTCCTAACACAGATTGCATTTTTGTTGTAAACAGACTACTTGTTAACGTCACTGAAAAATATTTTGTGTCCAAACATGTTATTTAACTTGATTGTTTTAAAATTCCAAATAACATATTACTTTGAAAAACATCTCCGTCGACCACTGGATCGTGGTCTCAGGCTGGGACGTGGACCATTGAGAACAGTATAAACCATCTATTACTAGACGCAGCTTACAGGAGAAATGCCCTCGTTTAACATGCTAGGATGATCGACTTCGGCATTCTCCAACTGCTGTTTACATTTTCTAACACGTTATGAGGAAGAACAATATTTTGGTGTCCAAACATGTGTTATTTAATTGGATTGTTTTAATATTCCAAATAACATATTACTTTGAAAAACATATATTTTTTAATACAGTCCTATTTGAGTATTTAAAATATGGTTATATTCAAATGCCAGCAACGGTGTGTTAATTTAACGGAGCGCCTAACGCCGCTCGGAACGTTCGCATTTTTAAATCCTAACGGTCTCTCCTCAGCTGAGCGGAATGTTCACGAGCCGGTTGCCTAGCAGCGTCTCCCCCTCCTTCTCTGCCCCGCCGTCTCGCCCTCTCTCGTTGCTCCAGCTAGGAGTTCAAATTTAGCTTCGTTATATTAGCGCAATTCTTTACTAACTTTTACAAATTAGCTTATTAGGGGCTTCGTGTTTTTAAGATGGTTCAGGTGCAGTCCGGACAGACTGACTGGAGCATCATTACAGTATACCGCACTGCGCTCAGCTCAGTGTGGCCGCTGATACACAAAATAATGAACGAATGTTTAAATAAATCACATGTATTGCTTTTTTAATGCTAAATATGTATCTGGTATTCTAAGTATTATCAACAATTAATAATTCATCTCTATTCATATTCAGAATGTAATACAGTATTAAAACTATCAAACTGACTGGAAACATGGAACACATTAATTGCGATCGATTCGATACCAATAGGATTACATAAGAGCTGTTGTGTATAGACAATGTCATAAACGCCGAAATGAACACGGACGGTCTTTATTAAGGGCTGAATCGTTTAGATGTTCGAGAGATCTAGGTGTACTGGACAAATCTACTGGATTTTTTCCAAATCGTAAGTGTACCGCCTGTGATAATACATTTAAAACTAAGAAAATGCACAAGCCATACAACGAAAAAAAAGAGTACAGTATCTTACAAGTGATTGTGCTTCAGCTCATGTCATTAATGTGATTTCTTGTCCTAGCCATTTGCAATATGATGGTAAAACTACTAGAAAGTTACAATTGCGCATTAATGAGCGAACATAAAAGTTCAATTAGGAGAAAATATATTCATCCACCACTAGCTAGACATTTTGTAGATGCCAAACATTCCGTTTCAGATCTTAAATTCTGTGGCATACAAACATTTTCAAGATCGCAGTGGTGGTAATGTCACGGGTGACGAATGTGTTGATTATTATTTTATTCAGTGTTATCACTTATGATTTTTGAATTTTAATTGGATTGGTTTTCCTTTTTTTGCACAGTTTGTTTATTTGAATGATTGTTTTATTTTTGAGCATTAGATGCATTTTAATGTGTATTTGTTCACTTAACCATACGTCATCCACTCTCTGGTCCAGACCTCCTCTTAGGGCTCCTGTCCAGACGCCTGTTTGGGCAGCCCTCTCCATAGGGTGCTGCGCTTCAGCTGAAGTCCTCAGGAGAGATCCTGATATCCTGACATAAACCACGAACGCAAAGGTTCTTGTCAGTACCTCTTTTCAAATGTCTTCATTCGCCAAATTCCGCAGTCCTCCCAGAGTGAGTCTACGGAAAAAAAATAACAAAACGAAACTGACACTGTCCGTGCACAAAAAAACCCCAACCACTCGCTGTCTAATCTCGTCTTCTTTATTTTCGTTTACTTCCCTCAGCTTCTCTCTCTTTCCTATTCCGGTATCTCCTAGTTCCATGCTCCCAGTCTCTTAGTTCCTCACCCTTTTTATACCTCAAAGCCCTTCTAATTCCAGGTGTGTACAGGTACCTGCAATTGTTTGGGGCGGGACCTGAGGTCCGTGTGCACAGTGCTTCTGATAAACAAAACAAAAAATACTTTAATTACGATCTCCGTTTTAACCGTGCACCAAACAAAACAGACAAATAATAATCAACACAGCAAAAACACAGTGCAAAGCAAACAGAAAATTATGAAAAGAAAAAAAAACGATCTAAATAAAATATTCACACAATACTAATTAATACGTGCAGAAAATAAATAAATAAACACAGGCATATGATTCCCAGCCAATACAACTGTGTTTATGCCCACGTTTCAAATAATGAAATTTCTAAAAGCAAATCGTATTGTTTTATGTTTTCTTTACTTTAAAAGCTGAGAATCAAACACACTTCCGACAACTTCATAGCCCTGCTGGCTACGAACAAGTATTGAGTCGGCTGTTTCCCATGACCCTGGTGATACACCGTGTTTGACTAGTATCAGCTTCGGCATTACCATGTGTTTGGCATGCTTGCTGTACACTCTAGCATTGCATAACAAGCTGCCATTACAGCTGGACTTCGTGGCGCAACGGCAGCGCGTCTGACTCCAGATCAGAAGGTTGCGTGTTCAAATCACGTCGAGGTCAAAGCCGCCATTGTTTTTATTCCGCACTATTTCATTTTTTAACGTGTTTGAATTTGACTGTTTCCGGACATTTATTTATACAATTTAGCCTATACAACATATTGATTGTATAGCGATCAAACAGATATTTATTGTATTGCGATTCATTTTTATGTTTCATTTGATACAGCACAATAAACTAAAGTGAATCCGAAATTACTGTTGACCAGTCTTCATTGACACAGTTGGGTAATAAAGTCATATTAACACTTCCTTGCATGAGATAGTGAAAATGTGTGTAACCTTTCAGTAAGTATTTTAAATTCATTTGGGAAGGTTTAAGATTGTGAAGAAGTTTAAATATGCTGCGTATTTGCGCATTGGGAACTTTGCATAATGACGTTTTTATTAATGACACTTTCTTACGGACAGTAGTCAGGGTGATGATACAAGACCAGAGCCAATACTTGCTATTTGCTTGTCCTTTCACTACCATATTCTATTGTGCTTGTTCAGAATACGCGTGAATCCTGAAAACATCTCGTTAATATTTAAACAAAGCCAGCAGTCACTTTATTGATCACCCTGTGGATTAACCGCTATTGGAATACAG
The DNA here is from genome assembly GCF_902713425.1 of Acipenser ruthenus. NCBI lineage: Eukaryota > Metazoa > Chordata > Actinopteri > Acipenseriformes > Acipenseridae > Acipenser > Acipenser ruthenus. The sequence goes on from NC_081220.1 coordinate 9,388,805, forward strand.
ATGATTGTGTTAAAGATGTTAATAGACTTTCTATGTACAAGTTTTAGAGCTAAGCGTTTCTTGAGGCAGTTCAAGCGCGGCACTTTCAGGCAACCAGTTCCAGTGTTTGCCTTTTGGACTTACTCTGGAAGGAATACAAAAAAAAAAAAAAAAAAACATTTGTTGAGAACCGCATTTGGGAGAAAACTTAAAGTTTCGAAAAGCATTTGTAAAGGCTTCGGATTCTATTATGGTGTTGCCGAGCTGTTGAACGTTTTTCATTACAGGTTTACTGGATTGCCAAAAAGAATGCTATCTCGAAAGATCAGTCTTGTCACGCCGAAATAGCTCAGTTGGGAGAGCGTTAGACTGAAGATCTAAAGGTCCCTGGTTCGATCCCGGGTTTCGGCAAACAACAAGACGATATTGGTTTTGTATTATTTTGAACTAAAAAAACAGAGCACATTCATTCTTCAGCGTAATTGGATGAAATAACAGCGTATCAGAGTGCCATTTTCTAATGTGATTAAGAAATGCAAAAAACATCGTCCCTGGGTGGGCTTGAACCACCAACCTTTCGGTTAACAGCCGAACGCGCTAACCGATTGCGCCACAGAGACCAACCTGTTAAGCAGCCAAAGCATACGGGAGTGATGAGCAAGGCGAAATGCTGCAGAACGTGATCGAGGGAGCAGAACTCATCAGAACCTGAGATCACATCTAAGAAGAAAGCAACACGGGGCAGGAAAGTCTATGTAATCGATTATGGAAGCACAGCATATGTCGTTTTGTTAGATAACACCCTGGGAGACAACAGAGCAGTGTGTGTAAATAGCTACAATGGAAACCATATACTTACGACTTAATTTTGATACAGAACTGTGGTCATGTGTAATCTGTTTTCATTATGATAAGAAAACTAGAGTTCAGTGGATTATATTTGGAATCTTTGGTTCTGTCATTCACTTTTTTCTCAAATAAGATGACAAATTAATAGCTCAGTTGGTTACAGTGAAAGACACCTCAAAAAGTCAGCCCGGCTAGCTCAGTCGGTAGAGCATGAGACTCTTAATCTCAGGGTCGTGGGTTCGAGCCCCACGTTGGGCGTCCTTTTTAAATACAAATTGAAGATGTTTCTTCGAGACAACGGAGCAAAGTCTGATTCTGTTCACATTGTATACAGTATTGCAACAAAATTACTTATTGGTCATTGTCAAATAGCAATTGCTATTGTAAAAAGCATGCATCGTTTATAGCTATAACGATATTGAAATAAATAATCTTACTTTTTTGGGTTGACTTCAATCCGTTTCTTTTTTTTAGAATTGTCTTAACATCATTCATGGAGCATCAGTTGGTATGTGCGTAAACCCAATCGGGCCTTGATACGACCCCCTAGTGTGTGCTGAAATAAATAATGCGGTTTTCTACATGAACAAATGCAGCTTGTCAGAATGGCCGAGTGGTCTAAGGCGCCAGACTCAAGGACTCTGTCTTTCTAAAGAATTGTGTGTTCTGGTCTCTGAATGGAGGCGTGGGTTCAAATCCCACTTCTGACAGTTGACTTTTACTTATTTTTAAAAATAATAAATTTCAGCACTCAATACCATTTTAATTTCCATTTTAAATCGGACTAAAATAGTGTTCCTAACACAGAGTGCATTTTTGTTGTAAACAGACTACTTGTTAACGTCACTGAAAAATATTTTGTGTCCAAACATGTTATTTAACTTGATTGTTTTAAAATTCCAAATAACATATTACTTTGAAAAACATCTCCGTCGACCACTGGATCGTGGTCTCAGGCTGGGATGTGGACCATTGAGAACAGTATAAACCATCTATTACTAGACGCAGCTTACAGGGGAAATGCCCTCGTTTAACATGCTAGGATGATCGACTTCGGCATTCTCCAACTGTTGTTTACATTTTCTAACACGTTATGAGGAAGAACAATATTTTGGTGTCCAAACATGTGTTATTTAATTTGATTGTTTTAATATTCCAAATAACATTACTTTGAAAAACATATATTTTTTAATACAGTCCTATTTGAGTATTTAAAATACGGTTATATTCAAATGCCAGCAACGGTGTGTTAATTTAACGAAGCGCCTAACGCCGCTCGGAAAGTTCGCATTTTTAAATCCTAACGGTCTCTCCTCAGCTGAGCGGAATGTTCACGAGCCGGTTGCCTAGCAGCGTCTCCCCCTCCTTCTCTGCCCCGCCCTCTCGTCCTCTCTCGTTGTACCAGCTAGGAGTTCAAATTTAGCTTTGTTATATTAGCGCAACTCTTTACTAACTTTTACAAATTAGCTTATTAGGGGCTTCGTGTTTTTAAGATGGTTCAGGTGCAGTCCGGACAGACTGACTGGAGCATCATTACAGTATACCGCACTGCGCTCAGCTTTGTGTGGCCGCTGATACACAAAATAATGAACGACTGTTTAAATAAATCACATGTATTGCTTTTTAATGCTAAATATGTATCTGGTATTCTAAGTATTATCAACAATTAATAATTCAGCTCTATTCATATTCAGAATGTAATATAGAATCGGTGATATAATGGGGCAAGTTCAGCATAGAAGAGGGGTTCTTGGTCTCAGTTCAGCTCCTTCTACATGGCACAAGGCAGCCTCAGCTCAACAGAGGAAGCTGGTGGTCAATGAGGTGCAAAAACAGGAGGAGAGGATGAGGTGTATAAAGGCCATTTCCCAGGCCAAACAGGGAGAATGGATGAGATGGGAGAGTGTGGAACAACGCAAGATTGGCTGGCAAGACCTATGGTCAATGGAACAGAGCAGGATCAGTTTCCTCATCAGGTCAACATATCATGTTCTCCCATCACCACAGAACCTAAACCTCTGGGTAGGAGAGGATCCCTCATGTCCTTTGTGTTCATCACCTGCAACATTAAGGCACATTTTGACAGGATGTAAGGTGGCTCTTAGCCAAGGACGGTTTACTTGGTGCCATGACCAGGTGCTGCGATGTTTGGCCTTAGCATTGGAAGACAAGCGTAACATGACCAATAAGTTGCCACCTGTTCCATCAAAACATTACACACAAAAGACAACATTCCTCCGCCCAGGAGAGCAACCACCAAGAAAAGGTGTTAAAACCAATCCTCGCCCAGGACAACTGGAAGCTGCTAGAGACTGGAATATGCTGGCAGATGTTGGTCAACGGCTTATTTTTCCACCTGAGATTGCCACCACTAACCTTCGACCAGATATTGTCTTGTGGTCTGGATCAGCATGCCTTGTTCACCTGGTAGAGTTAACAGTGCCATGGGAGGATGCTATAGATGAGGCGTATGAGAGGAAGAAACTGCGGTATGCTCAACTAGCCACTGAAGCGGAACAGCGAGGATGGAGAGTTCGGGTTTACCCAGTGGAAGTGGGTTGTCGACGATTTGTGGCACACTCTACAACCCGGTTTCTCAGAGACGTCGGATTCAGTGGCCAAGAGTTGCGTCGCACAGTGAAGAACTTATCTGAAGCAGCAGAGAGGAGCAGCAACTGGCTGTGGTTGAGACGGAAAGATTCTGGCTGGGGACAGGTAAGTAAGCTGGGCTGAGTTGAGTGGGGGACGGAGGGGGGTGATGCTGGGATGCCAGAATCACCGTCGAGCCCTCTTGAGGTGTCGTGGGCTAGTCGACGAAACACTGAGGATGGAAGGTGCCCACTTGAAAACCCCAGAGATGTACCCTACTTAGCTCAATCCAGACGGTTGTCATGCTGATGCGCTGGGGAGGCCGCACTTTGGTTGATCCCTGGAGCCAGCATTACACTTCAGCCATTAACACCAGACAGAAGGATATCTACATCATCATATGGAAGGAAACGTAAATGGAGGGAGACACATATGGATCACATTAGTTTACTGTAAAGCTACGTCTTAGTTGGTGCTTATCTTGGCGAGAGCCGAGTTCAAATCAGCATGAAGTTTTAACATCTACTCTCGTGTAATGGAAATCTTAAAACTATCAAACTGACTGGAAACATGGAACACATTAATTGCGATCGATTCGATACCAATAGGATTACATAAGAGCTGTTGTGTATAGACAATGTCATAAACGCCGAAATGAACACGGACGGCCTTTATTAAGGGCTGACTCGTTTAGATGTTCGAGAGATCTAGGTGTACTGGACAAATCTACTGGATTTTTTTTCCAAATCGTAAGTGTACCGCCTGTGATAATACATTTAAAACTAAGAAAATGCACAAGCCATACAAAAAAAAAGAGTACAGTATCTTACAAGTGATTGTGCTTCAGCTCATGTCATTAATGTGATTTCTTGTCCTAGCCATTTGCAATATGATGGTAAAACTACTAGACAGTTACAATTGCGCATTAATGAGCGAGCATAAAAGTTAAATTAGGAGAAAATATATTCATCCACCACTAGCTAGACATTTTGTAGATGCCAAACATTCCGTTTCAGATCTTAAATTCTGTGGCATACAAACATTTTCAAGATCGCAGTGGTGGTAATGTCACGGGTGACGAATGTGTTGATTATTATTTTATTCAGTGTTATCACTTATGATTTTTGAATTTTAATTGGATTGGTTTTCCTTTTTTGCACAGTTTGTTTATTTGAATGATTGTGTTATTTTTGAGCATTAGATGCATTTTAATGTGTATTTGTTCACTTAACCATACGTCATCCACTCTCTGGTCCAGACCTCCTCTTAGGGCTCCTGTCCAGATGCCTGTTTGGGCAGCCCTCTCCATAGGGTGCTGCGCTTCAGCTGAAGTCCTCAGGAGAGATCCTGATATCCTGACATAAACCACGAACGCAAAGGTTCTTGTCCGTACCTCTTTTCAAATGTCTTCAATCACCAAATTCCGCAGTCCTCCCAGAGTGAGTCTACGAGAAAAAATAACAAAACGAAACTGACACTGTCCGTCCACAAAAAAACCCCAACCACTCGCTGTCTAATCTCGTCCTCTTTATTTTCGTTTACTTCCCTCAGCTTCTCTCTCTTTCCTATTCCGGTATCTCCTAGTTCCATGCTCCCAGTCTCTTAGTTCCTCACCCTTTTTATACCTCAAAGCCCTTCTAATTCCAGGTGTGTACAGTTACCTGCAATTGTTTGGGGCGGGACCTGAGGTCCGTGTGCACAGTGCTTCTGATAAACAAAACAAAAAAATACTTTAATTACGAACTCCGTTTCACCCGTGCACCAAACAAAACAGACAAATAATAATCAACACAGCAAAATCACAGTGCAAAGCAAACAGAAAATTATGAAAATTATGAAAAGAAAAAAAAACGATCTAAATAAAATGTTCACACACGATCTAAATAAAATATTCACACAATACTAATTAATACGTGCAGAAAATAAATAAATAAACACAGGCATATGATTCCCAGCCAATACAACTGTGTTTATGCCCACGTTTCAAATAATGAAATTTATAAAAGCAAATCGCATTGTTTTATGTTTTCTTTACTTTAAAAGCTGAGAATCAAACACACTTCCGACAACTTCATAGCCCTGCTGGCTACGAACAAGTATTGAGTTGGCTGTTTCCCATGACCCTGGTGATACCGCGTGTTTTCCTAGTATCAGCGTCGGCATTACCATGTGTTTGGCATGCTTGCTGTACACTCTAGCATTGCATAACAAGCTGCCGTTACTCCTGGACTTCGTGGCGCAACGGTAGCGCGTCTGACTCCAGATCAGAAGGTTGCGTGTTCAAATCACGTCGAGGTCAAAGCCGCCTTTGTTTTTATTCTGCACTATTTCATTTTTTAACGTGTTTGAATTTGACTGTTTCCGGACATTTATTTATACAATTTAGCCTATACAACATATTGATTGTATAGCGATCAAACAGATATTTATTGTATTGCGATTCATTTGTATGTTTCATTTGATACAGCACAATAAACTAAAGTGAATCCGAAATTACTGTTGACCAGTCTTCATTGACACAGTTGGGTAATAAAGTCATATTAACACTTCCTTGCATGAGATAGTGAAAATGTGCGTAACCTTTCAGTAAGTATTTTAAATTCATTTGGGAAGGTTTAAGATTGTGAAGAAGTTTAAATATGCTGCGTATTTGCGCATTGGGAACTTTGCATAATGACGTTTTTATTAATGCCACTTTCTTACGGACAGTAGTCAGGGTGATGATACAAGACCAGAGCCAATAAACCTGTTATTTGCTTGTCCTTTCACTACCATATTCTATTGTGATTGTTCAGAATACGCGTGAATCCTGAAAACATCTCGTTAATATTTAAACAAAGCCAGCAGTCACTTTATTGATCACCCTGTGGATTAACCGCTATTGGAATACAGATGATTGTGTTAAAGATGTTAAAAGACTTTCTATGTACACGTTTTAGAGCTTAGCGTTTCTTGAGGCAGTTCAAGCGCGGCACTTTCAGGCAACCAGTTCCAGTGTTTGACTTTTGGACTTACTCTGGAAGGAATACAAAAAAAAAAAAAAAAAAAACATTTGTTGAGAACCGCATTTGGGAGAAAACTTAACAGTTTCGAAAAGCATTTGTAAAGGCATCGGATTCTGTTATGGTGTTGCCGAGCTGTTGAACGTTTTTCATTACAGGTTTACTGGATTGCCAAAAAGAATGCTATCTCGAAACCTCAGTCTTGTCACGCCGTAATAGCTCAGTTGGGAGAGCGTTAGACTGAAAATCTAAAGGTCCCTGGTTCGATCCCGGGTTTCGGCAAACAACAAGACGATATTGGTTGTGTATTATTTTGAACTAAAAAAACAGAGCACATTTATTCTTCAGCGTAATTGGATGAAATAACAGCGTATCAGAGTGCCATTTTCTAATGTGATTAAGAAATGCAAAAAACATCGTCCCTGGGTGGGCTTGAACCACCAACCTTTCGGTTAACAGCCGAACGCGCTAACCGATTGCGCCACAGAGACCACCCTGTTAAGCATCCAAAGCATACGGGAGTGATGAGCAAGGCGAGATGCTGCAGAACGTGATCGAGGGAGCAGAAGTCATCAGAACCTGAGATCACATCTAAGAAGAAAGCAACACGGGGCAGGAAAGTCTATGTAATCAATTATGGCAGCACAGCATATGTCGTTTTGTTAGATAACACCCTGGGAGACAACAGAGCAGTGTGTGTAAATAGCTACAATGGAAACCATATACTTACGACTTAATTTTGATACAGAACTGTGGTCATGTGTAATCTGTTTTCATTATGATAAGAAAGCTACAGTTCAGTGGATTATATTTGGAATCTTTGGTTCTGTCATTCACTATTTTCTCAAATAAGATGACAAATTAATAGCTCAGTTGGTTACAGTGAAAGAAACCTCGAAAAGTCAGCCCGGCTAGCTCAGTCGGTAGAGCATGAGACTCTTAATCTCAGGGTCGTGGGTTTGAGCCCCACGTTGGGCGTCCTTTTTAAATACAAATTGAAGATGTTTCTTCGAGACAACGGAGCAAAGTCTGATTCTGTTCACATTGTATACAGTATTGCAACAAAATAACTTATTGGTCATTGTCATATAGCAATTGCTATTGTAAAAAGCATGCATCGTTTATAGCTATAACGATATTGAAATAAATAATCTTACTGTTTTGGGTTGGCTTCAATCCGTTTCTTTTTTTTTAGAATTGTCTTAACATCATTCATGGAGCATCAGTTGGTATGTGCGTAATAAACCCAATCGGGCCTTGATACGAGAACCCTAGTGTGTGCTGAAATAAATAATGCAGTTTTCTACAATAACAAACGTAGCTTGTCAGAATGGCCGGTTGGTCTAAGACGCCAAACTCAAGGACATTGTCTTTCCAAAGAATTGTGTGTTCTGGTCCCTGAATGGAGGCGTGGGTTCAAATCCCACTTCTGACAGTTCAATTTTACTTATTTTTAAAAGGAATAAATGTGTTCATTTTACTATAAAAGATTGTTTTAAGGAAATCAACAGCTAATACCAAACTCTTGTCAGCACTCAATACCATTTTAATTTCCATTTTAAATCAGACTAAAATAGTGTTCCTAACACAGATTGCAATTTTTGTTGTAAACAGACTACTTGATGAAGTCACTGAAAAATATTTTGTGGCCAAACATGTATTTAACTTGATTGTTTTAATATTCCAAATAACATATTACTTTGAAAAACATCTCCGTCGACCACTGGATCGTGGTCTCAGGCTGGGATGCGGACCATTGAGAACAGTATAAACCATCTATTAGTGGATGTAGTTTACATGAGAAATGCCCTCGTTTAACATGCTGGGATGATAGACTTCGGCATTCTCCAACTGCTGTTTACATTTTCTAACACGTTATGAGGACAAATACAAAGTTGGACACTTTCCTTGTAAGTGGGGGTAAGCACAAGTTATTTTCAGGTGTAATGTCTTTATTTAAGCTCAATCTAGTCCTGCGTAGTGCAAATCACATTACTGTTTAAAGTGTTCTTAAATTGTTTAAAACATTAGCAGTGATCCATTTGAAATTTGCTTAATGATTTAAACAACTGAACTTATTGTCAGCTCGGTGCTGAGAAGAAAACACTCCCACTCCTCCTGGTGGATACCGAGACCAATCCCTTCAAAACAGTTTCACTCTAGAAATGATCCTTGCAAATATAGTCTTGTCTTTTATTGGCAGACCGTCACCCCCAGCTGGCAAGCTCTACTTCATATGATACAATGACTGGGCAACAACGAGGTGTTACATTAACAATACAAACTAACTTGAGACAGCCAAGCCGTTAAAGCATACCTTAAGTTTGTCATGTGATACAAAAGCAAGTTTTGGCATTTTTGCATTGCCTGCCTCGTCAAAGAAGCTCGAGCCACAGCACACAGCGCTGCTGCATCGGGACACATAGGTGGATTTTAAAGCGACTGAATCAACGAGCTGAGACTACTTTTTGAAGAAATTGAAAACATGCCTCTCGTCGAAATATTTGCTATTTAATTAAAAAAATGTTTCGAATTTGCAAATGGCAGACTACATTGCCTTGCCCCCCCCCCCCACAAAAAAAAGACAATCTGAATTGCTCATATCAAGCTGCGATGTAGCCTATGAGAATCTCTGACACAATTCGAGGGGAATTAGCTCAAATGGTAGAGCGCTCGCTTCGCATGCGAGAAGTAGCGGGATCGATGCTCGCATTCTCCAAATAGTTTTAACGTATCTGCGTATTTAGTCCCAACGCATTATGGAGATAAATACAAAGTGTGACAATTCTTTGTAACAGAGACGCCCGCCCTACATGTGTATTTTAAAGCACATTCTCCTAATTTGTAATATTCCCAAGACTGAAAAACTGCAGTGCGCCGTCCATCGTATGTCTTCCGAGAAACACAAAGGGAGATTATTTATTTATTTATTTATTTATTTATTTATTTATTTATTAGCAATTAAAGAGTTTGTGTTAATTGAGAATAAAAATAAATGGCTTGAAGTTTGCTTTCATTTGTAACGTGTTTATAATGAAATATCGGTTCTTGTGTTTTTACCAATCATTGTACTGTATACTAGCTACTGTTGCATGTCCATGATTTTGTTCCTCAGCTTCCCATATGGTCTAGCGGTTAGGATTCCTGGTTTTCACCCAGGCGGCCCGGGTTCGACTCCCGGTATGGGAACGTTCTTGTTATTGTCATTTTGTTACAGAACTGTGGTCATGTGTAATGTGTCTTCAATATGATAATAAAGCTACAGTTACTCGATATATATATATATATATATATATATATATATATATATATATATATATGTATATATATATATATATATATATGTATGTATATATATATATGTATATATATATATATATATATATATGTATATATATATATATATATATATATATATATATATACTGAATGATGCAAATGTATTTGACTCTATTCACATTCCCATCGCGTGGAACCATCGCAGTTTGTTTTTAGATTATATTAATCCCTGGTCAAGACAAAGTCTCTCTGGGGTGGGACGATCATTAAGAATGCGGATGTAAGGTCTCCGGTCCCATCATAGAAGCAATATAGTTTATTCACCAATAAATACCTACACATTTATTTATGTTTCTTTTTTTGGTAAATTAACACATTATTGCATTCTGTCATGTCACGCTGTGCACTCTAGGAATGCATAACAAGCATGCACTACGCCAGGACTTCGTGGCACAACGGTAGCGCGTCTGACTCCAGATCAGAAGGTTGCGTGTTCAAATCATGTCGAGGTCAAAGCCGTCTTTATTTCTATTCCACAATATTTCATTTTTTAACGTGTTTGGATTTGAATGTCTCCGGACATTTATTTATACAATTTAGCCTACACAACATATTGATTATAAAGCGACAAACAAATTACTTCCTGGGGGGGGGGGGGGGGGGGGGCAGTTCAGTTTCAATCAAGTTCCAGTCTCTCTGCCATTATCTTGCGCTGCTGTGTTTGGTCAGGTAAAAAGGGCGTGACCAGAGCGGTATGGGCAATCCCGTTAGGTAGCTTGCATGTCAATCTCTCCTTCTTTTCTATTTATACACCCAGCACTGCTTCCGCCCTTCGTCTGTGTTTGTTTTTGGTCTGTGTTTGTTTTTTTGTTGTTCGCTCCTTTCACTGCAGGTAATTTCTCTGCTCAGCGCTGGTAGACAGTATCAGCTATTTTCCTACCTGCTCAGGTGATTCTTTTCATCATTCAGCTTTTGTATTTTTCTGCAGGAGCTCCAACGTTAGTCTTCTCTGCTCCCTCCAGTCTCCAGCGCAGCTACAGCGCCGTTCAAAGCGCAGCGTCATTCTCAGCTTGCTCTGCGTTCTCATCAGAAAGACTGTTCCGACGTCACCGCTGCACTGCAACTCTCTACACCGGCGCCTCACAGACCATGGTTACCACGGCAACGCCTCATCGAGTGACTACTGGGAGTGGTAAGTTGCCATGGCGACCAGGCAGCTTTAACAGGCAATGCGAGCCTGTGCCTCACTACTGCAATCTTCTGGCTCCTGCTGCTGCGCTTTTGCAACATGAGAGCTTAGCTTCAACTCGCCGAATTATGACATCTAAATACTGCAGGCTCCTCTTCTAGACCTACGTTAACTTACTTATATCATCACTAACTGTTCTAAAGCAAACATTTTATCCATAGACAAGGATTTTAATCGCAATAACCAAATATATGCTACCCTGCTTCACTGAAGCCAGTAGTTTCAATTCCAATCGCAACCTCGAGATGGCAGCATAACACCACAAACTACATAATTTAAACTGATTTGCTATCGCTGCGAATCTCGCACACTCCAAACTTTCTATCAATTCCTGCAGTTCGTTGTCTTTCCGAGGGATTCTCAGTCCCCTCCTGCCTCAACCTCTTTTGCTTCATATATTAACTTGATTATTTCAAATCAAAACCCCTCCCTTCGAGGATCTGGTCATGAAGCCATGCTTATCAGCTTTCTGAGATGTTAAGAATCCACTGTCACATTAATTTTCCAGCTTCCTTGCATCAGGCCATTCCTGCAACCTTTTTGCTCCCTGATTTGCACTTCCTCATTTGCCCCCAACTTCATCAAGGCACTTAATACAACTTTCAAAGTCCATTTCATTCAATTTGAGCTTCCAGGCACATACGGAAACTATGTCCTACGATTATCAACATTTCAGTCAAGAGTCCTCCAACACCGCAATAGACAATACACTCTTAGACTGCTCCTGATCAAATCAATAGGTTTTGCAGCAGCCTCCGAGCAACACATTCTCATCCTCTCAGGTTCTGCAGAGGCCTCAGATCTACGCATTCTTCATCTCTGCCCAAAGGCAGACCCATCTCCGACATCATCTTAAACGCCTTAACTCTCAAATACCAATTTCCACTGCATTCAGCAGCTCTCTGCTCTCTACAGCAGGCCACTGCACACTACTGACAGCATTCCACCGTTTCTCTGTTTCCGTCTGTCCTAAACGGAGGGGGTTCTCTGTTTTTGTCTCTCCTAAACGGACCCGAGACACATTTCCAAAGCTCTCCACGCTGCCCAGCTGACAGCTTAGCTGCCTGAGGATGCCGCACTGAGTTGCGAAGGATCTGTCCTTTTGTCCTGTTGGTCCCCTTCCTGTCTCTTGTTCCACTAAATGCCCAGCAGCCAGAGGATGCTGCCTGACCCGTCGGGAGCGAGTGTCAGATTGTTGTATGTTATGTGTTTAAACTTTGCTCTTTCTCTCTCACTTTTACGTCACCCCTCTCAAGCCCTCGTAGGCAACCAGTGAAATGTGAGGTGATGTGAATAGAGACAAATACATTGCATCATTCTGTGTATATATATATATATATATATATATATATATATATATATATATATATATATATATAATTTCAAGTAACTGTAGGTTTATCATCATAATGAAAACACATTACACATGACCACAGTTCTGTAACAAAATGACAATAACAAAGACGTTCCCATACCGGGAGTCGAACCCGGACCACCTGGGTGAAAACCAGAAATCCTAACCGCTAGACCATATGGGAAGCTGATTAACAAACTCCTGGACATGCAACAGTAGCTAGTATACAGTACAATGATGGTAAAAAACCACTAATTCATTACAAACACGTTACAAATTAAAGCAAACTTCAAGCCATTTATATTTATTCTCAATTAACACAAACTCTTCAATTGCTAAAAAATATAAAAAATATCCCTTTGTGCTTCTCGGAAGGCATACGATGGAGGGCGCACTGCAGTTTTTCAGTCTGCGGGAATATTACAAATTAGCAGACTGCTTTAAAATACACATGTAGGGCGGGCGACTGTTACAGAGAATTGTCACACTGTATGTATCTCCATAATGCGTTGGGACTAAATACGCAGATATATTAAAACTATTTGGAGAATGCGGGCATCGATCCCGCTACTTCTCGCATGCGAAGCAAGCGCTCTACCATTTGAGCTAATTCCCCTCGAATTATGCCAGTGATTCTCATTGGCTACATCACAGCTTGATATGAGCAATTCAGATTGTCAGATTTTTGGCAATGTAGTCTGCCATTTGCAAATTCAAAAAATAAATGGATTAGCTAAATAGCAAATATTTTGACTAGAGGTATGTTTTCAATTTCTTCAAAAAGTAGTCTCAGCTCGTTGATTCAGTCGCTTTAAAATCCACCTCTGTGTCCTGATGCAGCAGCACTGTGTGCTGTGGCTCGAGCTTGTTTGACGAGGCAGAAATTAAAATGTTATTAAGTGCTGACAAGAGTTTGGTATCAGCTGTTGATTTCCTTGAAAATCTTTTATAATAAAATGAACACATTTATTCATTTTAAAAATAAGTAAAAGTCAACTGTCAGAAGTGGAATTCTTTACAAAGTCCTTGCTTGTGCTAGAGTGCTGCAGCAAGTTAGTTTTTGTAGTTTGACAGGTTTGTCTCTGTGGCGCAATCGGTTAGCGCGTTCGGCTGTTAACCGAAAGGTTGGTGGTTCAAGCCCACCCAGGGACGATGCTTTTTGCATTTCTTAATCACATTAGAAAATGGCACTCTGATACGTTGTTATTTCTTCCAATTACACTGAAGAAAAAAATGTGCTCTGTTTTTTAGTTCAAAATAATACAAAACAAAAATATTCTTGCTGTTTGCCGAAACCTGGGATCAAACCAGGGACCTTTAGATTTTCAGTCTAACGCTATTTCGGCTTGACAAGACTCAATTTTTGAGATAACATTCTTTTTTAGAACAGCTTTAATATAATTAAGTACATTTCTAAACAATCCGCTAGTAACATATATAATCTCAAAGTGCTATAATTTATTTATGGAGATAGAAGATCCTTTTTGATTCACATTGTAATAGTTTTTGATCGAGATCACCACCACCGCGATCTTGAAATGATTTTTTGTATGACACAGAATTTCACATCTGAACCGGAATGCCTGGCATCTACAGGCATCTACAAGAACTCTGTCTTTCCAAAGAATTGTGTGTTCTGGTCTCCGAGTGGAGATGTGGGTTCAAATCCCACTTCTGACAGTTCAAATTTACTTATTTTTAAAAGGAATAAATGTGTTCATTTTACTATAAAAGATTGTTTAAAGGAAATCAACAGCTGATACCAAACTCTTGTCAGCACTCAATACCATTTTAATTTCCATTTTAAATCCGACTAAAATAGTGTTCCTAACACAGATTGCATTTTGTTGTAAACAGACTACTTGTTAACGTCACTGAAAAATATTTTGTGTCCAAACATGTGTTATTTAACTTGATTGTTTTAATATTCCAAATAATATATTACTTTGAAAAACATCTCCGTCTACCACTGGATCGTGGTCTCAGGCTGGGATGCGGACCATTGAGAACAGTATAAACGATCTATTAGTGGAAGTAGTTTACATGAGAAATGCCCTCGTTTAACATGCTGGGATGATCGACTTCGTCATTCTCCAACTGCTGTTTACATTTTCTAACACATTATGAGGACGAATACAAAGGTTGACAGCTTCCTTGTAAGTGGGGGTAAGCACAAGTTATTTTCAGATGTAATGTCTTTATTTAAGCTCAATCTAGTCCTGCGTAGTGCAAATCACATTACTGTTTAAAGTGTTCTTAAATTGTTTTAACATTAGCAGTGATTCATTTGAAATTTGCTTACTGATTTAAACAACTGAACTTATTGTCAGCTCGGTGCTGAGAAGAAAACACTCCCACTCCTCCTGGTGGATACCGAGACCAATCCCTTCAAAACAGTTTCACTCTAGAAATGATCCTTGCAAATATAGTCTTATCTTTTATTGGCAGACCGTCACCCCCAGCTGGCAAGCTCTACTTCATATGATACAATGACTGGGCAACAACGAGGTGTTACATTAACAATACAAACTAACTTGAGACAGCCAAGTCGTTAAAGCATACCTTAAGTTTGTCATGTGATACAAAATCAAGTTTTGGCATTTTTGCATTGTCTGCGTCGCCAAACAAGCTCGAGCCACAACACACTGCGCTGCTGCATCGGGACACAGAGGTGGATTTTGAAGCGACTGAATCAATGAGCTGAGACTACTTTTTGAAGAAATTGAAAACATGCCTCTCGTCGATATATTTGCTATTTAATTAAAAAAATGTTTTGAATTTGCAAAAGGCAGACATTAGGACAATCTGAATTGCTCATATCAAGCTGCGATGTAGCCTATGAGAATCGCTGGCAGAATTCGAGGGGAATTAGCTCAAATGGTAGAGCTCTCGCTTAGCATGCGAGAAACAGCGGGATCGATGCCCGCATTCTCCAAATAGTTTGAACGTATCTGCGTATTTAGTCCCAACGCATTATGGAGATAAATACAAAGTGTGACAATTCTTTGTAACAGAGACGCCCGCCCTACATGTGTATTTTAAAGCACAGTCTCCTAATTTGTAAAATTCCCCAGACTGAAAAACTGCAGTGCGCCGTCCATCGTATGTCTTCCGAGAAGCACAAAGGGAGATTATTTATTTATTTATTTATTTATTTATTTATTTATTTATTAGCAATTAAAGAGTTTGTGTTAATTGAGAATAAAAATAAATGGCTTGAAGTTTGCTTTCATTTGTAACGTGTTTATAATGAAATATCGGTTCTTGTGTTTTTACCAATCATTGTACTGTATACTAGCTACTGTTGCATGTCCATGATTTTGTTCCTCAGCTTCCCATATGGTCTAGCGGTTAGGATTCCTGGTTTTCACCCAGGCGGCCCGGGTTCGACTCCCGGTATGGGAACGTTCTTGTTATTGTCATTTTGTTACAGAACTGTGGTCATGTGTAATGTGTCTTCAATATGATAATAAAGCTACAGTTACTCGATATATATATATATATATATATATATATATATATATATATATATATATATATATATATATGTATATATATATGTATATATATATATGTATATATATATATATGTATATATATATATATATATATATATATATATATATATATATATATACTGAATGATGCAAATGTATTTGACTCTATTCACATTCCCATCGCGTGGAACCATCGCAGTTTGTTTTTAGATTATATTAATCCCTGGTCAAGACAAAGTCTCTCTGGGGTGGGACGATCATTAAGAATGCGGATGTAAGGTCTCCGGTCCCATCATAGAAGCAATATAGTTTATTCACCAATAAATACCTACACATTTATTTATGTTTCTTTTTTTGGTAAATTAACACATTATTGCATTCTGTCATGTCACGCTGTGCACTCTAGGAATGCATAACAAGCATGCACTACGCCAGGACTTCGTGGCACAACGGTAGCGCGTCTGACTCCAGATCAGAAGGTTGCGTGTTCAAATCATGTCGAGGTCAAAGCCGTCTTTATTTCTATTCCACAATATTTCATTTTTTAACGTGTTTGGATTTGAATGTCTCCGGACATTTATTTATACAATTTAGCCTACACAACATATTGATTATAAAGCGACAAACAAATTACTTCCTGGGGGGGGGGGGGGGGGGGGGGGCAGTTCAGTTTCAATCAAGTTCCAGTCTCTCTGCCATTATCTTGCGCTGCTGTGTTTGGTCAGGTAAAAAGGGCGTGACCAGAGCGGTATGGGCAATCCCGTTAGGTAGCTTGCATGTCAATCTCTCCTTCTTTTCTATTTATACACCCAGCACTGCTTCCGCCCTTCGTCTGTGTTTGTTTTTGGTCTGTGTTTGTTTTTTTGTTGTTCACTCCTTTCACTGCAGGTAATTTCTCTGCTCAGCGCTGGTAGACAGTATCAGCTATTTTCCTACCTGCTCAGGTGATTCTTTTCATCATTCAGCTTTTGTATTTTTCTGCAGGAGCTCCAACGTTAGTCTTCTCTGCTCCCTCCAGTCTCCAGCGCAGCTACAGCGCCGTTCAAAGCGCAGCGTCATTCTCAGCTTGCTCTGCGTTCTCATCAGAAAGACTGTTCCGACGTCACCGCTGCACTGCAACTCTCTACACCGGCGCCTCACAGACCATGGTTACCACGGCAACGCCTCATCGAGTGACTACTGGGAGTGGTAAGTTGCCATGGCGACCAGGCAGCTTTAACAGGCAATGCGAGCCTGTGCCTCACTACTGCAATCTTCTGGCTCCTGCTGCTGCGCTTTTGCAACATGAGAGCTTAGCTTCAACTCGCCGAATTATGACATCTAAATACTGCAGGCTCCTCTTCTAGACCTACGTTAACTTACTTATATCATCACTAACTGTTCTAAAGCAAACATTTTATCCATAGACAAGGATTTTAATCGCAATAACCAAATATATGCTACCCTGCTTCACTGAAGCCAGTAGTTTCAATTCCAATCGCAACCTCGAGATGGCAGCATAACACCACAAACTACATAATTTAAACTGATTTGCTATCGCTGCGAATCTCGCACACTCCAAACTTTCTATCAATTCCTGCAGTTCGTTGTCTTTCCGAGGGATTCTCAGTCCCCTCCTGCCTCAATCTCTTTTGCTTCATATATTAACTTGATTATTTCAAATTAAAACCCCTCCCTTCGAGGATCTGGTCATGAAGCCATGCTTATCAGCTTTCTGAGATGTTAAGAATCCACTGTCACATTAATTTTCCTGCTTCCTTGCATCAGGCCATTCCTGCAGCCTTCTTGCTCCCGGATTTGCACTTCCTCATTTGCCCCCAACTTCATCAAGGCACTTAATACAACTTTCAAAGTCCATTTCATTCAATTTGAGCTTCCAGGCACATACGGAAACTATGTCCTACGATTATCAACATTTCAGTCAAGAGTTCTCCAACACCGCAATAGACAATACTCTCTTAGACTGCTCCTGATCAAATCAATAGGTTTTGCAGCAGCCTCCGAGCAACGCATTCTCATCCTCTCAGGTTCTGCAGAGGCCTCAGATCTACGCATTCTTCATCTCTGCCAAAAGGCAGACCCATCTCCGACATCATCTTAAACGCCTTAACTCTCAAATACCAATTTCCACTGCATTCAGCAGCTCTCTGCTCTCTATAGCAGGCCACTGCACACTACTGACAGCATTCCATCGTTTCTCTGTTTCCGTCTGTCCTAAACGGAGGGGGTTCTCTGTTTTTGTCTCTCCTAAACAGACCCGAGACACATTTCCTAAGCTCTCCACGCTGCCCAGCTGACAGCTTAGCTGCCTGAGGATGCCGCACTGAGTTGCGAAGGATCTGTCCTTTTGTCCTGTTGGTCCCCTTCCTGTCTCTTGTTCCACTAAATGCCCAGAAGCCAGAGGATGCTGCCTGACCCGTCTGGAGCGAGTGTCAGATTGTTGTATGTTATGTGTTTAAACTTTGCTCTTTCTCTCTCACTTTTACATCACCCCTCTCAAGCCCTCGTAGGCAACCAGTGAAATGTGAGGTGATGTGAATAGAGTCAAATACATTGCATCATTCTGCAGTAACATTGCAGCAGTAACTGTAGGTTTATCATCATAATGAAAACACATTACACATGACCACAGTTCTGTAACAAAATGACAATAACAAAGACGTTCCCATACCGGGATTCGAACCTGGGCCACCTAGCTGAAATCCAGGAATCCTAACCGCTAGACCATATGGGAAGCTGATTAATGAGCCCCTGGACATGCAACAGTAGCTAGTATACAGTACAATGATGGTAAAAAACCACTAATTCATTACAAACACGTTACAAATTAAAGCAAACTTCAAGCCATTTATATTTATTCTCAATTAACACAAACTCTTCAATTGCTAAAAAATATAAAAAATCTCCCTTTGTGCTTCTCGCAAGGCATACGATGGAGGGCGCACTGCAGTTTTTCAGTCTGGGGAATATTACAAATTAGCAGACTGCTTTAAAATACACATGTAGGGTGGGCGACTGTTACAAAGAATTGTCACACTGTATGTATCTCCATAATGCGTTGGGACTAAATACGCAGATATATTAAAACTATTTGGAGAATGCAGGCATCGATCCCGCTATTTCTCGCATGCGAAGCGAGCTCTCTACCATTTGAGCTAATTCCCCTCGAATTATGCCAGTGATTCTCATAGGCTACATCGCAGCTTGATATGAGCAATTCAGATTGTCAGATTTTTGGCAATGTAGTCTGCCATTTGCAAATTCAAAAAATAAATGGCTTAACTAAATAGCAAATATTTTGACTAGAGGTATGTTTTCAATTTCTTCAAAAAGTAGTCTCAGCTCGTTGATTCAGTCGCTTTAAAATCCACCTCTGTGTCCTGATGCAGCAGCACTGTGTGCTGTGGCTCGAGCTTGTTTGACGAGGCAGAAATTAAAATGTTATTAAGTGCTGACAAGAGTTTGGTATCAGCTGTTGATTTCCTTGAAAATCTTTTATAATAAAATGAACACATTTATTCATTTTAAAAATAAGTAAAAGTCAACTGTCAGAAGTGAGATTTGCACCCACGCCTCCATTTGGAAGCCAAAACACACAATTCTTTACAAAGTCCTTGCTTGTGCTAGAGTGCTGCAGCAAGTTAGTTCCCTTTCAAGTCGAAAATAACCATCAAGGTATGGGACATTGCCGTCAGGCAGTAGGGATTGGCTGAGCTTTATGTCAAAGCTGCCGTGTAAGCCCGCCCCCCTGGGAGCTTACTATACGCAGCGCGCGGAGAGTCACTTCCTCTTTTGCCTTCAGCATCAGTAGCGGTAGGACTTAGAGCTATTTAACTGATTGTACTCACTAAAGCTTAGGCTTGAGAAGCTGGTTTATCCCCTTCTCCGTGTTTATTTCAGTTATACTCTCCGGAGTTATTATTGTTTATTATTATTGTTATTGTATTATTATTTAGGATTATATATTGTTTACATTATATATTCCTTTTCGCTTTGCTTCGGCATCGCGTTCTTCGTGGTCTCCATCTTTCCTCTGTTCTTAATTATTATTGTGTGGGTTTTTTGTATATATATTTTGTATATATATTTATATTTTATTGTGTATATATATTTTGTTATATATATATTGTATATTGTGTGTTCGGACGCGTGTTGCGTTGGCCTTGGCCCACGCGCATTTTGCATCCTCGGTCTAGTGTTATTATTATTATTATTATTTATTTCTTAGCAGACGCCCTTATCCAGGGCGACTTACAATTGTTACAAGATATCACATTATTTTTACATACAATTACTCATTTATACAGCTGGGTTTTTACTAGAGCAATCTAGGTAAAGTTCCTTGCTCAAGGGTACAACAGCAGTGCTTAGTGCACTTGGGGCTCAGTGCTCGATGCTCGACGCTTCGGCGCTCGGTGCTCGACGCTCGGTACACGTTCCATCAGCGCTTGGTGCTCGGTGCTCGACGCTCGGTGCTCGACGCTCGGTGCTCGGCGCTCGACGCTCCGTGCTTCGGTGCTCGGCGCTCGACGCTCGACGCTCGACGCTCGACGCTCGGCGCTCGGCGCTCGACGCTCGACGCTCGACGCTCGGTGCTCGACGCTTCGGCGCTCGACGCTCCGTGCTTCGGTGCTCGGCGCTCGACGCTCGACGCTCGACGCTCGACGCTCGACGCTCGGTGCTCGACGCTTCGGCGCTCGACGCTCGACGCTCGGCGCTCGACGCGCGCACCCTCGACGCTCGACGCACGCACCTCGGTGCTCGATGCTTCGGCGCTCGGTGCTCGATGCACGCACCCTCGACGCTCGACGCATGCACCTCTGCGCTCGACGCGGCGGCGCTTGACGCACGCACTTCAGGTGCTCGACGCTTGGTGTCCGACGCTTAGGCGTCCGACGCGTGCACCTCGGCGTGTGACGCGACAGTGCTCGACGCACACTCTTTGGTGCTTGACGTCAATACTAGACGCTTCGGCGTTCTATTATGTCTGGGTTCCACCATTGCGTGACCTGTCAGGACAAGTTGCCTGCCAGCGACCCTCAATGAGACTGCGTCGCATGCTTGGGGCCGGACCATGCCGCATCTGCCCTGGCAGATAGGGCATACTGCCAGCTATGTGCGGGGTTTCAGACACGCACCCTTCGCCAGAGAGCGAGGAAGGCAGTTGGAGGTCGTTCCCCATCCTTGGGCTCGTCCCACACCGTCTCTGCCCCACTGTCATCGATCGTGTCGCTGCCGGCGACGTCTCAGCTCCCTCTGAGCCCATCTTACCAGCTTACAGCTGGTCAGAGATCTCCAGCCAGGTGTGCTCGGGAACGTTCCCGCAGATCCTCCTCTCGCGGGGCTCGCCCCCATCGGGAGTCTCGATCCAGGTCTCGATCGCCTCGCCGGAGAAGGCACTCTCGCTCCCCTCGGAGGGGTAGGCGTTACCAGGACACATCTGGGGTGGCTGAGCTCACCTCCAAGATGTCACAATTTATGGAGCTCATGATGGGACAACAATCCCTCCTTATGACCCTAGTAAATGTGGCGCCTCGGGCCCCAGAGCTAGTAACCGGACCCAGCACTAGTCAGCTGACGGTTCCTCCACCAGTGCCCCAGGAAGTAGAGTGGGACGCCGATGCTGTCTCAAGGGACGCATCTGAAGCAGACCCGCTCTTTGAGGACACAGAGCCTGAGGTGGCATCCCAGCACTCTGGGCAGGACGACCCTGATGTGCTGGATACTAATGACCCTATCTGGTCAGTGGTGGAGAGGGCAGCCCGTCACTTAGGCGTGGACTGGCCTGCGTCAGAGCCAACACGACGCTCTTTATTTGAGTTGCCATCGGCTCCGCCGCTTCAGTCCAGGATGCTCCCGGCGTTCCCGGATTTTATTAAGGAGGTGCAGTCCACCTGGGGAGCCCCGGCCTCCGCCCCTGCAACTTCTCGCAAGGCTTCGGCTTTTACCATGCACGGGGCGAGCGAAGCTGGATTAGCGTCCTTTCCGCGAGTGGGCGCCGCGTTCGCCGTGCTAGTAAAGGCACCGACATTATCGGGGCTGGCTAAGGACCCTTCCTGCCCTAACAGGCAGTGTAGGATTACGGAGGCCCACCTAAAAAAGGGTTATGCCGCGGCTACAGAGGCAGTTAGACTGTCTAACATGCCCAGCCTCCTGACAGTCTACCAGGTGGCGCTGATTCGCGACCTGCCTGAGTCCCCATCCGTCGGACTTAGAACCGAGCTGGGTGCAGTTGCACAGTTTTTGGTTAAGCTGGCTCAGCTGAATGCGCGAGCACAGGGCAGGAGCATTGCTTCCCTTGTAGTGGCAAGGAGGCAGCTCTGGCTCTCACAGGCCAGGGTACAGGAGCCTGATAAGGCCCCGTTGCTAGATGCTCCTATATCCCCGGGGCACACGTTTGGCCTAGCGGTGGAGGAGATGCTGCAACGCTCCGTCAAGGCGCGTGAGGCATCGCAGCAGTTGGCTAAGTTGTGGCCAAGCAAGCCTTTCCAGCCAAGGCGGCCGCAGGAGCGCCAATGGCGCAGGGCGCCACCGCAGCGGCAAGCGCACCCACAGGGCAGTAAAACCGCCCCTTTGGGGGTTTCAGCACGCAGCCAACCCGCGTTTGCAAGACCGCAGCGCGGAGGGTGGCGCCCCAGAGGAGGTAGCAGACCACGCCCTCGTGGCTCTGGTCAGGCCCCTCGTGAGCGAGCGCAGCCTAAGCAGCCCTGAGAAACCCTGGCAGCCATTAACCCACCCCTACACTGTTCCACAGCTTCTGTTCTGGCAACAATGCACCAACGACATCTGGGTGCGCAAGACTATACTCACCGGGTACACCCTTCAATTCCGGTTAAATCCCCCCCCCCTTCAGGGGAGTGGTGGTAACTGCAGTGAAGGACTCGGTTCAGTCCTCAGCTCTAGCTCTAAAGCTATTTCGGCTTGCCATGTACGCATTGACGGGTTATCACCTGGTTGCCATTTCCTGGCATCTCAGTTCCTAAAGGGCGCAAGACGCTTGCGGCCTCCAAGGTTGACCAGTTTACCGTCTTGGAGCCTTGATGTGGTGCTAGAAGCCCTTACCAATGCACCGTTCGAGCCTCTCCACAGTGTGGATATGAAGTTCGTGTCTATTAAGACTGCGTTTTTGCTGTCAGTGGTATCAGCAAAGCGTGTGGGCGAGTTACATGCACTTTCAGTGCATCCATCATGTACTCGTTTCGCAGGAGACGGTTCTAAGGTCTCCATGCGTCCAAATCCGGCCTTTTTACCCAAGGTCATATCCCCGTTTCACATGAACCAACCAGTCGAGTTGATGGCGTTCCATCCTCCTCCTTTTTCTTCCCAAGAGGAAGAGCGGTTACACATGCTCTGCCCTGTGCGGGCATTGAGGTGTTATATTGATCGCACAAAGACTGTGAGGCAAACAGAACAGCTGTTCATATGCCATGGTTCTAAAACTTTGGGTCAGCCGCTGTCTAAGCAACGCCTTTCTCATTGGATAGTGGATGCTATTCAGTTAGCATATGATTCTATGGGCCTTCCGCCACCAGGGCAGTTGAAGGCACATTCCACTAGGGGTATGGCAACATCCTGGGCCCTCTTTAGAGGGGTGCCGATGTCTGACATTTGCGCTGCAGCCAGTTGGGTTACACCGCATACATTTACGAGGTTCTACCGGTTGAATGTACTGGAATCCACTGCTCCGTCATTTGGAGCATCTGTGTTGCACTCTATGATGCCTCAGGTTGCGGACGTCTAGAGTGGTTGACAATATGGTGTGACTATTCCACCTTGGGACAGGTGTCATTGCGAGCATAGACGCTGAGGCGCAGCTCCGCATATGTGTAGATGTACTGCCTACGCAGTTGCGTTATGACGTAAGGCTGTCCTACTGCCGAGAATCCTCCCTCGCGACGGCTTGGGTACACTGTTCCCATACCTTGATGGTTATTTTCGACTTGAAAGGGAACGATAGGTTGCGGATGCAACCCCGGTTCCCAGAAAGAGAAAATAACCATCAAGCCGCGAGGTCGCTCTGGAGGCCTTCACGGCCTGAAGGGCAAAAGAGGAAGTGACTCTCCGCGCGCTGCGTATAGTAAGCTCCCAGGGGGGCGGGCTTACACGGCAGCTTGCGCGGAGGCCAATCGGCAGCTTTGACATAAAGCTCAGCCAATCCCTACTGCCTGACGGCAATGTCCCATACCTTGATGGTTATTTTCTCTTTCAGGGAACCGGGGTTGCATCCGCAACCTATCGTTTTATTGGATAACACCCTGGGAGCTCGACAGAACAGTGTGTATGCATATTGCTAAAATGGAAACCAAATATACACGATTCAAATGGGAATCGTATTCAGATTTTAAGCACAAATTTGATAGACTTCACAGTGCAAAGGAGGAAGGCAGACAATGCAAATGAGGCAACTGGCTCCTACTTTTTAGATCATACGAGAAAATTGAACCCAATTAAGCTTTTAACCGCCTGCAGTCTGGAATGAGTTTGAAATGTTGTTGTAACACCTCACTGGGCAACAGCAATTGCATTATATGAAAGTTCCTGTTAATTTCTCAGCGGCACAGCTACCGGTGCCACTCAGAGTTGGAGGGAGACGGTCGGCCACTTGCCCATAAAACAATACTTTCCGGGATCATTTCTATAGTGATTTGCCAGCGAAATGCGTTTATAAAGTGTTTGGACTCGCTATCAACGAGGAAGAGTGAGAGTGTTCACTTTTGAGCGTGAAGGAGGCAGTGAGTGTTGATTTTTGGCCAACTGCTCCCTGTTATTGATGACCCCTCCAGTGTTCCTTAGGGGGCTGGAGGAAGCGGACACGTTCTGAGTGGGTATCTTGCCTAAAGGTACGCAAGACGAACTACAGTTGCAAAGCACTGCTGCTTTTTCGACGATTGATTAAAACTATCAATCTGACTGAAAACACGGATCACATTAATTGTGATCGGTTTGATACCAATAGGCTTACATGGCAGGTATTGTGTATAGACAATGTCATATACACAGAAATGAACACGGATAGTGTTTATTAAGGGCTGACTCATTGAAACGTTCGAGAGATCTCGGTGTACTGGACAAATATACTGGATTTTTTCCATGTCGTAATTGTGCCGCCTGTGATAATGCGTTTGAAACTAGAGATAATGTGAGATAATGTCTGTTACTGGCGGATAGTTTACAAATGTACTCAATTATGTTACAACTTTTGTGTCTACGAAACATATCTGTAACATTTATGTAATGCCTGTGTGGTTTTTTCATGAAGTTAATTTGCTAACAGACTGTTCTGATTTGTTTCTAACCGTGAAGCGATCGCTCTGTTTGCCGTATATTTTCTGTCTGTAAGAGGAGTGTCCTTGTGATCCCATATAGAATGCGACGAAACAGGTCGCCCTCCTTAATATAAACAGATAAAGAATAAGTTCACGCACACACCAGGTGATTTACTGTAGCGTCAGACATTGGAGGTTCAGCAGTGTACTGCAGTGTTGTGCAAAGTCGTCGGTGTAAGTCAGGATGGCCGAGCGGTCTAAGGCGCTGCGTTCAGGTCGCAGTCTCTCTGGAGGCGTGGGTTCGAATCCCACTTCTGACAAATCAGTTTGCTTATTTATTTCTTAAAACGTCCACCTAATGCTTGGTAATTTGATTTGTTTTTCTTGTTAGTATTCAAATCACAAGGTCGTTAAATGAGAGAAAGTCACCGCAAGCCTGCACCTCACCACATCCTTCACACTGTTAAACTGCCTCATTATGACGAGGCCTCTAATTATGCCTTTCCAATACTTTGAATGTGTTATTGTTCAGTTTAACATGAGAACATCTTGGTAGCACACATAATGTCCGCAGGACTTATTTTCCTCGGGTTCTAGTATCAAGTTTTGAGTGTGTGGCCGGTTAGCTCAGTTGGTTAGAGCGTGGTGCTAATAACGCCAAGGTCGCGGGTTCGATCCCCGTACGGGCCATGGCTTTTCTTCTTTAAAGAAACCACAGCATTTGTAATGGTGCCAAAATGAACAATCTTTAACAAAATGAACCGAAGCGATATGAAGTACAACCAGTAATATTTCAGACTTCCTGAGCTTTAAACATGTATTAACAATGAACACATACAATCAATTAAAAACAAAGCTTACGTAGTCGGCAGGATTCGAACCTGCGCGGGGAAACCCCAATGGATTTCAAGTCCATCGCCTTAACCACTCGGCCACAACTACATGCTCGCACGGTTAGTTGTGAAAATATCCAAAAGAAGTAAACGGCTCCCGCAGTAATGCTGTAGATGGCAGTATAGGCTAACTAATGAACCCAAGTCAAATGCCTTTGTTGAAACTCTATCAGATTTGTACAAGGCAAGCACACGTGGGAAAAGTAAATACAATATACTTTCTGTTAACGCTCATAATAATGAATACATCTTTATTTCAAAATACGTAGCTATTTAACTGATCTTTTCAAAACACCCCAATCCACAAAAACAAAGTAGTTATTTATTTCAACTGAAAAACTGACTTGCTTCATGGCTGCTGCCAGAGCACTCGAGAACGTTCTGTCTAGCGTGAGCGGACTAAGCAGATAACAAGATCTACAAAATATCACATGCCAATAAAACTTACCATAATTATGTTCATTTTATTATTATTTATTTAGCAGACGCCTTTATCCGTGGAGACTTACAGAGACTAGGGTGTGTGAACTATGCATCAGCTGTAGAGTCACTTACATTTACATCTCACCCGAAAAACGGAGCACAAGGAGATTAAGTGACTTGCTCAGGGTCACACAATGAGTCAGTGGCTGAGGTGGGATTTGTGCCGGGGGACCTCCTGGTTACAAGCCCTTTATCTTTAACCACTGGACCACACAGCCTCCTATAACAAAATCAGACCCCAGATGGGACTCGAAACCACAATCCATGGCTTAGAAAGCCAGTGCCTTATCCATTAGGCCACAAGGGCTGACACGAAAAGCACATTTGGTAGTAAAAAAGAAAGTGGGAACAATAGTATCGTTGTTTAATACATCCTATCCAAGCCATCGTTGGTGTTCAAACACAGCAGAGTGTTACATTGGGAAAGGGCCGTACTTGTCAGTACGTATTTGACATTCATGTGGGAAGATTTAAGATTGTGAAGAAGTTTAAATATGCTGCGTATTTGCGCATTGGGAACCTTACATAATTAGGTTTTTGATTAATGCCACTTTCTTACAGACAGTAATCAAGGTGACGATACAAGACCAGAGCCAATAAAGCAGTTATTTTCCTGTCCTTTCATTACCATATTCTAGTGTGCTTGTTCAGAATATGCGTGAATCGTGAAAACGTCTTGCCAATATGTGAACAAAGCCAGCATTCACTTTATTGATCACCATGTGGATTAACCGCTATTGGAACACAGATGATTGTGTTAAAGATGTTAATAGACTTTTAATGTACACGTTTTAGAGCTAAACATTTGTTGAGACAGTTCAAGCGCTGTAGCAGTGTTTAACTATTTCCTGGATGTTTGCCTTTTGGTCTTACTCTGGAAAAAGTAATAATAATAATAAAAAGTAGGCAAAACCATTTTTTGAGAAACCGCATTTGGGAGAAAAACTAACAGTTTGGAAACACATTTGCAAAGGCATTGGATTCTATTGTGGTGTTTCCGAACTGTTGAACGTTTCTCATTACATGCAGGTTTACTGGCTTGACAAAAAGGCGATTGACGAAAAGAATGCTGTCTCGATAGCAACATTGCGTCAAGCTGAAATAGCTCAGTTGGGAGAGCGTTAGACTGTAACGGTCCCTGCTTCGATACCGGGTTTTTGTAAACAGCACGACTAGGGTTATTTGTTCTTAATTAATTTTTTGAATTAAAAAAACAGCACACTTTTTCTTTAGTGTAATTGGAGGAAATAAAAACGTATTATAGTGCCATTTTCTAATGCGATAAAGAAATGCAAAAAGCATCATCTCTGCGTGGGCTTGAAACACCAAAATTTCGATTAACAGCCGAACGTGCTAACCGATTATGGTGTTTTATTAGATAACACCCTGGGAGCTCAACAGAACAGTGTGTGTGCATATTGCTAAAATGGAAACCAAATATACACGATTCAAATGGGAATCGTATTCAGATTTTAAGCACAAATTTGATAGACTTCACAGTGCAAAGGAGGAAGGCAGACAATGCAAATGAGGCAACTGGCTCCTACTTTTTAAATCATACGAGAAACTTGAACCCAATTAAGCTTTTAACCGCCTGCAGTTTGGAATGAGTTTGAAATGTTGTTGTAACACCTCACTGGGCAACAGCAATTGCATTATATGAAAGTTCCTGTTAATTTCTCAGCGGCACAGCTACCGGTGCCACTCAGAGTTGGAGGGAGACGGTCGGCCACTTGCCCATAAAACAATACTTTCAGGGATCATTTCTGCAGTTTGTTTTCAACAGAATTGCTAAACTATCTAGAGAGTATAAAGCATTCCTGCTTCAGAGGAAGTCTTCTGCCGGGATTTGGAGGGGCTTTCTTCAGGAGCTGTGGGGATGCCGATGCAACCAGGTGTGCGGAGGCACAATGTAATTCGTTTTACATTGTGCGGCAAAATTGAAGAGAATTACCTAACTAGAATCGACTTCAGTAGAAAGATTATCCAGAAAATGTTGGAGACTTCACCAAAAGACCTGAACTGTTTAATCAAGAGACCTGGAACTGAGGCAAGCTTTGATGTAAGTTTTGTAAATTCTAAAAAAATGGAAAAGTTTTTACAAAGATATAGAATGAGAAAGAATGAACTTCCTCTGAAACATTTTTTGGTTGAACCTCTGTCTGACCGGGAGATTAAAGTTGTGACTATACAGTTTTATAATGAGTCTGTTCATGAATATGACGTGGAAACATGGCTTAAGAGATACTGCAAAGTTACTTCATCTAGCCGCAAAGTTGTGGACAGAGATGGCGTGTGGAATGGAGCACGTCAGTGGCTCATTCAACTGTTTAAGGATCCAGAGGGGATTGGTGGGGTGCGTCACCTTCCCAGTAATGTGACTTTGGGGGCAGCTCGTGGGTTTGTTGTATACAATGGGATGCCGAAGCTGTGTCGTAACTGTGGACAACTGGGACACCTGGCTGTGAGTTGTTCTGTAACTAAATGCAAGAACTGTGGAGGGCCGCATGTAACTGCTCTCTGCCATGAGGAGAAACACTGCAATCTGTGTGGGGAAGAGGGCCATGTTTTCAAAACTTGCCCAGAGTTGTATACCAATATAGTTAAAGGACAGAGAGTAACACAACAGCAGGATGTTGAAAGGGAGGAGGAAGCCAGCAAAGAGAGAACAGAGGAACAGCAGGATGAAGACAGGAGTCTTAAAGAGGACCTGTATAGCTCAGAGTTTTCGGAAAATGAGCCTGATGTCTCTGCAGAGGAGGATAACAGTGATAATGAAATGGAGATAATACAGCTGACCGGTAAACGGAAGCCTGAAGAACAGGCTGTGGCTAAAACAAAAAAGAAAGTCTGGGGGGTTAATATTGCCCCTGATGTTGTGCACGATCAGGAAAGAGAGCATTTACTTGCACATATTGGGAAGCAAGAAAAGTGCCTGGCTGTGATTAGTAGTCCAGACACTCCAACTCGGGGGCTGGAAATTGAAAGAACTGATTTCCAGGGCTCTACATTTCTGGAGGAGGGAGATGTGCAGACATTCTCTGCTGTGTCTGTATTTTTGAAACCAGCAGTTGTAGCAGAGGGTGAGTCAGATAACAATGAAAAGGTGGCTACCATGGGCAAAGACAAAGACAAGATGGCTGCCACAAACAAAGACAAAGACAAGATGGCTGCCACAAACAAAGACAAAGACAAGATGGCTGCCACAAACAAAGACAAAGACAAAGACAAGATGGCTGCCACAAACAAAGACAAAGACAAAGACAAAGACAAAGACAAAGACAAGATGGCTGCCACAAACAAAGACAAAGATAAAGGAGTTGATAACAATACAATCAACGACAAGGATAATATTGAGAACACAAGAGGAGACTATCAGTGGCATAACGTGGGAGAGAAAAAGAAGGGGGATAAAAAGGGACAAACAAATGATTAAGTTTGGGTTTTTTTCTGTCATTCTTGTTTATACAATGATGCTATTGAATTTATGTTCTGTAAATGTTAGAGGTATTAAAGGGACTGATAAGAGAAAGAGTGTTTTTGGTTACCTTAAATCTATTAGTGCCGATATTATATTTTTACAAGAGTGCAGTATTTCCTTTTCAAATGATTAT
Source organism: Acipenser ruthenus (assembly GCF_902713425.1). Lineage (NCBI taxonomy): Eukaryota > Metazoa > Chordata > Actinopteri > Acipenseriformes > Acipenseridae > Acipenser > Acipenser ruthenus. Next base: position 9,418,859 of record NC_081220.1, read on the forward strand.
GCAAATTTAAAGAAGGAATGGAATGTTGGGATATCTGTGTGGGCGGGATCAAATGTAGAAAAGGCTGCAGGGTTGGGGATTCTGTTTAAAAACCCTCATATTGAAGTTAAATCTGTTTCTGATATAATTCCAGGGCGTTTGTTAGCAGTTGATATAAAGTCATGAAACAGAAATTCGTTTAGTGAATATTTATGGGGCTCAAACGTGTGCAGAGAGGGAACATATTTTTGAACACTTAAGATTGCTTTTAGTGAGCAACAAAACTCTAATAGTGGCGGGAGATTTTAATTGTGGATTGTTACCTGCTGATAAAAGGAAGCGGAATTTAGATGAATCAGGAAAATTGTTAAAAATAATAGTGAAAGATGCTCACTTGAAGGATGCAGCAAAATGCTTTTGCCCATTAGACCCTGGTTTTACATGGTTCAATAATGCACAGTCCTCCTTTTCTAGAATAGATTTTTGTTTCGTTTCACAGTTTTTAAATGTGAAAAATTTTGAATTGGAAACTGTTTTTTTTTCAGACCACAAGAGTTTGGTGGTATCTGTTGAACTGGTTAACAATTTTGAATATGGAAGAGGTTCTTGGAAATTTAATTGTGCATTATTACAGAATCAGGATTTGGTTCAGGCTTTTAAAAAAAGGTATACAGAGTGGAAAGAGTTGAAAGTGTGTTTTGATTCGGTGTGTGAATGGTGGGAAATGATCAAGAGTAGGACAAAAGGCTATTTTATATCACTAGGAAGGAGGAGGGCAGAGGAAAGGAAAAATAAATATGTTAAATTACAAAAAAGATTACAAAACTTGTTTGGGTTGCAGAGTCAGGGGTTTGATTTCCAGGAGGAAATAAGAGATATTAAGGAGAAACTGTACAAGATGTTTTTAGAAATGGAAAAAAAGGTTATGTTTAGGGCTAGAGTCAAGTACATGGAAGAAAACGAGACTTGTAGTAGGTTTTTCTTTAAAGTAATGTTTAGGAAGAAGAGTTGTCTACAAGGCTTGAGAACTGAGAATGGGGGAGTTCTGAAAGGGAAAGATGAAATGTTAAAAATTGCAGAGGAGTTTTATAAATCTCTTTATGAAAAGAGAGAAACAGATCCTGTAATACAAGATTTGTTTCTTAAAAGTCTGGAAACCAAGGTAACATTAGAAGAGAATAATGATTTGTTGAGGGATATAAATTTGGATGAGATTAAAGAAGCATGCTTTTCTTTTAAAACAGGTAAGACTCCTGGATCAGATGGGTTGCCCATAGAATTTTATTGCACCTTTTGGGAAGTGATTAAAGAAGATTTATTAGAAGTTTTCAATGAATGTTTGAGCAGTGGACTAATGAGCGATTCTATGAGGGAAGGGCTGATAACTCTCCTATTTAAAAATAAAGGGGAAAAAGAGGAGCTGAAAAACTGGAGGCCTATTAGTCTCCTCAATTGTGACTATAAGATCTTGTCCAAGATAATAATGTTTAGGTTTCAAAATATAACGGCAAAATTAATTGATCCTGACCAAGTATGTGGTGTTCCAGGAAGAGCTATTGCTGAGAATTTAGTATTGATTAGAGATGCATGTATCTATGCAAAGGAGAGAGATTCGCCTTTATGTTTAATTAATCTTGACCAAGAAAAGGCCTATGATCGGGTTGATCATTGTTTTATGTTTAAAGTTTTGGAGTACATGGGTTTGGATCAAAGATTTATTAGATGGGTGAAGATGCTGTACAGAGGCATCAGTAGTAAAGTGATTGTTAATGGATTTATGTCTGCTGGTTTTGAGGTGAAGTCAGGGGTGAGACAGGGGTGTCCTTTGTCACCCCTGTTATATATTTATTGTTTAGAACCTGCACTTTTGCGAATTAGAAAGAATACACAGATTGAGGGGGTGGTAATTCCTGGCTCTGATCATCAGGAGGTTAAAGCCTTAGCATACATGGATGATGTGACATTGATGTGTAAAGACTTCTACTCTATTCAGGAAGCTTTGAAAATTATGGTTTTATATGGGAAAGCTTCTGGTTCGAAAATTAATATGGAGAAAAGTGAGGCATTTTGTATGGGGGAGTGGGAGGAGAGAGATGAAATTAAGAAAATGTTAAAATTGAAGAATGATTACATTAAAGTTTTAGGCATGATTTTTGATAAAAATGTGAGTGGGGTAAGGAATTGGGTGGAGGTGATGAGTAAAGTGAGAAAGAAAATCACTTTCTGGAATCCCAGAAAGTTGTCAATGGAAGGTAAAATTTTAATAATTAAAGTGGTGTTTATGTCAATGCTCTTATATGTAGCAAAGGTTTTTCCTCCGGACAGAGCATCTTGCAAATCGATTAATAGGGAGCTGTTTATTTTCTTTTGGTGGGGGGAGAATGGAAAAGGTGAAAAGGGAAACTGTAATGTTGGAAAAGAAAAATGGAGGGAAAGGTTTTCCTAATGTCATTTTTTATTTGTATGCAAATTTTGTCTGTTTTCTAATTAACACAATTCTTCAGATGAATAAGAAATGCAGTTTCTTTGCCAGGTATTTTTTTGGACATTTTGTAAGAAAGATGGGATTAATTTATATAAATTTGACAGTGCCCTACAGTTGGATGATGCCTTTTGTATACAAGAAGGCTTCACGGTTTATTTTAGAATATGATCTGATGGATTGGCCAAAAGCAAAGTGGAAACCTAGAGATTTGCAGAAAAATAAACTGGCAAATGATAAATTAATCAAAGTTAATTTTCAATGTGCACACGTGTCAACAGTTGTGTGGAGAAATGTAGGATATCCTGGCTTATCTAATACTCAGAAGGATATAGCTTGGCTATCTGTACATGCACGCTTACCTTGTCGGCAGCTTATGTACAAAAGTCAAATGGCAATGACAGATACATGTGTCAGATCTGATTGTAAAGAAACTGAGTCGGTTGAACATGTCTTTTGTAACTGTAAGTTTGCTAAAGGATGTTGGGGGAGGTTAAAAGTGCTTCTGAAAAAATTTATCAAAACAAATGAATTGACATGTAATGTGATTATGTATGGGCCAAGAGGGGGTTTAAAAACAGATAATTGGAAGAAGGCATGGCTGATCATCAACAGTGCCAAAGAAGCTTTGTGGTTGTTGAGAAACATGAATCTGTATAATAAAACAAAAAATCAAGCAACAGAAATTGATTTTTGTAAAATTGTTTTTGGTAGAGTGAAAGATTATATATGGATGGATATTAAGAACTTGGGAAGAAACAATGCAATGAAAAACTGGAAAATTAATTCAATGACAGATTTATTTTTGTAAAATGTATGTTTTGGTGATGTGATTATGTAATGGATTTTCTAATAAACTTTTATATAAAGCACTGCTGCTTTTTCGATGATTGATTAAAACTATCAATCTGACTGAAAACACAGATCACATTAATTGTGATCGGTTTGATACCAATAGGCTTACATGACAGGTATTGTGTATAGACAATGTCATATACACGGAAATGAACACGGACAGTGTTTTTTTAAGGGCTGACTCATTTTAATGTTCGAGAGATCTAGGTGTACTGGACAAATATACTGGATTTTTTCCATGTCGTAATTGTGCCGCCTGTGATAATGCGTTTGAAACTAGAGATAATGTGAGATAATGTCTGTTACTGGCGGATAGTTTACAAATGTACTCAATTATGTTACAACTTTTGTGTCTACGAAACATATCTGTAACATTTATGTAATGCCTGTGTGGTTTTTTCATGAAGTTAATTTGCTAACAGACTGTTCTGATTTGTTTCTAACCGTGAAGCGATCGCTCTGTTTGCCGTATATTTTCTGTCTGTAAGAGGAGTGTCCTTGTGATCCCATATAGAATGCGAAGAAACAGGTCGCCCTCCTTAATATAAACAGACAAAGAATAAGTTCACGCACACACCAGGTGATTTACTGTAGCGTCAGACATTGGAGGTTCAGCAGTGTACTGCAGTGTTGTGCAAAGTCGTCGGTGTAAGTCAGGATGGCCGAGCGGTCTAAGGCGCTGCGTTCAGGTCGCAGTCTCTCTGGAGGCGTGGGTTCGAATCCCACTTCTGACAAATCTGTTTGTTTATTTATTTCTTAAAACGTCCACCGAATGCTTGGTAATTTGATTTGTTTTTCTTGTTAGTATTCAAATCACAAGGTCGTTAAATGAGAGAAAGTCACCGCAAGCCTGCACCTCACCATATCCTTCACACTGTTAAACTGCCTCATTATGACGAGGCCTCTAATTATGCCTTTCCAATACTTTGAATGTGTTATTGTTCAGTTTAACATGAGAACATCTTGGTAGAACAATCATAATGTCCGCAGGACTTATTTTCCTCGGGTTCTAGTATCAAGTATTGAGTGTGTGGCCGGTTAGCTCAGTTGGTTAGAGCGTGGTGCTAATAACGCCAAGGTCACGGGTTCGATCCCCGTACGGGCCACGGCTTTTCTTCTTTAAAGAAACCACAGCATTTGTAATGGTGCCAAAATGAACATTCTTTAACAAAATGAACCGAAGCGATATGAAGTACAACCAGTAATATTTCAGACTTCCTGAGCTTTAAACATGTATTGACAATGAACACGTACAATTAAAAACAAAGCTTACGTAGTCGGCAAGATTCAAACCTGCGCGGGGGAAACCCCAATGGATTTCTAGTCCAGCGTCTTAACCACTCGGCCACGACTACATGCTCGCACGGTTAGTTGTGAAAATATCCAAAAGAAGTAAACGGCTCCCGCAGTAATGCTGTAGATGGCAGTATAGGCTAACTAATGAACCAAAGTCAAATGCCTTTGTTGAAACTCTGTCAGATTTGTACAAGGCAAGCACACGTGGGAAATGTAAATACAATATACTTTCTGTTAGCGTTCATAATAATGAATACATCTTTATTTCAAAATACGTAGCTATTTAACTGATCTTTTCAAAACACCCCCATCCACAAAAACAAAGTAGATATTTATTTCAACTGAAAAACTGACTTGCTTCATGGCTGCTGCCAGAGCACTCGAGAACGTTCTGGCTAGCGTGAGCGGACTAAGCAGGTAACAAGATCTACAAAATATCACACGCCAATAAAACTTACCATAATTATGTTCATTTTATTATTATTTATTTAGCAGATGCCTTTATCCGTGGAGACTTACAGAGACTAGGGTGTGTGAACTATGCATCAGCTGTAGAGTCACTTACATTTACATCTCACCCGAAAAACGGAGCACAAGGAGATTAAGTGACTTGCTCAGGGTCACACAATGAGTCAGTGGCTGAGGTGGGATTTGTGCCGGGGGACCTCCTGGTTACAAACCCTTTATCTTTAACCACTGGACCACACAGCCTCCTATAACAAAATCACACCCCAGATGGGACTCGAAACCACAATCCATGGCTTAGAAAGCCAGTGCCTTATCCATTAGGCCACAAGGGCTGACACGAAAAGCACATTTTTAGTAATAAAGAAAGTGGGAACAATAGTATCGTGGTTTAATACATCATATCCAAGCCATCGTTGGTGTTCAAACACAGCAGAGTGTTACATTGGGAAAGGGCCGTACTTGTCAGTACGTATTTGACATTCATGTGAGAAGATTTAAGATTGTGAAGAAGTTTAAATATGCTGCGTATTTGCGCATTGGGAACCTTACATAATTAGGTTTTTGATTAATGCCACAATCTTACAGACAATAATCAAGGTGACGATACAAGACCAGAGCCAATAAAGCAGTTATTTTCCTGTCCTTTCATTACCATATTCTAGTGTGCTTGTTCAGAATATGCGTGAATCGTGAAAACGTCTTGCCAATATGTGAACAAAGCCAGCATTCACTTTATTGATCACCATGTGGATTAACCGCTATTTGGAACACAGATGATAGTGTTAAAGATGTTAAAAGACTTTTAATGTACACGTTTTAGAGCTAAACGTTTGTTGAGACAGTTCAAGCGCTGTAGCAGTGTTTAACTATTTCCTGGATGTTTGCCTTTTGGTCTTACTCTGGAAAAAGTAATAATAATAATAAAAAGTAGGCAAAACCATTTTTTGAGAAACCGCATTTGGGAGAAAAACTAACAGTTTGGAAACACATTTGCAAAGGCATTGGATTCTATTGTGGTGTTTCCGAACTGTTGAACGTTTCTCATTACATGCAGGTTTACTGGATGGACAAAAAGGCGATTGACGAAAAGAATGCTGTCTCGATAGCAAAATCACGTCAAGCTGAAATAGCTCAGTTGGGAGAGGGTTAGACTGTAACGGTCCCTGCTTCGATACCGGGTTTTTTGTAAACAGCACGACTAGGGTTATTTGTTCTTAATTAATTTTTTGAATTAAAAAAACAGCACATTTTTTCTTTAGTGTAATTGGAGGAAATAAAAACGTATTATAGTGCCATTTTCTAATGCGATAAAGAAATGCAAAAAGCATCATCTCTGCGTGGGCTTGAAACACCAAAATTTCGATTAACAGCCGAACGTGCTAACCGATTATGGTGTTTTATTAGATAACACCCTGGGAGCTCAACAGAACAGTGTGTATGCATATTGCTAAAATGGAAACCAAATATACACGATTCAAATGGGAATCGTATTCAGATTTTAAGCACAAATTTGATAGACTTCACAGTGCAAAGGAGGAAGGCAGACAATGCAAATGAGGCAACTGGCTCCTACTTTTTAAATCATACGAGAAACTTGAACCCAATTAAGCTTTTAACCGCCTGCAGTTTGGAATGAGTTTAAAATGTTGTTGTAACACCTCACTGGGCAACAGCAATTGCATTATATGAAAGCTCCTGTTTATTTGTCAGCGGCACAGCTACCGGTGCCACTCAGAGTTGGAGGGAGACTGTCGGCCACTTGCCCATAAAACAATACTTTCAGTGATCATTTCTATAGTGATTTGCCAGCGAAATGCGTTCATAAATTGTTTGGACTCGCTATCCACGAGGAAGAGTGAGAGTGTTCGTTTTTGAGCGTCAAGGAGACAGCGAGTGTTTTTTTTTTTTGGCCAACTGCTCCCTGTTATTGATGACCCCTCCAGTGTTCCTTAGGGGGCTGGAGGAAGCGGACACGTTCTGAGTGGGTATCTTACCAAATGGTACGCAAGACGAACTACAGTTGCAAAGCACTGCTGCTTTTTCGATGATTGATTAAAACTATCAATCTGACTGAAAACAAGGATCACATTAATTGTGATCGGTTTGATACCAATAGGCTTACATGGCAGGTATTGTGTATAGACAACGTCATTTACACAGAAATGAACACGGACAGTGTTTATTAAGGGCTGACTCATTGAAACGTTCGAGAGATCTCGGTGTACTGGACAAATATACTGGATTTTTTCCATGTGTGGCGTCCACGACCTATTCTCTATTTAACTGTAACAAGACTTCTAGGCCGCTTCCATTCTGCAACAACAGTGATCTTCTCAGGGTCAGTGGCTACACCCTCACGGGAAACCAAATGCCCCAGATATTTAACTTTTGTACGGAAGAAACAGCACTTACTGAGATTAGCCTTAAGGCCCTGATGTTGAAGGCGACTAAGGACCATTTCTAGACGTCCCAGATGCTGTTCCACAGTCGAAGAAAACACAACCACATCATCCAAGTACAAGAGGAGAGACTGGCAACTCTGATCTCCAAACAGTCGCTCCATTAGTCGCTGGAATGTGCCAGGGGCATTACAGAGTCCGAAAGGCATCCTGTTAAACTCAAACAGACCAAAAGGGGTACAAAATGCCGTTTTATGCCGATCAGGTTCTGCTACCGGAACTTGATTATATCCGCTTGCTAAATCAAGTGTGGAGAACCAACGCGCGCCTGAGAGGGCATCCAAGTGTTCTTCAATACGGGGTAGGGGGTATGCATCCTTCCGGGTCCGGGCATTAAGTTGCCTGTAATCAACACACATACGCAGACTGCCATCTTTCTTCTGCACCAACACAATAGGAGAAGCATAAGGGCTACTACTCTCACGAATAACCTGGCTTTCCAACAGCTGCTTTATATGGGCCTTTACGGCCTCATATTGCGAAGGGGGTATTCTTCTATGTCGTTGGCAGACTGGCACATTGTCCACCAGGGGGATCTCATGGGTAATAACCTTGGTACACCCTATATCACCCTCACCCTCAGCAAACACAGTATGGTACTTGTGTAGCAACTGCTGCACCTGCTGCTGTTCAACTAAGGTTAACCCAGATAAATCAAGGCCAGAAAAATCAGATAAGGAGCCCATGTTACTAGATGGTACACCCTGCACATTAATAATTGCAACATGTTCAGGGGCCCCTACCTCCTCAAATTGGATACCTGTAGCAGGGTCCTGCACTACCTCTACCCAATGTGCTGTTCCCAAAACTTCACGGGGATGTAAATAGGCTACATTCACCCCTACATTTACCACTGGTACCTGTACCTGCCCCTTTACTATATTTACTACAGCGGAAGGCAATAGGAGTCCAGTAGGTAGGGTACCTTCACCTGGCCCCAAGGGTTCTAATAGTGCTGTCCATGGCAACATACTACCACCCTGAGGGCCAGTAGCCTGAACCATAACCATCGTTCCAGCAGGAATACTGACTAACCCAGCTCCCTGCACTTTTATCTTACCCACCTGGGATGTGCCAGTCACCACGCGTCGACAAAAATGAAGTGCCTTCTGCCAATCTACACCTGCATTAACAACAGGGGGGACCTGAAAAAGCACGGGCCCATGTTGTGAGAATAACTCACGATAACACTCCTCAATTACATTCATTCCCAGAAGCCCTGGTAGCTCTCCTCTACAACACTTGGCCCCAATGCCTGGGGGGTCTTTAACAACCAAAACCCCACGACTGGGAATTAACTTCCCCAATACTTGTACATCCAACTCCAAATAACCCACATACGGTATCTCTAAACCATTGGCAGCTTGAAGCCTTAACCAACCACAATCTCTAAGCTTCCCCCCACCTCTAAACTTAAAATTCTGGGAAAAGAAACTTTCTGTAACAGTAGTAACCATTGAACCAGTATCCAATACACAAGGCACTAAGACCCCACTCATATAGACTTTCACTACCGGACAACGGCCTAACAAACATGATACCGCAGTGGCGCTATCTGGAGTAGCACTGGAGCCTACACTGCCCCCAACCAATGTATGGCTCTGTACACTGGCGGGCCCTAGTTTTCCGATGGCAGAGTCCTGCTACTGGGCTCTAACCTCCCCCCATCACTACCAGGCACTTGCCCATGTTGTGACTGCTCTCGCACACAACGCCGCGCAATATGGCCAGCCAGGTTGCACCGATTACAAATGGGCCTCCCTTCTGAATCATACCTATACCTAGAAAGGCTCGGAGATGCCCCCTGTCCTTTACTAATAGCCCGGGGCTGTTCTAAGAGCTGTAATAAGTGATCAATTTGCAACTGTTGACTACTTAAAATCCCTTTAATTTCCTCCAACTCACTATCCTGTGTTTTTAATACAGCAACCGCTTCACAACTGCCTTGGACCTCTGATTGGATACTACTGAGTCGGGCTGGGGGAGCACGAACAGCACTAATTGATCCCCGTTCCCCTTCCTGAACCCATCTAATTGCCTCTTGACGTAAGGCTATTAAAGTAATCTGTGGGTCTCGACGTACGATACCTTTTAACTCCCGGCGCAACATACTGTCTCGCACATTCTCTGTGAATTGATCCCTTAGCACAATCTCTGAATTTGGAATACTGTTAGAATTACTCCGCAAGACCATTTCGAGTAAGGACATTAATGCATGGGAGTACTCATTAAGAGACTCCCCCTCTTTCTGCCTTCGCTCAAAAAACTGCTTGTACAAACCCACATAGGACTGAGAACAGCCGTATAATTCAATCAATATTTTAAATACTTTCTCAGGATCCTCTCTTTCTTCCTTGGATCGGTATTTTATCTCATTTCTAGCCTCCCCTTCTAAATGGTCATATAAAAAAATTGCCTGATCTACTTTAGACATATGTCAGGCCCTAATGCTAGTCCGTGCTTCCTCCACCCAATCATCAATAGACAATCCACCAACCATGGTCTTACCTTGGAATTTGGGGCACCTCCGTTCCCGTGGTAAATACACTAATCTTTCAGTTACCGCAGGGCTTTCTCCTGGTACAGCTGCAAGTACATTCTGCTGTCTAGCAGCCAGGGTATCATGAGCTGCCCTCAGCGCCTGCAACTGCTCCCTCAACTGCTCCATTTCTGCCATTTTAGCACCTTAAGACAAGTTAGCGCTAAAATGAAAAATAAACTTGATGGGGAGTGTTCTCTAGGGTGCCGAGTCTTCTACATCCACGTTAGAAGAGCCAAGCCACTGTTTCCCTATCTTTCCCTTTATACAAAAAAAAAAAAATAAACAAACAAATAACTTCAGCACTGCAGCATACACAACCAATTTCCAAAGGTCCTGCCGACTACGCCAAATGTGGCGTCCACGACCTATTCTCTATTTAACTGTACAGGTCGCGATGCAGACTACGCCATCTATAGTTTAACGAGAAATAGAACCTCACAACCTTATTAATCTAGCAGCAATATTTGGGTACCCCACACAGAGCCCCTCTCAAATAAATGAAAAGACAAAAGAATGGAAATTGGTTGTGCCAACAAAATCTTTATTATCAACAACAACACTAAAACCCACAATTGCTGCAGTGCAATTACACACAATCTTAACCATATATCTTGCACAATAGAATAATTGCTTATTTATTGTCCCCAGCGACACCTAGAGGAGAGATAGAGAAACGTCCATCCAATTAATAAATATTTGGCTGCTCCACCCACCAAAGCCCAGAAGGGCAGTCAACCACCACCTGTGATAAAATAAACAAAAGAAACCACACGTGAATTATTAAAGTAAATATATTAACAGTGTAACTATAAACAAAATCACCACACCAAACATAATAGTGCACAATTCAAAAAGAAAACACAACCCTGCACCTTACTTGACTAAACGTTCAATGCTCTGTAGAGCAGAGCAGCTACAATAGCGACGCTCTCCCTCTCAGCTCCTATAGACACACACTAAAAGCTAGCTAAACGCTGCACGATACTATTAAAACTGTAAAGACAAATAAAAACGTGCGTACACAAACTAAAACAAACAAGGGACAATAATAAGCAAAAACAATGTGCAAGATAAACACAGGGAAAGACAACTAGCAGAAACAGTGGCTGGCGGCGTTCCACTTCCTCGGGAGAGTCCGGAATACTGACGTCCAAAAGTATATCCGCCGACTCGCCCCCGTCACAGGGGGAACCACGGGAACACAGGAACACCAAAACACAGCTGCACATCGACTACCTGGTTCTCTTGCACCCTTATGGTGCCGATATTTATAATGCCAACAATTAACACTTCCTGGTTCCCGCGGTCCCACCTGTTACACATGTCGTAATTGTGCCGCCTGTGATAATGCGTTCTTATCTCCTATGTCCGCTAACGCTAGGCACAACGTGCCCGAGTGCTGTAGCAGCAGCCATGAAGCAAGTTAGTTTTTCAGTAGAAATAAGGCTTTTGTGTATGGGTGTTTTGAAAAGATTAGTTAAATAGCTACGTATTTTGAAATAAGGATGTATTCATTATTATGAACGTTGGCCGAAAGGATATTGTATTATTATTTCCCACGTGTGCTTGACTTGTACAAATCTGATAGAGTTTCAACAAAGGCATTTGACTTGGGTTCATTATTTAGCCTATACTGCCATCTGCAGCATTACTGCGGGTGTCGTTTGCTTCTTTTGACAATAATACGGCTGTTTTCACGGAAAACCGTGAGATCATGTAGCCGTGGCCGAGTGGTTAATGAACAAACAGAGCTGTCAGAAAAGGAATTCGAACCCACGCTTCCAGGGTAACTGTGATCTGAACGCAGCGCCATAGCTCGCTCAACCATCCTGAATTACACACGTCTTTTTACAACATTGCAGTACACTGCTGAACCTCCGATGTCTGACGCTGCAGTAAATCAACTCGTGTGTGCGTGTACTTATTCTTTTTCTGTTTATATGAAGGAGGGCGACCTGTTTTGTCGCATTCTATATGGGATTGTAGCAGCCACACCCAGTGACATCCAGTGAGAGTCCTAATACCGACACTACTAAAAATTAATTAAAAGGTTTGGAATAGGAATGACAACAGAATGACAAAGGCAGAATGACAGTTCACAAAGCTTTATTACAATGATCCATGATTCACATAAATCAGTTCAAATAACTAACAATAAAATGTATTAAAGTTGTACTAAAAACAAGGAGGGGAAATTGAATAAAGCCAGCCAATAGCCACATTTTAAAAGCATGGGGTATTAGACCAACATATAGCAGCGATTACACTTCTCTTTAAGAGTGCTAGGTGATTGGAAACAGCTCTTCCCAGCAAGGGTTCAACAACAAAAGCCAGATTGTTAATATACAAAAGTTTTAACAGTATTAGGGAACGTTAGCTGCAACATTACAGGTTTAACTATATTAGAGCAATTCAAGAACAATACAAGTTTAGTTAAGATAATTAGCAGCGACGTTCAGGTTTAGCAGCGGTGTAGCATAAGTAAACAGAACCAAAAGGTGTGGTGACATTTACCTGCTGCTGGAACACTTTTAATCTAACAAAACAAAATTGATGAGACCGGGATTTAACCACACATCTCAGAGCTTTATTCAACAGACTAGCTCTCGAATTATCCAGCACTTTACTTTTGGAATATACTCAAACGGCTGTAACACCGCAGACACAGAAACAGCGCGTCTCCAGAACACTCATCTACAGCAGCAGCACACCGAATCTCAGGTCCCACGCACGTGTCGGTACTTCCTCTCTCACCCCGCCTCAGAGAAAGAAACTTTCTCCCGACAGCCCGCTAGCTCAGTCGGTAGATCATAAGACTCTTAATCTCAGGGTCGTGGGTTCGAGCCCCACGTTGGGCGTCCTTTTTAAATACAAATTGTAGATGTTTCTTCGAGGCAACGGAGCAATGTCTGATTCTGTTCACATTGTATAAAGTATTGCAACACAATTACTTATTGGTCATTGTCATATAGCAATTGCTATTGTAAAATGCGTCCATCCTTTAAAGCTATACCGATATTGAAATAAAGAATCTTACTTTCGTGGGTTGGCTTCAATCTGTTTCTTTTTTTTACACTTGTCATTACATCTTTCATGGTGCAAGTTAGTATGTGCGTAATAAACCCAATCGGGCCTTGATACAATAGACAGCCCTAGTCTGTGCTGAAATGAAATAATGCGGTTTTCTACTATAACAAACGCCGCTTGTCAGAATGGCCGAGTGGTCTAAGGCGCCAGACTCAAGGACGCTGTCTTTCCAAAGAATTGTGTGTTCTGGTCTCCGAATGGAGGCGTGGTTTCAAATCCCACTTCTGACAGTTCACTTTTACTTATTTTTTAAATGAATCAATTTGTTCATTTTACTATAAAAGATTGTTTCAAGGAAATCAACAGCTGATACCAAACTCTTGTCAGCACTCAATAATATTTTCATTTCCATTTTAAATCGGACTAAAATAGCGTTCCTAACACAGATTGCATTTTTGTTGTAAACTGGCTACTTGTCGAAGTCACTGAAAAATATTTTGTGTAGAAACATGTGTTATTTAACTAAAGATTGTTTTAATATTTCAAATAACATATTACTTTGAAAAACATCTCCGACTGCCACTGGATCGTGGTCTCAGGCTGGGATGTGGACCATTGAGAACAGTATAAATGATCTATTAGTGGAAGTAGCTTACATGAGAAATGCCCTCGTTTAACATGCTAGGATGATCGACTTCGGTATTCTCCAACTGCTGTTTACATTTTCTAACACGTTATGAGGACGAATACAAAGGTTGACAGCTTCCTTGTAAGTGGGGGTAAGCACAAGTTATTTTCAGATGTAATGTCTATTTTAAACTCAATCTAGTCCTGCGTAGTGCAAAAGACATTGCTATATTTTTATATTAGTCAAGCCGTATTTAAAGTGTTCATAAATTGCTTTAGCATTAGCAATGACCAATTTGAAATGTGCTTATTGATTTTAACAACTGAGCAATTGTAGGCTTGATGTTGTCTTTTTTCTGAGTTTCTACCAGTATGAGACCAATCTTTCTACCCGGGGGAGGTTTCAGTCCCAGCCCACCTACATAGTATTCAGGAGGAGGAAGGCTCTGGTGATTTCAAGGGGTTTGCTGCAAATGTGTTTCTTACCCGTTAAGTGCCATTGTCCTAATCTGAGACTACTTTGTCATTTTTGGCGCATTTTTAACTGGCATGTTATTTGAATTTTCTTTTAACTCTATTGTTATGATAACTTACTCTAATTTTGTTAACCGTAACAGTTAAGTCTAGATGTAAGGTATCAGATTAAATAAACACACCTTGTGTTCAGATTTTTTTTTTGTTTTAATAAATGTATTGGTCCTCTATGGGTAGAGTCAGGTAAACTTCATACCTGCCGTTTCTACACCTTAACATTTACAAAATACACACACTAAATTGAAAAGTAATAACACAAAGTCTTGCCTTCAGTTAATATTTTAGAAAATCTATTTTACTAACAGAAGACAATGTCTCTCTGGGGTTGGCCTGTCATTAGATTGCCGATGTAAGATCCCTGGTCCCATCGTAGAAGCAGGATAGTTTATTCACAAATAAATACATACACGTTTGTTTACGTTTCTTTTGTTGGTAAATTAACCCAATACATTATTGCATTCTGCCACGTAATTAGACGATCAAAGCCCATTTGTGCCAGTGCGCATTCAAAGGAGACGCGCTGAGAGAATCCTAGTTAAATACTAGTTTTACTGATTTAAACTAGTTGTTTAATGTTTTCTTTACTTTTAAAGCTGAGAATCAAACACACTTGCGACAACTTCATAGCCCTACTGGCTACGAACATGTATCGAGTCGGCTGTTTCCTATAACCCTGGTGATACTGAGTGTTTTCCAAGTATCAGCATCGGCATTACCATGCATTTGGCATGCTTGCTGTGCACTCTAGCATTGCATAACAACCATGTAGTATGCCCGTACTTTGTGGCGCAACGGTAGCGCGTCTGACTCCAGAACAGAAGGTTGCGTGTTCAAATCACGTCGAGGTCAAAGCCGTCTTTGTTTCTATTCCACACTGTTTCGTTTTTTAACGTGTTTGGATTTGAATGTTTCCGTGCATTTATTTAAACAATTTAGCCTACACAACATATCGATTGTATAGCGATCAAACAGAGATTTATTGTATTGTGATTCTTTTTTATGTTTCATTTGATACTGCACAATAAATTAAAGTGACTCCCAAATTAATGTTGGCCAGTCTTCAATGACATAGTTGGGTAATAAAGTCATATTAACACTTCCTTGCATGTTATATTGAAAACAGCTCTACAAATACTAGTTTTGAAGAAACTTAAAGTACAGCAAGTAATGATTGATGCCTTAAAGCTTAACAGACCTTTACAAATTAACAAAGAAAACATAAAAAAGGGGCACATAGTCGGCAGATTGTGAACATGAGCGGGGAAACTCCAACATCTTTTAAGTACATCACCTTAACTACTTGGCCAAAACTACTTTGTGTAAAGTACCAAGTTCTATAAACATATCACAGACCAAGAACAAATACACACAGTTTGTTTTTAATAAAACATTGACCAAACCACAATCCCTGGTTTAGGAGGCTAGTGCCTTATCCTTTAGGTGACTGCGGCACTTTCATATGGATAGTAGTCAGCGTGACTAAATACGACCAGAGGGAAAAAAGCTGTGGTTTCCCTGTCATTCCATTGCCATATTACATTGTGCATGTTCAGAATATGCGGGAATCCTGAAAACAGCATTGTAATATGTGAACAAATCAATAACCGAATTTAATTAACGCATGGATTAAACGCTATTGAGTGTTACGGTTGTTAATTAACTTGCAAAGCAAACGTTTTAGAGCTCAATTTTTAAGAGAGTTCAAGAGCTGACATATGCAGGAGCTGGCAATATTGACGTATTCCCAAGGGCTTTATCTTTTGGTCTTTCTGGGAACAATTTAAAAAGAAAAGAAAGCAATGTAATTTGTAAAGAAACGAATTTGATAGAAAACCTAACGTTTTCTAGGTCAGTTGTCGATTTAAATGTGTCCAGTAATGTGCACATTTCCCTGATTGCGAATATAATATGAAGTCTTGCCTTCAGTTGATATTTTAGAAAAACTGCTTTGCAAACAGAAGAAAAACAATCTAGCAGAGGATGGTTTCGATCCATCAACCTCTGGGTTATGGGCCCAGCACGCTTCCGCTGCGCCACTCTGCTGCTGTTGCAGCATACCTCAATTACCTAGCAGCAGAAAAAAAAACTGAACTCATCGTTTTAACCAGCCACACGGCAGTGGCCGGGCCAAACCATGGAAACGTCGTAAATCAGAGATGATCCGTTTTCTTTTCTCCCAAATACGTTATGCAAAGTATGCAACTTTTCTGCCCACTTTGATCACAGGCAGTTTTATTCCCCAGTTTCGGCGGCCAATTCAAATATTATGTCTCTCGAAAGCATCTTAAATCGTGGAAAGTGCTCTTTGTTTACAAAAAGCTCTAAAATGTGTACATTAAAAGTCTATTAACATCTTTAACACAATCATCTGTGTTCCAATAGCGGTTAACCCACATGGTGATCAATAAAGTGAATGCTGGCTTTGTTCACATATTCGCAAGACGTTTTCACGATTCACGCATATTCTGAACAAGCACACTAGAATATGGTAATGAAAGGACAGGAAAATAACTGCTTTTTTGGCTCTGGTCTTGTATCGTCACCTTGATTACTGTCCGTAAATAAGTGGCATTAATCAAAAACCTAATTATGTAAGGTTCCCAATGCGCAAATACGCAGCATATTTAAACTTCTTCACAATCAAAAATCTTCCCACATGAATGTCAAATACGTACTGACAAGTACGGCCCTTTCCCAATGTAACACTCTGCTGTGTTTGAACACCAAAGATGGCTTGGATATGATGTATTAAACCACGATACTATTGTTCCCACTTTCTTTATTACTACCAAATGTGCTTTTCGTGTCAGCCCTTGTGGCCTAATGGATAAGGCACTGGCTTTCTAAGCCATGGATTGTGGTTTTGAGTCCCATCTGGGGTGTGATTTTGTTATAGGAGACTGTGTGGTCCAGTGGTTAAAGATAAAGGGCTTCTAACCAGGAGGTCCCCCGGTACAAATCCCACCTCAGCCACTGACTCATTGTGTGACCCTGAGGAAGTCACTTAACTTTCTTGTGCTCTGTTTTCGGGTGAGATGTAACTGTAAGTGACTCTGCAGCTGATGCATAGTTCACACACCCTAGTCTCTGTAAGTCGCCATGTATAATAAAAACGAATATAATTATGGTACATTTTATTAGCATGTGATATTTTGTAGATTTTGTTATCTGCTAAGTCCACTCACGCTAGCCAGAACGTGCTCGAGTGCTCTGGCAACAGCCATGAAGCAAGTCAATTTTTCAGTTGAAATAAATAACTACTTTGTTTTTGTGGATGGGGGTGTTTTTTGAAAAGATGAGTTAAATAGCTACGTATTTTGAAATAAAGATGTATTCATTATTATGAACGTTAACAGAAAGTATATTGTATTAACTTTTCCCACGTATGCTTGCCTTGTACAAATCTGACAGTTTCAACAAAGGCATTTGACTTCGGTTCATTATGTAAGCCTATACTGCCATCTACAGCATTACTGCGGGTTTCGTTTACTTCTTTTGGATATTTTCACAAATAATCGTGCGAGCATGTAGTCGTGGCCGAGTGGTTAAGGCGATGGACTAGAAATCCATTGGGGTTTCCCCGCGCAGTTCGAATCCTGCTGACTACGTAAGCTTTGTTTTTAATTGATTGTATGTGTTCATTGTTAATACATGTTTAAAGCTGAGGAAGTCTGAAATATTACTGGTTGTACTTCATATCGCTTCGGTTCATTTTGTTAAAGATTGTTCATTTTGGCACCATTACAAATGCTGTGGTTTCCTTAAAGGAGAAAAGCCATGGCCCGTACGGGGATCGAACCCGCGACCTTGGCGTTATTAGCACCACGCTCTAACCAACTGAGCTAACCGGCCACACACTCAAAGCTTCTTACTAGAACCCGAGGAAAATAAGTCCTGCGGACATTATGATTGTTCTACTAAGATGTTATGTTAAACTGAACAATAACACATTCAAAGTATCGGAAAGGCATAATTAGAGGCCTCGTCATAATGAGGCAGTTTAACAGTGTGAAGGATGTGGTGAGGTGCAGGCTTGCGGTGACTTTCTCTCATTTAACGACCTTGTGATTTGAATACTAACAAGAAAAACAAATTTTAAGAAATCAATGAACAAAAATATTTGTCAGAAGTGGGATTCGAACCCACGCCTCCAGAGAGACTGCGACCTGAACGCAGCGCCTTAGACCGCTCGGACATCCTGACTGACACCGACGACTATGCCCAACACTGCAGTACACTGCTGAACCTCCAATGTTTGACGCTGCAGTAAATCACCTGGTGTGTGCGTGAACTTATATTTTTTCTGTTTATATTAAGGTGGGCGACCTGTTTCGTCGCATTCTATATGGGATCACAAGGACACTCCTCTTACAGAAAGAAAATATACGGCAAACAGAGCGATCGCTTCACGGTTAGAAACAAATCAGAACAGTCTGTTAGCAAATTAACTTCATGAAAAAAAAAACCACACAGGCATTACATAAATGTTACAGATATGTTTCGTAGACAAAAAAGTTGTAACATAATTGAGTACATTTGTAAACAATCCGCCAGTAACAGACATTATCTCACATTATCTCTAGTTTCAAACGCATTATCACAGGCGGCACAATTACGACATGGAAAAAATCCAGTATATTTGTCCAGTACACCGAGATCTCTCGAACGTTTCAATGAGTCAGCCCTTAATAAACACTGTCCGTGTTCATTTCTGTGTAAATGACATTGTCTATACACAATACCTGCCATGTAAGCCTATTGGTATCAAACCGATCACAATTAATGTGATCCGTGTTTTCAGTCAGATTGATAGTTTTAATCAATCGTCGAAAACGCAGCAGTGTTTTGCAACTGTAGTTCGTCTTGCGCACCTTTAGGTAAGATACCCACTCAGAACGTGTCCGCTTCCTCCAGCCCCCTAAGGAACACTGGAGGGGTCACCAATAACAGCGAGCAGTTGGCCAAAAACAACACTCACTGTCTCCTTCACGCTCAAAAGTGAACACTCTCACTCTTACTCGTGGATAGCAAGTCCAAACACTTTATAAACGCATTTCGCTGGCAAATCACTATAGAAATGATCCCGGAAAGTATTGTTTTATGGGCAAGTGGCCGACCGTCTCCCTCCAACTCTGAGTGGCACCGGTAGATGTGCCGCTGACAAATAGACAGGAGCTTTCATATAATGCAATTGCTGTTGCCCAGTGAGGTGTTACAACAACATTTCAAACTCATTCCAAACTGCAGGCGGTTAAAAGCTTAATTGGGTTCAAGTTTCTCGTATGATTTAAAAAGTAGGAGCCAGTTGCCTCATTTGCATTGTCTGCCTTCCTCCTTTGCACTGTGAAGTCTATCAGATTTGTGCTTAAAATCTGAATACTATTCCCATTTGAATTGTATATATTTGGTTTCCATTTTAGCTCTATGCATACACACTGTTCTGTTGAGACTCCCAAGGTGTTATGTAATAAAACACCATAATCGGTTAGCACGTTGGGCTGTTAATCGAAATTTTGGTGTTTCAAGCCCATGCAGAGATGATGCTTTTTACATTTCTTTATCGCATTAGAATATGGCACTATAATACGTTTTTATTTCCTCCAATTACACTGAAGAAAAAATGTGCTGTTTTTTTAATTCAAAAAATTAATTAAGAAAAAATAGCCCTAGTCGTGCTGTTTGCAAAAACCCGGGATCGAAGCAGGGATCGTTACAGTCTAACGCTCTCCCAACTGAGCTATTTCAGCTTGACGCGATTTTGCTATCGAGACAGCATTCTTTTCGTCAATCGCCTTTTTGTCAAGCCAGTAAACCTGCATGTAATGAGAAACGTTCAACAGTTCGGAAACACCACAATAGAATCCAATGCCTTTGCAAATGTGTTTCCAAACTGTTAGTTTTTCTCCCAAATGCGGTTTCTCAAAAAATGGTTTTGCCTACTTTTTATTATTATTATTACTTTTTCCAGAGTAAGACCAAAAGGCAAACATCCAGGAAATAGTTAAACACTGCTACAGCGCTTGAACTGTCTCAACAAACGTTTAGCTCTAAAATGTGTACATTAAAAGTCTATTAACATCTTTAACACAATCATCTGTGTTCCAATAGCGGTTAATCCACATGGTGATCAATAAAGTGAATGCTGGCTTTGTTCACATATTCGCAAGACGTTTTCACGATTCACGCATATTCTGAACAAGCACACTAGAATATGGTAATGAAAGGACAGGAAAATAACTGCTTTATTGGCTCTGGTCTTTTATCGTCACCTTGATTACTGTCCGTAAGAAAGTGGCATTAATCAAAAACCTAATTATGTAAGGTTCCCAATGCGCAAATTCGCAGCATACTTAAACTTCTTCACAATCTTAAATCTTCCCACATGAATGTCAAATACGTACTGACAAGTACGGCCCTTTCCCAGTGTAACACTCTGCTGTGTTTGAACACCAACGATGGCTTGGATATGATGTATTAAAGCACGATACTATTGTTCCCACTTTCTTTATTACTACCAAATGTGCTTTTCGTGTCAGCCCTTTTGGCCTAATGGATAAGGCACTGGCTTTCTAAGCCATGGATTGTGGTTTCGAGTCCCATCTGGGGTGTGATTTTGTTATAGGAGGCTGTGTGGTCCAGTGGTTAAAGATAAAGGGCTTTTAACCAGGAGGTCCCCCGGTACAAATCCCACCTCAGCCACTGACTCATTGTGTGACCCTGAGCAAGTCACTTAACCTCCTTGTGCTCCGTTTTTCGGGTGAGATGTAAATGTAAGTGACTCTACAGCTGATGCATAGTTCACACACCCTAGTCTCTGTAAGTTGCCATGTATAATAAAAACGAACATAATTATGGTATGTTTTATTAGCATGAAATATTTTGTAGATCTTGTTATCTGCTAAGTCCGCTCACGCTAGCCAGAACGTGCTCGAGTGCTCTGGCAACAGCCATGAAGCAAGTCAATTTTTCAGTTCAATTAAATAACTACTTTGTTTTTGTGGATGGGGGTGTTTCTTGAAAAGATCAGTTAAATAGCTACGTATTTTGAAATAAAGATGTATTCATTATTATGAACTTTAACAAAAATTATATTTTATTTACATTTCCCACGTGTGCTTGCCTTGTACAGATCTGACAGTTTCAACAAAGACATTTGACTTCGGTTCATTAGTTAGCCTATACTGCCATCTACAGCATTACTACGGGTTTCGTTTACTTCTTTTGGATATTTTCACAAATAATCGTGCGAGCATGTAGTCGTGGCCGAGTGGTTAAGGCGATGGACTTGAAATCCATTGGGGTTTCCCCGCGCAGGTTCGAATCCTGCCGACTACGTAAGCTTTGTTTTTAATTGATTGTATGTGCTCATTGTTAATACATGTTTAAAGCTCAGGAAGTCTGAAGTATTACTGGTTGTACTTCATATCGCTTCGGTTCATTTTGTTAAAGAATGTTCATTTTGGCACCATTACAAATGCTGTGGTTTCTTTAAAGAAGAAAAGCAGTGGCCCATACGGGGATCGAACCCGCGACCTTGGCGTTATTAGCACCACGCTCTAACCAACTGAGCTAACCGGCCACACACTCAAAACTTGATACTTGAACGCGAGGAAAATAAGTCCTGCGGACATTATGATTGTTCTACCAAGATGTTCTCATGTTAAACTGAACAATAACACATTCAAAGTATTGGAAAGGCATCATTAGAGGCCTCGTCATAATGAGGCAGTTTAACAGTGTGAAGGATGTGGTGAGGTGCAGGCTTGCGGTGACTTTCTCTCATTTAACAACCTTGTGATTTGAATACTAACAAGAAAAACAAATCAAATTACCAAGCATTCGGTGGACGTTTTAAGAAATAAATAAACAAACAGATTTGTCAGAAGTGGGATTTGAACCCACGCCTCCAGAGAGACTGCGACCTGAACGCAGCGCCTTAGACCGCTCGGCCATCCTGACTTACACTGACGACTTTGCACAACACTGCAGTACACTGCTGAACCTCCAATGTCTGACGCTACAGTAAATCACCTGGTGTGTGTGTGAACTTATTTTTTATCTGTTTATATTAAGGAGGGCGACCTGTTTCGTCGCATTCTATATGGGATCACAAGGACACTCCTCTTACAGACAGAAAATATACGGCAAACAGAGCGATCGCTTCACGGTTAGAAACAAATCAGAACAGTCTGTTAGCAAATTAACTTCATGAAAAAACCACACAGGCATTACATAAATGTTACAGATATGTTATTATTATTATTATTATTTATTTCTTAGCAGACACCCCTATCCAGGGCGACTTACAATCGTAAGCAAAAACATTTCAAGCGTTACAATACAAGTAATACAATGAGAGCAAGAAATACAGTAACTGTATATGTATCGTAGACACAAAAGTTGTAACATAATTGAGTACATTTGTTAGCTATCCGCCAGTAACAGACATTATCTCACATTATCTCTAGTTTCAAACGCATTATCACAGGCGGCACAATTACACCATGGAAAAAATCCAGTATATTTGTCCAGTACACCGAGATCTCTCGAACGTTTCAATGAGTCAGCCCTTAATAAACACTGTCCGTGTTCATTTCTGTGTAAATGACATTGTCTATACACAATACCTGCCATGTAAGCCTATTGGTATCAAACCGATCACAATTAATGTGATCCGTGTTTTCAGTCAGATTGATAGTTTTAATCAATCGTCGAAAAAGCAGCAGTGCTTTGCAACTGTAGTTCATCTTGCGTACCTTTTGGTAAGATACCCACTCAGAACTTGTCCGCTTCCTCCAGCCCCCTAAGGAACACTGGAGCGGTCACCAATAACAGCGAGCAGTTGGCCAAAAACAACACTCACTGTCTCCTTCACGCTCAAAAGTGAACACTCT
Organism: Acipenser ruthenus; assembly: GCF_902713425.1. Classification (NCBI taxonomy): domain Eukaryota; kingdom Metazoa; phylum Chordata; class Actinopteri; order Acipenseriformes; family Acipenseridae; genus Acipenser; species Acipenser ruthenus. The sequence continues at coordinate 9,442,022 of NC_081220.1, forward strand.
CACTCTTCCTCGTGGATAGCGAGTCCAAACACTTTATAAACGCATTTCGCTGGCAAATCACTATAGAAATGATCCCGGAAAGTATTGTTTTATGGTCAAGTGGCCGACCGTCAACCTCCAACTCTGAGTGGCACCGGTAGCTGTGCCGCTGACAAATAAACAGGAGCTTTCATATAATGCAATTGCTGTTGCCCAGTGAGGTGTTACAACAACATTTCAAACTCATTCCAAACTGCAGGCGGTTAAAAGCTTAATTGGGTTCAAGTTTCTCGTATGATTTAAAAAGTAGGAGCCAGTTGACTCATTTGCATTGTCTGCCTTCCTCCTTTGCACTGTGAAGTCTATCAAATTTGTGCTTAAAATCTGAATACGATTCCCATTTGAATCGTGTATATTTGGTTTCCATTTTGGCAATATGCATACACACTGTTCTGTTGAGCTCCCTGGGTGTTATCTAATAAAACACCATAATCGGTTAGCACGTTCGGCTGTTAATCGAAAATTTGGTGTTTCAAGCCCACGCAGAGATGATGCTTTTTGCATTTCTTTATCGCATTAGAAAATGGCACTATAATACGTTTTTATTTCCTCCAATTACACTAAAGAAAAAGTGTGCTGTTTTTTTAATTAAAAAAATTAATTAAGAACAAATAACGCTAGTCGTGCTGTTTACAGAAACCCGGTATTGAAGCAGGGACCGTTACAGTCTAACGCTCTCCCAACTGAGCTATTTCAGCTTGACGCGATTTTGCTTAAGAGACAGCATTCTTTTCGTCAATCGCCTTTTTGTCAAGCCAGTAAACCTGCATGTAATGAGAAACGTTCAACAGTTCGGAAACACCACAATAGAATCCAATGCCTTTGCAAATGTGTTTCCAAACTGTTAGTTTTTCTCCCAAATGCGGTTTCTCAAAAAATGGTTTTGCCTACTTTTTATTATTATTATTACGTTTTCCAGAGTAAGACCAAAAGGCAAACATCCAGGAAATAGTTAAACACTGCTACAGCGCTTGAACTGTCTCAACAAACGTTTAGCTCTAAAACGTGTACATTAAAAGTCTATTAACATCTTTAACACAATCATCTGTGTTCCAATAGCGGTTAATCCACATGGTGATCAATAAAGTGAATGCTGGCTTTGTTCACATATTGGCAAGACGTTTTCACGATTCACGCATATTCTGAACAAGCACACTAGAATATGGTAATGAAAGGACAGGAAAATAACTGCTTTATTGGCTCTGGTCTTGTATCGTCACCTTGATTACTGTCTGTAAGAAAGTGGCATTAATCAAAAACCTAATTATGTAAGGTTCCCAATGCGCAAATACGCAGCATATTTAAACTTCTTCACAATCTTAAATCTTCCCACATGAATGTCAAATACGTACTGACAAGTACGGCACTTTCCCAATGTAACACTCTGCTGTGTTTGAACACCAACGATGGCTTGGATATGTTGTATTAAACCACGATACTATTGTTCCGACTTTCTTTATTACTACCAAAAGTGCTTTTCGTGTCAGCCCTTGTGGTCTAATGGATAAGGCACTGGCTTTCTAAGCCATGGATTGTGGTCTCGAGTCCCATCTGGGGTGTGATTTTGTTATAGGAGGCTGTGTGGTCCAGTGGTTAAAAATAAAGGGCTTGTAACCAGGAGGTCCCCAGGCACAAATCCCACCTCAGCCACTGACTTATTGTGTGACCCTGAGCAAGTCACTTAATCTCCTTGTGCTCCGTTTTTCGGGTGAGATGTAAATGTAAGTGACTCTACAGCTGATGCATAGTTCACACACCCTAGTCTCTGTAAGTCTCCACGGATAAAGGCGTCTGCTAAATAAATAATAATAAAATGAACATAATTATGGTAAGTTTTATTGGCATGTGATATTTTGTAGATCTTGTTATCTGCTTATTCCGCTCAAGCTAGCCAGAACGTTCTCGAGTGCTCTGGCAGCAGCCATGAAGCAAGTGAATTTTTCAGTTCAAATAAATAACTACTTTGTTTTTGTGGATGGGGGTGTTTTTTGAAAAGATCAGTTAAATAGCTACGTTTTGAAATAAAGATGTATTCATTATTATGAACGTTAACAAAAATTATATTCTATTTACATTTCCCACGTGTGCTTGCCTTGTACAAATCTGACAGTTTCAACAAAGGCATTTGACTTCGGTTCATTAGTTAACCTATACTGCCATCTACAGCATTACTGCGGGTTTCGTTTACTTCTTTTGGATATTTTCACAAATAATCGTGCGATCATGTAGTCGTGGCCGAGTGGTTAAGGCGGTGGACTTGAAATCCATTGGGGTTTCCCCGCGCAGGTTCGAATCCTGCCGACTACGTAAGCTTTGTTTTTAATTGATTGTATGTGTTCATTGTTAATACATGTTTAAAGCTCAGGAAGTCTGAAATATTACTGGTTGTACTTCATATCGCTTCGGTTCATTTTGTTAAAGATTGTTCATTTTGGCACCATTACAAATGCTGTGGTTTCCTTAAATATGCTGCGTATTTGCACATTGGGAACCTTACATAATTAGGTTTTTGATTAATGCCACTTTCTTACGGACAGTAATCAAGGTGACGCTACAAGACCAGAGCCAATAAAGCAGTTATTTTCCTGTCCTTTCATTACCATATTCTAGTGTGCTTGTTCAGAATATGCGTGAATCGTGAAAACATCTTGCCAATATGTGAACAAAGCCAGCATTCACTTTATTGATCACCATGTGGATTAACCGCTATTGGAAAACAGATGATTGTGTTGAAGATGTTAATAGACTTTTAATGTACACGTTTTAGAGCTAAACGTTTGTTGAGACAGTTCAAGCGCTGTAGCAGTGTTTAACTATTTCCTGGATGTTTGCCTTTTTGTCTTACTCTAGAAAAAGTAATAATAATACTAAAAAGTAGGCAAAACCATTTTTTGAGAAACCGCATTTGGGAGAAAAACTAACAGTTTGGAAACACATTTGCAAAGGCATTTGATTCTATTGTGGTGTTTCCGAACTGTTGAACGTTTCTCATTACATGCAGGTTTACTGGCTTAACAAAAAGGCGATTGACGAAAAGAATGCTGTCTCGATAGAAAAAACGCGTCAAGCTGAAATAGCTCAGTTGGGCGAGCGTTAGACTGTAATGGTCCCTGCTTCGATACCGGGTTTTTGCAAACAGCACGACTAGGTTTTTTTTTTTTTTTCAATTAATTTTTTGAATTAAAAAAAACACAGCACATTTTTTCTTCAGTGTAATTGGAGGAAATAAAAACGTATTATAGTGCCATTTTCTAATGCGATTAAGAAATGCAAAAAGCATCATCCCTGCGTGGGCTTGAAACACCAAAATTTCGATTAACAGCCAAACGTTCTAACCGATTATGGTGTCTTATTGGATAACACCCTGGGAGCTCGACAGAACAGTGTGTATGCATATTGCTAAAATGGAAACCAAATATACAGGATTCAAATGGGAATCGTATTCAGATTTTAAGCACAAATTTGATAGACTTCACAGTGCAAAGGAGGAAGGCAGACAATGCAAATGAGGCAACTGGCTCCTACATTTCAAATCATACGAGAAACTTGAGCCCAATTAAGCTTTTAACCGCCTGCAGTCTGGAATGAGTTTGAAATGTTGTTGTAACACCTCACTGGGCAACAGCAATTGCATTACATGAAAGTTCCTGTTAATTTGTCAGCGGCACAGCTACCGGTGCCACTCAGAGTTGGAGGGAGACGGTCGCCACTTGCCCATAAAACAATACTTTCAGGGATCATTTCTATAGCGATTTGAAAGCGAAATGCGTTTTTAAAGTGTTTGGACTCGCTATCCACGAGGAAGAGTGAGAGTGTTCGCTTTTGAGCGTGAAGGAGACAGTGAGTGTTGTTTTTGGCCAACTGCTCGCTGTTATTGATGACCCCTCCAGTGTTCCTTAGGGGGCTGGAGGAAGCGGACACGTTCTGAGTGGGTATCTTACCTAAAGGTACGCAAGACGAACTACAGTTGCAAAGCACTGCTGCTTTTTCGACGATTGATTAAAACTATCAATCTGACTGAAAACACGGATCACATTAATTGTGATCGGTTTGATACCAATAGGCTTACATGGCAGGTATTGTGTATAGACAACGTCATTTACACAGAAATGAACACGGACAGTGTTTATTAAGGGCTGACTCATTGAAACGTTCGAGAGATCTCGGTGTACTGGACAAATATACTGGATTTTTTCCATGTGTGGCGTCCACGACCTATTCTCTATTTAACTGTACAGGTCGCGATGCAGACTATGCCATCTATAGTTTAACGAGAAATAGAACCTCACATAACCTTATTAATCTAGCAGCAATATTTGGGTACCCCACACAGAGCCCCTCTCAAATAAATGAAAAGACAAAAGAATGGAAATTGGTTGTGCCAACAAAATCTTTATTATCAACAACAACACTAAAACCCACAATTGCTGCAGTGCAATTACACACAATCCTAACCATATATCTTGCACAATAGAATAATTGCTTATTTATTGTCCCCAGCGACACCTAGAGGAGAGATAGAGAAACGTCCATCCAATTAATAAATATTTGGCTGCTCCACCCACCAAAGCCCAGAAGGGCAGTCAACCACCACCTGTGATAAAATAAACAAAAGAAACCATACGTGAATTATTAAAGTAAATATATTAACAGTGTAACTATAAACAAAATCACCACAACAAACATAATAGTGCACAATTCAAAAAGAAAACACAACCCAGCACCTTACTTGACTAAACGTTCAATGCTCTGTAGAGCAGAGCAGCTACAATAGCGACGCTCTCCCTCGCAGCTCCTATAGACACACACTAAAAGCTAGCTAAACGCTGCACGATACTATTAAAACTGTAAAGACAAATAAAAACGTGCGTACACAAATTAAAACAAACAAGGGACAATAATAAGCAAAAACAATGTGCAAGATAAACACAGGGAAAGACAACTAGCAGAAACAGTGGCTGGCGGCGTTCCACTTCCTCGGGAGAGTCCGGAATACTGACGTCCAAAAGTATATCCGCCGACTCGCCCCCGTCACAGGGGGAACCACGGGAACACAGGAACACCAAAACACAGCTGCACATCGACTACCTGGTTCTCTTGCACCCTTATGGTGCCGATATTTATAATGCCAACAATTAACACTTCCTGGTTCCCGCGGTCCCACCTGTTACATTCGGGATTGGTCTCGGTATCCACCAAGAGGAGTGGCAGTGTTTTCTTCTGAGCACCGAGCTGACAATGAGTGTTGTTATCGGTAACCTACTCGCTGCAAGGAATGACCACTTCAATCTTCAGTCGGGGGTTGCTGAAGGAAGGGGACACATTTTGAGTGTGTATCTCATTCCGGTAGAAACGTAGAAAAAAGAAACCATCAAGCCCACAAATGTTCAGTTGTTTAAATCAATAACCACATTTAAATTGATCATTGCTAATGTCAAAACAATTTAAGAACACTTTAAATAGGGCTTGACTAATATAAAAATATAGCAATGTCTTTTGCACTACGCAGGACTAGATTGAGTTTAAAATAGACATTACATCTGAAAATAACTTGTGCTTACCCCCACTTACAAGGAAGCTGTCAACCTTTGTATTCGTCCTCATAACGTGTTAGAAAATGTAAACAGCAGTTGGAGAATACCGAAGTCGATCATCCTAGCATGTTAAACGAGGGCATTTCTCATGTAAGCTACTTCCACTAATAGATCGTTTATACTGTTCTCAATGGTCCGCATCCCAGCCTGAGACCACGATCCAGTGGCAGTCGGAGATGTTTTTCAAAGTAATATGTTATTTGAAATATTAAAACAATCTTTAGTTAAATAACACATGTTTCTACACAAAATATTTTTCAGTGACTTCGACAAGTAGCCAGTTTACAACAAAAATGCAATCTGTGTTAGGAACGCTATTTTAGTCCGATTTAAAATGGAAATTAAAATGGTATTGAGTGCTGACAAGAGTTTGGTATCAGCTGTTGATTTCCTTGAAACAATCTTTTATAGTAAAATGAACAAATTGATTCATTTAAAAAATAAGTAAAAGTGAACTGTCAGAAGTGGGATTTGAACCCACGCCTCCATTCGGAGACCAGAACACACAATTCTTTGGAAAGACAGCGTCCTTGAGTCTGGCGCCTTAGACCACTCGGCCATTCTGACAAGCTGTGTTTGCATTAGTAGAAAACCGCATTATTTCATTTCAGCACAGACTAGGGTTGTCTATTGTATCAAGGCCCGATTGGGTTTATTACGCACATACTAACTTGCTCCATGAATGATGTAATGACAAGTGTAAAAAAAGAATCAGATTGAAGCCAACCCACGAAAGTAAGATTCTTTATTTCAATATCGGTATAGCTTTAAAGGATGCACGCATTTTACAATAGCAATTGCTATATGACAATGACCAATAAGTAATTGTGTTGCAATACTTTATACAATGTGAACAGAATCAGACATTGCTCCGTTGCCTCGAAGAAACATCTACAATTTGTATTTAAAAAGGACGCCCAACGTGGGGCTCGAACCCACGACCCTGAGATTAAGAGTCTCATGCTCTACCGACTGAGCTAGCCGGGCTGTCGGGAGAAAGTTTCTTTCTTTGAGGTGGTGTGAGGGAGGAAGTACCGACAGGTGCGTGGGACCTGAGATTCGGTGTGCTGCTGCTGTAGATGAGTGTTCTGGAGACGCGCTGTGTCTGTGTCTGCGGTGTTACAGCCGTGTGAGTATATTCCAAAAGTAAAGTGTTGGATAATTCGAGAGCTAGTCTGTTGAATAAAGCTCTGAGACGTGTGGTTAAATCCCGGTCTCATCAATTTTGTTTTGTTAGATTAAAAGTGTTCCAGCAGCAGGTAAATGTCCCCACACCTTTTGGTTCTGTTTACTTATGCTACAGCGCTGCTAAACCTGAACGTTGCTGCTAATTATCTTAACTAAACTTGTATTGTTGTTGAATTGCTCTAATATAGTTAAACCTGTAATGTTGCAGCTAACGTTCCCTAATACTGTTAAAACTTGTGTGTATTAACAATCTGGCTTTTGTTGTTGTACCCTTGCTGCGAAGAGCTGTTTCCAATCACCTAGCACTCTTAAAGAGAAGTGTAATCGCTGCTATATGTTGGTCTAATACCCCATGCTTTTAAAATGTGGCTATTGGCTGGCTTTATTCAATTTCCCCTCCTTGTTTTTAGTACAACTTTAATACATTGTATTGTTAGTTATTTGAACTGATTTATGTGACTCATGGATCATTGTAATAAAGCTTTGTGAATTGTTATTCTGCCTTTGTCATTCTGTTGTCATTCCTATTCCAAACCTTTTAATTAATTTTTAGTAGTGTCGGTATTAGGACTCTCACTGGGTGTCACTGGGTGTGGCTGCTACAATCCCATATAGAATGCGACAAAACAGGTCGCCCTCCTTCATATAAACAGAAAAAGAATAAGTACACACACACACACGAGTTGATTTACTGCAGCGTCAGACATCGGAGGTTCAGCAGTGTACTGCAATGTTGTGAAAAGACGTGTCTAATTCAGTATGGTTGAGCGAGCTATGGCGCTGCGTTCAGATCACAGTTACCCTGGAAGCGTGGCTTCGAATTCCATTTCTGACAGCTCTGTTTGTTCATTAACCACTCAGCCACGGCTACATGCTCTCACGGTTTTCCGTGAAAACAGCCGTATTATTGTCAAAAGAAGCAAACGACACCCGCAGTAATGCTGCAGGTGGCAGTATAGGCTAAATAATGAACCCAAGTCAAATGCCTTTGTTGAAACTCTATCAGATTTGTACAAGTCAAGCACACGTGGGAAATAATAATACCATATCCTTTCTGCCATCGTTCATAATAATGAATACATCCTTATTTCAAAATACGTAGCTATTTAACTGATCTTTTCAAAACACCCATACACAAAGCCTTATTTCTACTGAAAAACTAACTTGCTTCATGGCTGCTGCTACAGCACTCGGGCACGTTGTGCCTAGCGTTAGCGGACATAGGAGATAAGAAGACCTACAAAATATCACGCGCTGCAGTTTTTCAGTCCGGGGATTATTACAAATTAGCAGACTGTGCATTAAAATACACATGCATGGTGGGCCTCTCTGTTACAAAGAATTGTCACACTTTGTATTTATCTCCATAATGCGCCGGGACAAAATACGCAGATACTTTAAAATTATTTGGAGAATGCGGGCATCGATCCCGCTACTTCTCGCATGCTAAGCGAGCGCTCTACCATTTGAGCTAATTCCCCTTTAATGGTGCCAGGGATTCTCATAGGCTTCATCGCAGCTTGATACGAGCAAATCAGATTGTCAGTTGTTTTTTATTTTTATTTTGGCAATGTAGTCTGTGATTGCAAATTTAAAAAAATAATTTAATTAACTAAATAGCAAATATTTCGACTAGAGGTATGTTTTCAATTTCTTTAAAAAGTAGTCTCAGCTCGTTTATTCAGTCGCTTAGAAACCCACAATCTGTGTCCCGATGCAGCAGCGCTGTGTGCTGTGGCTCGAGCTTGTTTGACGAGGCAGACGATGCAAAAATGCCAATACTTGCTTTTGTATCACACGACAAACTTAAGGTATGCTTTAACGGCCTGGCTGTCTCGGGTTAGTTTGTATTGTTAATGTAACACCTCGTTGTTGCCCAGTCATTGTTTCATATGAAGTAGAGCTTGCCAGTTGGGGGCGACGGTCTGCTAATAAAAGTTAAGACTATATTTGCAAGGATCATTTCTAGAATGAAACACGTTTTGAAGGGATTGGTCTCGGTATCCACCAGGAGGAGTGGCAGTGTTTTCTTCTGAGCACCGAGCTGACAATGAGTGTTGTTATCGGGAACCTACTCGCTGCAAGGAATGACCACTTCAATCTTCAGTCGGGGGTTGCTGAAGGAAGGGGACACATTTTGAGTGTGTATCTCATTCCGGTAGAAACGTAGAAAAAAGAAACCATCAAGCCCACAATTGTTCAGTTGTTTAAATCAATAACCACATTTAAATTGATCATTGCTAATGTCAAAACAATTTAAGAACACTTTTAATAGGGCTTGACTAATATAAAAATATAGCAATGTCTTTTGCACTACGCAGGACTAGATTGAGTTTAAAATAGACATTACATCTGAAAATAACTTGTGCTTACCCCCACTTACAAGGAAGCTGTCAACCTTTGTATTCGTCCTCATAACGTGTTAGAAAATGTAAACAGCAGTTGGAGAATACCGAGGTCGATCATCCTAGCATGTTAAATGAGGGCATTTCTCATGTAAGCTACTTCCACTAATAGATCGTTTACAACAAAAATGCAATCTGTGTTAGGAACGCTATTTTAGTCCGATTTAAAATGGAAATTAAAATGGTATTGAGTGCTGACAAGAGTTTGGTATCAGCTGTTGATTTCCTTGAAACAATCTTTTATAGTAAAATGAACAAATTGATTCATTTAAAAAATAAGTAAAAGTGAACTGTCAGAAGTGGGATTTGAACCCACGCCTCCATTCGGAGACCAGAACACACAATTCTTTGGAAAGACAGCGTCCTTGAGTCTGGCGCCTTAGACCACTCGGCCATTCTGACAAGCTGCGTTTGCTTTAGTAGAAAACCGCATTATTTCATTTCAGCACAGACTAGGGTTGTCTATTGTATCAAGGCCCGATTGGGTTTATTACGCACATACTAACTTGCTCCATGAATGATGTAATGACAAGTGTAAAAAAAGAATCAGATTGAAGCCAACCCACGAAAGTAAGATTCTTTATTTCAATATCGGTATAGCTTTAAAGGATGCACGCATTTTACAATAGCAATTGCTATATGACAATGACCAATAAGTAATTGTGTTGCAATACTTTATACAATGTGAACAGAATCAGACATTGCTCCGTTGCCTCGAAGAAACATCTACAATTTGTATTTAAAAAGGACGCCCAACGTGGGGCTCGAACCCACGACCCTGAGATTAAGAGTCTCATGCTCTACCGACTGAGCTAGTCGGGCTGTCTGGAGAAAGTTTCTTTCTTTGAGGCGGGGTGAGAGAGGAAGTACCGACAGGTGCGTGGGACCTGAGATTCGGTGTGCTGCTGCTGTAGATGAGTGTTCTGGAGACGCGCTGTGTCTGTGTCTGCGGTGTTACAGCCGTGTGAGTATATTCCAAAAGTAAAGTGTTGGATAATTCGAGAGCTAGTCTGTTGAATAAAGCTCTGAGACGTGTGGTTAAATCCCGGTCTCATCAATTTTGTTTTGTTAGATTAAAAGTGTTCCAGCAGCAGGTAAATGTCCCCACACCTTTTGGTTCTGTTTACTTATGCTACACCGCTGCTAAACCTGAACGTTGCTGCTAATTATCTTAACTAAACTTGTATTGTTGTTGAATTGGTCTAATATAGTTAAACCTGTAATGTTGCAGCTAACGTTCCCTAATAATGTTAAAACTTGTGTGTATTAACAATCTGGCTTTTGTTGTTGTACCCTTGCTGCGAAGAGCTGTTTCCAATCACTTAGCACTCTTAAAAAGAAGTGTAATCGCTGCTATATGTTGGTCTAATACCCCATGCTTTTAAAATGTGGCTATTGGCTGGCTTTATTCAATTTCCCCTCCTTGTTTTTAGTACAACTTTAATACATTGTATTGTTAGTTATTTGAACTGATTTATGTGACTCATGGATCATTGTAATAAAGCTTTGTGAATTGTTATTCTGCCTTTGTCATTCTGTTGTCATTCCTATTCCAAACCTTTTAATTAATTTTTAGTAGTGTCGGTATTAGGACTCTCACTGGGTGTCACTGGGTGTGGCTGCTACAATCCCATATAGAATGCGACAAAACAGGTCGCCCTCCTTCATATAAACAGAAAAAGAATAAGTACACACACACACGAGTTGATTTACTGCAGCGTCAGACATCGGAGGTTCAGCAGTGTACTGCAATGTTGTAAAAAGACGTGTCTAATTCAGGATGGTTGAGCGAGCTATGGCGCAGCGTTCAGATCACAGTTACCCTGGAAGCGTGGCTTCGAATTCCATTTCTGACAGCTCTGTTTGTTCATTAACCACTCAGCCACGGCTACATGCTCTCACGGTTTTCCGTGAAAACAGCCATATTATTGTCAAAAGAAGCAAACGACACCCGCAGTAATGCTGCAGATGGCAGTATAGGCTAAATAATGAACCCAAGTCAAATGCCTTTGTTGAAACTCTATCAGATTTGTACAAGTCAAGCACACGTGGGAAATAATAATACCATATCCTTTCTGCCAACGTTCATAATAATGAATACATCCTTATTTCAAAATACGTAGCTATTTAACTGATCTTTTCAAACACCCATACACAAAAGCCTTATTTCTACTGAAAAACTAACTTGCTTCATGGCTGCTGCTACAGCACTCGGGCACGTTGTGCCTAGCGTTAGCGGACATAGGAGATAAGAAGACCTACAAAATATAACGCGCTGCAGTTTTTCAGTCCGGAGATTATTACAAATTAGCAGACTGTGCATTAAAATACACATGCATGGTGGGCGTCTCTGTTACAAAGAATTGTCACACTTTGTATTTAACTCCATAATGCGCCGGGACAAAATACGCAGATACTTTAAAATTATTTGGAGAATGCGGGCATCGATCCCGCTACTTCTCGCATGCTAAGCGAGCGCTCTACCATTTGAGCTAATTCCCCTTTAATGGTGCCAGGGATTCTCATAGGCTTCATCGCAGCTTGATACGAGCAAATCAGATTGTCAGTTGTTTTTTATTTTTATTTTGGCAATGTAGTCTGTGATTGCAAATTTAAAAAAATAATTTAATTAACTAAATAGCAAGTATTTCGACTAGAGGTATGTTTTCAATTTCTTTAAAAAGTAGTCTCAGCTCGTTTATTCAGTCGCTTAGAAATCCACAATCTGTGTCCCGATGCAGCAGCGCTGTGTGCTGTGGCTCGAGCTTGTTTGACGAGGCAGACGATGCAAAAATGCCAATACTTGCTTTTGTATCACACGACAAACTTAAGGTATGCTTTAACGGCCTGGCTGTCTCGGGTTAGTTTGTATTGTTAATGTAACACCTCGTTGTTGCCCAGTCATTGTTTCATATGAAGTAGAGCTTGCCAGTTGGGGGCGACGGTCTGCTAATAAAAGTTAAGACTATATTTGCAAGGATCATTTCTAGAATGAAACACGTTTTGAAGGGATTGGTCTCGGTATCCAGCAGGAGGAGTGGCAGTGTTTTCTTCTGAGCACCGAGCTGACAATGAGTGTTGTTATCGGGAACCTACTCGCTGCAAGGAATGACCACTTCAATCTTCAGTCGGGGGTTGCTGAAGGAAGGGGACACATTTTGAGTGTGTATCTCATTCCGGTAGAAACGTAGAAAAAAAGAAACCACCAAGCCCACAATTGTTCAGTTGTTTAAATCAATAACCACATTTAAATTGATCATTGCTAATGTCAAAACAATTTAAGAACACTTTAAATAGGGCTTGACTAATATAAAAATATAGCAATGTCTTTTGCACTACGCAGGACTAGATTGAGTTTAAAATAGACATTACATCTGAAAATAACTTGTGCTTACCCCCACTTACAAGGAAGCTGTCAACCTTTGTATTCGTCCTCATAACGTGTTAGAAAATGTAAACAGCAGTTGGAGAATACCGAAGTCGATCATCCTAGCATGTTAAACGAGGGCATTTCTCATGTAAGCTACTTCCACTAATAGATCGTTTATACTGTTCTCAATGGTCCACATCCCAGCCTGAGACCACGATCCAGTGGCAGTCAGAGATGTTTTTCAAAGTAATATGTTATTTGAAATATTAAAACAATCTTTAGTTAAATAACACATGTTTCTACACAAAATATTTTTCAGTGACTTCGACAAGTAGCCAGTTTACAACAAAAATGCAATCTGTGTTAGGAACGCTATTTTAGTCCGATTTAAAATGGAAATGAAAATGGTATTGAGTGCTGACAAGAGTTTGGTATCAGCTGTTGATTTCCTTGAAACAATCTTTTTTAGTAAAATGAACAAATTGATTCATTTAAAAAATAAGTAAAAGAGAACTGTCAGAAGTGGGATTTGAACCCACGCCTCCATTCGGAGACCAGAACACACAATTCTTTGGAAAGACAGCGTCCTTGAGTCTGGCGCCTTAGACCACTCGGCCATTCTGACAAGCTGCGTATGCTGTAGTAGAAAACCGCATTATTTCATTTCAGCACAGACTAGGGTTGTCTATTGTATCAAGGCCCGATTGGGTTTATTACGCACATACTAACTTGCTCCATGAATGATGTAATGACAAGTGTAAAAAAAGAAACAGATTGAAGCCAACCCACGAAAGTAAGATTCTTTATTTCAATATCGGTATAGCTTTAAAGGATGCACGCATTTTACAATAGCAATTGCTATATGACAATGACCAATAAGTAATTGTGTTGCAATACTTTATACAATGTGAACAGAATCAGACATTGCTCCGTTGCCTCGAAGAAACATCTACAATTTGTATTTAAAAAGGACGCCCGACCTGGGGCTCGAACCCACGACCCTGAGATTAAGAGTCTCATGCTCTACCGACTGAGCTAGCCGGGCTGTCGGGAGAAAGTTTCTTTCTTTGAGGCGGGGTGAGAGAGGAAGTACCGACAGGTGCGTGGGACCTGAGATTCGGTGTGCTGCTGCTGTAGATGAGTGTTCTGGAGACGCGCTGTGTCTGTGTCTGCGGTGTTACAGCCGTGTGAGTATATTCCAAAAGTAAAGTGTTGGATAATTCGAGAGCTAGTCTGTTGAATAAAGCTCTGAGACGTGTGGTTAAATCCCGGTCTCATCAATTTTGTTTTGTTAGATTAAAAGTGTTCCAGCAGCAGGTAAATGTCCCCACACCTTTTGGTTCTGTTTACTTTTGCTACACCGCTGCTAAACCTGAACGTTGCTGCTAATTATCTTAACTAAACTTGTATTGTTGTTGAATTGCTCTAATATAGTTAAACCTGTAATGTTGCAGCTAACGTTCCCTAATACTGTTAAAACTTGTGTGTATTAACAATCTGGCTTTTGTTGTTGTACCCTTGCTGCTAAGAGCTGTTTCCAATCACCTAGCACTCTTAAAGAGAAGTGTAATCGCTGCTATATGTTGGTCTAATACCCCATGCTTTTAAAATGTGGCTATTGGCTGGCTTTATTCATTTTCCCCTCCTTGTTTTTAGTACAACTTTAATACATTGTATTGTTAGTTATTTGAACTGATTTATGTGACTCATGGATCATTGTAATAAAGCTTTGTGAATTGTTATTCTGCCTTTGTCATTCTGTTGTCATTCCTATTCCAAACCTTTTAATTAATTTTTAGTAGTGTCGGTATTAGGACTCTCACTGGGTGTCACTGGGTGTGGCTGCTACAAACCCATATAGAATGCGACAAAATAGGTTGCCCTCCTTCATATAAACAGAAAAAGAATAAGTACACACACACACGAGTTGATTTACTGCAGCGTCAGACATCGGAGGTTCAGCAGTGTACTGCAATGTTGTGAAAAGACGTGTCTAATTCAGGATGGTTGAGCGAGCTATGGCGCTGCGTTCAGATCACAGTTACCCTGGAAGCGTGGCTTCGAATTCCATTTCTGACAGCTCTGTTTGTTCATTAACCACTCAGCCACGGCTACATGCTCTCACGGTTTTCCGTGAAGACAGCCGTATTATTGTCAAAAGAAGCAAACGACACCCGCAGTAATGCTGCAGATGGCAGTATAGGCTAAATAATGAACCCAAGTCAAATGCCTTTGTTGAAACTATATCAAATTTGTACAAGTCAAGCACACGTGGGAAATAATAATACCATATTCTTTCTGCCAACGTTCATAATAATGAATACATCCTTATTTCAAAATACGTAGCTATTTAACTGATCTTTTCAAAACACCCATACACAAAAGCCTTATTTCTACTAAAAAACTAACTTGCTTCATGGCTGCTGCTACAGCACTCGGGCACGTTGTGCCTAGCGTTAGCGGACATAGGAGATAAGAAGACCTACAAAATATCACGCGCTGCAGTTTTTCAGTCCGGGGATTATTACAAATTAGCAGACTGTGCATTAAAATACACATGCATGGTGGGCGTCTCTGTTACAAAGAATTGTGTACACTTTGTATTTATCTCCATAATGCGCCGGGACAAAATACGCAGATACTTTAAAATTATTTGGAGAATGCGGGCATCGATCCCGCTACTTCTCGCATGCTAAGCGAGCGCTCTACCATTTGAGCTAATTCCCCTTTAATGGTGCCAGGGATTCTCATAGGCTTCATCGCAGCTTGATACGAGCAAATCAGATTGTCAGTTGTTTTTTATTTTTATTTTGGCAATGTAGTCTGTGATTGCAAATTTAAAAAAATAATTTAATTAACTAAATAGCAAGTATTTCGACTAGAGGTATGTTTTCAATTTCTTTAAAAAGTAGTCTCAGCTCGTTTATTCAGTCGCTTAGAAATCCACAATCTGTGTCCCGATGCAGCAGCGCTGTGTGCTGTGGCTCGAGCTTGTTTGACGAGGCAGATAATGCAAAAATGCCAATACTTGCTTTTGTATCACGCGACAAACTTAAGGTATGCTTTAACGGCTTGGCTGTCTCGGGTTAGTTTGTATTGTTAATGTAACACCTCGTTGTTGCCCAGTCATTGTTTCATATGAAGTAGAGCTTGCCAGTTGGGGGCGACGGTCTGCTAATAAAAGTTAAGACTATATTTGCAAGGATCATTTCTAGAATGAAACACGTTTTGAAGGGATTGGTCTCGGTATCCACCAGGAGGAGTGGCAGTGTTTTCTTCTGAGCACCGAGCTGACAATGAGTGTTGTTATCGGGAACCTACTCGCTGCAAGGAATGACCACTTCAATCTTCAGTCGGGGGTTGCTGAAGGAAGGGGACACATTTTGAGTGTGTATCTCATTCCGGTAGAAACGTAGAAAAAAGAAACCATCAAGCCCACAATTGTTCAGTTGATTAAATCAATAACCACATTTAAATTGATCATTGCTAATGTCAAAACAATTTAAGAACACTTTAAATAGGGCTTGACTAATATAAAAATATAGCAATGTCTTTTGCACTACGCAGGACTAGATTGAGTTTAAAATAGACATTACATCTGAAAATAACTTGTGCTTACCCCCACTTACAAGGAAGCTGTCAACCTTTGTATTCGTCCTCATAACGTGTTAGAAAATGTAAACAGCAGTTGGAGAATACCGAAGTCGATCATCCTAGCATGTTAAACGAGGGCATTTCTCATGTAAGCTACTTCCACTAATAGATCGTTTATACTGTTCTCAATGGTCCGCATCCCAGCCTGAGACCACGATCCAGTGGCAGTCGGAGATGTTTTTCAAAGTAATATGTTATTTGAAATATTAAAACAATCTTTAGTTAAATAACACATGTTTCTACACAAAATATTTTTCAGTGACTTCGACAAGAAGCCAGTTTACAACAAAAATGCAATCTGTGTTAGGAACGCTATTTTAGTCCGATTTAAAATGGAAATGAAAATGGTATTGAGTGCTGACAAGAGTTTGGTATCAGCTGTTGATTTCCTTGAAACAATCTTTTATAGTAAAATGAACAAATTGATTCATTTAAAAAATAAGTAAAAGTGAACTGTCAGAAGTGGGATTTGAACCCACGCCTCCATTCGGAGACCGGAACACACAATTCTTTGGAAAGACAGCGTCCTTGAGTCTGGCGCCTTAGACCACTCGGCCATTCTGACAAGCTGTGTTTGCTTTAGTAGAAAACCGCATTATTTCATTTCAGCACAGACTAGGGTTGTCTATTGTATCAAGGCCCGATTGGGTTTATTACGCACATACTAACTTGCTCCATGAATGATGTAATGACAAGTGTAAAAAAAGAAACAGATTGAAGCCAACCCACGAAAGTAAGATTCTTTATTTCAATATCGGTATAGCTTTAAAGGATGCACGCATTTTACAATAGCAATTGCTATATGACAATGACCAATAAGTAATTGTGTTGCAATACTTTATACAATGTGAACAGAATCAGACATTGCTCCGTTGCCTCGAAGAAACATCTACAATTTGTATTTAAAAAGGACACCCACCGTGGGGCTCGAACCCACGACCCTGAGATTAAGAGTCTCATGCTCTACCGACTGAGCTAGCCGGGCTGTCGGGAGAAAGTTTCTTTCTTTGAGGCGGGGTGAGAGAGGAAGTACCGACAGGTGCGTGGGACCTGAGATTCGGTGTGCTGCTGCTGTAGATGAGTGTTCTGGAGACGCGCTGTGTCTGTGTCTGCGGTGTTACAGCCGTGTGAGTATATTCCAAAAGTAAAGTGTTGGATAATTCGAGAGCTAGTCTGTTGAATAAAGCTCTGAGACGTGTGGTTAAATCCCGGTCTCATCAATTTTGTTTTGTTAGATTAAAAGTGTTCCAGCAGCAGGTAAATGTCCCCACACCTTTTGGTTCTGTTTACTTATGCTACACCGCTGCTAAACCTGAACGTTGCTGCTAATTATCTTAACTAAACTTGTATTGTTGTTGAATTGCTCTAATATAGTTAAACCTGTAATGTTGCAGCTAACGTTCCCTAATACTGTTAAAACTTGTGTGTATTAACAATCTGGCTTTTGTTGTTGTACCCTTGCTGCGAAGAGCTGTTTCCAATAACCTAGCACTCTTAAAGAGAAGTGTAATCGCTGCTATATGTTGGTCTAATACCCCATGCTTTTAAAATGTGGCTATTGGCTGGCTTTATTCAATTTCCCCTCCTTGTTTTTAGTACAACTTTAATGCATTTTATTGTTAGTTATTTGAACTGATTTATGTGACTCATGGATCATTGTAATAAAGCTTTGTGAATTGTTATTCTGCCTTTGTCATTCTGTTGTCATTCCTATTCCAAACCTTTTAATTAATTTTTAGTAGTGTCGGTATTAGGACTCTCACTGGGTGTCACTGGGTGTGACTGCTACAATCCCATATAGAATGCGACAAAACAGGTCGCCCTCCTTCATATAAACAGAAAAAGAATAAGTACACACACACACACGAGTTGATTTACTGCAGCGTCAGACATCGGAGGTTCAGCAGTGTACTGCAATGTTGTGAAAAGACGTGTCTAATTCAGGATGGTTGAGTGAGCAATGGCGCTGCGTTCAGATCACAGTTACCCTGGAAGCGTGGGTTCGAATTCCATTTCTGACAGCTCTGTTTGTTCATTAACCACTCAGCCACGGCTACATGCTCTCACGGTTTTCCGTGAAAACAGCCGTATTATTGTCAAAAGAAGCAAACGACACCCGCAGTAATGCTGCAGATGGCAGTATAGGCTAAATAATGAACCCAAGTCAAATGCCTTTGTTGAAACTCTATCAGATTTGTACAAGTCAAGCACACGTGGGAAATAATAATACCATATCCTTTCTGCCAACGTTCATAATAATGAATACATCCTTATTTCAAAATACGTAGCTATTTAACTGATCTTTTCAAAACACCCATACACAAAAGCCTTATTTCTACTGAAAAACTAACTTGCTTCATGGCTGCTGCTACAGCACTCGGGCACGTTGTGCCTAGCGTTAGCGGACATAGGAGATAAGAAGACCTACAAAATATCACGCGCTGCAGTTTTTCAGTCCGGGGATTATTACAAATTAGCAGACTGTGCATTAAAATACACATGCATGGTGGGCGTCTCTGTTACAAAGAATTGTCACACTTTGTATTTATCTCCATAATGTGCCTGGACAAAATACGCAGATACTTTAAAATTATTTGGAGAATGCGGGCATCGATCCCGCTACTTCTCGCATGCTAAGCGAGCACTCTACCATTTGAGCTAATTCCCCTTTAATGATGCCAGGGATTCTCATAGGCTTCATCGCAGCTTGATACGAGCAAATCAGATTGTCAGTTGTTTTTTATTTTTATTTTGGCAATGTAGTCTGTGATTGCAAATTTAAAAAAAAATAATTTAATTAACTAAATAGCAAGTATTTCGACTAGAGGTATGTTTTCAATTTCTTTAAAAAGTAGTCTCAGCTCGTTTATTCAGTCGCTTAGAAATCCACAATCTGTGTCCCGATGCAGCAGCACTGTGTGCTGTGGCTCGAGCTTGTTTGACGAGGCAGACGATGCAAAAATGCCAATACTTGCTTTTGTATCACACGACAAACTTAAGGTATGCTTTAACGGCTTGGCTGTCTCGAGTTAGTTTGTATTGTTAATGTAACACCTCGTTGTTGCCCAGTCATTGTTTCATATGAAGTAGAGCTTGCCAGTTGGGGGCGACGGTCTGTTAATAAAAGTTAAGACTATATTTGCAAGGATCATTTCTAGAATGAAACACGTTTTGAAGGGATTGGTCTCGGTATCCACCAGGATGAGTGGCAGTGTTTTCTTCTGAGCACCGAGCTGACAATGAGTGTTGTTATCGGGAACCTACTCGCTGCAAGGAATGACCACTTCAATCTTCAGTCGGGGGTTGCTGAAGGAAGGGGACACATTTTGAGTGTGTATCTCATTCCGGTAGAAACGTAGAAAAAAGAAACCATCAAGCCCACAATTGTTCAGTTGTTTAAATCAATAACCACATTTAAATTGATCATTGCTAATGTCAAAACAATTTAAGAACACTTTAAATAGGGCTTGACTAATATAAAAATATAGCAATGTCTTTTGCACTACGCAGGACTATATTGAGTTTAAAATAGACATTACATCTGAAAATAACTTGTGCTTACCCCCACTTACAAGGAAGCTGTCAACCTTTGTATTCGTCCTCATAACGTGTTAGAAAATGTAAACAGCAGTTGGAGAATACCGAGGTCGATCATCCTAGCATGTTAAACGAGGGCATTTCTCATGTAAGCTACTTCCACTAATAGATCGTTTACAACAAAAATGCAATCTGTGTTAGGAACGCTATTTTAGTCCGATTTAAAATGGAAATTAAAATGGTATTGAGTGCTGACAAGAGTTTGGTATCAGCTGTTGATTTCCTTGAAACAATCTTTTATAGTAAAATGAACAAATTGATTCATTTAAAAAATAAGTAAAAGTGAACTGTCAGAAGTGGGATTTGAACCCACGCCTCCATTCGGAGACCAGAACACACAATTCTTTGGAAAGACAGCGTCCTTGAGTCTGGCGCCTTAGACCACTCGGCCATTCTGACAAGCTGCGTTTGCTTTAGTAGAAAACCGCATTATTTCATTTCAGCACAGACTAGGGTTGTCTATTGTATCAAGGCCCGATTGGGTTTATTACGCACATACTAACTTGCTCCATGAATGATGTAATGACAAGTGTAAAAAAAGAATCAGATTGAAGCCAACCCACGAAAGTAAGATTCTTTATTTCAATATCGGTATAGCTTTAAAGGATGCACGCATTTTACAATAGCAATTGCTATATGACAATGACCAATAAGTAATTGTGTTGCAATACTTTATACAATGTGAACAGAATCAGACATTGCTCCGTTGCCTCGAAGAAACATCTACAATTTGTATTTAATAAGGACGCCCAACATGGGGCTCGAACCCACGACCCTGAGATTAAGAGTCTCATGCTCTACCGACTGAGCTAGCCGGGCTGTATGGCAAGCCAAATTATCATTTAGAGATATCTCTAATTCATTTATAGATATCTCTAAATATTTGAAGATATCTCTAAATCATTTCCAGATATCTCTAAATATTTGAAGATATCTTCAAATATTTAGAGATATCTCTAAATCATTTTAAGATATCTAAAATGCATTTTTAGATATCTTTAAATCATTTGAAGATATCTTTAAATGGAGCTTTAAATGAGATATCTAAAATGCATTTTTAGATATCTTTAAATCATTTTAAGATATCTCTAAATGTTTTTGAGATATCTTTAAATACTTTTCAGATATCTTTAAATCATTTAGAGATATCTCTAAATAACGTCCTATTCATTTAAAGATATCTGCAAATCATTTGAAGATATCTTCAAATAGCTTCCTGTTCATTTCGAGATATCTCTAAATCATTTAGAGATATCTTTAAATAACTTCCTGTTCGTTTAGAGATATCTCTAAATCATTTGAAGATATCTTCAAATGAACAGGAAGCCATTTCAAGATATCTCAAAATGACTTCCTGTGAAAATGCTCTATGTTTTCAATGGACTTCCTGTCCATTTAAAGATATCTTCAAATGAACAGGAAGTTATTTAGAGATATCTCTAAATGTTTTAGAGATATCTCTAAATGAACAGGATGTTATTTGAAGATATCTTCAAATGATTTAGAGATATCTTTAAATGAACAGGAAGTTATTTGAAGATATCTTCAAATGATTTACAGATATCTTTAAATAATATGTGGATTTGGCTAGCATGGTGCGCCAAACTGTCATTTAGAGATATCTTAAAATGAGGGTTTTAAAGATATCTCTAAATCATTTAAAGATATCTTCAAATAACTTCCTGTTCATTTAAAGATATCTGCAAATCATTTGAAGATATCTTCAAATAGCTTCCTGTTCATTTCGAGATATCTCTAAATCATTTCGAGATATCTATAAATAACTTCCTGTTCATTTAGAGATATCTCTAAATCATTTAGAGATATCTCGAAATAACTTCCTGTTCATTTAGAGATATCTCTAAATCATTTGAAGATATCTTCAAATGAACAGGAAGCTATTTCAAGATATCTCAAAATGACTTCCTGTGAAAATGCTGTATGTTTTCAATGGACTTCCTGTCCATTTAAAGATATCTTCAAATGAACAGGAAGTTATTTAGAGATATCTCAAAATGATTTAGAGATATCTCGAAATGAACAGGAAGCTATTTGAAGATATCTTCAAATGATTTGCAGATATCTTTAAATGAACAGGACGTTATTTAAAGATATCTTCAAATGATTTAGAGATATCTTTAAATGAACAGGACGTTATTTGAAGATATCTTTAAATAATATGTGGATTTGGCTAGCATGGTGCGCCAAACTGTCATTTAGAGATATCTCTAAACCATTTCAAGATATCTCGAAATAACTTCCTGTTTAAAAGTAAACCAGGAGAAATATTTTATTCACTCAGTTAAGGAGTACAGTGGGGGCAAAGGCTCTATGGCTCATCCTGAAGCTGTACTAACAACTCTTGGAGCAATTAAAAATACACTCAGCACACTTGAAAGACATTTTCAAGACGGTTCTATTGAAATTGATAACAGTTATAGACTGTTTCAAAATGCAAAAACAAACTTTGATAGAATCAGTATGGAAATTCCAGAAAACGTTAGAGTGGAAATATCAAACTGTTTTCATGAATTAATGCCGGTGTTCGAAAACGAAGGAATTTCTGACACCCAGTCAAGCATAAATACCGGTGGTGATTTCGTGGTTCAGCGGAGGAGAGAAGGTAAGTTAATGTCTCTATTCTCTTTGGGAACTACAGTCATTTTAATACACACGTGGATTGGTTATTGTCGCATTTAATTTTTTATTTATTTATTTATTTTTAATACAGGTCAGTTTGGTTTGCCAAGGATTTCTGTTTCGAGACACCAGCTCCAGATTTTCGTTTCTCGAGGATACACAGGAAAGAGGATTGCTGAACATTTAGGATGCTCGGTGTCATACATTTATAAGCGCTTAAGCGGAGGGTCTGTCACCAAGAGACAAATACAGCAACATCACAGACAGCGAACTCGATACTGAAGTAAAGTCACTTCATTCCCAGTATCCAAATGCAGGGGCCGAGGTTAGTTATTGTATTTACAGCTTTGAAATTGGTGTTTATTCTTTAATGGTTGAGGGTCTGTGCCCGCTTTCACTACGAACGTTTACGTTAAAAAAAAAAAAAAAGATTTGAAAATGTGGGTTTGTATCTGATTTGTTCAAAATATAATTATAATTTGGAACGGATACCTGTTTATGGATACCTGCGCATACAAACAATGCTAATATTATAATGTCCTGGATGTATTACAGCAGTTTATTCCAATAATATAATAGTAACATTTTTGAGTCATAACAACTGTGTCATAAAAGTAAGCATAATAAAACAAATTGATGTTTGCTTTCCTCTATAGATGATGAATGGATATCTTAGAGCTAAGGGGATATTTGTTCAGCGACAGAGAATACGCAAGTCTCTAAACAGCATCGATCCAGTAAGCAGTGCTGGACGAAGGGCCCAAGTCATTAACAGAAGATCTTACCACGTCCCATCACCAAACAGCATGTGGCATATGGACGGTCATATGAAGCTGATAAGGTGAGTCTACTTTGTGTGTGTGTTAAATATATAATTAGCGTGCACAGGGGTAGGGGTCAGGGTTCGTAGGTGACGCAATCAAAGACATAAGCCCGATATCAACTTGACATCAACTCGAGTTCTGGGAGAAATCAGTATACTCGAGTTGTCTGTCCATGGTAACGAGGTTAATATTTTATTTTACCCAATTATCTGATCTGAAATCACATATGTTAAAGATATTTGTTTGGCTGCTCATGTCTATTGACCACGAAAAAAAAATTATATCACTTTATTACATTTTATTCTTTATGTATTTAATATACATGCATTCATTTTGAGTACATGTTTGTCCCAATTTGGCACAATGGCTTGTATGCATTTAGTCTGAAGCAAAACTATCCAATTTTCTCAAATTAAACTGCCATATTTGTTCCTGGAAGGAAAGTAATAGATTTGTATTTGTTTGTAATAGATTAGGCTCTCATGATGAATCTTACCCTCATTCTTCAGGTGATCGTACTGAAAGGTCAGAATCTTCATAATTAACTGGGTCATTGTTTTGAGAAGAGGTCATATAATTAAATTGTGACAAAGTGAGGATCGTAATTTTCACTTGTACCAACTGGAGGGCAGATTCTTCATGAAATCCTTCATGAAATCCATAGATTGTCATTCCAAAGGGCAAATAAGTAACTGAAATCAGGTGTAACAAAATGTGGCTACTGCACAGTTTTTATATGTAAACAATGTGACTATTTTTAGTTATAACCCTTTAAAAATTAACACAAACGATATTGTTGTTCTGTCAGCATTGTAGTAGGTGCCAGATATCCATTTTCCTGGATATTCTTGAAAATGAAACAGAACCTATATGTGCCAGTCCTGGTAGATAGGTGAATACTGCCTAATTAAAATAAACTTGAGAACTCTGCATTTCACCCCATATAGAGGCACAATATAATCTGAATATTTAACCTTTATTGGTGTTAAAATGCTCTGACTGCTATTGGTGAAAAAAATATGTATTGTTCACAATACGCATATCTCATTACTGTAAAAATAACTTTTTTAAAATGTTTACTTTTGATTGTAGGTGGGGATTTGTTATCCATGGTGCCATAGATGGTTTTTCTCGCCTTGTTCCATATTTGCATTGTGCCACAGACAATAGCTCAAGCACAGTTCTACAGGCTTTCTCCAAAGCAGTGGCAGAATATGGGTTACCGTCTCGCATGAGGTCAGACCATGGTGGAGAAAACATACAGGTAGCCTTGCTTATGAACATCTTGAGAGGGCTCCAGCGTGGCAGCCACATAACTGGAGTATCTGTTCATAACCAGAGAATAGAAAGACTTTGGAAAGATGTGTTCCTACAAGTTGTAGAGCCCTTGTACAAGGAATTCTATGATTTAGAAGATCTTAGTATATTAGAGGCAGATAATGATGTTCACAAAGCATGCTTGCAGTTGGTGTACCTTCCAGAAATTAATAAAAGATTACAATTATTCAGACAAGGATGGAATAAACATAAAATCCGAACAGAAAGGAACAGAACACCTGAACAAATTTGGTCAGATGGATTGGCTGCAACACTTGCAAGCTCTGCTGAATCAGGGGCAAACATTTTGGATGGTAAACAATTTGAAGAACATTTAATATTACATTTACAAAGAGCTGGAGTCCAAACAACAGATATTTTTAGTATGACAGAAACTGAAGAGCATTCCAATCCACTTAATTTAACTACTCAGCAGCTTAATACCCTTAAAGAGGAAATCCAACTTGAAGGAGACTTTAGAGATAAATATGCACGTTGCATTCACAAAACACTAGAGTTTATGTTTTCTAACGATACCTCCAATGCATCTCCAAATTATTAAATTAAATTATTAATTGAAACAAATAATAAAACCATCCTATTTGTTTTAATATGATCATTCTGGAACTTAAGTTTTCAAGACACAGCACAGCAAAATGTTGTACTTTTTAACCAATTCAGGAAGCTTGTTTTCCATGATTGTCTAGGTGCGGTCGGAGCAAATGAAGTTGTTTTATGATTTGGTCATGAATTACACCTAGCATAAGGGTGTCTAGAAACTGCAAGTGGACATAGACCTGTGTGGTTTTGTAAGCTGGAGGGTACACTAGCTGTGGGAAATTACGGCTTAAAGTCTTTATAACTACCAAGCAACATTCTACTTTTACCTACATATCTTAATTCCACTTAATCACTATTGTTCTAGAAAAAAAAGTAATACTTTTGAGGAACTGATCCTGCATTTATTTATTTATTGTACACAAAGAGATGATTGGTGGTCATAGTTACCTGTGGTAAAAACTTTCATATAATTTGTCCAGTCCAATATGAAAGCAGGACACATTGTATTTATAACATCAAACTGTATTTAAATGCTTCTGTTCTGATTGTAATATTTTACCATTAAAGATATGACTGAAGACTATAACAATGTTATCATTCAAAAACATGTTTATTTATTTGTGTGTCTTTTTTAACATGAACACCCTTAATGTCTGTTTGAAAGTTAAGACAGCATTATTTTCATAAATATGAAATGTTTACAACATCATTTTGGTACAAAAGTTAAACAGCAAGTATGTGAATTTGGCAATTAACTTCTTATCCAGTCAGGAAAAAAATAAAACTCACACATTTTCTTTCTTCACTTGAGGAAATAAAGGTTACATACAATGTTTAATCCCCAAAGAGGTCATTTTATACAAACAATTTGACGTCATATTTTCAAAATAAACTTTTTTGTAAGAAAACACACTTGAGATGTAGAAAGAAAATGCCTTACACAACAAAGGGCATTTGCTCAAACAACTTGACACCATCAGTATGATAAACCATGAGCGGCAAGGTTCCATTCCATTGAAAATGTATGGTTTTAATTGGCACATCGTAAGCTCAGACAGTAAAATGCAACAGAATAAAAACAGTGTTATTTCAATGAAATGGCTGAACAGCCCTGTAACTTTAAAGTAGGTGATAAGACAATGCAATCAAACATTTGGAAGGCAGATTTATCATATTTTCCACCATCACAGGACTTGGTGAGTTAAGTTTTACACCTTAAACTTAACGTGATTATTTCTTAGACTCAGATGAGAGGAACATCACAAGTCCCGTTTAGTAGTAGATTTTTTCTTTATTGAACATTGTGTATTGTAATTGTGTAATCGCATGACAAGTTACACGTGTTTGACAACTGTTTTGTGTGTATATATATATATATATATATATATATATATATATATATATATATATATATTAGCTCAAAGAGCCAGCTGCCAGATACACACATACATACATTATATATATATACACATACATACATACACACATATATATACATACATACATACATATATATACACACACACACACACGACTGCGGTGAAACCAGAGTAAGGGTGGTTATGTAAAAAGTCGGTTAAATGAATCCTGTTTTAAATATCATTATACACAGTTGTAACAATTACTATATTCACATAATTATTGTTTTGAGATTGGGCTTTTATTAGGGAGCTCCCCTAAATCACTTGAGAAGATAGATACAGGGTATTAATGCTTGTGACAGGGTAGACGTCTGTCATGTGGATGCGTGCATCTGCTGCTGAGTGACAGGCAGGAGATCGAGACGGAGTTGATATGCCCCGCAGGCGAACAGGTTTTATTTGCACATCAACACACTGAACAGCTCACGTGACACTACCAGCAATGGTAGCGCACGGAGCACATACCACGAAAGTGTAGAAAAACTTTGGTAGGATCTACAATCTCTGAACTAATCCTCTCTGTTCAATAACAAACTAAAGTTACTGAAGAGCTTGATCATAGCGGATAAACGACAGATTACTGTGTGTGTGTGTGTGTGTCTATATATATATATATATAAATATATATATATATATATATATATATATATATATATATATATATATATATATATATATATATATGCTCAATAAAAAGCCTATGTCATAAAAGTAATTGGAATGGATTAAAAGGGAATTGGAACAGAAAACTATAAATTTTATCTCAACTGATTGCTGACCCTCCATTTTTTACAGGCTTTACGCTGTGGTGTTCCTGGGAAGTCATGCTATCAAGGCTTTACAAATCATTATGAAAGAAGCAGGCTTAAGTAGTTGGGCATTTACAAGTAAAATATATATTTTTTTATATATAAAAAAATCCCTTGTCAAATGATTCTTCACATCACTTGACTTCAGATATAGCTGCTGTGATTCTAACCACTACCTTAAAGCATTGTCATTATAAATGCATTCTCTGAATTTAGAATGGATTTCATTTCTCGTTTGAAGTCCTGTACTGAAGCATAGCTTACTGGTATTTCTAGTGTATTGCTACAAGTGTGTGCAATAGGTCTCCTCAGGCTACCACAAAGTCTATTAAATACTATTGTAATGCCATCATTTGGCAGTAATGGGGATCCTGTAACAAAATGCAGAAATTTGGACATTTCATCCTGATCCACTGACTTGATGAAGTCACGTAAATAGTAATAAGCAACTTCTTCTTCAGGTTTCAGGTCTTTTTCAGAAGTTGTTATACACTGCAACACACGGTCTGCAGTAGGCATCTCCTGCCAGTACAGGTACGAAATTAAGTCTGTATCTAACTGTGACCAAAATGCTCTCATATGAGACTCTGGAATAGCCTGCCTTATAAAGCAATTCAAGAACATTGGTTTTATTACCAGTTCATTTTGTGCTACAAGAACCAGTTGCTCTCTAAAATCTTTAGCTGAAGGAACTGTGTGCATGCCATTCACAGAATAAAAGGTCAGCAAGTCAGATTTTTCAGAAATGCTTAGTTTTTCAAAACTATTCAAAGCCTTTTGCAGCAAGGTTCGTTCAGGTACTGTTACATGGAGCATAAAGTCATCCAACAGTGTTCTACTATCAATCATAGAGGTATTAAACACAACAGATAGCAGTGTTGATCTACAAAATCTGGGTGGCACGCAATGATTAAGCTGACACATATGTGACAAAACGTTACCAACAACAGAAAAAATGTCCTGCGCTTTGGCATATTGATTTACTGGTATACATGGGACAAGAGCATCCTCACCTTTAAACCACTGAATGAAAGCACTGTTCCAAAAAGAAGAAAAAAGATCTTTTGTTAACCCACCAAAGTCATCTCCCTCTTCCCCAATAAAGTTAACATGTAAACGTTTATTGATGATACTTTGATTACTGTAAATTCTTTGTACATCTTCTAGAACAGTGTGTCTTTTAACTTCAACTGTAACTTCTTCTTCCAATAACACATCTAGATCAGAGAAAGCTGTGTAAGGTAGAAACACAAATGTTACATTACAGTAAGTTGTACCTTTCATTCCTCAACTTTCATATTTTGCAGAAATATGCTGAATGTTATTAAAATATCCACTATCATGGCATCTCAATTGTGAGAGACACCGTGTTTCTTGAAGAGATCACTATAGTGAACATGAAATACACACCCAAGAGCCTCTTACGATGTATGGATTATCACCCAGTGCAGTCTCTACCTCACCGAGGGTTTTGTTCTTTCTTTTTTTTTTTAATTACGTGCAGTTTCATAAACTAAAGTTTAATACGGTAATATAACATAATTTTTAGTCAAAAAAGGTCAGTTTGGCAGTGTTCCTAAACTGCAATTTTAGAGTTGCCGAATAATGAGTTCTAACTGAGTTAAAAAAAATAAAATAAATACATACCTCTTTCAAGCTCCTGCTCCTTTTCTCCCAAAAGAGACTGGTGGAGCTGAACCTTATGGGAGAGAAATATTAGAGAAAATATCTAATATGTAACATTGCAGAAAATACTGAAATTAAAACCTCTCATTAAAATACCTTAACCATTCTTTTCATCCAATCAATTTCTTTGAATTCAATATACTGTATGTATTAGCATGGAAGACAATCCAGCAATAATGGAGAGGTTTAAAGTTCTGGCAACACAATTATTAACCTGGGAAACAACAAAAGCTTATACCATAACAGTAACAACATAAAAAACTTCAAATGTAATATACTTGAGCAAAGCTATTTCAAAATGAATTATCTTATGAGTGCGCTGAAAATTATTACATAGTTTAAACAAAGACTAAGCTAAATATAATATTTTGCATGAAAACATTAATCAATAACTTATGAACACCGAATTATAAAATACATTTTTCAAAAACTAAAAACACTCAGGCCGTAACAAACATTTTGTTTCTTGCCTTCCAAGCAATAGCAGAAAGGTTTGTAACTTTTCTGTAGATTTTCAAAACATTAAAACAGCACTTTCTAATTAAAAACATGTTGGCACCACAAACCTTTACTGGCAGGACAGGAAGATGCTCTCCAATGACATTGGTAACATGACCTGTGATTGGCCACCTTAGGTTGAAGTCCTATTGCTCTGCTGAAACTACAGATGCAGAGGAGTTGCTGTTAATGTGCTATTAGTCTGTCCTCCATTTTCAAACTACAGATGCAAGAGAGTTGTTGTGGATCTGTTTTTAGGTAAGTAAAATTATTGCTATCACACTCTTCATTCAGTATTTTACTGAAATATTATTTTCCAAACAGAATAATCTTGAAAGACTTTGAAATGCATTTTTTATTAAGCTTTCTTTTTGAAATTGCAGACAAACTAATGTAGTTAGATGTGTAGTTCTAAGAATACATCCTTTGAACTTCAAGTAAAAATACTACTACTGTAATAATAATAATAATAATAATAATAATAATAATAATAATAATAATAATAATAATAATAATAATATTGCATTAAGCATTCCAAAATGTAGATAAAATGATTCCTGTTAAACAAAGACCACCACATCTAGCTACAACACATTAGCTGTCTGCAATTTTTTTTAAAAAGAGGCTTAATAAAAAAAAGATATATGCTTTTCAGTCTTTAAAGATTTTCATGCTTGGAAAAGAATATTTTAGTAAAATACTGAATGAAGCGTATGATAGCAATTATTTTCCTTACCTAAAAAACAGTACATCCACAGCAGCTCTCTTGTATCTGTAGTTTCAACTTAGGTTGATCAATCAGAGGTCAGGTTACAAGTCATTGGAGTGCTTCTTCCTGTTCTCCCAGGGAGGAGTCCAGCCAGGAAAGGGTCTTTGTATCTTTGTTCCAGCAGTACACTTACTGTTGGTGTGTCAGCATTTACATATGAGAAAGGTAGTGGTGGAGGCGTTGATGGATGAGTAGTCCATTCTGATAATTGAAACTAGTTATAAAAATATATATAAAAGAGTATAATTAGAATAAAAGACTGAGTGCTTGAAGTATGCCAAATTATATATATATATATATATATATATATATATATATATATATATATAATCAATTACAGGATTTTGCAGCTACATAAAAAACAGCTTGTCTACAGTATTGCAATTTTCTAAGAATTCTGGAGGATGACATCATGATGACTGCAGAGTACAATGTTCATTCCAAGAAGTTCTAAGGTGTTATTAAAAATGACTTCACTTTATTGTTTGCACTGGTTCCATAGTCATCGCATAGTGAATCTATTCATCAATAGTAAGTGAATAACCTGATACCTGTGATTGGCCAGCTGCAATCAGTTCATTTTCGAAGCTATCAGCCTGAAATAGTTGCTCAATGTCCAGAATCTCAGTCTATATAAACAGAAATGCATTCTTTGTGTAAAAATAGTATTTGAACTACCTCTCCTTAAAATGAAAATGTCTACAGGTATCTGTTTGCCCCTAAGAGAAATGTTTTTTGGCAGCTCATTTCAGATGGAACATCCAGCACCAAAGTAACTGGTTTTGCAAAGACCTGGTGAACATATAAAAATCAGATCATGTTTTGGGGCAATACATCACTGCTGATCTGGTTTAAAACAATAACTGCATTTAAAGCCCACCAAACTGACCAGACAAGGGCTTTACAAACACTAATATATTACATAAATAAGCACAATAGACCAATTAAGCAATATAAGCAATATAGTTATCCTACTTCAGCTGCCCTTTGTGGGATGTTTTCTGATGTTTCATTTTCTAGAAGATCAGCCATTGCATTGGTAGCATGTTGTTGCATAACCTAAAAAACGGAATCATTACTTTTTCCAGTAAATGAACACAAATTAGAAACACATTGTGTAACAAGACTCCTTTAATGTGTATGGACTCCTAAGTGAAGGAACAAAAACTATGACTGTACCTCATTTTCTCTTTGGTGGTAGTCTTCTACAATGGGATTTTCTGAAGTCCTTGTACCAATATTTCCATTTGACAATTCTTGTATATGCACCTGGAAAAAATAGCAATGAACACTACTAAATATTCACCAATTTAAGTACATGACAACCTTTTGGCAGAGCTAAAAGCCAATTCTGCTCAATGAATGTAAAGTTAACATAAGACTGTACTGATCATTAATGTCATACTGCACCCACAAGATGAACTGGTTCCTACACCTTAGCATTGGGCATACAATAGTAGCACATTCTTTATTGAGCAGTTGTATGATACAATGGCCTGTGGTTTCATAGTAAAAAATATAAATAAGATAATTATTTATGAAGCTATCCAGTCATTTGTTCTTCTGTAGAGGTCATATCTACCTGCTCCTGAACTTGCAATTGGGTCACTGATGCATTGCTTCCTGCTGTTACTTGACGGCTTTCATTTAACATCCTTCCTTCTGTTCTCTGAATAATACAAACAAAAATCCATAGCTAATGAGGAAAACTCATGCAATTTCCTATTTGTACTCTTGTATGTTTGTATTGATTGACATAGATTTGTTTTAAACCTTAGGATAAATGTTGTGTGTGTCTGTGGTGCAAATATAGGGTTGGCAGGGAAGGGGTTAAAATCCATAATACATGTGAGAATGTGGCTGGAGCCTTAATTGAATGATTAATGGTTAATTAGGCTCCAGCCACATGTTATATAAGGAAGTGAGATCCTTTGTTTGGGGAAAGGTGTTTAGGTGTGTTTGAGGTGGTATTGTGTGGCACTTGGTCAGGGATGGGAATGCCGTCTGACTTCAGAATAGCTTTGTTTAACCTTTTATTTTGGCACTTGTGCTTGTTTATTTTCTTACTGACACTTCTTTGTGTTAATAAATGTGTGCACCGGTGCTTTAAACTGCAGCTTCCTGGGCTCCGAGTCTCCTTATTGATGCTATCCTGCTACAGTGAGCAATAAGAACTCTTACTTGAGAGGTTTGATGGGGATTTACAGCAGGTTACAATTCACATTTATTGAGACATAAAACAAACACATAACTGAACACACATCATGAGATAAAGAACAAAGTTAAATACAATTTGCAAGTGTGTTTCTTAAATAATGCAATAATACATTATTTTAAAAAGCATGTGTTTTAATGCCCTGATTTAAACTTTGTGTTTATGGCAACCAGCCGAGAAGTGACATATATTAGAATTAAGAAAATATATTGCAATTAAAACTAGTTCTATCAAAGTATAACTATTTACTAACAGACCACTGTAATAGACTGATCAAATACACTGGCATTTAGTTTTATTTACATTTGCAAAATTGGTAGGAATCACATATGTAGTGAATTTAAACTAGGCGAATCTCTGTATGATGAATTGCACTGCAGTATAAATCTTTATAGCTTCTTAAGAAAACATCCTCAGTTTTTGTAAAGTAGTTAAATTGATAAATATAATCTCAATCAATCCTGAAATTCTAGGTGATGCAGAAACTTTTGGCTATAGCTGTACATTTAAATTAAGCAGAGATTTCGGATATGTATGTATGTAGGCATATGTATGTCTGTCTCTTTGTCTATATATATATGCACACTATTTAAGCTTCTATTATTGTATTTTGATTTAATCTAAAAAAAAACTCGATCCATCTGTAGTAAAGATCCATCTGTCATAAAGAATAAACTGACCTACCTCAATTGGCAATGGTATATCACGATTAGGAACTATAAAAATCTTTCCTTTTCCTATCTTGGTTTGTAGGTCAGCTGCAGACGTTATGTTTAGCTTACTAAGACGCCGACCCTTCTCTGCCTTTGCAAAGGTAAAGCCAGTTAGATGCAAAGGAACGTCAGGAAAACTATCTTGCACAAAATTCTCTAACTGTCTTAAACTCCAGCTTCGCTGAACAGTAGATTTTGAACCATATCTTTCATTGGTAGCAGGTTGTTCACATTTAGGAACTCCTACAGCAACATAAACAATGGAGAAACAATCAGTGGTTTGATTAAAATATATAAATTTTATTGTGTAACATAACATTTGCAAATAAAATGCATGGTTTTAATCTTTACGCTTTTTCTTTTTTTTTTTTTTTAAATAGTAAAAAATAAAATGCACATTAAACACTGGAAGGGTTATCATTAGGAGAATACGTAACCTACCTAATCCATTTCTTGTCAGTCTTGATAGTTCAGACGGTGGTGGTACAAATTCTTCATTGTTCTTTTGCAGTAAGAAAAAATGAGTCTTCCATAAATGTCCCCTTTGCCGTCCTTTTTTTCTGCCTGTCTTTCCTACATTAGTTTCCAATTTCCAAGAAAGAAAGAAAGAAAGAAAGAAAGAAAGAAAGAATGAAAGAAACAGCTAAAAGTACAGAAGGCATAAAAATCAGGGATAAGAATTCTAACTTCAGATAGTCAACATTGAATATTATTCTAGAAGTAATGGAGAGCAGAAAAAAGGTTCACACAAAATCAAAGTTGATACGAAATAAAAGAAAATTACCTTATTAACATTAAAAATACTTTTAAATAACTAACATAAATTACTTAGCACCATTCTAAATATGAGGACATCTGTGTTGCTTTATAGTAACAAGGTAGCAGCAGAAAAGGAATAAAAGCAGTGTCTTTAGATATTCTATCCCTTTTTTCTGTCAAATATTAAATGATGTATGACACTGTAAAAAAGAAAATGAAAACGTACTTAAATGATCATTAACATTAAGATTAATAATAAAAAAGGCTATTATGGCCTACATTTAGAAAAATAACTGGCTGGCGTAAAGCAGGTTGGTAATATAACATATTTTCTTTATGTTTTATGTTACCTGTCCTTTGTGATGAGTCCACAGATCTACTTCTAAACAAGGCCCTTGTTTCACTGACAAAAGAGGCTGCATCAAAATCATCTATATCGTCAGTTGTATGAGACCTCAATTCAGATTCCGCTTGGCGAACTGATGACAGGGCGCGGGTTAAAACCCTGTGTACCTGCTCTCTTTCACCTGTCATGAGGCAGACCTCTGTAATCAAATAATGCTGTGAATATTTACAAAGGGTTATATAACGTTACATAATAAACACCCACAAAAGAACGTAGTGCTCTGAATAACCACACACATTACTGTATCATTCACAGTACATATATTTTAATTATATATCTGTTAATGATTAGTAGCCTATAAGTGAAATGCTGATAGATTGAAAACAGTCACAGTATCGGAAAAGAAGCACGGAGCCGGGGAGGGACATGAAAAGAAAATATGTCTTGCGGCGTTGCGCATGACCTGTTGCCCGAATATCAAAAGCGTCTTCCCACTGTGCGAAACTCGCTACCTGTTTTAACCTGTTTTTGTTTCCATAAGAAAATCAAAAACTTTTTTGATGCTTTCCGACAGCTGGACACGAGTGCAATTTACATAAAGGTCGCATAATTACTATGCATTGTGTAAATGTGAAACCTATATGTTGTCCTATATGTTGTTAATGACCCCTCACCCCCAACAACAGTCGGAAAAGCTTCCAGATCGCAACGAAGAACATATTGCAAGTGGTGCGCGACCAGTCTGAATTAACATGTCATATCTGCAACGCAATTATGTTCTAATATTCTCCATTAGCTCGCAGTCACATAAATAGCGACTCAATGTCAAGCTGCCACAACGTACACACATAATAATATATTGAACCCAACGATAAATTGTACCTGTTTTGTATGAAGTTTGCACGCTTAACTTCTAATCAAGTATACAGATGGTCTCACGTTACATTTTCATTAGGCTTTTTTTTCTTTTTCTTTTACACAAAAACCTTAACTAATTCTTTGTTCTAAAATCATTTATCTCGTTGAACGTTTTTGTACCTTACACATAAGCACATCCCCACGCGTCTAAGTTATACTGTACTTACTACACGATTATTTTTTCTGTCATAAATCATAAATAAACATAAATAGCGGTACTATTCATGTACTTACCTTTTTTTCCAGTACAAAAAAGTAATGAGGTTTAAATAAAAAAAATACAATCTTCACTTCGTTGTTAGAATTATAACAGTGATGCCTCCAAATGCAAATGGCGTACGTTTATTAACAAAAACAAACGTAAGGTACACACTTCCTGTTTATTTCGAGATATCTGTAAATCATTTAGAGATATCTCTAAATAACTTCCTGTTCATTTAGAGATATCTCTAAATCATTTGAAGATATCTTCAAATAACTTCCTGTTCATTTGGAGATATCTCTAAATAGACCGGAAGTCCATTCAAAACATAGAGCATTTTCACAGGAAGTTATTTCGAGATATCTTGAAATGGCTTCCTGTTCATTTGAAGATATCTTCAAATGATTTAGAGATATCTTTAAATGAACGGGACGTTATTTGAAGATATCTTCAAATGATTTAGAGATATCTTTAAATAATATGTGGATTTGGCTAGCATGGTGCGCCAAACTGTCATTTAGAGATATCTTATAATGAGGGTTTTAAAGATATCTCTAAATCATTTGAAGATATCTTCAAATAACTTCCTGTTCATTTAAAGATATCTGTAAATCATTTGAAGATATCTTCAAATAACTTCCCGTTTATTTAGAGATATCTCTAAATCATTTAGAGATATCTCGAAATAACTTCCTGTTCATTTAGAGATATCTCTAAATCATTTGAAGATATCTTCAAATGAACAGGAAGTTATTTCAAGATATCTCGAAATGACTTCCTGTGAAAATGCTCTATGTTTTCAATGGACTTCCTGTCCATTTGAAGATATCTTCAAATGAACAGGAAGATATTTAGAGATATCTCTAAATGATTTAGAGATATCTCTAAATGAACAGGAAGTTATTTGAAGATATCTTCAAATGATTTAGAGATATCTTTAAATGAACAGGAAGTTATTTGAAGATATCTTCAAACGATTTAAAGATATCTTTAAATGAACAGGAAGTTATTTCAAGATATCTTTAAATGATTTAGAGATATCTTTAAAACCCTCATTTTAAGATATCTCTAAATGACAGTTTGGCGTGCCATGCTAGCACAATCCATATGGTTTCCATAGTATTTAAAGATATCTGTAAATCAATTTGAGATATCTTTATTTCATTTTTAGATATCTCAAATTGATTTACAGATATCTTTAAATTAATTTTAGATATCTTAAAAACTGCACAATTAAAGATATCTGGAATTCAATTTGAGATATCTTGAAATGTTTTACAGATATCTCTAAATATTTCAAGATATTTTAAAATGCAATTAGAGATATCTCTAAATGATAATTTGGCTTGCCATAGGGCTGTCGGGAGAAAGTTTCTTTCTTTGAGGCGGGGTGAGAGAGGAAGTACCGACAGGTGCGTGGGACCTGAGATTCGGTGTGCTGCTGCTGTAGATGAGTGTTCTGGAGACGCGCTGTGTCTGTGTCTGCGGTGTTACAGCCGTGTGAGTATATTCCAAAAGTAAAGTGTTGGATAATTCGAGAGCTAGTCTGTTGAATAAAGCTCTGAGACGTGTGGTTAAATCCCGGTCTCATCAATTTTGTTTTGTTAGATTAAAAGTGTTCCAGCAGCAGGTAAATGTCCCCACACCTTTTGGTTCTGTTTACTTTTGCTACACCGCTGCTAAACCTGAACGTTGCTGCTAATTATCTTAACTAAACTTGTATTGTTGTTGAATTGCTCTAATATAGTTAAACCTGTAATGTTGCAGCTAACGTTCCCTAATACTGTTAAAACTTGTGTGTATTAACAATCTGGCTTTTGTTGTTGTACCCTTGCTGCTAAGAGCTGTTTCCAATCACCTAGCACTCTTAAAGAGAAGTGTAATCGCTGCTATATGTTGGTCTAATACCCCATGCTTTTAAAATGTGGCTATTGGCTGGCTTTATTCATTTTCCCCTCCTTGTTTTTAGTACAACTTTAATACATTGTATTGTTAGTTATTTGAACTGATTTATGTGACTCATG
Source organism: Acipenser ruthenus (assembly GCF_902713425.1). Taxonomy (NCBI): domain Eukaryota; kingdom Metazoa; phylum Chordata; class Actinopteri; order Acipenseriformes; family Acipenseridae; genus Acipenser; species Acipenser ruthenus. The sequence goes on from NC_081220.1 coordinate 9,479,571, forward strand.
GATCATTGTAATAAAGCTTTGTGAATTGTTATTCTGCCTTTGTCATTCTGTTGTCATTCCTATTCCAAACCTTTTAATTAATTTTTAGTAGTGTCGGTATTAGGACTCTCACTGGGTGTCACTGGGTGTGGCTGCTACAATCCCATATAGAATGCGACAAAATAGGTTGCCCTCCTTCATATAAACAGAAAAAGAATAAGTACACACACACACGAGTTGATTTACTGCAGCGTCAGACATCGGAGGTTCAGCAGTGTACTGCAATGTTGTGAAAAGACGTGTCTAATTCAGGATGGTTGAGCGAGCTATGGCGCTGCGTTCAGATCACAGTTACCCTGGAAGCGTGGCTTCGAATTCCATTTCTGACAGCTCTGTTTGTTCATTAACCACTCAGCCACGGCTACATGCTCTCACGGTTTTCCGTGAAAACAGCCGTATTATTGTCAAAAGAAGCAAACGACACCCGCAGTAATGCTGCAGATGGCAGTATAGGCTAAATAATGAACCCAAGTCAAATGCCTTTGTTGAAACTCTATCAAATTTGTACAAGTCAAGCACACGTGGGAAATAATAATACCATATTCTTTCTGCCAACGTTCATAATAATGAATACATCCTTATTTCAAAATACGTAGCTATTTAACTGATCTTTTCAAAACACCCATACACAAAAGCCTTATTTCTACTGAAAAACTAACTTGCTTCATGGCTGCTGCTACAGCACTCGGGCACGTTGTGCCTAGCGTTAGCGGACATAGGAGATAAGAAGACCTACAAAATATCACGCGCTGCAGTTTTTCAGTCCGGGGATTATTACAAATTAGCAGACTGTGCATTAAAATACACATGCATGGTGGGCGTCTCTGTTACAAAGAATTGTGTACACTTTGTATTTATCTCCATAATGCGCCGGGACAAAATACGCAGATACTTTAAAATTATTTGGAGAATGCGGGCATCGATCCCGCTACTTCTCGCATGCTAAGCGAGCGCTCTACCATTTGAGCTAATTCCCCTTTAATGGTGCCAGGGATTCTCATAGGCTTCATCGCAGCTTGATACGAGCAAATCAGATTGTCAGTTGTTTTTTATTTTTATTTTGGCAATGTAGTCTGTGATTGCAAATTTAAAAAAATAATTTAATTAACTAAATAGCAAGTATTTCGACTAGAGGTATGTTTTCAATTTCTTTAAAAAGTAGTCTCAGCTCGTTTATTCAGTCGCTTAGAAATCCACAATCTGTGTCCCGATGCAGCAGCGCTGTGTGCTGTGGCTCGAGCTTGTTTGACGAGGCAGATAATGCAAAAATGCCAATACTTGCTTTTGTATCACGCGACAAACTTAAGGTATGCTTTAACGGCTTGGCTGTCTCGGGTTAGTTTGTATTGTTAATGTAACACCTCGTTGTTGCCCAGTCATTGTTTCATATGAAGTAGAGCTTGCCAGTTGGGGGCGACGGTCTGCTAATAAAAGTTAAGACTATATTTGCAAGGATCATTTCTAGAATGAAACACGTTTTGAAGGGATTGGTCTCGGTATCCACCAGGAGGAGTGGCAGTGTTTTCTTCTGAGCACCGAGCTGACAATGAGTGTTGTTATCGGGAACCTACTCGCTGCAAGGAATGACCACTTCAATCTTCAGTCGGGGGTTGCTGAAGGAAGGGGACACATTTTGAGTGTGTATCTCATTCCGGTAGAAACGTAGAAAAAAGAAACCATCAAGCCCACAATTGTTCAGTTGATTAAATCAATAACCACATTTAAATTGATCATTGCTAATGTCAAAACAATTTAAGAACACTTTAAATAGGGCTTGACTAATATAAAAATATAGCAATGTCTTTTGCACTACGCAGGACTAGATTGAGTTTAAAATAGACATTACATCTGAAAATAACTTGTGCTTACCCCCACTTACAAGGAAGCTGTCAACCTTTGTATTCGTCCTCATAACGTGTTAGAAAATGTAAACAGCAGTTGGAGAATACCGAAGTCGATCATCCTAGCATGTTAAACGAGGGCATTTCTCATGTAAGCTACTTCCACTAATAGATCGTTTATACTGTTCTCAATGGTCCGCATCCCAGCCTGAGACCACGATCCAGTGGCAGTCGGAGATGTTTTTCAAAGTAATATGTTATTTGAAATATTAAAACAATCTTTAGTTAAATAACACATGTTTCTACACAAAATATTTTTCAGTGACTTCGACAAGTAGCCAGTTTACAACAAAAATGCAATCTGTGTTAGGAACGCTATCTTAGTCCGATTTAAAATGGAAATGAAAATGGTATTGAGTGCTGACAAGAGTTTGGTATCAGCTGTTGATTTCCTTGAAACAATCTTTTATAGTAAAATGAACAAATTGATTCATTTAAAAAATAAGTAAAAGTGAACTGTCAGAAGTGGGATTTGAACCCACGCCTCCATTCGGAGACCGGAACACACAATTCTTTGGAAAGACAGCGTCCTTGAGTCTGGCGCCTTAGACCACTCGGCCATTCTGACAAGCTGTGTTTGCTTTAGTAGAAAACCGCATTATTTCATTTCAGCACAGACTAGGGTTGTCTACTGTATCAAGGCCCGATTGGGTTTATTACGCACATACTAACTTGCTCCATGAATGATGTAATGACAAGTGTAAAAAAAGAATCAGATTGAAGCCAACCCACGAAAGTAAGATTCTTTATTTCAATATCGGTATAGCTTTAAAGGATGCACGCATTTTACAATAGCAATTGCTATATGACAATGACCAATAAGTAATTGTGTTGCAATACTTTATACAATGTGAACAGAATCAGACATTGCTCCGTTGCCTCGAAGAAACATCTACAATTTGTATTTAAAAAGGACGCCCGACCTGGGGCTCGAACCCACGACCCTGAGATTAAGAGTCTCATGCTCTACCGACTGAGCTAGCCGGGCTGTCGGGAGAAAGTTTCTTTCTTTGAGGCGGGGTGAGAGAGGAAGTACCGACAGGTGCGTGGGACCTGAGATTCGGTGTGCTGCTGCTGTAGATGAGTGTTCTGGAGACGCGCTGTGTCTGTGTCTGCGGTGTTACAGCCGTGTGAGTATATTCCAAAAGTAAAGTGTTGGATAATTCGAGAGCTAGTCTGTTGAATAAAGCTCTGAGACGTGTGGTTAAATCCCGGTCTCATCAATTTTGTTTTGTTAGATTAAAAGTGTTCCAGCAGCAGGTAAATGTCCCCACACCTTTTGTTTCTGTTTACTTATGCTACACCGCTGCTAAACCTGAACGTTGCTGCTAATTATCTTAACTAAACTTGTATTGTTGTTGAATTGGTCTAATATAGTTAAACCTGTAATGTTGCAGCTAACGTTCCCTAATACTGTTAAAACTTGTGTGTATTAACAATCTGGCTTTTGTTGTTGTACCCTTGCTGCGAAGAGCTGTTTCCAATCACCTAGCACTCTTAAAGAGAAGTGTAATCGCTGCTATATGTTGGTCTAATACCCCATGCTTTTAAAATGTGGCTATTGGCTGGCTTTATTCAATTTCCCCTCCTTGTTTTTAATACAACTTTAATACATTGTATTGTTAGTTATTTGAACTGATTTATGTGACTCATGGATCATTGTAATAAAGCTTTGTGAATTGTTATTCTGCCTTTGTCATTCTGTTGTCATTCCTATTCCAAACCTTTTAATTAATTTTTAGTAGTGTCGGTATTAGGACTCTCACTGGGTGTCACTGGGTGTGGCTGCTACAATCCCATATAGAATGCGACAAAACAGGTCGCCCTCCTTCATATAAACAGAAAAAGAATAAGTACAGACACACACACACAAGTTGATTTACTGCAGCGTCAGACATCGGAGGTTCAGCAGTGTACTGCAATGTTGTGAAAAGACGTGTCTAATTCAGGATGGTTGAGCGAGCTATGGCGCAGCGTTCAGATCACAGTTACCCTGGAAGCGTGGGTTCGAATTCCATTTCTGACAGCTCTGTTTGTTCATTAACCACTCAGCCACGGCTACATGCTCTCACGGTTTTCCGTGAAAACAGCCGTATTATTGTCAAAAGAAGCAAACGACACCCGCAGTAATGCTGCAGATGGCAGTATAGGCTAAATAATGAACCCAAGTCAAATGCCTTTGTTGAAACTCTATCAGATTTGTACAAGTCAAGCACACGTGGGAAATAATAATACCATATCCTTTCTGCCAACGTTCATAATAATGAATACATCCTTATTTCAAAATACGTAGCTATTTAACTGATCTTTTCAAAACACCCATACACAAAAGCCTTATTTCTACTGAAAAACTAACTTGCTTCATGGCTGCTGCTACAGAACTCGGGCACGTTGTGCCTAGCGTTAGCGGACATAGGAGATAAGAAGACCTACAAAATATCACGCGCTGCAGTTTTTCAGTCCGGGGATTATTACAAATTAGCAGACTGTGCATTAAAATACACATGCATGGTGGGCGTCTCTGTTACAAAGAATTGTCACACTTTGTATTTATCTCCATAATGCGCCGGGACAAAATACGCAGATACTTTAAAATTATTTGGAGAATGCGGGCATCGATCCCGCTACTTCTCGCATGCTAAGCGAGCGCTCTACCATTTGAGCTAATTCTAATGGTGCCAGGGATTCTCATAGGCTTCATCGCAGCTTGATACGAGCAAATCAGATTGTCAGTTGTTTTTTATTTTTATTTTGGCAATGTAGTCTGTGATTGCAAATTTAAAAAAATAATTTAATTAACTAAATAGCAAGTATTTCGACTAGAGGTATGTTTTCAATTTCTTTAAAAAGTAGTCTCAGCTCGTTTATTCAGTCGCTTAGAAATCCACAATCTGTGTCCCGATGCAGCAGCGCTGTGTGCTGTGGCTCGAGCTTGTTTGACGAGGCAGACGATGCAAAAATGCCAATACTTGCTTTTGTATCACACGACAAACTTAAGGTATGCTTTAACGGCTTGGCTGTCTCGGGTTAGTTTGTATTGTTAATGTAACACCTCGTTGTTGCCCAGTCATTGTTTCATATGAAGTAGAGCTTGCCAGTTGGGGGCGACGGTCTGCTAATAAAAGTTAAGACTATAATTGCAAGGATCATTTCTAGAATGAAACACGTTTTGAAGGGATTGGTCTCGGTATCCACCAGGAGGAGTGGCAGTGTTTTCTTCTGAGCACCGAGCTGACAATGAGTGTTGTTATCGGGAACCTACTCGCTGCAAGGAATGACCACTTCAATCTTCAGTCGGGGGTTGCTGAAGGAAGGGGACACATTTTGAGTGTGTATCTCTTTCCGGTAGAAACGTAGAAAAAAGAAACCATCAAGCCCACAATTGTTCAGTTGTTTAAATCAATAACCACATTTAAATTGATCATTGCTAATGTCAAAACAATTTAAGAACACTTTAAATAGGGCTTGACTAATATAAAAATATAGCAATGTCTTTTGCACTACGCAGGACTAGATTGAGTTTAAAATAGACATTACATCTGAAAATAACTTGTGCTTACCCCCACTTACAAGGAAGCTGTCAACCTTTGTATTCGTCCTCATAACGTGTTAGAAAATGTAAAAAGCAGTTGGAGAATACCGAAGTCGATCATCCTAGCATGTTAAACGAGGGCATTTCTCATGTAAGCTACTTCCACTAATAGATCGTTTATACTGTTCTCAATGGTCCGCATCCCAGTCTGAGACCACGATCCAGTGGCAGTCGGAGATGTTTTTCAAAGTAATATGTTATTTGAAATATTAAAACAATCTTTAGTTAAATAACACATGTTTCTACACAAAATATTTTTCAGTGACTTCGACAAGTAGCCAGTTTACAACAAAAATGCAATCTGTGTTAGGAACGCTATTTTAGTCCGATTTAAAATGGAAATTAAAATGGTATTGAGTGCTGACAAGAGTTTGGTATCAGCTGTTGATTTCCTTGAAACAATCTTTTATAGTAAAATGAACAAATTGATTCATTTAAAAAATAAGTTAAAGTGAACTGTCGGAAGTGGGATTTGAACCCACGCCTCCATTCGGAGACCAGAACACACAATTCTTTGGAAAGACAGCGTCCTTGAGTCTGGCGCCTTAGACCACTTGGCCATTCTGACAAGCTGCGTTTGCTTTAGTAGAAAACCGCATTATTTCATTTCAGCACAGACTAGGGTTGTCTATTGTATCAAGGCCCGATTGGGTTTATTACGCACATACTAACTTGCTCCATGAATGATGTAATGACAAGTGTAAAAAAAGAATCATATTGAAGCCAACCCACGAAACTAAGATTCTTTATTTCAATATCGGTATAGCTTTAAAGGATGCACGCATTTTACAATAGCAATTGCTATATGACAATGACCAATAAGTAATTGTGTTGCAATACTTTATACAATGTGAACAGAATCAGACATTGCTCCGTTGCCTCGAAGAAACATCTACAATTTGTATTTAAAAAGGACGCCCAACGTGGGGCTCGAACCCACGACCCTGAGATTAAGAGTCTCATGCTCTACCGACTGAGCTAGCCGGGCTGTCGGGAAAAAGTTTCTTTCTTTGAGGCGGGGTGAGAGAGGAAGTACCGACAGGTGCGTGGGACCTGAGATTCGGTGTGCTGCTGCTGTAGATGAGTGTTCTGGAGACGCGCTGTGTCTGTGTCTGCGGTGTTACAGCCGTGTGAGTATATTCCAAAAGTAAAGTGTTGGATAATTCGAGAGCTAGTCTGTTGAATAAAGCTCTGAGACGTGTGGTTAAATCCCGGTCTCATCAATTTTGTTTTGTTAGATTAAAAGTGTTCCAGCAGCAGGTAAATGTCCCCACACCTTTTGGTTCTGTTTACTTATGCTACACCGCTGCTAAACCTGAACGTTGCTGCTAATTATCTTAACTAAACTTGTATTGTTGTTGAATTGCTCTAATATAGTTAAACCTGTAATGTTGCAGCTAACGTTCCCTAATACTGTTAAAACTTGTGTGTATTAACAATCTGGCTTTTGTTGTTGTACCCTTGCTGCGAAGAGCTGTTTCCAATCACCTAGCACTCTTAAAGAGAAGTGTAATCGCTGCTATATGTTGGTCTAATACCCCATGCTTTTAAAATGTGGCTATTGGCTGGCTTTATTCAATTTCCCCTCCTTGTTTTTAGTACAACTTTAATACATTGTATTGTTAGTTATTTGAACTGATTTATGTGACTCATGGATCATTGTAATAAAGCTTTGTGAATTGTTATTCTGCCTTTGTCATTCTGTTGTCATTCCTATTCCAAACCTTTTAATTAATTTTTAGTAGTGTCGGTATTAGGACTCTCACTGGGTGTCACTGGGTGTGGCTGCTACAATCCCATATAGAATGCGACAAAACAGGTCGCCCTCCTTCATATAAACAGAAAAAGAATAAGTACACACACACACACACGAGTTGATTTACTGCAGCGTCAGACATCGGAGGTTCAGCAGTGTACTGCAATGTTGTGAAAAGACGTGTCTAATTCAGGATGGTTGAGCGAGCTATGGCGCTGCGTTCAGATCACAGTTACCCTGGAAGCGTGGGTTCGAATTCCATTTCTGACAGCTCTGTTTGTTCATTAACCACTCAGCCACGGCTACATGCTCTCACGGTTTTCCGTGAAAACAGCCGTATTATTGTCAAAAGAAGCAAACGACACCCGCAGTAATGCTGCAGATGGCAGTATAGGCTAAATAATGAACCCAAGTCAAATGCCTTTGTTGAAACTCTATCAGATTTGTACAAGTCAAGCACACGTGGGAAATAATAATACCATATCCTTTCTGCCAACGTTCATAATAATGAATACATCCTTATTTCAAAATACGTAGCTATTTAACTGATCTTTTCAAAACACCCATACACAAAAGCCTTATTTCTACTGAAAAACTAACTTGCTTCATGGCTGCTGCTACAGCACTCGGGCACGTTGTGCCTAGCGTTAGCGGACATAGGAGATAAGAAGACCTACAAAATATCACGCGCTGCAGTTTTTCAGTCCGGGGATTATTACAAATTAGCAGACTGTGCATTAAAATACACATGCATGGTGGGCGTCTCTGTTACAAAGAATTGTCACACTTTGTATTTATCTCCATAATGCGCCGGGACAAAATACGCAGATACTTTAAAATTATTTGGAGAATGCGGGCATCGATCCCGCTACTTCTCGCATGCTAAGCGAGCGCTCTACCATTTGAGCTAATTCCCCTTTAATGGTGCCAGGGATTCTCATAGGCTTCATCGCAGCTTGATACGAGCAAATCAGATTGTCAGTTGTTTTTTTATTTTTATTTTGGCAATGTAGTCTGTGATTGCAAATTTAAAAAAATAATTTAATTAACTAATAAGCAAGTATTTCGACTAGAGGTATATTTTCTATTTCTTTAAAAAGTAGTCTCAGCTCGTTTATTCAGTCGCTTAGAAATCCACAATCTGTGTCCCGATGCAGCAGCGCTGTGTGCTGTGGCTCGAGCTTGTTTGACGAGGCAGACGATGCAAAAATGCCAATACTTGCTTTTGTATCACACGACAAACTTAAGGTATGCTTTAACGGCTTGGCTGTCTCGGGTTAGTTTGTATTGTTAATGTAACACCTCGTTGTTGCCCAGTCATTGTTTCATATGAAGTAGAGCTTGCCAGTTGGGGGCGACGGTCTGCTAATAAAAGTTAAGACTATAATTGCAAGGATCATTTCTAGAATGAAACACGTTTTGAAGGGATTGGTCTCGGTATCCACCAGGAGGAGTGGCAGTGTTTTCTTCTGAGCACCGAGCTGACAATGAGTGTTGTTATCGGGAACCTACTCGCTGCAAGGAATGACCACTTCAATCTTCAGTCGGGGGTTGCTGAAGGAAGGGGACACATTTTGAGTGTGTATCTCTTTCCGGTAGAAACGTAGAAAAAAGAAACCATCAAGCCCACAATTGTTCAGTTGTTTAAATCAATAACCACATTTAAATTGATCATTGCTAATGTCAAAACAATTTAAGAACACTTTAAATAGGGCTTGACTAATATAAAAATATAGCAATGTCTTTTGCACTACGCAGGACTAGATTGAGTTTAAAATAGACATTACATCTGAAAATAACTTGTGCTTACCCCCACTTACAAGGAAGCTGTCAACCTTTGTATTCGTCCTCATAACGTGTTAGAAAATGTAAACAGCAGTTGGAGAATACCGAAGTCGATCATCCTAGCATGTTAAACGAGGGCATTTCTCATGTAAGCTTCTTCCACTAATAGATCGTTTATACTGTTCTCAATGGTCCGCATCCCAGCCTGAGACCACGATCCAGTGGCAGTCGGAGATGTTTTTCAAAGTAATATGTTATTTGAAATATTAAAACAATCTTTAGTTAAATAACACATGTTTCTACACAAAATATTTTTCAGTGACTTCGACAAGTAGCCAGTTTACAACAAAAATGCAATCTGTGTTAGGAACGCTATTTTAGTCCGATTTAAAATGGAAATTAAAATGGTATTGAGTGCTGACAAGAGTTTGGTATCAGCTGTTGATTTCCTTGAAACAATCTTTTATAGTAAAATGAACAAATTGATTCATTTAAAAAATAAGTAAAAGTGAACTGTCAGAAGTGGGATTTGAACCCACGCCTCCATTCTGAGACCAGAACACACAATTCTTTGGAAAGACAGCGTCCTTGAGTCTGGCGCCTTAGACCACTCGGCCATTCTGACAAGCTGCGTTTGCTTTAGTAGAAAACCGCATTATTTCATTTCAGCACAGACTAGGGTTGTCTATTGTATCAAGGCCCGATTGGGTTTATTACGCACATACTAACTTGCTCCATGAATGATGTAATGACAAGTGTAAAAAAAGAATCAGATTGAAGCCAACCCACGAAAGTAAGATTCTTTATTTCAATATCTGTATAGCTTTAAAGGATGCACGCATTTTACAATAGCAATTGCTATATGACAATGACCAATAAGTAATTGTGTTGCAATACTTTATACAATGTGAACAGAATCAGACATTGCTCCGTTGCCTCGAAGAAACATCTACAATTTGTATTTAAAAAGGACGCCCAACGTGGGGCTCGAACCCACGACCCTGAGATTAAGAGTCTCATGCTCTACCGACTGAGCTAGCCAGGCTGTCGGGAGAAAGTTTCTTTCTTTGAGGCGGGGTGAGAGAGGAAGTACCGACAGGTGCGTGGGACCTGAGATTCGGTGTGCTGCTGCTGTAGATGAGTGTTCTGGAGACGCGCTGTGTCTGTGTCTGCGGTGTTACAGCCGTGTGAGTATATTCCAAAAGTAAAGTGTTGGATAATTCGAGAGCTAGTCTGTTGAATAAAGCTCTGAGACGTGTGGTTAAATCCCGGTCTCATCAATTTTGTTTTGTTAGATTAAAAGTGTTCCAGCAGCAGGTAAATGTCCCCACACCTTTTGGTTCTGTTTACTTTTGCTACACCGCTGCTAAACCTGAACGTTGCTGCTAATTATCTTAACTAAACTTGTATTGTTGTTGAATTGCTCTAATATAGTTAAACCTGTAATGTTGCAGCTAACGTTCCCTAATACTGTTAAAACTTGTGTGTATTAACAATCTGGCTTTTGTTGTTGTACCCTTGCTGCGAAGAGCTGTTTCCAATCACCTAGCACTCTCAAAGAGAAGTGTAATCGCTGCTATATGTTGGTCTAATACCCCATGCTTTTAAAATGTGGCTATTGGCTGGCTTTATTCAATTCCCCTCCTTGTTTTTAGTACAACTTTAATACATTGTATTGTTAGTTATTTGAACTGATTTATGTGACTCATGGATCATTGTAATAAAGCTTTGTGAATTGTTATTCTGCCTTTGTCATTCTGTTGTCATTCCTATTCCAAACCTTTTAATTAATTTTTAGTAGTGTCGGTATTAGGACTCTCACTGGGTGTCACTGGGTGTGGCTGCTACAATCCCATATAGAATGCGACAAAACAGGTTGCCCTCCTTCATATAAACAGAAAAAGAATAAGTACACACACACACACGAGTTGATTTACTGCAGCGTCAGACATCGGAGGTTCAGCAGTGTACTGCAATGTTGTGAAAAGACGTGTCTAATTCAGGATGGTTGAGCGAGCTATGGCGCTGCGTTCAGATCACAGTTACCCTGGAAGCGTGGGTTCGAATTCCATTTCTGACAGCTCTGTTTGTTCATTAACCACTCAGCCACGGCTACATGCTCTCACGGTTTTCCGTGAAAACAGCCGTATTATTGTCAAAAGAAGCAAACGACACCCGCAGTAATGCTGCAGATGGCAGTATAGGCTAAATAATGAACCCAAGTCAAATGCCTTTGTTGAAACTCTATCAGATTTGTACAAGTCAAGCACAAGTGGGAAATAATAATACCATATCCTTTCTGCCAACGTTCATAATAATGAATACATCCTTATTTCAAAATACGTAGCTATTTAACTGATCTTTTCAAAACACCCATACACAAAAGCCTTATTTCTACTGAAAAACTAACTTGCTTCATGGCTGCTGCTACAGCACTCGGGCACGTTGTGACTAGCGTTAGCGGACATAGGAGATAAGAAGACCTACAAAATATCACGCGCTGCAGTTTTTCAGTCCGGGGATTATTACAAATTAGCAGACTGTGCATTAAAATACACATGCATGGTGGGCGTCTCTGTTACAAAGAATTGTCACACTTTGTATTTATCTCCATAATGCGCCGGGACAAAATACGCAGATACTTTAAAATTATTTGGAGAATGCGGGCATCGATCCCGCTACTTCTCGCATGCTAAGCGAGCGCTCTACCATTTGAGCTAATTCCCCTTTAATGGTGCCAGGGATTCTCATAGGCTTCATCGCAAATCAGATTGTCAGTTGTTTTTTATTTTTATTTTGGCAATGTAGTCTGTGATTGCAAATTTAAAAAAATAATTTAATTAACTAAATAGCAAGAATTTCGACTAGAGGTATGTTTTCAATTTCTTTAAAAAGTAGTCTCAGCTCGTTTATTCAGTCGCTTAGAAATCCACAATCTGTGTCCCGATGCAGCAGCGCTGTGTGCTGTGGCTCGAGCTTGTTTGACGAGGCAGATGATGCAAAAATGCCAATACTTGCTTTGTATCACACGACAAACTTAAGGTATGCTTTAACGGCTTGGCTGTCTCGAGTTAGTTTGTATTGTTAATGTAACACCTCGTTGTTGCCCAGTCATTGTTTCATATGAAGTAGAGCTTGCCAGTTGGGGGCGACGGTCTGCTAATAAAAGTTAAGACTATATTTGCAAGGATCATTTCTAGAATGAAACACGTTTTGAAGGGATTGGTCTCGGTATCCACCAGGAGGAGTGGCAGTGTTTTCTTCTGAGCACCGAGCTGACAATGAGTGTTGTTATCGGGAACCTACTCGCTGCAAGGAATGACCACTTCAATCTTCAGTCGGGGGTTGCTGAAGGAAGGGGACACATTCTGAGTGTGTATCTCTTTCCGGTAGAAACGTAGAAAAAAGAAACCATCAAGCCCACAATTGTTCAGTTGTTTAAATCAATAACCACATTTAAATTGATCATTGCTAATGTCAAAACAATTTAAGAACACTTTAAATAGGGCTTGACTAATATTAAAATATAGCAATGTCTTTTGCACTACGCAGGACTAGATTGAGTTTAAAATAGACATTACATCTGAAAATAACTTGTGCTTACCCCCACTTACAAGGAAGCTGTCAACCTTTGTATTCGTCCTCATAACTTGTTAGAAAATGTAAACAGCAGTTGGAGAATACCGAAGTCGATCATCCTAGCATGTTAAACGAGGGCATTTCTCATGTAAGCTACTTCCACTAATAGATCATTTATACTGTTCTCAATGGTCCGCATCCCAGCCTGAGACCACGATCCAGTGGCAGTCGGAGATGTTTTTCAAAGTAATATGTTATTTGAAATATTAAAACAATCTTTAGTTAAATAACACATGTTTCTACACAAAATATTTTTCAGTGACTTCGACAAGTAGCCAGTTTACAACAAAAATGCAATCTGTGTTAGGAACGCTATTTTAGTCCGATTTAAAATGGAAATGAAAATGGTATTGAGTGCTGACAAGAGTTTGGTATCAGCTGTTGATTTCCATGAAACAATCTTTTATAGTAAAATGAACAAATTGATTCATTTAAAAAATAAGTAAAAGTGAACTGTCAGAAGTGGGATTTGAACCCACGCCTCCATTCGGAGACCAGAACACACAATTCTTTGGAAAGACAGCGTCCTTGAGTCTGGCGCCTTAGACCACTCGGCCATTCTGACAAGCTGCGTTTGCTTTAGTAGAAAACCGCATTATTTCATTTCAGCACAGACTAGGGTTGTCTATTGTATCAAGGACCGATTGGGTTTATTACGCACATACTAACTTGCTCCATGAATGATGTAATGACAAGTGTAAAAAAAGAATCAGATTGAAGCCAACCCACGAAAGTAAGATTCTTTATTTCAATATCGGTATAGCTTTAAAGGATGCACACATTTTACAATAGCAATTGCTATATGTCAATGACCAATAAGTAATTGTGTTGCAATACTTTATACAATGTGAACAGAATCAGACATTGCTCCGTTGCCTCGAAGAAACATCTACAATTTGTATTTAAAAAGGACGCCCAACGTGGGGCTCGAACCCACGACCCTGAGATTAAGAGTCTCATGCTCTACCGACTGAGCTAGCCGGGCTGTCGGGAGAAAGTTTCTTTCTTTGAGGCGGGGTGAGAGAGGAAGTACCGACAGGTGCGTGGGACCTGAGATTCGGTGTGCTGCTGCTGTAGATGAGTGTTCTGGAGACGTGCTGTGTCTGTGTCTGCGGTGTTACAGCCGTGTGAGTATATTCCAAAAGTAAAGTGTTGGATAATTCGAGAGCTAGTCTGTTGAATAAAGCTCTGAGACGTGTGGTTAAATCCCGGTCTCATCAATTTTGTTTTGTTAGATTAAAAGTGTTCCAGCAGCAGGTAAATGTCCCCACACCTTTTGGTTCTGTTTACTTATGCTACACCGCTGCTAAACCTGAACGTTGCTGCTAATTATCTTAACTAAACTTCTATTGCTGTTGAATTGGTCTAATATAGTTAAACCTGTAATGTTGCAGCTAACGTTCCCTAATACTGTTAAAACTTGTGTGTATTAACAATCTGGCTTTTGTTGTTGTACCCTTGCTGCGAAGAGCTGTTTCCAATCACCTAGCACTCTTAAAGAGAAGTGTAATCGCTGCTATATGTTGGTCTAATACCCCATGCTTTTAAAATGTGGCTATTGGCTGGCTTTATTCAATTTCCCCTCCTTGTTTTTAGTACAACTTTAATACATTGTATTGTTAGTTATTTGAACTGATTTATGTGACTCATGGATCATTGTAATAAAGCTTTGTGAATTGTTATTCTGCCTTTGTCATTCTGTTGTCATTCCTATTCCAAACCTTTTAATTAATTTTTAGTAGTGTCGGTATTAGGAGTCTCACTGGGTGTCACTGGGTGTGGCTGCTACAATCCCATATAGAATGCGACAAAACAGGTCACCCTCCTTCATATAAACAGAAAAAGAATAAGTACACACACACACGAGTTGATTTACTGCAGCGTCAGACATCGGAGGTTCAGCAGTGTACTGCAATGTTGTGAAAAGACGTGTCAAATTCAGGATGGTTGAGCGAGCTATGGCGCTGCGTTCAGATCACAGTTACCCTGGAAGCGTGGGTTCGAATTCCATTTCTGACAGCTCTGTTTGTTCATTAACCACTCAGCCACGGCTACATGCTCTCACGGTTTTCCGTGAAAACAGACGTATTATTGTCAAAAGAAGCAAACGACACCCGCAGTAATGCTGCAGATGGCAGTATAGGCTAAATAATGAACCCAAGTCAAATGCCTTTGTTGAAACTCTATCAGATTTGTACAAGTCAAGCACACGTGGGAAATAATAATACCATATCCTTTCTGCCAACGTTCATAATAATGAATACATCCTTATTTCAAAATACATAGCTATTTAACTGATCTTTTCAAAACACCCATACACAAAAGCCTTATTTCTACTGAAAAACTAACTTGCTTCATGGCTGCTGCTACAGCACTCGGGCACGTTGTGCCTAGCGTTAGCGGACATAGGAGATAAGAAGACCTACAAATTATCACGCGCTGCAGTTTTTCAGTCCGGGGATTATTACAAATTAGCAGACTGTGCATTAAAATGCACATGCATGGTGGGCGTCTCTGTTACAAAGAATTGTCACACTTTGTATTTATCTCCATAATGCGCCGGGACAAAATACGCAGATACTTTAAAATTATTTGGAGAATGCGGGCATCGATCCCGCTACATCTCGCATGCTAAGCGAGCGCTCTACCATTTGAGCTAATTCCCCTTCAATGGTGCCAGGGATTCTCATAGGCTTCATCGCAGCTTGATACGAGCAAATCAGATTGTCAGTTGTTTTTTATTTTTATTTTGGCAATGTAGTCTGTGATTGCAAATTTAAAAAAATAATTTAATTAACTAAATAGCAAGTATTTCGACAAGAGGTATGTTTTCAATTTCTTTAAAAAGTAGTCTCAGCTTGTTTATTCAGTCGCTTAGAAATCCACAATCTGTGTCCCGATGCAGCAGCGCTGTGTGCTGTGGCTCGAGCTTGTTTGACGAGGCAGACGATGCAAAAATGCCAATACTTGCTTTTGTATCACGCGACAAACTTAAGGTATGCTTTAACGGCTTGGCTGTCTCGAGTTAGTTTGTATTGTTAATGTAACACCTCGTTGTTGCCCAGTCATTGTTTCATATGAAGTAGAGCTTGCCAGTTGGGGGCGACGGTCTGCTAATAAAAGTTAAGACTATATTTGCAAGGATCATTTCTAGAATGAAACACGTTTTGAAGGGATTGGTCTCGGTATCCACCAGGAGGAGTGGCAGTGTTTTCTTCTGAGCACCGAGCTGACAATGAGTGTTGTTATCGGGAACCTACTCGCTGCAAGGAATGACCACTTCAATCTTCAGTCGGGGGTTGCTGAAGGAAGGGGACACATTTTGAGTGTGTATCTCATTCCGGTAGAAACGTAGAAAAAAGAAACCATCAAGCCCACAATTGTTCAGTTGTTTAAATCAATAACCACATTTAAATTGATCATTGCTAATGTCAAAACAATTTAAGAACACTTTAAATAGGGCTTGACTAATATAAAAATATAGCAATGTATTTTGCACTACGCAGGACTAGATTGAGTTTAAAATAGACATTACATCTGAAAATAACTTGTGCTTACCCCCACATACAAGGAAGCTGTCAACCTTTGTATTCGACCTCATAACGTGTTAGAAAATGTAAACAGCAGTTGGAGAATACCGAAGTCGATCATCCTAGCATGTTAAACGAGGGCATTTCTCATGTAAGCTACTTCCACTAATAGATCGTTTATACTGTTCTCAATGGTCCGCATCCCAGCCTGAGACCACGATCCAGTGGCAGTCGGAGATGTTTTTCAAAGTAATATGTTATTTGAAATATTAAAACAATCTTTAGTTAAATAACACATGTTTCTACACAAAATATTTTTCAGTGACTTCGACAAGTAGCCAGTTTACAACAAAAATGCAATCTGTGTTAGGAACGCTATTTTAGTCCGATTTAAAATGGAAATGAAAATGGTATTGAGTGCTGACAAGAGTTTGGTATCAGCTGTTGATTTCCTTGAAACAATCTTTTATAGTAAAATGAACAAATTGATTCATTTAAAAAATAAGTAAAAGTGAACTGTCAGAAGTGGGATTTGAACCCACGCCACCATTCGGAGACCAGAACACACAATTCTTTGGAAAGACAGCGTCCTTGAGTCTGGCGCCTTAGACCACTCGGCCATTCTGACAAGCTGCGTTTGCTTTAGTAGAAAACCGCATTATTTCATTTCAGCACAGACTAGGGTTGTCTATTGTATCAAGGCCCGATTGGGTTTATTACGCACATACTAACTTGCTCCATGAATGATGTAATGACAAGTGTAAAAAAAGAATCAGATTGAAGCCAACCCACGAAAGTAAGATTCTTTATTTCAATATCGGTATAGCTTTAAAGGATGCACGCATTTTACAATAGCAATTGCTATATGACAATGACCAATAAGTAATTGTGTTGCAATACTTTATACAATGTGAACAGAATCAGACATTGCTCCGTTGCCTCGAAGAAACATCTACAACTTGTATTTAAAAAGGACGCCCAACGTGGGGCTCGAACCCACGACCCTGAGATTAAGAGTCTCATGCTCTACCGACTGAGCTAGCCGGGCTGTCGGGAGAAAGTTTCTTTCTTTGAGGCGGGGTGAGAGAGGAAGTACCGACAGGTGCGTGGGACCTGAGATTCGGTGTGCTGCTGCTGTAGATGAGTGTTCTGGAGACGCGCTGTGTCTGTGTCTGCGGTGTTACAGCCGTGTGAGTATATTCCAAAAGTAAAGTGTTGGATAATTCGAGAGCTAGTCTGTTGAATAAAGCTCTGAGACGTGTGGTTAAATCCCGGTCTCATCAATTTTGTTTTGTTAGATTAAAAGTGTTCCAGCAGCAGGTAAATGTCCCCACACCTTTTGGTTCTGTTTACTTATGCTACAGCGCTGCTAAACCTGAACGTTGCTGCTAATTATCTGAACTAAACTTGTATTGTTGTTGAATTGGTCTAATATAGTTAAACCTGTAATGTTGCAGCTAACGTTCCCTAATACTGTTAAAACTTGTGTGTATTAACAATCTGGCTTTTGTTGTTGTACCCTTGCTGCGAAGAGCTGTTTCCAATCACCTAGCACTCTTAAAGAGAAGTGTAATCGCTGCTATATGTTGGTCTAATACCCCATGCTTTTAAAATGTGGCTATTGGCTGGCTTTATTCAATTTCCCCTCCTTGTTTTTAGTACAACTTTAATACATTGTATTGTTAGTTATTTGAACTGATTTATGTGACTCATGGATCATTGTAATAAAGCTTTGTGAATTGTTATTCTGCCTTTGTCATTCTGTTGTCATTCCTATTCCAAACCTTTTAATTAATTTTTAGTAGTGTCGGTATTAGGACTCTCACTGGGTGTCACTGGGTGTGGCTGCTACAATCCCATATAGAATGCGACAAAACAGGTCGCCCTCCTTCATATAAAAAAAAAAAGTACACACACACGAGAGTTGATTTACTGCAGCGTCAGACATCGGAGGTTCAGCAGTGTACTGCAATGTTGTGAAAAGACGTGTCTAATTCAGGATGGTTGAGCTAGCTTTGGCGCTGCATTCAGATCACAGTTACCCTGGAAGCGTGGGTTCGAATTCCATTTCTGACAGCTCTGTTTGTTCATTAACCACTCAGCCACGGCTACATGCGCTCACGGTTTTCCGTGAAAACAGCCGTATTATTGTCAAAAGAAGCAAACGACACCCGCAGTAATGCTGCAAATGGCAGTATAGGCTAAATAATGAACCCAAGCAAATGCCTTTGTTGAAACTCTATCAGATTTGTACAAGTCAAGCACACGTGGGAAATAATAATACAATATCCTTTCTGCCAACGTTCATATAATGAATACATCCTTATTTCAAAATACGTAGCTATTTAACTGATCTTTTCAAAACACCCATACACAAAAGCCTTATTTCTACTGAAAAACTAACTTGCTTCATGGCTGCTGCTACAGCACTCGGGCACGTTGTGCCTAGCGTTAGCGGACATAGGAGATAAGAAGAACTACAAAATATCACGCGCTGCAGTTTTTCAGTCCGGGGATTATTACAAATTAGCAGACTGTGCATTAAAATACACATGCAGGGTGGGCGTCTCTGTTACAAAGAATTGTCACACTTTGTATTTATCTCCATAATGCGCCGGGACAAAATACGCAGATACTTTAAAATTATTTGGAGAATGCGGGCATAGATCTCGCTACTTCTCGCATGCTAAGCGAGCGCTCTACCATTTGAGCTAATTCCCCTTTAATGGTGCCAGGGATTCTCATAGGCTTCATCGCAGCTTGATACGAGCAAATCAGATTGTCAGTTGTTTTTTATTTTTATTTTGGCAATGTAGTCTGTGATTGCAAATTTAAAAAAATAATTTAATTAACTAAATAGCAAATATTTCGACTAGAGGTATGTTTTCAATTTCTTTAAAAAGTAGTCTCAGCTCGTTTATTCAGTCGCTTAGAAATCCACAATCTGTGTCCCGATGCAGCAGCGCTGTGTGCTGTGGCTCGAGCTTGTTTGACGAGGCAGACAATGCAAAAATGCCAATACTTGCTTTTGTATCACGCGACAAACTTAAGGTATGCTTTAACGGCTTGGCTGTCTCGGGTTTGTTTGTATTGTTAATGTAACACCTCGTTGTTGCCCAGTCATTGTTTCATATGAAGTAGAGCTTGCCAGTTGGGGGCGACGGTCTGCTAATAAAAGTTAAGACTATATTTGCAAGGATCATTTCTAGAATGAAACACGTTTTGAAGGGATTGGTCTCGGTATCCACCAGGAGGAGTGGCAGTGTTTTCTTCTGAGCACCGAGCTGACAATGAGTGTTGTTATCGGGAACCTACTCGCTGCAAGGAATGACCACTTCAGTCTTCAGTCGGGGGTTGCTGAAGGAAGCGGACACATTTTGAGTGTGTATCTCATTCCGGTAGAAACGTAGAAAAAAGAAACCATCAAGCCCACATTTGTTCAGTTGTTTAAATCAATAACCACATTTAAATTGATCATTGCTAATGTCAAAACAATTTAAGAACACTTTAAATAGGGCTTGACTAATATAAAAATATAGCAATGTCTTTTGCACTACGCAGGACTAGATTGAGTTTAAAATAGACATTACATCTGAAAATAACTTGTGCTTACCCCCACTTACAAGGAAGCTGTCAACCTTTGTATTCGTCCTCATAACTTGTTAGAAAATGTAAACAGCAGTTGGAGAATACCGAGGTCGATCATCCTAGCATGTTAAACGAGGGCATTTCTCATGTAAGCTACTTCCACTAATAGATCGTTTACAACAAAAATGCAATCTGTGTTAGGAACGCTATTTTAGTCCGATTTAAAATGGAAATGAAAATGGTATTGAGTGCTGACAAGAGTTTGGTATCAGCTGTTGATTTCCTTGAAACAATCTTTTATAGTAAAATGAACAAATTGATTCATTTAAAAAATAAGTAAAAGTGAACTGTCAGAAGTGGGATTTGAACCCACACCTCCATTCGGAGACCAGAACACACAATTCTTTGGAAAGACAGCGTTCTTGAGTCTGGCGCCTTAGACCACTCGGCCATTCTGAAAAGCTGTGTTTGCTTGAGTAGAAAACTGCATTATTTCATTTCAGCACAGACTAGGGTTGTCTATTGTATCAAGGCCCGATTGGGTTTATTACGCACATACTAACTTGCTCCATGAATGATGTAATGACAAGTGTAAAAAAAGAATCAGATTGAAGCCAACCCACGAAAGTAAGATTCTTTATTTCAATATCGGTATAGCTTTAAAGGATGCACGCATTTTACAATAGCAATTGCTATATGACAATGACCAATAAGTAATTGTGTTGCAATACTTTATACAATGTGAACAGAATCAGACATTGCTCCGTTGCCTCGAAGAAACATCTACAATTTGTATTTAAAAAGGACGCCCAACGTGGGGCTCGAACCCACGACCCTGAGATTAAGAGTCTCATGCTCTACCGACTGAGCTAGCCGGGCTGTCGGGAGAAATTTTCTTTCTTTGAGGCGGGGTGAGAGAGGAAGTACCGACAGGTGCGTGGGACCTGAGATTCGGTGTGCTGCTGCTGTAGATGAGTGTTCTGGAGACGCGCTGTGTCTGTGTCTGCGGTGTTACAGCCGTGTGAGTATATTCCAAAAGTAAAGTGTTGGATAATTCGAGAGCTAGTCTGTTGAATAAAGCTCTGAGACGTGTGGTTAAATCCCGGTCTCATCAATTTTGTTTTGTTAGATTAAAAGTGTTCCAGCAGCAGGTAAATGTCCCCACACCTTTTGGTTCTGTTTACTTATGCTACAGCGCTGCTAAACCTGAACGTTGCTGCTAATTATCTTAACTAAACTTGTATTGTTGTTGAATTGCTCTAATATAGTTAAACCTGTAATGTTGCAGCTAACGTTCCCTAATACTGTTAAAACTTGTGTGTATTAACAATCTGGCTTTTGTTGTTGTACCCTTGCTGCGAAGAGCTGTTTCCAATCACCTAGCACTCTTAAAGAGAAGTGTAATCGCTGCTATATGTTGGTCTAATACCCCATGCTTTTAAAATGTGGCTATTGGCTGGCTTTATTCAATTTCCCCTCCTTGTTTTTAGTACAACTTTAATACATTGTATTGTTAGTTATTTGAACTGATTTATGTGACTCATGGATCATTGTAATAAAGGTTTGTGAATTGTTATTCTGCCTTTGTCATTCTGTTGTCATTCCTATTCCAAACCTTTTAATTAATTTTTAGTAGTGTCGGTATTAGGACTCTCACTGGGTGTCACTGGGTGTGGCTGCTACAATCCCATATAGAATGCGACGAAACAGGTCGCCCACCTTAATATAAACAGAAAAAGAATAAGTTCACACACACACCAGGTGATTTACTGCAGCGTCAGATATCGGAGGTTCAGCAGTGTACTGCAGTGTTGGGCAAAGTCGTCGGTGTCAGTCAGGATGGCCGAGCGGTCTAAGGCGCTGCGTTCAGGTTGCAGTCTCTCTGGAGGCGTGGGTTCGAATCCCTCTTCTGACAAAGCTTTTTGTTCATTTATTTCTTAAAACGTCCACTGAATGCTTGGTAATTTGATTTTTCTTGTTAGTATTCAAATCACAAGGTCGTTAAATGAGAGAAAGTCACCGCAAGCCTGCACCTCACCAGATCCTTCACACTGTTAAACTGCCTCATTATGATGAGGCCTCTAATTATGCCTTTCCGATACTTTGAATGTGTTATTGTTCAGTTTAACATGAGAAAATCTTAGTAGAACAATCATAATGTCCGCAGGACTTATTTTCCTCGGCTTCTAGTAACAAGCTTTGAGTGTGTGCAATTGCAATATAATGCAATTGCATTATATGAAAGTTCCTGTTAATTTGTCAGCGGCACAGCTACCGGTGCCACTCAGAGTTGGAGGGAGACGGTCGGCCACTTGCCCATAAAACAATACTTTCCGGGACCATTTCTATAGTGATTTGCCAGCGAAATGCGTTTTTAAAGTGTTTGGACTCGCTATCAACGATGAAGAGTGAGAGTGTTCGCTTTTGAGCATGAAGGAGACAGTGAGTGTTGTTTTTGGCCAACTGCTCGCTGTTATTTATGACCCCTCCAGATTTCCTTAGGGGGCTGGAGGAAGCGGACATGTTCTGAGTGGGTATCTTACCTAAAGGTACGCAAGACGAACTACAGTTGCAAAGCAATGCTGCTTTTTCGACGATTGATTAAAACTATCAATCTGACTGAAAACACGGATCACATTAATTGTGATCGGTTTGATACCAATAGGCTTACATGGCAGGTATTGTGTATAGACAATGTCATTTACACAGAAATGAACACGGACAGTGTTTATTAAGGGCTGACTCATTGAAACGATCGAGAGATCTCGGTGTACTGGACAAATATACTGGATTTTTACCATGTCGTAATTGTGCCGCCTTTGATAATGCGTTTGAAACTAGAGATCATGTGAGATAATGTCTGTTACTGGCGGATTGTTTACAAATGTACTCAATTGTGTTACAACTGTTTTGTCTACGAAACATATCTGTAACATTTATGTAATGCCTGTGTGTTTTTTTTTCATGAAGTTAATTTGCTAACAGACTGTTCTGATTTGTTTCTAACCGTGAAGCGATCGCTCTGTTTGCCGTATATTTTCTCTCTGTAAGAGGAGTGTCCTTGTGATCCCATATAGAATGCGACGAAACAGGTCGCCCACCTTAATATAAACTGAAAAAGAATAAGTTTACGCACACACCAGGTGATTTACTGCAGCGTCAGACATTGGAGGTTCAGCAGTGTATTGCAGTGTTGGGCAAAGTCGCCGGTGTCAGTCAGGATGGCCGAGCGGTCTAAGGCGCTGCGTTCAGGTTGCAGTCTCAATGGAGGCGTGCTTCGAATCCCACTTCTGACAAATCTTTTTGTTCATTTATTTCTTAAAACGTCCACTGAATGCTTGGTAATTTGATTTGTTTTTCTTGTTAGTATTCAAATCACAAGGTCGTTAAATGAGAGAAAGTCACCGCAAACCTGCACCTCACCACATCCTTCACACTGTTAAACTGCCTCATTATGACGAGGCCTCTAATTATGCCTTTCCGATACTTTGAATGTGTTATTGTTCAGTTTAACATGAGAACATCTTGGTAGAACAATCATAATGTCCGCAGGACTTATTTTCCTCGGGTTCTAGTAGCAAGTTTTGAGTGTGTGGCCGGTTAGCTCAGTTGGTTAGAGCGTGGTGCTAATAACGCCAAGGTCGCGGGTTCGATCCCCGTACGGGCCACGGCTTTTCTTCTTTAAAGAAACCACAGCATTTGTAATTGTGCCAAAATGAACATTCTTTAACAAAATGAACCGAAGCGATATGAAGTACAACCAGAAATATTTCAGACTTCCTGAGCTTTAATCATGTATTAACAATGAACACATACAATCAATTAAAAACAAAGCTTACTTAGTCGGCAGGATTCGAACCTGCGCGGGAAAACCCCAATGGATTTCAAGTCCATCGCCTTAACCACTCGGCCACGACTACATGCTCGCCCGGTTAGTTGTGAAAATATCCAAAAGAAGTAACGGCTCCCGCAGTAATGCTGTAGATGGCAGTATAGGCTAATGAACCAAAGTCAAATGCCTTTGTTGAAACTCTGTCAGATTTGTACAAGGCAAGCACACGTGGGAAAAGTAAATACAATATACTTTCTGTTAACGTTCATAATAATGAATACATCTTTATTTCAAAATACGTAGCTATTTAACTGTTCTTTTCAAAACACCCCCATCCACAAAAACAAAGTAGATATTTATTTCAACTGAAAAACTGACTTGCTTCATGGCTGCTGCCAGAGCACTCGAGCACGTTCTGGCTAGCGTGAGCGGACTAAGCAGATAACAAGATCTACAAAATATCACATGCCAATGAAACTTACCATAATTATGTTCATTTTATTATTATTTATTTAGCAGACGCCTTTATCCGTGGCGACTTACAGAGACTAGGGTGTGTGAACTATGCATCAGCTGCAGAGTCACTTACAGTTACATCTCACCCGAAAACAGAGCACAAGAAAGTTAAGTGACTTGCTCAGGGGCACACAATGAGTCAGTGGCTGAGGTGGGATTTGTACCGGGGGACCTCCTGGTTACAAGCCCTTTATCTTTAACCACTGGACCACACAGCCTCCTACAACAAAATCACACCCCAGAGGGACTCGAAACAACAATCCCTGGCTTAGAAAGACAGTGCCTTATCCATTAGGCCGCAAGGGCTGACACGAAAAGCACATTTGGTAGTACTAAAGAAAGTGGGAACAATAGTATCGTGGTTTAATACATCATATCCAAGCCATCGTTGGTGTTCAAACACAACAGAGTGTTACATTTGGAAAGGGACGTACTTGTCAGTACGTATTTGACATTCATGTGGGAAGATTTAAGATTGTGAAGAAGTTTAAATATGCTACGTATTTGCGCATTGGGAACCTTACATAAATTAGGTTTTTGATTAATGCCTCTTTCTTACGGACAGTAATCAAGGTGACGATACAAGACCAGAGCCAATAAAGCAGTTATTTTCCTTTCCTTTCATTACCATATTCTAGTGTGCTTGTTCAGAATATGCGTGAATCATGAAAACGTCTTGCTAATATGTGAACAAAGCCAGCATTCACTTTATTGATCACCATGTGGATTAACCGCTATTGGAACACACATGATTGTTTTAAAGATGTTAATAGACTTTTAATGTACACGTTTTAGAGCTAAACGTTTGTTGAGACAGGTCAAGCGCTGTAGCAGTGTTTAACTATTTCCTGGATGTTTGCCTTTTGGTCTTACTCTGGAAAAAGTAATAATAATAATAAAAAGTAGTCAAAACCATTTTTTGAGAAACCGCATTTGGGAGAAAAACTAACAGTTTGGAAACACATATGCAAAGGCATTGGATTCTATTGTGGTGTTTCCGAACTGTTGAACGTTTCTCATTACATGCAGGTTTACTGGCTTAACAAAAAGGCGATTGACGAAAAGAATGCTGTCTCGATAGCAAAATCGCGTCAAGCTGAAATAGCTCAGTTGGGAGAGCGTTAGACTGTAACGGTCCCTGCTTCGATACCGGGTTTTTGCAAACAGCACGACTAGGGTTATTTTTTTCTTAATTAATTTTTTGAATTAAAAAAAGCACATTTTTTCTTCAGTTTAATTAGAGGAAATAAAAACGTATTATAGTGCCATTTTCTAATGCAATAAAGAAATGCAAAAAGCATCATCTCTGCGTGGGCTTGAAACACCAAAATTTCGATTAACAGCCGAACGTGCTAACCGATTATGGTGTTTTATTAGATAACACCCTGGGAGCTCAACAGAATAGTGTGTATGCATAGAGCTAAAATGGAAACCAAATATATACGATTCAAATGGGAATCGTATTCAGATTTTAAGCACAAATGTGATAGACTTCACAGTGCAAAGGAGGAAGGCAGACAATGCAAATGAGGCAACTGGCTCCTACTTTTTAAATCATACGAGAAACTTGAACCCAATTAAGCTTTTAACCGCCTGCAGTTTGGAATGAGTTTGAAATGTTGTTGTAACACCTCACTGGGCAACAGCAATTGCATTATATGAAAGCTCCTGTTTATTTGTCAGCGGCACAGCTACCGGTGCCACTCAGAGTTGGAGGGAGACGGTCGGCCACTTGCCCATAAAACAATACTTTCAGGGATCATTTCTATAGTGGCTGCACTCAGCGTTTATTAACAAATAAAAAGGTTTTAAACGGTACACAAAACAGGACACGGCACTTGCGCCAAAATAAACAGACATACAAAACGACTAAACACTAAACAGACGGTGCAGGACAGACGAACAAACACGGTGAGCAGATTTAACTATTACTTTTACTATTATTACTTTACTTCACCTCCGTCTCCAATCCCGTTCTCCACTCACTGAACACCTAACCACGAGTGACTAAACTTGCATCTATTTATACTGTTGTGCTGGGATTCAATTACTAATTAATAATTCACTTGAATCCCAGCACGTGAATTAATTCTGTGCAACCCCGTGCTCACATATTATATTTTAAATGCACGTGCGTGATGTGCAATCCCGTGCCTAAATATAATTATACACTTTTTAAATACACGTGAAACACAGACCCGTTTATATCCCATGTACCAATGACTATACACCAACATTTACACACGCACGCAACATACAACACATAAATGCACACAGGGGCGGGGCGCATTGCCACATATACCCCCCCTTGTGCGCAGCACACATGGCCTCAACGGCCACCTCCCCCCTTAAAAATCCAGCAGTCCAGGACAAAGTCTCGGGCTGGGAAGGGAGGCTTCAGTGGGCCCATGGCTGGCCATGTTGTCAGCACCCCTGCCGGTAGTGGAACGGCTGACAGCCTGTTGGTCCACTCCTGCAGCGAAACTGCTGCTGGGGAAAGTGGTCTCCTGACCTCTCCCCCTGTCTTTGTAGCCGGTAGCTCCCTTTGGTGGGGCTCCGACCACAGTACTGCCGGCAGCGAAGAAGCTGCAGTGGGAGCAGGTCTCCGGACCTCCCCCACGATCTCCGGCAGCGAAACTGCTGCAGTGGGAGCAGGTCTCCAGACCTCCCCCACGATCTCCGGCAGCGAAACTGCTGCTGGGGTTGGTGGTCTCCAGACCTCCTCCCCCTTCTTCGTGGCCAGCAGCTCCCCTTTCTGGGGCTCCGGCTACAGTACTCCCTGCGGAGGTACGGGCAGCAGAGGCAGCTCCTGCTCCTCTGCTCCGGGCGGTGGCGGAGGCAGAGGCAGCTCCAGCTCCTCTGCTCCTGGCGGTGGCGGAGGCAGAGGCAGCTCCAGCTCCTCTGCTCCTGGCGGTGGTGGAGGCAGAGGCAGCTCCAGCTCCTCTGCTCCTGGCGGTGGTGGAACCAGCAGGTATTCACCCTCTGCTGGTGGAGGTGGGAGGGGCAAGCAGTCCTCCCACTGCGGTGGAGGTGGAACCAGCAGGCATTCACCCTCTGCTGGTGGAGGTGGGACCAGCAGGTATTCACCCTCTGCTGGTGGAGGTGGGAGGCGCAAGCAGTCCTCCCACTGCGGTGGAGGTGGAACCAGCAGGGATTCTCCCTCTACTGGCAGCTTGGGTCCTAGGGCTGTGGAAGCCCCGACTTCCCTCTCTTCGGGCTGTGGACGCACCGACTCCTCCCTTTTGGGCTGTGGACGCCCTGACTCCTCCCTGTTGGGCTGTGGACGCACCGACTCCTCCCTGTTGGGCTGTGGACGCACCAACTCCTCCCTGTTGGGCTGTGGACGCACCGACTCCTCCCTGTTGGGCTGTGGACACACCGACTCCTCCCTTTTGGGCTGTGGACGTTCGGGCTCCTCCCACTCAGGCGTAGGACGTTCGGGCTCCTCCCACTCAGGCGTAGGACGTTCGGGCTCCTCCCGCTTGGGCTGTGGATGCTCAGGCTCCTCCCGCTTGGGCTGTGGAGGCAAAACCAGCAGGCATTCTTCCTCTGCTGGTGGAGACGGGGACAGCAGGCATTCTTCCTCTGCTGGTGGACCTGCTACCTGGGCTGCTGTTCCACTTATAATTGCCTCCAGGTAGCTGAGGACCAACCCCACACCTTCCTCCCAGGTGCTTACGGTCTGTTCCCTCGCATATGCCTCCCATCGCTCTCTGTCCATAAACTGCAGGAACTGGACGACTACTGGTATAGACTGGGCCTCCAGCCCAGCATTTTCCAGCATCCAGTCCCGCACTTTGATGGCGTCTTCTGCCATTTTTTTTTTTTTTATTTTATTTTTTTTTAAATCCAAAACTGTGCTTCCTGCTCTGGCCTGAGTCCTGGAGGCGCTGTCGATCCCACGCAGGACACCACGTGTCACAAAGACGGCCAGAGTGGGTGGCGTCAGACCAGACAGGAATACACAGACAGAGACGGTGGTGATGATGAGCTGAGTGCAATGGCTGCACTCAGCGTTTATTAACAAATAAAAAGGTTTTAAACGGTACACAAAACAGGACACGGCACTTGCGCCAAAATAAACAGACATACAAAACGACTAAACACTAAACAGACAATGCAGGACAGACGAACAAACACGGTGAGCAGATTTAACTATTACTTTTACTATTATTACTTTACTTCACCTCCGTCTCCAATCCCGTTCTCCACTCACCGAACACCTAACCACGAGTGACTAAACGTGCATCTATTTATACTGTTGTGCTGGGATTCAATTACTAATTAATAATTCACTTGAATCCCAGCACGTGAATTAATTCTGTGCAACCCCGTGCTCACATATTATATTTTAAATGCACGTGCGTGATGTGCAATCCCGTGCCTAAATATAATTATACACTTTTTAAATACACGTGAAACACAGACCCGTTTATATTCCGTGTACCAATGACTATACACCAACATTTACACACGCACGCAACATACAACACATAAATGCACACAGGGGCGGGGCGCATTGCCACATATACCCACTTTTTTATAATTCTTAATTGAACAAGTTTGTGACCACTTTGAGATAATTACATGTCGGATTAAGGTGTCTGGCCAGACTAACTGCAATCAATTAAGTTGCAGATGGGGAGTTTCTTACCGCATTATATGTGGTTGGTGTCACATATCCCCCCCCAAACAAGAGGCACAACTGGGTTTAAAACCAAAGTAGGGTTTTAAGTTAACTACATTTAAGGTGTCACACTTGTGATCACCAAACTGCACTCGATAATTAACCGGTCCAAGTCGCTTCATTACTGTAAATGGACCAGTCCATTTGGGCGCAAGCTTAGCTGAAAACTTAGAAGCAGCTTCAGATAAAGGGTGTGACCTAACCCAGACCAAATCACCCTCCTCAAATGTTACATATTTATGTTTGGAGTTGTAATACTTGGCCTGCCTAGTCTGAGCCTTATCTACATTACTAACCACCTGATGAACTAACTGCTGTTGCCTTTCAAGTAAGTTTTGTCTTAACGACTCTTGCTGGGGAGCTACATTACAAAGCCGATCCAATGGCCCTTTTAATCTTCGCCCCAATGCCCGTTAAGTGGGACTAAATCCTGTGGATTCCTGGCGAGCAGAATTGATGGTGAATCGGAATCAGCAAATCCACTTATCCCATTCTTCATTGTTATTCCCCACATAAGAGGCGATCATTGTCTTCACCGTGCAGTTTATAAGTTCTGTGAGGTTGATTTGCAGGTGGTATGCTGTAGTGAGCTTGTTCACAACTCCCCAGGTCTTACAGATACCTTTCAGGAGTTGACTGGTGAACTGGCTCCCTCTGTCAGACACCAAATAGCGTAGTGTGCCCCATCGAGTAAAGATGTCCCTAATCAGGATGTTAATAATCCGGGGAGTCTTGCCATCTCATAATGGAAAAAAACTCAACCCATTTTGAGTAATAATCAACAACTACCACAAGTATGGTGTTACCGCTCTTACTGCGGGGAAATGGGCCCATCAGGTCGATTCTAAGCATTTCTCTCTGTTCGGGAACAGTGGTGGATTGTAAAATTCCTGCAGGTTTTGTGTTCGATGCCTTATACTGCTGACAGGTCTGGCATTCCTTAGTATGTCTCCAAGTTTCCTTGCGAATCTCTGGCCACCAGGCCACCTCCAGCATTCTGAGAAGTGTCTTTAGCCTGCCCAGATGTCCCCCTAGTGGATTGTTGTGGAAGTACTGTAAGAAAGTTGATGTTAACTCAGAGGGGACCACAAGCTGAAACTTGAATGCATCGCCTTTGATTGGTACCCGCCTATATACAACTCCCTGGTGTTCCACATAGGTGATGCGGTCAGGTTTGGTGGTGGTGTTGGAAGATGTTAATGAAGCGAGGATCTCCTGGATGTTCTTATCCCTTGACTGAGAGGCCGCAATTTCGTCAAACAAAACAGGCAAATCCAAGCTGAAGCTCTGTGAATTGCTGGAGTAGACTGCAATATTGGATGGACCAGATACTGGAACCTTCGATAAAGCATCAGGAACGGTATTGAGACTTCCTTTTCGATACAGCACAGTGAAGTCAAATTGTTGAAGTCTGAGTGTCCATCTAGTGAGCCGGGAGGATGTCTTTGGACAATTGAAGGCCCAGGCTAGAGCTGCATGGTCGGTTACAACTTCAAATTGACCAGACTGCACCCAGCTACCTCCAGACCCTCATCTCTGCCTACACCCCCACTCGACCTCTCCGCTCCTCCTGCACTAGAGGACTGGCTCTACCTCCTCTACGCTCCCCTGCCTCCAGAGCCCGCTCCTTCTCCACCCTCACTCCGCAGTGGTGGAATGACCTACCTAGAGATGTCAGGACCACCCAGTCCCTGACCACATTCCGGCGCCTCCTTAAGACTCACCTCTTCAGACAGCACCTGTAGAACTCCTCTGTTTTTCCTCTGGGACACTATCATCCTCCCTTAAATGCGCTTTATTTGCTCTTATCTGCCCCCTATTTTACTGCATTTAATCCTGTACTTCAGAATACTGTAATCTGCCAAGTGTTTAATCTGTAGTATTTTGTATTTAATCATATCTTGATGTAACTATCACTGTCACTGTTATCTGCTGTATTATTGAATTGTATTTTGTCACACTTGTACTTGCTTGAACCAAAGTCATTGTATTTATCTTGCTCTTATTGTATTACTTGTACAGTAACACTTGAAATGTATTTGTTTACGATTGTAAGTCGCCCTGGATAAGGGATCTCCTAAGAAATAAATAATAATAATAATTGTATTCCTTCCAAGAAATAACGCCATTTCTCCACAGCCCAAACGATTGCCAAACACTCCTTCTCTGAAGTGGAATAGTTCTTTTCAGCACTACTGAGGATTCGGGATGAGAAGGCAATAACATGCTCTCCATCATCAAAGTTCTGAGCCATCACTGTGTCACAGGGTGACTTAATGTTTATAACTTATTTTTTTGTTTGTGTGCACTTTTATTCTAGGTATCTTAAAGCACCTTATAAGATTTCTGTATTAGTTGTATATTAAAGGAAATGAAAGTTTAGGAACCATTTGATTGCAAAATACAACCACGTTTATAATATATAAATGTTTTTGGAAGATTTTTACGATATGATTGAATGTTTGTTAATCGTTTTTGCAGCTGCCAGAGGTACACACAGTAAGACTGCACGAGTTATTTTGAACACGTTTTATAAAATGTTCTATTGGTTTGGTATTTAAGTTTGATTTTGCTTTATTTGGAGTGAATTGTATGTATTATATATATTTTTTTTTATGACAGTATGTACACGTTTTTATTATATTAAATTTGGTCTTACCTTGTGTCTTGGTGTGGGACGGCGCTAGGCTGGGAAGGAGCTGAGAGCGAGTGATGTCACTTCCAGTGGGAGGTTTTAAGCAATTTCCGCAATGATGCTGGGAAATGTAGTTTGTACAAATACTGTTAATGGGTCTTGCCAATTGATTCGCTCTGGATAGTTAAGGGAGGAGTTTGATGGATATAAAAGAGCAGAGATAGAGGCAACGGAGAGAACTGCGAGAGACAGGGAGTGTGCCACAGAAGAGAGCCAGAGAACCAGAGAGACGGCAGAAGAGCGCTGCAAGAGCCACAGGAGTTCCTGAGAGAGCAGAGACGTGGAGAACAGAGGCTGGGATCCAAGAGGAATTTTCAGGACTAAATGTATTAGTAGAACAAGCAGGCTGTACTGGAGAGTGGATTCAGGACTAAAAGAGTGCAGTTTAAAAGTGAAGTAGCCGGACCACTTTTAATGATTAGTACAATGCCTAATAGGGTTTATGACCCGCTTGCTGTTTAGGGACCCTCGTGCACCTTTATATTTTCTCTGCTAGAGTGATACCTGTGTTTTTAAAAGGAGATAAACCCAATATTTGGTATTTGCCTGTAACTTGTAATTTATGGTTCTTGCACCTGTTCTATTGATATAAATATCTATGATAGAGAGTGGCATTTTGGGGTGTTGCATTTTAAATTACCTGTGGCTATAGGTTGTGCTCTTTAAATATATGGATTGGTATAGTTAACTATAAAGAAATATATTTTAATCTCTGTTGGGGTGTTTTGTATACTGCATAATTGTGAGTCACTCAGTGCTGTTGCTTTTTTTTGTCTCCAGGGGGGGTGCCTGCCACATCCAGGGAGGAGCTTGGCACCAGTGTGGGGGGGTCACTAGCTGCACCTTTTCCTGGAGCGGTTGATGAGGATCCAGTGGTGTCTATTGTGACTTTGGCCTGAAAATTATTTCTTTTGTATACTTTTGCACCCTAGCAAAGTAGTGGGTGCTTTTATTATTTTCTTTTGATACTTTGTGCACTAGTAAATTGGTGTGTGCCTTGTGTTTTTTTATTTTTATTTTTGGTAACCCCTGGTACTACCGAAATGGTATTATCATATTTTAATGATTTTATAAGGATAATAAACATTGTTTATTGCGAAATGGTACAACTGTCTGCCTTTCTTGTCATGGTCGATCTGTTCTGAGTTCCAACTGGTCATAATTACGAACCTGTGTTGTGTTTTAGTGTTGCTAGGGTCCTAGTGCCCCATATATTTAGGAACTAGGTGGCGTAGTTGGCTACTGTTTGAATTTAAACCCCAAAAGAGTGTCCCGTGACAAATGCACGGAAACATTCAAATCCAAACACGTCAAAAAACAAAATAGTGCGGAATAGAAATAAAGAAGGCTTTGACATCGACGTGATTTGAACACGCAACCTTCTGATCTGGAGTCAGACGCGCTACCGTTGCGCCACGAAGTCCCGGCATACTACAGGCCTGTTATGCAATGCTAGAGTGCACAGCAAGCATGCCAAACACATTGTAATGCCGATGCTGATATGATGACAACAGCAGGGGCTGGAACTGCACTGTTGCTCATAAGACCTTGATGCATATGGGGGCCTTTCCCTATAGGTGGAGTAACGAGAAGGGCTGCATTCCCTGTAGGTCTTGTAAGCACGCTCCTGTGATCTCCCTCTCTGATCAGTTCGGTATGTTGGTTGATAGTCCTGATGTGATCTGTAGAAGTCTGGCTCATAGCGGTGTGCTCTCTCATCACGAGCTGGCGAATGTGGTCTAGCACCCCTTGTGTGGTCATGAGTGTGAGGAGAACTTGATGCGTATGAAGCAGTTGGATATCTGTGGTATGGCGTTTCAGAGCCTCTTGGATCTCTGTTATCATAATGGCTCCTCTGGTGTCGGGTAGTTTCCACATTCATCCTTAGCATTGCTACTTCATTTGTTAGATGATCCACTTTCTGCATTAAGTCACGATATTCAGCTCCTCTCTCTATGCCCTGGACACTGAGAGCAACTGGAGTCACTGAGGATGGAGTTTGAATGGCCATTGGTGTCACAGCTGGTATTGCAGGATTAGTACATAAAGGGTTAATGATGTTCAGTGCCCGCTGTGCCCTTTCACACTGGCTGGCAACACGAATTGCATCTTCAATTGTATCAGCTCCAAATTCTTGTACTTTCATCTGAAGTGTTGGCTCAAGTCCAGCAAGGAATCTACGAAATACTTCTCCATTTATAGCTTCCCTGCCATATCCTGGGAAGGCATGCAGTACAAGTGTGCGGAGCTCTGCTGCATAAACTTCAAGTTGTTCACCTGCTTAGCGTGGTCTTGCATTGAGAAATGTTTTAAAAGTCTGCAAATATTGATCTTGTGTGAATACATTTTGTAGGTGGCGTTTAGCAGCTTCATAATCTAATTTAACCTGGTCTGAAAGACTATCCCAATATCTAAAAGCTGGGCCTGCAAGTCTTGATGGTAATATTTTAACTAAGAGTTCAGGTCTCATACTAGTCGCAGTCTCACATCCTACTTCAAACCTCCTTATCCACTGACTGAAGCCTTCATTGTTTTCTCCTGTAAAACATGGAGGCAGTTCTGTTTTAAATGGTAATGGTGAGATCCCAGTATCTTCTTCCGCCATTGCTGACAAGCAAGTCTCAATCTCTTTTTTTTTTTTCTTCAAATCGCACGGGCGGCAATGTTAAACGCGGTAGTTTATTTTTTCTCTTTTTCAAAGCGCACGGGCGGCAATGTTAAACGCGGTAGTTTTTTTTCTCTTTTTCATAGCGCACGGGCGGCAATGTCAAACGCGGTAGTTTTTTTTTTTTTTTTTTTTTTTTTTACTGCTCGGCAATAAAAACAAGAGGATAAAACATCTCCATCCGCTGCCACCAAATCTCTGTAGCGTGGTCTTTGGAATAATTATCAGGCACAATATATACAGTCAAATCTCAGAGAGGTAAGTTTATTTATTTTTCTTCTTGATACAGCAGTCGTGTAGATTTAGCAGGACAGACTTGAAACCGAGAACATGGCCGCTTGTTTATCTCTCGTTCGCTTACAGCGTATGTAAATATATATATATATATATATATATATATATATATATATATATATATATATATATATATAATAATTCTGCTGTTTTTAATTCTACACATGGTAATGCCGATGCTGATACTTGGAAAACACTCGGTATCACCAGGGTTATAGGAAACAGCCGACTCGATACGTGTTCGTAGCCAGCAGGGCTATGAAGTTGTCGCAAGTGTGTTTGATTCTCAGCTTTAAAAGTAAAGAAAACATTAAACAACTAGTTTAAATCAGTAAAACTAGTATTTAACTAGGATTCTCTCAGCGCGTCTCCTTTGAATGCGCACTGGCACAAATGGGCTTTGATCGTCTAATTACGTGGCAGAATGCAATAATGTATTGGGTTAATTTACCAACAAAAGAAACATAAACAAACGTGTATGTATTTATTTGTGAATAAACTATCCTGCTTCTACGATGGGACCAGGGATCTTACATCGGCAATCGAATGACAGGCCAACCCCAGAGAGACTTTGTCTTGACCAGGGATTGATATAATTTTAAAACAAACTGCAGTGGTTCCACTGAGGATCGAACCCAGGGCCTTCTGCGTGTAAAGCAGACGTGATAACCACTACACTATGGAACCTTGTCAGCACTGTGGTGGTGCTCCTACATTATTGTCTACATGCAGCATCTCAAATAATTGCAATCATTTATCAGACCCTTCGGCGATGTCTTTTTAAGAATTAACCCTGCCAATCCTAACTCAGGCCAACATTCAATCAA
This sequence comes from Acipenser ruthenus, assembly GCF_902713425.1. Taxonomy (NCBI): domain Eukaryota; kingdom Metazoa; phylum Chordata; class Actinopteri; order Acipenseriformes; family Acipenseridae; genus Acipenser; species Acipenser ruthenus. Next base: position 9,514,917 of record NC_081220.1, read on the forward strand.
TTAATCATATATATTTTCTATAGCGCCCCATATGCGCTTCAAAAAATCTATTTGAAAACGAAAATATCTAATTGTAAGCCTGGTCGAACAAAAGAAGTCTTCTGTGTAATTTTAAACAAAGAGCGTTTTCCACAATTTAAGATGCTTTCGAGAGACAGAATATTGGAATTGGCTGCCGAAACTGGGGAATAAAACTGCCTGTGATCAAAGTGGGCAGAAAAGTTGCATACTTTGCATAACGTATTTGGGAGAAAAGAAAACGGATCATCTCTGATTTACGACGTTTCCAATGTTTTGCCCGGCCACTGCCGTGTGGCTGGTTAAAACGATGAGTTCAGTTTTTTTTCTGCTGCTTGGTAATTCAGTTATGCTGCAACAGCAGCAGAGTGGCGCAGCGGAAGCGTGCTGGGCCCATAACCCAGAGGTCGATGGATCGAAACCATCCTCTGCTAGTTTGTTTTTCTTCTGTTTGCAAAGCAGTTTTTCTAAAATATTAACTGAAGGCAAGACTTCGTATTATATTCGAAATCAGGGAAATGTGCACATTACTGGACACATTTAAATTGACAACTGACCTTGAAAACGTTAGGTTTTCTATCAAATTCGTTTCTTTACAAATGACATTGCTTTCTTTTCTTTTTAAATTGTTCCCAGAAAGACCAAAAGATAAAGCCCTTGGGAATACGTCAATATTGCCAGCTCCTGCATATGTCAGCTCTTGAACTCTCTTAAAAATTGAGCTCTAAAACGTTTGCTTTGCAAGTTAATTAACAACCGTAACACTCAATAGCGTTTAATCCATGCGTTAATTAAATTCGGTTATTGATTTGTTCACATATTACAATGCTGTTTTCAGGATTCCCGCATATTCTGAACATGCACAATGTAATATGGCAATGGAATGACAGGGAAACCACTGCTTTTTTCCCTCTGGTCGTATTTTGTCACGCTGACTACTATCCATATGAAAGTGCCGCAGTCACCTAAAGGATAAGGCACTAGCCTCCTAAACCAGGGATTGTGGTTTTGTCAATGTTCTTGGTCTGTGATATGTTTATAGAACTTGGTACTTTACACAAAGTAGTTTTGGCCAAGTAGTTTAGGTGATGGACTTAAAAGATGTTGGAGTTTCCCCGCTCATGTTCACATCCTGCTGACTATGTGCCCCTTTTTTATGTTTTCTTTGTTAATTTGTAAAGGTCTGTTAAGCTTTAAGGCATCAATCATTACTTGCTGTACTTTAAGTTTCTTCAAAACTAGTATTTGTAGAGCTGTTTTCAATATAACATGCAAGGAAGTGTTAATATGACTTTATTACCCAACTATGTCATTGAAGACTGGCCAACATTAATTTGGGAGTCACTTTAATTTATTGTGCAGTATCAAATGAAACATAAAAAAGAATCACAATACAATAAATCTCTGTTTGATCGCTATTTAATCGATATGTCGTGTAGGCTAAATTGTTTAAATAAATGCACGGAAACATTCAAATCCAAACACGTTAAAAAACAAAATAGTGCGGAATAGAAACAAAGAAGGCTTTGACCTCGACGTGATTTGAACACGCAACCTTCTGATCTGGAGTCAGACGCGCTACCGTTGCGCCACGAAGTCCCGGCATACTACATGCTTGTTATGCAATGCTAGAGTGCACAGCAAGCATGCCAAACGCATGGTAATGCCGATGCTGATACTTGGAAAACACTCGGTATCACCAGGGTTATAGGAAACAGCCGACTCGATACGTGTTCGTAGCCAGCAGGGCTATGAAGTTGTTGCAAGTGTGTTTGATTCTCAGCTTTAAAAGTAAAGAAAACATTAAACAACTAGTTTAAATCAGTAAAACTAGTATTTAACTAGGATTCTCTCAGCGCGTCTCCTTTGAATGCGCACTGGCACAAATGGGCTTTGATCGTCTAATTACGTGGCAGAATGCAATAATGTATTGGGTTAATTTACCAACAAAAGAAACGTAAACAAACGTGTATGTATTTATTTGTGAATAAACTATTCTGCTTCTACGATGGGACCAGGGATCTTACATCGGCAATCTAATGACAGGCCAACCCCAGAGAGACATTGTCTTCTGTTAGCAAAATAGATTTTCTAAAATATTAACTGAAGGCAAGACTTTGTGTCATTACTTTTCAATTTAGTGTGTGTATTTTGTAATTGTTAAGGTGTAGAAACGGCAGGTATGCAGTTTACCTGACTCTACCCATAGAGGACCAATACATTTATTAAAACAAAAAAAAAAAATCTGAACACAAGGTTTGTTTATTTAATCTGATACCTTACATCTAGACTTAACTGTTACGGTTAACAAAATTAGAGTAAATTATCATAACAATAGAGTTAAAAGAAAATTCAAATAACATGCCAGTTAAAAATGCGCCAAAAATGACAAAGTAGTCTCAGATTAGGACAATGGCACTTAACGGGTAAGAAACACATTTGCAGCAAAACCCTTGAAATCACCAGAGCCTTCCTCCTCCTGAATACTATGTAGGTGGGCGGGGACTGAAACCTCCCCCGGCTAGAAAGATTGGTCACATACTGGTAGAAACTCAGAAAAAAGACAACATCACGCCTACAATTGCTCACTTGTTAAAATCAATAAGCAAATTTCAAATTGGTCATTGCTAATGCTAAAGCAATTTAAGAACACTTTAAATACGGCTTGACTAATATAAAAATATAGTAATTTGATTTGCACTACGCAGGACAATATTGATCTTAAATAAAAACATTACATCTGAAAATAACTTGTGCTTACCCCCACTTACAAGGAAGCTGTCAACCTTTGTATTCGTCCTCATAACGTGTTAGAAAATGTAAACAGCAGTTGGAGAATACCGAAGTCGATCATCCTAGCATGTTAAACGAGGGCATTTCTCATGTAAGCTACTTCCACTAATAGATCGTTTATACTGTTCTCAATGGTCCGCATCCCAGCCTGAGACCACGATCCAGTGGCAGTCGGAGATATTTTTCAAAGTAATACGTTATTTGAAATATTAAAATAATCTTTAGTTAAATAACACATGTTTCTACACAAAATATTTTTTCAGTGACTTCGACAAGTAGCCAGTTTACTACAAAAATGCAATCTGTGTTAGGAACGCTATTTTAGTCCGATTTAAAATGGAAATTAAAATGGTATTGAGTGCTGGCAAGAGTTTGGTATCAGCTGTTGATTTCCTTGAAACAATCTTTTATAGTAAAATGAACAAATTTATTCATTTAAAAAATAAGTAAAAGTGAACTGTCAGAAGTGGGATTTGAACCCACGCCTCCATTCGGAGACCAGAACACACAATTCTTTGGAAAGACAGCGTCCTTGAGTCTGGCGCCTTAGACCACTCGGCCATTCTGACAAGCTGCGTTTGCTATAGTAGAAAACCGCATTATTTCATTTCAGCACAGACTAGGGTTGTCTATTGTATCAAGGCCCGATTGGGTTTATTACGCACATACTAACTTGCTCCATGAATGATGTAATGACAAGTGTAAAAAAAGAAACAGATTGAAGCCAACCCACGAAAGTAAGATTCTTTATTTCAATATTGGTATAGCTTTAAAGGATGCACGCATTTTACAATAGCAATTGCTATATGACAATGACCAATAAGTAATTGTGTTGCAATACTTTATACAATGTGAACAGAATCAGACATTGCTCCGTTGCCTCGAAGAAACATCTACAATTTGTATTTAAAAAGGACGCCCAACGTGGGGCTCGAACCCACGACCCTGAGATTAAGAGTCTCATGCTCTACCGACTGAGCTAGCTGGGCTGACGGGTGAAAGTTTCTTTCTTTGAGGCGGGGTGAGAGAGGAAGTACCGACAGGTGCGTGGGACCTGAGAGTCGGTGTGCTGCTGCTGTATATGAGTGTTCTGGAGACGCGCTGTTTCTGTGTCTGCGGTGTTACAGCCGTGTGAGTATATTCCAAAAGTAAAGTGTTGGATAATTCGAGAGCTAGTCTGTTGAATAAAGCTCTGAGACGTGTGGTTAAATCCCGGTCTCATCAATTTTGTTTTGTTAGATTAAAAGTGTTCCAGCAGCAGGTAAATGTCCCCACACCTTCTGGTTCTGTTTACTTATGCTACACCGCTGCTAAACCTGAACGTTGCTGCTAATTAACTTAACTAAACTTGTATTGTTGTTGAATTGCTCTAATATAGTTAAACCTGTAATGTTGCAGCTAACGTTCCCTAACACTGTTAAAACTTGTGTGTATTAACAATCTGGCTTTTGTTGTTGAACCCTTGCTGGGAAGAGCTGTTTCCAATCACCTAGCACTCTTAATGAGAAGTGTAATCGCTGCTATATGATGGTCTAATAACCCATGCTTTTAAAATGTGGCTATTGGCTGGCTTTATTCAATTTCCCCCTCCTTGTTTTTAGTACAACTTTAATACATTTTATTGTTAGTTATTTGAACTGATTTATGTGAATCATGGATCATTGAAATAAAGCTTTGTGAATTGTTATTCTGCCTTTGTCATTCTGTTGTCATTCCTATTCCAAACCTTTCAATTAATTTTTAGAAGTGTCAGTATTAGGACTCTCACTGGGTGTCACTGGGTATGGCTGCTACAATCCCATATAGAATGCGACAAAACAGGTCGCCCTCCTTCATATAAACAGAAAAAGAATAAGTACACGCACACACGAGTTGATTTACTGCAGCGTCAGACATCGGAGGTTCAGTAGTGTACTGCAATGTTGTAAAAAGCCGTGTGTAATTCAGGATGGTTGAGCGAGCTATGGCGCTGCGTTCAGATCACAATTACCCTGGAAGCGTGGGTTCGAATTCCATTTCTGACAGCTCTGTTTGTTCATTAACCACTCGTCCACGACTACATGCTCTCACGGTTTTCCGTGAAAACAGCCGTATTATTGTCAAAAGAAGCAAACGACACCCGCAGTAATGCTGTAGATGGCAGTACAGGCTAAATAATGAACCCAAGTCAAATGCCTTTGTTGAAACTCTATCAGATTTGTACAAGTCAAGCACACGTGGGAAATAATAATACAATATCCTTTCTGCCAACGTTCATAATAATGAATCCATCCTTGTTTCAAAATACGTAGCTATTTAACTGATCTTCTCAAAACACCCATACACAAAAACTTTATTTCTACTGAAAAACTAACTTGCTTCATGGCTGCTGCTACAGCACTCGGGCACGTTGTGCCTAGCGTTAGCGGACATAGGAGATAAGAAGACCTACAAAATATCACGCGCTGCAGTTTTTTCAGTCCGGGGATTATTACAAATTAGCAGACTGTGCATTAAAATACACATGCAGGGTGGGTGTCTCTGTTACAAAGAATTGTCACACTTTGTATTTATCTCCATAATGCGCTGGGACAAAATACGCAGATACTTTAAAATTAATTGGAGAATGCGGGTATCGATCCCGCTACTTCTCGCATGCGAAGCGAGCGCTCTACCATTTGAGCTAATTCCCCTTTAATAGTGCCAGCGATTCTCATAGGCTTCATCGCAGCTTGATACGAGCAAATCAGATTGTCAGTTGTTTTTTTATTTTTATTTTGGCAATGTAGTCTGTGATTGCAAATTAAAAAAATAATTTAATTAACTAAATAGCAAATATTTCGACTAGAGGTATGTTTTCAATTTCTTTAAAAAGTAGTCTCAGCTCGTTTATTCAGTCGCTTATAAATCCACAATCTGTGTCCCAATGCAGCAGCGCTGTGTGCTGTGGCTCGAGCTTGTTTGACGAGGCAGACAATGCAAAAATGCCAATACTTGCTTTTGTATCACGCGACAAACTTAAGGTATGCTTTAACGGCTTGGCTGTCTCGAGTTAGTTTGTATTGTTAATGTAACACCTCGTTGTTGCCCAGTCATTGTTTCATATGAAGTAGAGCTTGCCAGTTGGGGGTGACGGTCTGCTAATAAAAGTTAAGACTATATTTGCAAGGATCATTTCTAGAATGAAACACGTTTTGAAGGGATTGGTCTCGGTATCCACCAGGAGGAGTGGCAGTGTTTTCTTCTGAGCACCGAGCTGACAATGAGTGTTGTTATCGGGAACCTACTCGCTGCAAGGAATGACCACTTCAATCTTCAGTCGGGGGTTGCTGAAGGAAGGGGACACATTTTGAGTGTGTATCTCATTCCGGTAGAAACGTAGAAAAAAGAAACCATCAAGCCCACAATTGTTCAGTTGGTTAAATCAATAACCACATTTAAATTGATCATTGCTAATGTCAAAACAATTTAAGAACACTTTAAATAGGGCTTGACTAATATAAAAATATAGCAATGTCTTTTGCACTACGCAGGACTAGATTGAGTTTAAAATAGACATTACATCTGAAAATAACTTGTGCTTACCCCCACTTACAAGGAAGCTGTCAACCTTTGTATTCGACCTCATAACGTGTTAGAAAATGTAAACAGCAGTTGGAGAATACCGAAGTCGATCATCCTAGCATGTTAAACGAGGGCATTTCTCATGTAAGCTACTTCAACTAATAGATCGTTTATACTGTTCTCAATGGTCCGCATCCCAGCCTGAGACCACGATCCAGTGGCAGTCGGAGATGTTTTTCAAAGTAATATGTTATTTGAAATATTAAAACAATCTTTAGTTAAATAACACATGTTTCTACACAAAATATTTTTCAGTGACTTCGACAAGTAGCCAGTTTACAACAAAAATGCAATCTGTGTTAGGAACGCTATTTTAGTCCGATTTAAAATGGAAATGAAAATGGTATTGAGTGCTGACAAGAGTTTGGTATCAGCTGTTGATTTCCTTGAAACAATCTTTTATAGTAAAATGAACAAATTGATTCATTTAAAAAATAAGAAAAAGTGAACTGTCAGAGTGGGATTTGAACCCACGCCTCCATTCGGAGACCAGAACACACAATTCTTTGGAAAGACAGCGTCCTTGAGTCTGGCGCCTTAGACCACTCGGCCATTCTGACAAGCTGCGTTTGCTTTAGTAGAAAACCGTATTATTTCATTTCAGCACAGACTAGGGTTGTCTATTGTATCAAGGCCCGATTGGGTTTATTACGCACATACTAACTTGCTCCATGAATGATGTAATGACAAGTGTAAAAAAAGAAAAAGATTGAAGCCAACCCACGAAAGTAAGATTCTTTATTTCAATATCGGTTTAGCTTTAAAGGATGCACGCATTTTACAATAGCAATTGCTATATGACAATGACCAATAAGTAATTGTGTTGCAATACTTTATACAATGTGAACAGAATCAGACATTGCTCCGTTGCCTCGAAGAAACATCTACAATTTGTATTTAAAAAGGACGCCCAACGTGGGGCTCGAACCCACGACCCTGAGATTAAGAGTCTCATGCTCTACCGACTGAGCTAGCCGGGCTGTCGGGAGAAAGTTTCTTTCTTTGAGGCGGGGTGAGAGAGGAAGTACCGACAGGTGCGTGGGACCTGAGATTCGGTGTGCTGCTGCTGTAGATGAGTGTTCTGGAGACGCGCTGTGTCTGTGTCTGCGGTGTTACAGCCGTGTGAGTATATTCCAAAAGTAAAGTGTTGGATAATTCGAGAGCTAGTCTGTTGAATAAAGCTCTGAGACGTGTGGTTAAATCCCGGTCTCATCAATTTTGTTTTGTTAGATTAAAAGTGTTCCAGCAGCAGGTAAATGTCCCCACACCTTTTGGTTCTGTTTACTTATGCTACAGCGCTGCTAAACCTGAACGTTGCTGCTAATTATCTTAACTAAACTTGTATTGTTGTTGAATTGGTCTAATATAGTTAAACCTGTAATGTTGCAGCTAACGTTCCCTAATACTGTTAAAACTTGTGTGTATTAACAATCTGGCTTTTGTTGTTGTACCCTTGCAGCGAAGAGCTGTTTCCAATCACCTAGCACTCTTAAAGAGAAGTGTAATCGCTGCTATATGTTGGTCTAATACCCCATGCTTTTAAAATGTGGCTATTGGCTGGCTTTATTCAATTTCCCCTCCTTGTTTTTAGTACAACTTTAATACATTGTATTGTTAGTTATTTGAACTGATTTATGTGACTCATGGATCATTGTAATAAAGCTTTGTGAATTGTTATTCTGCCTTTGTCATTCTGTTGTCATTCCTATTCCAAACATTTTAATTAATTTTTAGTAGTGTCGGTATTAGGACTCTCACTGGGTGTCACTGGGTGTGGCTGCTACAATCCCATATAGAATGCGACAAAACAGGTCGCCCTCCTTCATATAAACAGAAAAAGAATAAGTACACACACACACACGAGTTGATTTACTGCAGCGTCAGACATCGGAGGTTCAGCAGTGTACTGCAATGTTGTGAAAAGACGTGTCTAATTCAGGATGGTTGAGCGAGCTATGGCGCTGCGTTCAGATCACAGTTACCCTGGAAGCGTGGGTTCGAATTCCATTTCTGACAGCTCTGTTTGTTCATTAACCACTCAGCCACGGCTACATGCTCTCACGGTTTTCCGTGAAAACAGCCGTATTATTGTCAAAAGAAGCAAACGACACCCGCAGTAATGCTGCAGATGGCAGTATAGGCTAAATAATGAACCCAAGTCAAATGCCTTTGTTGAAACTCTATCAGATTTGTACAAGTCAAGCACACGTGGGAAATAATAATACCATATCCTTTCTGCCAACGTTCATAATAATGAATACATCCTTATTTCAAAATATGTAGCTATTTAACTGATCTTTTCAAAACACCCATACACAAAAGCCTTATTTCTACTGAAAAACTAACTTGCTTCATGGCTGCTGCTACAGCACTCGGGCACGTTGTGCCTAGTGTTAGCGGACATAGGAGATAAGAAGACCTACAAAATATCACGCGCTGCAGTTTTTCAGTCCGGGGATTATTACAAATTAGCAGACTGTGCATTAAAATACACATGCATGGTGGGCGTCTCTGTTACAAAGAATTGTCACACTTTGTATTTATCTCCATAATGCGCCGGGACAAAATACGCAGATACTTTAAAATTATTTGGAGAATGCTGGCATCGATCCCGCTACTTCTCGCATGCTAAGCGAGCGCTCTACCATTTGAGCTAATTCCCCTTTAATGGTGCCAGGGATTCTCATAGGCTTCATCGCAGCTTGATACGAGCAAATCAGATTGTCAGTTGTTTTTTTATTTTTATTTTGGTAATGTAGTCTGTGATTGCAAATTTAAAAAAATAATTTAATTAACTAAATAGCAAGTATTTCGACTAGAGGTATGTTTTCAATTTCTTTAAAAAGTAGTCTCAGCTCGTTTATTCAGTCGCTTAGAAATCCACAATCTGTGTCCCGATGCAGCAGCGCTGTGTGCTGTGGCTCGAGCTTGTTTGACGAGGCAGACGATGCAAAAATGCCAATACTTGCTTTTGTATCACACGACAAACTTAAGGTATGCTTTAACGGCTTGGCTGTCTCGAGTTAGTTTGTATTGTTAATGTAACACCTCGTTGTTGCCCAGTCATTGTTTCATATGAAGTAGAGCTTGCCAGTTGGGGGCGACGGTCTGCTAATAAAAGTTAAGACTATATTTGCAAGGATCATTTCTAGAATGAAACACGTTTTGAAGGGATTGGTCTCGGTATCCACCAGGAGGAGTGGCAGTGTTTTCTTCTGAGCACCGAGCTGACAATGAGTGTTGTTATCGGAAACCTACTCGCTGCAAGGAATGACCACTTCAATCTTCAGTCGGGGGTTGCTGAAGGAAGGGGACACATTTTGAGTGTGTATCTCATTCCGGTAGAAACGTAGAAAAAGAAACCATCAAGCCCACAATTGTTCAGTTGTTTAAATCAATAACCACATTTAAATTGATCATTGCTAATGTCAAAACAATTTAAGAACACTTTAAATAGGGCTTGACTAATATAAAAATATAGCAATGTCTTTTGCACTACGCAGGACTAGATTGAGTTTAAAATAGACATTACATCTGAAAATAACTTGTGCTTACCCCCACTTACAAGGAAGCTGTCAACCTTTGTATTCGTCCTCATAACGTGTTAGAAAATGTAAACAGCAGTTGGAGAATACCGAAGTCGATCATCCTAGCATGTTAAACGAGGGCATTTCTCATGTAAGCTACTTCCACTAATAGATCGTTTATACTGTTCTCAATGGTCCGCATCCCAGCCTGAGACCACGATCGGAGATGTTTTTCAAAGTAATATGTTATTTGAAATATTAAAACAATCTTTAGTTAAATAACACATGTTTCTACACAAAATATTTTTCAGTGACTTCGACAAGTAGCCAGTTTACAACAAAAATGCAATCTGTGTTAGGAACGCTATTTTAGTCCGATTTAAAATGGAAATTAAAATGGTATTGAGTGCTGACAAGAGTTTGGTATCAGCTGTTGATTTCCTTGAAACAATCTTTTATAGAAAAATGAACAAATTGATTCATTTAAAAAATAAGTAAAAGTGAACTGTCAGAAGTGGGATTTTAACCCACGCCTCCATTCGGAGACCGGAACACACAATTCTTTGGAAAGACAGCGTCCTTGAGTCTGGCGCCTTAGACCACTCGGCCATTCTGACAAGCTGCGTTTGCTTTAGTAGAAAACCGCATTATTTCATTTCAGCACAGACTAGGATTGTCTATTGTATCAAGGCCCGATTGGGTTTATTACGCACATACTAACTTGCTCCATGAATGATGTAATGACAAGTGTAAAAAAAGAATCAGATTGAAGCCAACCCACGAAAGTAAGATTCTTTATTTCAATATCGGTATAGCTTTAAAGGATGCACGCATTTTACAATAGCAATTGCTATATGACAATGACTAATAAGTAATTGTGTTGCAATACTTTATACAATGTGAACAGAATCAGACATTGCTCCGTTGCCTCGAAGAAACATCTACAATTTGTATTTAAAAAGGACGCCCAACGTGGGGCTCAAACCCACAACCCTGAGATTAAGAGTCTCATGCTCTACCGACTGAGCTAGCCGGGCTGTCGGGAGAAAGTTTCTTTCTTTGAGGCGGGGTGAGAGAGGAAGTACCGACAGGTGCGTGGGACCTGAGATTCGGTGTGCTGCTGCTGTAGATGAGTGTTCTGGAGACGCGCTGTGTCTGTGTCTGCGGTGTTACAGCCATGTGAGTATATTCCAAAAGTAAAGTGTTGGATAATTCGAGAGCTAGTCTGTTGAATAAAGCTCTGAGACGTGTGGTTAAATCCCGGTCTCATCAATTTTGTTTTGTTAGATTAAAAGTGTTCCAGCAGCAGGTAAATGTCCCCACACCTTTTGGTTCTGTTTACTTATGCTACACCGCTGCTAAAGCTGAACGTTGCTGCTAATTATCTTAACTAAACTTGTATTGTTGTTGAATTGCTCTAATATAGTTAAACCTGTAATGTTGCAGCTAACGTTCCCTAATACTGTTAAAACTTGTGTGTATTAACAATCTGGCTTTTGTTGTTGAACCCTTGCTGGGAAGAGCTGTTTCCAATCACCTAGCACTCTTAAAGAGAAGTGTAATCGCTGCTATATGTTGGTCTAATACCCCATGCTTTTAAAATGTGGCTATTGGCTGGCTTTATTCAATTTCCCCTCCTTGTTTTTAGTACAACTTTAATACATTTTATTGTTAGTTATTTGAACTGATTTGTGTGAATCATGGATCATTGTAATAAAGCTTTGTGAATTGTTATTCTGCCTTTGTCATTCTGTTGTCATTCCTATTCCAAACCTTTTAATTAATTTTTAGTAGTGTCGGTATTAGGACTCTCACTGGGTGTCACTGGGTGTGGCTGCTACAATCCCATATAGAATGCGACGAAACAGGTCGCCCACCTTAATATAAACAGAAAAAGAATAAGTTCACACACACACCAGGTGATTTACTGCAGCGTCAGATATCGGAGGTTCAGCAGTGTACTGCAGTGTTGGGCAAAGTCGTCGGTGTCAGTCAGGATGGCCGAGCGGTCTAAGGCGCTGCGTTCAGGTTGCAGTCTCTCTGGAGGCGTGGGTTCGAATCCCACTTCTGACAAAGCGTTTTGTTCATTTATTTCTTAAAACGTCCACTGAATGCTTGGTAATTTGATTTGTTTTTCTTGTTAGTATTCAAATCACAAGGTCGTTAAATGAGAGAAAGTCACCGCAAGCCTGCACCTCACCAGATCCTTCACACTGTTAAACTGCCTCATTATGATGAGGCCTCTAATTATGCCTTTCCGATACTTTGAATGTGTTATTGTTCAGTTTAACATGAGAACATCTTGGTAGAACAATCATAATGTCCGCAGGACTTATTTTCCTCAGGTTCTAGTAGCAAGTTTTGAGTGTGTGGCCGGTTAGCTCAGTTGGTTAGAGCGTGGTGCTAATAACGCCAAGGTCGCGGGTTCGATCCCCGTACGGGCCATGGCTTTTCTTCTTTAAAGAAACCACAGCATTTGTAATTGTGCCAAAATGAACATTCTTTAACAAAATGAACCGAAGCGATATGAAGTACAACCAGTAATATTTCAGACTTCCTGAGCTTTAAACATGTATTAACAATGAACACATACAATCAATTAAAAACAAAGCTTACTTAGTCGGCAGGATTCGAACCTGCGCGGGGAAACCCCAATGGATTTCAAGTCCATCGCCTTAACCACTCGGCCACGACTACATGCTCGCCCGGTTAGTTGTGAAAATATCCAAAAGAAGTAACGGCTCCCGCAGTAATGCTGTAGATGGCAGTATAGGCTAATGAACCAAAGTCAAATGCCTTTGTTGAAACTCTGTCAGATTTGTACAAGGCAAGCACACGTGGGAAAAGTAAATACAATATACTTTCTGTTAACGTTCATAATAATGAATACATCTTTATTTCAAAATACGTAGCTATTTAACTGATCTTTTCAAAACACCCCCATCCACAAAAAACAAAGTAGATATTTATTTCAACTGAAAAACTGACTTGCTTCATGGCTGCTGCCAGAGCACTCGAGCACGTTCTGGCTAGCGTGAGCGGACTAAGCAGATAACAAGATCTACAAAATATCACATGCCAATAAAACTTACCATAATTATGTTCATTTTATTATTATTTATTTAGCAGACGCCTTTATCCGTGGCGACTTACAGAGACTAGGGTGTGTGAACTATGCATCAGCTGCAGAGTCACTTACAGTTACATCTCACCCGAAAACAGAGCACAAGAAAGTTAAATGTCTTGCTCAGGGGCACACAATGAGTCAGTGGCTGAGGTGGGATTTGTACCGGGGGACCTCCTGGTTACAAGCCCTTTATCTTTAACCACTGGACCACACAGCCTCCTACAACAAAATCACACCCCAGAGGGACTCGAAACAACAATCCCTGGCATAGAAAGACAGTGCCTTATCCATTAGGCCGCAAGGGCTGACACGAAAAGCACATTTGGTAGTACTAAAGAAAGTGGGAACAATAGTATCGTGATTTAATACATCATATCCAAGCCATCGTTGGTGTTCAAACACAACAGAGTGTTACATTGGGAAAGGGACGTACTTGTCAGTACGTATTTGACATTCATGTGGGAAGATTTAAGATTGTGAAGAAGTTTAAATATGCTACGTATTTGCGCATTGGGAACCTTACATAAATTAGGTTTTTGATTAATGCCACTTTCTTACGGACAGTAATCAAGGTGACGATACAAGACCAGAGCCAATAAAGCAGTTATTTTCCTGTCCTTTCATTACCATATTCTAGTGTGCTTGTTCAGAATATGCGTGAATCATGAAAACGTCTTGCTAATATGTGAACAAAGCCAGCATTCACTTTATTGATCACCATGTGGATTAACCGCTATTGGAACACACATGATTGTTTTAAAGATGTTAATAGACTTTTAATGTACACGTTTTAGAGCTAAACGTTTGTTGAGACAGGTCAAGCGCTGTAGCAGTGTTTAACTATTTCCTGGATGTTTGCCTTTTGGTCTTACTCTGGAAAAAGTAATAATAATAAAAAGTAGTCAAAACCATTTTTTGAGAAACCGCATTTGGGAGAAAAACTAACAGTTTGGAAACACATATGCAAAGGCATTGGATTCTATTGTGGTGTTTCCGAACTGTTGAACGTTTCTCATTACATGCAGGTTTACTGGCTTAACAAAAAGGCGATTGACGAAAAGAATGCTGTCTCGATAGCAAAATCGCGTCAAGCTGAAATAGCTCAGTTGGGAGAGCGTTAGACTGTAACGGTCCCTGCTTCGATACCGGGTTTTTGCAAACAGCACGACTAGGGTTATTTTTTTCTTAATTAATTTTTTGAATTAAAAAAAGCACATTTTTTCTTCAGTGTAATTAGAGGAAATAAAAACGTATTATAGTGCCATTTTCTAATGCAATAAAGAAATGCAAAAAACATCATCTCTGCGTGGGCTTGAAACACCAAAATTTCGATTAACAGCCGAACGTGCTAACCGATTATGGTGTTTTATTAGATAACACCCTGGGAGCTCAACAGAACAGTGTGTATGCATAGAGCTAAAATGGAAACCAAATATATACGATTCAAATGGGAATCGTATTCAGATTTTAAGCACAAATTTGATAGACTTCACAGTGCAAAGGAGGAAGGCAGACAATCCAAATGAGGCAACTGGCTCCTACTTTTTAAATCATACGAGAAACTTGAACCCAATTAAGCTTTTAACCACCTGCAGTTTGGAATGAGTTTGAAATGTTGTTGTAACACCTCAATGGGCAACAGCAATTGCATTATATGAAAGCTCCTGTTTATTTGTCAGCGGCACAGCTACCAGTGCCACTCAGAGTTGGAGGGAGACGGTCAGCCACTTGCCCATAAAACAATACTTTCAGGGATCATTTCTGCAGTTTGTTTTCAACAGAATTGCTAAACTATCTAGAGAGTATAAGGCATTCCTGCTTCGGAGGAAGTCTTCTGCCGGGATTTGGAGGGGCTTTCTTCAGGAGCTGTGGGGATGCCGATGCAACCAGGTGTGCGGAGGCACAATGTAATTCGTTTTACATTGTGCGGCAAAATTGAAGAGAATTACCTAACTAGAATCGACTTCAGTAGAAAGATTATCCAGAAAATGTTGGAGACTTCACCAAAAGACCTGAACTGTTTAATCAAGAGACCTGGAACTGAGGCAAGCTTTGATGTAAGTTTTGTAAATTCTGAAAAAATTGAAAAGTTTTTACAAAGATATAGAATGAGAAAGAATGAACTTCCTCTGAAACATTTTTTGGTTGAACCTCTGTCTGACCGGGAGATTAAAGTTGTGACTATACAGTTTTATAATGAGTCTGTTCATGAATATGACGTGGAAACATGGCTTAAGAGATACTGCAAAGTTACTTCATCTAGCCGCAAAGTTGTGGACAGAGATGGCGTGTGGAATGGAGCACGTCAGTGGCTCATTCAACTGTATAAGGATCCAGAGGGGATTGGTGGGGTGCGTCACCTTCCCAGTAATGTGACTTTGGGGGCAGCTCGTGGGTTTGTTGTATACAATGGGATGCCAAAGCTGTGTCGTAACTGTGGACAACTGGGACACCTGGCTGTGAGTTGTTCTGTAACTAAATGCAAGAACTGTGGAGGGCCGCATGTAACTGCTCTCTGCCATGAGGAGAAACACTGCAATCTGTGTGGGGAAGAGGGCCATGTTTTCAAAACTTGCCCAGAGTTGTATACCAATATAGTTAAAGGACAGAGAGTAACACAACAGCAGGATGTTGAAAGGGAGGAGGAAGCCAGCAAAGAGAGAACAGAGGAACAGCAGGATGAAGACAGGAGTCTTAAAGAGGACCTGTATAGCTCAGAGTTTTCGGAAAATGAGCCTGATGTCTCTGCAGAGGAGGATAACAGTGATAATGAAATGGAGATAATACAGCTGACTGGTAAACGGAAGCCTGAAGAATAGGCTGTGGCTAAAACAAAAAAGAAAGTCTGGGGGGTTAATACTGCCCCTGATGTTGTGCACGATCAGGAAAGAGAGCATTTACTTGCACATATTGGGAAGCAAGAAAAGTGCCTGGCTGTGATTAGTAGTCCAGACACTCCAACTCGGGGGCTGGAAATTGAAAGAACTGATTTCCAGGGCTCTACATTTCTGGAGGAGGGAGATGTGCAGACATTCTCTGCTGTGTCTGTATTTTTGAAACCAGCAGTTGTAGCAGAGGGTGAGTCAGATAACAATGAAAAGGTGGCTACCATAGGCAAAGACAAAGACAAGATGGCTGCCACAAACAAAGACAAAGACAAGATGGCTGCCACAAACAAAGACAAAGACAAAGACAAGATGGCTGCCACAAACAAAGACAAAGACAAAGACAAAGACAAAGACAAGATGGCTGCCACAAACAAAGACAAAGATAAAGGAGTTGATAACAATACAATCAACGACAAGGATAATATTGAGAACACAAGAGGAGACTATCAGTGGCATAACGTGGGAGAGAAAAAGGGGGAAAAAAGGGACAAACAAATGATTAAGTTTTTTTTTTTTTTCTGTCATTCTTGTTTATACAATTCTGTAAATGTTAGAGGTATTAAAGGGACTGATAAGAGAAAGAGTGTTTTTGGTTACCTTAAATCTATTAGTGCCGATATTATATTTTTACAAGAGTGCAGTATTTCCTTTTCAAATGATTATGCAAATTTAAAGAAGGAATGGAATGTTGGGGTATCTGTGTGGGCGGGATCAAATGTAGAAAAGGCTGCAGGGTTGGGGATTCTGTTTAAAAACCCTCATATTGAAGTTAAATCTGTTTCTGATATAATTCCAGGGCGTCTGTTAGCAGTTGATATAAAGTATCATGAAACAGAAATTCGTTTAGTGAATATTTATGGGGCTCAAACGTGTGCAGAGAGGGAACATATTTTTGAACACTTAAGATTGCTTTTAGTGAGCAACAAAACTCTAATAGTGGCGGGAGATTTTAATTGTGGATTGTTACCTGCTGATAAAAGGAAGCAGAATTTAGATGAATCAGGAAAATTGTTAAAAATAATAGTGAAAGATGCTCACTTGAAGGATGCAGCAAAATGCTTTTGCCCATTAGACCCTGGTTTTACATGGTTCAATAATGCACAGTCCTCCTTTTCTAGAATAGATTTTTGTTTCGTTTCACAGTTTTTAAATGTGAAAAATTTTGAATTGGAAACTGTTTTTTTTCAGACCACAAGAGTTTGGTGGTATCTGTTGAACTGGTTAACAATTTTGAATATGGAAGAGGTTCTTGGAAATTTAATTGTGCATTATTACAGAATCAGGATTTGGTTCAGGCTTTTAAAAAAAGGTATACAGAGTGGAAAGAGTTGAAAGTGTGTTTTGATTCGGTGTGTGAATGGTGGGAAATGATCAAGAGTAGGACAAAAGGCTATTTTATATCACTAGGAAGGAGGAGGGCAGAGGAAAGGAAAAATAAATATGTTAAATTACAAAAAAGATTACAAAACTTGTTTGGGTTGCAGAGTCAGGGGTTTGATTTCCAGGAGGAAATAAGAGATATTAAGGAGAAACTGTACAAGATGTTTTTAGAAATGGAAAAAAAGGTTATGTTTAGGGCTAGAGTCAAGTACATGGAAGAAAACGAGACTTGTAGTAGTTTTTTCTTTAAAGTAATGTTTAGGAAGAAGAGTTGCCTACAAGGCTTGAGAACTGAGAATGGGGGAGTTCTGAAAGGGAAAGATGAAATGTTAAAAATTGCAGAGGAGTTTTATAAATCTCTTTATGAAAAGAGAGAAACAGATCCTGTAATACAAGATTTGTTTCTTAAAAGTCTGGAAACCAAGGTAACATTAGAAGAGAATAATGATTTGTTGAGGGATATAAATTTGGATGAGATTAAAGAAGCATGCTTTTCTTTTAAAACAGGTAAGACTCCTGGATCAGATGGGTTGCCCATAGAATTTTATTGCACCTTTTGGGAAGTGATTAAAGAAGATTTATTAGAAGTTTTCAATGAATGTTTGAGCAGTGGACTAATGAGCGATTCTATGAGGGAAGGGCTGATAACTCTCCTATTTAAAAATAAAGGGGAAAAAGAGGAGCTAAAAAACTGGAGGCCTATTAGTCTCCTCAATTGTGACTATAAGATCTTGTCCAAGATAATAATGTTTAGGTTTCAAAATATAACGGCAAAATTAATTGTTCCTGACCAAGTATGTGGTGTTCCAGGAAGAGCTATTGCTGAGAATTTAGTATTGATTAGAGATGCATGTATCTATGCAAAGGAGAGAGATTCGCCTTTATGTTTAATTAATCTTGACCAAGAAAAGGCCTATGATCGGGTTGATCATTGTTTTATGTTTAAAGTTTTGGAGTACATGGGTTTGGATCAAAGATTTGTTAGATGGGTGAAGATGCTGTACAGAGGCATCAGTAGTAAAGTGATGGTTAATGGATTTATGTCTGCTGGTTTTGAGGTGAAGTCAGGGGTGAGACAGGGGTGTCCTTTGTCACCCCTGTTATATATTTATTGTTTAGAACCTGCACTTTTGCGAATTAGAAAGAATACACAGATTGAGGGGGTGGTAATTCCTGGCTCTGATCATCAGGAGGTTAAAGCCTTAGCATACATGGATGATGTGACATTGATGTGTAAAGACTTCTACTCTATTCAGGAAGCTTTGAAAATTATGGTTTTATATGGGAAAGCTTCTGGTTCGAAAATTAATATGGAGAAAAGTGAGGCTTTTTGTATGGGGGAGTGGGAGGAGAGAGATGAAATTAAGAAAATGTTAAAATTGAAGAATGATTACATTAAAGTTTTAGGCATGATTTTTGATAAAAATGTGAGTGGGGTAAGGAATTGGGTGGAGGTGATGAGTAAAGTGAGAAAGAAAATCACTTTCTGGAATCCCAGAAAGTTGTCAATGGAAGGTAAAATTTTAATAATTAAAGTGGTGTTTATGTCAATGCTCTTATATGTAGCAAAGGTTTTTCCTCCGGACAGAGCATCTTGCAAATCGATTAATAGGGAGCTGTTTATTTTCTTTTGGGGGGGGGGGGGGGAGAATGGAAAAGGTGAAAAGGGAAACTGTAATGTTGGAAAAGAAAAATGGAGGGAAAGGTTTTCCTAATGTCATTTTTTATTTGTATGCAAATTTTGTCTGTTTTCTAATTAACACAATTCTTCAGATGAATAAGAAATGCAGTTTCTTTGCCAGGTATTTTTTTGGACATTTTGTAAGAAAGATGGGATTAATTTATATAAATTTGACAGTGCCCTACAGTTGGATGATGCCTTTTGTATACAAGAAGGCTTCACGGTTTATTTTAGAATATGATCTGATGGATTGGCCAAAAGCAAAGTGGAAACCTAGAGATTTGCAGAAAAAGAAACTGGCAAATGATAAATTAATCAAAGTTAATTTTCAATGTGCACACGTGTCAACAGTTGTGTGGAGAAATGTAGGATATCCTGGCTTATCTAATACTCAGAAGGATATAGCTTGGCTATCTGTACATGCACACTTACCTTGTCGGCAGCTTATGTACAAAAGACAAATGGCAATGACAGATACATGTGTAAGAGTTGATTGTAAAGAAACTGAGTCGGTTGAACATGTCTTTTGTAACTGTAAGTTTGCTAAAGGATGTTGGGGGAGGTTAAAAGTGCTTCTGAAAAAATTTATCAAAACAAATGAATTGACATGTAATGTGATTATGTATGGGCCAAGAGGGGGTTTAAAAACAGATAATTGGAAGAAGGCATGGCTGATCATCAACAGTGCCAAAGAAGCTTTGTGGTTGTTGAGAAACATGAATCTGTATAATAAAACAAAAAATCAAGCAACAGAAATTGATTTTTGTAAAATTGTTTTTGGTAGAGTGAAAGATTATATATGGATGGATATTAAGAACTTGGGAAGAAACAATGCAATGAAAAACTGGAAAATTAATTCAATGACAGATTTATTTTTGTAAAATGTATGTTTTGGTGATGTGATTATGTAATGGATTTTCTAATAAACTTTTATATAAAGCACTCAGCGTTTATTAACAAATAAAAAGGTTTTAAACGGTACACAAAACAGGACACGGCACTTGCGCCAAAATAAACAGACATACAAAACGACTAAACACTAAACAGACGGTGCAGGACAGACGAACAAACACGGTGAGCAGATTTAACTATTACTTTTACTATTATTACTTTACTTCACCTCCGTCTCCAATCCCGTTCTCCACTCACTGAACACCTAACCATGAGTGACTAAACGTGCATCTATTTATACTGTTGTGCTGGGATTCAATTACTAATTAATAATTCACTTGAATCCCAGCACGTGAATTAATTCTGTGCAACCCCGTGCTCACATATTATATTTTAAATGCACGTGCGTGATGTGCAATCCCGTGCCTAAATATAATTATACACTTTTTAAATACACGTGAAACACAGACCCGTTTATATCCGGTGTACCAATGACTATACACCAACATTTACACACGCACGCAACATACAACACATAAATGCACACAGGGGCGGGGCGCATTGCCACATATACCCACTTTTTTATAATTCTTAATTGAACAAGTTTGTGACCACTTTGAGATAATTACATGTCGGATTAAGGTGTCTGGCCAGACTAACTGCAATCAATTAAGTTGCAGATGGGGAGTTTCTTACCGCATTATATGTGGTTGGTGTCACATATCCCCCCCCCAAACAAGAGGCACAACTGGGTTTAAAACCAAAGTAGGGTTTTAAGTTAACTACATTTAAGGTGTCACACTTGTGATCACCAAACTGCACTCGATAATTAACCGGTCCAAGTCGCTTCATTACTGTAAATGGACCAGTCCATTTGGGCGCAAGCTTAGCTGAAAACTTAGAAGCAGCTTCAGATAAAGGGTGTGACCTAACCCAGACCAAATCACCCTCCTCAAATGTTACATATTTATGTTTGGAGTTGTAATACTTGGCCTGCCTAGTCTGAGCCTTATCTACATTACTAACCACCTGATGAACAAACTGCTGTTGCCTTTCAAGTAAGTTTTGTCTTAACGACTCTTGCTGGGGAGCTACATTACAAAGCCGATCCAATGGCCCTTTTAATCTTCGCCCCAATGCCCGTTAAGTGGGACTAAATCCTGTGGATTCCTGGCGAGCAGAATTGATGGTGAATCGGAATCAGCAAATCCACTTATCCCATTCTTCATTGTTATTCCCCACATAAGAGGCGATCATTGTCTTCACCGTGCAGTTTATAAGTTCTGTGAGGTTGATTTGCAGGTGGTATGCTGTAGTGAGCTTGTTCACAACTCCCCAGGTCTTACAGATACCTTTCAGGAGTTGACTGGTGAACTGGCTCCCTCTGTCAGACACCAAATAGCGTAGTGTGCCCCATCGAGTAAAGATGTCCCTAATCAGGATGTTAATAATCCGGGGAGTCTTGCCATCTCATAATGGAAAAAAACTCAACCCATTTTGAGTAATAATCAACAACTACCACAAGTATGGTGTTACCGCTCTTACTGCGGGGAAATGGGCCCATCAGGTCGATTCTAAGCATTTCTCTCTGTTCGGGAACAGTGGTGGATTGTAAAATTCCTGCAGGTTTTGTGTTCGATGCCTTATACTGCTGACAGGTCTGGCATTCCTTAGTATGTCTCCAAGTTTCCTTGCGAATCTCTGGCCACCAGGCCACCTCCAGCATTCTGAGAAGTGTCTTTAGCCTGCCCAGATGTCCCCCTAGTGGATTGTTGTGGAAGTACTGTAAGAAAGTTGATGTTAACTCAGAGGGGACCACAAGCTGAAACTTGAATGCATCGCCTTTGATTGGTACCCGCCTATATACAACTCCCTGGTGTTCCACATAGGTGATGCGGTCAGGTTTGGTGGTGGTGTTGGAAGATGTTAATGAAGCGAGGATCTCCTGGATGTTCTTATCCCTTGACTGAGAGGCCGCAATTTCGTCAAACAAAACAGGCAAATCCAAGCTGAAGCTCTGTGAATTGCTGGAGTAGACTGCAATATTGGATGGACCAGATACTGGAACCTTCGATAAAGCATCAGGAACGGTATTGAGACTTCCTTTTCGATACAGCACAGTGAAGTCAAATTGTTGAAGTCTGAGTGTCCATCTAGTGAGCCGGGAGGATGTCTTTGGACAATTGAAGGCCCAGGCTAGAGCTGCATGGTCGGTTACAACTTCAAATTGACCAGACTGCACCCAGCTACCTCCAGACCCTCATCTCTCCCTACACCCCCACTCGACCTCTCCGCTCCTCCTGCACTAGAGGACTGGCTCTACCTCCTCTACGCTCCCCTGCCTCCTATGCCTGCTCCTTCTCCACCCTCACTCCGCAGTGGTGGAATGACCTACCTACAGATGTCAGGACCACCCAGTCCCTGACCACATTCCGGCGCCTCCTTAAGACTCACCTCTTCAGACAGCACCTGTAGAACTCCTCTGTTTTTCCTCTGGGACACTATCATCCTCCCTTAAATGCGCTTTATTTGCTCTTATCTGCCCCCTATTTTACTGCATTTAATCCTGTACTTCAGAATACTGTAATCTGCCAAGTGTTTAATCTGTAGTATTTTGTATTTAATCATATCTTGACGTAACTATCACTGTCACTGTTATCTGCTGTATTATTGAATTGTATTTTGTCACACTTGTACTTGCTTGAACCAAAGTCATTGCATTTATCTTGCTCATATTGAATTACTTGTACTGTAACACTTGAAATGTATTTGCTTACGATTGTAAGTCGCCCTGGATAAGGGATCTGCTAAGAAATAAATAATAATAATAATTGTATTCCTTCCAAGAAATAACGCCATTTCTCCACAGCCCAAACGATTGCCAAACACTCCTTCTCTGAAGTGGAATAGTTCTTTTCAGCACTACTGAGGATTCGGGATGAGAAGGCAATAACATGCTCTCCATCAAAGTTCTGAGCCATCACTGCGCCCAACCCCACATCACTGACATCTGTGTAGACCTTAAAAGGTTTAGAAAGATCAGGATGCGCGAGGATGGGTGGAGACTGTAGTGCTGCTTTGAGTTTCATCCAGCTCTCATGACACTCTGTAGTCCAATTCCACAGCATGTCCTTCTTCTTCGGGTTATTTAAGGGTACTGCGATGTCAGCAAAACCTGGAATGAATTTATGGTACCATCCGGTCAACTCCCAAAACCGCTGGACCTCCTTCAGGTTTGTGGGCTCAGGGTAAGACTGAATGGCATCCAATTTTTTTGGATCTGCAGAAATGCCATCTCCCGAAACCACATGACCTAAAAAAGTCAAAGTGTGATTAAACAAATGACACTTCTTTAAATTTAAGGAAAGGTGAGCTTGGTGTAATCTCTTAAACACCTCTCCAAGGTCCCTTAAGTGCTGCTCCTCCGTCCTTGAATACACAT
This sequence comes from Acipenser ruthenus, assembly GCF_902713425.1. NCBI lineage: Eukaryota > Metazoa > Chordata > Actinopteri > Acipenseriformes > Acipenseridae > Acipenser > Acipenser ruthenus. The sequence continues at coordinate 9,538,267 of NC_081220.1, forward strand.
TAGTATCATCAATATAAACAAAACAAGATACTCCCTTTAATTCACCGAGGACCTGTTCCATTAGCCGCTGAAACGTGGCAGAGGCTTTCTTCAATCCAAAAGGCATAACGTGGAATTGAAACAATCCAAAAGGGGTGGTAAAGGCAGTTTTCTTCTTGCTATCCTCAGCCATCGTCACTTGCCAGTACCCTGACTGTAGGTCAAGAGAACTGAAAACACTAGCTCCTTTAACCCTTTGTGGTCCTATGTCAGATCTGGTCCGACATTGCAATTATAACTATCCGGTCCATTGTCGGACCCTGTCCGACATCAAAAAACGCAAAAAACAGCTTTCTAGTCGTTTTTTCTCAGGAAAAAGCCAAGAAAACCATTCAATAGCCGAGTGGGAGCAACAGGATCTGAGACAAGCCAATAAAAAAAGGCATATCTTTAATAGTCATACTTGCCCCTAGCATCCCATATGGGCGGTCATAAGGAAACAAGCTGGCTGTTACTGTAGCAGTGCACAGAGACTATCACGGACATTTGCCGAGCTTTTTGAGATGTTATAGTAATAAAATAATGACTTGGATTGCATTATTGAGGAGTTTGGTGATAAAACGAGTGATCAGGAGATGATTGATCGGGATGTACGACTATTATTATTATTATTATTATTTATTTCTTAGCATATGTGAAAGCGATAGCGAACGAAAGGGTGGGGAGGGGCTGGAGATGCCTAGTGAGTGCTTTGTTGATATGCAGGGCCTTTTAAACCTGTTTGACTGTGGAAAAAAAATACTTTTAAACAGCACGTCTAAAATTAACTGCACGTGTGAAAATAAATTGGACCTGACGCACCTGACGCACACTTAATAAATGGACTGCAAAGGGTTAAAAGACTAGAGGATATCATGTATCAAGGGCATGGGGTATGCATCAAAATGTGTTTTTACTTTAATCCGCCGATAATCCACACAAAAACGCCAAGATCCATCCAGCACAACAGGAGAAGCCCAGGCGGAAGTCGAAGGTTCAATAACCCCATCCTCTTTCATCTGGTGCAGATAATGCTCAATGATGGCTCGCTTCTGTGGAGAGACTCTATAGGCACGTGAACGCACAGGAACTTCATCAATGGTATGTATTACATGCTTTGTAACATTGGTTCTTCCCAACTGGTTTGAACACACCCGTGTCCACTGCCTCATCACTCCCACAAGGTCAGGTCATAACAACGACAATAAATCACTCAACGCACCTGATGGTTCTGTGATAATAGTGCTAATGTGCCCCGTGATAGTTTTTGGGCTCTGAGGTGGAAGCGCATAATGCAAACAGATTCTGGGCAACAAGTCTCTGGGACGCCATGCCTGTTCCCATGCTGTCTTTTCCAGGAAGGGATGAAAGATATATCTCCCTCCATTCCAAACTCCATACTTTCTATTTGCCACGTCAATTCTTGTCTTGGTCTTGTCGAGAAAATCCAGCCCGAGGACGATAGGAAACGCCAGGTCTTTATCTGCCAGGATGAAAACAGGAATTGACCAGAACGTGTCATGAAAGCTGAAAGTAACGTGAGCTTTACCCATTGCTGTGTGAGAGGTTCCATTTGCCAAGGAAAACTGCTGCTCCGCACAAGGTGTCAGTTCTTCTTCTGGACGGCAAAGCCCCTTCCATAGCTTCCAGCAGATTAGAGAGTATGTGCTACCTGTGTCCAGTAAAGCTTGTCCGCAAACCCCTCTTGCTTCTATCTGCACTGCTAAAAGTGATAAAACATCCAGGCCAGGTTTCATTAAACGTTTTTTAGGCCTGCTGTGGATAACACTCACCTCTGCCAGTTTCTTTGGCTTCTTTTGTGGGCGTGACTATGGAAGGTTCTTGTTATTCACCTTCGCCCAATATTCCTTTTGATTAGCCCAGTCTCTCTCAATCATCGTGCCCACCTGCACGAGCTCAGACACAGACTTAATTGCCCCACGCAGCCCACTAGCAAGTTTGGGATTGGCATTATTGAGGATTCGGTGCACCACGTCTGCTTCTTCAATCTTCAGGTCTCCACTTAATGCACAAGGCACGATAGTCATAGGCAGAATCTCAAATGCACTCCTGGGGGGACTGCACTCTGTTCCTCAGTCGATCTTCTATTTCGGTTTGGAAATCGGAGGGTAAAAAAAGCCTAAAAAAAAGAGATTTTAAAAGCATACCATGAATGTAAATTGTGGCGTTCCGCAATCCACCAACTTTTTGTTGATCCTTTCAGAACAGACGACAAGGTAGCCATCAATCCAGGGTCAGACATAGGGCGCAAGGCTAAAAACTCCTCACACAGCTCCACATATATCATTGCGTCAGATGTTTGTTCATCTGTACCAAATTCTGGAAAATTAATTCTAATAGGCAACTTTGACCCTCTTCCTTCACTAGGTAATGCTTCTCAGCCTGGTTCACAGCTGGAACCGAAGACAATAAAGGGATACTAGCCTTTCTGGCTAATTTGTTAAGTTTATGCTCCCAAGCTTTATCTCGCTTGCCTAAACAATCAATAATAGCCTTTTCCAATTTTAACACAGGCTGTACTACAAATTCTTCAGTTTGCCCAAAACGTGTTCACACCTGCTCTCTGAATATCTCCTCCCGATTAAAGCTACTCGTTTGAGCTTGACGTACATCCTGCTCTACATTCCTTATACGGTCATTTATGGCTTGTATATCCTGTTTCACTTGTTCCAACTCCTGTACACTATTAACCAAGTCTCCTTCATCTTCACTCTCTGGCTCACTCAGATATAAGAGACTAAGAGAAGAAGCTAAATGATCTGTTTGATCCCTCCTAGTCACCACAGGTGCATTTATGTCAGTAAAAGCAACAGGGTCTGAACAACCAGTGTCAGTAACAGCAATGGGCGAGAGTGTGGTAGAATCTGAAGCCATGATAGACAAAATTGCACAGATGCACAAAGGGAAAGGTGTATACCCACTTTTTTATAATTCTTAATTGAACAAGTATGTGACCACTTTGAGATAATTACATTTTGGATTAAGGTGTCCTGCCAGACTAACTGCAAACAATTAAGTTGCAGATGGGAGTTTCTTACCCCATTATATGTGGTCGGTGTCACAAACTCATGTCATTTATTTGATTTCTTGTCCTTGCCATTTACAGCATGTTGGTAAAAGTACTAGACAGTTACGATTGCACATTAATGAGCGAGCATAAAAGTTCAATTAGGAGAAAAGATATCCACTCACCACTAGCTAGACATTTTATAGATGCCAAACATTCCGTTTCAGATCTTAAATACCGTGGCATACAAAAAAATATTTCAAGCTCGAGGAGGTGATAATCTCGATCAAAAACTATTACAATGTGAATCCAAATGGATTTCTATTTCCATACGGTACAACCCGAGGGATTAAATGAAGAGCTAGGGTTATCATGTTATCTGTGATATAATGTGCAAGCATACTTGTCTTTCATAAGAGCTGAAAATAATTAAATGATAGCGCATTGAGATAATGTCTGCTACTGGCAGATTGTTTACAAATGTACTCAATTATGTTACAACTTTTTTATCTACGAAAGATATCTGTAACATTTATGTAATGCCTGTGTGGTTTTTTATTGAAGTTCATTTGCTAACAGACTGTTCTGATTTGTTTCTAACCATGAAGCGATCACTCTGTTTGATGTATATTTTCTTTCTGTAAGAGGAGTGTCCTTGTGATCCCTTATAAATGCGACGAAACAGGTCGCCCTCCTTAATATAAACAGATAAAGAATAAGTTCACGCACACACCAGGTGTTTTACTGTAGCGTCAGACATTGGAGGTTCAGCAGTGTACTGCAGTGTTGTGCAAAGTTGTCGGTGTAAGTCAGGATGGCCGAACGGTCTAAGGCGCTGTGTTCAGGTCGCAGTCTGGAGGCGTGGGTTCGAATCCCACTTCTGACAAATCTGTTTGTTTATTTATTTCTTAAAACGTCCACCAAATGCTTGGTAATTTGATTTGTTTTTCTTGTTAGTATTCAAATCACAAGGTCACGAGGCCTCTAATTATGCCTTTCCAATACTTTGAATGTGTTATTGTTCAGTTTAACATGAGAACATCTTGGTAGAACAATCATAATGTCCGCAGGACTTATTTTCCTCGGGTTCTAGTATCAAGTTTTGAGTGTGTGGCCGGTTAGCTCAGTTGGTTAGAACGTGGTGCTAATAACGCCAAGGTTGCGGGTTCGATCCCCGTACGGGCCACGGCTTTTCTTATTTAAAGAAACCACAGCATTTGTAATGGTGCCAAAATGAACATTCTTTAACAAAATGAACCGAAGCGATATGAACTACAACCAGTAATATTTCAGACTTCCTGAGCTTTAAACATGTATTAACAATGAACACATACAATCAATTAAAAACAAAGCTTACGTAGTCGGAAGGATTCGAACCTGCGCAGGGAAACCCCAATGGATTTCTAGTCCATCGCCTTAACCACTCGGCCACGACTACATGCACGCGCGAGTATTTGTGAAAATATCCAAAAGAAGTAAACGAAACCAGTAGTAATGCTGTAGATGGCAGTATAGGCTAACTAATGAACCAAAGTCTAATGTCTTTGTTGAAACTGTCAGATTTGTACAAGGCAAGCACACGTGGGAAATGTAAATACAATATAATTTTTGTTAACGTTCATAATAATGAATACATCTTTATTTCAAAATACGTAGCTATTTAACTGATCTTTTCAAGAAACACCCCCATCCACAAAAACAAAGTAGTTATTTAATTGAACTGAAAAATTGACTTGCTTCATGGCTGTTGCCAGAGCACTCGAGCACGTTCTGGCTAGCGTGAGCGGACTTAGTAGATAACAAGATCTACAAAATATTTCATGCTAATAAAACATACCATAATTATGTTCGTTTTTATAAAACATGGCAACTTACAGAGACTAGGGTGTGTGAACTATGCATCAGCTGTAGAGTCACTTACATTTACATCTCACCCGAAAAACGGAGCACAAGGAGGTTAAGTGACTTGCTCAGGGTCACACAATGAGTCAGTGGCTGAGGAGGGATTTGTACCGGGGGACCTCCTGTTTAAAAGCCCTTTATCTTTAACCACTGGACCACACAGCCTCCTATAACAAAATCACACCCCAGATGGGACTCGAAACCACAATCCATGGCTTAGAAAGCCAGTGCCTTATCCATTAGGCCACAAGGGCTGACACGAAAAGCACATTTGGTAGTAATAAAGAAAGTGGGAACAATAGTATCGTGGTTTAATACATCATATCCAAGCCATCGTTGGTGTTCAAACACAGCAGAGTGTTACACTGGGAAAGGGCCGTACTTGTCAGTACGTATTTGACATTCATGTGGGAAGATTTAAGATTGTGAAGAAGTTTAAGTATGCTGCGTATTTGCGCATTGGGAACCTTACATAATTAGGTTTTTGATTAATGCCACTTTCTTACAGACAGTAATCAAGGTGACGATACAAGACCAGAGCCAATAAAGCAGTTATTTTCCTGTCCTTTCATTACCATATTCTAGTGTGCTGTTTCAGAATATGCGTGAATCGTGAAAACGTCTTGCGAATATGTGAACAAAGCCAGCATTTACTTTATTGATCACCATGTGGATTAACCGCTATTGGAACACAGATGATTGTGTTAAAGATGTTAATAGACTTTTAATGTACACATTTTAGAGCTAAACATTTGTTGAGACAGGTCAAGCGCTGTAGCAGTGTTTAACTATTTCCTGGATGTTTGCCTTTTGGTCTTACTCTGGAAAAAGTAATAATAATAATAAAAAGTAGGCAAAACCATTTTTTGAGAAACCGCATTTGGGAGAAAAACTAACAGTTTGGAAACACATTTGCAAAGGCATTGGATTCTATTGTGGTGTTTCCGAACTGTTGAACGTTTCTCATTACATGCAGGTTTACTGGCTTGACAAAAAGGCAATTGACGAAAAGAAGGCTGTCTCGATAGCAAAATCGCGTCAAGCTGAAATAGCTCAGTTGGGAGAGCGTTAGACTGTAACGATCCCTGCTTCGATCCCGGGTTTTTGCAAACAGCACGACTAGGGCTATTTTTTCTTAATTAATTTTTTGAATTAAAAAAACAGCACATATTTTCTTCAGTGTAATTGGAGGAAATAAAAACGTATTATAGTGCCATTTTCTAATACGATAAAGAAATGCAAAAAGCATCATCTCTGCGTGGGCTTGAAACACCAAAATTTCGATTAACAGCCCAACGTGCTAACCGATTATGGTGTTTTATTACATAACACCTTGGGAGTCTCAACAGAACAGTGTGTATGCATAGAGCTAAAATGGAAACCAAATATATACGATTCAAATGGGAATCGTATTCAGATTTTAAGCACAAATCTGATAGACTTCACAGTGCAAAGGAGGAAGGCAGACAATGCAAATGAGGCAACTGGCTCCTACTTTTTAAATCATACGAGAAACTTGAACCCAATTTAGCTTTTAACCGCCTGCAGTTTGGAATGAGTTTGAAATGTTGTTGTAACACCTCACTGGGCAACAGCAATTGCATTATATGAAAGCTCCTGTTTATTTGTCAGCGGCACAGCTACCGGTGCCACTCAGAGTTGGAGGGAGACGGTCGGCCACTTGCCCATAAAACAATACTTTCAGGGATCATTTCTGCAGTTTGTTTTCAACAGAATTGCTAAACTATCTAAGTATAAAGCATTCCTGCTTCGGAGGAAGTCTTCTGCCGGGATTTGGAGGGGCTTTCTTCAGGAGCTGTGGGGATGCCGATGCAACCAGGTGTGCGGAGGCACAATGTAATTCGTTTTACATTGTGCGGCAAAATTGAAGAGAATTACCTAACTAGAATTGACTTCAGTAGAAAGATTATCCAGAAAATGTTGGAGACTTCAAAAGACCTGAACTGTTTAATCAAGAGACCTGGAACTGAGGCAAGCTTTGATGTAAGTTTTGTAAATTCTGAAAAAATGGAAAAGTTTTTACAAAGATATAGAATGAGAAAGAATGAACTTCCTCTGAAACATTTTTTGGTTGAACCTCTGTCTGACCGGGAGATTAAAGTTGTGACTATACAGTTTTATAATGAGTCTGTTCATGAATATGACGTGGAAACATGGCTTAAGAGATACTGCAAAGTTACTTCATCTAGCCGCAAAGTTGTGGACAGAGATGGCGTGTGGAATGGAGCACGTCAGTGGCTCATTCAACTGTTTAAGGATCCAGAGGGGATTGGTGGGGTGCGTCACCTTCCCAGTAATGTGACTTTGGGGGCAGCTCGTGGGTTTGTTGTATACAATGGGATGCCGAAGCTGTATCGTAACTGTGGACAACTGGGACACCTGGCTGTGAGTTGTTCTGTAACTAAATGCAAGAACTGTGGAGGGCCGCATGTAACTGCTCTCTGCCATGAGGAGAAACACTGCAATCTGTGTGGGTGTCACAAAGACGGCCAGAGTGGGTGGCGTCAGACCAGAAAAGGAATACACAGACGGTGGTGATGATGAGCTGAGTGCAATGGCTGCACTCAGCGTTTATTAACAAATAAAAGGTTTCAAACAGCACAAAAACACAGGACACGGCACTTGCGCCAAAATAAACAGACATACAAAACGACTAAACACTAAACAGACGGTGCAGGACAGACGAACAAACACGGTGAGTACAAACAAAACACTTTACTTTTAATGATTTTAACTCTCCTCTCTCTCTCACCCGTTCTCCTCTTCCGAACACCTAACCCTGAGTGCAAGAAATGTGCGTCTATATATACTATTGTGCTGGGATTCAATTACTAATTCATTATTCACTTGAATCCCAGCACGTGAATTAATTCTGTGCAACCCCGTGCTCGCATATTATATTTTAAATGCACGTGCGTGATGTGCAATCCCGTGCCTAAATACAAATATACAATTTAAACACACGTGAAACACAGACCTGTTTATATCCCGTGTACCAATCTATACACCAACATTAACATACGCATGCATATATACAACACAGAACACACAAATGCACACAGGGGCGGGGCACTTTGCCACATATACCCCCCCTTGTGCGCAGCACACATGGCCTCAACGGCCACCTCCCCCCTTAAAAACCCAGCAGTCCAGGACAAAGTCTCGGGCTGGGAAGGGAGGCTTCAGTGGGCCCATGGCTGGAAATGCTGTCAGCTCCCCTGCCGGTAGTGGCATGGCTGACAGCATGCTGGTCCCGTCCTGCAGCGAAAAAGCTGCGGGGGCAGGTGGTCCCCCGACCTCCCCCTTCTTCGTAGCCGGCAGCTCCCTCCTGTGGGGCTCCGGCCACAAGAACTCCTGCAGCGAAACTGCTGCTGGGGAAAGTGGTCTCCAGACCTCGTCCCCCTTCTTCGTGGCCGGCAGCTCCCCTTTCTGGGGCTCCGGCCACCGTACTCCCTGTGGAGGTACGGGCAGCAGAGGCAGCTCCTGCTCCTCTGCTCCGGGCGGTGGCGGAAACAGAGGCAGCTCCAGCTCCTCTGCTCCTGGCGGTGGCGGAGGCAGAGGCAGCTCCAGCTCCTCTGCTCCTGGCGGTGGTGGAGGCAGAGGCAGCTCCAGCTCCTCTGCTCCTGGCGGTGGTGGAGGCAGAGGCAGCTCCAGCTCCTCTGCTCCTGGCGGTGGTGGAGGCAGAGGCAGCTCCAGCTCCTCTGCTCCTGGCGGTGGTGGAGGCAGAGGCAGCTCCAGCTCCTTTGCTCCTGGTGGTGGTGGAGGCAGAGGCAGCTCCAGCTCCTCTGCTCCTGGTGGTGGTGGAGGCAGAGGCAGCTCCAGCTCCTCTGCTCCTGGCGGTGCTGGCTCCCTCTGCTGTGGCGGCTGGGCATGTGCGCGCCGTGCTGCCTTCAGCAGCATAGTGAGAGGCTGCTGGGGGACACCAGCATCCTGCCCTTCTCCCCCCAAAAAAATTTCAGGGGGTTGAGCCTGTAACCCCTCCCCTTCCGGCTCTTGGGGCTGAACCAGCAGGCATTTCCCCTCTGCTGGTGGCTTGGGTCCCAGGGCTGTGGAAGCCCCGACTTGCCTCCCTTTGGGCTGTGGACGCACCGACTCCTCCCTTTTGGGCTGTGGACGCACCGACTCCTCCCTTTTGGGCTGTGGACGCACCGACTCCCCCCTCTTGGGCTGTGGATGCACCGACTCCCCCCTCTTGGGCTGTGGACGTTCGGGCTCCCCCCACTCAGGCGTAGGACGTTCGGGCTCCTCCCACTCAGGCGTAGGACGTTCGGGCTCCTCCCACTCAGGCGTAGGACGTTCGGGCTCCTCCCACTCAGGCGTAGGACGTTCGGGCTCCTCCCGCTTGGGCTGTGGACGCTCAGGCTCCTCCCGCTTGGGCTGTGGACGCTCAGGCTCCTCCCGCTTGGGCTGTGGACGCTCAGGCTCCTCCCCATAACTGCGGAAGGGACAGTGGGCGAACAGGTGATCCTGGTCGCAGAGGAGGCACCCCGACGATGGCTTGTTACATCGCCGTGGATGCCTGGCCCTTAGGCGGCACTCCTCCTCCCTGTCCTTCACCTCTTTATCTGTCTCCCGCTTGGGCTGTGGAGGCAAAACCAGCAGGCATTCACCCTCTGCTGGTGGAGATGGGGACAGCAGGTACTCCTCTGCTGGTGGTCCTGCTACCTGGGCTGCTGTTCCGTTTATCGTTGCCTCCAGGTAGCTGAGGAGAAACTCCACACCTTCCTCCAAGGTGTTTGGGGTGTGTTCCTGCTGATAGGCCTCCCATCTCTCACTGTCCATCATCCACAGGGCCCGAACGACTATGGGCAGAGCCTGGGCCTCCAGCCCAGCATTCTCCAGGAACCAGTCCCGCCATTTTGTGGCGTCTTCTGCCATTATATATATATATATATATATATATATATATATATATATATATATATATATATATATATATATTTTTTTTTTAATAAAACCCCTCCTGGTCTGACGCTTGGAGGCGCGGCTATCCCACGATGACACCACGTGTCACAAAGACGGCCAGAGTGGGTGGCGTCAGACCAGAAAAGGAATACACAGACGGTGGTGATGATGAGCTGAGTGCAATGGCTGCACTCAGCGTTTATTAACAAATAAAAGGTTTCAAACAGCACAAAAACACAGGACACGGCACTTGCGTCAAAATAAACAGACATACAAAACGACTAAACACTAAACAGACGGTGCAGGACAGACGAACAAACACGGTGAGTACAAACAAAACACTTTACTTTTAATGATTTTAACTCTCCTCTCTCTCTCACCCGTTCTCCTCTTCCGAACACCTAACCCTGAGTGCAAGAAATGTGCGTCTATATATACTATTGTGCTGGGATTCAATTACTAATTCATTATTCACTTGAATCCCAGCACGTGAATTAATTCTGTGCAACCCCGTGCTCGCATATTATATTTTAAATGCACGTGCGTGATGTGCAATCCCGTGCCTAAATACAAATATACAATTTAAACACACGTGAAACACAGACCTGTTTATATCCCGTGTACCAATCTATACACCAACATTAACATACGCACGCATATATACAACACAGAACACACAAATGCACACAGGGGTGGGGCACTTTGCCACAGTGGGGAAGAGGGCCATGTTTTCAAAACTTGCCCAGAGTTGTATACCAATATAGTTAAAGGACAGAGAGTAACACAACAGCAGGATGTTGAAAGGGAGGAGGAAGCCAGCAAAGAGAGAACAGAGGAACAGCAGGATGAAGACGGGAGTCTTAAAGAGGACCTGTATAGCTCAGAGTTTTCGGAAAATGAGCCTGATGTCTCTGCAGAGGAGGATAACAGTGATAATGAAATGGAGATAATACAGCTGACTGGTAAACGGAAGCCTGAAGAACAGGCTGTGGCTAAAACAAAAAAGAAAGTCTGGGGGGTTAATATTGCCCCTGATGTTGTGCACGATCAGGAAAGAGAGCATTTACTTGCACATATTGGGAAGCAAGAAAAGTGCCTGGCTGTGATTAGTAGTCCACACTCCAACTCGGGGGCTGGAAATTGAAAGAACTGATTTCCAGGGCTCTACATTTCTGGAGGAGGGAGATGTGCAGACATTCTCTGCTGTGTCTGTATTTTTGAAACCAGCAGTTGTAGCAGAGGGTGAGTCAGATAACAATGAAAAGGTGGCTACCATAGGCAAAGACAAAGACAAGATGGCTGCCACAAACAAAGACAAAGACAAGATGGCTGCCACAAACAAAGACAAAGACAAAGACAAGATGGCTGCCACAAACAAAGACAAAGACAAAGACAAAGACAAAGACAAAGACAAAGACAAGATGGCTGCCACAAACAAATACAAAGATAAAGGAGTTGATAACAATACAATCAACGACAAGGATAATATTGAGAACACAAGAGGAGACTATCAGTGGCATAACGTGGGAGAGAAAAAGAAGGGGGAAAAAAAGGGATAAACAAATGATTAAGTTTGGGTTTTTTTCTGTCATTCATGTTTATACAATGATGCTATTGAATTTATGTTCTGTAAATGTTAGAGGTATTAAAGGGACTGATAAGAGAAAGAGTGTTTTTGGTTACCTTAAATCTATTAGTGCCGATATTATATTTTTACAAGAGTGCAGTATTTCCTTTTCAAATGATTATGCAAATTTAAAGAAGGAATGGAATGTTGGGATATCTGTGTGGGCGGGATCAAATGTAGAAAAGGCTGCAGGGTTGGGGATTCTGTTTAAAAACCCTCATATTGAAGTTAAATCTGTTTCTGATATAATTCCAGGGCGTTTGTTAGCAGTTGATATAAAGTATCATGAAACAGAAATTCGTTTAGTGAATATTTATGGGGCTCAAACGTGTGCAGAGAGGGAAAATATTTTTGAACACTTAAGATTGCTTTTAGTGAGCAACAAAACTCTAATAGTGGCGGGAGATTTTAATTGTGGATTGTTACCTGCTGATAAAAGGAAGCGGAATTTAGATGAATCAGGAAAATTGTTAAAAATAATAGTGAAAGATGCTCACTTGAAGGATGCAGCAAAATGCTTTTGCCCATTATACCCTGGTTTTACATGGTTCAATAATGCACAGTCCTCCTTTTCTAGAATAGATTTTTGTTTCGTTTCACAGTTTTTAAATGTGAAAAATTTTGAATTGGAAACTGTTTTTTTTTTAGACCACAAGAGTTTGGTGGTATCTGTTGAACTGGTTAACAATTTTGAATATGGAAGAGGTTTTTGGAAATTTAATTGTGCATTATTACAGAATCAGGATTTGGTTCAGGCTTTTAAAAAAAGGTATACAGAGTGGAAAGTGTTGAAAGTGTGTTTTGATTCGGTGTGTGAATGGTGGGAAATGATCAAGAGTAGGACAAAAGGCTATTTTATATCACTAGGAAGGAGGAGGGCAGAGGAAAGGAAAAATAAATATGTTAAGTTACAAAAAAGATTACAAAACTTGTTTGGGTTGCAGAGTCAGGGGTTTGATTTCCAGGAGGAAATAAGAGATATTTAGGAGAAACTGTACAAGATGTTTTTAGAAATGGAAAAAAAAGGTTATGTTTAGGGCTAGAGTCAACTACATGGAAGAAAACGAGACTTGTAGTAGGTTTTTCTTTAAAGTAATGTTTAGGAAGAAGAGTTGTCTACAAGGCTTGAGAACTGAGAATGGGGGAGTTCTGAAAGGGAAAGATGAAATGTTAAAAATTGCAGAGGAGTTTTATAAATCTCTTTATGAAAAGAGAGAAACAGATCCTGTAATACAAGATTTGTTTCTTAAAAGTCTAGAAACCAAGGTAACATTAGAAGAGAATAATGATTTGTTGAGGGATATAAATTTGGATGAGATTAAAGAAGCATGCTTTTCTTTTAAAACAGGTTAGACTCCTGGATCAGATGGGTTGCCCATAGAATTTTATTGCACCTTTTGGGAAGTGATTAAAGAAGATTTATTAGAAGTTTTCAATGAATGTTTGAGCAGTGGACTAATGAGTGATTCTATGAGGGAAGGGCTGATAACTCTCCTATTTAAAAATAAAGGGGAAAAAGAGGAGCTGAAAAACTGGAGGCCTATTAGTCTCCTCAATTGTGACTATAAGATCTTGTCCAAGATAATAATGTTTAGGTTTCAAAATATAACGGCAAAATTAATTGATCCTGACCAAGTATGTGGTGTTCCAGGAAGAGCTATTGCTGAGAATTTAGTATTGATTAGAGATGCATGTATCTATGCAAAGGAGAGAGATTCACCTTTATGTTTAATTAATCTTGACCAAGAAAAGGCCTATGATCGGGTTGATCATTGTTTTATGTTTAAAGTTTTGGAGTACATGGGTTTGGATCAAAGATTTATTAGATGGGTGAAGATGCTGTACAGAGGCATCAGTAGTAAAGTTATTGTTAATGGATTTATGTCTGCTGGTTTTGAGGTGAAGTCAGGGGTGAGACAGGGGTGTCCTTTGTCACCCCTGTTATATATTTATTGTTTAGAACCTGCACTTTTACAAATTAGAAAGAATACACAGATTGAGGGGGTGGTAATTCCTGGCTCTGATCATCAGGAGGTTAAAGCCTTAGCATACATGGATGATGTGACATTGATGTGTAAAGACTTCTACTCTATTCAGGAAGCTTTGAAAATTATGGTTTTATATGGGAAAGCTTCTGGTTCGAAAATTAATATGGAGAAAAGTGAGGCTTTTTGTATGGGGGAGTGGGAGGAGAGAGATGAAATTAAGAAAATGTTAAAATTGAAGAATGATTACATTAAAGTTTTAGGCATGATTTTTGATAAAAATGTGAGTGGGGTAAGGAATTGGGTGGAGGTGATGAGTAAAGTGAGAAAGAAAATCACTTTCTGGAATCCCAGAAAGTTGTCAATGGAAGGTAAAATTTTAATAATTAAAGTGGTGTTTATGTCAATGCTCTTATATGTAGCAAAGGTTTTTCCTCCGGACAGAGCATCTTGCAAATCGATTAATAGGGAGCTGTTTATTTTCTTTTGGGGGGGGGGGGGGGGGGGGAGAATGGAAAAGGTGAAAAGGGAAACTGTAATGTTGGAAAAGAAAAATGGAGGGAAAGGTTTTCCTAATGTCATTTTTTATTTGTATGCAAATTTTGTCTGTTTTCTAATTAACACAATTCTTCAGATGAATAAGAAATGCAGTTTCTTTGCCAGGTATTTTTTTGGACATTTTGTAAGAAAGATGGGATTAATTTATATAAATTTGACAGTGCCCTACAGTTGGATGATGCCTTTTGTATACAAGAAGGCTTCACAGTTTATTTTAGAATATGATCTGATGGATTGGCCAAAAGCAAAGTGGAAACCTAGAGATTTGCAGAAAAAGAAACTGGCAAATGTTAAATTAATCAAAGTTATTTTTCAATGTGCACACGTGTCAACAGTTGTGTGGAGAAATGTAGGATATCCTGGCTTATCTAATACTCAGAAGGATATAGCTTGGCTATCTGTACATGCACGCTTACCTTGTCGGCAGCTTATGTACAGAAGACAAATGGCAATGACAGATACATGTGTAAGAGTTGATTGTAAAGAAACTGAGTCGGTTGAACATGTCTTTTGTAACTGTAAGTTTGCTAAAGGATGTTGGGGGAGGGTAAAAGTGCTTCTGAAAAAAATTTATCAAAACAAATGAATTGACATGTAATGTGATTATGTATGGGCCAAGAGGGGCTTTAAAAACAGATAATTGGAAGAAGGCATGGCTGATCATCAACAGTGCCAAAGAAGCTTTGTGGTTGTTGAGAAACATGAATCTGTATAATAAAACAAAAAATCAAGCAACAGAAATTGATTTTTGTAAAATTGTTTTTGGTAGAGTGAAAGATTATATCTGGATGGATATTAAGAACTTGGGAAGAAACAATGCAATGAAAAACTGGAAAATTAATTCAATGACAGATTTATTTTTGTAAAATGTATGTTTTGGTGATGTGATTATGTAATGATTTTTTAAGGGCTGACTCATTTTAATGTTCGAGAGATCTAGGTGTACTGGACAAATATACTGGATTTTTTCCATGTCGCAATTGTGCCGCCTGTGATAATGCGTTTGAAACTAGAGATAATGTGAGATAATGTCTGTTACTGGCGGAGAGTTTACAAATGTACTCAATTATGTTACAACTTTTGTGTCTACGAAACATATCTGTAACATTTATGTAATGCCTGTGTGTTTTTTTCATGAAGTTAATTTGCTAACAGACTGTTCTGATTTGTTTCTAACCGTGAAGCGATCGCTCTGTTTGCCGTATATTTTCTGTCTGTAAGAGGAGTGTCCTTGTGATCCCATATAGAATGCGACGAAACAGGTCGCCCTCCTTAATATAAACAGATAAAGAATAAGTTCACACACACACCAGGTGATTTACTGTAGCGTCAGACATTGGAGGTTCAGCAGTGTACTGCAGTGTTGTGCAAAGTCGTCAGTGTAAGTCAGGATGGCCGAGCGGTCTAAGTCGCTGCGTTCAGGTCGCAGTCTCTCTGGAGGCGTGGGTTCGAATCCCACTTCTGACAAATCTGTTTGTTTATTTATTTCTTAAAACGTCCACCGAATGCTTGGTAATTTGATTTGTTTTTCTTGTTAGTATTCAAATCACAAGGTCGTTAAATGAGAGAAAGTCACCGCAAGCCTGCACCTCACCACATCCTTCACACTGTTAAACTGCCTCATTATGACGAGGCCTCTAATTATGCCTTTCCAATACTTTGAATGTGTTATTGTTCAGTTTAACATGAGAACATCTTGGTAGAACAATCATAATGTCTGCAGGACTTATTTTCCTCGGGTTCTAGTATCAAGTTTTGAGTGTGTGGCCGGTTAGCTCAGTTGGTTAGAGCGTGGTGCTAATAACGCCAAGGTCGCGGGTTCGATCCCCGTACGGGCCACTGCTTTTCTTCTTTAAAGAAACCACAGCATTTGTAATGGTGCCAAAATGAACCGAAGCGATATGAATTACAACCAGTAATATTTCAGACTTCCTGAACTTTAAACATGTATTAACAATGAGCACATACAATCAATTAAAAACAAAGCTTACGTAGTCGGCAGGATTCGAACCTGCGCGGGGAAACCCCAATGGATTTCTAGTCCATCGCCTTAACCACTCGGCCACGACTACATGCTTGCACGATTATTTGTGAAAATATCCCAAAGAAGTAAACGAAACCCGTAGTAATGCTGTAGATGGCAGTATAGGCTAACTAATGAACCGAAGTCAAATGTCTTTGTTGAAACTGTCAGATTTGTACAAGGCAAGCACACGTGGGAAATGTAAATAAAATATAATTTTTGTTAACGTTCATAATAATGAATACATCTTTATTTCAAAATATGTAGCTATTTAACTGATCTTTTCAAGAAACACCCCCATCCACAAAAACAAAGTAGTTATTTAATTGAACTGAAAAATTGACTTGCTTCATGGCTGTTGCCAGAGTACTCGAGCACGTTCTGGCTAGCGTGAGCGGACTTAGCAGATAACAAGATCTACAAAATATTTCATGCTAATAATACATACCATAATTATGTTCGTTTTTATTATACATGGCAACTTACAGAGACTAGGGTGTGTGAACTATGCATCAGCTGTAGAGTCACTTACATTTACATCTCACCCGAAAAACGGAGCACAAGGAGGTTAAATGACTTGCTCAGGGTCACACAATGAGTCAGTGGCTGAGGTGGGATTTGTACCGGGGGACCTCCTGGTTAAAAGCCCTTTATCTTTAACCACTGGACCACACAGCCTCCTATAACAAAATCACACCCCAGATGGGACTCGAAACCACAATCCATGTCTTAGAAAGCCAGTGCCTTATCCATTAGGCCACAAGGGCTGACACGAAAAGCACATTTGGTAGTAATAAAGAAAGTCGGAACAATAGTATCGTGGTTTAATACATCATATCCAAGCCATCGTTGGTGTTCAAACACAGCAGAGTGTTACACTGGGAAAGGGCCGTACTTGTCAGTACGTATTTGACATTCATGTGGGAAGATTTAAGATTGTGAAGAAGTTTAAGTATGCTGCGTATTTGCGCATTGGGAACCTTACATAATTAGGTTTTTGATTAATGCCACTTTCTTACGGACAGTAATCAAGGTGACGATACAAGACCAGAGCCAATAAAGCAGTTATTTTCCTGTCCTTTCATTACCATATTCTAGTGTGCTTGTTCAGAATATGCGTGAATCGTGAAAACGTCTTGCGAATATGTGAACAAAGCCAGCATTTACTTTATTGATCACCATGTGGATTAACCGCTATTGGAACACAGATGATTGTGTTAAAGATGATAATAGACTTTTAATGTACACATTTTAGAGCTAAACGTTTGTTGAGACAGTTCAAGCGCTGTAGCAGTGTTTAACTATTTCCTGGATGTTTGCCTTTTGGTCTTACTCTGGAAAAAGTAATAATAATAATAAAAAGTAGTCAAAACCATTGTTTGAGAAACCACATTTGGGAGAAAAACTAACAGTTTGGAAACACATTTGCAAAGGCATTGGATTCTATTGTGGTGTTTCCGAACTGTTGAACGTTTCTCATTACATGCAGGTTTACTGGCTTGACAAAAAGGCAATTGACGAAAAGAATGCTGTCTCGATAGCAAAATCGCGTCAAGCTGAAATAGCTCAGTTGGGAGAGCGTTAGACTGTAACGATCCCTGCTTCGATCCCGGGTTTTTGCAAACAGCACGACAAGGGCTATTTTTTCTTAATTAATTTTTTGAATTAAAAAAACAGCACATTTTTTCTTCAGTGTAATTGGAGGAAATAAAAACGTATTATAGTGCCATTTTCTAATGCGATAAAGAAATGCAAAAAGCATCATCTCTGCGTGGGCTTGAAACACCAAAATTTCGATTAACAGCCGAACGTGCTAACCGATTATGGTGTTTTATTACATAACACCTTGGGAGTCTCAACAGAACAGTGTGTATGCATAGAGCTAAAATGGAAACCAAATATATACGATTCAAATGGGAATCGTATTCAGATTTTAAGCACAAATCTGATAGACTTCACAGTGCAAAGGAGGAAGGCAGACAATGCAAATGAGGCAACTGGCTCCTACTTTTTAAATCATACGAGAAACTTGAACCCAATTTAGCTTTTAACCGCCTGCAGTTTGGAATGAGTTTGAAATGTTGTTGTAACACCTCACTGGGCAACAGCAATTGCATTATATGAAAGCTCCTGTTTATTTGTCAGCGGCACAGCTACCGGTGCCACTCAGAGTTGGAGGGAGACGGTCGGCCACTTGCCCATAAAACAATACTTTCAGGGATCATTTCTATAGCGATTTGCTAGCAAAATGCGTTTTTAAAGTGTTTGGACTCGCTATCCACGAGGAAGAGAGAGTGTTCGCTTTTGAGCGTGAAGGAGACAGTGAGTGTTGTTTTTGGCCAACTGCTCGCTGTTATTGATGACCCCTCCAGTGTTCCTTAGGGGGCTGGAGGAAGCGGACACGTTCTGAGTGGGTATCTTACCTAAAGGTACGCAAGACGAACTACAGTTGCAAAGCACTGCTGCTTTTTCGACGATTGATTAAAACTATCAATCTAACTGAAAACACGGATCACATTAATTGTGATCGGTTTGATACCAATAGGCTTACATGACAGGTATTGTGTATAGACAATGTCATATACACAGAAATGAACACGGACAGTGTTTATTAAGGGCTGACTCATTGAAACGTTCGAGAGATCTCGGTGTACTGGACAATTATACTGGATTTTTTCCATGTCGTAATTGTGCCGCCTGTGATAATGCGTTTGAAACTAGAGATAATGTGAGATAATGTCTGTTACTGGCGGATTGTTTACACATGTACTCAATTATGTTACAACTTTTTTGTCTACGAAACATATCTGTAACATTTATGTAATGCCTGTGTGGTTTTTTCATGAAGTTAATTTGCTAACAGACTGTTCTGATTTGTTTCTAACCGTGAAGCGATCGCTCTGTTTGCCGTATATTGTCTTTCTGTAAGAGGAGTGTCCTTGTGATCCCATATAGAATGCGACGAAACAGGTCGCTCTCCTTAATATAAACAGAAAAAGAATAAGTTCACGCACACCCCAGGTGATTTACTGCAGCGTCAGACATTGGAGGTTCAGCAGTGTACTGCAGTGTTGGGCAAAGTCGTCGGTGTCAGTCAGGATGGTCGAGCGGTCTAAGGCGCTGCGTTCAGGTCGCAGTCTCTCTGGAGGCGTGGGTTCAATTCCCACTTCTGACAAACCTTTTTGTTCATTTATTTCTTAAAACGTCCACCAAATGCTTGGTAATTTGATTTGTTTTTCTTGTTAGTATTCAAATCACAAGGTCGTTAAATGAGAGAAAGTCACTGCAAGCCTGCACCTCACCACATCCTTCACACTGTTAAACTGCCTCATTATGACGAGGCCTCTAATTATGCCTTTCCGATACTTTGAATGTGTTATTGTTCAGTTTAACATGAGAACTTCTTAGTAGAACAATCATAATGTTTCCAGGACTTATTTTCCTCGGCTTTTAGTAACAAGTTTTGAGTGTGTGGAACGGTTAGCTCAGTTGGTTAGAGCGTGGTGCTAATAACGCCAAGGTCGTGGGTTCGGTCCCCGTACGGGCCATGGCTTTTCTTTTTTAAAGAAACCACAGCATTTGTAATGGTGCCAAAATGAACAATCTTTAACAAAATGAACCGAAGCGATATGAAGTACAACCAGTAATATTTCAGACTTCCTGAGCTTTAAACATGTATTATCAATGAACACATACAATCAATTAAAAACAAAGCTTACGTAGTCGGCAGGATTCGAACCTGCGCGGTGAAACCCCAATGGATTTCTAGTCCATCGCCTTAACCACTCGGCCACGACTACATGCTCGCACGCTTGTTTGTGAAAATATCCAAAAGAAGAAAACGAAACCTGCAGTAATGCTGTAGATGGCAGTATAGGCTAACTAATGAACCCAAGTCAAATGCCTTTGTTGAAACTCTGTCAGATTTGTACAAGGCAAGCACACGTGGGAAATGTAAATACAATATAATTTCTGTTAACGTTCATAATAATGAATACATCTTTATTTCAAAATATGTAGCTATTTAACTGATCATTTCAAAACACCCCCATCCACAAAAACAAAGTAGATATTTATTTCAACTGAAAAACTGACTTGCTTCATGGCTGCTGCCAGAGCACTCGAGCACGTTCTGGCTAGCATGAGCGGACTAAGCAGATAACAAGATCTACAAAATATCACATGCCAATAAAACTTACCATAATTATGTTCATTTTATTATTATTTATTTAGCAGACGCCTTTATCCGTGGCGACTTACAGAGACTAGGGTGTGTGAACTATGCATCAGCTGTAGAGTCACTTACATTTACATCTCACCCGAAAAACGGAGCACAAGGAGGTTAAATGACTTGCTCAGGGTCACACAATGAGTCAGTGGCTGAGTTGGGATTTGTACCGGGGGACCTCCTGGTTACAAGCCCTTTATCTTTAACCACTGCACCACACAGTCTCCTATAACAAAATCACACCCCAGATGGGACTCGAAACCACAATCCATGGCTTAGAAATCCAGTGCCTTATCCATTAGGCCACAAGGGCTGACAGAAAAAGCACATTTTGTAGTAATAAAGAAAGTGGGAACAATAGTATCGTGGTTTAATACATCATATCCAAGCCATCGTTGGTGTTCAAACACAGCAGAGTGTTACATTGGGAAAGGGCCGTACTTGTCAGTACGTATTTGACATTCATGTGGGAAGATTTAAGATTGTGAAGAAGTTTAAATATGCTGCGTATTTGCGCATTGGGAACCTTACATAAATAGGTTTTTGATTAATGCCACTTTCTTACGGACAGTAATCAAGGTGACGATACAAGACCAGAGCCAATAAAGCAGTTATTTTCCTGTCCTTTCATTACCATATTCTAGTGTGCTTGTTCAGAATATGCGTGAATCGTGAAAACGTCTTGCTAATATGTGAACAAAGCCAGCATTCACTTTATTGATCACCATGTGGATTAACCGCTATTGGAACACAGATGATTGTGTTAAAGATGTTAATAGACTTTTAATGTACACGTTTTAGAGCTAAACGTTTGTTGAGACAGTTCAAGCGCTGTAGCAGTGTTTAACTATTTCCTGGATGTTTGCCTTTTGGTCTTACTCTGGAAAAAGTAATAATAATAATAAAAAGTAGGCAAAACCATTTTTTGAGAAACCGCATTTGGGAGAAAAACTAAGAGTTTGGAAACACATTTGCAAAGACCATTGGATTCTATTGTGGTGTTTCCGAACTGTTGAACGTTTCTCATTACATGCAGGTTTACTGGCTTGACAAAAAGGCGATTGACGAAAAGTATGCTGTCTCGATAGCAAAATCGCGCCAAGCTGAAATTGCTCAGTTGGGAGAGCGTTAGACTGTAACGGTCCCTGCTTCGATACCGGGTTTTTGTAAACAGCACGACTAGGGTTATTTTTTCTTAATTAATTTTTTGAATTAAAAAAACAGCACATTTTTTCTTTAGTGTAATTGGAGGAAATAAAAAAGTATTATAATGCCGTTTTCTAATGCGATAAAGAAATGCAAAAAGCATCATCTCTGCGTGGGCTTGAAACACCAAAATTTCGATTAACAGCCGAACGTGCTAACCGATTATGGTGTTTTATTAGATAACACCCTGGGAGCTCAACAGAACAGTGTGTATGTATGTAAATGGAAACCAAAATATACACGATTCAAATGGGAATCATATTCAG
Source organism: Acipenser ruthenus (assembly GCF_902713425.1). NCBI lineage: Eukaryota > Metazoa > Chordata > Actinopteri > Acipenseriformes > Acipenseridae > Acipenser > Acipenser ruthenus. The sequence goes on from NC_081220.1 coordinate 9,560,034, forward strand.
ATTTTAAGCACAAATTTGATAGACTTCACAGTGCAAAGGAGGAAGGCAGACAATGCAAATGAGGCAACTGGCTCCTACTTTTTAAATCATACGAGAAACTTGAACCCAATTAAGCTTTTAACCGCCTGCAGTTTGGAATGAGTTTGAAATGTTGTTGTAACACCTCACTGGGCAACAGCAATTGCATTATATGAAAGCTCCTGTTTATTTGTCAGCGGCACAGCTACCGGTGCCACTCAGAGTTGGAGGGAGACGGTCGGCCACTTGCCCATAAAACAATACTTTCAGGGATCATTTCTATAGTGATTTGCCAGCGAAATGCGTTTATAAATTGTTTGGACTCGCTATCCACGAGGAAGAGTGAGAGTGTTCGTTTTTGAGCGTGGAGACAGCGAGTGTTGTTTTTTGGCCAACTGCTCCCTGTTATTGATGACCGCTCCAGTGTTCCTTAGGGGGCTGGAGGAAGCGGACACGTTCTGAGTGGGTATCTTACCAAAAGGTACGCAAGACGACCTACAGTTGCAAAGCACTACTGCTTTTTCGATGATTGATTAAAACTATCAATCTGACTGAAAACACGGATCACATTAATTGTGATCGGTTTGATACCAATAGGCTTACATGACAGGTATTGTGTATAGACAATGTCATATACACAGAAATGAACACGGACAGTGTTTTTTTAAGGGCTGACTGAGATCTGGGTGTACTGGAGAAATATACTGGATTTTTTCCATGTCGTAATTGTGCCGCCTGTGATAATGCGTTTGAAACTAGAGATAATGTGAGATAATGTCTGTTTCTGGCGGATAGTTTACAAATGTACTCAATTATGTTACAACTTTTGTGTCTACGAAACATATCTGTAATATTTATGTAATGCCTGTGTGGCAATTTTAGATATTGAAGAAATTGAAAAGGGGAGGTTATTAAAAGTGAGAGCAAGGTTGGGTGGTACTGTATTTGTTTTTATTAATATTTATGCACCAAATAAAGGAAGGGAACACATTTTAATTTTTAATAAATTAAAGCAAGCTCTTTTAAATATTGATAATGATGATGTGGTGGTGGTGGGAGGAGATTTTAACTGCACTATTGATTTTACAATGGATAGAAATAATGAGGAACCCAATCCCCAATCCTCCAGTGAATTAGCTGCAGTTTTTCAGTTCAGTGGCCTGGTTGATGTCTGGAGGTGTCTGCACCCCAATGCAAGACAGTACACCTGGTCTCATTGTCGCGCACAACAAATATATAGAGCCAGGTTAGATCGCTTCTACACATCACACACACATTTGAATAAATTCATTAAAGCCAATATCATCCCCAGTAGCCTCTCTGACCACCACTGCCTGTTAGTTACAGTAATACTCACCACTGACTCTCACAGCACCTCCTACTGGCATTTTAATTTAAAGCTATTACAGGACACACTTTTTGTAAAACAATTTAATGATTTTTGGAACATTTGGAAAAAAGAAAAAACGAATTATAAAAATATTAGGCAGTGGTGGGACATTGGCAAAACGCAGATTAAAATCTTTTGCCAGCAGTACACACTCAATTCAACCGGGTCACTGAACGCTGCAGTGAGAGAGCTGGAGTTGAAAATTCTCCAGTTACAGAGCAGCCTGGACACAGACCACCAGGAGCAGACCATGCAAACGCTGAGGGAGCTGAAACACATGCTGGGTAGCCTGCTGAAGGAAAGAGTGAAGGGGGCGCTGGTGCGCTCTCGCTTCATGGAGCTTAAAGACATGGACACCCCCTCCAGTTTCTTTTTTGGCTTGGAGAGGAGGAGAGCAGACAGCCGGAAGATGCACTGCGTCCGGACGCCTTGCGGCAGGGAGCTGTACAGCCGGGAGGAGATCACCAGGGAGGCAGTAAAATTCTATTCTGAACTATACAGCAAAGAGCCTTGTGAGCAGAAGGATACAGACCTGCTGCTCCAGGATTTGCCCACCCTGAGCGAGGAAGAACAGAACCAATTAGACAAGCCACTAACATATCAGGAGCTGACCACTGCTGTTACACAGCTTTCAAATGGAAAAGCTCATGGCATTGATGGACTGCCCACTGAATTTTTTTAAAATTTCTGGACTGTGATTGGTGAGGACTTTTTGCAGGTGCTGGGAGAGAGCCTCCGAGATAAAGAACTGCCCCTCAGCTGCAGGAGGGCAGTAATCACACTACTGCCGAAGAAAGGAGACCTGTGTTTACTCAAAAACTGGAGACCTGTTTCGCTTTTATGTTCTGATTTTAAAATTATTTCAAAATGTCTGGCAAATAGACTAAAAATGTGTATAGGAGCTGTAATACACACGGACCAAACTTACTGCATACCGGGACGTTCCATTTTTGATAATTTGTTTTTAATTCGAGACTTTTTATCAATGGCTAAGACATGTGATTTGAATGTTGGGCTGGTTTCTTTAGATCAGGAGAAAGCGTTTGACAGGGTCGACCACACATACCTTTTTAAAACCCTTATATCCAGCTTTTATATTGGAATGTTTTTAGCATTTTAAAGATTAACAATGGGCTGAGTCAGCCCTTCCCAGTGTGCAGGGGTATTAGGCAGGGCTGCTCCCTGTCTGGAATGCTTTATTCACTGGCCATAGAGCCCCTGCTGCACCTGCTGAGGGGCCGGCTGGTTGGCTGGGCAGTGCCCTCCTCACCCTCCTCTGTCGCAGTGAAGGTGTCCGCTTATGCAGACGATGTGAACGTGTTTGTGTGCAGTGACGGAGACATCAAGGCACTACAGCAGAGCCTGCACACATTCCAAGGAGCCTCTACAGCAAGAGTTAACTGGGCAAAGTGTGACACCTTCCTGTCAGGCAGTTGGCATGATTGCACCCCCCCTGTCCTGCCTGAGGCGCTGAGATGGGACAGGACAGGTATAAAAGTGCTGGGGGTGTTTTTTGGAGTGGAGATATATATGCAGAAAAATTGGGAGGGCCTAGTGGACAGGGTGAGGGGGCGGCTGCAGAGATGGAGGGGACTGCTGGCCCAGCTGTCCTTTAGGGGAAGGGTCCTGGTGATTAATAATCTGGTGGCCTCCATGCTGTGGCACAGGCTGGTGTGTCTGGACCCTCCCCGGGGCATGGTGCAGGAGATCCAAAGAATACTGCTGGAGTTTTTCTGGAGCGGGAGACATTGGCTGAGGCCAGCGGTCCTGTATCTCCCCACTGATGAAGGGGGGCAGGGGTTGGTCTGCATTGCCAGCAGGGTGGCAGCCTTCAGACTGCAGGTGGTTCAGAGGCTCCTGTACGCTGGGGAGGAGGCTCATTGGAAGAGGCTAGCTTGTTTTTTCCTCAGCAGAGTAGGGGGGCTGTGGATAGACAAACACCCGTTTTTAATTGAGAGTGCCAGACTAGCTAAAGTAGGTCTCTCTTCTTTTTACTTGAGTGTTTTAGATGCCTGGAGGGCAGTGAGGGTGGCGAGAGATGAGGGGTCCCTGACAGGCAGGATCCTGTTGGAGGAGCCCCTATTTTTCAATCCGCTCTTCCCTGTACGTTTCTTTCAGTCAATGACGCTCTGTGCCAGCTTTGTGAGGGTAGGAGTGACCAGGCTGAGACATCTTATCAACTTTGAGCTCTCCTGCTGGCTGACTGCTACACAGCTGGCTGGGCGGCTGGGCTGGCACTCTGAGAGACTGGCAGAGAAAATGGTCAGTGAACTGAGAAGTTGTCTTTCCCCCGAGCTCAGGGAGGCTGTGAGAGAGGAGATGTCCAGCGGCACAGGGCAGAGACACGACTTCATCTTTCCAGGGCTGCTAGTGTGTCCAGCAGTAGGTGAAGGAGAGGAGGGTGTAGGAAATGAGGGAATGTTATTAAACCTAGACACAGTTAAAGATCTAACTCTTCATACAGCAGAGAGTAAGAAGATCTACCAAATTTGTGTGAAGGCATCACATTCCCACCAGTTGAGGGGGTTGGTGGATTCAAGATGGAGGGCATGTCTGGAGGTAAAGGAGGGGTGCAGGCCAGTATGGAGGGTACTGTATAAACTGCCCCTCACCAAGAGAGCGGGGGACCTGCAGTGGAGGATCCTGCACTGTATTGTGTCCACCGGCAGGTTTCTCCACAGAGTTGATGCTAGCATTAGCTCAGAGTGCTGTTTCTGCTCTGCAGAGGAAACAGTGTTTCACATGTATAGTGAGTGTGTCAGGCTAGGACCACTCTTCCATCTCCTACAGGAGCTCCTGCAGGGCCTAGGCGAGGAGTTCACAAAAGAGCTTTTTATCTTTGGGGTTCCCTACAGTTTTAAAAAGAGAAACAGGTGTGTTTTAATTAATTTTATAATGGGTCAGGCAAAATTGGCCATTTTAAAATCCAGAAAGAACAGTATTTCTGGCGCCGGGCTGACTGATGTTGTGTTGCAGTTCAGGGTTTTGGTGGTCAGCCGGATAAGAGTGGATTTTGAATTTTTTAAACTAAATAATAACCCGGAGGAGTTCCAGGAGAGGTGGTGTGTGGGAGACGCCTTGTGTGCTGTGAGTGAGGAGGGGGAGCTCCAGTTTTTGTTCTAGTTTTAATTTTATTTTTTATTGTTTTACAGTGTTTTTATTAATTTTGGCTTTAATCTGTTTTTAACAGAAAGAAAACACTGTGTTTTTTTAATTGATTTTTTATGATCCTTTTATATTGGTAAAATCTATTTTTAAGGAGAACATGATGTATTTTAGGATTTTTTAATATTGCTAAATCTTAATTTTGTTATGTTTTACCTTTATTGAGTTTTAATGGATTTTTTTGGAATGTTAAATAAAGGATCTTAAAAGCCTTTCTTTCTTTCTTTCTTTCTTTCTTTCTTTCTTTCTTTCTTTCTTTCTTTCTTTCTCTCTCTCTCTTTTGCTATTTCTTTCTTTCTTTCTTTCTTTCTTTCTTTCTTTCTTTCTTTCTTTCTCTCTTTCTTTCTCTCTTTCTTTCTTTCTCTCTTTCTTTCTTTGTTTGTTTCTTTCTCTCTTTCTCTCTCTTTTGCTCTTTCTTTCTTTCTTTCTTTCTTTCTCTTTCTTTCTTTCTCTTTCTTTCTCTCTCTCTCTTTCTTTCTTTCTTTCTCTCTTTCTTTCTTTCTCTCTTTCTTTCTCTCTTTCTTTCTTTCTCTCTCTTTTGCTCTTTCTTTCTTTCTCTCTTTCTTTCTCTTTCTTTCTTTCTTTCTCTTTCTTTCTCTCTATCTCTTTCTTTCTTTCTTTCTCTCTCTCTTTCTTTCTTTCTTTATTTCTCTCTTTCTTTCTTTCTCTCTCTTTCTTTCTTTCTTTCTTTCTTTCTTTCTTTCTTTCTTTCATTCCTTACCCAGCGCTCCCTTGTTCTCCAGTGCTCCTTCCTGCTCCTCTGAATCTTCCAAAGTGTTGCTGAGATCTGTAAACACAGGCTGTGGTTACATTTTTAATGAGAGCAGTCCTGTGTTGTATCCAGTGCTATGAAAGGAATGACAGCATGGAATGGAGAATGCAAACGGACCGATTAGGAAAACTGGGATTTTTTAAAATTTTATTAAGATTTTTGTATCTGTACTGAAAACATGTAATTATGGTCATACAATTCTGCACTTTTGTTAATAACTGCAACAGTGTAGAATAGTTGAATTAATATTATATAAATAAACCACTTTAAAGTGCCACATATTATATAAGGCAAGGAATTGTAATAAATCAACTTGCAGTAAACAGTTTGCATTTTTAATATCTCTTAAATAAATTATTATATTAAATCTGCTGTATAAAAAGTGGTTTGAATATTAGCACAATAAATGAAAGAGCAGGTCTATATGTTTCAAGGATGTGTATATTTTGTGAAAAAGGTAAATCAAACTGAATGAACATTTTAAAATCTCAGTGTATTTTATACACACCCTGCAATGGTTTATTGAAGAGATGAGCAGGAGGCAAGATCGACTCGAAGGGAAATTTCAAATGCAAACCTTGATTTGTTTCCCCCCCCCCCCCAATATATTTAAATATTTACTGTTGATGACTGTTTCATTTCTAATGTTCTTATAAATGATAAGAAACGACGAGTTGATTTGGCTATTCACGTGGATAAGCCACAGCTGCATTTTACAGTACCAGGGAATCCTTCTGGTCTGAAGCAGCCTCTTAATAAGGGGTCCCCATGGTGGGAGGTGGTTGATGCAACACATGGGAGTTTTCAAGTTCTCTAAATGCTGTTTCTTATTCTAGTGGAGTACAGGCTCATCAAATCAATCCCCAAGACAAGTAGACAAACCTCTGTGTTGAGAATATAGGACTGAGTTCTGGAAGAATGGATCTTACCCAGTTCTCTCTTGCTGGCCTGGTAATCATCATCTCCCAGCTCAAGGAGGCTCCTTGCATCTGCACACAGAGGAAATGGAGGGGGTGGAATCATTCTTTTAAATGGCAATGTACAAATTAAGAACAAAGAAGGATATTCTTATGGTAAGTTGATTATTCAATGATGCAGCATTGAGGAAAAGCCTGCCTTCTCCACTATGTTATCTCATGGAAGACTGTCTGCTATCTCCCTACCCTTCTGTTATTCTGATGAAAGTCAGTCAATGCCATCTCTTCCCCCATTTATTTTAGGTTGAAGGCAATCAATGCAATCCCTCCCTCCCTCCCCATGTTACTCAGGAGAAAGGCAGTCTTACCAGCCCCTGACAGAAGACATGCTGTCAGGACCAAGAGGAGAATGGCTCTTGTAGTCCAGGCTTTCATCTTGACAAGGTGCTGATGCTGCTTTTCCACTCTTCACCTGCTCTGGTCCCTCCACCCTGCTCTGTTTTATACCCTCTCCCAGGCAAATGCACTCCTTCACCACTAAACCCTCATCAAGGACACTTTCTTTCTCTACACTGTGATACTGTGTGATGCCCTCCTCTTCAAAATTTCCATACTTCACTTGAAAACTATTTCCTCTATACCCTATGATCCAAATCTATTGACACAGTGTCAGTGATCTCCATTGTTCTCTTAACACAGAGCAGGATCAGTGCTGGGATCAGCAGGTGCAGACAGGTGGCCCCATATACAGTATTAAAGGCAATAGAATAATTAGTTATCAGTCATGCAAAATGAAGCATTCTCTGGAATTTCATATCTACAGTACAGTACTGCAAACACCTGGCTCACAAACATGTTCATTATACCAGGTGTTGTGGTTGAGCTGCTTCTTTCATTAGCAAATCAGTCAGCTGCTGTACGGTGTGGAGTGCATGTTTCTTATTGAAACATTTCACAAATGTATTACCAAGTCTCTTTTTAGAAGGAAAAAAGTAGGATTGAAATACACAGTGGGTGTGAGAGAAAGACCTTGGTGTTGTGATAGACTCATTTCTACCAGCAACAGGGATGCAATCATAAAGGTGAAGACTAATCCCGGGGCTTAAAGGAACGAGCTGTGAAGAGGGTACTGAATTTGTTTAGCTTGAACACAGAACAATTAGGCGGACTTGACTGAAGTCTTTAAAAACTTGAAAGGTGTTGACAAAGTTAACCCAAACTAATACCTCAAGCATAGCACTGACACCAGGGTCAGAGGGCACTGTTGGAAATTAAGTGTGGATAGCCATAGGACAGAGGGTAGTAGACACCTTCTCATAGAGTGTGGTGAGGGGATGGAATGGGTTACCAAGTCATGTTGTTAGGACTGGGATCCTTTAAGACCCGACTTAACAGGTTTGAGATCAATCAGCTGCTGCACTGATGGGCCAAATGTCCTCCCTGGTTCTGTGTTCTGAATTCTGGATCTCCAGTGTGCTGGCATTGATTGGTAACTCCTCTCCAGAGTCAGTTGTTTTCCTTGTACACTCAACCAACCCTAAATATGCTGAGAGAACAGTTGAGGGAACTAAATCAATTCAGTCTGGAACAAAAAAAAGACTAGAGGAGACTAAAAAGCTTTTAAAAAGATGGAGTTAACTGTAGTCACTCTTTCAAGCACAGTAGAGAGACCAGGACTAGAGTACACAGTTATAAACTGAGTGGAGACAGACTTAGGACAGAGGTTAGGAGACACATCTTCTCACAGTAAGTTACTTAACCTCCATTTGCTCCGTCCTTCGGATGAGATGTAAAACCGAGGTCCTATTGGAAGTGACTCTGCAGCAGAAATTGTTGGTGTATAGTTCATTCCCTAGTCTGTGTAGTTGCTTTGGATAACAGCGTCTGCTAATTGACACATTTATTATTACACCCAGAGTCAAAAAGGGCTCGGGTTGACGTGCTCCTCCAACTAGGCAACATCCCTTGCAGTGGAGTTAACAAACAATCAACAGACAAGGGAACTGAATCTATTTAGCCTGGAACAAAGAAGGATTAGAGAAGACACTTCTCACAGAGTTGGGAGTGTTTGAAATGGGTCAATAGAATGGTGCTGCTGCAGAGTCATTAGGATGTCTTTAAAAGCCAACTCGATGAAAGTCAGGGATCAGTCAGCTACTAGAAAAGTATTGATGCATTAAATTCCCTGATTTTGTTCATAACTTTTCTTATATTATTAAATCAATGCCCTATTGTAAGTGACTCTGCATATAATGCACAGTTCACAGCCTACCTCTGTAAAGCACTGTGAGATGGTGGTCCACTATGAAAGGTGCTATATTAAAATAAAGATATTATTATTATATTATTACAAGCTAAAAAGATTATTATTTATTTATTTCTTAGCAGACACCCTTATCCGTCTTACAACATTTGGAATTCAAAGAGAAAGAATAAATATGGTGTTTAACTTGTAGTGCAATATATGAACATGTGAGCCTCCACACCTTGCATTACACTCAAATGCAGGTGCATAAGCTTCTATATGAAACCAAAGGAGTAACTGCACCTGCACAGAAAACAGCACATACTCAAGTATAAGCGCATGCGTCAATTCCTAGTGAGTATACGGTAATAAAACTAAACCTGATCTCATTGCTAAACATTACTACAGTACTAGCTTCAATAGTTCCTTTAAACAAACCTCTCCCAATTCCAATAATATGACATTATTAGTACATAAATAGGTTACTTTTTAATTAACCAACCATTAAGAACACAATGAACAATGTTTGATAGTTTTAATGAGCTCGTTGCTAACAGTTACTAGACTAAACAAGCAGCACTTCAAATGAAGCGTGACCACTGCTCCCACTGAACACCTGATTGTGCATTTCAAAGGAACTTTGATGGATATCACATCACTGATGCATGTGCTGAAATATGGAAATATAAAAAGCAAATGTGTCACCAGTAGTTCAATTGCTTTTTGAGTAATGGCTTCTTTCTTGCCACCCATCCATACAGGCCAGCTTTGTGGAGGGACTGGCTTATTGTTGATGTGTGAATGCTGACCCCCACCTTAGACACAGAACTTTGCAGATCTCTCAAGGTCATTGGTGGCTTCAGTGACATCCCGAACCAGTTTCCTGCTTGTCCAGCTGCTCAGTTTGGGAGGGCGACCTGATCTGGGTAGTGTCTGGGTGGTATGATGCATCTTCCACTTCTTAATGATGGCCTTCACTGTGCTGAGAGGGATAATCAGAGCCTTTGAAATGTTCTTGTACCCTTCTCTGTGCCTCTCTACCACTTTATCCCTGACTTGTTTCGAAAGCTCCTTGGACTTCATGGTTGCTTTGATGGTTCACTATGTGAGTTGCAGCTTGAAAGTCTTTATATGCCTGAATGTAATTATCTACAAGTTAAACCACTTTGAGAACATACAGGCTAAAACTATTTCACTAATTTTGTGATCTTTAACTTTATCAATGTGGAGTAGTTTGTGTAGATTCTACATGTAAAGTCTAATTTGAAAGCGTCATGCAGTATGCTCACATGCCAACAAAATGTGAAAACTTTGCAGGGGGGTGAATACTTCTGCAAACCACTGGAATTGCTTGATAAAAATGTCTTGTGCAAAATGCTTTTTCAGGTTCCCATTCGCTCAGTTTATTTTACTTGAGAAAACCCGGCTTTCACACGTCATGTAAATGAAGGGGAAAGGTTGGGGTTGCTATATAAATTAGCCATGTGTAAAGTTATTGTGCTGTTTTTTGCAGATGGCTCATGAAAATGTTGTTTCCGTGCACAGAGAACTGGTACACGAGAGAATCTAAGCTGATGTAATAAAGCTGTGATTTCTAAATACCTTGTGGCTGTTTGTTTAATAGAGTCCCCCAGAGAGAGAGGGGAGTATTCAACACATCAGGAGCAGAAATCACCTTGTTAAGAAGCAATGGTATTCAGCCCATGAAAGTGCTAAAAGCTCTCTGCTGCACCCTGCTGGAAACAGTATTGATTTTCCACTTCAAGCTGCCCGCATGATAACTATGGTATACTGTGCTGCGTCTTGAGGTACCGCAGATTCACCATGGTATCAGGGAAGATTCCACACAACACACTGCAAGAGGCTGAGCAATGCAGGAGGAAAAAAAGAGAAACTTGCACCCATAATAACAATCTATTTAATATATTACTAATGTGATGTAACACAATCAGAATGCTCAACAACATGATGAACACAGATTTTGGTGAGTTTTTGATCTGAACAGATTGTGATTAGGGGTGACCCTATTTATCAAGCAAGTTTATTCTTTTGTTTTCAGTTAATATTTCTGTATTTAGTCGAATGCACTCCTGTTGTTTAGGTGTCCCCAAGTGTCTGCATTTCTGAGAATGTTCTCAAGTCCTGTAAGAGCCTGCAACTGACTTAACTTCTTCACACTAAGTGCAGGGATAGGATTACACATATGTGTGAATGTTATGGTGTCTTGTGCGGTTTCCTAACTGACTGAATCTCTTCCCACAAACAGCACAGTGATAACGTTTCTCTCCTGTGTGAATGCGCTGGTGCCTTTTAAGCAGTGATATATGATTGAAATTCTTCCCACAATCAGCCCAGGAACACGGAGTCCCTCCTGTGGGATTTCCCTTGTGAGTTTTAGGAACATCTAATTGACAGGAACTCTTCCCACCTTTAATAGAATGAGGCAAGGTCTTCAAGTTGCCCTGGGTTTCAGAATTGTTAAAACATACAGAATGTGCCGTCGCTGTACTCTCCACAGTAAGTGGGTGTCTGTCTTGTAAGGAAGGGATTGTAACTGAGTGAGTTCTCGATGTCTTCACATTTTCTTCTTGGGGTGTCGTTTCTCTGTGCTTCTTGCACTGTGGTTTGCCTCTAGAAGCGTTTTTGCACTGGAGTGATAGAGTGGAGTCGTGTTCTCCTTCATCTACTTTAGAAGCTAAAGAAAGAAAGAGAAGAGAGACAAAGGTTATTGTACAGAATTCTTCCACATGCACTGTTCTGAACACAAGTGAATGAGCAGTTCAGTGATTGGTTGCTTGAGATGAGGTGGATTCATTCACCAGTTAGTGTCCCGCAAGTTTCAGTCACAGCAAAAATGATGTCAACATGTCAGCCAAGTGGAAAATGAAAAACAACATGCTTTTTTTAATGTTTAAAATGGAATATTTTAAATCGAGCCAACAGAGCATCATGAAAAATCTTATTTAGTACCTGCATTTTGATAGTACTGCAATGTATCTAATATTTAATTTGTTTTTTGATAATTAATAATTAATATAGAAATTATCTGTTGAGCTGGTCTGCTGTACAGAACACCTCCACACACATACTTACTGTACTGTGACAATAATAACACAGCAATGCTTACTGTGAGACACACAAAAGTGAAATGTGGCATTGCGAGCAAACATTACAATCCTCGGGATAGTTGCAGTGAGATGAGCGTTTAAAAATGATATTGTATTTGCATAAAGTGTAAGAAATAAAATAAGACTCATGTTGTTGATCCTGCTGCATACATTCTCCACAGAAATTCTCTACTGAAATGTTTCTTCTGGTGACGCTGAGGAACCCAACTGGATTTGGCATCACCCAGTGATGGGACATGTGATCCCTGCAGCTCTGTAAAGCTGTGGGAGCAGAACTGCAAACAGCCTACCAGGAATGAGGAAAGGAAAAGATCTAACACAGGGGTGTCCATCCAGACACAGGAGTATCACTTTATATAACTGAACCTGTTCAATGTGGAGTGGAATGGCCTCCAGGAGCGTGATTGGACACCGCTGATCTCACAGCATTCTAAAGAGGCGTGGCAGTGGCTGCACATCTAGCAGGTGCCTCAGAAGCAAGCACAGTGATGTCCTTGTTGACATAGTGGTTGGGCAGCTCCCATTGGTTAAAATATGAATCTCAAGCACACTGCTGGTGTTCAGTACCAGTTTCTGCAGGATGAATAGGCAGCTCAATGCTGCTTGTTTTGTAGGATTACCTCTAAATCCCAGTTCACATTCAGATGGAGAGTCATCACACAGGTTGGATCCCAGCTTGTTGTTCTCCTCAAGTGTACAGACATGATTTTCATGAGGAAGTTCCTCTGCGATGGGGACACATTCCTGCTCTATGAATTCCTCTTTAATAGGAACACATTCCTGTTGAGGGACCTCTTCATCTTTAACACATGCCAGCTCTGTAACCTGCATTAGACTTGCACAGCACTCCTGCTTCTATCTTTGGCCCTTCCTGTGCTTCAGATTCAGGGATAGCGTGGCTCTCTTTGGGATCTGCGGGAAACAAAACTGTATACAATTAGATCTCTTACTTACCAGCTAGGTTTGTTAGTTGCTTTGATCAGGGATTTAAAGTTACTGTTCCTCAGTTATTTCGTATAGGGTTGAGCCGGTATAATAGTTTGGTGGTTTAGGTACATGATGGCATTGATACCATTCCTGTTATTCTACATTGCAATTATCGGTTAACGCTGTGTTTTTGTTCCTATGAACAAAGTGAAGGAAAAGGCATTTTCATATGAACATCTTTTTACTCTACGTCCTGTACAAGACTCGGTGCTGCTGGTCTTTCTCACCTCCTGTAGCCTCACACTGGAGCATTGCATCCACTTCTACCTCCCTGTCAATCACCATCATGACCGCCGTTCTGCCTTTGCATTGTTCTAATGCAAACATCCATTTCTCTACTGCAAACATGCTTAGAAACCAAGCCAGGAGACTTGCAGTCTTAGCAAAGTGTCTGAGGAATGTCTTTTTGTTACCTGATACTGTATTGTGAGAACGGTTTTGAAGGAAACGGTCAACGCAGGATGGAAGTTTCAATGTGTCAAATACAATGAGCAGACAAGCGACTGCAGCAGGATAGCCTGCTTATTCTCAAAGCAGTTTCATTTAAACACGTGATTTACACAACTCAAACTTTTTAAAGTGCAGCAATATGTTTTCTGTTCAAACTCCACCTGTGCAATAATCATTAGCAACAACACTGGAAGCTTACTTGTGCAATGTCAGGTGACCTGTAGATATAAATCCAATAACATACCTTGTAGTATTAAAATACATTTGTAATGGTGTGGCTCTCCCTATTGTATGTATCCTGTGCAAACTCATCTCTGCTCTTAAATAATAACCTGGATTAGTAAATGTTTATAAGCAATATGAGCGATCGTTTCCTAATTCTGTTTACCATCAGCTGAACAAAGTACTTTATTTAGAGACTCAATCTAGAGACTCAATAAAATGATACAATTCAGTTGACACCTTACTGTGTTGTATTTACTTCCTCCAACTTCAACCCTTAATTGAACTTGTGGAACCACTCGGGTCCAAAATCTTACAGCGGATTGGTGCAGGCAGGGTGCTGCTGCCTCCCCTTTATTCACACAGTGAGGTCTGGAAAGATCGTGTAAATGTGTGTGTGTGGAACAAGAAGGAAACATGACTAAAGCACAAGAACGAGCAGCGAATGAGCCGCGACTGTACCAAAGACAAACTCAACAGCACTGGAGTGGAATACAATGAAACCATTTATCTAAAAATAGATTCGCAGTCAAACAGTTCAATCAAACACTGAAACCCCATGTGCTGCTGCCTGTATGTTGATATTAAATCACAAATCATTATTCTAACCCTCTGCAATATGGTCTGTGACTGTCTCAGTGGGACTCTATACAAGACATCACTTTACCAGAAGGATGCCATTGAAGCCTCCTAAATTAGACTGGTTAAGATTTACCAATCCAGTACTTTCTAGAATACCTATTTAAATATATAAAATAATACAATGCCTCGATTTGACTCTTTATAACCAATATCAGGACAGAGCTGCGCTTATTATAATCAAACACTTTAAAACGTGTCTTAAGAGAAATTCTAACCACGATCTTTCCAATAGAAGGTGGTTTAAGGTGTTTGATTGACCAAGCAATACCACACAATAAAATCAATCTTACCTTGAAATATTAAAGGTTGTTTAATGTCTGCATCTGCAGCGTTTATACACCCTCGCACAGCTTTCAGCTCGCTCTCTGATATTTCCAATCTCAGCTTCAGTCTTTCATTCTCTTTCAGAATCGCGCAGAGCTCTGCTGGAGCTTCAACGCGTTTGTTTCTCAGTAAATCATCTCATTGAAAAGCTCGACTTGTCTGTAGCTGCGACTGACGCGCTCCGCTCTGTGTGTGAAATTCAACACAGAAAAGGGATGCTTTCCTTTTCACGGAACTCCGTGCAGGTAATAAACAAACACAAAAACCACTAATTATTAGAAAACATTTCATCCCTGCCTAAATACTTTAAACAGCAGGAGACAGCGTGTTGTAAAATCATCACTGACTGCAGACACCTCTCCACACATGAACAAAACAAACCTCTCTATTTCCTGCACTGAAATGAAAGCGTCACCAGCAGAAGGCGGGTCTGGTTGGAGTCATCGCGTATTATTGGCTGTAGAAACACTCTATCCCCAGCATGTGAGCCTGATTGGCTGGCCTCCCTGTCGAGGCGGTTATGAGACTGGATGCCCGTGTTCGCCATGTTGGCTCTTTCAGCGCTGTGTTCGATGCGATGCAGACACTGCGCGAGATCCGAAATGGCGCCAGTTTCGAATGTCTATGCGTTCTCATGCGCGCGCTCAATTCCAAAGCCGCTGCTGCTGCGCGCGTGGGGTTTGAAAGCTGCTGAATATTTTACATCATCAGAAAGCAGCGGACAGCGCAGCGAGTTAACATTTCCAACAACATGCTTTTGACAGCACCTATTAACTTGTGTACTGGTTTAGTACCGGCCTCCGTACAACCATGGGATCATGTGCGTGACACGACACTGCAGAATATATAAGAGCAAATACAAAACCCAGTACGATTTGATATCGGGGCAGCTCAAGAGCAGATAACAGTGTTGATAGATACATCAGGGTTAGATACGAGTGCAAGTGAAATACAAGATACTACAGATTGGGTTCAGTGCAGAATTAAATACAGTAAAATAGAGCGCAGATAAGTGCAAGTTAAAGTGCATTAAAGGCAGAGTGCTATATTGTCCAGAATGGGGAGTTGAGTTTTACAGGCCTGTCTGAAGAGGTGAGTCTTGAGGAGACGCCGGAAGGTGGTCAGGGACTGGGCAGTCCTGACATCCATAGGAAGATCGCTCCTCCACTGCGGTGCGAGGAAGGAATCTGCAGTATCAGTAGTGTATGTACTAATATTAGTTACTATGAAAGACACTAAACCAGATTTTAAAACATTAGTTATTTAAACCAAAACCAGAGTATAAAGTGTTTTTGTGAGACAAATATAACACGAATGCACCGAGATTTGAACTCAGCTCGCTGGATTCAGAGTGCAAGCCATTACACCATGAAACCACCCATACGGGACCCCATTGCAGGGACTCTCGTCAATGTTTTGTCAAAACACCAAACAAGAAGTAACTGCACTACACTCTGTGACCACAAGAGGGAGAGAGAGAGACTAATAAACTGATGCTCTTTAATCCAGAGCAGTGGTTCCTAACCTGGGGTCCTCAGAGACAGTCCAGGGGGTCCACAGGAAAAAAACTGGAAACATTTCACTCAACATTAGCAATGTACAAAATCAAAATGTTTGCCTTTTGAGTGGATTTGATTTCACAAAGTTAATGATGGATCTGTTAACCTGCAGCTCTGATTTTAATATTTTACAATTAATAATTATTTACACTGTGTAACAAAGCTACATAATCACAGCTGTGGCTAAGATGAATTGTCTGAGAGAAGGGAGAAGAGAGAGAAATAGCTGTGTTTGTACAAACTCATCACAAAGAAAACTATAAGCTATTTATTTTTATTTGTGCTTGATAGAGATACTTGTTTTTTCTGTTTTTCTGAAAGGCAAAGAAACTGCATCCGCTGAAAATGAGTTTAAACTTAAGAGCACTGCTTGGCTAGAAGTGGCTGCTGTGCCAAGGAAGACAATTTGCATAGAAAAGACACTTTGCATTGGCAGCACATGCTTCAGTGCTCTGGGAGTGTTTATAGCCCTGTGAGTTTAACACTTCATGATTGAGAGCTGCCCTTCATGGCAACAGAATCCACAACAACAATGACTTTTATCAGCATCTTCATCTGGGCACTTGTCATCTGCACTCAGGGTAAAAAACATTTTGAAAAATGCATTTACAAAAAATATCTGTTTGTTGGATAATTTACAAAAGAGTCAAAAGTAAAACAGGCAAAAAAAGAAAAGAAAAAGTCTTGCCATTTAATGTGTTTTCATAATTAATTCAATCATTACTTATGTTCTATATTATTATTTATTATTTTCAGAATCCAGTGGACAAGTTACTGTGACTCAGACTCCAGCAGTGAAATCTGTTCTCCCAGGAGACACAGTAACTCTGAGCTGTAAAACCAGCAGCGCAGTGTTGAGCAATAGTAATGGCAACTACCTAGCCTGGTACCAACAGAAATCTGGAGAAGCTCCCAAACTCCTGATCTATGCTGCAAGTACCCTTCAGTCTGGGATCCCAACTCGTTTCAGTGGCAGTGGATCTGGGACTGACTTCACTCTGACCATCAGTGGAGTCCAGGCTGAAGATGCAGGAGATTACTACTGTCAGAGTTACCACTACCTCAACAGTAGAGCTGTGTTCACACAGTGCTACACACCCGTACAAAAACCTCCCTCAGCAGGACTGCACAGCGACTGCACTGCTGCAGCTGGGACCTACTGCAGGTGCTGAGGGTGAAGGCAATGAAACGGGACCCGGCCTGTGGAGGAGCTCAACTGCACACAAACACACTGAGCTCAATAACAAGGGCTCAAAATAAAAGACAAGATCAATCTGGTAAATATCTTGATTATTCATGTATTCTAATACATTGCAGAGGCTGAAGGGCTGTCATTGGATTTATATTTACTAATTTAGTTTCAAATGAAAATGAACATATAATTCTTGATTTATCTCTAGTAAGGAAAAGATAAAGGTGAACATTGTTAATTTTCTGATACTTAAATACAAACTGAAAATAAACTAAATCAGACACTTTACTCCTCTTAAAGGAAATAAATAAATATATACATGCATTCATACATACATACATAGCATATTACAATCCAACATATTTCTATTGAGTTACAAGTTTTAAAACTATCTATGGTTTAAAACACATATTAACATATTTCAATATTAACATATATTTTTTCATTTCTTTACATGTCTCCAAAGCAATTTAATATTTTTCTAATTGAAACTACAAAATAAATAAATATAGTGAAATAAATATGAATAAAAAACTATTTATATAAAGTGTATCAGTAATGCTACAAAATTTAAAACTCACGCTGAAAGTTCAAGCATTTCATTCATTTGAATCATGTTCACTAATTGGTAATAACGATATTAAGGGCTGGGTTTGCTTTGTTTCTTTTAAACACTGAGGATGGCTCTTTTGAGTCGAAACACCGCTGACTTCATTGTCAGCCGTGTTTCATTGTCAACCATACAGGACATTGTCAGTCAACAAGCAGACTAGGGTCACAGAGTGATATACTGTAAGCAAGGAGCTAGTCAAGTCTTGTGAGGCTTTTGTCTGCTCCTTGTCTGGTAAAGCAGGAGATGATGTTGAATGGGGTTACAGATTGATCTGCAGCAGAAAATGATGCATGCAGCTCTCCGACATCCCCTGCCTGCGCGCACTGCTGTGTTTTGTGTTGTGTGTTGTTTTCAGAGCGGTCGTTGTTTATATTTGTATTTATTTGTAATGATTGCAATGTTAAATAAATCATTTTTCACAGGTATTTATTGCACGGCGCACTTTAGTGTGCTTCTGGTGCTGAACGTTTCCTGCTGTGTATTAATCTGCTGCTAACATTCCATTTCTTTTTATCTGCAATAAAATAAAAGATTATTTTTTAATTGGAAGAGGCCGGTTTTCTGATCCCATCCTTGATTTGCTTTCAGAATAAAATAACCTGTAACTGTTTTATTTTCCAGTGTCTTACACTAATCTGGAGTAGACCGACTTCAAATGTGATTATGTATTTCAATTATGTGTAAGCCCTGCCTAGCGTGTGTTACAGTTACATAAAAGGACTCTATAGAGTCCTAATTCAAAAAGAAAGAGCAAAAAGCAAGTTGGGAAAGGGGAGGAGGGTGTCAGTAAATATCCAGAGTGCTCTGAGGTTTAAACACAAAACACACAGCTGAAAAGAAAGAGGAAACACTCTCTGAGCCTCCAGATCAATACAGCAAATCATGGAATAAAGAGATTCAGTGACAGCTAACACAGGAGCTGCTCTGTGTTCAAGTGAATAAGGTGTACTCATAAATTTGACCACAAGAGGGAGCCAGAGCACCTCTGCTCATGTAGTGAGAATGTTGAGCCGGATTCCTGTTCCTCCTTTGCTCAGTGAATAATTCATTCCACCTCAAATGCTCACGTCAGTAACCTGCTTCTCTGGTGGTGTAGGATTTGGCGTTTGCACTGCCGTGGCCCGGGTTCGATTCCTAGCCAGGTTGGAATATCTGTAGTGAAACTAAAGTGTCTCGAGTGAAATATCTGCAGGCTTGTCTATGCTCCACTCCAAAATTAAGTACTGCACAGTTTTGCAAATTAAACTAAAATCGTTCAAAATATGCATTTCACACCCAAGACATCGGAATCTGCATTCACTTTTAGATTCACTTATTTTCAGAGGTTGTGGGTTCAAGTCACACCAGAGTTGATTTTTTCGGTGGGTCTAGCTGTAAAAGTTTAAAGCATTAGTTATTGTAAAGTGAAAGCTCTGTATAAAGTTTTTTGTAAGACTAATGTAAAAAAAGCAGCTTCCACCAAGATTTGAACCCTGATTACTGGATTCAGAGTGCTAACCATTACACCATGGTACCTCCCATACAGGTTCCTCATTGCAGGGACACTCGTCAATTTAGCTTTTATTTGAAACGTTTTCAATGTGTTTATTATCGCTGGAGCTCTTCTATGTAACACGTGCTGAAACCACATTGTCCAGGGACAGGCTTCCTGTGAGACATTCTTTCAAACGCAGGCACATTTGCATATTCAGGCTCTTAAGAACAGGTTAGACAGCTTGTAGCCTATGGAGGATATTCGAAGCCAGAATTAAAAATAAATCAATAAATAAATGAATAAATAGATGGTAGTTGGTACCCAGTAAACATGTCTGAAATGGGCCAATACTGGACCAATATTAGCCCAGTGCTGGCAATCTGAATTGGCTTGGAACTGACACAGTACTGGCACATTAAGAAACACCATTACAGAGTTTAAGTTGGTGCCATAATGGCTTCATAACGGTCGTCAGAATACTGGAGCTTTTGATAATGTAAGGATTGGTAAATGTTATTATTTTGTAAAATCACCACACACACAGTGACAGGATTGAATGTTTTATTTGTCAGCTCTACAGCCCTTATAAGGACTCCCCAGACACAACCAATCGGCTGGCAGAGAAGAAGAGAGAGAAACTAATACACTGACAGCGTGTTACAAGTGCAGTTTATTGCCTTCAGTATATATAAAAGGAATAACACGCCAAAGGACTGGGACGCCTCACCACGCTGTGCAGACTGTGCCTTTAACGCCCCCTGCAGGCCTTGTTAACGATGACTGCTGATGATGAGGGTGACGCTGTCATTGTTTTACCTCACGCTGTACACGAGGACGTCTCGTCCGTTACCACGGCAGCTGAGCGGGAAACACACTTTCCAGCTTGATTGAACTGCTTTCGACTCCAAGAGAAAGTCTCACAGCAAGGAGCTCTAGAATCTCACATGGAGTGTCTTCCTTATGTGGAGACAGCGGTCACGTGGTGTAAGCACAGCTGGGAGACTTTCAAAGGAGAAATACAATTGCAGCAAGTCGGCCGGCCCGGACCTGAACCGTATATACAATAATTCATTCATTTCGATATTTATT
This sequence comes from Acipenser ruthenus, assembly GCF_902713425.1. NCBI lineage: Eukaryota > Metazoa > Chordata > Actinopteri > Acipenseriformes > Acipenseridae > Acipenser > Acipenser ruthenus. The sequence goes on from NC_081220.1 coordinate 9,580,221, forward strand.
TATGTATGGATGTATGTATGTATGTATTGTAAAAGACTCGCACCTCTCTGCGGTTCATTGCCCCTTTAAAAGCACTGACCCAACACACACAAATGGATTTTGCAAGCGCGGTTGCGCTATTTTTAATGAACACAAAAACAAAATAAACAAAAGAAACACCTAGCTCTCTTTGAGCACTAACTGAAACAAAACAGGAACCTAAACTAAACAGGACAGCTAAGCTGTTTACCTGTACAAAAACCAAACAAACAAAACAGCACACACAAAAAAGGCTTCACACTACCTTTTCTTTTAATTACAGCTGTACCCACACACCAGCACAGCCGGGCTTCTACCCTCTTCAGCAGCCGCCCAGAGCAGACTGACTGCTCTCCTTTTAAACCCTGCACCTGGCTCCAATTTTCAATAGTAGCCAGGTGCAGGTAATGATTAATCAATAAAACAATTAAACAAAAACAATTAAACAATTAAACAAAACAAATGTGCATTCCGCACATGTGTTTTTCTGCAGAGAGGTTTTAACCCCCTCCCTGCCATCTCACAGTATGTATGTATGTATGTATGTATGTATGTATGTATTACCAGTTGCTGTGAGCTTTTCTTTCTGCAGCTCGGCAGGGGGCGCTATTTCCCCACATATTTCTAATAATATCCTTGTAGCTCCAACTGGATTTTTTCTCACATAGCAACTATGGAGGATATTCCATGCCAAAATTAAAAATAAACAAATAAACAAATAAATAAATAAATACACAGGCATTTATTAATTTATTTAAATATGTATTTATTAATTCATTTATTTTTTTAATAAATACATATCGAAATAAATAAATACCTAAATAATAATAATAATAATAATAATAATAATAATAATTATTATTATTATTATTATTATTATTATTATTATTATTATTATTATTATTAATATTATTATTATTATTATTATTATTTATTTCTTAACAGACGCCCTTATCCAGGGCGACTTACAATCGTAAGCAAATACATTTCAAGTGTTACAATACAAGTAATACAATAAGAGCAAGAAATACAATAACTTTTGTTCAAGCAAAGTACAAGTGTGACAAACCACAATTCAACCACAAAATAAACAAATAAATAAAGGAATCAATAAATATTGAAATAAATAAACACATCTTATTTATTGTTGTTAATTTTCTGCATGTATGGTGATGTATTCTTGTTTTGTTATTCGCGTGTGAAGTGTAGGTGCTTTGTTGATTATACAAGCATCGCTACTGAAGCTCAAATTTTCAATGTATTATGGCTCGAGCTATCCTATGTAACAGGTGCTGAAACCACATCCGTTCATCTTCCAGGGACAGGTTTCCTGTGAGCCGTTGTTTAAACTGCAAGCAAATGTGCATAATCACGCTCTTAAGAACAGGTGAGAGGCTTCTATACCTGTCCTGTTCTGTGAAAAACAGGGAGTGTTCCACGCTATGGAGCCGACTGGAAAAGGAGTGCATGTACTAAAACAATCTGGAAGCAACTGGTTTAACTTGTTGGGGTGACTCAACTTTTATTAGGTCATTGAATCACACAAAAGTGGCTCAAAGGACAATATAAATCAATTAGAGACTCTCAACCAATTAAAACGCTGAATTCATGAAGATGCCAATACATCTTTTAGGGGAATTTTTCTGATCTTTATACTTTGAAAATATTCATGGTAAGTTGAGTCAGTCGAGCCTGTCTCTTATGGCATGAGAATATCTCTCTACAACCTTAAAATGAAAAAAAAACACCAAACAACACAAACTGCACTACACTCTGTGACCACAAGAGGGAGAGAGAGAGCAATAAAATGATGCTGTTTAATCTAGAGCGGTGGTTCTTAACCTGGGGTCCTCAGAGACAGGGGACAGGAGTTCAGGGGGTTCACAGGAAATAAAAAAGGAAACTTTTCACTCAACATTAGCAATGTGCAAAATCAAAATGTTTCCTCTTGAATGGATTTGATTTCACAAAGTTTTTGATGGATCTGTTAACCTGCAGCTCTGATTTTAATATTTTACAATTAATAATTATTTACTCTGTGTAACAAAGCTACATAATCATAGCTGTGGCTAAGATGAATTGTTTGAGAGAAGGGAGAAGAGAGAGAAATAGCTGTGTTTGTACAAACTCAACACAAAGAAAACTACAAGTTATTTTTTTCTTTTTGTTTGCAAGATAAAACTTTTTTTCAGTTTTTTTTTTTGAAAGGCAAAGAAACTGCATCAGCTGAAAATGAGTTTAATCTTAAGAGCACTGCTTGACTAGAAGTGGCTGCTGTGCCAAGGAAAACAATTTGCATAGAAAAGACACTTTGCATTGGCAGCACATGCTTCAGTGCTCTGGGAGTGTTTATAGCCCTGTGAGTTTAACACTTCATGATTGAGAGCTGCCCTTCATGGCAGCAGAATCCACAACAACAATGACTTTTATCAGCATCTTCATCTGGGCACTTGTCATCTGCACTCAGGGTAAGAATCATTTAGAAAACCACTTTTTTAAAAAAATATATTTTTCTGGGACAATTCTTAATACTTAACTGTTAAAAGTAAAAAGGGGAAAATAAAATGATGAAATGAAAACATGCTGAAATGTAACACATTTTCATTATTTAATTCACTCATTTACTATTATTTTCTATATCATTGTCTATTATTTTCAGAATCCAGTGGACAGTATACTGTGACTCAGACTCCAGCAGTGAAATCTGTTCTCCCTGGAGACACAGTCGCTCTGAGCTGTAAAGTCAGCAGCGCAGTGGACAGTTGCAACAGTAACAGTGACTGCCTATCCTGGTACCAACAGAAACCTGGAGAAGCTCCCAAACTCCTGATCTATGCTGCAAGTTACCTTCAGTCTGGGATCCCAACTCGTTTCAGTGGCAGTGGATCTGGAACTGACTTCACTCTGACCATCAGTGGAGTCCAGGCTGAAGATGCAGGAGATTACTACTGTCAGAGTGTACACAACCCCAGCAGTAGATATGTGTTCACACAGTGCTACACACCCATACAAAAACCTCCCTCAGCAGGACTGCACAGCGACTGCACTGCTGCAGCTGGGACCTACTGCAGGTGCTGAGGGTGAAGGCAATGAAATGGGACCTGGCCTGTGGAGGAGCTCAACTGCACACAAACACACTGAGCTCAATAACAACACGCAGTTACATGTAGGTATGGATTCAATATTAGTCTATTTAAACCAACTGATTTTGTTGTGACTACAGGGTCATCTAGTAATGTAGTGATGATACCTTCTATTCTAAATGTATTCAGGAATTCAAAAACATCATTCAATTATTCAAAGAATTGAAACTATGCAACTCACATTTTTTTTCTATTTGATTCTCATATGAAGATGTTCATGAACCTTGATTCTGATTCAGTCATATCACTGTCACTTTTCATGTATATTTTGCATGTAGGTATATCCATTAGGGTAGGATTTGTTTTAACAATTTTATATTCGAAATGGGATACATTTTAATAATATTTCAAGGTAAACATTTTATTTAATATGTGTATTGAAACTATCACTGAATTCCATTGTCACAGCAGTATATTGACTTGAATTCCCTACATCACAGACTCCCCACTAATTCAGTCTCATTCCAAATGAAAGAAAGCTGGTTTGTTCCAATCTTTCTCAAAACAACATGTCAATACAAGAGCCATGTGTTTCTCAGTGAGCTGGGATTGCCAATGCAATGGAGTGTGATCAGTCACTGTGTGCGCCCTTTCACACACATCAATCACTCAATCAATAAAGAAATTAGTACATGAGTTTTCTACCTTTTCCCCTGGCTTGTTAAATATTAGCATGATTGAAATCATGAAAACGCACCTGTAGCAGTTCAAGGTACATCTTGGAAAGGCCTGTGAAAGACAGTGAAGTAGATGTTCCATTTAGAAGAGTAAGAAGCTGTCAAAATGAGAACAATGCAAAGAAAAATGACAGGTCCATTACTTGTACAGCAGCAGCAACACATGGGAAGGTATAACACTAGGGTTAGGGGTAGGGCACTACATGCCCTTTAATTCTCAATAGGATTGAAATAATGACACAAACACAAACATTATTGTCAGTTTAGACAGACACACAGATTAGACAGCAATGCTATACTGAGAGCTTTGACTTGGGTAAAAATAGAAGAAAACAGTAAAAGTGGCCCAACCCTATGAAGCCCCACTGGTGCTCACGGCTCAGATCTCATCTAACTGCCTGGGACAGGATTTGTATAAAGGAAGGTGCTTTGCATACATGTGCCTGCCTCACTGCTTCAAACACTTTAATAATAATAATAACAATTTCTTTCTTAGCAGACGCCCTTATCCAGGGCGACTTACAAGATAACACATTATTTTTACATACAATTACCCATTTATACAGTTGGATTTTTACTGGAGCAATCTAGGTAAAGTACCTTGCTCAAGGGTACAGCAGCAGTGTCCCCACCGGGGATTGAACCCATGACCCTCCAGTCAAGAGTCCAGAGCCCTAACCACTACTCCATTCTTTTAGCCTGTCCTCGTAGCTCATGTCACTTAGTCCCGGGATAAGCTTTGTTGCCCTTCTCTGCACCTTCTCCAGTGCAATAATATCTCTTCTGTAGTGGGGTGACTAAAACTGCACACAGTATTCTAGATGTGAGCTAACTGGGGCATTGTACATTCACAGCATATAACAAATTATATTTAGTAATTTACCTTTGTTTTTTTCTTCAGTTACTTAATAATTAAAATATGGATTATGCTCTTTATAACTGATCTATTCTCACAGGAAAAGTAGCTCAAAGATCTTGAATATAAAAGCAGCATTTTAATGACAAAGTGTAATTTGGAAACAGGAACAGGTCTGTGTTCAGTGAATAAAGTGCAGAGAGACACAGTGCAGTTATTAACACTGACCACACGAGGGAGCCAGAGCACCACTGATGCCCGTAATGTAATAACATAGCAATAAGACTACGATTTAATAAGAAAGTGTAATTTGGGGAGGGGGGTATGACAGTAAATATCCAGAGTGCCCTGAGTTTTAAACACAAAACACACAGCTGGTAGGAAAGAGGAAACACTCTCTGAGCCTCCAGCTCAATACAGCAAATCATGGAATAAAGATATTCAGTGACAGCTAACACAGGAGCTGCTATGTGTTCAAGTGAATAAAGTGCACTCATTAATTTGACCTCCGATAGACACACTGCAGATATTAATACTGACCAGACGAGGGAGCCAGAGCACCACTAACACCCCCGACTGCCCCCAACCCCCTCTCTCCTCCAGCCCCTCCCCAGTGCAGTAAGAAGGAGCATGTGTGTATTCCTGCTGTCTGCTTCTCCCTGCCCCCCTCTCTCCTGTAGAATCCACACCAGCCCTGTTGAACAGAGCCCAGTGGCACACAAGCCTTTATCAGAGCACTGCCACTCCCCACACTGGATCAGTGTCTCACTGTTTCTAAATGACATGTGGGATTGGACACTGCACAGGACACTGGAGTGTTAGAGTGGCAATCAGATGAAACAGGAGCCTGGAGACGTGTCAGAAACATCAAACAGAGCTCTGACAAGCAGCACAGACTGCAGATATTAACACTGACCACAAGAGGGAGCCAGAGCACCACAGTAATAAGACAATGGAGACAGGCAGCTGTTACCTCCCCAGTCAGCCCAGTTCTCCCATTGTTAACACAAGGCACCTCACACCCAGTCATGAAACACTACAGTGTGAATAGACCCCTAAATGAATATATAGCAACATAAATGAATACATTCACAGACATTTATTTATTCGTTCATTTATTTATTTATTTAAATTTTGATGTAGAATATCCTCCATACAAAGGGAGTAGCCATACAATATTAAGATCTCAAAACACCACATACACCGCTGTTATTGCACAGTTCAAGACACAATGCACCACTGAACTTAAAAACAAAGTAAAATTAAATAAAATATACTATATATAAAAGGAATAACACACAAAAGGAAATGTACCACGCTGTGCAGACTGTGCCTTTAAGGCCCCATGCTGGCCTTGTTAACGATGACTGCTGATGATAAGAACATAAGGACATAAGAAAGTTTACAAACGAGAGGAGGACAAATAAAAGTGCCCCCTATTTTCTGTTCTGAATGCCCCTTTATCTAATCTCCATTTGTGACCCCTGGTCCTTGTTTCTTTTTCCATGTCAAAAAAGTCCCCTGGGTCGACATTGTCTATACCTTTTAGGATTTTGAATGTTTGAATCAGATCGCCGCGTAGTCTTCTTTGTTCAAGACTAAATAGATTCAATTCTTTGAGACTGTCTGTATACGACATGCCTTTTAAACCTGGGATAATTCTGGTTGCTCTTCTTTGCAATCTTTCTAGAGCAGCAATATCCTTTTTGTAACAAGGTGACCAGAAGTGAACACAATATTCTAGATAAGGTCTTACTTATGTATTGTAAAGTTATAACATTACTTCCCTTGATTTAAATTCAACACTTCTCACAATATATCCGAGCATCTTGTTGGCCTTTTTTATAGCTTCCCCACATTGTCTAGTGAAGACATTTCTGAGTCAACATAAACTCCTAGTTCTTTTTCATAGATTCTTTCTTCAATTTCAGTATTTCCTATATACAGACACTGACCACATTGTAGTGTTTAGATGACTGGGTGTGAGGAGACTTGTGTTAACAATGGGAGAACTGGGCTGACTGGGGAGGTAACTGCTGGCTATTTCAATTGTATTATTACTGTGTCATTACATTATGGACAGCAGTAGTGCTCTGGCTCCCTCTTGTGGTCAGTGTGAATGATGGCAGTGTGTGCAGCTTCAATTTCAGTATCTCCCATATGATATTTATAATGCACATTTTTATTGCCTGCGTGCAATACTTTACACTTTTCCCTATTAAATGTAATTTGCCATGTGTCTGCCCAGTTCTAAATGCTGTCTAGATCATTTTGAATGACCTTTGCTGCTGCAACAGTGTTTGCCACTCCTCCTATTTTTTTGTGTCATCTGAAAATTTAACAAGCTTGCTTACTGTACCAGAATCTAAATTATTAATGTAGATTAGGTATAGCAGATGACCTAATACTGATCCCTGTGGTACACCACTGGTTACCTCGCTCCATCTTGAGGTTTCTCCTCTAATCAGTACTTTCTGTTTTCTACATGTTAACCACTCCCTAATCCATGTGCATGCATTTCCTTGAATCCCTACTGCGATGAGGGTGACGCTGCCATTGTTTTACCTCACGCTGTACACGAGGACGTGTCGTCCGTTATCATGGCAGCTGAGGGGGAAACACACTTTTCAGCTTGATTGAACTGCTTTCGACTACAAGAGAAAATCTCACAGCAAGGAGCTCTAGAATCTCACATGGAGTGTCTTCCTTATGTGGAGACAGCAGTCATGTGGTGTAAGCACAGCTGGGCGACTTTCAAAGGAGAAATACAATTGCAGCGAGTCGGCCAGACCGGACCTGAACCGTATATGCAATAATTCACTTATTAATTCATTTTTCAATTCAATTCAATTCAATTATTAATTTATTTATTAATTCATATGTATGTATGTATGTATGTATTACCAGGTGCTGTGAGCTTTTCTTATTGCAGCTCGGCAGGGGGCGCTATTTCCCCACATATTTCTAATAATATCCTTGTAGCTCCAACTGGATTTTTTAAAAATTCTCACACATAGCAACTATGGAGGATATTCCATGCCAAAATTAAAAATAAATAAATAAACAAATAAAAAAATAGCTGCACTGACATTTATTTGTTTATTTCAATATTTATTTAATTAATTTATGTATTAATTAATAAATATCGAAATAAATAAATACCTAAATAATTATCGAAATAAACAAATAAGTAAAGGAATAAATGAATATTGAAATAAGCACATATTATTTATTGTTGTTAATGTTCTGCGTGTGTGGTGATGTATTGGTGTTTTGTTATTCATGTGTGAAGTGTAGGTGCTTTATTGATTATACGAGCACCGCTACTGTACTTCAGATTTTCAATGTATTATGGCTGGAGCTGTCCTATGTAACAGGTGCTGAAACCACATTCATTCATCTTCCAGGGACAGGTTTTCTGTTAGCCATTGTTTAAACTGCAAGCAAATGTGCATAATCACGCTCTTAAGAACAGGTGAGAGGCTTCTATACCTGTCCTGTTCTATGAAAAACAGGGAGTGTTCCACGCTATGGAGCCGACTGTAAAAGGAGTGCATGTATTAAAACAATATGGAAGCAACTGGTTTAACTTGCTGGGGTGACTAAACTTTTATTAGGTCATTGAATTACACAAAGTGGCTCAAAGGACAATATAAATCAATTAGAGACTCTCAACCAATTAAAACGCTGAGGTCATGAAGATGCCAATACATCTTTTAGGGGAGTTGTTCTGATCTTTACTCTTTGAAAATATTCACGGTAAGTTGAGTCAGCCGAGCCTGTCTCTTATGGCACAACCTTAAAATGAGAAAACACCAAACAGCACAAACTGCACTACACTCTGTGACCACAAGAGGGTAAGAGAGAGTAATAAAATGATGCTCTTTATTATTATTTGTATCATTATTTATTTCTTAGCAGAAGCCCTTATCCAGGGCGACTTACAATCGTAAGCAAATACATTTCAAGTGTTTCAGTACAAGTAATAATACAATAAGAGCAAGATAAATACAATTACTTTGGTTCAAGCAAGTACAAGTGTGACAAAATACAATTCAATAATACAGCAGATAACAGTGATAGTTACATCAGGGTATGATTAACTACAAAATACTACAGATAAAACACTTGGCAGATTACAGTACTCTGAAGTACAGGATTAAATGCAGTAAAATAGGGGGCAGATAAGAGCAAATTAAGCGCATTTAAGGAAGGGTGATAGTGTCCCAAGGGAAAAACAGAGGCGTTCTACAGGTGCTGTCTGAAGAGGTGAGTTTTAAGGAGGCGCTGGAATGTGGTCAGGGACTGGGCGGTGCTGACATCTGTAGGAAGGTCATTCCACCACTGCGGAGCGAGGGTGGAGAAGGAGCGGGCTCTGGAGGCAGGGGAGCGTAGAGGAGGTAGAGCCAGTCTTCTAGTGCAGACGGAGCGGAGAGGTCGAGTGGGAGTGTAGGGAGAGATGAGGGTCTGGAGGTAGCTGGGTGCAGTCTGGTCAAGGCATCTGTAGGCTAGTACAAGAGTCTTGAACTGGATGTGAGCGGTGATCGGGAGCCAGTGGAGTAGCGGAGTTGCGTGGGAGAAGCGAGGCAGAGAGAACACCAGGCGGGCAGCGGAGTTCTGGATGAGCTGGAGCGGACAGGTGGCAGATGCAGGGAGGCCAGCCAGGAGGGAGTTGCAGTAGTCTAGGCAGGAGAGTACCAAGGCCTGGACCAGGAGCTGGGTGGCGTAGTTGGTGAGGAAGGGTCGGATTCTTCGGATGTTGCTCAGGAAGAATCGGCAAGTGCGTAACAGAGTGGAGATGTGCTGGGAATAAGAGAGACAGGGGTCCAGGGTGACTCCGAGGTTCTTAGCAGAGGAAGAGGGAGAGAGTGTTGTAGATTCCAGAGGAACAGAAATAGAGAGATCAGAGGAGGGGAAGGAGGAGGGAAAGAAAAGGAGGTCAGATTTAGAGAGGTTGAGTTTAAGGTGATGTGAGTGCACCCAGGAGGAAATAGCAGACAGGTAGAGATACGGGAGGAGATGGTTGAATCAGAGGTGGGGAAGGAGAGGAAAATCTGAGCATCATCAGCATAGAAATGGAATGAGAAACCATAGGATGCGATGAGGGGGCCCAGGGAGCGGGTGTAGAGAGAGAGCAGGAGAGGACCCAAGACTGACCCTTGGGGGACTGTTGAGAGAGGGCGAGGTGTGGAGGTTGCTTCACGCCAGGTTACCTGGTAAGTGCGGTTGGAGAGGTAGGAGGAGAACCAGGCCAGAGCAGTGCCAGAGATCCCCAGGTCAGCAAGAGATGATAGTAGAATAGAGTGATCAACAGTGTCAAAGGCGGCAGAGAGGTCAAGGAGAATTAGGACAGAGGAGAGAGAGAGGCAGCTCGGGCAGACTTAAGTGAGTTGGTGACAGACAGGAGGGTGATTTTAGTGGAGTGAGCAGAGCAGAAGCCAGATTGGAGAGGGTCGAGCAGAGAGTGGTTGGATAGGAAAGCAGAGACCTGGCGGTGTACAGTCCGCTCGAGGGTTTTGGAGAGGAAGGGTAGGAGGGAGACAGGACGGTAGCTCTGGAGGGAGGTGGGTCGAGGGTAGGTTTTTTGAGGAGGGGAGTGATAAAGGCTTTTTGAAGGCAGAGGGAAAGAGACCAGAAAGAAGAGAGGTGTTGAAAAGGGAGTAGATGAAGGGAAGTAGAGCAGGAGCAGCCGCTTGAAAGAGGTGAGTGGGGAGGAGGTCCAGGGCACACGTGGTGGGTTTGTGACCCTGGAGCAGGGAGGAGAGGTCAGAGTCTGAGAGGGGCAAGAAGGTGGAGAAGGAGGGTGAGTTAGTAGGGGATGCAGTGGGTGTAGTTGTTGGAGCAGGAGGGGGTGCGGTGGAGGGAGTGGTGTTAAAGAGTTTGTGGATATCTGAGATTTTAGAAGAGAAGAAGGAGGCAAAGTCATCAGGGGAGATAGAGGAGGGATGAGGAGGGGGGAGGGTTTAGGAGGGAGGAGAAGGTAGAGAATAGTTTACATGGGTTGTTAGTGGAGGCTTGGATTACAGATTGGAAATAATTACATTTAGCAGAGGAGAGAGTAGAGACACATCTGAGCGTGTAACCTGTACACTGTGGCTCATGTTTGAACATGTTTTTTTTTTTATTTAATATTTTTATGCACATTCAATAGTTCAATAGTAACACATGTAATCAATGTGATGAGTTTTAAGTCTTACTCATGTTTAGAGAGAAATACATTTTACAGTGATTACATTGGGTCTTCACCTGTAACATATACTCTATACAACTGATTTAAAAAAAAAAAAAAAAAAAAAAAAATTATATTTCTTTCCAAGATTCTGACAATAATCATTTTTGTATTTTCACACAGATGGGGTAAGCCTGAGTTTGATGAAGTTGTAATGGAGGGCCTAATAGGATTTATATTGCTACAGAATTGTTTTGTCCAAGATAAGCATTTAATAATCAAAGTCTTTAAAATTATCTTGTTTTATCCTTTGCTATTTACAATATAGAACTGTAAGCAGTGTGATCCAAAGAGGTTAAATCAGACATTTGTGTGTGATGTCAAAACCTGTACACTGTAAAATATAGAATTTAAAGAAAATTGAGTTTTGAATTCTTCTTCTTCTTCTTCTTCTTCTTCTTCTTCTTCTTCTTCTTCTTCTTCTTCTTCTTCTTCTTCTTCTATCAAGTCTAAGAATGTAACAAGACTTCGTAAACACAATTTATTGTTGAATTGAAAACATATCTGCACACAAAACTGCAAATTTAAAAGATGCAACTACTAGCATGTGTTTAAAATCTGTTGCAAACGATTTAAGTTGAATTCTGAAACATCTTTTTTCAATATGTTAATAAGTTGAAATATGTCTCAACATACAAATTACAACAGCAACACCTTTCAAAGAAAAGCTGCAATAATGGAAACAAGTCTGTGGTTGCTGTGCAAAGGTTGCATCATTGTTTAAATCCACATTGATCTTCATCTATTACAATTCGAGACTATAACCACAGCCTATCTATCTATCAAAAAACAAAACGTAACATTGACCACAACTGAGACGAGTCCTTGGTTTTCATGTATGCGCTGCTGAAACACACAACACATGTTTGCACAGAGAGAGCAGCATGACTGCGCTGAGTGCATAAGAACAGGAAAGCCAGTCTTTCACACCCTGCCAGCGCTGGCCAGTGTGCACTCATCATCACCACAGTGCATCATTAAAGCAGGTCTTTGTGAAAAACAACAGCTTTAATAGTGCGTGGGGGTCTGTAGTGCAGTCTTATCAAATACCAATAAACGATACATTCCAGGTGTCAGACTTTTCATTTGGGATTGAATTAAAATGTAAATTATCCACGCAGCTCTCTTGTAGTGGAATGGTAAATCCCTTAAAAACCCAACAAAAACAAATGACACAACCTGATTGGTGGATGCAAAAGAACTGCTTTGAAATCACCTCCCCTAACATCATTGTTAATAATGCAAATGAATAAACAGGAGGGCAAAGGGGCGGGGCAAGTCTGTTTCCTAAATCCCATCACCTAGTCAATGAGTGACAGCTAACAAGGTGTGACATGTTTACTAAAATGGCCGCTGTAGGTAAGCGACAAGGTCTGAACATGTATTTGCTATTATGTCACTATTGTTTGTGAGTTTTCCACGCCCCCAGCTGGACAGTGTGAGCATTAAAATGGTATAGTTATTTATTTCTTAGCAGACACCTTTATCCAGGGCGACAATTGTTACAAGATATCACATTATTTCACATTATACATATATCACATTATTTTTACATACAATTACCCATTTATACAGTTGGGTTGTTACTGGAGCAATCTAGGTAAAGTACCTTGCTCAAGGGTACAACAGCAGTGTCCCCCACTGGGGATTGAACCCACAACCCGCCGGTCAAGAGTCCAGAGCCCTAACCACTACGCCACACTGCTGCTATTTAAGAGCTGAAAACAAGAAAAAGGTTCCAATTAAGCAAATGATCAGTTAAATTAAAGGGTCTGGTTCAGTATTTGAGAGCTCAGTTGGAATGAAAACTAGCAGACACAGGGGCTCCCCAGGACCGGGGTTGGGAACCACTGGTCTAGACCACTAGATGGCAGAAAAACCCTAATAATCAGAAATGTTGTGTTTTTTTTAACAATAGCAGTAGATGGCGCTGCTTCTTCATGTAATTTAATTTTGTGCAAAAAGTAAATGAAGTATAATTCGGGCTTCTGATCACACACACACACACACACGCACACGCACGCACACACACTCACATACACACACACGCACACACACGCGCACATACACATACACACCTTGTCCTTCTTGCAAAGGTTCTGGCAGGTAAACGGCATACGAATGAAGGGTCGCAGAAACTGAGCTTCAGCGACTGCAAGCTGTTTTCTCATAATTTCTAGTGTTTTTTTTTCTTTTTTTAAAGCAACACGTTCTTCATGTTGATGCTGTTGCACAATACATTTTCAAGATTAAGGTTAATTTTGCATAAAATATATATATTTTTCTTTGTTTTCAAGGTCAATTAACTCCTGGCTTCATTAACGGGTTTTCTTACTTGCTCTCCTACGTTTGCCATGTTGCAATTCCTCAGAAGTGTTTCTCTCAGGTGATACAACAGCCTCGTGTTCACTTACATCAGACTCCATTTCTAAAGGCACGTTGTCTTGCACTTCATCCCTCGGAGTGGAACACGAGGATAAGTCCCAGCAGCAGAGAATTCCTGTCCAAACACATCTATTCTTCCAGAGATGCCGTGCAAAGCTGCGGACCCCGATATATTGACAGCCTTTTCTTCTTCGGGGGTTCAGTTAATACAACAAATATGACTAGTTGCGGGAAAGTTCAATAACTCCATATAGAGAGGGGAGAGAGGAGAGGGGAGAGGGGAGAGAGGAAAGGGGAGAGTGGAGAGGGGAGAGGGGAGAGGGGAGTGGGGAGAGAGGAGAGAGGAGAGGGGAGAGGGGAGAGGGGAGAGAGGAGAGGGGAGAGATTAAAGGGGAGAGTGGAGAGGGGAGAGGGGAGTGCGGAGAGGGGAGAGAGGAGAGGGGAAAGGGGAGAGATTAAAGGGGAGAGTGGAGAGGGGAGAGGGGAGTGCAGAGAGGGGAGAGAGGAGAGGGGAAAGGGGAGAGTGGAGATGGGAGAAGGGAGTGGGGAGAGGGGAGTGGGGAGAGGGGAGAAGGGAGAGAGGAGAGAGGAGAGAGGAAAGGGGAGAGAGGAGAGAGAGGAGAGGGGAGAGGGGAGAGGGGAGAGGGGAAAGGAAAGAGGGGAGAGGGGAGTGGGGAGAGAGGAGAGAGAAGAGGGGAGAGAGGAAAGGGGAGAGGGGAAGTAGTTATGTTTTAATAAATTGATTTGTAAATTAGTTTTTCAGCATTTTGGCAAACTGCCCCATTTCCTGTGTTCACGAAACGGAAGCCATGTGCTGTATGTGGTAGTCATACTACAGGCCAAACTGTTTTTCATGTTTGCTAAATAAAATCGCCTTTTGCTTCTACTTTATTGACAAATATTTATTTTTCATTTTTTTTAAATGTAACTATTAGTTTTTTGGTAGCACTTCACAATATAGTGAACAAATAACTATGTAATTACTGTGTAATGTTATGGTAATAATCCAGTTGTTTTCTGTTATTTCATACTGTTGGAATAAGTAGGCAGTTCAATGGAAAGAGTCTTGTTTCCTGCTACAATTACACTGTAACAATTTGCTGTTGGTTGTCATCTTAAAGTGGTATTGTCATTAATGCAGTTACTGATTGCAATGAGAAACAGGCAGCAAATAAACAAACAGTTATTCAGTTGCAGTATTCCAGTCTATTCCAACAGTAGTTACAATGAAAGAACGGAAAACAATGGGTATTTACCCAGTAAAACTGGATTAGTATCATTAAATTACACAGTAATTACATGGTTATTTGCGCACTGTAATCTAAAGAGCTACCTTTTATATTATTTTACCTCCATCTTAAAAAAAAACTGTTTCTGTTTTTTGCTCTAAGCGAACAGCTATTTAGACCACGTATCTGTGTTTTAAACGTACCAATCAGACAGCATCACACGATGCACTTCAAGATCACTAGTTGAGCTGTATTTTCACGACGGTTTGGGGGAAACGCGCGTGAAGATCGGTTGCAGCAAATGGTAAGATTCATCGTGAAACCACAAGTACTACCTGTACCCTTGCTTTACTATAACTCGCTATTCTTTACAATGCTTCCCTATGCTTTATCATAACTCGCTATTCTTTACGATGCTTCCCTATACTTTACCACACCTCTCTGTGCTTTACAATGCTTCCCTATGCTTTACCAGACCTCTCTGCGCTTTACGATGCTTCCCTGTGCTTTATCATACCTCGCTATTCTTTACGATGCTTCCCTGTGCTTTACGCTTTCATTGTGATGTAATACGCTTTGCTATGATTTTACTGCGGGAGAATTCTACACGGTACAAACGGCCCCAGAGTGCTCCGCAGGTTTACACGCATCTAGCGTGCCGTCTGACGCCGAGAGCGCGTTTAAGTTTGTTGTCAAATTGACCTGCACATGACGTTAGTAACGTTTTCTGAATTGTTATCCGCTGTTTGTAAAGGAGAGAAAAAAAAAACAGCATGGTTCAAGTAGGCCTACGCTTTTCTATTGGTACCATCAAAAATACATCTTTCTTACAATTCTGTTTACTTGATCCAAAATGATACGTCATGGACCGTTTTTTTTTTTTCTTTATTATTATTATTATTATTATTATTATTATTATTATTATTATTATTATTATTATTATTATTATTATTTATTTCTTAGCAGAATAAATAAATACAGTCGTTTACAGTCGTAAACAAAAAAATACATTTCAAAATGTTTATAGTATGTATATACAGTAAAACCAACAACAACAGCACAATTCACACAGCCAGTACATGCAGGCCGCTGGTTTCTCTTGTGTTTTGCGGCTTACTTCTTCCTCTGGCCTGTACTCGCATGTATGTTTCTGCGTTTTGTAAAGTGAAATGGAAAATGTTGTTTGTTATGTCCGGAAGTTTACTGCCAGTAAAGACCTAGGCCTCGCGCTTCTAAATGCCACAACAGTTTTTGTTGCAACACCTTCAAAAGGTCTGCCTTCGCGAGACCAGTCAATGTATTAGCACTCAGTATAAAACAACATCTAAAGTAAGCAGCTAGTTCTGCAACACAACCCGAACCTCAGCATGACCCAATCGATAAGAATTTCAGGCAGCAGACATGCACCTGCAACTCGTCTATACATTTAATGTGATGTGATGTCTTATATGCAGTACAGTGTGTTTATTGCAATCACTTGAACAATAGATGGAATCATACAGCTAAATCGCGACATATCGTAACATATAATACATAAAATGTATTCAAGTATTTTAATGTTTACAATTGCATATCGTCTTGCAGTGTGTTTACAATGATTTAGCTTAAAAGGCTATTGTTTTGAATTGAAATTACGACTGGATTATGTATAAATAATAGTAATAATAATAATAATAATAATAATAATAATAATAATAATAATAATAATAATAATAATAATACATACATACATACATACATACATACATACATACATACATACATACATATTTTTAGGTTTTGCAGCAGTCAACATTGGTTTTGTTTGTATTTTCTTTGCTGATGTTTAAATTTGTATTACTTTTTACATAACTTAACGTTTTTAAAAGCAAAATAGACACAATGGTGAAAGACCGATGAGCATCAGATGCATTTAACCCAAATTCATGAATGTTTTAATTATGCACAAACAACCATCCTTTGTCCAAGGTTCAATTGCACCCAAATCATGTCCAAATAACACACACCGCTCACCCTCCTTTCCGGGGTCCAAGCTTCACTACAGTACAAGAACGGAGAAATAACATTAAAACTGACAAAGCAACTTATTCAAGAAATCCACACTTCAAAATAAAAACTACTCTACAATGTATTCATAGACCAAGACCTGGAATTAATAAACACACCTCCAACGATTCTCACTATATAATTTAAATATTGAATCTAAATCCAAAGTCCTTGTATTGATCTTGCTCTCAATTGTATTATTACTTGTACTGTGATTCTTGAAATGTATTTTTGTTTACGACTGTAAGTCGCCCTGGATAAGGGCGTCTCTAAGAAATAAATAATAATATATTGACATCGCCTCCACTGTTTATACTATGGTAAACCTTACAGGGTACAAACGGCCCCAGAGTGCTCAAGCACATCGGTTCAGTGTGCTATGCAGTGTAGCGCAACCTCACACTTTTTTGAACGGGTGATGGCACAAGCGCAATTGGTCCTGTGCGGGACAGGCTGGCGCTGTTACTTCTTTGTTTTTTATATGTTGAAATGCTGATGGCCGAATTTGTATTTTATTTTCTGTTTAGCTTGTCCGGGCCCCTGGCATCCCCGCCGTGGGCCTGCGTGCACCTGTATACGCCGTAAATAAATACTGTCAATATGTATAGATGGATTTTCTTAATAGTAATCGTCAAACTGTTTAACCAGAGTAGCTAAGCTTTATACTGCAAATCAAAATGCCTGAGAATTAAACATCATCCCATGCATCAGATTTTAGACTCGTCTTCAGGGTTCATTTTAATTGAATGTGTGAGAATTTATTTTTGACCAACACAATGTTAGCAAAATAAAATGCGATGCGTTTACACTGTAAACGTTTCAATCGGAAGTCATGCTACACGTTTACTTATTCTAACTGAATTGCTGATATATCCTCGGTCTCTGTAATCATTATTGCAAGACTCAACTCAATTGTTGTTTCATGTACTTCTTCCAAACCGGTCTATATTCTTTAAAGAAGAGCTGTCCGATAAGTGATAAAGAAACAAAAGGGGCTTGTGTGAAAATGTTAGACCGCCCTGTGGTTTAATCAGACATCTTCCATTAAATTATTCAATCACTAACGTGCCTATTTTGCCGATGTTATAAGATGTTCAGTTCCAGTGGTTTGATTTCATATGCACAACAAATCCAAGCAAAAAATTGGGTGTTCTAATAGATTTGCACGCGACTGTATGTGCGGCCTTTCTGGTTACCGGATGTTTATGTATTTGTTTAGACATAAATAACAGTAGACCATAACAATGTGATCTTGTGGTAGTGAAGGACCTTGCAGCGGGATCTGTATACAATATATGCACTTCCTGGCTTGTCTGTTGCAGCCCCTCTTCTTGCCCTGGTCACTGATACTGTCTGCAGTGCGGATAACACACACAACATCCTCGCCAGCCTTGCTGTGAACTTCCCACCATGCTGCTCCGGCTCATTCTGCTATTCTACACGCTGCAAGGTAAGCGTGGCTTTACTGTTTATATTCTAACATCGCACAACAAATGTGTGTTTCACTTTTATATTACTCTTGTATTTTGTATAATATTATTACTTACAGGCTATTTTTTGTTTCAATTGACCTATATGATTATTTTTGTACGGTGCGGTACAATTTATACAGAATACGATTTAAATGTATTATTTAATCAAAATATAAAACTTTCTACAGTTTGGTGTATTATTATTATTATTATTATTATTATTATTATTATTATTATTAGTAGTAGTAGTAGTAGTAGTAGTAGTAGTAGTAGTAGTAGTAGTAGTAGTAGTAGTAGTAGTATATAGATTGGGGTGTTTAAAAATATAAACAGTACCCGTTTTTCTTTTTTCCCGTTTCAGTTGCAGATGCAGGACTGTTCCAATACCCGCCCTTAGTCAGAGCCGAGGTCGGGAGCAGCGTCAATCTGACCTGTGATATCGAGGACACGAGTGGAAAGTGTTTCAGTGTCATCTGGTTCAAACTGCGGTCCACAAGCATCCCAACCCTGGAAACTTATCAAAGTGTCAGACCCGGTGGCAGCTTCGCAGGCAACGATATCGAGAAAACCTGTTCACTGAACCTAAACAACGCGCAGGTGAACGATTCCGGGACTTACTATTGCACTTTTATTAGGAGCTCAGCTATGTACACGGGCAATGGATCCACGTTAGTAGTACGAGGTCAGTAAGAAGCTATTGAATGAGTATGATGGTTTCTGAAATAATGTGTTATTTTGATGAAATATTGTTTTTGCTTTGGCCAGTGTGGTAATGATGCAAGCGAGTTAGAGGCTAAGGTGGGGAATAAATGTAATATCGTGTGTATCATCCACTGTCAATTATTTTTATGTTGTTTAAATCACCTACACAACTATAAATCTGACAGAAAAAGCTGCCTCCCAGTTCACGGAGCACAGGTCTATACAATGTTTTATTTACGTTCAAAGCACAGTTTTGTTAATGAACTGCAGACGGTTCTACAGAACGGGTTCCATAAGAAAAAGCCTATTGGTTCTATGATATACATCGCGTCAATACAAAGTACTGTGCTATGGGCTAAAGCCCTAAAGTAAAGTACTATGTTAAAGCACTGGGCTGTGCGCAAGACAGCATTTCTAATTAATAACGCTGAATAAATTGACTTGAATTGAATTGAATTGCAGACTTGAATTGAATTGCAGAACTGTAGTTTTCATAATGTGCTCAGTAGTATATAACCCCCCCCCCCCCCCTCCATTATCCAGCATGTTGTTCTTAATGTTTTATATATTCACATCGCTCTTATTGTTTCCAATACAGAACGCTCCGATGACCGCGCTTATATTGAAATCCTCACCCCTTCAGAGTCAGACGGCGAAGTCCAGTCCAGCGGCGCCGCTACTTTAGTGTGTCTGGTGTTCGGGGTATCCGAGCAGGCTCGTGTCTACTGGCTCATCGATCACGGACTGACCGTCTCCGGGTCCGGAGATTCCAGCGAATCCACTCCGGACTTTATCAGGAATCAGATCACCATTCCGGGCGAGGTCTGGAGCAGCGGGGCCGTGTGCACGTGTGTAGTGGAAACAGAGAGCGGACGCAATATGAGCAAAAGCGTGAGCAAAACCGGTAAGAGCATGAACATTTTATGTGATTATTTTTTTAAATTATTTATCCATAAATACATAAATAAAATAACATTATCTTATCGATATAGGTAATCTAAAGTACACCCCGATTTTTATAATGTAACCAGGTTTAAATTGCGATCACTTATGATAGATCCCTTTGGTAGAGCTATAAAGCTGTCTTGCTTTTAGAAATGTGTTTATCTAATGATCGATTACTAATGTTCAGCAAACATCGCATGCACACTTCAGGGTTGTCCACGAGTCGAATAGCCAGTGTAACACCCTTGAGAGAATTATCTTGTGCATATCAACTCCGCAGATGTGGAATTGTTAACATCCAATCATGAAGATGGAATCTGATCATCTTTCTCTGTGAATTGCTTAGACTCTTCTGCCAATGCTTCTCCTTCAGCCCACATTCACAAACTGATCTAGGTCTTATCGATTCAGTGCTTGACCTCTGTATGCAGCTGATTAAGTCTGAACCGCACATGTTTGTATTGTGTTGTTTATACTATGCGATTGTCCTGTGTAAATCTCCCGGTCAAATAAATAAATAAATAAATACATTGAAATGAGGTTATGTCTTGTTAAAGACACTTTTAAATATCGAGTAATGTTTTTGCAATGTAAATCAAGTAAGAAATTCTGTTTTTGTATTTAGATACTTGTACTGTAATGTATTTATTTTTAACTTCAGCGTACAGTGCAGTGTATTAATATTGAATATGAATATCATTAACACTCAGGCAGGACCATTTCTGATGCGTTAGACAGCGCGCCTACTGGGTAATAAACTAAAACAAGCGCCCGTTCAAATAAAGCGGGAGCGAAGAACCGTCTCTGAAAGAGGATCTTGAAAATGATCAGAATTGTGAAGGCGCCGCATCTTCTTGTG
The DNA here is from genome assembly GCF_902713425.1 of Acipenser ruthenus. Classification (NCBI taxonomy): domain Eukaryota; kingdom Metazoa; phylum Chordata; class Actinopteri; order Acipenseriformes; family Acipenseridae; genus Acipenser; species Acipenser ruthenus. Next base: position 9,600,782 of record NC_081220.1, read on the forward strand.
CCTCTTAATGCATCCCTCGTGTCGGCAGCACTATTGTACTGAAGCGGTATACAGTACCGGTGCGCGGTTCTCTTTTCACCTGTTTAACTGTGTTACAGGGAGCGGTGCGTGTCCACTCTTCCTCTATGGGTCGCTGGCGGCAGCTTCATTTCTTCTGATTACTCTGTTAATTACACTGGTATTATGCTATCGAAGACAGAATAAACCAGGTAACCTTTCCATGTGTATTATTAACAAGCTATTCGAAATAGAGCAAAACCACGAATGATTTATGAGTAAATTAATATTTGGTTTCTCTTTTCTTTCCTTTTTTATAACCAAACAGATGCGTACTTGGCAAATAAACCGTAAGTATGTATTTAAATATCAGCCCACACCGAATAATGTATTTATTTATGTATCTATTTAGTTATTGTAAACTTATACAATTATGAAATATAACCCATTTACCACGAAATAATGCGAAGTATTTGGTTTGTCTTTTTTTTTTTTAAACGGACTGAATCCTAATCGATTGGTAGATGTATGTTTTACGCATGTATGTGTTTTATTTATCACAGGTTCCATGAATATTGAAGGCAGAGTTCATATTGTTCACATTCACTTTTCTGATAGACCTTTCGGATAGTATTTATAATATGATACCATGTTGATTCTTGTTTTGAACCCACAGATCGATTTATTCCGAGATTCGCGTTACAGGGAGGGCGCCAGACAAACAAATAGCAGGTATTACAAACAAGCCACTGGCGATTCCTGGTTTACATAGCCTTCTAATTAGGTTTTTTCAAAATCAAAATGATGTTTAAAATGATAATTTTTCACAGGGCAACGTGAAAACACCGGTTCTGGAGGAAGGCACGCCAGACCAAAGATAAGAGCAGCGGTACAGTATTATTATTATTATTATTATTATTATTATTATTATTATTATTATTATTATTATTATTATTATTGCGCCATTTTATTATTAGGTCTAAATACATATATACAACACACATGCATATATACATGAATACAATTCCATCTTAACTCAAATATTATGAATTCATGATAATCTCACACGGCTTCTTTTGAACAGACCTATATATATATATATATATATATATATATATATATATATATATATATATATATATATATATATATATATATATATATTTATTTTTTTTTTCTACATGTCAATTCTATATGTACAGCAACACGACGATTTTTCCCCCTCCTAGCAGGTCCGTGATGATGTGCAGTACGCCAGTCTGCAGTTCGAGGCGCGCGGGCGACAGAAATGAAGACCGGGGCTGGACAGATTATTAGAAACACCTGTGTCATGTAGCACACACTTCTGTGTAACTGCACTGTCCCTCCTAGAACTGAATAATTTGATATGCAAAAAGAAGCACCGCTTTGCATTATAGATGAATGTATTCATTATATATGTTTAATAATATCAAAATAATTAAAAGTATCCAATGTAATCCACCTTTGAAATAATTGAAATACCCAATACAATAAGCATCATATCCTCATAAATTTCCTTGTTAAAAACATTTTACAAATATTTACAATTATTTATTTTATAAAAGCCGTAGATTTGCTGTATAGCACAATTCTTAAAACTCTCAAAATGACTTTTTTATGATTGTAGTTCATTAAACGCTTTTGAAAATAATTTGTATTTATAGGATTTACATCCAGTGTATGGGTCTCTAATGTTACAGGAAGTACCTGGGAGTACACTCTGAGTTACTGCAAGTGAAATGCATGGTGTGTTCCCAGTAAAGCTGGAGCAGCATCTAAAGCAGTTCAGCCTGAGAAAAGATTGAAAGAGTCACTATATGACCTCTTGCAACGTGTTGTTTGCAATGCAGAGAATAAGACGCGGCGATTCTTTTTCTTGGGTTTGCATGTATTTCTCAAGCTCGCTCTCGCTCTCGCTCTCTCTCTCTCTCTTTCACACACACACATACACACACAAATGCTTTACTTTTCTTTTTAAACAGCTGAAGAAGGGCTTTTGCCCTGAAAATATATATTTTTAAAATCTTTGAAATCTTTTGTGTACATTAAAAAAAAAACTTTTCTTTATATTATATATATATATATATATATATATATATATATATATATATACACACACACACACACACACACACACACACACACACACACACACACACACACACGACAAACCTTTTGTTATGCAAATCACTAAAATGATCCAATATTATGTCAGAATTGTTTTAGCGCCCTCTAGCGGCTACTAAATCCGATGTCCATTAAAGCTCTTGATCTGGACCTACTCTACCTGTTGGTAGGCTAGTAGTTACTTACTGGCCCATTCCTGTGGGATGATTTTTGCTTGATAAAGTCCCATTGAATCGACTGATCTCAATCAGATCGGGTGCAATATAGCTTTTACTGTCCCTGGTTTCATATTCGAAATGTCTCATTTATTTATTCAGTGGATCAGGCAATGTAGTTATCAAACTTGAGCTTTGAAGCAAGCTTCATGTTTTTATCCAGTTTCATTTAATTAGCCCACAGGTCTCTAATGAAACTCGCATATTTGGTTTGTCTTTCAGGTGTTAAGATGTAGGGAGGGAAACTTTCCTCGGAATTAATTCTTAAGAATATTTTTAACATCAATACACTCCATGTATTTTCTTTTGGTTCCCACAGCCAAATACAAACTTAAGTACTGTGACCCACTCTGCAATAATATAAATATATAACACATGGATGAGGACTATTTGCATCGCGAACCATGTGGGATAATACCGCAGCAGTTACGTCAAAATGTCATATTCTAGAAGATTATACATGACCTTTCAAACAGAAAATGTCTCGTTTTCAATCGCTCGACAACACTCACAATTCGTGGTTTTTAGGCACTTTTAACAAATCTGTCTGAAGATTTACAATCATCCTCATAAAACCTAGATGAAATTATTTCCTGAAACTGACTGACAATTCTATTATTCTCTCTCCGTGTTTTCTGGATACACAGTTACATTTTTAAACAATATTTTTTTATTTATATGTCACGCGATTACATTTCGTTTCCCGCCAAAACTGTAAGAAAGAGGGAGGGGGTGGAGAGAAGCAGGGTGGAAGGAGATATGTTAGTGACAATGAAAGGGTGAGGAAAACAGCGAGCTTCAGCAATGATGGGGTGTCTATATGTTTTACAGTGATGAAGAGACTGTCCGGTTTCCAAAAATTTATATTCTCAAACACGAACAACATTCAGCTCCCAACAGATAAGCATTCAGCTGTAACATGGAACTGCGCTCTTTTTTAATGACTCCCCCTGCACTTCCTCTCCCGCACATTCAACACGGGAAATACATTTGCGCTTCAATGACATCACTATTGCTATTGTAACAAAGTCTAGTTACATAAAATGTCCACTAGATGGTAGCAGTTACAGATTCACTTAATCATGTGTTAACCTTGAAGACCCTCCACTCCCCTTGTGTTCCTAACATTGACGTTGTACAGTGCTTAAATTTAAAGTTATCCGAGTACAGAATCCTTACTAGATCTTAGACTGAAATACAATCAAATTATTCGCAGTAAGGCTCATTTTGTGTTTAATCTATCCCCTTCAGTTACATTTCAGTCACTGTTTACATGAGCTTTATGGAGTAAGAAAAAACATCAATGAATTATACATTCTAGCATAGATGAGAAATATAACATGATACAATGATACATGCCATGACATGATGTATTATACACACCTGTTTCATGTAAATTACAGTCTTGCAATCTGCTTCCGTGTTGGGTGCCTCTGCTTGATTGACTTGCGTTCTTGTTGCCTTGGCAACTGCTAATGCTGCTCTGCTATTGCAGAGGAGGCGTGACATAGCAAGGGAACTTCATGTGGCGAGAGAGAGAGAGAGTTTGAGTTTTAAATCCCTTTATTTAAACAAAGGCTTACTTCTTCCTCTGGCCTGTACTCGCATGTATGTTTCTGTGTTTTGTAAAGTGAAATGGAAAATGTTGTTTGTTATGTCCGGAAGTTTACTGCCAGTAAAGACCTAGGCCTCGCGCTTCTAAATGCCACAACAGTTTTTGTTGCAACACCTTCAAAAGGTCTGCCTTCGCGAGACCAGTCAATGTATTAGCACTCAGTATAAAACAACATCTAAAGTAAGCAGCTAGTTCTGCAACACAACCCGAACCTCAACATGACCCAATCGATAAGAATTTCAGGCGGCAGACATGCACCTGCAACTCGTCTATACATTTAATGTGATGTGATGTCTTATATACAGTACAGTGTGTTTATTGCAATCACTTGAACAATAGATGGAATCATACAGCTAAATCGCGACATATATTTTAATGTTTACAATTGCATATCGTCTTGCAGTGTGTTTACATGCTTTACCTTAAAAGGCTATTATTCTGAAATGAAATTACGACTGGATTATGTATAAATAATAATAATAATAATAATAATAATAATAATTATAATAATAATAATAATAATAATAATAATACATACATACATACATACATACATACATACATACATACATACATACATACATACATACATACATACATATTTTTAGGTTTTGCAGCAGTCAACATTGGTTTTGTTTGTATTTTCTTTGCTGATGTTTAAATTTGTATTACATTTTACATAACTTAACGTTTTTAAAAGCAAAAAAGACACAATAGTGAAAGACCGATAAGCATCAGATGCATTTAACCCATATTCATGAATGTTTTAATTATGCACAAACAACCATCATTTGTCCAAGGTTCAATTGCACCCAAATCATGTCCAAATAACACACACCGCTCACCCTCCTTTCCGGGGTCCAAGCTTCACTACAGTACAAGAACGGAGAAATAACATTAAAACTGACAAAGCAACTTATTCAAGAAATCCACACTTCAAAATAAAAACTACTCTAAAATGTATTCATAGAGCAAGACCTGGAATTAATAAACACACCTCCAACGATTCTCACTATATAATTCAAATATTGAATCTAAATCCAAAGTCCTTGTATTGATCTTGCTCTCAATTGTATTATTACTTGTACTGTGATTCTTGAAATGTACTTTTGTTTACGACTGTAAGTCGCCCTGGATAAGGGCGTCTGCTAAGAAATAAATACTAATATATTGACATCGCCTCCACTGTTTATACTATGGTAAACCTTACAGGGTACAAACGGCCCCAGAGTGCTCAAGCACATCGGTTCAGTGTACTATGCAGTGTAGCGCAACCTCACACTTTTTTGAACGGGTGTTGGCACAAGCGCAATTGGTCCTGTGCGGGACAGGCTGGCGCTGTTACTTCTTTGTTTTTTATATGTTGAAATGCTGATGGCCGAATTTGTATTTTATTTTCTGTTTAGCTTCTCCGGGCCCCTGGCATCCCCGCCGTGGGCCTGTGTGCACCTGTATACGCCGTAAATAAATACTGTCAATATGTATAGATGGATTTTCTTAATAGTAATCGTCAAACCGTTTAACCAGAGTAGCTAAGCTTTATACTGCAACTCAAAATGCCTGAGAATTAAACATCATCCCATGTATCAGATTTTAGACTCGTCTTCAGGGTTCATTTTAATTGAATGTGTGAGAATTTATTTTTGACCAACACAATGTTAGCAAAATAAGGATGCGATGCGTTTACACTGTAAACGTTTCAATCGGAAGTCATGCTACACGTTTACTTATTCTAACTGAATTGCTGATATATCCTCGGTCTCTGTAATCATTATTGCAAGACTCAACTCAACTGTTGTTTCATGTACTTCTTCCAAACGGGTCTATATTCTTTAAAGAAGAGCTGTCCGATAAGTGATAAAGAAACAAAAGGGGCTCGTGTGAAAATGTTAGACAGCCCTGTGGTTTAATCAGACATCTTCCATTAAATTATTCAATCACTAATTTGCATATTTTATAAGATGTTATAAGATGTTCAGTTCCAGTGGTTTGATTTCATATGCACAACAAATCCAAGCAAAAAAAAAAGGATGTTCTAATAGATTTGCACGCGACTGTATGTGCGGCCTTTCTGGTTACCGGATGTTTATGTATTTGTTTAGACATAAATAACAGTAGACCATAAAAATGTGATCTTGTGGTAGTGAAGGACCTTGCAGCGGGATCTGTATACAATATCTGCACTTCCTGGCTTGTCTATTGCAGCCCCTCTTCTTGCCCTGGTCACTGATAGTGTCTGCAGTGCGGATAACACACACAACATCCTCGCCAGCCGTGCTGTGCACTTCCCACCATGCTGCTCCGGCTCATTCTGCTATTCTACACGCTCCAAGGTAAGCGTGGCTTTACTGTTTATATTCTAACATCGCACAACACATGTGTGTTTCAGTTTTATATTACTCTTGCATTTTGTATAATATTGTTATTTACAGGCAATTTTTTGTTCAATTACTATATGATTATTTGTATACGGCGCGGTACAATTTATACAGAATACGATTTAAATGTATTATTTAATCAAAATATAAAACTTTCTACAGTTTGGTGTATTATTATTATTATTATTATTATTATTATTATTATTATTATTATTATTATTATTATTATTAGTAGTAGTAGTAGTAGTAGTCGTAGTAGTAGTATATAGATTGGGGTGTTTACAAATATAAACAGTACCCGTTTTTCTTTTTTCCCGTTTCAGTTGCAGATGCTTCAACAGTGTCTGCCACTCCTCCTATTTTTGTGTCGTCTGCAAATTTAACGAGTTTGCTTAATATATCAGAGTCTAAATCATTAATGTAGATTAGGAATAGCAGAGGACCTAATACTGATCCCTGTGGTACACCACTGGTTACCTCACTCCATTTTGAGGTTTCTCCTCTATAAAACTTTCTACAGTTTGGTGTATTATTATTATTATTATTATTATTATTATTATTATTATTAGTAGTAGTAGTAGTAGTAGTAGTATATAGATTGGGGTGTTTACAAATATAAACAGTACTCGTTTTTCTTTTTTCCCGTTTCAGTTGCAGATGCAGGACTCTTCCAATACCCGCCCTTAGTCAGAGTCGAGGTCGGGAGCAGCGTAAACTTGACCTGCGATATCGAGGACCTGAGTGGAAAGTGCTTCACTGTCATCTGGTTCAAACTGCGGTCCAACAGCATCCCGACCCTGGAAACATATCAAAGTGTCAGACCAGGTGGCAGCTTCGCAGGCGACGAAATCGAGAAAACCTGTTTCCTGAACCTAAACAACGCGCAGGTGAACGAATCCGGGACTTACTATTGCGCTTTTATTAGGAGCTCAGCTATGTACTTGGGCAATGGATCCACGTTAGTAGTACGAGGTCAGTAAGAAGCTATTGAATAAGTATGATGGTTTCTGAAATAATGTGTTATTTTGATGAAATATTGTTTTTGCTTTGGCCAGTGTGGTAATGATGCAAGCGAGTTAGAGGCTAAGATGGGGAATAAATGTAATATCGTGTGTATCATCCACTGTCAATGTCGGACATGGTTTGCGCTTGAAGGCAACTTTGACGCAATGTCCAGTAAAATTCTTTATAAAATGCGTAACAGTCTATTTTAACTGAGTGTAAATTTGCCAGTTTGCAATAGTGTTTCCGGTAAATTTGCAGACATTTAGTCGGGTTCGGTTACATTGCTTCGTTTTCCCGTCTGCTGGCTGAAAACAGTGAAGTTGTCCGATTCAAACTATTTCTATGTTGTTTAAATCACCTACACAACTATAAATCTGACAGAAAAAGCTGCCTCCCGGTTCACGGAGCACAGGTCTAGTTTTATTTACGTTCAAAGCACAATTTTGTTAATGAACTGCAGACGATTCTACAGAACGGGTTCCATAAGAAAAAGACTATTGGTTCTATGATATACATCGCGTCAATACAAAGTACTGTGCTATGGGCTAAAGCCCTAAAGTAAAGTACTATGTTAAAGCACTGGGCTGTGCGCAAGACAGCATTTCTAATTAAAACGCTGAATAAATTGACTTGTACAACATTGCATAACTGTAGTTTTCAAAATGTGCTCAGTAATAAACACCCCCCCCTCCCCCCTCCCCATTATCCAGCATGTTGTTCTTAATGTTTTATATATTTAATGTCGCTCTTATTGTTTCCAATACAGAATGCTCCGATGACCGCGCTTATATTGAAATCCTCACCCCTTCAGAGTCAGACGGCGAAGTCCAGTCCAGCGGCGCCGCTACTTTAGTGTGTCTGGTGTTCGGGGTATCCGAGCAGGCTCGTGTCTACTGGCTCATCGATCACGGACTGACCGACTCCGGGTCCGGAGATTCCAGCGAATCCACGCCGGACTTTATCAGGAATCAGATCACCATTCCGGGCGAGGTCTGGAGCAGCGGGGCCGTGTGTACGTGTGTGGTGGAAACAGAGAGCGGACGCAATATGAGCAAAAGCGTGAGCAAAACCGGTAAGAGCATGAACATTTGATGTGATTATTTTTTTTAATTATTTATCCATAAATACATAAATAAAATAACATTATCTTATCGATATAGGTAATCTAAAGTACACCCCGATTTTTATAATGTAACCAGGTTTAAATTGCGATCAATTATGATAGATCCCTTTGGTAGAGCTATAAAGCTGTCTTGCTTTTAGAAATGTGTTTATCTAATGATCGATTACTAATGTTCAGCAAACATCGCATGCACACTTCAGGGTTGTCCACGAGTCGAATAGCCAGTGTAACTCCCTTGGGAGAATTATCTTGTGCATATCAACTCCGCAGATGTGGAATTGTTAACATCCAATCATGAAGATGGAATCTGATCATCTTTCTTTCTCTGGTTTTAAGATCGTCTCTGTGAATTGCTTAGACTCTGCTGCCAATGCTTCTCGTTGAGCCCACATTCACAAACAGATCGAGGTTTTATCGATTCAGTGCTTGACCTCTGTATGCAGCTGATTAAGTCTGAACCGCACATGTCTGTATTGTGTTGTTTATACTATGAGATTGTCCTGTGTAAATCTCCCGGTCAAATAAATAAATAAATAAATACATTGAAATGAGGTTATGTCTTGTTAAAGACACTTTTAAATATCGAGTAATGTTTTTGCAATGTAAATCAAGTAAGAAATACCGTTTTTGTATTTAGATACTTGTACTGTAATGTATTTATTTTTAACTTCAGCGTACAGTGCAGTGTATTAATATTAAATATCAATCTCATTAACACTCAGGCAGGACCATTTCTGATGTGTTAGACAGCGCTGCTACTGGGTAATAAACTAAAACAAGCGCCCGTTCAAATAAAGCGGGAGCGAAGAACCGTCTCTGAAAGAGGAGCTTGAAAATGATCAGAATTGTGAAGGCGCCGCATCTTCTTGCGCCTCTTAATGCATCCCTCGTGTCAGCAGCACTATTGTACTGAAGCGGTATACAGTACCGGTGCGCGGTTCTCTTTTCACCTGTTTAACTGTGTTACAGGGAGCGGTGCGTGTCCACTCTTCCTCTATGGGTCGCTGGCGGCAGCTTCATTTCTTCTGATTACTTTGTTAATTACACTGGTAATATGCTATCGAAGACAGAATAAACCAGGTAACCTTTTCATGTGTATTATTAACAAGCTATTCCAAATAGAGCAAAACCACTAATAATTTACGAGTAAATTAATATTTGATTTCTCTTTTCTTTCTTTTTTTTTACCAAACAGATGCGTATTTGGCAAATGAACCGTAAGCATGTCTATTTAATATCAGCCCAAACAGAATAATGCATTTATTTATATATCTATTGTTATTGTACTTATACAATTATGAAATATAACCCATTTACCACGAAATAATGCGAAGTATTGATAGACCTTTCGTGGCAGCAGTGTGGAGTAGTGGTTAGGGCTCTGGAATCTTGACCGAAGGGTTGTAGGTTCAATCCCCGGTGGGGACACTGCTGCTGTACCCTTGAGCAAGGTATTTTACCTAAATTACTCCAGTAAAAACCCAACTGTATAAATGGGTAATTGTATGTATAAATAATGTGATAACTTGTAACAATTGTAAATCGCCCTGGATAACGGCATCAGCTAAGAAATCAATATTAATATTTGTTTTTTTCTTTTTAAACGGACTGAAGGCTAATCGATTGGTAGATGTATGTTTTACGCATGTATGTGTTTTAACTATTTATCACAGGTTCCATGAATATTGAAGCTAGAGTTCATATCGTTCACATTCACTTTTCTGATAGACCTATCGGATAGAATTTATAATACGATACCATGTTGATTCTTGTTTTGAACCCACAGATCGATGTATTCCGAGATTCGCGTTACAGGGAGGGCGCCAGACAAACAAATAGCAGGTATTACAAACAAGCCCCAGGCGATTCCTGGTTTACATAGCCTTCTAATTAGGTTTGTTCAAAATCAAAATGATGTTTAAAATGATCATTTTTCACAGGGCAACGTGAAAACACCGGTTCCGGAGGAAGGCACGCCAGACCAAAGATAAGAGCAGCGGTACAGTATTATTATTATTATTATTATTATTATTATTATTATTATTATTATTATTATTATTATTATTATTGCGCCATTTTATTATTAGGTCTACATACATATATACAACACACATGCGTATATACATGAATACAATTACATCTTAACTCAAATATTATATTTTCATTATAATGAATTAATATGAATTCACAATAATCTCACACGGCTTCTTTTGAACAGACCTATATATATTTTTTACATGTCAATTCTATATGTACAGCAACACGACGATTTTTTCCCCTCCTAGCAGGTCCGTGATGACGTGCAGTACGCCAGTCTGCAGTTCGAGGCGCGCGGGCGACAGAAATGAAGACCGGGGATGGACAGATTATTAGAAACACCTGTGTCATGTAGCACACACTTCTGTGTAACTGCACTGTCCCTCCTAGAACTGAATAATTTCATATGCAAAAAGCAGCACCGCTTTGCATTATAGATGAATGTATTCAATACATATGTTTAATAATATAAAAATAATTAAAAGTACACAATGTAATCCCTCTTTGAAATAATTGAAATACCCAATACAATAAGCATCATATCCTCATGAATTTCCTTGTTAAAAACATTTTACAAATATTTACAATTATTTATTTTATAAAAGCCGTAGATTTGCTGTATAGCACAATTCTTAAAACTCTCAAAATGACTTTTTATGATTGTAGTTCATTAAACGCTTTTGAAAAGAGTTTGTATTTATAGGATTTGCATCCAGTGTATGGGTCTCTAATGTTGCAGGAAGTACTTGGGAGTACACTCTGAGTTACTGCAAGTGAAATGCATGGTGTGTTCCCAGTAAAGCTGGAGCAGCATCTAAAGCAGTTCTGCCTGAGAAAAGATTGAAAGAGTCACGGTATGACTTCTTGCAACGTGTTGTTTGCAATGCAGATAATAAGACGAGGCGATTCTTTTTCTTGGGTTTGCATGTTTTTCTCAAGCTCGCTCTCGCTCTCTCTCTCTCTCTCTCTCTCTCTCTCTATCTCTCTCGCTCTCGCTCTCTCTCTCTCTCACACACACACACACACAAATCCTTTACTTTTCTTTTTAAACAGCTGAAGAAGGGCTTTTGCCCTGAATATACTAAAGTAGAGTGCTCTGCAGTGTTGAGAGTGGAGTTTTCTTTCCTATACTATTAAAGCACTCTGCAGTGTTGAGAGGTGAGTTCTCTTTCCTATACTACTAGAGAGTTCTGCAGTGTTGAGAGTGGAGTTCTCTTTCTTATACTGCTAGAGCGCTCTGCAGTGTTGAGAGTGGAGTTCTCTTTCCTATAGTACTAGAGCGCTCTGCAGTGTTGAGAGTGGAGTTCTCTTTCCTATACTATTAGAGCGTTCGCAGACGCTGGACAGTGGTACCACCTAGTGATGAAATATAGGAAGTGCCGCTCATATTGTAATAGACAATTCTTTATATATTAATATATACAGGCACACAAAAAAGAAATGCATATGTGTTTCTGAAATATCAGCTAAATAAATCCGTTGCACAAAAACAAATTATTATATTTTTTTTCTTACATACAGCACAGATATATACATATCTAAGATAGTATTTCTCTTAAGTGTACAGACATGATCTGTAGCTTTGCTTCAAAAAACAAAACCATATTCTTATTTAAAATCGGATAACATGATGAAGATAACACAATAAATTAATATTGAGAGAGAGCGAGAGAGAGAGAGCGAGATAGAGAGAGAGAGAGTGAAAGAGAGAAACAACCAATCATACTAATAGCAATGTATATTATTAAAACAATTCTGTAAAGCTTTTTTGTGTATATATTTATATAAAATGATTTAGGAATACTACAGACAGTAAACTTTATTAAAGTAATTGTTTTTTGTGGTTATTTTGGTACGTTCAAAAAAATCTGCATCACCATAATTTCAATTGAATCCCACAGTGTCAGATACCTGGCATGTATGCATTTTGGATGTCTCCTGTTATAAATCAGCCAGTCGTATAATAGCTTCTATCCCAATAGTGCAGAACATTGTTACACCCCCTCCCCATAACCCTCACCCCCCACCCCCCACCCAAATAAATTGTCTTATTTCCATCCCTGTAGATAGATAGTATTTGATTGAAGAAGGCAGTGTGGGCCACAGACTAGGCTGCTCTCACAGGAAACACCTCTGCCTGTTGCTCCCCTGGTGGCTGTGCTGAGTCCCTGCATCCTGCCACTGCTGACACACCTCCTCGCCCTCTGCTGGACGCGCCTAGAACTGCGCGCCAGGCTGATTAGACTCCCCTGCACAGACATAGAGAGAGAGACAGAGCTCAAATTGAACGACAAACGAAGACAGTGAGAAACACTTCTAGTCTAATTAAATCAGTCATTGGATTTATTAGAGTACCAGGAATGGCAATAAGACTCCTATTGCACAGCAGTTTCACCCATTCCATGTTTTACTACTACCAGCTTGACTAGGTGTGTTTAGGTAACAGAAAGTCATCTTTAATCAATTGGAGCTTTTCCTGCTGTTGTGCTCCTCGTTTGTGGAACTCTATTCTGCTTGACGTCATCAGGCAGGTCGAAGCATTGGATCCTTTTAAATCTCAATTGAAAACATACTTTTTAATGTGCTTTTATATAATTGGTTGTAACTGGAGTTAATTAATTTATGTTGTTAATTAAAAAAAAAGTTAATTCTTAAAACATTTTTTAATTAAAAAAAAACAGAAGATCTGGAAAAATATATTGTGACAATGCAGGGATGGAAATAAGACTTGCACAGCAGTTTCACCCATTCCAGATCTTACTACCAGCTTGATTATCCCCAGTGTGTAGAGGTAACAAGCTCAGGTGTGTCTTATTATTAAGCTCATAGTGAAACCAAGAATGGATCACACTGATAGGCAATGGGAGCCTTCTTTTCATCCCTACGTCTGGAGCAAAAGAGAGTTCACTGACGAGGGCCGGCCACTAGGGGAGATAGTGAACCAGGTAAGAGTACCTCTCTCAGCCTCTAGATGTCTCTCTCTGCAGAACCTCTCTCAGCCTCTAGATGTCTCTCTCTCTGCAGAACCTCTCTCAGCCACTAGGTGTCTCTCTCGCTGCAGTACCTCTCTCAGCCTCTAGGTGTCTCTTCCTCTCTCTCAGCCCCTAGATGTCTCTCCCTTTCTCTCTGCCTCTAGGTATCTCTCTCAAATTCAAATTCAAATTCAAACCGGCTTTATCAGCATGACAGGAGTGATCCAGTGTTGCCAATGCTTTTCATCACACATGTTACATAAAATAAACACACAATATCAATCCCTCCCCCTCCCTCCTTCTTAACAGGATGTAAACAATATAATTCATCATAATAATATATCTGTGTTGCAGTGTTTCTGGCAGGCAGTGACAAGGCAAGACAGCCTAATACACAGGAGGCCACTGGGTGCAAACCCAGTACATCACGCTCTTCAGAGCCAGATCTCTTTACCAAAGAGACAGGCTCTCTCTTGCAAGAGCTGTTACACACTTGCGATAGTTTCAGTGCAATTCCTCATTTTCACCACAGGGGGGAGTCTTGTACCGCTTTAAAAAAAAAAAAAAAAAATATGGCACTTCTTTTGTGCAAATAAAAATCGAATGCAAAAACAGAAATAAAATAATAATAAAAAACCCCTGTGGACAGCAGACTCTGACCTGCAGTTTATCAAACCGCAACAGACTTGCGTTCTTTGTTTTAGTTCCGTCTTTCTGTTTCATTTATTATACAGCTGCCATAAAACAACAGAACCACTGTGATATAAAAAAGGCTTAACCTATAAATTGCATTGATAAGACTGAATTGCTGTGCGTGCATGGGTGTGTGCGTGCGCGTGCGTGTGTGTGCGTGTGCATGTGTGTGTGCGTGCATGTGTGTGTGTACCTGCGTGCAGGGCCAGATTAACGCAGGAGCATTAGGGGCTGCAGCCCAGGGCTTCAGATTTTGAGGAGCCCTAAAACATATATATATATATATATATAATTTATAATACAATATCTAAAACATAAATAGGTAGCGTGTGACTGTATGGATCCTGCGATTAAGTCACGTGCCACTTTTATCAGGTGTGCTGCGGCGCGAACGTGACGCAGATCAGAACCTGTAAATATCTGACAGAGCAGCACCCAGGAAGTGTGAGAGCGTTGTGTATGAGTGTTGTTTTATTAGATTTCTATGTAGCTCGTGTTTTGTGATACATATACTTATATTTACTGCTTTTTCCATCCAGCTGAAGAAGCATTTGTAGTCCGAAACATCCTGATTTAGAATTGATTTTTGTATCAATTATTCACATTATGTACCGACATGACCTTTTTCTTTTTTTGTGATCCTTTTGGCACACAGCAGTTTTCCTTTTTCATATATTATTAAGTATATGTATATTTGTATGCAAGCTCTTTATAAAGTAATCTTGGTCAGTCAGTCAGTGAGATTGACTTCTGTCTGCATGTCTGTCTGTCTCAGATTGACCCCAGTGAGCTCACCCTCCTCCACACCCTGAGGAAGATGAGTCTATACCCTGTTTATTTAGCAGGTCCTCATACTGTGATACAGCCATCCTGAAATGTCTTTGTATCAGAAACAGCTTGGTGGTCCAGTGATTAGAGAAAGGGGCCTTGATACAAGGGGGTTCCCAGTTCAATCCCAGCTCAGCCCTTGACTCACTGTGTGTGATCCTGAGCAAGTCACTTCACCTCCTTGTGCTCCATCCTTTCGATGAGATGTAAAAGCAAGGTCCTATTGAAGTGACTCTGCAGCAGCTCACCCCGTGTTGGAGACCCAATTGAAGTGATTTGTTGTGAGAAGCTAATTTTAACGCAATTCTGATCAGCGATGTGTTTTGAAATTGTGTTAAAAGGGAATTGAGAATGGAATTGGGAATGGAATTATTATTATTATTATTATTATTATTATTATTATTATTATTTGAAATGATCAAAAGGTACAGTAATAAACAATATGCCACAGAATCAATGCATGCGAGAACAAGTTTATTGATGTATTTAGTTTTTTTTTTTTTTTTTTTTTTTTTTAATAATGAAGAACATGCTGATATAGGGACATTTTCTATACAATTTCAGAGGGTCTGCTTCAAAGGATAAATAAACACCACGTGTTATATTTGCACCAGCATGGCTTATTCCAGCCTACTGATATTTCTATTACAATGCCAATAACTGTCCATCAAATCTGATAAACCAATGAGAAATCTCAGAGAAACGCACAAGCCTTTTAAGAGAGAAGGAACACGTGTGTCCCACGAATAGAAACGATGCGCGCTTTCTTATTGTTTGCAACGAGGTGCACGAAACAGTGGGGTTTAAAATGCAGTGACAGACTGGATCTGATCGTCCAAATGGACAGTTTCCTCCTCCTGATTCCTGAATCGCTCTCAAAGGTATTTTTAAGAAGAAATCATTTGAACAGCAAGCGCTTAATTCCCTGTCTACCTCAAAGGGTTAAAACAGGCTCAGTTCTGTGTGCAGCTCTGGGCAAAAGTTTGGCCTTATCTAGAATTTTAAGACTGAGATTATTTTAAAAAAAGCTATATGAACATAACTTACCTCTTTTATTTAACATCATGTCATCAAAGAAACTATTAAATGATATAGAAAAAAGTCTACCATTTGGAAGCCATACTGGTACATTATTTCATGTTAGAGTTTGAAATGTCACATTTTTCAACTTTTTGTCAGTGTATGGGGGAAAAAAAAACAAAGTTGTGTGTAATTAAATATGACTCATTATTCAGTCGGTTTCATTCGACTTTATGAAGCAACATTTGTTAATTCTACAGGGTGTTGCAAAATGTTTGGCCAGTTTGGAAAACGATTCAAAACTTGGAGGTGAGGAATCAGGTCTGAGGACAGCTGACCATCAGACTTCCCCTGATAATGATCAGCTCGCATAGGTGACCAGACTGTCCTCTTCATCTCTCCTCTGCAAGAGATCAACAGGGTTTATTAAATAATCACCCGATACGCATGCCAGCGTCAGTGACACACTGTCGCTGGAGGTGAAAAGCGCTCAGTACCTACTGGCGCTGGTGTGTAACACCTGTAACATGTTAAACCAGCGCTCAGTGCTGCACCGCCGCGGACCAGCAGCCCATTGCGAGAGAGCAAGCCAATATAGAAAGTGTCACATGACAATTGTTCGTGTGGTGTTTTAGCTTGCTGAAATCATCTTCTTTAGAAACTTTATTTTTATTTTTGATGGCGCACATTGTAAGTGATATTCTGGAAAACTCACTTTTCAAAGCGGCAGCTTTTGTCGAAATTCTCTTTTTATATTTATTTTCTGTTAACATTAGTTTATGGATAATCTTGTTTGCTTTTAAACCAATTAAATTGTTACAAAAAAACGACTATTCTATAGTCCATTCATTTTAATTCTGTACATGGTCTTGTTGTGCTAGTGCTAAAATATACACTCCACCCTTTTTCTTTATATATTTAATATAATTTTAGGAAATGACATGTCAGCACTGTACTTGCATCCAGAGCGCGTCTGCCGATGAAAATAAAAATACTGCTAAAAACAAAACAGTATTCGGTTCAACAGAGAAGTCAGTAACTTAAAAAAAACAAATAAGCTAAGTGCTCCGAGTCTGTCTGTACAGTTTGAAATTTGAATGTGCCGCCCCTGCTAGCTCTGCGATGCTCAGCCAATAGGCAGGGACGGGACGTTGAAAAGAATTGTGGGAAATGTCGTTTTAAGACCTTGAAATACACCTTTGCTTCTATGCCTGATCCCACATTTCCAACAATTCTTTTCAACGTCCCGTTCCTGCCTATTGGCTGAGGGTCGCAGAGCATGCAGGGTCGGTACATTCAAATTTCAAACTACACAGACAGACACGGAGCATTTCTCTTATTTGTTTTTTTTAAGTTACTAACTCTGTTGAACCGAATACTGTTTTGTTTTTTCAGACTATAACTCGGCTTCCAGAATATAACTTGCAATGTACGCCATCAAAAATAAAAATAAAGTTTCTAAAGTAGATGATTTCAGCAAGCTAAAACACCACACGAACAATTGTCATGTGACACTTTCTATATTGGCTTGTTAGCTTGCAATGGTCTGCCGGTCCGCGGCGGCGGTGCGGCACTGAGCGCTGGTTTAACATGTTACAGGTGTTATACACCAGCGCCAGTAGGTACTGAGCGTTTTTCACCTCCAGCGACAATGTGTCACTGACGCTGGTATTCGTATCTGGTGCAATAATATATCATCAATAATATTACAGCACATACCAATAGAGGAACCTCTCAGCCAATAACTTTCAATTGGGATTCCAAATCCTGTCACACGAGAACAGGACCCCATTGATGCACGGCGCAGCCGGCCGCGGATTGGCTTCATTACGAACCCTTTCAGCTATTTTCTAGATTTCCTGCACGAAAGGGGTTCAAATCCAGGACGGCCCTTCTAAAAGCCCACCGCTCTTATCACAGGACAGCTCTTATCAGAATATGCAGTGAGGGGTCTTTTCTGACTTGGTTTAGGTCTTACATGCTCATATATGGTATTGTATTTACCATTCGTGGGCATGTAAACCCTTCTTCCAGCGTGTAATTCACGCGTAAACCAAGCGAATAAACCCCTGAATGCACTAGTATGAAAAACCTCAACTCCGTCTCAGATTGTACTGATCCCCCTGGGGCACTCGACGTCGTGGGCTGAAGGGATCGCTTAACTATAGACGCGAAACACTGAATCCCATTGACTTGCATACAATACAATGCAATACAATTTAGATTTATATAGGATCAGAAAGCGCTTCACACACACAACACACGCACACACACAACCAATTAAACCATTAAATGAAAAACGGTTTAATACAAAATGTTTTAAAATTGAAATTAAAAAAGTGACACAAAAGTGGTTTTAATTAGAAAATTAGAAAAGAACTGAGATAAAAAGCGAGTTTGTAAAAAGAGAACAATAAAAAAAAAGTCTAATGCATAAACTGAATATGCCAACTTTACCTTTTTATCACCGCTTCCGGGGGTCCTTTTGTAAATTACACGCGTGGAGTCTTCAGTGGACGCTGGGAATGCAAAGTTGAGACGTCACTGACAATTTATCAGAACGAGGCTGAGTGTCGATAGATGAATACCAATAGCATCTCCCCGGGCCGCGGTAATAAGCGGCAGGGAGACGCGGCTGGTAACAGCCCCGCGGACAACCTGCTTCTTAACGTCTTTCTTATAATACAGACACTGTGTAACCTTGCTTAAAAACTGCACAGAAATGAAGCGCGTGCACTCTGCAGTAATACCACCTGCTGGTGTAGAATGAGAGACCCGACCCCTGCCCTTAATCACAGACCACTGGGGTCCTAATATCTATCTATATACATATATAATGCGTGTGTATGCAACAAAACTACATTAATATAGTGTATACAAAATACATTTGAACAACAACACCATTGTTAATAATAGCAGGCCCGAATATGTTTTTGTATTAATACTGATATAATATTAACAGCATAATATAAATAACAATAACAATAACAATATTGATCACCATCGTCATAGTTACAATAACAATAATAATAATCATTTTTAAAGTGTTTGTATCAGTAATGAAATCGTATCTATAGAGATATACAATGCGGTGCACTGACTCGCTAGCCCGCTGCAGAACCATCACTGGCTGTAGCGCTATAAACTCGCACCGGCGCACAGGGAGGGAGCGGCCGGGACGGTACCTGGTTTGAAGCGGCGGCGGGTCCACAGCGCGCAGCCGCAGAGAGCCGCGGAGAGAGCGAGGAGGGAGACCCCGGAGAACACGGCGTACTGAACCAGGCACCGCTCTGCAACCAGACCTGGGTTCAATTACAATTACAGCAGAATTGTTTACTGACATTTCAATTACAATTGAGTACAATTCCAGTTACAATTACGCTGCAGTAATTACAATTAGAATGACAGTTACTCTAAAAAATAACAACTCTCCACATTAACATGTTTACTCTGCTTATCCTAAATAACCCAAACAATGATAATAATCACATGTACAAATACACAAACATAAAACTTGTATGTGTTTCTCAAGCCTATTCCAGTCTATTATTTTTTTTTTAATAATATAATTTTTACAAAATAAGAGTTTTGGTGGTACAGTGGTTAGAGAAAGGGGCTTGGTACCAGGAGGTTCAAATCCCAGCTCAGCCATTGACTCACTGTGACCTTGAGCAAGTCACTTCACCTCCTTGTGCTCCGTCCTTCAGATGAGACGTAAAACAAACAAGGTCCTATTGGAAGCGACTTTGTGGCAGCAGTTGCTTTGGATAAAATCGTCTGCTAAATGACTCATTAATGATAAAGTAAGAGGCGAAAGGGAGAGATTACTGACCCGCCCCGTGAATCCCAGCGTATGAAACATTCCCGCTGCGGATAGAAGAGTTCCTGTCCAACTGCGCTTCACATGCGCACTCAGCCCCGCTTCTCCACGTCTCCACCGGGATTGTCAGGCGGCTCGTAGCGGCGTAGCTCTCTCTGTCTCCCTGTCCCTCTCCGCCCTCCTTCACTTTGATCCCGGAGCTCGGCGTTGCCTCTGCCACGAGGTTACCGGAGATGAACCACCGGACCCGGACCGAGGGCGAGGAGAGGCCCCGGATTAGACACACTAGTGTCAGGGTCGCCTTGGAATCGAGCGCGCTGCCAGAGACAGCCACGGGGGCCAGGATAGACACTGAGGAATGATCTGAAACATAATAATAATAATAATAATAATAATAATAATAATAATAATAATAATAATAATGCACTGTATTTAATTGCATTTTATAGCATTGAATTAATAGGGCAGTATCAGGGTAACTGTGTTTAATGAACAAATTTGGTTGCCTTGGAATCGAGCGCGCTGCCTGAGACAGCCAGGCGGGCCAGGATAGACACTGACCGATTCACAGAGGAAACATCTGAAACTTAATGAAATAATAATAATAATAATAATAATAATAATAATAATAATAATAATAATAATAATAATAATAATTTTGAAAGTGTTTCTATCAGTAATGAAATCATATCTATAGAGATATACAATGCGGTGCACTGACTTGAATTCATAGGGCAATCAGAGTATTTACATTCAATAATAACTTGTGCTCTATAATGTATTTTAATAAAAAGTTTGGCAACACTACATGAAGCATCTCTAATTACTGTGTATTTACATACAAGTTACTTAGTAAATACAGGTATGAAGCATTGTGTTATTATGCATAGTTACAACGTAAATCTCTGTGCTCGATATAACTCTATCCATAACACTAACCCTATCCCTAACACTAACCCTATCCCTAACACTAACCCTATCCCTAACACTAACCCTATCACTAACACTAACCCTATCCCTATCACTAACCCTATCCCTAACACAAACCTTAACCTAACCCTAACACTAACCCTTTCCCTATCCCTAACACTAACCATATCCCTAACACTAACCCTATCACTATCCCTAACACTAACCCTATACCTAACACTAACCCTATCCCTAACACTAACCTTAACACTTTTCTGATACAATTGTGTACTTACATATATCGTGCAAAAAGCTTTGCTTGTTAAGTTAATTCATAATAACATTGCAATTATGTGTAAGTGCGCATGTATTTGCAAAGTATCTGCTATGAAAACACAGAGTAATCAGGGACACTTCATATCAAGTGTTACCGAACCTTTTTCCAAAAGCATTACTTGATTATCGTGCATATTTAAATATTATTATTATTATTATTATTATTATTATTATTATTATTATTATTATTATTAAGTCAGTACTGCAGTATAAACTCACCTCCAGACACGATCACAACGGACGCGTCTGAGAATCGCAGAGAGCTGCCACTCTGTTCACCGCAGTAATATCGCCCGCTATCGTTTCTCTGCGTGTCCCGGATTGTTAGCGTGACTCTATTGCTCTCTACGGTGCTGGTGATCCTGCATTGTGAGCCCGGATCTCCGCATTCACCAGGGAAGGGCTCGCTCAGTCCCCCGCTCGCGTTGTCTCGGAACCCGCGGACATCATCGGTGCTTTCGAGTTTCCAATTGAAGACACAGGGGACGGTAACGGACTGTCCGACCCGAGCGAAATAATAAGCGGGATTTGCACTGAGAAAAAGAAAAACTGCAACAAAATATGATAAAAAATAGAGAGATACAGGAAGCATGAGTTGCATCTCGTTTAAAAATGTGGATTGCGCCATGCGATTTAAAGAGAAATTCTACCAGCAATTGTAAAGTTTTTAACTTTGAACAACAGATAAAGCACTTTACATGAAGTGTCTCTGATTGCTGTGTATTTAGAAACTTAGAAGCTACACGCGTAGCCTTACGTACACATAGTTACAGTGTTATTATGCACACTTACAATGTCCTTCATGTGGTAGATTTTTTGCATAATATACGCAAACACACAATTGTATCAGGAAAGTGTTAGGGTTAGAGTAAATTATATGGTTAGGGTTAGGGTTAGTGTTAGGGTTAGGGTTATATCGAGCACACAGATTTCCACATGAAGTACATGGTAACTCTGCACAACGCCATTGTAATGATGTGTAAGCGAGCATGTTTGTGAATACAGTCATTAGAGACACTTCATGGAACGTGTTACCGAAAAGCAATATTTAGAACCAAATCGTTATAGAATGAACAAATACCTTTTAATAAAGTCGTTGTATTTTGTATATGTATTTTTGTATACAACTGTAAGTCTGCTAAGAAATAAATAAATAAATAAATAAATAAATAAATAAATAAATAAATACACAGCAATCAGTGACACTGAATATAAAGTGTTAACGAACGTTTTTCCAAAAGCATGAATTGCTTATTATTATTATTATTATTATTATTATTATTATTATTATTATTATTATTATTATTATTATTATATATATTAATGGTCACCTTTTTCAGTGACAGTAAAAACAAACGGTGGAGATAATAATAATAATAATAATAATAATAATAATAATAATAATAATAATACATACATACATACATACATACATACATACATACATACATACATACATACATACATGCATACATACATACATACAGACTTGCCGTCAGAATAGAATGTTGCCACAGTTAGAATGCGGATCATTCTATTACGCACTAAGCGCTCCATTGAGACAAGGCGCTCGTTTGCAATCCGCCTCACAGGGCTCTGCAGACACGGAATGAAGCGCGGTGCTGTGTGGATCAGACAGGCGTGGCGGTCGAGTCTGGTTCTGAGGGGGAAGAGGAACTTACTGTGCAAGAGGAGAGAGGCTGTCTGTTATTTCCTGTCTCAAAACACTCATTATTATTATTATTATTATTATTATTATTATTATTATTATTATTATTATTTATTTCTTAGCAGACGCCCTTATCCAGGGCGACTTACAATCGTAAGCAAAAACATTTCAAGCGTTACAATACAAGTAATACAATAAGAGCAAGAAATACAATAACTTTTGTTCAAGTAAAGTACAAGTTTGACAAACCACAATTCAATAATACAGCAGGTAATAGTGATAGTTACATCAGGATATGATTAAATAGTGATAGTTACATCAGGATGTGATTAAATACAAAGTACTACAGGTTAAAAACTTGGCAGATTACAGTATTCTGAAGTACAGGATTAAATGCAGTAAAATAGGGGCTGATAAGAGCAAAATAAAGCACATTTACATGAAGGGTGATAGTGTCCCAGGATACAAACAGAGGAGTTCTACAGGTGCTCTTTGAAGAGGTGAGTCTTAAGGACATTACTTATATATATATGTATATATAACAAAATATATAAAGAATGCATGGGTGTTTTTTGCACCTTATTGATCGATTCGTCCATCTGAAACGACCACGCGTTGGTGCTGATCTTCAGTGGAAAATAATAAATTAACGGCTATTGTGCGCGTCGATACTGTTGAGTCTGGAAGCTTGTCTTGATGTAGAGCCGCGGATTGTTTTAGTTTTTACAATGCTTCAGCGTGCATTTCCGTGCGTCGTGGAACAGGCTTATTAAAATCCACATGTAAGTATGTTGCTATTGCAGTGAATAGGGGATTGCAGCTCACTGCGCCGAGTTAACACGCAGAGTTTGCATTTCATTTTCAGTCTGAAACAGCTCCTTTAAACAAAGCGTTCAGCAGCGAAAGGGGCGCGCTCATTACAGACTGCTCCGGTTCTGTTTTATTTCCAAATGCAATTAACTAATAGTCTGGTTCGTGTTTAATGGCCAATTCAGGGCTTCGGCGTTGTCGAATTTGCCTCTCGTTTTATAACAATGACACCCCTCCTGTTTTGAAGCACGCAAATCGGGCAAGCGATTCTAAAGGCTCGCTAAGTCGCTGCTGCAACCGGACAACTCGAGTCTTGTGTGGATCTTTACTCGTAAAGCTGCACAAATTATATTGAACTATGATTTTAAAGATACCATAAGCGTTTTCAAAATAGCTTGAATATAATACAATATAAATTATATTATATATTAACTATTAGTATTAACTATTAACTGAATAACTCCCTTAGTAAAGAAAAAATGCTTTTATTAGCAAATTCTGCAATGCGCAATTTCTTTCGCCAAAAAGCCTTTTCTCGTATTAAAAGACTGATCAATTCATTGATCATACTTTTTGTCCCTCAAAATCAGCTCGTGTTTTGTTTTTCTATTCATATGCTCTAAAAATAAACACGTTTTGGTCATTTCATAAATTCATAAAAGCGCGCAAACAAACCAACATAAGACAAATAAAATACATGTACACACCTTCCTCTAGTGTTTCCATGTGGGCACGCGTGTATTTTTAACTCGTGGTTTTGTTGCGGTCAGCAGGTGTATTCAGTTATTCTGTCCGCGCATGTGTATCTAGATAGAGGCTGTGGAGCGGTTTAATGCACTCTGCTTTCACAGGGGTATTCAGACTGACTCGTGGTCTCAGCAAAAACCCACAACGAGCTCTCTCAGCGCGAGGTGATTTTCCACTGGACTGCAATCGACAGAAGGGTATTTCTGCACGAAGGCGGCTTCTTTCTTTCATCAGATATGAACATGGCACGTCAGCAAATGCATGCTTCATATCTCGAGCGAGCGTGCATGCAGGGTTAGAATCGGTGCGTTTTTGCATGGGGGAGGAGTTTACGCGCAGCTTTAAGTTAATAGTTTAAACATTTGTTATCGTTTCAGGACGAATTCTGCTAGATATGCAACTTGAGTTTCCCATTAAATTGCACGAACGGTTTGTCTTTTCTTTTAGAAAAAAAGGTAGGCTTTCAAAATCAGGGCATTCGCGTTCAGAACAAACACAAAATACAAACCTTCCCAAAAGCGCTGGAGCGAGGGGCGGCCAAAGCGGACCCGTTCACTCCGGGTCTGTGTTCCAAACCCTGTTCTAAATCGTTTAATTAGTGAATCGAATAAATAACCGTCCATCCAGATCTCTGGAGTAGTTCATTATATACTGCTCTTAATTATAACTACTTCCTGTATCTGGTAGTTGATTTTACTCTTATATGTCTCCGTATTCACGATTTTTCTCATTGCTCTTATTTGAAATCATTCTCATCTATCATTATGTGCTCTTAATGGACTTTACTCGCATGAGTAAATATTGTTACTATGAATTAACTGTTCTTAGTCGAACTCGCTCCTAATTATAATTATTTACTGTATTTGTTATTTTGCTCTTATTTGAATTTGATCATATTTGCTACTGATTGTATTGTACTTTATAGCTGCTGTGTAATGTGATATTCTGCAATGTGATATTTTATAATGTGATATTCTGTAATGTGATATTTTATAATGTGATATTCTGCAATGTGATATTCTGTAATGTGATATTTTGTAAGGTGATACTGTGTTATGTGATATTTTGTAATATGATATTTTATAATGTGATTTTCTGCAATGTGATATTTTATAATGTGATATTCTGTAATGTGATATTTTATAATGTGATATTTTATAATGTGATGTTCTGCAATGTGATATTCTGCAATGTGATATTTTATAATGTGATATTCTGCAATGTGATATTTTATAATGTGATTTTCTGCAATGTGATACTTTGTGCTGTGATATTTTGTAATAGCTGTAAGTCACCCTGGAAAAGGGCATCTGCTAAAAAAATAAATAATAATAAATAAATAGTTATAATGTTATATGTTAAACCTGGAGAGGAATAATGGCTCATGATTCTCAACAACACACTGAAGAAGACTGCACTTGTTCAAATAATTTTTCACAGACACTATTATTATTATTATTATTATTATTATTATTATTATTATTATTATTATTATTATTTAAATGTACAATTATTCAAAAACAGTGACTATTATTAGTATTACAGCAAAATATGTGTTTTATATGATATCATAATAATATACAAGATGTTAAGAATACTACAAAGAAAGCAAAAAAAAAAAGATTTGTGGGCGTCCAGCATGAGAGGCTTGCTTAAATTTGAGTCCGGCTGTTTAAAGTTCATTTCAATACAAATGGGTAATATTTTACATGAAGTGTCTCTCATTACTGTGTATTTGGTAAATGCATGCGGACTGGCACATCATTACAGTGGTATTATGCATAGTTACAAAGTGCTTAGTGTGGATGTCTTTTTCAACGATATATGCAAGTACACAGCTGTATCAGTAAAGGGTTAGGGTTAGTGTTAGGGATAGGGTTATATCGAGCACAGAGATTTCCACAGTAAGTGCATTGTAACAATGCATAATAACATTGTAATTGTGTTACACATGTATTTACTAACTACTATGTAAATGCACAGTGAATTGGACTTGGAATTAAAAGAGTATCTCCCTCTCTCTCTCTCTCTCCGTCTCTCTCCCTCTCTCTCTCTCTCTCTCTCTCTCTCTCTCTCTCTCTCTCTCTCTCGTGTTGCATGCTGGGAGTCTGTGGTGAGCGAGTGAGTGGTGGCGGGAGTGTTTGAGTTTGTGTACAGTTTTGCTGTGCATGAAATTTATATTTTTTCTTTTTTCTTTTTTCTTTGTTGTGTTTGTTTATTGTTAAAGTATTTGTTTTTTATTTAGTTGTTTTGTTTTCGGGCCATTATGGCCTTGCTGGGAGGCAGATCACCTCCCAGCTTTTCATATGATTCTTTGACCAGGAGAAATGGGTTTAAGATTGTGTCGCAGGAGCAGGTGTCGGTAGAGGACTGTGCTTTGGCCGTAGGAAAGGAGGTAGGTTTTGAGAATATCATCTCTGCCTCAAGAATGAACAAGAGTATTGTGATGTTTTTAAAGACTGAAGCTCTTGTTAATGATATTGTGGAGACAGGGGTTACTGTGAAAGGCAGTTTTCTGCCTGTGCTTCCCCTTGCCTCTCCGGTTGTTAAAGTAACCATTTCGAATGTGCCTCCTTTTTTAAAAAATGAACTACTGATTAATGAACTAAGCCGGCATGGTAAAATCATGTCGGCAGTACGTAGAGTCCCGCTCGGCTCCAGCGCTCCGGAGTTAAAGCATGTCATGTCTTTCCGTAGACAGGTTTTTATGATTCTAAATGATTTAGAAAATGATTTAAACCTTGCAATGAAGTTTAAAATTGAAGACATAGACTATATGGTTTTTGCTTCTTCGGATTATATGCGCTGCTTTAACTGCGGAGCGCAGGGACATATAAGGAGGAACTGCAAGAAAGGGGAGGCTGGAGCCCGCAGCAGAGAGGAGGGTGGGGCGGACAGGCAGGAGACAAGGTCAGAGAACACAGAAGATGTTCACCGTGAGGGAGGTGAAGGAAAGGTGATTAATGTTGACCCGGGTGAGGGAACATCTGGGTTGCAGGGTGCTCCTACTGGTAACAGCGGGGCGACTCTGGGGGAAAAGTTAGTTGTTAGTGAGTCAGCGGGGGAAACTGCAGTGAATTCCCCAGCTGAAAGTGTTGATTTACAGCCCGCTCCTGTTGAGAGCAGCGGGGCGACCGTGGCGGAAAAGCTAGTTGTTAGTGATACAGCGGGGGAGACTGCAGTGAAAACCCCCGCTGTAAATGTGATGAATATAGATGATCAGGAGGGGTTTAAGATGCCAAAAACTAGGAAAAAGAAAAGAACGTTAAATTCATCGGAAAATTTGACAGTGCAAAAGAAAAAAGCGCTGGGCGGCATAGATAAGCAAAGAGCTGAGACGAATGGGGCCGCAGTGGATCTCGGCGCTCTGTTGTCGCAGGCTCCTGCCCAGGCGGAGGAGTCTGTCTGCATTGAAGCACAGTCTCCTCGGCCGGCGAGCATGCAGGTCTCTCGCAAGGACTCTCTGTTGAGTTCCGCAGCTGGTGAGACAGACTCTGACAGTGCAGGGGAAGGGGATTTTACTGATGATTCGCAAGTTGATGATAGCAGAATATATAGCGCTCAAAGCATAAAAGCTTTTCTAACTGAAACTAAAGGAAAAAGAAAAGTTGTCATTGAGGATTTTTTTCCTGATTTGAAGCAGTTTGAATCGATGGGCAGGCTGATATTACAGAATGCCGGGTTAGCTGAGTTAGTGAAGCTGAATGTTACAGACTAAAGAAATGGTTAAGTACTGTCCCTAGGGTTTTAAAATAAGTACCATGTTTAGTTTTTTGAAACTCCCCTTTTTCTCTGTTGTATTGTTGTTGTCTACTGTATGTTTTGTTCTTGTTTCTCTCTCCCGTTTTGCTTTCATGAACTCTTTAAAAATAGGTAGTCTCAATGTAAATGGTGTTCATGGTTTAAATAAAAGAGAGGCAGTCTTTAAGTTTATTGAACAGAAAAAAACTAACTGTTAGTTTCTTACAAGAGACTCATTCTGATATTTCTAATGAAATGGAATGGAGGAAAGAATGGAAGGGAGAAATTTGTTTTTAGCCATGGGTCTAATTTAAGTGCAGGGGTAGCGATTTTATTTTCAGAATTTTTTAAACCTGATTATTTTAAAGTAATTGATGTTTTTAGAGGCAGAATTTTAATGGTGGAGGCCAATTTTAAAAATAACACTTTTATTTTTATTAATATCTATGCTCCTAATAATGCTCAGGACAGGAGTGATATGTTTACTGTTCTTGATAAAATGCTGGCAGGCTGTGGGGCACAAGAGATTGTGATTATTGGGGGTGATTGGAATTGCACTGTGGATTATAAATTAGATAGGAACAATTTGGAGCCCAGTCCACAATCAGCAAAACAGCTTCTTCACATCATTGAATCATACAATTTGGAGGAATGTCTGGAGGAATGCAAATAGTACTGCTAGACAGTATACCTGGTTAAAACCTGGCCCTAATCTAATTTCAATGGCCAGACTGGATAGATTTTATATTTCCAGACATCATTTAAATTTGGTTAAAGGCTGTTTTATCTCCCCCAGTGGCCTGTCCAACCATTGCCTCATTACATTGTCCTTATTTCTTCCTTCTGTAAAAATGCATAGTGCCTATTGGCACTTTAATAATAGATTATTACAGGATGGGTATTTTAAAGATTGTTTTAAATATTTCTGGACTGAGTGGAAAAAAAGAAAATCTTGTTTTAAATCCCTGAGGCAGTGGTGGGACATAGGCAATATCCAAATAAAGATCTTTTGTCAGCAGTACACTGAGAATGCTACAGGCAGCTTGAATGACTCTATGGAAAAGCTGGAGGTGGAGATTCTGGGGCTTTATAAAGATCTGGAATCTCAACCAAATAGCAGGCTGTTAGAAGACCTGAAATATAAAAAACAGTCATTGGTTGACCTACTGGACATGAAGGTACAAGGAGCACTGGTCCGCGCACGGTTCCAGGGTTTGACAGAGGTGGACAAGCCAACAAAGTTCTTCTTTGATTTGGAGAAGAAAGCAGCAAAGAGCAGGGTGATTCACTGTTTGAAAACCCCTGCAGGTCAGGTGATGGAGGACCCAGTGGAGATCTGTAGGTTTGCTACAGTTTTTTATAAAAACTTATTCGCAGCAGAAGCTGAGAGAAATGCACAAGAGATCAAGCTGTTCCTGCATGATCTTCCACAGATTCCACAGGAGGAGGCAGCAGACCTGGAACCCCTGCTTACATTTAATGAGCTCACTGATGCAATGCAGCAAATAAAAAACGGTAGAGCGCCGGGACTAGATGGGATCACCGTGGAATTTTACAAAGAATTCTGGGCCTTGCTGGGCTGGGAGCTGTACATGGTGCTGCTGGAGAGCATCAAGGAGGGGTTGCTGCCTCTGAGCTGTCGGCGGGCGGTGATCACCCTGCTCCCCAAGAAAGGAGATCTGAGTGACTTGAAGAACTGGAGACCAGTGTCCATCCTCTGTCTCGATTATAAGATACTGTCGAAAGCCCTGGGGAACCGTTTGAAGAAAATCATGGAGTCAGCGGTCCAGTCAGATCAACCTTATTGTGTTCCTGGCAGGTCAATTTTTGACAATATTTACTTAATTCGAGACCTTTTGGCAGCCTCCAAGCTTTTCGGCTTTAAATCCGGTCTGATTTCCTTGGGCCAGGAGAAAGCTTTTGACCGGGTCGATCACCAGTATTTGTTTAAGGTGTTAGAGGCCTTAGGGGTCAGTCCGCGCTTCATAGAGTTTGTTCAGTTGTTGTACTGTCGTGTTTTCAGTGTACTGAAGATTAATGGTGGCCTGAGTGAACCCATTCCAGTACAGAGAGGTATCAGGCAGGGCTGCCCCCTGTCTGGTATGCTCTACTCCCTTTCAATTGAACCCCTCCTACATAGGATTAGGCAGTTGTTGTCTGGCATCCCGATCCCCGCCAACCCTTCCCAGGCTGTCAAGGTCTCTGCCTATGCAGATGACCTGACAGTGTTTGTGTCCAGTAGGCAGGATGTGGAGATTCTGTGTGACTGTCAACGTCAGTTTGAGAAAGTCTCCTCTGCTAAGATTAACTGGAATAAAAGTAGTGCCCATTTGGTGGGGTCTTGGGGTGACGCTTGCCCCCCCTGACCTCCCAGGTGGGGCTGCAGTGGAGCCACTCGGGTCCTAAGATCCTGGGGGTCTTCCTGGGCGAGGAGAGGGATCTCCAAAGAAATTGGGAGGGACTGTTAGAGAAGGTGAGGGGTCAGTTACAAGCCTGGCACTGGCTCCTGCCACAGCTGTCATTCAGAGGAAAGGTTCTAGTAATTAATAACCTGGTAGCCTCCATGCTGTGGCACAAATTAGCGTGTTTCAATCCTCCGCCCATGCTTATTAAAGAAATACAGAAAATGCTGCTGCAGTTCTTCTGGCATGGGATGCACTGGGTAAGGAAGGGGATTCTGTACCTGCCCTTACAGGAAGGGAGGCAGGGTCTCATTGACATCAGTAGCAGGATCGCAACGTTTCGTCTGCAGGTCGCCCAGAGGTTCCTGTACCCCCCTGCCCCCCCCCCCCTGCCCTGGATGCTGTTTGCAGCAGCTATCCTGCAGTGCGTGGGGAGACTTGGGTACGATAGACACTTGTTTGTTTTGCATACACAGAGTTTGGATATGACCAGCGGTTTTATAGGAGTGTTTTCAGTGCTTGGCAGCTTTTAAAGTTTTCTAGGAATTTTAATGATTTGAATTGTTTTTGGTTTTTAGAAGAGCCCTTAGTGTTTAATCCCAGTTTAAGAATAGAGCTTTTAAATTCTAAAAGTTTTATTTCTTTACTAATTACAGCAGGCTTAAGAAAGGTGAGGGATTTTATTGATTTTAATAGTTTTAGCTGGATAAGTGCAGACACCCTATCTACTTGTCTAGGTTTCAGATCTGTAAGAGTCTTAACAAGTTTTCTTTCAGAATTAAGAGAGTCCCTCCCTCTTGCAGCAATAGAGAGAATAAATCAGTTTTTTCTCGAGCATTGTTGGCCAGACAGTGACACTAATTTCCCCTCTCTTTTAGTGTCCCCTTCTGTTACTCAGGATCCTGATAAACCAGGCCACCTACTGAACCTTAACAGCCTGTCTAGTCTCTCTCTCTCCACAGTGGATAAAAAGCAGCTGTATGAAGTCTGTGTAAAAGTACAATATTATCCACAGCTGCAGTCTCTCCCTGACACCCCATGGAGAGAGCGTCACTGTGGAGGAGAGCGTGAGACCTGCCTGGCGAAGCCTCTATAAACTGCCACTCCCCAAGAGGTCAGGGTATCTCCAGTGGAGGATCCTCCATGCCACCATTGCTACCAACGCCTTTTTGAATATCCTGGACCCTCAAGTGCGAGATCAATGCCCGTTCTGCACTGAGAGAGAGACAGTGTTTCATTATTTTCTTTACTGCCATAGATTACAAACGTTGTTTGCTGCACTGAAGAGAATCTTCTTTGATTTTTCCCTGGAGTTCTCTCACATTGTTTTCATCTTTGGGGTGCAGTACAGTCAGAAGCATAAGTACCGTTGACAACTGGCAAATTTTCTGTTAGGGCAGGCAAAGCTGGCTATCCTGAAAAGTAGGAAGAGCCAGGTTGAGCATGGAAATGCACAGAGCGCTGTCTCAGTGTTCAAGACTCTCGTAATGTCCAGGATTAAACTTGATTTTTGTTTTTATAAAATGACTAAAGACTTGGACAAATTCATCTTGATTTGGGGTGTGGGTGGTGTGCTCTGTGATATTGAAAATGAAGAACTGTTTTTATATTTATAAAGGCTCTTTTAAATTGTATGATTTTTAATTTTATTTAGGGTTTATTGTGTATTTATAGTAGGTTTTAGTCATAATCTATAGCTATTTAATGTGTATGGATTGTGAGTGGATTTTTTAGTTTTTTGTGGATGAGAGGAGCTTTCTTGTTTTGTTAGTTTTCTTTATCTGATTTGTTTATTGTCTTCAAAATTTGTTAATAAAGGCTTGTTAAAAGTCAAAGTCTCTCTCTCTCTCTCTCTCTCTCTCTCTCTCTCTCTCTCTCTCTCTCTCTCTCTCTCTCTCTCTCACCTGGATGTGTTGCAGCAGGTTGTCCTGCAGGTAAAGGAACTGCAGGCTGTAGAGTTTTTTGAAGATGTTTCCGGGCAGGGTCCCCAGCTGGCAGCGGTATATGTGCAGGCTCTGCAGCTTGTCCAGCCCCTGGAAGGAGTCAGGATGGAGGGTGCGCAGGGAGGGGTTATCCCCCAGGTCCAGCTCCTCCAGATCTCGCATGTCGCTGAAGGAATCGGCTTTGATGGAGCTGATGTTGTTGGAGTAGAGCCACAGGACCTGATGAGAGGGAGAGAGAGAGGTGGGGGAGAGAGAGGAAGATCATTTTCAAGCTCAATTTCGAGTTACAGTCAAACCTCGATTAAGAGACCTGCACTCAAGGGACAGTTAAATAGTGTCTCTTAAAAGAGGGACCCCCCCATACATTTTCTATTTGTCTCCAACATCCTACCTTCCTGTAATTATATATGTATGTTTAAAAAACTCTGTAAAAAACTACATATATGAACAAAATAAGTACTGGAATTGAATTACATTTAGATTATTGTGTGGGCTTGCAAGTTGTTGTTTCGGAGGACAAAAGCTTGAGTGCGTTTGTCTATCTCCAGCCTCTCCCAGCCGAGAAGGAGTCACTGCAGGGGAGATCGCAGCAGCAGCAGCAGTGGTGAGGCAGACATAGTCTTAAAAACAATTTATAAATTGGGGGAGAAAAGGGGGTTACAAATAATTGTGAATTGTGAACAGGGCAAGACGGTACCTTTGTCTGGAAGCCGAAGGACTGCGCCCGCAGCTCTGTGATGCGGTTGTTTTGGAGGAACACTCTCTGGCTGTCGTAGGGAATGCCGGCCGGCACCGCCGAGAAGTTCTGAGACTGGCAGCTGACCATCATCGGGGAGGGGTAACAGACACACAGCCTGGGGCAGGAATAGGCAGGGCTAGGGGAGCAGACTGCCAGCCAGAGCAACAGCCAGACAGACACCGAGCCTGCGTGGGGAGAGAGAGGAGAGAGTGTGAGAGAGGAGAAGGGAGGGGAGAGAGATAGACTGATAGATAAACAGAATGACAGACAAGACAGAAAGGCAGATAAACCAATATACAGACAGATTTGAAGTCATGTCTCAATGAACATTTATTCAGTTGTCTGTCATAGATCTCTCTAAGAGTGACCCCTGACCCCGAGTGACCCAATGATATAATGTTCTCAGCACATAACAGAACTGACTGGGCGAACAGTCACTCAGAGAGAGAGGCTCGGAAACTTTGGTGACATTTATAGAGGAACCCGAATACTCGGAAAAACAGGAACGCCTTCTATAATTCAGGGAAGACAATGAATAGAGGAGAACACTGTCAATGTCTGTGTGTGTGTGTGTGTGTATGTCTCTCAATGTGTGTCTGTGTCTCGGTGTGTTTCTATCTCAATGTGTGTGTATATGTGTGTGTGTGTGTGTCTCAGTGTGTGTCTCTCTCAATGTGTGTGTGTGTGTCTCTCAATGTGTGTGTGTGTCTCAGTGTGTGTCTCTCTCATTGTGTGTGTGTGTGTGTGTGTGTCTCAATGTGTGTCTCTCTCAATGTGTGTGTGTGTGTGTGTGTGTCTCGGTGTGTTTCTCTGTGTGTGTGTGTGTCTCAGTGTGTGTCTCTCTCAATGTGTGTGTGTGTGTCTCTCTCTCAATGTGTGTGTCTCAGTGTGTGTCTCTCTCAATGTGTGTGTGTGTATCTCAATGTGTGTCTTGGTGTGTTTCTCTCTCAGTGTGTGTGTGTCTCAGTGTGTTTCTCTCTCAATGTGTGTGTGTGTCTCAGTGTGTTTCTCTCTCAATGTGTGTGTGTGTCTCAGTGTGTTTCTCTCTCAATGTGTGTCTCAGTGTGTTTCTCTCTCAATGTGTGTGTGTCTCAGTGTGTTTCTCTCTCAGTGTGTGTGTGTGTCTCAGTGTGTTTCTCTCTCAATGTGTGTGTGTGTCTCAGTGTGTGTCTCTCTCAATGTGTGTGTGTGTGTCTCTCACTCAATGTGTGTGTCTCAGTGTGTGTCTCTCTCAATGTGTGTGTGTGTGTGTGTCTCAATGTGTGTATTGGTGTGTTTCTCTCTCAATGTGTGTGTGTGTCTCAGTGTGTGTCTCTCTCAATGTGTGTGTGTGTGTCTCTCTCTCAATGTGTGTGTCTCAGTGTGTGTCTCTCTCAATGTATGTGTGTGTGTGTGTGTCTCAATGTGTGTATTGGTGTGTTTCTCTCTCAATGTGTGTGTGTGTCTCAGTGTGTTTCTCTTGCAATGTGTGTGTGTTCCAGTGAGTGTATGTCTCTCAATGTGTGTGTGTCTCAGTGTGTGTCTCTCTCAATGTGTGTGTGTGTCTCAGTGTGTTTCTCTTGCAATGTGTGTGTGTTCCAGTGAGTGTATGTCTCTCAATGTGTGTGTGTCTCAGTGTGTGTCTCTCTCAATGTGTGTGTGTGTGCTCCAGTGTGCGTATGTGTGTCTCTCAATGTGTGTGTCTCTCTCAATGTGCGTGTGTGAAAGCCTGAACACATTTCACTCCAGATTAGCACTCTCACACAGCAGCACATCAGCAGCACGGTGGAAATGACTTCATCAGGAACAAGAAGCCGCTTTATTTATGGTGGATCTGTTGACCTACAAATCTGATTATAATATTTTATTATCTTTAACAATAATAGGGGACTCCCGAGTGGTGCATCCTGTAAAGGCACACCCTGGAGTGCAGAATGCACTGTTTCGAATCCGGGCCAATGCCATCGCCAGCTGTGGCCAGGAGCTCCTAGGAGATACCTAGGGGATTCCTAGAGGATTTCCAAGGGGCTCCCAGGGGACAGTGCACAATTAGCAGAGTGCCACCCAGGCAGGGGGGCTCAAGTCAGCTGGGTAATCACGGTCTCACCGCACACCAGTGACTCCTGTGGGTGGCCAGACGCCCGCCTGCCTGCCTGCCTGCCTGTGAGCCGGCTGTGTTACACTGGGCTTGCAGTGTGAAAGAAAGAAACAAAAAAACAAAGAAAGAAGAAAGTGGACAGCTTGACTTGACAGCTTGAAGTACGGTGTTGTTTTAGAGGACTAAAGCTTGAGTGCGCTTGTCTGTCTCCAGCCTCTCCCAGCCGAGGAGGCGTCACTGCGGGGGTGGGGGGGGGGAGGGGAGGTGTGGAGGTGGGGTGGGTGGTTGTAGAAGCAGTGAGACAGGGGCTGTCTTAAAAACAATTGGGCATTCCAAATTAGGGAGAAATCACGGGGTAAAAATAATTGACGATTCCAAAAAAAAAGAAACTTTGATATGCTTTGATGTTAACATTTGAGGAGGTGACTGCTTGAAAAGGCATCTGTGATGGGGGACTGCCCCGTCTTTATGAACGTGATTGGGACTGGCAGGGAGGGGGTTAAATTCCTCCGTGCCAGGAAAACATGTGAGAATGTGGCTGGAGCCCTAATTGAATAATCAGCAATTATTGATTAATTGGGCTCCAGCCACAGGGGATAAAAGCCAGGGGAGAGGCCCTGGCTAGGGGGAGTGTTCTAGAAGGAGAAGAAACAAGACTGTTTTGTGTGTGCTGTTTTTCTGTTTGTCTGTTTTTGAATCCAGTGAAGGCAACGCCCAGCCTGGAAACCTTTATTTTTGTAAGTTTTGCTTTTTTTGTTTTGTTTATTTTATGTTTAAAACCTTTTTGTTTGGCCCTTGTGTCAGTTTATTTTGTATTTTTGTTTATTAAAAACTTTATTTTTGAACGTTTAAACTGTCTCTGAGTCTAAACCTCGGTCATTTCCTGTCACAGCATCCCTCAGACAAACGGTTATAAACTTCTATTTATCTTTTAGTCTCCAGAATTCCAGTGATTAATTTGTTGATTCATTCATTAGTTCATCCCTTTACACTTCCAAACGAGTCACTCGTTCTCGCTTTCCCTCTTGCTGTTCTTTTTCTCACTTCATTTTCCTCCCTCCCACTCTCTCATTAGTTTGTTTAATTTATTTATTTACACATTCATTCACAATTTGAGTGATTCACTATTGCCCTGCAAGCTGTTTGAAAACCAGAATGATTGGTTTACATCATAGACACGCAGAGACACAGGTGCACATTCTGAAACACGCACACAGTGACACATGCACAGAGAAATACGCACACTGACACACAGAGAGACATGAACACGCGTACACACAGGGAAACACACACACACTCACTGAGACATGACCACACACACACACACACACACACACACACAGGGTATACAACTTAATAATTAGCTTGTCAGCTTGTAACCTGCTGATGAAGCCCTATGGCATAAACTTCAGTAAAAAAAGACTATGCCAGTTTCAATAAGACTCCCTATTGCACAGCAGTTTCAATGAGACTCCCTATGGCACAGCAGTTTCAATGAGACTCCTATGGCACAGCAGTTTCAATGAGACTCCTTTGGCACAGCATACATTCTACTGTTTAGCAGACTCTGATATTGTATTTCTTAGCAGACACCCTTATCCAGGGTGACTTACAATTGTGATATTATTATTTACATACAATTACCCATTTATACAGTTGGGTTTTTTAATGGAACAATCTACGTAAAGTACCTGCTTGCTCAAGGGTACAGCAGCAGTGTGTGTGTCCCCACCTGGGACTGAACCCACACAAGAGCCTCCAGTCAAGAGTACAGAGCCCCCCTGAACACTACTCCACACTGCTGCTCCAGATATTGATTGAGACATCTGAGATCTCTTTATAATACACAGCAGCAGATACTGATATTGATTGAGCATGTCTGAAATCTCTTTATAATACACAGCAGCAGACCCGGGTATTGATTAAGCATGTCTGAAATCTCTTTATAATACACAGCAGCAGACCCTGATATTGATTGAGCATGTCTGAAATCTCTTTATAATACACAGCAGCAGACCCTGATATTCATTGAGCATGTCTGAAATCTCTTTAATACACAGCAGCAGACCCTGATATTGATTGAGCATGTCTGAAATATCTTTATAATACACAGCAGCAGACCGATATTGATTGAGCATGTCTGAAATCTCTTTATAATACACAGCAGCAGACCCTGATATTCATTGAGCATGTCTGAAATCTCTTTATAATACACAGCAGCAGACCCTGATATTGATTGACATCTGAAATCTCTTTATAATACACAGCAGCAGACCCTGATATTGATTGAGCATGTCTGAAATCTCTTTATAATACACAGCAGCAGACCCTGATATGGATTGAGCATGTCTGAAATCTCTTTATAATACACAGCAGCAGACCCTGATATTGATTGACATCTGAAATCTCTTTATAATACACAGCAGCAGACCCTGTTATTGATTGAGCATGTCTGAAATCTCTTTATAATACACAGCAGCAGACCCTGATATGGATTGAGCATGTCTGAAATCTCTTTATAATACACAGCAGCAGACCCTGATATTGATTGACATCTGAAATCTCTTTATAATACACAGCAGCAGACCCTGATATGGATTGAGCATGTCTGAAATCTCTTTATAATACACAGCAGCAGATACTGATATGGATTGAGCATGTCTGAAATCTCTTTATAATACACAGCAGCAGACCCTGATATTGATTGACATCTGAAATCTCTTTATAATACACAGCAGCAGACCCTGATATGGA
Source organism: Acipenser ruthenus (assembly GCF_902713425.1). Lineage (NCBI taxonomy): Eukaryota > Metazoa > Chordata > Actinopteri > Acipenseriformes > Acipenseridae > Acipenser > Acipenser ruthenus. Next base: position 9,638,760 of record NC_081220.1, read on the forward strand.
TTGAGCATGTCTGAAATCTCTTTATAATACACAGCAGCAGATACTGATATTGATTGAGCATGTCTGAAATCTCTTTATAATACACAGCAGCAGATATTGATATTGATTGAGCATGTCTGACATTTCTATCAAACGGAAAAACGACTAAAAATAAGGAATACTAAAAGACCATGTTCGCAAACTCAAAACAAGCGATACAAAGAAATACATACATAGACCAAACCCGTATATTTAATAATATAATATAGATTTTGTTGAATATATATGTGAATGATCAAATATATAACATTTCAAAGTACATAACTGAATATTTGAAAAGAGATGAAAAAAAAAATAAACAAACGAAGTCTATCTGCTCATTTATGTTATTAGTTGCTCCTCACTGCGTGTTAAACTTAACAAAGACTTAAAATAAATGACAATAAATAAATAAATAAATACAACACATCATTGTCAATGTAAATCCATACTGCTATAAGAATCAGTATTTATTTTTACTTACCTTTGACATTTCGAGTACGGGAACCGCTTGGTAAAATCGACCGAGTCCCCATTTCTACTCTGTGCCGGGTGTATTCGTGTGCGGCGCTGCTGCTGCTATCTCTCCGCTGGAGTCTGGTGCTCTCTTTCGGCTCGACTGCGCTTTATAGAGGGCAACTGCCTACGAAGCACTTGGGGGCTGCGACGGGAAACCCACACGGGCCAAGCCGGGGCATTGTGCGCCAAAGGCGGGGGACAAAACCCGGCACTGTGCCCGCTGACGGAGCTCAGAAGCGAGGGAGGGAGTGGGGAGGAGACTCCGAGGAGGTCTATAAAAAGTTCAATTTCTCCGCTAAATATCAAAAGAAAAGAGGAAGGGATGAATGAAGAAAGGATGAAAAGAAGACGTCTGCGTCAATTTTTTAATGCTATTCCAAATTAATACGGATCTTATTTTTTTTACTTTGAAGGTTCTGCGCTCTAAGACACGGCTCACACCGCCGTTCACTCGCAGACTGACAGGCGCTCCGATACGGCAGGAAAGTTATAGGGGAGCCGCTGCAGGATTGAGGCTCTCTTTAGGACCATGGGTTAACAACTCCTGCACTAGATGGATGGACAGACAGACAGCTAGCAAGCAACTACTTTACCTCCTAGATTGTTCCAGTAAAAACCCAACTGTATAAAAGGGTGGCAGAATTTGTATACATTTGTGATTCTTGAAATGTGTATTATTATTATTATTATTATTTTATGTAGGTTCTGTGTGACAACTGTAAAATAAATAATAGGCTACTAATGTAAAAATAATGTGATATCGTCATCTCAACACTTAACGTGTCATGAGTATATCTTGTTATTTTCCTTGTATAACACTGTACAACTGCTGCCTCTGTGTGTGTGTGTGTGTGTGTGTGTGTGTGTGTGTGTGTGTGTTTTGTACTGGTAATAGACATGACTGTTTCTAGCCTTTTGGGGGCCCTAAGCAGGATTTGGTTTGAACCCCCCCCCCCCCCCCCCCCCACTCCATTTGGCACGACATCAAAGCAACATAGGCTTAAGACTACTGTCTTTCTTGAAACTTTTGTATGAGCACACATATGTACGAGCAAACATACAATGTACAAATAAACATTTAGATTTTTACTGAGGCAAAAAAAAAATAAAGTTGAACAAACCTCTTGCAGATCCTGTTCATGTTACAAAGGTAAAAGTTATCATCTTACAAAGCCTGGAGACTGTTCATGTAAACTGCAAAGCAATATTAAGTCTCTTGGATGATGATGTTAATGTTAAAATTTGATGACCCATATTATTTCAAAGATTAAAACTAATTGTCTCCCAGCAAAACCACAGCAACCTACAATGACCATATTGACACTGTCAGAAATATGTGATTTTAAAAGGACAAGAATATAACATCACTATTAATAAGTAGATGGGTTCATACCTTTATTGACTTGCATTTGGTTCACTGCTACTTAAGTTGCCTTACACTGCTGGGACTGGTAACTGCTGCTGACCGGTAAGACTGGTGCTGATACTGCTGGGACTGGTGCTGACACTGGGACTGGTGCTGACACTGTGACTCGTGCTTTGAACGAGTTTAGCACACAGTTTCTCACTCAACTCTAATATTCTTTTGTCTGTATAAATCGATGATAGGAAGTAGTACAGTACTTCAGGCGGGGGAAACCGGTCGCAGAGGTCCCGGTGCTGCCTGGCGCACAGGCCGGGTCGCTATACATGCAAATACACAGCCACTATGCTGTAATAAAACGCTATGCTATGGCAGGTAGGGGGATACTTGGACGAGCTGACTGTCCAGTTAAAGTGACGAGAAAAAAAAAAAAAAAACATGCAGCTAGCTATCCCGGTTTAGCTACACATTTAATGTCATCATAAAAACAGGTACTTGGATTTCTGCTCTGCTGGCATCAAAACATTCTACATGAAAAAAGGCTTTATCAAAACGTATTGCAGCTAAACATCACATTGCGCAGGGGAAAAACAACAATATAAATGACAAATTCACTTAACATTGATTCTTACCAAGAGTTGGCTTCTTTAGAAAGAAATGTGTAATTGGTTGTTTTTTCTCCGTTTTATGTTAGTGCTGCACTGTAAACCAGAGTACAGAGTAACTTGGGAAACTGACTAATGAGAAACGTCTTTGAGGCGCGAATTTGACATACCGCAGTGTCTGTACAGCCCGAGATCATAGTAATGTGAAGAAATTAAAAATAACATTATATATATAAGCAAGCTACAGCAATAAAAACGGAGCTAAATCAAATAATACAATACCTTTCTCATGTTGTTTTTCTTCCTCAGTTTTTTTCTTTTTACGCTTCTTCGCGCCAGATTGGTACATTCTTGATCTTTTTTCAGTCATAATTTGTTCGCAATCCTCAAAGAAGCCACCGGAGGCAGATATCACCGTGTAACAATTTTTTTTTTTTTTTTTTTTGGTTCCTGGGTAGTAAGTGTTATTTCCTAATTGCTTATGCGTCAAAAGTATAGAAAATGGCTATTATTCCCCACAAACTTTGCTTTTGTGACCAGGACAGTGATATTTTGAAATTTACCTATTTTCCAGAACATTCCAGATAGATTCAGTGCTGAGTAAACTTGGAGTAACTTCTAGAACGTTCTAGAACTTTCCAGTAATATAAATAGTAGTATAAATACAGGGGCCTTAAGCCCACCAGTTCAGTTTAGTTCCAGCTGCCTAAGTGGATACATATCTGCATTTTTCTGAGATGGCATCAAGAGGCTGCAAGCATCCGGCAGACGCATTTTGCTATGTCTGTGGCCAATTTATCAAGACAAGAGTGAAAAAGTACTCCGTGGAAGCATCTGCTAAGATGTGTGAGGCCTACAAGGCATATTTCGGCATGCCTGTCGGGGATCAAGACAAACCCTGGGCACCTCATTTCACCTGCGAGCACTGCAAAAAAACTCTGGAAGGTAAGATGGACAATTGTTGCTCGGAATTTTATGTTATAAAATTTGTTAAAATTTTTAAAATTGTAAAAGTTTTTAATTTTAAAATGTTTTACAATTTTCAATGTTATTGAATAAATATATCATGTATGAAAAATGTTGCGAGAATCTCTTACACATTAGTCATGGGTGAAATAAATGTATTTTTGTAGGATGGTACAGAGGGGAAAAGAGAGCCATGAAGTTCGCTATCCCAAGAATTTGGCGGGAACCCACTGACCACTCAAGCAACTGCTACTTCTGCATGGTGGACCCTTCCAAATGTCGGACTGGCAAGAATGCACCTGCTATCACGTATCCGGACCTTCCTTCATCCATCGCCCCGGTGCCACACTGCCATGAGCTCCCCGTACCCACTCCTCCGGAGAGAGAGCAGCCGTCTTTAGAAGTAAAGAGAAGGGTGTTTCAGGTACCTTCAAGACTTCTTCCCTAAGCTGTCTGAGGCAAAGGTCAAAGCCGATGTCTTCGTCGGACCACAGATAAAGAAGATCCTGGAGTGCAATTATATCCTGGAGGCGAGCGCTTCCACCAGGATATAATGGACTTTGAACGCCGCTACCAAGGACAGTATAACGAGAACATGATGGGAGACTACATTTGGGGGCTGATTTGTGAAAGTGATTTACAGTATAATCGTAAATCTCGAAAAACTACTCACTTCTAAATCTTTTGTAGTCATTTTTGTATTACTTTAGTATAAATACATGTTAATTTGGATTCATATGTTGTTTTTTTCTGACTTTATGTGAACCAAAAGACACAAATTCGTCCGTTTTCTCATTGGAAAAAGGTAAATTTCAAAATATCACTGTCCTGGTCACAAAAGCAAAGTTTGTGGGGAATAGTAGCCATTTTCTATACTTTTGAGGCATAAGCAATTAGGAAATAACACCTACTACCCAGGAACAAAAATTGTGTTACATAGTGATATCAAGACGACGGAACAAGCCTGCTTGCTGCTACAAAAGCGGCACTATACTGAACTTTACCGATGCGTTAGGAATAGACACCATTCATTTATTCATGATTTTACATATCAACTAATTGCATTCCGCATTTACAGAACATACATGATTATCGTGAACATTTGATAAAATCAAACAATCAAAAAATTCCACTGACTCACACTGCTTTTACTTTTTACCGTTTACTTCTTAGCCCTTAGCTTGCGTCTCAATGCGTGATGATGTTGGTTTTGTTGACTCAGTTGCCATGGGAACGTTTAAAACTCCGCGACAAACTTTACTCAAATGCACAGCTGTACAGAACACACCCCCTCAGACATGTGCTGTCTATTCACGGGAACAGACTACTGAACCAGTTAGTTCAGATGATCGCTGGATACACAAGAAACAATCTGACAATTTCACAAATAACCCCGTTTGTGTTCAACCCTATTAGAGGTGGAATGTAACAAAAATGTTAACTGCAAAAGCCAAAGCGTCAAACTTCAACGACAAAGTTCAGCATTTGAATTGAAATAACAGCTGTCAAATAGACAAAGCTCAAGACTCGAAGATAATATGCCAAATTGAAAATGCTCAACACACCAAGTGAATTAATTATACATAAAAGAATGAATGTAATTAAGCTCAATAATTGAAATGGGAACTTCAAATCTTAAATAAATTGATTACAATTCAAATTTCCAGCACGCCCTCCGATTTGTGTTTAGTCTGTTCTAAATCAATACTGCGCGTTGTATTTCAGGTTAAGCGCTGTGCTTTCCATTTGCCACTTGATCATTCTATTCCCCGGACTGCCCCTGTCATGGCAAATCTGACATGCTAAAGAGATGCTTTGCACTGTTTCTTAAATAAAGTGGCCTCAAATAAATTGTCTACTTTAAAATCTGCTTAGCCTACCTATCAGTCTGGGGAAATTGTAAAAATGGGTAATTGACTTGTGGATGTTAACATCAGAACTCGAGCTGTCATTCTCGTACCCTCAAACTGGCACAGGCAACACATCTGCCTGGATTCCTGCATGATATAAATGTGTTTCTTCATTTGCGCGGCCTGCTTTTTATTATTCATTGGGGTTTGTTTACTACATGCCTCCATAGCTGAGCCTTTAATCAGACAGTCCTTGTCGTTGACAGTCCAGTTTGTTCCGCACGTACTTCTGCCAAACTTTAATTCAAAGTACAATCTTCTAAATGGGTTATTATTATTATTATTATTATTATTATTATTATTATTATTATTATTATTATTTATTTATTTATTTATTTATTTTAATTAACGTACTGATTGAAAATTAGAGGACTAATATGAAAGAGGTGCGCGCATCAATTGCAGCTAATCAGCTCCCATTAGCACCTGAACCTCTTTATAAACCCATTGCGCACTAAGGAACACCAAACTCAACTGGCGGGTTTGTTTTTATTATTGTTTCTTTATAACGGTGAAAGAAGTTCACGGTTGGGGCTGCCTTGGATTTAATGATGCCGTGTTGTCTTAGATTTGGGTAATTGTTGATCTTTTCTCTATTTTAGAAACGTTCATTTTATTGTGTGTTTCTCACTTGCGTGTTTTTTTTTTCCAATGCAGAATAACATTGCTGTTAGCAGTGTTAGTCACTGAAGTTTGGACGCAGAACCCCCCTCTAGGTACGATAACGGTCGCTTCAGCACATCTGTTCTTTTAGCTTGTTGTTTATTTGCCGGTTGTGTGTTTTCAAGTATCGTTGTCTTCTGCAGGCTCGGTGAGGACAGAATGTCAAGGGAGTGTTATGATGATTATGTTGGATAAGTCTTTTGTTGGAAAGTATTTTCGTATCAATGTGATTGGTGAGTGATCAATTTTCTTGAATAGAAAGCTTTTGATGTATAAAGCCTGTTGACTCGTAATGTAACAACCTGAATTAAGTACAGAGCACTCCTGCGCTGTATGGCATCAACCAGGCTTTTTTTTTCAAATACAGGGTATGAAACTCTTGCGTTAGCTTTAAAAGCATGTTGCTGATCACACTAAATAGACCTGTGCTGCTACAACCTTGGTCAGATTTGTTGACTGCAAGTGCGCAGAATTAGAAATTATTTACTCTAAACCTATTGTTCCGAATGGGCGTATAATTCTACAAATATAAATAGTTTTTTTTTTAAATTGTGAAAAGTAGATGGGACGGGGTGGTGGGGGTGTTCACTTTGTTATATCTCTACCTTGCTTGATCACGTGTACAGTTTCTTAAAAGGCCAACCGAATTTCTTTCTATAGACAATAAGGGGGTGATTGTGCCCCTCTCTCCAAGACTGGCTGCACAGTGTGGATATAGCTTAACCGTTGACTTCTTGGGGAAATGCCAAGTTCCTTGCTTCTGTGCTGAGCTGCTTTATTCAGAACACAGTGAGTCATCATTTTATTTCTTGTAAATGTGTTTCTAATGGTGACATGCTGGGACTAACTTTAGCCTTTGTTTCCAGAATGATGAGACCTACAAGCTGACAGTACAAATCAGTGTCTTCTCAAACAGTGCTATGACTTCGGCTTCCTCCTATGTTCAGAGCATGACATGCCGCTATTCTCCATGGGCAGAGAGGGAGATTCTGTGTGAAAGAAACTACATGGAGGTAAGGGCTTTCAGGATGTGATAATGCTGTTCAGTATAACTTGTTGTGTTGTGTGGGTATTTTAATTGTAATTACAGACTCGTGACTAATTTCAATATTCTTTAGGTTTCTGTGAGAAGAGGTGTGCCACTTATTGAGCCAAACTTTGTTCAAGATGATCCTGATTGGTCCCTTGCATACCCTGAGGTAGAATCATGTGACTTTGCATTTGCTTCATTCACATCCCCTTGGTCTTGCCTAATTGAGGTCTAATCAACTGTCTCATCTAGTTGAAGCAAAATCTAACGGCCCCCTTAACTTTAACCTGTCTCCCAAGAGGGTGGTCATATTGGAATTGTGTAACATTTAAGGCATTGGCTTTGTATACATATATTCTGTGATTTGTTTTGGTAAAACCATGATTGTGGTGAAGTTAACACTTTCTTGTCAGTGTGTAAGCCTTGTATTTCAACCACTGAGGTAGTGGCTTCATGTGTGCAGGGTTATAAACCCTTCATGATAAATGTGTCCTGATATACCTTTTTTGAAGTCTGCTGTATAGGAGCAATTTCAAGTATTGTCCTAAAGTTTTGGTACACTGATGTTAAGGTCCAGTACAAATGAGTGGCTACAAACTCTGCCTGTATCCGATCCAGACCACATGCTTTCACGTAGGCTGTTTCGTACGCAGTTGTATTTGAGGATTCTCTGTTCCATTAGAGACGTTTGATCATATAACGGTTTCAGTGATACATTTCACCCTTCAGTTTTAGTTCATGTTTTATTAAACAAGCCATCTGCTGTGACAAATCCTTTAGACTGGGGATGCTTTGTGTTCAAACTCCCTATTCTAATGAGGTTTTCTCTTTGCTAGGCAACTGCTGCTGACAACAGCATCTGGAAAGTTGTGTTCCATCTTCCAGCAAATAGAAAGACAACCATGACTGTTGCTCAGGCCATGACAAATGGCTATGGCATAAACACTACACCAACTCGAATTCTGGTTAGAGCTGCATACAACTCCACAGAAAGCCAGCCTCAGGTGGTAAGTAGTCTAGGCTTCATTGTTGTCTAGTACAGTATATCCAGACAATGAAGGTAGATTTAGTCTTGCTTTTGTTTTAGTAAAAGTTCCCCCTCCTCTCCAACAGATCCAAACTGTACCAATGGCTGTGCTAAGATCAACCACCTTTTATAAGCAAAGATGGATGGTCATGATGGTGGACACTGCAGTTACATGTCCTACTGGTGAGTAAGATTATGGAGGGCAACGGTGCTCAAGAACTGTTCTACGTTTAAGTGAGTTTTCTATACCAAGTCTATGGTGTTCATTTCTGTCAGATGGAACAGCCTTTACAGAACAGATGATTACATGGAATGTTCCCCGTGTTCTACCTCCCCTTGTTCCGACACCACAAATTACTACCCTTGATGTTCAAATGGGAGTTGATGGCCGCAAGCTTGACCCTGCAATGATTCATAATAGAGATTATAAACTGGATGTTGGTCCCCAGCTAATCACTGTAAAAATTCCTGTGGGAGCTGATGGTGGATATTACAAGGTATGTAGAAGTTCAACATCTTCTAAATCCTTCTCATTTTAAAGCTTTCCTCCTAAGATGCTTCTGTGCTTTCAGAGCCATGTATTGGACAACACCTATGTGATCTCTTACTCTATTGAACCAATGCTGGAGCATACCTGGCAAGATGGGCCTGAGAAGACCAAGTACACCGTACTTCATCCAATAACCACTCCTTTCATGCCTCGGCCACCAGTTGTCACAAACAGTATGTAGAACTTGTCCACATGCAGTAAATCAAAGGGATTTGTTGCAGTGCTCCACTTCATAGCCTTCATTTAACTGCATGCTTTAATTTCAGACACTGTTCCTAAAGCCAGAGTGTTCAATGTGACCCTGGGGACATTCCTGCCTGATGTGGAGCTGGTCAAAATTATAGTTGGACCAGAGACGTTAACTGTGCCAGAAGCCAACCTAAAAGGTTATAATGTCCAGGAGCATGTCTTTCCCAATGGATCCAAGACCTACACTCTCCAGGTGCCATTTGAGGACCCCAATGTGAAGCAAAAGGTAACATCCCACATGTTCAGCCATCCTATTGCCATTTTGAAAACACTTGCTTGCTGTCTGACTTTGGGTGTAATCCTACAAACCCATGTTTCTTTCAGGTAACTCCTCCAGACACCAGAACCTACATTCTGCCCCTGACCTACTTGCTGAATATAGTGCCAGAGAATACACCCTTTACTCATCCTGCTGTAGTTGAAGCCATTCTCAAAGACATCAGTAAGTGCCTGACTGTTTGTGGTCTACAACTACACTTTTCTGACAATCCAGTCCATTGCCCTGACAACTGCTTTTCCTCTTGCAGTTCTACCTACAGTAACTGGCTACTGTGATGGTGCTGCATTCTATACCATGGTAACATATGGCAACATGGGTCGCAACTGGGTTCCTTTTGTGGGCTCAAGAGAACTTGGTGGAAGTCTGCTTGCCCTGTACAAGTATAATGCCAATGCTACCAATTTCTGGATGACTGTGCCATACAATTCAGTTGATGCCACATATGAAGTAAGTGATGGAACTTTAATGTGTTTTTAGTTGTCTTGGGTTCAACACATTACTGACCTGATGTATTGTCTCTGTAGGTGATCAGTTCTTCGGGCATCAGAAGCAGGCTTGACTTGACCTTGAAGGATATTGAGACCATGGTTGTGGTGGCTGACTTTTCTCTGTCCTGCAGTTTCCCTACAAAGATGATTGGTAACTCCTGCAGACCAAGCATTCTTTATAATAGCTGCTTTTGAGATTGGCCAAAGGTTGCATGGAGTGGTATTGAAGCTATAATCTGTTTCCTTAACCTGGATCCAAATGCTGTGTTTCAGATTGCTTCACCAATGGAACTATGGCAGCTCTCGCTGTGAAAGTGGAATCTGTCCCCAGCTTGTCTCCAAGTCAACTAACTCTAAGGGATCCGAGTTGCCGGCCTCTTCAGTCTGATGCTATCAATGCGGTTTTCTACTTCAATGTCAACTCCTGTGGAACAACTAGACGGGTTAGTATTGACACATTTTTAAAACCATATTTTGAGGAGGTTCAACATATTGACAAGTTGACCAACACCCCTGGATCACTCTGGGGAGCCATGGTGACCAGTGTTTCTATCAGCTGAATTACTTGCATGAATTGTGTACGTCTGAAGGATGCCACCTTTTGTATTGAACTGCTTGTCCAGTTGACAAAGGTGCTGCGACACATGTCTCTTGGTTATGGCATTGCATGTGCTGCCTATAGACCTTTTGGGTCAATAGCAGTGAACTGGAAGGAGTGTACTAACTGGGGAAGATCCTGTGGCTAGTACATAGGATGGGACTAAACTAGTACACGAGTTAATACCAATTGCAGCTCAAGAGTTGCCAGCTGTGTATTCAAATGTGTATTTGCAACAAATCCAAAATTTACTGCTGTTGCCCTCCTAGAGGTTACTAAAACAATACCAAATTAGTCTAGCAGTTTCTGTAGACAGACTTGTTGTATCATACTAACTGTAACAAACATGAGGTCCCAAAAGTGTTCAATTATGAAATTGCAATATTCATAACCAACGCTTTTTATTTTTAAATTGTGAAATTGGTACAAAATTAGTACACAGCTGGGGATGATCCTGAGTACCATATTAGCTAGTCTGCAACTTGGTATGCAGCTCCATACTAAATCTACAAGTTCATTGCAACCTGAGCCTTTTGTGATTCTCTTCCAGTTTGACAACAACCTCCTGACTTATGAGAATGAAGTGCTGTTCACATCTTACCGGTAAGGATTGCAATCAAATTGAGTATCCTTGTGGTTGAGCCTGAAACTCTCCTAACCCCATCTCCTCTTTCCAGGTTGAGAGTTGCCTGTCACTATCTGGTCAATGACACCAAGGTAGTACAGTTCTTGTACCAGAATAATCCTGCACCTGTAGTCCAGCCTGGCTTGGGGGACCTTGCAGTCATCATGCGGCTTGCATTGGGTATGACTTCGCAATTGAAATATAGATGCTCTAGTAGTGTGTTTCCACCTATAAAATTCTCTCTTGCATCTCTGCAGATTCAACCTACAATGACTTCTATGGAGCTCGGGATTACCCTGTTGTGAAGTACTTGCGAAGACCCTTGTATTTTGAGGTAGAACTCCTGTACAGCAGGGATCCACAGGCTGAATTGTTTTTGGAGAACTGCTGGGCAACCTATTCTGTTGACAGGAATAGCTCTCCAAAGTGGGATGTTGTTGTGGACAGGTAAGATGCTGGAATATGATATTGCTGTTACAAAACCTAGGAATTGGAGTTGTGGCTGATGTGCTCCTGACCTACTTTCTCTTTCTAGCTGTGAGAACTCTGCAGATGAGTACTTGACCATCTTTCACCCAGTCTCCAGCAATGCAAGAGTGCTGTTCCCTTCCCATCTGAAGAGGTTTGAAGTGAAAATGTTTTCCTTCACAAGCGGCCGGGATGCACTGAAAGGACGGGTAAAGTGGAGTGTTGGGATGGGGATCTTGTACCACAATGCATGGTTTGGATTGCTTTGCAAGCAACGAATAGTCGCTGTTCTCAAATCTTTAGTGAGTTGGAATGAAAACATGTAACTGCACTTTTGCAAGAAACACTTATGATGCAATATATTTGTTTTTCAATTTGGTAATCCTCATTGGATGATGGTCCTGCCTGATCTATTGATGCTAGTTTTGCTTGACAAGGTGTGCTGTCTTTCAGATTTACTTCCACTGCGGTGTTGTGATATGTGATTCAAACCGGCCATCAGACAGCCTCTGTAGCAGACGGTGCATTCCAGGGAAACAGAGGCTTGGTAAGAGCTCTGTCTAAGAAGGGGGGGGGGGACATTTAGCATGCATTTTTGTCCATTTGTTTTGATGGACTCCTAATTCCTCCTGTAGGTCGCAGTGCTGAAGGGATGGATGGTGGTGCAGTAAAGGTGTTTGTGTCTTCTGGCCCAATTGAGCTGAAGAGAGATGGATCCCTTCACTTTATGCCTAGAAGTGGTAATATGCATGATGTGAACACAATTGCAGTTCAAGTAAAATATAACTCCTTTATTCCTCTAATTATTTCTTTCTTATCTTGCAGCCCAATTCAATGTGTGGGAGCTGCAATGGGTGTGTGTTCAGTGGTTATCTTCGTAGCTGGAGTTGTATCTTTCTGGAAACTGCCAAAAAGTGTGTATTGATAAATAAAAATCTTACTTGTAAAAGCTTATTTTTTTGTGCTTGACTAATTCTACACTTGATATGTCAGAATGTCCATGTCAATGGGATTTCCTCCTCCTTGCTGTATCAAATGCTTTGATTTTCCCTGATCAGGCCATTCTCAATATGGTGTGTTACTCAATGACCCTTCACTAATTCACGGTGTGAACCTGGGGCCAAAGACTTTCCTCCTCCATTGAGCTGTAACCCTATTTTTATATTGAACAGTAACAGGGCAATTACTATACCTTCAGTTATTTAGTATAATAAAATTTAAGGAAGAACCCCCCCCCCCCTGCCCCCTCATTTGTCCCTTTTATTAAATGTATTAGGTAATAATTTTCATATATAAATTCTATTTCAGTATACAATTTATATATTGTCATGAACCAGGCTTCAAGAAGAAACAAACTAGAGCCCTGCTTCACTGATTTAAGAATATATTTAACTGTTCATTATTTTGAAGCCTCGTGTGTAGAAATAGTAATGGAGGGGGGGGGGGTTCATTTGAAATCAAAAGCTGGTGTAAAGTTAAAAGCTGTCCACCAAAGCCAGGCTTGTCCACTTTCCCTTATGTTGGGCCTTTCTCCCTGACAGATTCTCTTGTCTCTTTAAATTTACATTGTGGTGGCTTCATAAATGATTTTCCCACTTGTTAGTTTTTGTAGGCTAGGTATCCTCTACATTACGGCTCATCATACAGTCACTGTGCTTCACATCACTTCCAGCTCTTAACTTCTAGAATAATTCCAGGTGTGTAAACTTCCCAATCTTCAGAATACAGTAAGCTTTTATTAACTTGCATCCAATAATAAAACTAGTGGAAAATCCTTCCAATACAGCAATATGTTCCATACCAGGAACTCCTTTCAAAAGTAGAAGCTAATTGTCTTTAGTTGAACTGTATTTGCTGCTGCTCCTCCTCACTGTGTCATCTGTGTTCTTTATTGTTTACTTTCCACACTGAATTCTATAATTCATTAGCTATAAAGAAAACTACCACTTGAGGGTGCAGTGCATAGAAAAGGAGCACATACCAACCCATAAACCATAATAATTATACATACCTAAATAAACTAAAATAAGAATACATTCCTGTGACGAGATAAAGTGATCCCGTGCTGTAAGCCATCCTCCCAGCCGCCAGGGGGCTGTGAGCCAGCCTAGAAGGCCCCAACAGAGATGGTGTGACGTAACAGTTCCACCTTTGGGGCAAAAGTCCCGAAAGGACGGTCACCATCTTTGTTGAGGGCAACAACACGGAATGTCCTGCAAAGTCCCAGAATTGGGAGGAGATTAAAATGGCAATTGCTGATTGGTGTTCCGCTGATCAGGGGGCGTTCCGCAGCACATAAAAGGGGGCCATGTTGTAGCAGTCGAGGGTGGTATCTGAAAGCACAAAGGAGTGTGGGAGAGGTACTGAGGGATAAAACCAAACAAATGCTCACTGTGACTTTTTTGACGGACATAAACAAACGAATTCAAAAGAGAGACAGCCAACCAGGAGGGTGGACACCCAGAGTCTGGATAATTTTACTTGTTTGTTTGTTTTGTCTCTCCACATTTCAGTTAGCGTTTCTCTTTTGTTTGGACATTCTTTTGTTTGTTGTCCTGATTACCACTGTTTGCAGACACTAATAAAGGAAAAGAAAACAACTTGTGTCATATCATACCATTGTCTGGGCTTGATTATTTTTACACCTCCACCCAACTCAGCTATCTGTGACAATTCCTTTTTTTAATAATCAAAATTCCAGTTCAGCTCCTACATACGTTTTTGCAAAAGCAATTATTTTTGCTAACATGTCAGGTTCTAAAATCACTATTTCCAGCAGTGCAGTTCCTTCCTGTCTGTATTGGTCATACTTTAGGGCCCATGGGAAGCCTGTGGCAGGCATGCATTCTGGTTACCATGTGACTCCTTGTTCATTGGGACAATTCAGGCTTTTCCAATTGCAATGCATTGTGGTACATTCTACACCTCTTGGTCACTGTTCACAGCAGGACTACACTTCCCACAATCTTTTGGCGTGTGAGTTGAAGAGCCTAAACTATCCCAGTGTGTTCTAGTGTGCAAGAAGTCATATGGTAACCCTGCCCGTGAAGGCCTGTTTCAGAGTCCTGCCCCATGCAGTCTCCCTTATTTTGAAAGCTCAGTGCTGACAGGTATACATATTATAAAACACACACATGCAAAGAACAGAATTCTAGAAACAAACTTTATTATACAGTTCTGTGGGTGATCGTGTTCACAAAAACTAAGTATATTAAGTATTAATCCAAATACATGCAAAATATAAAACATTAATATATCTCTTACATTTTTGCTTAGTGTAGTTTGTATTACTCCCGTTAGATAAAAAAAAAAAAATCAAATACAGTGGCTAATGCAGCCTCCAGCGTTCAGCCACAAAACGGTAAAACTGCAAACAAACTACAATTCCCAGAATCCCGTACCAGTTTCTGTAGTCCCATGTGTGATGCCATAGGTCTGGCTGCCTCTGAGTTGTGATTACACAGACATAATCTACTTATTAGATTCCTTCTTGCTTTGACATGCTACTTTCAATATGCAAGTTTAGGGTGAAATTATCAACACTCCTTATATATATACCTTGTTTTAGCATCACAAAAAAGTGCTACTTAACAACATGTTGTTCTCTTCATGTTTGAGTGTGTGAGTTATTGGAACTGAATTCACTACACTGGAAACCCCGTGTGTAGTACGGGGGGGGGGGGGGGGTGTAATGTGTTTATATTATAAAGAGGACGGAGAGTTTGATGCGAGACTCGATCAGACACAGGCACATTCATATTATTAAACCTGCTATCAGACTCTCCGGCGCCGTCACTCTGAGTGCTCTTTGAAACAGACTGAGTTCGTATTTATATTCATGTTGGGTTAATCAGAGATGACTATCGGCGGCCCGTCTGTAGTACTACCGGAGATTTTAATTGCACAGTTTGTACCGCTCTGTGCAGCGCCGTCCCGTTTGTAACACGGTACGTGAACTGCATTCTGCTAAACAAAACATCACAACAGCAGCAGCAGCGCCATCTACTGGACAAAACCCAGACATGCACGTTGAAACAATGATCCAGTTCAATATCTACAAAGAATGAACAAGAAACTATTAGCGAAGCCCCGAAAAAGAAAATATTATACAAAACGGTTTAAAATCAAATGTTTTAGATATGATTTAGATATTCGGGTTGGATACCTCGGAAGCCAGCGGAACTCCAGCGTTTCTCTGACAACCACTGATAACCACTCCCGTGATGATCGGCGCTGCCATGGCAACCCGTGACATCACCCGCACAAGTTACAACACGTCGAGTCATTTTTTGTAGCACAGTATTAACGTGTTATTGTTTTCACAAAATAACATCAATAAGATTATCAGATCACCTGCTAGTGTGTACTAAACAAAACCTCAAATATCACTGAATTGATACAGAGACAAGCCGTGGCACCAGCAAGAGATAAAAATGTATTCACTTATTTATTTGGTTAAACTTTAATCCAGCCTTACATTTTAACTTCTTGAAGTTACCACAGTGTGTCTGTGTATGAATTACTGACGAGTAATATTTGTGATTTGATTACTCTAACAGATGAACTGATAATGTATGGATGTTATTTTGTGAAAACAATACAATATTAAAAAAGAAATACAACATTTAATAAATAAATAAATAAATTATACACCAAACTGTAGCACATTTCTTTAGTCTTAATATCATAACAAATATACTTATTATAAATACGTATCACCTTTTATTTGTTGGAAAACGGTCTGGAACTTCTAGTAAAGTATTATTATTTTTTTTTTAATACAGTGCTGTTTGAGTTAAAATATTGTTTTCTTCAAAATTAAAATATCAGCAACGGTGTGTTAATTTAACGAAGCGCCTAACGCCGCTCGGAACGTTCGCATTTTTAAATCCTAACGGTCTCTGCTCAGCTGAGTGGAATGTTCACAAGCCGGTTGCCTAGCAGCGTCTCCCCCTCCTTCTCTGCCCCGCCCTCTCGCCTTCTCTCGTTGCTCCAGCTATGAGTTCAAATTTAGCTTCGTTATATCTGCGCAATGTTTTCCTATTTCTTTCAATTTAGCTTATTAGGGGCTTCGTGTTTTTAAAATGGTTCAGGTGCAGTCCGGGCAGACTGACTGCAGCATCATTACAGTATACTGCACTGCGCTCAGCTTTGTGTGGCGGCTGATACACAAAATAATGAACGACTGTTAAATAAATCACATGTATTGCTTTTTAATGCTAAATATGTATCTGGTATTCTAAGTATTATCTACAATTAATAATTCAGCTATATTCATATTCATAATGTAATACAGTATTAAGACAGGGTCCAGTATTAGAAATAAATAAACATGCTTTAAGAGAAACAGCAGTGATGTTTATTGACCATTCCCATACATTCTCTATATAATATGTTTCTACATTGTGGTTGCACAGGGACAAGGGACTCAGTGATGTTAAAAAAAAGAAAATAGAGCCCACAATTAACCAATATAGAAAGGAAGGGGGAGAAATGTATTGCCTGTGTGCAGTACCTTACACTTTTCTCTATTAAATGTCATTTGAAATGTGTCTGCCCAGTTCTGAATGCTGTCTAGATCACTTTGAATGACCTTTGCTGCTGCAACAGTGTTTGCCACTCCTATTTGGAACTGCAAACACAAGTCAAAAAGGAAGTTAGAAAGGCCAAGAGAGATAGATATAAATGAACATTGCTAAGGGGGCTAAAACCAATTCCAAAATGTTTTTCCAATATTATAACAGCAAGAGAACATTCAAAGAGGAGGTTAAATGTCTAAGAGATACAAATGGCAAAATCATAGATGAAAAAATAAAAAATAGCAAATATATTAAATGATTACTTTTCACAAGTTTTTACAAAGGAGGAAACGGACAACATGCCCCACATGTCAACCTGTTCCTATCCAGTTTTAAATAACTTTAGCATAACAGAGGCAGAAGTGTTAAAGAGACTAGGAGCTCTTAAAATAAACAGATCCACTGGGCTGGATGAGATCCTCCCAATAGTACTCAAAGAAATGAAAGAAGTTATTTACAAACTGCTAACCAAGATCATGCAACAGTCTCTTGACACAGGGGTTGTACCGACAGACTGGAAAATTGCAAACGTAATACCGATCCACAAAAAGGGAGACAAAACCGAGCCAGGTAACTACAGACCAATAAGTCTGACTTCTATTATATGTAAACTTATGGAAACTATAATAAGATCCAAAATGGAAAATTACCTATATGGTAAAAGTATCCTGGGAGACAGTCAGCATGGTTTTAGGAAAGGGAGATCGTGTCTAACTAACCTGCTTGACTTTTTTTGAGGATGCAACATCGACAATGGATAATTGCAAAGCATATGGCATGGTTTATTTAGATTTTCAGAAAGCTTTTGACAAAGTCCTGCATAAAAGATTAATTCTCAAATTGAATGCAGGTGGGATTCAAGGAAATGCATGCACATGGATTAGGGAGTGGTTAACATGTAGAAAACAGATTAGAGGAGAAAACTCAAAATGGAGCGAGGTAACCAGTGGTGTACCACAGGGATCAGTATTAGGTCCTCTGCTATTCCTAATCTACACTAAGGATTTAGATTCTGGTATAGTAAGCAAACTTGTTATTTACAACAACACAAAAATAGGAGAAGTGGCAAACACTGTTGCAGCAGCAAAGGTCATTCAAAATGATCTAGACAGCATTCAGAACTGGGCAAACACATGGCAACTGACATTTAATACAGAAAAGTGTAAGGTACTGCACGCAGGCAATAAAAATGTGCATTATAAATATCATAATATGACACCTATTGAAACAGAAGTGCAGCGCTTAGAACACATATACAAATAGAACTAATCCACTCTTCTATTAAACTGTGAACTTAGTGTTTGATTGAATCCATCTCTGTGTTTGTATAGCCTGGAAACAGGCATCAGTGCCTTGCATAGCTGCACACACTGCCATCATTCACACTGACCACAAGAGGGAGCCAGAGCACCATTGCTGTTTATAATGTAATAACACAGTAATAAGACAATTGACATAGGCATCAGTTACCTCCCCAGTCAGCCCAGTTCTCCCATTGTTAACACAAACCTCCTCACATCCAGTCATCTAAACACTACAGTGTGGTCTGTGTCTGTATATGAGCAATACTGAAATTGAAGAAGGAATTTATGAAAAATACCAAGGAGTTTATGTTGACTCAGAAATGTCTTCATCTAGACAATGTGGGGAAGCTATAAAAAAGGCCAACAAGATGCTCGGATATATTGTGAGAAGTGTTGAATTTAAATCAAGGGAAGTAATGTTGAAACTTTACAATGCATCAGTAAGACCTCACCTAGAATATTGTGTTCATTTCTGGTCACCACATTACAAAAAGGATATTGCTGCTCTAGAAAGAGTGCAAAGAAGAGTGACCAAAATTATCCCGGGTTTAAAAGGCATGTTGTATGCAGACAGGCCAAAATAATTTAATCTATTCAGTCTTGAACAAAGAAGACTACGCGGCGATCTGATTCAAGCATTAAAAATCCTAAAAGGTATTGACAATGTCGACCCAAGGGACTTTTTCGGCCTGAAAAAAGAAACAAGGACCAAGGGTCACACGTGGAGATTAGATAAAGAAGCATTCAGAACAGAAAATAGGAGGCACTTTTTTACACAGAGAAGTGTGAGGGTCTGGAACCAACTCCCCAGTAATATTTTTGAAGCTGACACCCTGGGATCCTTCAAGAAGCTGCTTGATGAGATTCTGGGATCAATAAGCTACTAACAACTAAATAAGCAAGATGGGCCAAATGGCCTCCTCTTGTTTGTAAACTTTCTTATGTTCTAGAAGCGGGAGTATTTAAATGCTGTCCAAGCCCACTGACATTAATTGATAAACTTGACCTTGTTATAATACAAGTTAATACAGACAGCACAGTGAGTCTTTAGAGCAAGGTCAATTCTAGCACATCATGATAATACAAGACACACATTTGTGATTTGTTTCCCCAAATTTGGAGAGTAATTCATTAGTAGAAGTGAAAGATGAGAGATGGTCCAGGTTCAATAACCAGTTTAATGTAGGGAGCACACAGTAAAGTAAAAGCAGGGTTTGCCATAATGCCTCCAGCATCTCATCATGCCTCTTGGTTTACCCACAATATGCAAGTAACAATTACCTGTGAAAGAGCAGCGTGCTTCTGAATGGCTAAACCGATGACATTATAGAAACAATCAGGCACTTTCTCCTTTACTAAATATGCAATGCAGAAGAATGCAGAACATGAATCCTCCCTGGCACTGAAAAGAGTTCTTTGTTGTCAATAAAGAGTGCTTTTTGAATGATTTCAGTGGTGGCAGTTTGACAAGAATACATGTCATGTGTAATAAACCAGTCCAAAACGAGACATTGATGCTAATAGTTTTATTGCTTAAAAAGCTTTACAGAAAGAGACAGGCTTTTACCCAGTTTCATGTAACAGCAGATAGTGTTGTTTTGGCAGGACAGCATTTATACTGGTCAACAGTTGGAGCATTTGTTGTCATGAATGCAAATAAAGAGATTTTAAAATAATTGAGAGATGAAGAAAATCTCTATATAAACACAATGTTTTTGTCAGTCTGTGAACAAGGCCTGTCACGGGTCACTTGTGACATCACAGGGTGGCTGTGTGGAGCTGGGAGAAGAAAGGAGTCTACTGGTCAAACCTGACTCGGTGCAGTGATTATGAGCTGGGGCAAATCAATCAAGTACGCTCTCCAAGTAACGCTTTGTATATGTGCCCATGTGGAGTTGTATTTCTATTCAAACATGTGTGAGCATGTGATCTCACTGAGAATCTGAGACTACATGTTAAATAAGGACAACTTTCCATACAATGTAAAGACCTGCTTCATGAGAGGCAGGGAATCACCCAATAGAAAAAATAATGTTGTCTCTATTATATATCCTTGAAGAGATTGACCAAATGCACAACAGGGAGCAGCTGTTTTAAACAAGCTGTGAATGGCCTGATAGAAATAAGTATGGGTCTGTAGCTGTGTGTGGGGAGAGGGACCAGAACAGAAAGGTTACAGTGATGCTATAAAAGAAGGTTGCTGGTGTGTTTAAGCTTTGCTTGCAGGTCTGCTGTCAGGTAAACTCCAGCACTGTGATCCCTGGAAGCTGCTGCAGCTCAGTAGTGCTGGCATCGCCTGCAGTGGTAGGTACGCCAGTCTGAAACCAATTGAAGACATTATCAGCAACCTGGGCAGAAAAGCTATTGTTCTGATCCATACCCTACAGAGCATTGCACAGCTAGGTAATGAGATTGTGGGGTGGTAATGGTCAGCATTGTCTAATAATATAGACAATCAGTGTCACACTGAGCTGCAGAATTGAACTCCCTCCTATGTGTAGATAGCATCCTCCACACTCTTTGTATTGCACTCATTTAAATTACAAATTTGAAAAAAAAGCTTTGTGTAATTCAGCATGCAATTTCACAATCCCAAAGGGTATGGAATCAACTGCTAAACTGTGGATCCACCACAACCTCTCAATACAATCATATCAATAAAAAACACGGAAACCCTCTATACTAGTTCAAATGCCAAACATGCTTCTGAGGTTTTATTCAGAGCAATCCTAGATCAAAGCTCCTTTGTTTTGACCCCTGCTTTTATATTTTGTTTCACTAAAATGACAAAAGTTCCACAGGAGATTGAGGTCAGTGGACCCTTCTTCTCAACTCAAAGCCAACCCTGACATAATGACCTCCCACAGAGAACTACTGTACACACACCATAAAACAGCAGCAATCCCATTCATCAGATCTCCTGGGATTATTTGTGGAGTTGGTTACTCCGGCATGAGATCATACACATGTAATAAGTTTAAGTATACATTTCAGGATTGCAGGAGACAGGTTAGACTTTCCTCTTTCCAATAAGTTACGAATGACCTCAAATCAATCAATAGTTTGAGACAATGCAGTTGAAAGATGAATCATAAACTCATCTTGATATTTCCAGTTGAAGGATTATGATGGATGGCATCTGTTATAAAACTTATTCCAACAATTCTGTGTCTCTCTTGGAGTTCCATCCATATTTGACCTGGTCAACCTCATGTTCTAAACTGATATGGAATGACACTTGGTTTTCTATTTCAAATTGTTCTAATATATCCCACAACCAATGTATACAGAAATAATAAGGCATACTCACAGCGAGCGCAGCGGTACCCATGACGGTAGTAGAAATAGTAGTGATAGTGATGAGCTACACAAAAAAAGAAAAGATAATTAGGAACAGTCTATTTTTAACACAGAGCTTCTTAAACCCACTGCCTTCCACACTGTAGCCCAGAACTCAACCCCCTGAGCTACCCAGGGACAGTGGCCCAGTGGTTAAAGAAAAGGGCTTGATACCAGGAGGTTCACATCCTGGCTCAGCCACTCACTCACTGTGTGTGACCCTGAGCAAGTCAAAACGTAAAACTGGAGTCCTATTGTAAGTGACTGCAGCAGCAGTTGTTGATGCATAGTACACCCCCTAGTCTCGAAGGCACTTTGGAGAAAAGCGACTGCTAAAAGACTAATGAATAAAAAAAGTAATACTCAGATCCACAAGCATGCACATTGCCTTCCACTCTGCAGGGCACCACTTTCTCTAAACACTGAGCTATCAAACCCATTAACTCCTATACTACAGCCCAGCACTAACCACTAAACTGCTCAAACCCACTACCTTCCACACTGCAGCTCTGCACTCTAGTCACTGTGTCACTGAAGCCTCTCAGCAAAGCTACACTGATAAACAATTCATGCCCTGATTGAAAATAATAAATAAAACCCACTGATTGCTGCATAAAATAAAGTAGAATCCATTTACTTACCATAGTAGCATCTGTACCTTACTGTGAAAGATACAAGTGATATATTGAGTTCAATCCATTTGAAGTCACTGCAGTGGCTGCTTTGTACAAGAATGGGGCCTCAGTAGTTTATTAGAGAGCTATATATATTTCAAAGGAGTGTCTCTCTATTTGTACATTTCTATTATTGGCAAAATCCAAAGACAGGGCTCCTTCTTTATATCCCCTCCCACAGGATACAGAACACCTCACTATGTGAGTATGTATTAAATAAAGATGGCATTTCATATTAAGATCAGCTAATTCATACTATTATACAATAATACCCCATTCCATATTCTCAACATCAGCTGTAGGAGGCCCCATTGTTAACATGTATTCATTTCTTGTGACGCGCACAGTACATGTGTATTGTATTGTAGTGTACAGTCACATTTTTATTAAAATATCAGATTCACACTTACCACGAGCACAGATGCTATAATCTGGAAATGAAATAAACATACACCATTAAATACAATTTAAAAATATATATACAATTCATTTCTACATATTAATGTACCATAATAAAATAAAATACTTACAACAGTAAGCTGTTCCAAAGAAAAAGAAAAACAGAAACAGTGGTTATTGGATTTAATAGTTCACTTTATATTCATGTTTGAGTTCCATTTACTGGAATGTTTTCTGTTCCTCTGAGAATATCAGTTGATTTTGATAGCTGTTACAGGCTTAATGAAGACACCAAGGGGCACATTTCAAAGTGTTTCCTCCAGTCTGTCCAGAACTATGAAACCACTCCATGGTAGAATATGTTGTAATACTGAAGTGTTTCTCAATGTCTTCAATCAATTGACCTTCAGTCTACAATCCATGCAGTTCACCCAAACCAGGAGCCAGCTCCAGAGAGACACACACTTACTTCTGTAGTATCTTTTGGACAGGGCATCCTTCTTCACTACCATGGACTGTGTCAGGACCACTTCAGAATCCACTTCAGGAGACAGAAAGCACGTGAAGTTCATTAAACAAACAGTAGGTTGCATCCCTTCTATTTAAACACAGACCATGTTGAGGAACTCTCCAAATTTGGATTAGGATTTCAATGTACATTAAAGAAGATTGCTGAACAGTAAGGAGCTTCAGATTTCATTTTGTTAGAGTGTGTGTTACAATGTTTTCACCTGAGTTCAGGAGCTGCTCTTCAGTTCTAGTTGCCTGTCTTAGATATATGTACATAATGTAGGCTGGATCAGTCAAAGTGTCTTTATAGAAGAGCCAGTGACTGGATCACGCTTCCTTCTGCTTTCAATTCACTGCTATGCACTAGATGGTGATGGCACTTACTAACAGAAAGATATTTCAGTCTGCATTACATATGAAAAGAATCACACAGACTTATGCACAAAACAACTGTGGTGAACTATGAAAGGTGCTATATAAAATAAATATTGATTGATAAAAAGGTAAGGGAACAGGACAACCTTTTAGTCAAGTTATTATATCTCAGTTGGGCGATCCTTCTTACTGACATTTAAGGTGATCAATCAATACAATATGTCTTATTAAAGGTGCTGCATCAACACATTTAAATGCACATGTTAAATGCAAACAGGTGAAATATTTTCAAAGTGTATATCCCTCAAGCTTTGTGTTTTCCTCTTCCGCATCAGTGTGACAGACAGACAGACAGACAGACAGACAGACAGACAGACACTCAACCGAAGAAGCTACAGGCTATCTGTACTCACTGTCAGCTCTTTTCTCCATCATATTGTCTCCTATCAGGTAAAACAGAAATAGGTTTATACAGTTAGACGTACATTAGGAAACAGATCTGGGCACTTTGCGTTAGTGCCAGTAGAGAAACAGCAGCTAAATATGCTCAGATTCACTGGGGTTTGGCCTTAAGTCTATCATCTGTAATTCACAATGTGTTCCTCTTGAAGGTTTAACGTTGTACCCACACACTACCCAGACGTGCTTTTCAAAGGACTCACCCAACTCCCGCTCTCCTTTGAGTCCATCACTGTCCAGTTCAGCATCACTGTCACCTGAATCCTCTGCCTCTGGAACAGGGAGAAGAGAGCTTCATGAAGCAATGAAGGATTCCCTCGACTGCAGTGAACAGCTTCATAGGACACTCAACACAGGGAGGCAGAGAGTTCCCCATTACATTGCAATGCAGAGCTGTGAGGTTTAACCAGGAGATTTCTGGATATACAGTAGCCCTTGATGTTATGCATGATTAGCGATGATTAGTCAGGTTAAGTTTCTAAACAAATTGTGTGGTCTGTCCAGGACTGTGCTTTTTTGTCATTGCTTAACTTAAATCCTGCAAATAAGAAACTTTCTTTCTTTCTTTCTTTCTTTCTTTCTTTCTTTCTTTCTTTCCTTACCCAGTGCTCTCTTGTTCTCCAGTGCTCCTTCCTGCTCCTCTGAGTCTTCCAAAGTGTTGCTGAGATCTGTAAACACAGGCTGTGGTTACATTTTTAATGAGAGCAGTCCTGTGTTGTATCCAGTGCTATGAAAGGAATGACAGCATGGAATGGAGAATGCAAACAGACCGATTAGGAAAACTGGGATTTTTTAAAATTGTATTAAGATTTTTGTATCTGTATTGAAAACATGTAATTATGGTCATAAAATTCTGCACTTTTGTTAATAACTGCAACAGTGTAGAATAGTTGAATTAATATTATATAAATAAACCACTTTAAAGTGCCACCTATTATATAAGGCAAGGAATTGTAATAAATCAACTTGCAGTAAACAGTTTGCATTTTTAATATCTCTTAAATAAATTATTATATTAAATCTGCTGTATAAAAAGTGGTTTGAATATTAGCACAATAAATGAAAGAGCAGGTCTATATGTTTCAAGGATATGTATATTTTGTGAAAAAGGTAAATCAAACTGAATGAACATTTTAAAATCTCAATGTATTTTATTCACACCCTGCAATGGTTTATTGAAGAGATGAGCAGGAGGCAAGATCGACTCGAAGGGAAATTTCAAATGCAAACCTTGATTTGTTTCCCCCCCCCCCCCCCCCCCAATATATTTAAATATTTACTGTTTATGACTGTTTCATTTCTAATAAGTTATTATAAATGATAAGAAACGACGAGTTGATTTGGCTATTCACGTGGATAAGCCACAGCTGCATTTTACAGTACCAGGGAATCCTTCTGGTCTGAAGCAGCCTCTTAATAAGGGGTCCCCATGGTGGGAGGTGGTTGATGCAACACATGGGAGATTTCAAGTTCTTTAAATGCTGTGTCTTATTCTAGTGGAGTACAGGCTCATCAAATCAATCCCCAAGACAAGTAGACAAACCTCTGTGTTGAGAATATAGGATTGAGTTCTGGAAGAATGGATCTTACCCAGTTCTCTCTTGCTGGCCTGGTAACCATCATCTCCCAGCTCTTCAGAGTCCTCAAGGAGGCTCCTTGCATCTGCACACATAGGAAATGGAGGGGGTGGAATCATTCTTTTAAATGGCAATGTACAAATTAAGAACAAAGAAGGATATTCTTATGGTAAGTTGATTATTCAATGATGCAGCATTGAGGAAAAGCCTGCCTTCTCCACTATGTTATCTCATGGAAGACTGTCTGCTATCTCCCTACCCTTCTGTTATTCTGATGAAAGTCAGTCAATGCCATCTCTTCCCCCATTTATTTTACGTTGAAGGCAATCAATGCAATCCCTCCCTCCCTCCCCATGTTACTCAGAAGAAAGGCAGTCTTACCAGCCCCTGACAGAAGACATGCTGTCAGGACCGAGAGGAGAATGGCTCTTGTAGTCCAGGCTTTCATCTTGACAAGGTGCTGATGCTGCTTTTCCACTCTTCAGCTGCTCTGGTCCCTCCACCCTGCTCTGTTTTATACCCTCTCCCAGGCAAATGCACTCCTTCACCACTAAACCCTCATCAAGAACCCTTTCTTTTTCAACACTGTGATACTGTGTGATGCCCTCCTCTTCCAAATTTCAATACTTCACTTGAAAACTATTTCCTCTATACCCTATGATCCAAATCTATTGACACAGTGTCAGTGATCTCCATTGTTCTCTTAACACAGTGCAGGATCAGTGCTGGGGTCAGCAGGTGCAGACAGGGGGCCCCATATACAGTATTAAAGGCAAAAGAATGATTAGTTATCAGTCATGCAAAATGAAGCATTCTCTGGAATTTCATATCTACAGTACAGTACTGCAAACACCTGGCTCACAAACATGTTCATTATACCAGGTGTTGTGGTTGAGCTGCTTCTTTCATTAGCAAATCAGTCAGCTGCTGTACGGTGTGGAGTGCATGTTTCTTATTGAAACATTTCACAATTGTATTACTAAGTCTCTTTTTAGAAGGAAAAAAGTAGGATTGAAATACACAGTGGGTGTGAGAGAAAGACCTTGGTGTTGTGATAGACTCATTTCTACCAGCAACGGGGAAGCAATCATAAAGATGAAGACTAATCCCGGGGCTTAAAGGAACGAGCTGTGAAGAGGGTACTGAATTTGTTTAGCTTGAACACAGAACAATTAGGCAGACTTGACTGAAGTCTTTAAAAACTTGAAAGGTGTTGACAAAGTTAACCCAAACTAATACCTCAAGCATAGCACTGACACCAGGGTCAGAGGGCACTGTTGGAAATTAAGTGTGGATAGCCATAGGACAGAGGGTAGGAAACACCTTCTCACAGAGTATGGTGAGGGGATGGAATGGGTTACCAAGTCATGTTGTTAGGGCTGGGATCCTTTAAGACCCGACTTAACAGGTTTGAGATCAATCAGCTGCTGCACTGATGGGCCGAATGCCCTCCCTGGTTCTGTGTTCTGAATTCTGGATCTCCAGTGTGCTGGCATTGATTGGTAACTCCTCTCCAGAGTCAGTTGTTTTCCTTGTACACTCAACCAACCCTAAATATGCTGAGAGAACAGTTGAGGGAACTAAATCAATTCAGTCTGGAACAAAAAAAAGACTAGAGACTAAAGCTTTTAAAAAGTTGGAGTTAACTGTAGTCACTCTTTCAAGCACAGCAGAGAGACAAGGACTAGAGTACACAGTTATAAGTGGAGACAGACTTAGGACAGAGGTTAGGAGACACATCTTCTCAAAGTAAGTTACTTAACCTCCTTGTGCTCCGTCCTTCGGATGAGATGTAAAACCAAGGTCCTATTGGAAGTGACTCTGCAGCAGAAATTGTTGGTGTATAGTTCATTCCCTAGTCTGTGTAGTTGCTTTGGATAACAGCGTCTGCTAATTGACACATTTATTATTACACCCAGTGTCAAAAAGGGCTCGGGTTGATGTGCTCCTCCAACTGGGCAACATCCCTTGCAGTGGAGTTAACAAACAATCAACAGACAAGGGAACTGAATCTATTTAGCCTGGAACAAAGAAGGATTAGAGAAGACACTTCTCACAGAGTTGGGAGTGTTTGAAATGGGTCA
Source organism: Acipenser ruthenus (assembly GCF_902713425.1). Lineage (NCBI taxonomy): Eukaryota > Metazoa > Chordata > Actinopteri > Acipenseriformes > Acipenseridae > Acipenser > Acipenser ruthenus. The sequence continues at coordinate 9,666,419 of NC_081220.1, forward strand.
CTAGAATGGTGCTGCTGCAGAGTCATTAGGATGTCTTTAAAAGCCAACTAGATGAAAGCCAGGGATCAGTCAGCTACTAGAAAAGTATTGATGCATTAAATTCCCTGATTTTGTTCATAACTTTTCTTATATTATTAAATCAATGCCCTATTGTAAGTGACTGCATATAATGCACAGTTCACAGCCTACCTCTGTAAAGCACTGTGAGATGGTGGTCCACTATGAAAGGTGCTATATAAAAATAAAGATGTTATTATTATATTATTACAAGCTAAAAAGATTATTATTTATTTATTTCTTAGCAGACGCCCTTATCCGTCTTACAACATTTGGAATTCAAAGAGAAAGAATAAATATGGTGTTTAACTTGTAATGCAATATATGAACATGTGAGCCTCCACACCTTGCATTACACTCAAATGCAGGTGCATAAGCTTCTATATGAAACCAAAGGAGTAACTGCACCTGCACAGAAAACAGCACATACTCAAGTATAAGCGCATGCGTCAATTCCTAGTGAGTATACGGTAATAAAACTAAACCTGATCTCACTGCTAAACATTACTACAGTACTAGCTTCAATAGTTCCTTTAAACAAACCTCTCCCAATTCCAATAATATGACATTATTAGTACATAAATAGGTTACTTTTTAATTAACCAACCATTAAGAACACAATGAACAATGTTTGATAGTTTTAATGAGCTCGTTGCTAACAGTTACTAGACTAAACAAGCAGCACTTCAAATGAAGCGTGACCACTGCTCCCACTGAACACCTGATTGTGCATTTCAAAGGAACTTTGATGGATATCACATCACTGATGCATGTGCTGAAATATGGAAATATAAAAAGCAAATGTGTCACCAGTAGTTCAATTGCTTTTTGAGTAATGGCTTCTTTCTTCCCACCCATCCATACAGGCCAGCTTTGTGTAGGGACCGGCTTATTGTTGATGTGTGATACCATTCCTGTTATTCTACATTGCAATTATCGGTTAACGCTGTGTCTGTGTTCCTATGAACAAAGTGAAGGAAAAGGCATTTTCATATGAACATCTTTTTATTCTACGTCCTGTACAAAACAAGCCTCAGTGCTGCTGGTCTTTCTCACCTCCTGTAGCCTCACACTGGAGCATTGCATCCACTTCTACCTCCCTGTCAATCACCATCATGACTGCCGTTCTGCCTTTGCATTGTTCTAATGCAAACATCCATTTCTCTACTGCAAACATGCTTAGAAACCAAGCCAGGAGACTTGCAGTCTTAGCAAAGTGTCTAAGGAATGTCTTTTTGTTACCTGATACTGTACTGTGAGAACGGTTTTGAAGGAAACGGTCAACGCAGAATACAAGTTTCAATGTGTCAAATACAATGAGCAGACAAGCGACTGCAGCAGGATAGCCTGCTTATTCTCAAAGCAGTTTCATTTAAACACGTGATTTACACAACTCAAACTTTTTAAAGTGCAGCAATATGTTTTTTGTACAAACTCCACCTGTGTAATAATCATTAGCAACAACACTGGAAGCTTACTTGTGCAACGTCACGTGAACTGTAGATATAAATCCAATAACATCCCTTGTAGTATTAAAATACATTTGTAATGGTGTGGCTCTCCCTATTGTATGTATCCTGTGCAAACTCATCTCTGCTCTTAAATAATAACCTGTATTAGTAAATGTTTATAAGCAATATGAGCGACCGTTTCCTAATTCCGTTTAACCATCAGCTGAACAAAGTACTTTATTTAGAGACTCAATCTAGAGACTCAATAAAATGATACAATTCAGTTGACACCTTACTGTGTTGTATTTACTTCCTCCAACTTCAACCCTTAATTGAACTTGTGGAACCACTCGGGTCCAAAATCTTACAGCGGATTGGTGCAGGCAGGGTGCTGCTGCCGCCCCTTTATTCACACAGTGAGGTCTGGAAAGATCGTGTAAATGTGTGTGTGTGGAACAAGAAGGAAACGGGACTAAAGCAAAAGAACGAGCAGCGAATGCGCCAAAGACAAACTCAACAGCACTGGAGCGGAATACAATGAAACCATTTATCTAACAATAGATTCGCAGTCAAACAGTTCAATCAAACACTGAAACCCCATGTGCTGCTGCCTGTATGTTGATATTAAATCACAAATCATTATTCTAACCCTCTGCAATATGGTCTGTGACTGTCTCAGTGGGACTCTATACAAGACATCACTTTACCAGAAGGATACCATTGAAGGCTCTTAAATTAGACTGGCTAAGATTTACCAATCTAGTACTTTATTAATTTCTAGACTACCTATTTAAATATATAAAATAATACAATGCCTTGATTAGACTCCTTCTAGCCAATATTAGGACAGAACTGTGTTATTAACAACGCTTATAATAATCAAACACTTTAAAACGTGTCCGAAGAGAAATTCTAACCAAGATCTTTCCAACAGAAGGTAGTTTAAGGTGCTGGATTGACCAAGCAATACCACACAATAAAATCAATCTTACCTTGAAATATTAAAGGCTGTTTAATGTCTGCATCTGCAGCGTTTATACACCCTCGCACAGCTTTCAGCTCGTTCTCTGATATTTCCAATCTCAGCTTCAGACTTTCATTCTCTTTCTCCTTTTTGTTCCATTTCCACTCTGAATTCAGTGAATTTGCTGCCGACAGCTTTAGTAATCGCACAAAAGACGGTGTGTAGAGCCGCTTTCACTGCGTGCTCGATGGTAGAGGCGAGCTCGTCTTGAAAGAGCGACACGGACACACTGACGCGTCCATCTTCACTGGTTTGAGTTTCACACTGGTCTAGCGGAATCCTCTTTTCAATCAGAAACACCGCCTGCGGTTTGTATTTAGTAATATTTATTTTTTACTGTAGCCTTCCCATTCAAATATATTCATCACTTCTTCTGGTGTGATAAAGAAAGAACACAAACAACATGCTTTGCAAGGAGTAACTTTACTTTGGTCTTTCAGAATCGCGCAGAGCTCTGCTGGAGCTTCAACGCGTTTGTTTCTCAGTAAATCATCTCATTGAAAAGCTCGACTTGTCTTTAGCTGCGACTGACGCGCTCCGCTCTGTGTGTGAAATTCAACACAGAAAAGGGATGCTTTCCTTTTCACGGAACTCCGTGCAGGTAATAAACAAACACAAAACTCACAAATTATTAGAAAACATTTCATCCCAGCCTAAATCCTTTAAACAGCAGGAGACAGCGTGTTGTAAAATCATCACTGACTGCAGCCTCCTCTCCACACATGAACAAAACAAACCTCTCTATTTCCTGAACTGAAATGAAAGCGTCACTAGCAGAAGGCGGGTCTGGTTGGAGTCATCGCGTATTATTGGCTGTAGAAACACTCTATCCCCAGCATGTGAGCCTGATTGGCTGTAGAAACACTCTATCCCCAGCACGTGAGTCTGATTGGCTGGCCTCCCTGTCGAGGCGGTTATGAAACTGGATGTCAGAGTTCGCCATGTTGGCTCTTTCAGCGCTGTGTTCAATGCGATGCATTCAGGCGCGTTAAGTAAGTGAGCCGCTCAGAAAGCACACGGAGCTGAATTTAAATGAATTAACGCTCTGCTACAGGAGAGCGCTGAGCGACTTTTAAAAATGGAGAATAATAATGATTTGCTTGTTTGTGTTTCTGAGGTGATGGTAGATGAAATGGCCCCGTGTGAAGTTACTGTCCCCTGCTGGACCTCGCTGAGTTCGGCGCTCTGTTTGGACTGAACCTCATATCTGTCTGTGTTTAATACCGACAATACCGACCTTAATAATGAACATTATAAATAATATTAATACCACAAACCTAATAATAATACATTAATAACTATAAAACAGCTCTACATTTAAAAAAGAAAAATGAAATTAAATAATACAAATTCGAAAACAACCATTTGTGGAGTAGTGGTTAGGGCTCTGGACTCTTGACCGGAGGGTCGTGGGTTCAAATCCCGGTGGGGACACTGCTGCTGTACCCTTGAGCAAGGTACTTTACCTAGATTGCTCCAGTAAAAACCCAACTGTATAAATGGGTAATTGTATGTAAAAATAATGTGATATCTTGTAACAATTGTAAGTCCCCCTGGATAAGGGCGTCAGCTAAGAAATAAATAAATAATAATAATTTTTACATTATTGTCTACATGCATCATCTCAGATAATTACAGTGTCATTTATCAGACCCTTCGGCGTTGTCTTTTGAAGAATTAAACCTGCCAGATCGAACGCAGGCTAACATTCAATTAATCAATCTATCTATTAATCATATATATTTTCTATAGCGCCTGATATGCGCTTCACAAAATCTACTTAAAAACAACAAAATATCTAATTGTAAGGCTGGTCGAACAAAATAAGTCTTCAGTGTAATTTTAAACAAAGAGCGCTTTCCACGATTTAAGATGCTTTAGAGAGACAGAATATTGGAATTGGCAGCCGAAACTGGGGGATAAAACTACCTGTGATCAAAGTGGGCAGAAAAGTTGCATACTTTGCATACCGTATTTGGGAGAAAAGAAAACGGATCATCTCTGATTTGCAACGTTTCCATGGTTCGGCCCGGCCACTGCCGTGTGACAGGTTAAAACGATGTTCAGTTTTTTTTTTCTGCTGCTTCGTAATTCAGTTATGAGACAGCTGTAGCAGAGTGGCGCAGCGGAAGCGTGCTGGGCCCATAACCCAGAGGTCGATGGATCGAAACCATCCTCTGCTAGCTTGTTTTTCTTCTGTTAGCAAAGTAGTTTTTTTAAATATTAACTGAAGCAATTAATTAATATTACATATCGTAATCAAGGATGATATAATGCGCAAAGATACTTGTCTCATAAGAGCTGAAATAAATTATAGCGCTTTGATATTGTTACTAACGGATTGTTTAGAAATGTACGTAAGTATATTACAACTATTCTAAAAAAGAATGTTATCTCGAAAAAGTAGGCTTGACAAGCCGAAATTGCTCAGCTGGGAGAGCGTTAGACTGAAGATCTAAAGGTCCCTGGTTCGATCCCGGGTTTCGGCAAACAACAAGACGATATTGGTTTTGTATTATTTTGAACTAAAAAAAACAGAGCACATTAATTCTTCAGCGTAATTTGATGAAATAACATCGTATCAGAGTGCCATTTTCTAATGTGATTAAGAAATGCAAAAAACATCGTCCCTGGGTGGGCTTGAACCACCAACCTTTCGGTTAACAGCCGAACGCGCTAACCGATTGCGCCACAGAGACCAACCTGTTAAGCAGCCAAAGCATACGGGAGTGATGAGCAAGGCGAGATGCTGCAGAACGTGATCGAGGGAGCAGAACTCATCAGAACCTGAGATCACATCTAAGAAGAAAGCAACACGGGGCAGGAAAGTCTATGTAATCGATTATGGAAGCACAGCATATGTCGTTTTGTTAGATAACACCCTGGGAGACAACAGAGCAGTGTGTGTAAATAGCTACAATGGAAACCATATACTTACGACTTAATTTTGATACAGAACTGTGGTCATGTGTAATCTGTTTTCATTATGATAAGAAAACTACAGTTCAGTGGATTATATTTGGAATCTTTGGTTCTGTCATTCACTTTTTTCTCAAATAAGATGACAAATTAATAGCTCAGTTGGTTACAGTGAAAGACACCTCGAAAAGTCAGCCCGGCTAGCTCAGTCGGTAGAGCATGAGACTCTTAATCTCAGGGTCGTGGGTTCGAGCCCCACGTTGGGCGTCCTTTTTAAATACAAATTGAAGATGTTTCTTCGAGACAACGGAGCAAAGTCTGATTCTGTTCACATTGTATACAGTATTGCAACAAAATTACTTATTGGTCATTGTCAAATAGCAATTGCTATTGTAAAAAGCATGCATCGTTTATAGCTATAACGAAATTGAAATAAATAATCTTACTTTTTTGGGTTGACTTCAATCCGTTTCTTTTTTTTTAGAATTGTCTTAGCATCATTCATGGAGCATCAGTTGGTATGTGCGTAATAAACCCAATCGGGCCTTGATACGATCCCCTACTGTGTGCTGAAATAAATAATGCGTTTTTCTACATTAACAAACTCAGCTTGTCAGAATGGCCGAGTGGTCTAAGGCGCCAGACTCAAGGACTCTGTCTTTCTAAAGAATTGTGTGTTCTGGTCTCTGAATGGAGGCGTGGGTTCAAATCCCACTTCTGACAGTTGACTTTTACTTATTTTTAAAAATAATAAATTTCAGCACTCAATACCATTTTAATTTCCATTTTAAATCGGACTAAAATAGTGTTCCTAACACAGATTGCATTTTTGTTGTAAACAGACTACTAGTTAACGTCACTGAAAAATATTTTGTGTCCAAACATGTTATTTAACTTGATTGTTTTAAAATTCCAAATAACATATTACTTTGAAAAACATCTCCGTCGACCACTGGATCGTGGTCTCAGGCTGGGACGTGGACCATTGAGAACAGTATAAACCATCTATTACTAGACGCAGCTTACAGGAGAAATGCCCTCGTTTAACATGCTAGGATGATCGACTTCGGCATTCTCCAACTGCTGTTTACATTTTCTAACACGTTATGAGGAAGAACAATATTTTGGTGTCCAAACATGTGTTATTTAATTTGATTGTTTTAATATTCCAAATAACATATTACTTTGAAAAACATATATTTTTTTAATACAGTCCTATTTGAGTATTTAAAATATGGTTATATTCAAATGCCAGAAACGGTGTGTTAATTTAACGGAGCGCCTAACGCCGCTCGGAACGTTCGCATTTTTAAATCCTAACGGTCTCTCCTCAGCTGAGCGGAATGTTCACGAGCCGGTTGCCTAGCAGCGTCTCCCCCTCCTTCTCTGCCCCGTTCAAATTTAGCTTCGTTATATTAGCGCAATTCTTTACTTACTTTTACAAATTAGCTTATTAGGGGCTTCGTGTTTTTAAGATGGTTCAGGTGCAGTCCGGACAGACTGACTGGAGCATCATTACAGTATACCGCACTGCGCTCAGCTCAGTGTGGCCGCTGATACACAAAATAATGAACGACTGTTTAAATAAATCACATGTATTGCTTTTTAATGCTAAATATGTATCTGGTATTCTAAGTATTATCAACAATTAATAATTCAGCTCTATTCATATTCAGAATGTAATACAGTATTAAAACTATCAAACTGACTGGAAACATGGAACACATTAATTGCGATCGATTCGATACCAATAGGATTACATAAGAGCTGTTGTGTATAGACAATGTCATAAACGCCGAAATGAACACGGACGGTCTTTATTAAGGGCTGAATCGTTTAGATGTTCGAGAGATCTAGGTGTACTGGACAAATCTACTGGATTTTTTCCAAATCGTAAGTGTACCGCCTGTGATAATGCATTTAAAACTAAGAAAATGCACAAGCCATACAACGAAAAAAAAGAGTACAGTATCTTACAAGTGATTGTGCTTCAGCTCATGTCATTAATGTGATTTCTTGTCCTAGCCATTTGCAATATGATGGTAAAACTACTAGACAGTTACAATTGCGCATTAATGAGCGAACATAAAAGTTCAATTAGGAGAAAATATATTCATCCACCACTAGCAAGACATTTTGTAGATGCCAAACATTCCGTTTCAGATCTTAAATTCTGTGGCATACAAACATTTTCAAGATCGCAGTGGTGGTAATGTCACGGGTGACGAATGTGTTGATTATTATTTTATTCAGTGTTATCACTTATGATTTTTGAATTTTAATTGGATTGGTTTTCCTTTTTTGCACAGTTTGTTTATTTGAATGATTGTTTCATTTTTGAGCATTAGATGCATTTTAATGTGTATTTGTTCACTTAACCATACGTCATCCACGCTCTGGTCCAGACCTCCTCTTAGGGCTCCTGTCCAGTCGCCTGTTTGGGCATCCCTCTCCATAGGGTGTTGCGCTTCAGCTGAAGTCCTCAGGAGAGATCCTGATATCCTGACAAACCACGAACGCAAAGGTTCTTGTCAGTACCTCTTTTCAAATGTCTTCATTCGCCAAATTCCGCAGTCCTCCCAGAGTGAGTCTACGGAAAAAATAACAAAACGAAACTGACACTGTCCGTGCACAAAAAACCCCAACCACTCGCTGTCTAATCTCGTCTTCTTTATTTTCGTTTACTTCCCTCAGCTTCTCTCTCTTTCCTATTCCGGTATCTCCTCGTTCCATGCTCCCAGTCTCTTAGTTCCTCACCCTTTTTATACCTCAAAGCCCTTCTAATTCCAGGTGTGTACAGGTACCTGCAATTGTTTGGGGCGGGACCTGAGGTCCGTGTGCACAGTGCTTCTGATAAACAAAACAAAAAATACTTTAATTACGAACTCCGTTTCACCCGTGCACCAAACAAAACAGACAAATAATAATCAACACAGCAAAAACACAGTGCAAAGCAAACAGAAAATTATGAAAATTATGAAAAGAAAAAAAACGATCTAAATAAAATGTTCACACACGTTCTAAATAAAATATTCACACAATACTAATTAATACGTGCAGAAAATAAATAAATAAACACAGGCATATGATTCCCAGCCAATACAACTCTGTTTATGCCCACGTTTCAAATAATGACATTTCTAAAAGCAAATCGTATTGTTTTATGTTTTCTTTACTTTAAAAGCTGAGAATCAAACACACTTCCGACAACTTCATAGCCCTGCTGGCTACGAACAAGTATTGAGTCGGCTGTTTCCCATGACCCTGGTGATACCGCGTGTTTTCCTAGTATCAGCGTCGGCATTACCATGTGTTTGGCATGCTTGCTGTACACTCTAGCATTGCATAACAAGCTGCCATTACAGCTGGACTTCGTGGCGCAACGGCAGCGCGTCTGACTCCAGATCAGAAGGTTGCGTGTTCAAATCACGTCGAGGTCAAAGCCGCCTTTGTTTTTATTCCGCACTATTTCATTTTTTAACGTGTTTGAATTTGACTGTTTCCGGACATTTATTTATACAATTTAGCCTATACAACATATTGATTGTATAGCGATCAAACAGATATTAATTGTATTGCGATTCATTTGTATTTTTCATTTGATACAGCACAATAAACTAAAGTGAATCCGAAATTACTGTTGACCAGTCTTCATTGACACAGTTGGGTAATAAAGTCATATTAACACTTCCTTGCATGAGATAGTGAAAATGTGTGTAACCTTTCAGTAAGTATTTTAAATTCATTTGGGAAGGTTTAAGATTGTGAAGAAGTTTAAATATGCTGCGTATTTGCGCATTGGGAACTTTGCATAATGACGTTTTTATTAATGCCACTTTCTTACGGACAGTAGTCAGGGTGATGATACAAGACCAGAGCCAATAAACCTGCTATTTGCTTGTCCTTTCACTACCATATTCTATTGTGCTTGTTCAGAATACGCGTGAATCCTGAAAACATCTCGTTAATATTTAAACAAAGCCAGCAGTCACTTTATTGATCACCCTGTGGATTAACCGCTATTGGAATACAGATGATTGTGTTAAAGATGTTAATAGACTTTCTATGTACACGTTTTAGAGCTAAGCGTTTCTTGAGGCAGTTCAAGCGCGGCACTTTCAGGCAACCAGTTCCAGTGATTGCCTTTTGGACTTACTCTGGAAGGAATACAAAAAAAAAAAAAAAAAAAAAAAGCATTTGTTGAGAACCGCATTTGGGAGAAAACTTAACAGTTTCGAAATTGTAAAGGCTTCGGATTCTATTATGGTGTTGCCGAGCTGTTGAACGTTTTTCATTACAGGTTTACTGGATTGCCAAAAAGAATGCTATCTCGAAACATCAGTCTTGTCACGCCGAAATAGCTCAGTTGGGAGAGCGTTAGACTGAAGATCTAAAGGTCCCTGGTTCGATCCCGGGTTTCGGCAAACAACAAGACTATATTGGTTTTGTATTATTTTGAACTAAAAAAACAGAGCACATTCATTCTTCAGCGTAATTGGATGAAATAACAGCGTATCAGAGTGCCATTTTCTAATGTGATTAAGAAATGCAAAAAACATCGTCCCTGGGTGGGCTTGAACCACCAACCTTTCGGTTAACAGCCGAACGCGCTAACCGATTGCGCCACAGAGACCGACCTGTTAAGCAGCCAAAGCATGCGGGAGTGATGAGCAAGGCGAGATGCTGCAGAACGTGATCGAGGGAGCAGAACTCATCAGAACCTGAGATCACATCTAAGAAGAAAGCAACACGGGGCAGGAAAGTCTATGTAATCGATTATGGAAGCACAGCATATGTCGTTTTGTTAGATAACACCCTGGGAGACAACAGAGCAGTGTGTGTAAATAGCTACAATGGAAACCATATACTTACGACTTAATTTTGATACAGAACTGTGGTCATGTGTAATCTGTTTTCATTATGATAAGAAAACTACAGTTCAGTGGATTATATTTGGAATCTTTGGTTCTGTCATTCAATTATTTCTCAAATAAGATGACAAATTAATAGCTCAGTTGGTTACAGTGAAAGACACCTCGAAAAGTCAGCCCGGCTAGCTCAGTCGGTAGAGCATGAGACTCTTAATCTCAGGGTCGTGGGTTCGAGCCCCACGTTGGGCGTCCTTTTTAAATACAAATTGAAGATGTTTCTTCGAGACAACGGAGCAAAGTCTGATTCTGTTCACATTGTATACAGCATTGCAACAAATTTACTTATTGGTCATTGTCAAATAGCAATTGCTATTGTAAAAAGCATGCATCGTTTATAGCTATAACGATATTGAAATAAATAATCTTACTTTTTTGGGTTGACTTCAATCCGTTTCTTTTTTTTAGAATTGTCTTAGCATCATTCATGGAGCATCAGTAGGTATGTGCGTAATAAACCCAATCGGGCCTTGATACGATCCCCTAGTGTGTGCTGAAATAAATAATGCGTTTTTCTACATTAACAAACGCAGCTTGTCAGAATGGCCGAGTGGTCTAAGGCGCCAGACTCAAGGACTCTGTCTTTCTAAAGAATTGTGTGTTCTGGTCTCTGAATGGAGGCGTGGGTTCAAATCCCACTTCTGACAGTTGACTTTTACTTATTTTTAAAAATAATAAATTTCAGCACTCAATACCATTTTAATTTCCATTTTAAATCGGACTAAAATAGTGTTCCTAACACAGATTGCATTTTTGTTGTGTGAGACACTTAATCTCAGGGTCGTGGGTTCGAGCCCCACGTTGGGCGTATTTAATAATAATAAATTGAAGATGTTTCTTCGAGACAACGGAGCAAAGTCTGATTCTGTTCACATTGTATACAGTATTGCAACAAAATTACTTATTGGTCATTGTCAAATAGCAATTGCTATTGTAAAAAGCATGCATCGTTTAAGCTATAACGAAATTGAAATAAATAATCTTACTTTTTTGGGTTGACTTCAATCCGTTTCTTTTTTTTAGAATTGTCTTAGCATCATTCATGGAGCATCAGTTGGTATGTGCGTAATAAACCCAATCGGGCCTTGATACGATCCCCTAGTGTGTGCTGAAATAAATAATGCGTTTTTCTACATTAACAAACTCAGCTTGTCAGAATGGCCGAGTGGTCTAAGGCGCCAGACTCAAGGACTCTGTCTTTCTAAAGAATTGTGTGTTCTGGTCTCTGAATGGAGGCGTGGGTTCAAATCCCACTTCTGACAGTTGACTTTTACTTATTTTTAAAAATAATAAATTTCAGCACTCAATACCATTTTAATTTCCATTTTAAATCGGACTAAAATAGTGTTCCTAACACAGATTGCATTTTTGTTGTAAACAGACTACTTGTTAACGTCACTGAAAAATATTTTGTGTCCAAACATGTTATTTAACTTGATTGTTTTAAAATTCCAAATAACATATTACTTTGAAAAACATCTCCGTCGACCACTGGATCGTGGTCTCAGGCTGGGACGTGGACCATTGAGAACAGTATAAACCATCTATTACTAGACGCAGCTTACAGGAGAAATGCCCTCGTTTAACATGCTAGGATGATCGACTTCGGCATTCTCCAACTGCTGTTTACATTTTCTAACACGTTATGAGGAAGAACAATATTTTGGTGTCCAAACATGTGTTATTTAATTTGATTGTTTTAATATTCCAAATAACATATTACTTTGAAAAACATATATTTTTTTTATACAGTCCTATTTGAGTATTTAAAATATGATTATATTCAAATGCCAGAAACGGTGTGTTAATTTAACGTTCGCATTTTTAAATCCTAACGGTCTCTCCTCAGCTGAGCGGAATGTTCACGAACCGGTTGCCTAGCAGCGTCTCCCCCTCTTTCTCTGCCCCGCCGTCTCGCCCTCTCTCGTTGCTCCAGCTAGGAGTTCAAATTTAGCTTCGTTATATTAGCGCAATTCTTTACTTACTTTTACAAATTAGCTTATTAGGGGCTTCGTGTTTTTAAGATGGTTCAGGTGCAGTCCGGACAGACTGACTGGAGCATCATTACAGTATACCGCACTGCGCTCAGCTCAGTGTGGCCGCTGATACACAAAATAATGAACGACTGTTTAAATAAATCACATGTATTGCTTTTTAATGCTAAATATGTATCTGGTATTCTAAGTATTATCAACAATTAATAATTCAGCTCTATTCATATTCAGAATGTAATACAGTATTAAAACTATCAAACTGACTGGAAACATGGAACACATTAATTGCGATCGATTCGATACCAATAGGATTACATAAGAGCTGTTGTGTATAGACAATGTCATAAACGCCGAAATGAACACGGACGGTCTTTATTAAGGGCTGAATCGTTTAGATGATCGAGAGATCTAGGTGTACTGGACAAATCTATTGGATTTTTTCCAAATCATAAGTGTACCGCCTGTGATAATACATTTAAAACTAAGAAAATGCACAAGCCATACAACGAAAAAAAAGAGTACAGTATCTTACAAGTGATTGTGCTTCAGCTCATGTCATTTATGTGATTTCTTGTCCTAGCCATTTGCAATATGATGGTAAAACTACTAGACAGTTACAATTGCGCATTAATGAGCGAACATAAAAGTTCAATTAGGAGAAAATATATTCATCCACCACTAGCAAGACATTTTGTAGATGCCAAACATTCCGTTTCAGATCTTAAATTCTGTGGCATACAAACATTTTCAAGATCGCAGTGGTGGTAATGTCACGGGTGACGAATGTGTTGATTATTATTTTATTCAGTGTTATCACTTATGATTTTTGAATTTTAATTGGATTGGTTTTCCTTTTTTTGCACAGTTTGTTTATTTGAATTATTGTTTTATTTTTGAGCATTAGATGCATTTTAATGTGTATTTGTTCACTTAACCATACGTCATCCACTCTCTGGTCCAGACCTCCTCTTAGGGCTCCTGTCCAGACGCCTGTTTGGGCAGCCCTCTCCATAGGGTGCTGCGCTTCAGCTGAAGTCCTCAGGAGAGATCCTGATATCCTGACATAAACCACGAACGCAAAGGTTCTTGTCAGTACCTCTTTTCAAATGTCTTCATTCGCCAAATTCCGCAGTCCTCCCAGAGTGAGTCTACGGAAAAAATAAGAAAACGAAACTGACACTGTCCGTGCACAAAAAACCCCAACCACTCGCTGTCTAATCTCGTCTTCTTTATTTTCGTTTACTTCCCTCAGCTTCTCTCTCTTTCCTATTCCGGTATCTCCTCGTTCCATGCTCCCAGTCTCTTAGTTCCTCACCCTTTTTATACCTCAAAGCCCTTCTAATTCCAGGTGTGTACAGGTACCTGCAATTGTTTGGGGCGGGACCTGAGGTCCGTGTGCACAGTGCTTCTGATAAACAAAACAAAAAATACTTTAATTACGAACTCCGTTTCACCCGTGCACCAAACAAAACAGACAAATAATAATCAACACAGCAAAAACACAGTGCAAAGCAAACAGAAAATTATGAAAATTATGAAAAGAAAAAAAACGATCTAAATAAAATGTTCACACACGATCTAAATAAAATATTCACACAATACTAATTAATACGTGCAGAAAATAAATAAATAAACACAGGCATATGATTCCCAGCCAATACAACTCTGTTTATGCCCACGTTTCAAATAATGACATTTCTAAAAGCAAATCGTATTGTTTTATGTTTTCTTTACTTTAAAAGCTGAGAATCAAACACACTTCCGACAACTTCATAGCCCTGCTGGCTACGAACAAGTATTGAGTCGGCTGTTTCCCATGACCCTGGTGATACCGCGTGTTTTCCTAGTATCAGCGTCGGCATTACCATGCGTTTGGCATGCTTGCTGTACACTCTAGCATTGCATAACAAGCTGCCATTACAGCTGGACTTCGTGGCGCAACGGCAGCGCGTCTGACTCCAGATCAGAAGGTTGCGTGTTCAAATCACGTCGAGGTCAAAGCCGCCTTTGTTTTTATTCCGCACTATTTCATTTTTTAACGTGTTTGAATTTGACTGTTTCCGGACATTTATTTATACAATTTAGCCTATACAACATATTGATTGTATAGCGATCAAACAGATATTAATTGTATTGCGATTCATTTGTATTTTTCATTTGATACAGCACAATAAACTAAAGTGAATCCGAAATTACTGTTGACCAGTCTTCATTGACACAGTTGGGTAATAAAGTCATATTAACACTTCCTTGCATGAGATAGTGAAAATGTGTGTAACCTTTCAGTAAGTATTTTAAATTCATTTGGGAAGGTTTAAGATTGTGAAGAAGTTTAAATATGCTGCGTATTTGCGCATTGGGAACTTTGCATAATGACGTTTTTATTAATGCCACTTTCTTACGGACAGTAGTCAGGGTGATGATACAAGACCAGAGCCAATAAACCTGCTATTTGCTTGTCCTTTCACTACCATATTCTATTGTGCTTGTTCAGAATACGCGTGAATCCTGAAAACATCTCGTTAATATTTAAACAAAGCCAGCAGTCACTTTATTGATCACCCTGTGGATTAACCGCTATTGGAATACAGATGATTGTGTTAAAGATGTTAATAGACTTTCTATGTACACGTTTTAGAGCTAAGCGTTTCTTGAGGCAGTTCAAGCGCGGCACTTTCAGGCAACCAGTTCCAGTGATTGCCTTTTGGACTTACTCTGGAAGGAATACAAAAAAAAAAAAAAAAAAAAAAAGCATTTGTTGAGAACCGCATTTGGGAGAAAACTTAACAGTTTCGAAATTGTAAAGGCTTCGGATTCTATTATGGTGTTGCCGAGCTGTTGAACGTTTTTCATTACAGGTTTACTGGATTGCCAAAAAGAATGCTATCTCGAAACATCAGTCTTGTCACGCCGAAATAGCTCAGTTGGGAGAGCGTTAGACTGAAGATCTAAAGGTCCCTGGTTCGATCCCGGGTTTCGGCAAACAACAACACGATATTGGTTTTGTATTATTTTGAACTAAAAAAACAGAGCACATTCATTCTTCAGCGTAATTGGATGAAATAACAGCGTATCAGAGTGCCATTTTCTAATGTGATTAAGAAATGCAAAAAACATCGTCCCTGGGTGGGCTTGAACCACCAACCTTTCGGTTAACAGCCGAACGCGCTAACCGATTGCGCCACAGAGACCGACCTGTTAAGCAGCCAAAGCATGCGGGAGTGATGAGCAAGGCGAGATGCTGCAGAACGTGATCGAGGGAGCAGAACTCATCAGAACCTGAGATCACATCTAAGAAGAAAGCAACACGGGGCAGGAAAGTCTATGTAATCGATTATGGAAGCACAGCATATGTCGTTTTGTTAGATAACACCCTGGGAGACAACAGAGCAGTGTGTGTAAATAGCTACAATGGAAACCATATACTTACGACTTAATTTTGATACAGAACTGTGGTCATGTGTAATCTGTTTTCATTATGATAAGAAAACTACAGTTCAGTGGATTATATTTGGAATCTTTGGTTCTGTCATTCAATTATTTCTCAAATATATTTCTCAAATTCCTCACCCTTTTTATACCTCAAAGCCCTTCTAATTCCAGGTGTGTACAGGTACCTGCAATTGTTTGGGGCGGGACCTGAGGTCCGTGTTCACAGTGCTTCTGATAAACAAAACAAAAAATACTTTAATTACGAACTCCGTTTCACCCGTGCACCAAACAAAACAGACAAATAATAATCAACACAGCAAAAACACAGTGCAAAGCAAACAGAAAATTATGAAAATTATGAAAAGAAAAAAAACGATCTAAATAAAATGTTCACACACGATCTAAATAAAATATTCACACAATACTAATTAATACGTGCAGAAAATAAATAAATAAACACAGGCATATGATTCCCAGCCAATACAACTCTGTTTATGCCCACGTTTCAAATAATGACATTTCTAAAAGCAAATCGTATTGTTTTATGTTTTCTTTACTTTAAAAGCTGAGAATCAAACACACTTCCGACAACTTCATAGCCCTGCTGGCTACGAACAAGTATTGAGTCGGCTGTTTCCCATGACCCTGGTGATACCGCGTGTTTTCCTAGTATCAGCGTCGGCATTACCATGTGTTTGGCATGCTTGCTGTACACTCTAGCATTGCATAACAAGCTGCCATTACAGCTGGACTTCGTGGCGCAACGGCAGCGCGTCTGACTCCAGATCAGAAGGTTGCGTGTTCAAATCACGTCGAGGTCAAAGCCGCCTTTGTTTTTATTCCGCACTATTTCATTTTTTAACGTGTTTGAATTTGACTGTTTCCGGACATTTATTTATACAATTTAGCCTATACAACATATTGATTGTATAGCGATCAAACAGATATTAATTGTATTGCGATTCATTTGTATTTTTCATTTGATACAGCACAATAAACTAAAGTGAATCCGAAATTACTGTTGACCAGTCTTCATTGACACAGTTGGGTAATAAAGTCATATTAACACTTCCTTGCATGAGATAGTGAAAATGTGTGTAACCTTTCAGTAAGTATTTTAAATTCATTTGGGAAGGTTTAAGATTGTGAAGAAGTTTAAATATGCTGCGTATTTGCGCATTGGGAACTTTGCATAATGACGTTTTTATTAATGCCACTTTCTTACGGACAGTAGTCAGGGTGATGATACAAGACCAGAGCCAATAAACCTGCTATTTGCTTGTCCTTTCACTACCATATTCTATTGTGCTTGTTCAGAATACGCGTGAATCCTGAAAACATCTCGTTAATATTTAAACAAAGCCAGCAGTCACTTTATTGATCACCCTGTGGATTAACCGCTATTGGAATACAGATGATTGTGTTAAAGATGTTAATAGACTTTCTATGTACACGTTTTAGAGCTAAGCGTTTCTTGAGGCAGTTCAAGCGCGGCACTTTCAGGCAACCAGTTCCAGTGATTGCCTTTTGGACTTACTCTGGAAGGAATACAAAAAAAAAAAAAAAAAAAAAAAGCATTTGTTGAGAACCGCATTTGGGAGAAAACTTAACAGTTTCGAAATTGTAAAGGCTTCGGATTCTATTATGGTGTTGCCGAGCTGTTGAACGTTTTTCATTACAGGTTTACTGGATTGCCAAAAAGAATGCTATCTCGAAACATCAGTCTTGTCACGCCGAAATAGCTCAGTTGGGAGAGCGTTAGACTGAAGATCTAAAGGTCCCTGGTTCGATCCCGGGTTTCGGCAAACAACAACACGATATTGGTTTTGTATTATTTTGAACTAAAAAAAACAGAGCACATTCATTCTTCAGCGTAATTGGATGAAATAACAGCGTATCAGAGTGCCATTTTCTAATGTGATTAAGAAATGCAAAAAACATCGTCCCTGGGTGGGCTTGAACCACCAACCTTTCGGTTAACAGCCGAACGCGCTAACCGATTGCGCCACAGAGACCGACCTGTTAAGCAGCCAAAGCATGCGGGAGTGATGAGCAAGGCGAGATGCTGCAGAACGTGATCGAGGGAGCAGAACTCATCAGAACCTGAGATCACATCTAAGAAGAAAGCAACACGGGGCAGGAAAGTCTATGTAATCGATTATGGAAGCACAGCATATGTCGTTTTGTTAGATAACACCCTGGGAGACAACAGAGCAGTGTGTGTAAATAGCTACAATGGAAACCATATACTTACGACTTAATTTTGATACAGAACTGTGGTCATGTGTAATCTGTTTTCATTATGATAAGAAAACTACAGTTCAGTGGATTATATTTGGAATCTTTGGTTCTGTCATTCAATTATTTCTCAAATAAGATGACAAATTAATAGCTCAGTTGGTTACAGTGAAAGACACCTCGAAAAGTCAGCCCGGCTAGCTCAGTCGGTAGAGCATGAGACTCTTAATCTCAGGGTCTCTGAATGGAGGCGTGGGTTCAAATCCCACTTCTGACAGTTGACTTTTACTTATTTTTTAAAATAATAAATTTCAGCACTCAATACCATTTTAATTTCCATTTTAAATCGGACTAAAATAGTGTTCCTAACACAGATTGCATTTTTGTTGTGTGAGACTCTTAATCTCAGGGTCGCGGGTTCGAGCCCCACGTTGGGCGTCATTTTTAAATACAAATTGAAGATGTTTCTTCGACACAACGGAGCAAAGTCTGATTCTGTTCACATTGTATACAGCATTGCAACAAATTTACTTATTGGTCATTGTCAAATAGCAATTGCTATTGTAAAAAGCATGCATCGTTTATAGCTATAACGAAATTGAAATAAATAATCTTACTTTTTTGGGTTGACTTCAATCCGTTTCTTTTTTTTAGAATTGTCTTAGCATCATTCATGGAGCATCAGTAGGTATGTGCGTAATAAACCCAATCGGGCCTTGATACGATCCCCTAGTGTGTGCTGAAATAAATAATGCGTTTTTCTACATTAACAAACGCAGCTTGTCAGAATGGCCGAGTGGTCTAAGGCGCCAGACTCAAGGACTCTGTCTTTCTAAAGAATTGTGTGTTCTGGTCTCTGAATGGAGGCGTGGGTTCAAATCCCACTTCTGACAGTTGACTTTTACTTATTTTTAAAAATAATAAATTTCAGCACTCAATACCATTTTAATTTCCATTTTAAATCGGACTAAAATAGTGTTCCTAACACAGATTGCATTTTTGTTGTGTGAGACACTTAATCTCAGGGTCGTGGGTTCGAGCCCCACGTTGGGCGTATTTAATAATAATAAATTGAAGATGTTTCTTCGAGACAACGGAGCAAAGTCTGATTCTGTTCACATTGTATACAGTATTGCAACAAAATTACTTATTGGTCATTGTCAAATAGCAATTGCTATTGTAAAAAGCATGCATCGTTTAAGCTATAACGAAATTGAAATAAATAATCTTACTTTTTTGGGTTGACTTCAATCCGTTTCTTTTTTTTAGAATTGTCTTAGCATCATTCATGGAGCATCAGTTGGTATGTGCGTAATAAACCCAATCGGGCCTTGATACGATCCCCTAGTGTGTGCTGAAATAAATAATGCGTTTTTCTACATTAACAAACTCAGCTTGTCAGAATGGCCGAGTGGTCTAAGGCGCCAGACTCAAGGACTCTGTCTTTCTAAAGAATTGTGTGTTCTGGTCTCTGAATGGAGGCGTGGGTTCAAATCCCACTTCTGACAGTTGACTTTTACTTATTTTTAAAAATAATAAATTTCAGCACTCAATACCATTTTAATTTCCATTTTAAATCGGACTAAAATAGTGTTCCTAACACAGATTGCATTTTTGTTGTAAACAGACTACTTGTTAACGTCACTGAAAAATATTTTGTGTCCAAACATGTTATTTAACTTGATTGTTTTAAAATTCCAAATAACATATTACTTTGAAAAACATCTCCGTCGACCACTGGATCGTGGTCTCAGGCTGGGACGTGGACCATTGAGAACAGTATAAACCATCTATTACTAGACGCAGCTTACAGGAGAAATGCCCTCGTTTAACATGCTAGGATGATCGACTTCGGCATTCTCCAACTGCTGTTTACATTTTCTAACACGTTATGAGGAAGAACAATATTTTGGTGTCCAAACATGTGTTATTTAATTTGATTGTTTTAATATTCCAAATAACATATTACTTTGAAAAACATATATTTTTTAATACAGTCCTATTTGAGTATTTAAAATATGGTTATATTCAAATGCCAGAAACGGTGTGTTAATTTAACGGAGCGCCTAACGCCGCTCGGAACGTTCGCATTTTTAAATCCTAACGGTCTCTCCTCAGCTGAGCGGAATGTTCACGAGCCGGTTGCCTAGCAGCGTCTCCCCCTCTTTCTCTGCCCCGCCGTCTCGCCCTCTCTCGTTGCTCCAGCTAGGAGTTCAAATTTAGCTTCGTTATATTAGCGCAATTCTTTACTTACTTTTACAAATTAGCTTATTAGGGGCTTCGTGTTTTTAAGATGGTTCAGGTGCAGTCCGGACAGACTGACTGGAGCATCATTACAGTATACCGCACTGCGCTCAGCTCAGTGTGGCCGCTGATACACAAAATAATGAACGACTGTTTAAATAAATCACATGTATTGCTTTTTAATGCTAAATATGTATCTGGTATTCTAAGTATTATCAACAATTAATAATTCAGCTCTATTCATATTCAGAATGTAATACAGTATTAAAACTATCAAACTGACTGGAAACATGGAACACATTAATTGCGATCGATTCGATACCAATAGGATTACATAAGAGCTGTTGTGTATAGACAATGTCATAAACGCCGAAATGAACACGGACGGTCTTTATTAAGGGCTGAATCGTTTAGATGATCGAGAGATCTAGGTGTACTGGACAAATCTATTGGATTTTTTCCAAATCATAAGTGTACCGCCTGTGATAATACATTTAAAACTAAGAAAATGCACAAGCCATACAACGAAAAAAAAGAGTACAGTATCTTACAAGTGATTGTGCTTCAGCTCATGTCATTTATGTGATTTCTTGTCCTAGCCATTTGCAATATGATGGTAAAACTACTAGACAGTTACAATTGCGCATTAATGAGCGAACATAAAAGTTCAATTAGGAGAAAATATATTCATCCACCACTAGCAAGACATTTTGTAGATGCCAAACATTCCGTTTCAGATCTTAAATTCTGTGGCATACAAACATTTTCAAGATCGCAGTGGTGGTAATGTCACGGGTGACGAATGTGTTGATTATTATTTTATTCAGTGTTATCACTTATGATTTTTGAATTTTAATTGGATTGGTTTTCCTTTTTTTGCACAGTTTGTTTATTTGAATTATTGTTTTATTTTTGAGCATTAGATGCATTTTAATGTGTATTTGTTCACTTAACCATACGTCATCCACTCTCTGGTCCAGACCTCCTCTTAGGGCTCCTGTCCAGACGCCTGTTTGGGCAGCCCTCTCCATAGGGTGCTGCGCTTCAGCTGAAGTCCTCAGGAGAGATCCTGATATCCTGACATAAACCACGAACGCAAAGGTTCTTGTCAGTACCTCTTTTCAAATGTCTTCATTCGCCAAATTCCGCAGTCCTCCCAGAGTGAGTCTACGGAAAAAAATAACAAAACGAAACTGACACTGTCCGTGCACAAAAAACCCCAACCACTCGCTGTCTAATCTCGTCTTCTTTATTTTCGTTTACTTCCCTCAGCTTCTCTCTCTTTCCTATTCCGGTATCTCCTCGTTCCATGCTCCCAGTCTCTTAGTTCCTCACCCTTTTTATACCTCAAAGCCCTTCTAATTCCAGGTGTGTACAGGTACCTGCAATTGTTTGGGGCGGGACCTGAGGTCCGTGTGCACAGTGCTTCTGATAAACAAAACAAAAAATACTTTAATTACGAACTCCGTTTCACCCGTGCACCAAACAAAACAGACAAATAATAATCAACACAGCAAAAACACAGTGCAAAGCAAACAGAAAATTATGAAAATTATGAAAAGAAAAAAAACGATCTAAATAAAATGTTCACACACGATCTAAATAAAATATTCACACAATACTAATTAATACGTGCAGAAAATAAATAAATAAACACAGGCATATGATTCCCAGCCAATACAACTCTGTTTATGCCCACGTTTCAAATAATGACATTTCTAAAAGCAAATCGTATTGTTTTATGTTTTCTTTACTTTAAAAGCTGAGAATCAAACACACTTCCGACAACTTCATAGCCCTGCTGGCTACGAACAAGTATTGAGTCGGCTGTTTCCCATGACCCTGGTGATACCGCGTGTTTTCCTAGTATCAGCGTCGGCATTACCATGTGTTTGGCATGCTTGCTGTACACTCTAGCATTGCATAACAAGCTGCCATTACAGCTGGACTTCGTGGCGCAACGGCAGCGCGTCTGACTCCAGATCAGAAGGTTGCGTGTTCAAATCACGTCGAGGTCAAAGCCGCCTTTGTTTATATTCCGCACTATTTCATTTTTTAACGTGTTTGAATTTGACTGTTTCCGGACATTTATTTATACAATTTAGCCTATACAACATATTGATTGTATAGCGATCAAACAGATATTTATTGTATTGCGATTCATTTGTATGTTTCATTTGATACAGCACAATAAACTAAAGTGAATCCGAAATTACTGTTGACCAGTCTTCATTGACACAGTTGGGTAATAAAGTCATATTAACACTTCCTTGCATGAGATAGTGAAAATGTGTGTAACCTTTCAGTAAGTATTTTAAATTCATTTGGGAAGGTTTAAGATTGTGAAGAAGTTTAAATATGCTGCGTATTTGCGCATTGGGAACTTTGCATAATGACGTTTTTATTAATGCCACTTTCTTACGGACAGTAGTCAGGGTGATGATACAAGACCAGAGCCAATAAACCTGCTATTTGCTTGTCCTTTCACTACCATATTCTATTGTGCTTGTTCAGAATACGCGTGAATCCTGAAAACATCTCGTTAATATTTAAACAAAGCCAGCAGTCACTTTATTGATCACCCTGTGGATTAACCGCTATTGGAATACAGATGATTGTGTTAAAGATGTTAATAGACTTTCTATGTACACGTTTTAGAGCTAAGCGTTTCTTGAGGCAGTTCAAGCGCGGCACTTTCAGGCAACCAGTTCCAGTGGTTGCCTTTTGGACTTACTCTGGAAGGAATACAAAAAAAAAAAATGTTGAGAACCGCATTTGGGAGAAAACTTAACAGTTTCGAAAAGCATTTGTAAAGGCTTCGGATTCTATTATGGTGTTGCCGAGCTGTTGAACGTTTTTCATTACAGGTTTACTGGATTGCCAAAAAGAATGCTATCTCGAAACATCAGTCTCGTCACGCCGAAATAGCTCAGTTGGGAGAGCGTTAGACTGAAGATCTAAAGGTCCCTGGTTCGATCCCGGGTTTCGGCAAACAACAAGACTATATTGGTTTTGTATTATTTTGAACTAAAAAAACAGAGCACATTTATTCTTCAGCGTAATTGGATGAAATAACAGCGTATCAGAGTGCCATTTTCTAATGTGATTAAGAAATGCAAAAAACATCGTCCCTGGGTGGGCTTGAACCACCAACCTTTCGGTTAACAGCCGAACGCGCTAACCGATTGCGCCACAGAGACCAACCTGTTAAGCACCCAAAGCATACGGGAGTGATGAGCAAGGCGAGATGCTGCAGAACGTGATCGAGGGAGCAGAACTCATCAGAACCTGAGATCACATCTAAGAAGAAAGCAACACGGCGCAGGAAAGTCTATGTAATCGATTATGGAAGCACAGCATATGTCGTTTTGTTAGATAACACCCTGGGAGACAACAGAGCAGTGTGTGTAAATAGCTACAATGGAAACCATATACTTACGACTTAATTTTGATACAGAACTGTGGTCATGTGTAATCTGTTTTCATTATGATAAGAAAACTACAGTTCAGTGGATTATATTTGGAATCTTTGGTTCTGTCATTCACTTTTTTCTCAAATAAGATGACAAATTAATAGCTCAGTTGGATACAGTGAAAGACACCTCGAAAAGTCAGCCCGGCTAGCTCAGTCGGTAGAGCATGAGACTCTTAATCTCAGGGTCGTGGGTTCGAGCCCCACGTTGGGCGTCCTTTTTAAATACAAATTGAAGATGTTTCTTCGAGACAACGGAGCAAAGTCTGATTCTGTTCACATTGTATACAGCATTGCAACAAAATTACTTATTGGTCATTGTCAAATAGCAATTGCTATTGTAAAAAGCATGCATCGTTTATAGCTATAACGAAATTGAAATAAATAATCTTACTTTTTTGGGTTGACTTCAATCCGTTTCTTTTTTTTAGAATTGTCTTAGCATCATTCATGGAGCATCAGTTGGTATGTGCGTAATAAACCCAATCGGGCCTTGATACGATCCCCTAGTGTGTGCTGAAATAAATAATGCGTTTTTCTACATTAACAAACGCAGCTTGTCAGAATGGCCGAGTGGTCTAAGGCGCCAGACTCAAGGACTCTGTCTTTCTAAAGAATTGTGTGTTCTGGTCTCTGAATGGAGGCGTGGGTTCAAATCCCACTTCTGACAGTTGACTTTTACTTATTTTTAAAAATAATAAATTTCAGCACTCAATACCATTTTAATTTCCATTTTAAATCGGACTAAAATAGTGTTCCTAACACAGATTGCATTTTTGTTGTAAACACACTACTTGTTAACGTCACTGAAAAATATTTTGTGTCCAAACATGTTATTTAACTTGATTGTTTTAAAATTCCAAATAACATATTACTTTGAAAAACATCTCCGTCGACCACTGGATCGTGGTCTCAGGCTGGGACGTGGACCATTGAGAACAGTATAAACCATCTATTACTAGACGCAGCTTACAGGAGAAATGCCCTCGTTTAACATGCTAGGATGATCGACTTCGGCATTCTCCAACTGCTGTTTACATTTTCTAACACGTTATGGGGAAGAACAATATTTTGGTGTCCAAACATGTGTTATTTAATTTGATTGTTTTAATATTCCAAATAACATATTACTTTGAAAAACATATATTTTTTAATACAGTCCTATTTGAGTATTTAAAATATGGTTATATTCAAATGCCAGAAACGGTGTGTTAATTTAACGGAGCGCCTAACGCCGCTCGGAACGTTCGCATTTTTAAATCCTAACGGTCTCTCCTCAGCTGAGCGGAATGTTCACGAACCGGTTGCCTAGCAGCGTCTCCCCCTCTTTCTCTGCCCCGCCGTCTCGCCCTCTCTCGTTGCTCCAGCTAGGAGTTCAAATTTAGCTTCGTTATATTAGCGCAATTCTTTACTTACTTTTACAAATTAGCTTATTAGGGGCTTCGTGTTTTTAAGATGGTTCAGGTGCAGTCCGGACAGACTGACTGGAGCATCATTACAGTATACCGCACTGCGCTCAGCTCAGTGTGGCCGCTGATACACAAAATAATGAACGACTGTTTAAATAAATCACATGTATTGCTTTTTAATGCTAAATATGTATCTGGTATTCTAAGTATTATCAACAATTAATAATTCAGCTCTATTCATATTCAGAATGTAATACAGTATTAAAACTATCAAACTGACTGGAAACATGGAACACATTAATTGCGATCGATTCGATACCAATAGGATTACATAAGAGCTGTTGTGTATAGACAATGTCATAAACGCCGAAATGAACACGGACGGTCTTTATTAAGGGCTGAATCGTTTAGATGATCGAGAGATCTAGGTGTACTGGACAAATCTATTGGATTTTTTCCAAATCATAAGTGTACCGCCTGTGATAATACATTTAAAACTAAGAAAATGCACAAGCCATACAACGAAAAAAAAGAGTACAGTATCTTACAAGTGATTGTGCTTCAGCTCATGTCATTTATGTGATTTCTTGTCCTAGCCATTTGCAATATGATGGTAAAACTACTAGACAGTTACAATTGCGCATTAATGAGCGAACATAAAAGTTCAATTAGGAGAAAATATATTCATCCACCACTAGCAAGACATTTTGTAGATGCCAAACATTCCGTTTCAGATCTTAAATTCTGTGGCATACAAACATTTTCAAGATCGCAGTGGTGGTAATGTCACGGGTGACGAATGTGTTGATTATTATTTTATTCAGTGTTATCACTTATGATTTTTGAATTTTAATTGGATTGGTTTTCCTTTTTTTGCACAGTTTGTTTATTTGAATTATTGTTTTATTTTTGAGCATTAGATGCATTTTAATGTGTATTTGTTCACTTAACCATACGTCATCCACTCTCTGGTCCAGACCTCCTCTTAGGGCTCCTGTCCAGACGCCTGTTTGGGCAGCCCTCTCCATAGGGTGCTGCGCTTCAGCTGAAGTCCTCAGGAGAGATCCTGATATCCTGACATAAACCACGAACGCAAAGGTTCTTGTCAGTACCTCTTTTCAAATGTCTTCATTCGCCAAATTCCGCAGTCCTCCCAGAGTGAGTCTACGGAAAAAAATAACAAAACGAAACTGACACTGTCCGTGCACAAAAAACCCCAACCACTCGCTGTCTAATCTCGTCTTCTTTATTTTCGTTTACTTCCCTCAGCTTCTCTCTCTTTCCTATTCCGGTATCTCCTCGTTCCATGCTCCCAGTCTCTTAGTTCCTCACCCTTTTTATACCTCAAAGCCCTTCTAATTCCAGGTGTGTACAGGTACCTGCAATTGTTTGGGGCGGGACCTGAGGTCCGTGTGCACAGTGCTTCTGATAAACAAAACAAAAAATACTTTAATTACGAACTCCGTTTCACCCGTGCACCAAACAAAACAGACAAATAATAATCAACACAGCAAAAACACAGTGCAAAGCAAACAGAAAATTATGAAAATTATGAAAAGAAAAAAAACGATCTAAATAAAATGTTCACACACGATCTAAATAAAATATTCACACAATACTAATTAATACGTGCAGAAAATAAATAAATAAACACAGGCATATGATTCCCAGCCAATACAACTCTGTTTATGCCCACGTTTCAAATAATGACATTTCTAAAAGCAAATCGTATTGTTTTATGTTTTCTTTACTTTAAAAGCTGAGAATCAAACACACTTCCGACAACTTCATAGCCCTGCTGGCTACGAACAAGTATTGAGTCGGCTGTTTCCCATGACCCTGGTGATACCCCGTGTTTTCCTAGTATCAGCGTCGGCATTACCATGTGTTTGGCATGCTTGCTGTACACTCTAGCATTGCATAACAAGCTGCCATTACAGCTGGACTTCGTGGCGCAACGGCAGCGCGTCTGACTCCAGATCAGAAGGTTGCGTGTTCAAATCACGTCGAGGTCAAAGCCGCCTTTGTTTTTATTCCGCACTATTTCATTTTTTAACGTGTTTGAATTTGACTGTTTCCGGACATTTATTTATACAATTTAGCCTATACAACATATTGATTGTATAGCGATCAAACAGATATTAATTGTATTGCGATTCATTTGTATTTTTCATTTGATACAGCACAATAAACTAAAGTGAATCCGAAATTACTGTTGACCAGTCTTCATTGACACAGTTGGGTAATAAAGTCATATTAACACTTCCTTGCATGAGATAGTGAAAATGTGTGTAACCTTTCAGTAAGTATTTTAAATTCATTTGGGAAGGTTTAAGATTGTGAAGAAGTTTAAATATGCTGCGTATTTGCGCATTGGGAACTTTGCATAATGACGTTTTTATTAATGCCACTTTCTTACGGACAGTAGTCAGGGTGATGATACAAGACCAGAGCCAATAAACCTGCTATTTGCTTGTCCTTTCACTACCATATTCTATTGTGCTTGTTCAGAATACGCGTGAATCCTGAAAACATCTCGTTAATATTTAAACAAAGCCAGCAGTCACTTTATTGATCACCCTGTGGATTAACCGCTATTGGAATACAGATGATTGTGTTAAAGATGTTAATAGACTTTCTATGTACACGTTTTAGAGCTAAGCGTTTCTTGAGGCAGTTCAAGCGCGGCACTTTCAGGCAACCAGTTCCAGTGATTGCCTTTTGGACTTACTCTGGAAGGAATACAAAAAAAAAAAAAAAAAAAAAAAGCATTTGTTGAGAACCGCATTTGGGAGAAAACTTAACAGTTTCGAAATTGTAAAGGCTTCGGATTCTATTATGGTGTTGCCGAGCTGTTGAACGTTTTTCATTACAGGTTTACTGGATTGCCAAAAAGAATGCTATCTCGAAACATCAGTCTTGTCACGCCGAAATAGCTCAGTTGGGAGAGCGTTAGACTGAAGATCTAAAGGTCCCTGGTTCGATCCCGGGTTTCGGCAAACAACAAGACTATATTGGTTTTGTATTATTTTGAACTAAAAAAACAGAGCACATTCATTCTTCAGCGTAATTGGATGAAATAACAGCGTATCAGAGTGCCATTTTCTAATGTGATTAAGAAATGCAAAAAACATCGTCCCTGGGTGGGCTTGAACCACCAACCTTTCGGTTAACAGCCGAACGCGCTAACCGATTGCGCCACAGAGACCGACCTGTTAAGCAGCCAAAGCATGCGGGAGTGATGAGCAAGGCGAGATGCTGCAGAACGTGATCGAGGGAGCAGAACTCATCAGAACCTGAGATCACATCTAAGAAGAAAGCAACACGGGGCAGGAAAGTCTATGTAATCGATTATGGAAGCACAGCATATGTCGTTTTGTTAGATAACACCCTGGGAGACAACAGAGCAGTGTGTGTAAATAGCTACAATAGAAACCATATACTTACGACTTAATTTTGATACAGAACTGTGGTCATGTGTAATCTGTTTTCATTATGATAAGAAAACTACAGTTCAGTGGATTATATTTGGAATCTTTGGTTCTGTCATTCAATTATTTCTCAAATAAGATGACAAATTAATAGCTCAGTTGGTTACAGTGAAAGACACCTCGAAAAGTCAGCCCGGCTAGCTCAGTCGGTAGAGCATGAGACTCTTAATCTCAGGGTCTCTGAATGGAGGCGTGGGTTCAAATCCCACTTCTGACAGTTGACTTTTACTTATTTTTTAAAATAATAAATTTCAGCACTCAATACCATTTTAATTTCCATTTTAAATCGGACTAAAATAGTGTTCCTAACACAGATTGCATTTTTGTTGTGTGAGACTCTTAATCTCAGGGTCGCGGGTTCGAGCCCCACGTTGGGCGTCATTTTTAAATACAAATTGAAGATGTTTCTTCGAGACAACGGAGCAAAGTCTGATTCTGTTCACATTGTATACAGCATTGCAACAAAATTACTTATTGGTCATTGTCAAATAGCAATTGCTATTGTAAAAAGCATGCATCGTTTATAGCTATAACGAAATTGAAATAAATAATCTTACTTTTTTGGGTTGACTTCAATCCGTTTCTTTTTTTTAGAATTGTCTTAGCATCATTCATGGAGCATCAGTTGGTATGTGCGTAATAAACCCAATCGGGCCTTGATACGATCCCCTAGTGTGTGCTGAAATAAATAATGCGTTTTTCTACATTAACAAACGCAGCTTGTCAGAATGGCCGAGTGGTCTAAGGCGCCAGACTCAAGGACTCTGTCTTTCTAAAGAATTGTGTGTTCTGGTCTCTGAATGGAGGCGTGGGTTCAAATCCCACTTCTGACAGTTGACTTTTACTTATTTTTAAAAATAATAAATTTCAGCACTCAATACCATTTTAATTTCCATTTTAAATCGGACTAAAATAGTGTTCCTAACACTGATTGCATTTTTGTTGTAAACAGACTACTTGTTAACGTCACTGAAAAATATTTTGTGTCCAAACATGTTATTTAACTTGATTGTTTTAAAATTCCAAATAACATATTACTTTGAAAAACATCTCCGTCGACCACTGGATCGTGGTCTCAGGCTGGGACGTGGACCATTGAGAACAGTATAAACCATCTATTACTAGACGCAGCTTACAGGAGAAATGCCCTCGTTTAACATGCTAGGATGATCGACTTCGGCATTCTCCAACTGCTGTTTACATTTTCTAACACGTTATGGGGAAGAACAATATTTTGGTGTCCAAACATGTGTTATTTAATTTGATTGTTTTAATATTCCAAATAACATATTACTTTGAAAAACATATATTTTTTAATACAGTCCTATTTGAGTATTTAAAATATGGTTATATTCAAATGCCAGCAACGGTATGTTAATTTAACGGAGCGCCTAACACCGCTCGGAACGTTCGCATTTTTAAATCCTAACGGTCTCTCCTCAGCTGAGCGGAATGTTCACGAGCCGGTTGCCTAGCAGCGTCTCCCCCTCCTTCTCTGCCCCGCCGTCTCGCCCTCTCTCGTTGCTCCAGCTAGGAGTTCAAATTTAGCTTCGTTATATTAGCGCAATTCTTTACTAACTTTTACAAATTAGCTTATTAGGGGCTTCGTGTTTTTAAGATGGTTCAGGTGCAGTCCGGACAGACTGACTGGAGCATCATTACAGTATACCGCACTGCGCTCAGCTCAGTGTGGCCGCTGATACACAAAATAATGAACGACTGTTTAAATAAATCACATGTATTGCTTTTTAATGCTAAATATGTATCTGGTATTCTAAGTATTATCAACAATTAATAATTCCCTTTCAAGTCGAATACGACCACCAACATTAAGTATGGGATATTCCCTGCCCTTGAGGTAGGTAATACTGAGCTCTCTATATCAGAGCTGCCGAAGGCCCCTTCCTGTGATGACGCACTCGGTCCCGCCTACCGAGGGTATAAAACCGTCACTCACCGGAAGATCTCCCTCTTTTTCCGCCAAACCCGTGAGGGCGACCAGAGCGACCTCATGGTTGGTGGTCGTCTTCTCTTTTAGGGAACCAGGGTTACGGTAGGTAACCTAACGTTCTCTTTCAAGTCGAAGACGACCACCAACATTAAGTATGGGATAATGTATACCAGAGCCGTCGCGAGGGAGAAGGAACGGCAGCATATGAGGGACGCACAAGCACTGTCTAACCTAGAGGTTAGCGGTGTGAACTTACACCCTCAAGGACCCTTGTGCCCACAGATGGCACAACAGGATCTACCACATTAATGTGGTAGAATCTGGTGAAAGTATGCGGCGTAGCCCAGCTAGCCACAGCACAATCTCAGACAGTCGAATGCGCAGCTACTTTACCAGTTGGGGGTAACCCTACACCATCATATTCAGTCGACACCGTGTCTGCAATCCAGTGTGACAAAGGCTGCTAGAGGGGCTGTCCTAGGGTCAGTGTTCAGTGATAGAGAAACAGCTGGTCAGATTGACACAGCGCTCTTGTCCTAGCACGTAACATCTCAATGCCTGCACTGGGCAGAGAAATTCAATCTCTCATCCTCCATTGAAGCAACGGAGGTGTATGAAAAGACTCCAGTTCCACAGACTGGTTAATGTGGAAAGCTGTAATCACCTTGGGGAGGAAAGCGGGGTTGGTGCACAGCGACACTCCACTTCCATCCTCCCACACGTGCATGCAGGAGCTGTGCACAGACAGCACCTGCAGCTCACTGATCTGCTTTACGGAGGTGATAACTAAGAGGAAGGCTGTCTTCATAGACAGATACTTCAGCTCAATGGAATTTAAGGGCTCAAACGGGCCTTCGTGAGAGCCTCTAGCACAATATTAAGGCTCCATTCGGGGAGAACAGTCCTCCTAGGAGGGCGTAATCACTGTGCACCTTTAAGGAAATGGGTAGTCAAAAATGCACACCCGGAGACATAGAATCTACAGGGGCATGGCAAGCAGAGATAGCCTCTGAATACACCTGCAAGGTGGAAGGTGACCGTCCAGCACCAAGCAGTTCCTGCAGGAACTGCAATATGACTGGCCTAGGGCAAGTGATGGGGTCAAGGTTTCTAGCCAGACACCAAGCTTGGAAATATTTCCACTTATAGGTATACAAAAAACCTAGTGGAGTCTGCCCTAGCGCTATGCATGGTACCCACAACTGGGTCCGATAGCCCTAGTTCTAGCCAGCAGTCCCTTACAGGGGCCAGACCCATATCTGGAACCTGCGTGGCTCCGGGTGCCAAAGAGAGCCTTCTGCCTGACTGAGGAGATCCAACGAAGTGGAATCTCCCAGGGCTGGCTATGCAACAGCTGGCACAGGGTCGAAAACCACATTCTCTTGGCCACCTGGAGAACTGATGCTTCTCTAACCCGACTTTTCGTAGAAAAGCCAGGAGCAGCGGTATAGGCGGGAAAGCGTACAAAAAAACGCTTTGGACCACTCGTGGGCTGCTCTCAGTTCCCACGCATTATATCCAGAAATCCGACCAGGGTCCGCGAACTCCTCCACCTGCCCAGACCGGCCCCCAACAGAGTTGGGTGCGTCTGTCATCACCAATTGATAGTTTTGTATCACTCCTATGTTTGATCCTTTGCTTAGAAGAGAGGTTTGCTTCCACCAGCATAGGGCTTCCCAGCCTAGGCGAGACACGGTCAGCTGACAGTGTCTGTAATGCTTGGGGTGCAGCCTAAGGCACTGAGCCACACTTGGATCGGGCGCTTGTGGAGTAACCCTAGATGGGTGAGTGATGAAGCCGAGGCCATCAGACCCAATAGTTTTTAACACAACACCAATTATACTGTGAACCCTTGCTGAACAGGGCGAGACAGTTGCAAATGGCAGCCACTCTGTCGTCCGACAGGCAGGCTTGCACTGTGTGGGCCACTGCTCCTTCCTGCGACTGGGCAGATCAACCAGTCGTTCAGCTGCTTCATCACCCTGATCACTTGCAGCCGCAAGGGAGCTAGGATGGCATCCATGCACTTTGAAATATGCGGGGGCTAAGGAGAGGTTGAACCACAGCACAGAAAACTCAGGACACTCCCCTGTAAGGTGAAGCGGAGATACTTCCTGTGCACTAGACGAATAGCAACGTGGAATCCACGTTCTTTCAGTCCAGTGTGATAAACCATTCGCCCGGCCAGACAGCCTGCCGAGTACGGCAGATGCCAGCGCGTAACATCCGGGGCAACCACCGGTGCAGGCGGGGTCAGCTCCAGGGCCACAGCAAGGGCTTGAGCCTGCTGTCTGGCCAGGACCAGCGCAGCGTACAGCTCAGCCGGGGTCCCGGTGGAAATAACGCTGTATATTTTTTTTCAAACTGCAAGGCAGTCAAGAACCGAAAATACACACCCTCCACGCAAGCTGTGCGGGTAAAAATAATAGTTACCACGGCAACGCGGGTAACTGATTTTGTTTTGTTTTTTTTTAAACAAGCCGGCGTAAGCATCTCGACAGCGAGTCTCAGCATAGCTGGATCCCGATGGAGTAATTGCGCTTGTATCGTTTTTATTATTTTTAAAAACACAAGGCAGTGAAATAAAAACACACATTCACGCCCACAACAGCAAGCTGTGAGGGTAATAACGCAGACACCACGGCAACTTGGGTGAACTGAATATTTTAAGCGCACCGAGAGGGTGGGCTGAGGCAGTCCAGCAGAGTCAATTCCACAGCGGGGCACGGCAGAGCCGGAGCCCGGTGGGGGAACACGTGTCTCTTTTTCTTTTAAACTGCAACATTATTATTATTTTATTCCTTAGTAGACGCCCTTATCCAGGGCGACTTAACAGCAGAGGAAAGCAGAAAACAGCGATCGCTGTAAGGCTTTCAGCAGACTGCAATCGCAAAGCGATGTAGGCTGTTAAGCAGAAAAAGAGTGAACACAGCGTAGTAACTGGACAGGGGTGTCTAGCCTGGACTACGTGCAGTCACACGACCGGAGCAGCGTGTAGCTTACCGCAGAGTGAAGCACCTTGCACCTTCTACAGGCAGAAGGCAACGAGGCACCTCGTGCATCGAGCACCCGAGGCGCTATGCGCCCTGATGTACTAAGCACTTGCCTACTAAGCACCATACGTCCTGTGGGTATGATGTGTCGCAGGCCGTACAGGGAAGGACCTCGATATGGTGCTGACTCTGCATTAGCACTGAGGCACTGCTTGCACTACGTTGAACACTGGTAAGTGTTAACGTAGTGTGTCCACTCACTAGCGTTACAGCAAGGTATGCTGAGCCCCGTGCGCACCGAGTATCCTGATTTCACAGATACTGTGCAGCACCGTGAGCTATGTGCCAGGTTGAGCAGTGCTTACGCAATAACCCGTGCGTCCCAAGCGCACTGTGTACTGCATTCGAGATGCTAGGCAGAGAGTCCTGAGACAGGACGTCTGGCTTGTGCATAGCACTAAGCACTGCTTTCACTGCGTTTGACCCACAGGTACTAACACAGTGTAATTTCGCTATGGCTACAAGTAAGGCTATTAACACCACTTACCCAGCGCCGGGTACCGTGGGCACAAGTGCACCGTGTACTACGCAGCATATGGGCACTAGTGTACAACCAACTACGCCTGCACCGTGTAAAATGTACACTGCTTGCAGCGCTTGAGTTGAGCTCAGTGCGTACTGCTATTACCGTGCAGCACCACAGGCTATGCGCTAGTAGAGCAGTACTTACGCAGCGAGCGCAACGTGCACCGCACTGCTTGCCACGAGCGTTCCAAACGCCTTGCACAACGGGTACAGTACACTGCGTGAACTGCGTATCGTGCGCACTGTGCGTAACTGCACTTTAGATCAAGCGCAACGTCGAACGTTCTAGACGCCTCGTGCAGCTGGAGCGTAAACTGCATACCCTGCGCTCTGTGTGTAACTTTTTGGAAGGAGCAACGAGCACAGGCACGTTATATGCGCTGTGAATATCGTTCTACGTACACTGCGTACTGGGAACCAAGTACCGTGTGCGTTATGCTCCTATGCTGGCGTCGGATAATACGCAGCCTGTGCCAAGAGAAATCGGGCTATGCGTGCACCGCGGTACCGCAGCACCGGAGAGGACGCTACGCAAAGTGCGTACCCAGACCGCGTGGTCAACGCGAAGCGTGTACCAGGGGGGGACAGAGGTCGAAGCCGCGGTGGGTGAAGTTTATGTCAAGCAAAAATTACAGTTTATAAGAAGGAAGGAAAGAGAGAGAGAGAGAGAGAGAGAGAGAGAGAGAGAGAGAGAGAGAGAGAGAGAGAGCGAGAGAGCGAGCGAGAGAGCACACCGAACGCACATGAACCGACTCACCGCAGCGGTCAGGTTCGGCCGGCGACTCCACTCAGACGGGGATACGGTAGTACCTAGCCCCGAGGAAGGGAGCGCGGCTGGGTCACTCGACAGCGGGGATATGGCAGGCCTAGCCCCGAGGAGGATACTTGTGTAACTCTCTTTAGGAAAAGACTCACTCGCGGGTGGCTGCACACAGCCGCTCACATACGGCAGACAGTAAAAAGAGAGCGGCCCACCAAGGGGGCCGTTGAAAGAAAGAAAGATGAAAGACTCTGTCTTTTTCAAGAGTCGTTGATTCCAGGAAAGCGGCAAGCCAGCTTTCAGCACGAATGCTAGGAACTACAACTAACCCAAATGGACTCGAGGGCTCTTTCTATCAACACGCTCAGTTCTAGACACAGTCTAGACACACGTCATCACAGGAAGGGGCCTTCGGCAGCTCTGATATAGAGAGCTCAGTATTACCTACCTCAAGGGCAGGGAATATCCCATACTTAATGTTGGTGGTCGTCTTCGACTTGAAAGGGAAGTGGAATTTCAACTCCCCTTTTACCCTTTGTGCAATCCATAAAATTATTAAACTGTTCAAGCGAATACAGTTTTTTTATGGGCTGACTGACCGGGGTGTCGGAGAGCATCGAGGTGTCAGAGAGCTCTCCCTCCTCATCCTCGTCTTCTCCCGCGAACGCCTCCCATTCCTCGGCCGAATCCTCCTCTGTGGCTCCCGACTCATCTTCCTCCGGCTGTGAGGACTCTGCTGAGGGCAGGGCTATGGCGTCACTGGATGCTAGTCCAGCGCTGCCGCTAGCCTCCTTCCCTGTGCGGGGGAGCTCCGCAGCCACGGCCTGATCACCGCCGTCGCCGCCGCTCTCCCCCAGCCCCGACTCTCCGACAGCGGCAGCGCTGGGCTGAGACCCCGCATCTCCACCAACCAGCGAGCCATGGCTCGGCTCCCCAGGAGCAGCAGGATGAGCGAACACCCTCAGCCTGACCAGCCCCCTGCCTTTCAGCGCTGCCCTCCGCCGCAGCCGCTGATCTGAGCTTAGGGCAGGCTTGCTTCATATGCCCTTCCTCGCCACAATGAAAACATTTCATTGTGTCCGAGGTTGCAAAAATAACACACTCTTTCCCCTCTATAATAAATCTCCAGGCTACATTAAGATCCTGCCCCGGGTTATGCGGCAATACAAACACTTGTCTATGAAAAGACAACACATGTTTCACCTCGGGGTTCTTACAGCCGAGCGGAATCATTCTAATAGGGGACATGATTTTACTGTATCTTGCCAATTCTCTTTCAATCTCTACATTTGGAATAAAAGGGAGGACATTTGATAAAACCACTTTCCTCAGAGAAATTGAAAGAGGTAAAGCAGAAAGAAAAGCACCATTGACAGAAAATCCTTCCTCCACAATCTTATTTACGAGAGTTTCTTGACTTAAAAACACAACAATGGCCTTATTCATACGTGAAGCAGATTTAATGTTGTTAAAACCAATTGTCTTACCGACCGATAAAAGAACGTCCTCCACGGAAACTTCATTGTCGGGCACACACCTGAACCCATGTCTCCGTGTCAGTCCCTCTATACCGCCAGAGTGTGAGCCCATCTTGGGCTACACAAACTAACTTAGCCTCCCAAATGGCAAGGCCAATAGATAGATAAATAAATAAATAACAATACAATTTGAAATAGAAAGGCTATAAATAAATAAAGCTTTTTTGAAGAAACTTATAAAATTCCTTTTAAATTAACCGTGTAAAAATAGTAAAACCAAGACTCTAAAAACGGACCTGCACTATTCAAACACACCGCTCTCAGCTCGAGAGAGAGAGAGAGAGAGAATTGAATTTTAAAATCCCTTTATTGAACAACACAAAAGAAAAACAATAAGACAGAGAGAGCACTTGATCTTTTAGTCCTTGTGCTCCCAGATTGTGGAATGCACAGCCACCTCATCCCAGAAGAGCTACATCAGTTGAAAGGTGCTATATCAATGAAGTTTAGATTATTTTTGATTGAACACAGTAGCTATGGAATTATGGGTAATCAATATATGCAAATTTCAGCAAACACAAGGACCAAACAAATTGCCTGAAAGTGGCCAAAAGGCTTCTGACAATCACTATATATATATATATATATATATATATATATATATATATATATATATATATATATACATATATATATATATATATATATATATATATATATATATATATATACATATATATATATATACATATATATATATATACATATATATATATATATATATATATATATATATATATATATATATATATATATATATATATATGAAATGGAGCAGTACTGTCTCTTATAAGGACCGTGTTATTCACAGCAGTGTGAAATGGAGCGGTACTGTCTCTATAGGAGTGTGTATTTACTGCAGTGTGAAATGGAGCAGTACTGTCTCTTATAAGGAGTGTGTTATTCACAGCAGTGTGAAATGGAGCGGTACTGTCTCTTATAAGGAGCGTGTTTTTCACAGCAGTGTGAAATGGAGCGGTACTGTCTCTTATAAGGAGTGTGTATTTACAGCAGTGTGAAATGGAGCAGTACTGTCTCTTATAAGGAGTGTGTTATTCACAGCAGTGTGAAATGGAGCAGTACTGTCTCTATAGGAGTGTGTTATTCACAGCAGTGTGAAATGGAGCGGTACTGTCTCTTATAAGGAGTGTGTATTTACAGCAGTGTGAAATGGAGCAGTACTGTCTCTTATAAGGAGTGTGTTATTCACAGCAGTGTGAAATGGAGCGGTACTGTCTCTTATAAGGAGCGTGTTATTCACAGCAGTGTGAAATGGAGCGGTACTGTCTCTATAGGAGTGTGTTATTCACAGCAGTGTGAAATGGAGTGGTACTGTCTCTATAGGAGTGTGTTATTCACAGCAGTGTGAAATGGAGCAGTACTGTCTCTTATAAGGAGTGTGTTATTCACAGCAGTGTGAAATGGAACAGTACTGTCTCTTATAAGGAGTGTGTTATTCACAGCAGTGTGAAATGGAGCAGTACTGTCTCTTATAAGGAGTGTGTTATTCACAGCAGTGTGAAATGGAGCGGTACTGTCTCTTATAAGGAGCGAGTTATTCACAGCAGTGTGAAATGGAGCAGTACTGTTTCTATAGGAGTGTGTTATTCACAGCAGTGTGAAATGGAGCGGTACTGTCTCTTATAAGGAGCGTGTTATTCACAGCAGTGTGAAATGGAGTGGTACTGTCTCTATAGGAGTGTGTTATTCACAGCAGTGTGAAATGGAGCGGTACTGTCTCTTATAAGGAGTGAGTTATTCACAGCAGTGTGAAATGGAGCAGTACTTTCTCTATAGGAGCCTGTTAATCACAGCAGTGTGAAATAGAGCGGTACTGTCTCTATAGGAGCGTGTTATTCACAGCAGTGTGAAATGGAGCAGTACTGTCTCTTATAAGGAGCGTGTTATTCACAGCAGTGTGAAATGGAGCAGTGCTGTCTCTTATAAGGAGTGTGTTATTCACAGCAGTGTGAAATGGAGCAGTACTGTCTCTTATAAGGAGTGTGTTATTCACAGCAGTGTGAAATGGAGCAGTACTGTCTCTTATAAGGAGTGTGTTATTCACAGCAGTGTGAAATGGAGCGGTACTGTCTCTATAGGAGTGTGTTATTCACAGCAGTGTGAAATGGAGCGGTACTGTCTCTTATAAGGAGCGTGTTATTCACAGCAGTGTGAAATGGAGCGGTACTGTCTCTATAGGAGTGTGTTATTCACAGCAGTGTGAAATGGAGCAGTACTGTCTCTATAGGAGCGTGTTATTCACAGCAGTGTGAAATGGAGCAGTACTGTTTCTATAGGAGTGTGTTATTCACAGCAGTGTGAAATGGAGCAGTACTGTCTCTTATAAGGAGCGTGTTATTCACAGCAGTGTGAAATGCAGCGGTACTGTCTCTTATAAGGAGTGTGTTATTCACAGCAGTGTGAAATGGACGCGTACTGTCTCTTATAAGGAGTGTGTTATTCACAGCAGTGTGAAATGGAGCGGTACTGTCTCTATAGGAGCGTGTTATTCACAGCAGTGTGAAATGGAGTGGTACTGTCTCTTATAAGGAGTGTGTTATTCACAGCAGTGTGAAATGGAGCAGTACTGTCTCTTATAAGGAGTGTGTTATTCACAGCAGTGTGAAATGGAACAGTACTGTCTCTTATAAGGAGTGTGTTATTCACAGCAGTGTGAAATGGAGCAGTACTGTATCTTATAAGGAGCGTGTTATTCACAGCAGTGTGAAATGGAGTGGTACTGTCTCTTATAAGGAGTGTGTTATTCACAGCAGTGTGAAATGGAGCAGTAATGTCTCTTATAAGGAGTGTGTTATTCACAGCATTGTGAAATGGAGCAGTACTGTCTCTTATAAGGAGTGTGTTATTCACAGCAGTGTGAAATGGAGCAGTACTGTCTCTTATAAGGAGCGTGTTATTCACAGCAGTGTGAAATGGAGCGGTACTGTCTTTTATAAGGAGTGTGTTATTCACAGCAGTGTGAAATGGAGCGGTACTGTCTCTATAGGAGTGTGTTATTCACAGCAGTGTGAAATGGAGCGGTACTGTCTCTATAGGAGTGTGTTATTCACAGCAGTGTGAAATGGAGTGGTACTGTCTCTATAGGAGTGTGTTATTCACAGCAGTGTGAAATGGAGTGGTACTGTCTCTTATAAGGAGTGTGTTATTCATAGCAGTGTGAAATGGACGCGTACTGTCTCTTATAAGGAGTGAGTTATTCACAGCCGTGTGAAATGGAGCAGTACTGTCTCTTATAAGGAGTGTGTTATTCACAGCAGTGTGAAATGGAGCAGTACTGTCTCTTATAAGGAGCGTGTTATTCACAGCCATGTGAAATGGAGCGGTACTGTCTCTTATAAGGAGTGTGTTATTCACAGCAGTGTGAAATGGAGCAGTACTGTCTCTATAGGAGTGTGTTATTCACAGCAGTGTGAAATGGAGCAGTACTGTCTCTATAGGAGTGTGTTATTCACAGCAGTGTGAAATGGAGCGGTACTGTCTCTTATAAGGAGTGTGTTATTCACAGCAGTGTGAAATGGAGCAGTACTGTCTCTTATAAGGAGTGTGTTATTCACAGCAGTGTGAAATGGAGCGGTACTGTCTCTATTGGAGTGTGTTATTCACAGCAGTGTGAAATGGAGCGATACTGTCTCTTATAAGGAGTGTGTTATTCACAGCAGTGTGAAATGGAGCAGTACTGTCTCTTATAAGGAGTGTGTTATTCACAGCAGTGTGAAATGGAGCAGTACTGTCTCTTATAAGGAGTGTGTTATTCACAGCAGTGTGAAATGGAGTGGTAGTTTCTCTTATAAGGAGTGTGTTATTCACAGCAGTGTGAAATGGACGCGTACTGTCTCTTATAAGGAGTGAGTTATTCACAGCAGTGTGAAATGGAGCAGTACTGTCTCTATAGGAGCCTGTTAATCACAGCAGTGTGAAATAGAGCGGTACTGTCTCTTATAAGGAGTGTGTTATTCACAGCAGTGTGAAATGGAGCAGTACTGTCTCTTATAAGGAGCGTGTTATTCACAGCAGTGTGAAATGGAGCGGTACTGTCTCTATAGGAGTGTGTTATTCACAGCAGTGTGAAATGGAGCAGTACTGTCTCTATAGGAGCCTGTTAATCACAGCAGTGTGAAATAGAGCGGTACTGTCTCTATAGGAGCGTGTTATTCACAGCAGTGTGAAATGGAGCGGTACTGTCTCTATAGGAGTGTGTTATTCACAGCAGTGTGAAATGGAGCGGTACTGTCTCTATAGGAGTGTGTTATTCACAGCAGTGTGAAATGAAGCGGTACTGTCTCTATAGGAGTGTGTTATTCACAGCAGTGTGGAATGGAGTGGTACTGTCTCTTATAAGGAGTGTGTTATTCATAGCAGTGTGAAATGGACGCGTACTGTCTCTTATAAGGAGTGAGTTATTCACAGCCGTGTGAAATGGAGCGGTACTGTCTCTTATAAGGAGTGTGTTATTCACAGCAGTGTGAAATGGAGCAGTACTGTCTCTTATAAGGAGCGTGTTATTCACAGATATGTGAAATGGAGCGGTACTGTCTCTTATAAGGAGTGTGTTATTCACAGCAGTGTGAAATGGAGCGGTACTGTCTCTATAGGAGTGTGTTATTCACAGCAGTGTGAAATGGAGCGGTACTGTCTCTATAGGAGCGTGTTATTCACAGCAGTGTGTTGTGGAGCGGTACTGTCTCTATAGGAGTGTGTTATTCACAGCAGTGTGAAATGGAGCGGTACTGTCTCTATAGGAGCGTGTTATTCACAGCAGTGTGAAATGGAGCGGTACTGTCTCTATAGGAGTGTGTTATTCACAGCAGTGTGAAATGGAGCAGTACTGTCTCTTATAAGGAGTGTGTTATTCACAGCAGTGTGAAATGGAGCGGTACTGTCTCTTATAAGGAGTGTGTTATTCACAGCAGTGTGAAATGGAGCGGTACTGTCTCTATTGGAGTGTGTTATTCACAGCAGTGTGAAATGGAGCGATACTGTCTCTTATAAGGAGTGTGTTATTCACAGCAGTGTGAAATGGAGCAGTACTGTCTCTTATAAGGAGTGTGTTATTCACAGCAGTGTGAAATGGAGCAGTACTGTCTCTTATAAGGAGTGTGTTATTCACAGCAGTGTGAAATGGAGCAGTACTGTCTCTATAGGAGTGTGTTATTCACAGCAGTGTGAAATGGAGCAGTACTGTCTCTATAGGAGCGTGTTATTCACAGCAGTGTGAAATGGAGCAGTAACGTCTCTTATAAGGAGCGTGTTATTCACAGCAGTGTGAAATAGAGCGGTACTGTCTCTATAGGAGCGTGTTATTCACAGCAGTGTGAAATGGAGCAGTACTGTCTCTATAGGAGTGTGTTATTCACAGCAGTGTGAAATGGAGCGGTACTGTCTCTATAGGAGTGTGTTATTCACAGCAGTGTGAAATGGAGCAGTACTGTCTCTTATAAGGAGTGTGTTATTCACAGCAGTGTGAAATGGAGCAGTACTGTCTCTTATAAGGAGCGTGTTATTCACAGCAGTGTGAAATGGAGCGGTAATGTCTCTTATAAGGAGTGTGTTATTCACAGCAGTGTGAAATGGAGCGGTACTGTCTCTATAGGAGTGTGTTATTCACAGCAGTGTGAAATGGAGCAGTACTGTCTCTATAGGAGTGTGTTATTCACAGCAGTGTGAAATGGAGCGATACTGTCTCTTATAAGGAGTGTGTTATTCACAGCAGTGTGAAATGGAACAGTACTGTCTCTTATAAGGAGTGTGTTATTCACAGCAGTGTGAAATGGAGCAGTACTGTCTCTTATAAGGAGTGTGTTATTCACAGCAGTGTGAAATGGAGCAGTACTGTCTCTATAGGAGTGTGTTATTCACAGCAGTGTGAAATGGAGCAGTACTGTCTCTTATAAGGAGCGTGTTATTCACAGCAGTGTGAAATGGAGCGGTACTGTCTCTTATAAGGAGTGAGTTATTCACAGCAGTGTGAAATGGAGCAGTACTGTTTCTATAGGAGTGTGTTATTCACAGCAGTGTGAAATGGAGCGGTACTGTCTCTTATAAGGAGCGTGTTATTCACAGCAGTGTGAAATGGAGTGGTACTGTCTCTTATAAGGAGTGTGTTATTCACAGCAGTGTGAAATGGACGCGTACTGTCTCTTATAAGGAGTGAGTTATTAACAGCAGTGTGAAATGGAGCAGTACTGTCTCTATAGGAACCTGTTAATCACAGCAGTGTGAAATAGAGCGGTACTGTCTCTATATGAGCGTGTTATTCACAGCAGTGTGAAATGGAGCAGTACTGTCTCTTATAAGGAGTGTGTTATTCACAGCAGTGTGAAATGGAGCGGTACTGTCTCTTATAAGGAGTGTGTTATTCACAGCAGTGTGAAATGGAGCGGTACTGTTTCTATAGGAGTGTGTTATTCACAGCAGTGTGAAATGGAGCGGTACTGTCTCTATAGGAGTGTGTTATTCACAGCAGTGTGAAATGGAGTGGTACTGTCTCTTATAAGGAGTGTGTTATTCACAGCAGTGTGAAATGGACGCGTACTGTCTCATATAAGGAGTGAGTTATTCACAGCAGTGTGAAATGGAGCAGTACTGTCTCTATAGGAGTGTGTTAATCACAGCAGTGTGAAATAGAGCGGTACTGTCTCTATAGGAGCGTGTTATTCACAGCAGTGTGAAATGGAGCAGTACTGTCTCTATAGGAGCCTGTTAATCACAGCAGTGTGAAATAGAGCGGTACTGTCTCTATAGGAGCGTGTTATTCACAGCAGTGTGAAATGGAGCAGTACTGTCTCTTATAAGGAGCGTGTTATTCACAGCAGTGTGAAATGGAGCGGTACTGTCTCTTATAAGGAGTGTGTTATTCACAGCAGTGTGAAATGGAGCGGTACTGTCTCTATAGGAGTGTGTTATTCACAGCAGTGTGAAATGGAGCGGTACTGTCTCTATAGGAGTGTGTTATTCACAGCAGTGTGAAATGGAGCGATACTGTCTCTTATAAGGTGTGTGTTATTCACAGCAGTGTGAAATGGAGCAGTACTGTCTCTTATAAGGAGTGTGTTATTCACAGCAGTGTGAAATGGAGCAGTACTGTCTCTTATAAGGAGTGTGTTATTCACAGCAGTGTGAAATGGAGCAGTACTGTCTCTATAGGAGCGTGTTATTCACAGCAGTGTGAAATGGAGCAGTACTGTCTCTATAGGAGCGTGTTATTCACAGCAGTGTGAAATGGAGCAGTACTGTCTCTATAAGGAGCGTGTTATTCACAGCAGTGTGAAATGGAGCGGTACTGTCTCTATAGGAGTGTGTTATTCACAGCAGTGTGAAATGGAGCGGTACTGTCTCTTATAAGGAGTGTGTTATTCACAGCAGTGTGAAATGGAGCAGTACTGTCTTTTATAAGGAGTGTGTTATTCACAGCAGTGTGAAATGGAGCAGTACTGTCTCTATAGGAGTGTGTTATTCACAGCAGTGTGAAATGGAGCGGTACTGTCTCTTATAAGGAGTGTGTTATTCACAGCAGTGTGAAATGGAGCAGTACTGTCTCTTATAAGGAGTGTGTTATTCACAGCAGTGTGAAATGGAGCAGTACTGTCTCTTATAAGGAGTGTGTTATTCACAGCAGTGTGAAATGGAGCGGTACTGTCTCTTATAAGGAGCGAGTTATTCACAGCAGTGTGAAATGGAGCAGTACTGTTTCTATAGGAGTGTGTTATTCACAGCAGTGTGAAATGGAGCGGTACTGTCTCTTATAAGGAGCGTGTTATTCACAGCAGTGTGAAATGGAGTGGTACTGTCTCTTATAAGGAGTGTGTTATTCACAGCAGTGTGGTCATTTTCCATTTACTGTATTTTGTTCATTTTTATTAATTTCAGCGCGATACAAAAGTGTTGCAAAGCATCAGTTTATGAAAACTGCTGTCAGAACAAAACTGAATTAACTATCTGCCTTTGATTAGCAATGAAAAATATACTGTGTGCACAATACATGTTAAAATAACAACAACAACAATAAACACAGTATAAAAATGCACTAAGGGCTGGATTCACAATCCTGACCTTCTCTGTTGCTGACGTCTCTCATCTAAAAAAATAAGAAAATAAATACAGTATTTGTAAACCATGTGAAGAAGCACATACATGAAAATCTCATCACCTCGATTTTTCTTTAAATTGAAATGCCCAGTATTTACCCGTTTTCTCCCAAATTTGGAATGCCCAATTTGATTGCTACCCTAGGCAGCTACCCACAAACCACCTGGGGCACTTTAGCCAATCGTTTATACTGTATGGTGGAGAGTGCTGTTGCCTGGTGAGATGAACTAATCCCAGCCAACTGGCAATTGCAAATGCAGCCACTAGAC
Source organism: Acipenser ruthenus (assembly GCF_902713425.1). Taxonomy (NCBI): domain Eukaryota; kingdom Metazoa; phylum Chordata; class Actinopteri; order Acipenseriformes; family Acipenseridae; genus Acipenser; species Acipenser ruthenus. The sequence goes on from NC_081220.1 coordinate 9,711,280, forward strand.
TGGCAACTACAGTACTAGATACAACCAAGATTCAAAACAGTGAGCTCTGGATCATATGACTAACCATGCAGTAGTGTCTTTACTAGGTGAGCCACTGCAGACCCCCAGCTAACCTTTTCTCATTAACTTCAATGTTGAAGCAATGGTAACCAGTCCTTACCTCTAACTGATATTCCACAGTTTCATATTTCTTCCCAGTATAGTAACTTTTGACCTCTTTTTTGCAGCAACTGGGATGAACGTAGTTTGCAAGGAGGAAGTCAACCACGATTATTGTCTGAAAGGTACGTAGAGGAAAATGACCTTCATGAGATCCACACTGATTTAAAACTGTGAATGCACTTTATACACAAAGACAGGGACGCATTAGCAGAATACATTGCAACTGTTTTAGACTCACCATACCGAAGTAGGCGAGTGTGGATCCAATGTATGTAATCAGCTTAATTAGACTGAATTTTCCAGCCTTTTGAAAAAAAAAAAATGTAAATGTTTATTATAATAATAAGTCTTTCATTGTGTCAGGACTCTAAACTAGGCTGAAGGTTTGAATGGGAAGGGGGGCTCACATTAAAACTGTCCGTCCTGAAAGAATCATCTTGAGCAGAGCAGTGACCTGTTTGAAGGACTGAAAGCTAATTAATAAATCCTATTCTGAATGCAGTGCTCTTGGTTACATTTCAAAATAGTGGTTATGAAAGAAACATACTTTTCTTCACAGGACAGGTGTACTTGTTTCAGTGTACATATTCATGTGATAAATTTTTTTAATTTGATATGCACTAAACAGAGTTCAAACTAAGAGTCTTAATCACCTTTCCAGTCACCATGACATCAAACCGGATTCCATACACCTTGAACAATGTGCGCTCTTCCACTCCATTCTGTTTATAGTATCTTGCAAACCTGTAAATAAAGACCAGCAGATTGTTCTCTGGTATACAGTCCTGCCTGCCATACCCACAGGAATTATCAAGATGCAAATCCGTATCTATTATGGTTTCGTTCAATTCGCAGCAGTACAGCTGCAATTCAGCAAAGCTGAAATAAAAGGGATGATTTAACGGCATAATGTTGTTGCAAAGCGAGTGCGCTGTTATCCAGCTGCATCCCCTCAATGCCAGAATTAGGAGGTTTAAACTGGAACGCAACAGTTCCTGTGCCTGCCACGGGATGGCGCTCCAGCTCTAAGGCATTGTCACACTTTGAAACAACCAAGACAAATGGCAAAAAGTTTTCCCTGTGGCTGACAACTCAAGCCTACCAGTCAACAGTAAGCAATACCACCATCGCCAGCTCTAGCTAACAGTATATTAGACACTGGAAGCATACCCCTTCCCTCTAATACAAGACTGTACTCCTGCTCTGACCTGAAGCTGAAGCCAGGGAATAGGGTCTTCTTGTCGTTTTTCTCATCCAGTCTTCGAAAGCTGTACTCCGGGACACACTTGTGAAGCAGCCAATCCAGGTCACATTCCCAGTTAATCTGTATTGCTATCACTCCTCCCTGTAATTCAAGTGGAAGTACGATCACCCTCACAAACATGACCATGAGGTATAAGAGCATGTACAGAATAGGATAAAGTAATGGTAATGACTGACATGTGGACAGACAGAGACACCTCCATATAGCCCCACAATCTCATACTCCCAATAGCATGTGCTGAATAATGTGAATACCATGTTTCATTCTGGTTTGATAAGAGATTGTCCAGATATATGTAAAAATGTAAGTGAGACATATGGAGGTACGACTGCCTACACTGTATTCCCATTGCTGGGGATTCCTCTGCGAGGGATAGCAATGGGAATTTAAATGTAAAGACCATCAAATACAATTCCCTGCTGAAGTCTAATAATATGATGCAGAATATATCTAATACAATTCCCTGCTGAAGTATGATAATATGATGCAGAATATTTAGTACTTCTAGTTTTAAGGATACAAGATCCCCCACATTTAACCTGTAGAGAAGTAGATCAAATAAAAGTTATTGCAGATACTCAATTTATATTAAGAAACACATTTGTAGTTTAAATCAAGGATAATGTAATTAATTTAAACAAATCAGACGCACTGCGCTCAGCACAGCTGCAAGGTATGCTGGAACACTTGGAACACTGCTGACACAAAGAGCTTGCAAAAACAAGGTTCAGCTTCACAGCATGTTTAGGCAAGATATAAGACAGGCATTTGAGAAGAATTCAAGAGGATCCTCCATGAACACACACCAGCATTGTGTCGGATGCTCTCCCAGAGATTAGAGAACTCATTACTCATTCATTTCTGCTAATAACTAGAAGCCTGTAACAGGGGAAGTCTGTGCTGACTATCTGGCGCATGCGTGTTTCTGCAGGAAGAGGGCAGCAGTTTCGTAAGATCCGCCTGTCAGTCATGGCGATGACACGGAGAGGTGGGGAAGAGGGTGTGTTGGCTTTCCCTCTCTCTAAGTGGCTGAGAGGCGGGCCTTGGGGGATTGCTCGGCCCATAAGAACTGTGCTTGGTTGTGCATTCGGGTGGCCATGACAGAGGAAGCCCAGGGACGCTAGCTGAGGTGGCGAGCGTACACAAACACCAGGCAGGAACGCCAGTGGTAGAAGCAAGAAAAATAAAATCAGTCAAGCACGGCTGAGGAAGACAGCCAGCCTTAAACAAACCATTTATTAAAATCTCTGGTTACGTACCCGAGGGGACGAATGTAGAACTAGGGGAACCTTGGCCACCCTAGTGTATAGTGCACAGCGAAGCGTAGGACAAGATCCGAGCTGGCTGGCATAGCAGCAGTGGGGGGCTACATAAGCAGCACTTTTGTTTTGTAGTTTCATTACTGTGTTTTATTTTCCTTTTTCATTTCGCCTTTGGTTTTCATTATTATTTTTGAGCACCTGTGAGTGCACCTGCCTATACCTGTGTTGGTAACCTGTAGTCCTGATTACTACTGCCGGTATACAGGCCACAGACAACAGCGCCCTCTGCGGGCTAAAATAAATACAAAAGAAAATAAATAAAACTGGGCACCTGGGCAGTGTTTTCAAGTACAATCTTTGGTCTCCCGTGTCAGTGAATACCCTCACCCTTCCACAAAGCCACATTAATACTGATTAAGCTGCAGAAGTGTGACACTTGATTACTGGAATCAATAAAGGAAACAGGTTCAGTTCTGCTTCGATCCTTGTTGTGTGCACTCCTGCACACACAGATACAGACAGGATGTAGTTTCCTTACACCTGCATCACTCTATGATCCAAACAAGCATACTCTTCAGCACAAGAACAGGGGAACAGTAAGAAAATGAATAAGCATACTCTTCAGCACAAGAACAGGGGCACAGTAAGACAATGAATAAGCATACTCTTCAGCACAAGAACAGGGGAACAGTAAGAAAATGAATAAGCATACTCTTCAGCACAAGAACAGAGGCACAGTAAGAACATGAATAAGCATACTCTTCAGCACAAGAACAGGGGCACAGTAAGAAAATGAATAAGCATACTCTTCAGCACAAGAACAGAGGCACAGTAAGAAAATGAATAAGCATACTCTTCAGCACAAGAACAGGGGCACAGTAAGAAGCAAGTCAATGATCTCTCCTTTGAATTGCCTTCTGTTTTGTTTTCTCATTTCTCTACAATGAAATGTAGATGGTTGCAATTGGCAGCCCTGACCCTGGGAACAGAAGCCCTCTTGTGTGATTCTATGAAAAGAAAAGAACCAGGAATTAACCTTAACAGCCATTTCTGTGAAATTCTCCCCGGCTTCTTGGACAATATTTCCCAGGCGGAATATCGGGCAGTATGGGTCTGTCTTTCGGTTAAACATACACTGTTTTAGATAGGTTTCGTTCATATCCGGCAAGATGTTTCTCCTGTGAAAAATAAATAAATAAAATAAATAAATAAATAAATAAATGAATATAAAGGTGACATTATATTACTACAGTAAATTAGCTTGTAATCTAGAGCCTTACTTTGTGTAATTGAAGTTAATGAATCCAATGTTGTTTTTAATAAAGACGGTGAAGTTTTCTGCTGATTCCAAAACAGCAGGTCTAGGTAGAAAAAAGAATGACATTATTAACTGAGAATCATCTTTCATGCCCTTTGAGCCTTTATTATTAGGCAAACACTGACGAGTGGCTCCCATAGCCTATGCCTTTTATCATGTATTTTATAAGAAAGTGTAACATTATAAATATAAGCCATTAGGCACATCTGATTTGATCCCATCAGTGAACCCCCGACCATGCCATCCAGTTGACTCCTGTGCTATCTGTACGTACTCAGATCTTAATCAAGCAGCAGAGCTCTCTAGTGGACTCACTCAGAAAGAATCAGATTTTTTAAATATATATATATATATAAATAATTTTAATTATTTTACCCCTGATTTTCTCCCCAATTTAGAATGCCCAATCATTTTTTCCCCTCACCGCAGAAATTCCCCACACAGCTGCTCAGTTGAACTGAAGGTTCAGTGAGTGTCCTCCGATCCCATGACCGAGCCAGTTTCCTTTTCTACACCCAGGAACTAGAGAGAGGATGTCAGGGAACTACCGGCCTCTGGAGGACAAAGGCCAGCCCTGCAGGTGTCTGCCGAGCTCACTAGGCGTCTGGCCAGGAGGGTCCTGTGTAGCATGATGATGAGAAACAGTGTGCCGGGTTTGCCTCCCTAACCTGCAGGAGCACCAGAGCCACTGTGACACTCCCTCTGGAAACATCGCACAGCCAGGACCCGGACCTGTGCTCCTCTGACTATATGACTCACCTGCACATCACACACTGTGCTTGTACCAGCAACATCACACAGCCAGGACCCGGACCTGTGCTCCCCTGACTATATGACTCACCTGCACATCACACACTGTGCTTGTACCAGCAACATCACACAGCCAGGACCCGGACCTGTGCTCCCCTGACTATATGACTCACCTGCACATCACACACTGTGCTTGTACCAGCAACATCACACAGCCAGGACCCGGACCTATGCTCCCCTGACTATATGACTGAATCAAACAGCCAGGACCCAGACCTGTGCTCCCCTGACTATATGACTCACCTGCACATCACACACTGTGCTTGTACCAGGTGAGCCACTCTTGGACCCCCCTCAGAAACTGTATTCTAACTAAAATACAGACACCCCGTCAATTTACCAGACTATAAAAAATGATTTCCATTACACGAGAGTAGATGTTAAAACTTCATGCTGATTTGAACTCGGCTCTCGCCAAGATAAGCACCAACTAAGACGTAGCTTTACAGTAAACTAATGTGATCCATATGCGTCTCCATCCATTTACGTTTCCTTCCATATGATGATGTAGATATCCTTCTGTCTGGTATTAATGGCTGAAGTGTAATGCTGGCTCCAGGGATCAGCTTATTTTGCCTCCCTGGCGCATCAGCACACACAACGGCTGCGATGCTGGCTCCGGGGATCAACCAAAGTGCGGCCTCCCCAGCGCATCAGCATGACAACCGTCTGGATTGAGCTAAGTAGGGTACATCTCTGGGGTTTTCAAGTGGGCACCTTCCATCCTCAGTGTTTCGTCGACTAGCCCACGACACCTCAAGAGGGCTCGACGGTGATTCTGGTGTCCCAGCATCACCCCCCTCCGTCCCCCACTCAACTCAGCCCAGCTTACTTACCTGTCCCCAGCCAGAATCTTTCCGTCTCAACCACAGCCAGTTGCTGCTCCTCTCTGCTGCTTCAGATAAGTTCTTCACTGTGCGACGCAACTCTTGGCCACTGAATCCGACGTCTCTGAGAAACCGGGTTGTAGAGTGTGCCACAAATCCTCGACAACCCACTTCCACTGGGTAAACCCGAACTCTCCATCCTCGCTGTTCCGCTTCAGTGGCTAGTTCAGCATACCGCAGTTTCTTCCTCTCATACGCCTCATCTACAGCATCCTCCCATGGCACTGTTAACTCTACCAGGTGAACAAGGCGTGCTGATCCAGACCACAAGACAATATCTGGTCGAAGGTTAGTGGTGGCAATCTCAGGTGGAAAAATAAGCCGTTGACCAACATCTGCCAGCATATTCCAGTCTCTAGCAGCTTCCAGTTGTCCTGGGCGAGGATTGGTTTTAACACCTTTTCTTGGTGGTTGCTCTCCTGGGCGGAGGAATGTTGTCTTTTGTGTGTAATGTTTTGATGGAACAGGTGGCAACTTATTGGTCATGTTACGCTTGTCTTCCAATGCTAAGGCCAAACATCGCAGCACCTGGTCATGGCGCCAAGTAAACCGTCCTTGGCTAAGAGCCACCTTACATCCTGTCAAAATGTGCCTTAATGTTGCAGGTGATGAACACAAAGGACATGAGGGATCCTCTCCTACCCAGAGGTTTAGGTTCTGTGGTGATGGGAGAACATCATATGTTGACCTGATGAGGAAACTGATCCTGCTCTGTTCCATTGACCATAGGTCTTGCCAGCCAATCTTGCGTTGTTCCACACTCTCCCATCTCATCCATTCTCCCTGTTTGGCCTGGGAAATGGCCTTTATACACCTCATCCTCTCCTCCTGCTTTTGCACCTCGTTGACTACCAGCTTCCTTCTTTGAGCTGGGGCCGCCTTGTGCCATGTAGGAGGAGTTGAACTGAAACCAAGACCCCCTCTTCCATGCTGAACTTGCCCCATGATATCACCAATTCGAAGGGCAGCCTTTGCATCTTCCACAGCTTTCTTTGCCGCCCACTTTCTTCCAGTTTTCAACACAGGTGCTGCCTCCCTTACGCATTTATCGCGTGACTCTACTAATGTCATTTCCAATCTGACCTTGGCGCACTTAAACTCCTCGGTTAGAGCAGAGATTGGTAGCTGCAGTATTCCTTTACCATAAAGTCCCACTCTGCTGAGGCAGCGTGGAACTCCCAACCATTTCCTGATGTATGAACTGATTAAAGCTTCCAGCTTCTCTACTGTTGTCAAAGAAACCTCGTACACAGTCAGTGGCCACAGCAACCTCGGCAGTAGACCAAACTGAAAGCACCAGAGTTTTCATAGTATAGTATAGGGTGGTGCAAGCAGTCTGGTAAAGTGATTTTTTGGGGATAATAAACCCACATTCTGAAAGCAACCCATCCAGAGATCTATACACACAAGACGTTACGACTAACTGCAATTAGGAACAGATAGTACATGCTTAACTAAAGGCAATAACTTTTGAGTTTGTACAAAACGTACACACACTGTGATCTATAACACACATACTTGGAAGCATTCCTCATTCCCTCGATCGGACACCAGGCAAACACCTCACAGGTTTTTACTGATGAGTTAAATTCAACACATTGGCCAGTCGGATCCCCTGAGGATAAAAAAATAAATATTCTAAGCTTTAAAATCAGTTTACTAAGCTTTTTCACCACTATATTTTCTTCCTTTGAAAGGTCTCTAATGGTACTACTTGAATGATCTAAAAAGTGGCAGATTCACATACTCAACTATCTGATGTACTAAGATGTTTACTAAGATAGGTAAGTTAAGGAAACAATGATATAGGTGGGTATAGGAGCAGTGAAACTGGTTGGAAAATGTAGATTGTTTTAAAACCTTACCTTTAAATGATACCTTTAAGCCAGGCTTGTTTGGATGTAACTAACATTTAGAACACTGTGTATCTGGGAGTATTCCACTGTTTAATTTAACAATGGAATTGTGACAGGATGAAAACCCCTCACTTGTAAATCGTGTTTATTTGGGTTGAATTTTATTTTGTTAGTCTGTTTTGCACCGGTACTTGTTTTCATGAAAGTTCATTTTGAGCCTCAATGATCTGTTCATCTTCATGTGAATGCAGCTGGTTTAGCTGAATTGCTTAAATGATTGGTAATGTAGTCTGGATGCGCAGCCCTTTGAGCTGCTGCTAGTTCTGTTTTGGACTCATGGGAGAGGCTGGCTACCTGTGTGCGATCCTGCTCTGCTACAGAGAGCTATTTTGTTAGAAGTCTATTAGGTAACTTTTGTTTTTGAATGGTTAAAAGTATTTAGTTTTAGATTTCATTTAATAAACGTGTGCAGTGCTGTGCTGGAACTGCATCCTCTGACTCCTACTCCAGTGTATCAGCGCTTGCTACCATTCTGTCTTTGTCCAGCACGGTCAAGCCCTCACAGGAATAATCCTTGCCGTGGAGTTTTGCAGAATCTATATTCCATTCACACAAACGATAGCAGCTCAACTGAATCAAACACTAGAGCAAAAGATGACATACCATTACTCTTCTGGTTAGTATATTCCTTTGTGCAATCCTCATTTGAGCTGCATATTGTTCCAGAGTCTGGTCCCTAAAGAAGATGGAAAAGGGCTGTTTATGTACACATGCTGCATCATTGGACCTGTTTTTGTTATTTTTTTTAAGAACATGTAACATCAGACAAAAATTTTGAAAAACAGAAATCAAATCAAACCTGTTTATAAATCACTAAAAGTTTTGGAAGAATGCTGTGGAATTCACAATGGGCTGTCAAGTAAGTGAACACTGAATGAATGGCATGCTAATATACAGGCTAAAAACTGCATCTCATTATTTCTGACACTGGGAGAGGGACAATCAGAGCCGGATGCATAGGCAAAGTAGGCATGTGCCTACGGCCCGAACTCAAGGGGGGGCCCAAAATGTGTTTTTTTTTTTTTTTTTTTTAACATATACAGATTTACGCCTAAACTGGAAAACAACACTCACTGAACTTGTATGCCAAAACACTGGCAATTTCTCTGCTCTTCTGGAGAAAAGGGCATTTTATTTAATGAAGGAAGTCAAAACCCACTGGATCAACAAAAAAACAAAACAAAAAAAAATAAGGAAACATTATTGCAGATTTTGCATGCAGTAAACTGTAACGTATTTGACTACACAACAATGTACAGGTATGTTTGTTTTTTACTATTTATTTTTGTGGACTATTATGGAGCTACCGTTAATGAACAAAAGCTTGAACACCCTTCTATATATTACCTATATATCAACTTCATATGGTGCTCCATGTTGCCTTTTTATTCACTAAATCATCCTGATTGTAATCTTGTTTTAAATCTGGCAAGCAGAGTCTCCAATAGAAATGTAGGAATGTGCTGTCACTCAGTTGTTGGGCGGGTCTAAAGTATTCAGAACGAATCAATGATAAATACAAGTCAAGAAGGCGGGACATTGCCCTGCAGCACAGGAAAATGTATTTATTATTATTTTTGTAGAAGCTTTTATTTTTTTTTAATGTGAAAAGGGTAAAGTCAACATGAATTGATTAACCATTTCCAGTTTTCCCAGTGTTTCAGTGTTTATTGGCTATCCACCGAAGAAGAAAAAAAAATCAGAAGCCCTAATTACAGTGTTGTTGTATATAAACATGTAACATCTTTCATTCTATATCGCAGTTAAAGTAATGTAGGCCTATATTTGATATAGAAGCTTTGTACCGGGATAAAAAATAAATTTAAAAAAAGATTTTGATCTACGAAGCGTCAGTAACTGGAATCTGTAAATTTGCTGTAAAATCTGCTTCAGCGAGTGACAGCTAAACAGTTCAAATAAGTTACTAAAGGACTATGCTGTGCAAAAAGGAGCACAACATTAACAATATGTAAGTTACGTGCATAACGATTTCTGTTTAGTTTTCAAGTAGCCTAAAATGACAGGTAGATTAATGCAGTTTGCAATTATTGTGCTTTTAAATATATTATAAATGATGATGTTTCTGTGACTTCATATTAGTTCAGTAAAATAATACATGTAGTATAATGCATTCTGTTAACGGTAAAGGCATATTTTATGTAAGGACTGGGAATCACCAACCTGCTTAATTGTGTTAAACTGTATTCCACAGACCGGGTTTGGTCTGTGGAAAAGGTGGCAACCCTAGGTGGAGCGCTAGTTATAAAGGCTATAGTGTATAGAGGTGTGTGCGTGTGTGTGTGTGTGTATGTATGTATGTATATGTGTGTGTGTGTGTATGTATATGTGTGTGTGTGTGTGTGTATGTTTGTATGTATATGTGTGTGTGTGTGTATGTTTGTATGTATATGTGTGTGTGGCTGTTTGTTCAGTGGTAGGGGGCTCACAAGTGTATGCTTGCCTAGGGCCCAGTGATGGCTTAATCCAGCCCTGGGAACGATTGTAAATGATTGGCTGGGAGGTGAGTCCATATATACGTATTTATTATTATTGATTTCTTAGCAGACGCCCTTATCCAGGGTGACTTACAATTGTTACATCGTATTATATTTACCTACAATTACATTTTTTACATTATTTTTTTACATACAATTACCTATTTATACAGTTTTTTATATACCTTTGCTAATATACAATATAGATGCCAGCATCTTTAAAAGTAGTTACCTCCAGACAGTTTCCTTGAGTTTGATTCTTTGTGACTACTGCATTAGTAACAACAAAAAAGGAGTCCTTCCCCTGTGGAAGAAAATGAGAATTGTAATACAAAGGAAATTAGGACATAACTGTCACTTTAAGCATTAGTAGAACCTTGGTGTCATCCCACTAAAATATCTGTCAGTCACCCTATTTAAACCACAGTCAGCTTCCTAATTCTCATCTTGCTTTTCTGTTTGTGGTTAGCTAGCAGACCTGCAGACCCAATCTTAAAACAAACCTTTTGTTTTCAATCGGCTTAAAATGACTACTAACCCGATGCAGCTTTCGTTTTCATATGATTCAGATGAAGATTTTTTCACTCCTTCTGGCTGTCTGCCTGTAACAAATAATCCACCGACAAAACTCACAAAGAAATCCGGGAGCGATTGGGCTGCTTTATTTGTTTCATACTGCAATTCCATATCGGCAGAGCCTGTTTTTCCCCTCAAAAGTCACAACAGAAATCCAAGCTTGTCAGTTCACACTATGCCCCTGTAGTGCAAGCTTCACTCACTCATGATCCAGCTACTACAACCCCGCACTTTTCAATTTCATCTGATCCTTCGTCCGATTTGCATTATCAGATTTTTAACAATATGAAGCAACTCATTCATCCTCTTTCCACCTCAATTTCTACAGTATTTGATGCCTGGATGCTCTCGATATCAGGATCACTCGCTTGGAACCGGCAGCCATTACTTCCTCATCAGTAGCACCAGCAGCAGCAGCACTCGTCTCTCCAGCTGCTTCAGCCACGCCCACTCCTGATCTCGAGCTGCCAATCTTCACTCTAGTGACTTCGACTAGTTCAGGATCCTCTTCTGCTTCAGTAGTTCATCGCCACTCTCTCTCTCCTCAATTGAGACGTAATATTATTGAAGGTAAAGATATTAATTTGGTCTCAATACTTATTCAAACCTCAGAATTTCTGGATCACAGGGTAGTAGACTGTGGAGATTTGTCTGTTCACGGATCCTTGGCTGTGTAAAAAATCTTACTGTGACAGGATTGACCGAGGTTTGAGACAGTTTTAAAGTTCAAAAATAAAGTTTTTAATAAACAAAAATAATCAAATAAATAGGCACGATGGCCAAACAAAAAGGTTTCAAACACAAAATACAAACACAAAACAAAAACTTACAAAATAAAGTTTCCAGGCTGGGCGTTGCCTTCACTGGAACAGAAAACACAGCACAAACAAAACACTCTCTTTCCAGAACTCTCTCTACAACTCCCCCCAGCCAGGGCCTCTCCCCTGGCTTTTATTCCCTGTGGCTGGAGCCCAATTAATCAATAATAGCTAATTATTCAATTAGGGCTCCAGCCACATTCTCACATGTTTTCCTGGCAGGGAGGAATTTTAACCCCCTCCCTGCCAGTCCCAACCATGATCATAAAGACGGGGCAGTCCCCCGTCAATCCCCCCCCTTATGCCAAGCACAACATGGCCTAAATGGCCACCTCCCCCTCAGTCTCAGTCCCAGAAGAGGGGGAAGCACAGTGTCCATGGGGGCGGCCATGGTGGGACGTCCGGCACCACCCAATTCTTCGTGGCCGGCAGCTCCCTCTTCCGGGGCTCCGGCCACACACTATCTTGCCACGAAAGTGCCGCTGGGGGAGCTGGTCTCCTGACCTCCCTCCCCCTCTTCATGGCCGGCAACTCCCCTCCGTGGGGCTCCGGCCATAGTGTAGCGACCCCAGGCGAAGCAGGATCCCTGGCAACCCCAGGCGAAGCAGGATTCCCAAAGACCCCAAGCGACGGCAGCAGCGGCGGACCCTCGGGTGGTGACGGCAGCAGCAGCGGACCCTCGGGAGGCGACGGAAGCAGCAGCGGACCCTCGGGAGGCGGAGACGGGAACGGCGGCCCGGCTCCCTCTGGTGGCGGAGGTGGGAACGGCGGCCCGGCTCCCTCTGGAGGCGGGAACGGCGGCCCGGCTCCCTCTGGTGGCGGAGGCGGGAATGGCGGCCCGGCTCCCTCTGGTGGCGGAGGCGGGAACGGCGGCCCGGCTCCCTCTGGAGGCGGGAACGGCGGCCCGGCTCCCTCTGGTGGCGGAGGCGGGAACGGCGGCTCGTCTCCCTCTGCTGGCGGAGGCGGGAACGGCAACTCGTCTCCCTCTGCTGGCGGAGGCGGGAACGGCAACTCGTCTCCCTCTGCTGGCGGAGGCGGGAACGGCAACTCGTCTCCCTCTGCTGGTGGAGGCGGGAACGGCAACTCGTCTCCCTTTGCTGGCGGAGGCGGAAACGGCAGCTCGTCTCCCTTTGCTGGCGGAGGCGGAAACGGCAGCTCGTCTCCCTCTGCTGGCGGAGGCGGAAACAGCAGCTCGTCTCCCTCTGCTGGCGGAGGCGGAAACAGCAGCTCGTCTCCCTCTGCTGGCGGAGGCGGAAACAGCAGCTCGTCTCCCTCTGCTGGCGGAGGCGGAAACAGCAGCTCGTCTCCCTCTGCTGGCGGACCCTCGGGAGGCGACTCCTCCCCTTCTGGCTCTCGGGACGACAGCTCCTCCCCTTCTGGCTCTCGGGACAGCGGCTCCTTCCCTTCTGGCTCTTGGGACGGCGGCAGCAGGGGAACCAGCAGGCATGCTCCTTCTGCTGGTGACGGTGATGGAGGCAAAACCAGCAGGAAATCTCCCTCTGCTGGTGGACACCTGGACTGTGGACGTTGGGCCTTCCCCCTCTTGGGCTCTGGACGCACCGACTCCCCCCTCTTGGGCGCAGGATGCACCGACTCCCCCGTCTTGGGCGCAGGACGTTCGGGCTCCTCCCACTCAGGCGCAGGACGTTCGGGCTCCTCCCACTCAGGCGCAGGACGTTCGGGCTCCTCCCACTCCAGGTCTGTGTCCGGTAACACCTCCGGGCAGTGGTGCTCCTCATGCCCGTACTGCATGCACTGAGTGCACCACTCCTCTTCCTCCCATGTCTTCCTTCCTCTCTGCCTCCTTCTTCTCCCCTCTGTTTGCGTTGGGCAGATGGCCACTGTGTGCCCATATGCCCCACAGCCAGTGCACAACTCTGCCGCGAGACTTTTTAAAAACAACTCCCCGTCGTCATCTGCCTCCTCCTGGGCCAGGGCGTAGGGGCATCCTGCCCAGTTGTGGCCATAGACTTCACCGCGCCCACACCAGTCCGCTGGTAGCACTTCTGGGCAGGATCTCCATCGATGATCCAGCATTCCGCACCATGAGCACCAGGGGAAAAGGCTGGCTGGGTCCTCCAGCTGGGGTGGCTGTTGTTGCAGCAGCCTACATTTCTTCGGCTGCTGCATCTCCTGCCTTTGCCGCTGTCTGCTCTTCCTCCCCCATTTAAATCAAGTTTCCAAAAAAAACCTCCCAAAAAAGAAAGAAAAAAAAAATGACTGCTCTGAGCCTCCAGGTGGCGCTATCCCGTTCTGACACCAACTGTGACAGGATTGACCGAGGTTTGAGACTCAGAGACAGTTTTAAAGTTCAAAAATAAAGTTTTTAATAAACAAAAATAATCAAATAAATAGGCACGATGGCCAAACAAAAAGGTTTCAAACACAAAATACAAACACAAAACAAAAACTTACAAAGTAAAGTTTCCAGGCTGGGTGTTGCCTTCACTGGAACAGAAAACACAGCACAAACAAAACACTCCTTCTCTTTCCAGAACTCTCTCTACAACTCCCCCCAGCCAGGGCCTCTACCCTGGCTTTTATTCCCTGTGGCTGGAGCCCAATTAATCAATAATAGCTAATTATTCAATTAGGGCTCCAGCCACATTCTCACATGTTTTCCTGGCAGGGAGGAATTTTAACCCCCTTCCTGCCAGTCCCAACCATGATCATAAAGACGGGGCAGTCCCCCGTCACACTTACTCTTGGAGAATTTGTGCTTGCTTTCTCTGTTTTTCGCGATGTCCTTTGTGAAGTTTATGCTCACCGACGGTCAGATATGGCGGTACCATTTTTTATGAGTATCATAAAGCTTTTTCAGCCAAAGCAGCTTCTCAGTTTGCGTCGGACAATACACTTGTTTGATTGACTGGTCTCAACCCAATCCTGATCTGTTTAACAGATTCTTCAGTGTTCTTCGTGCTAACACTTGAGGAGTTTGGGTTTCCACCGCCTATTCTACCTCTGTGTCCAAACGCAGCCTCCAATTATTCTTCCCCTGCTCTCAACAACACTCCTTTCTTCAGGAATTGCGCGTCTGCAGTTCTCCTATTAATTCTTCTGTGCTGCCTTTTTCATTAAGCAAAGATTCTCATGGAAGACTTGACAGAAATACGATGATTCTTGGTTGTAAATCACCCTCCTGACCTGTGAGGGTGCTAAGCAGCGAGAACAGAGTTACTTGGACGGGCTGTCCTGACAGTTATTTCCCAGGGTTCAAGGGAAGTCGGTGAAGGGGAAGGGGGCGAGACTCTGTTGCAATAACGCATTCACCCGGAAGGGAAACGACGTGGCAGCCGCAGAATGGAGAGACGGTTGCACTCGTTTAACAAGGGGTCATGTGTGACAGCATAAATCATAATCTGTTCCTTCGCATTGGTTTGTGTTTGAACCTTGAAGGACTGTGAGAGACCCCAGTGAACGTAACAGTATCATGAGTGTTTTGTTTGTTTTGTCTGTTAGTAATTTGTCTTCTTTGTAAATTGTCAGATGGCTAACACGTTTTCTGAGCTGTCGCCGTGGGCCAGCACAAAGCCGGAACAACACATCACCACCGTCACAAAATACTTGTAACTTGTATCACCCACCACGAGCACTACTGCACACACCCAGAACTGGTGACCGTGTTTGTATTATTGTGGGGTGGATATTATTGTTTATTATTTGGGACAGCAATCCCGTTGTTATTTACCCCGTGCAGTACACATTGTGTATTGCCAGGAGATTATTGTTTGGTCGCCAGATCTGGAAATTATAAATAAAACCCTTTCCAAACTGGATTACAATTATCTCTGTCTGCTTCATTCACGCACTGCATCACTCCTGCACCTGTATCCCCTCAGCCACTTTGTCACATGTGATGTTAGACACGGGACATGGATCATCGTGCATTGGCGGAGCTGCTGGAGGCACTGGACAGCAGATGGGAGACAGAGGAGAGAATGAGGGAGGAGCGCTACACTGTGCTCATGGGTAGGACTGGCACTTTCCACAAAACCAGCCCCTACAGGAACACCAGTAATGTCAGCACCGAAGGCTCGGGCAATGAAGGTGTCGGCGGAGGATGACCCAGAGGCGTACCTGGTCACGCTTGAGCGGTTGGCCACCACCATGTCATGGCTGCGGGAGTTCTGGGCAAGCCAGCTGGGACCCTGCCTGATCGGGGAGGCTCAGGTAGCAGAAAGAAAACTGATTGGCTTCCTGAGCCATTATATAGTGTACATACCAGATTTCTCCAGCCTTGCCAAGCCGATCTGTGAACTTCTTTCAGTTCCCAGAGGGGGAGGGGTAAGGAGGAAGAACTCAAAATGGAGAACAGAGGCCAAGCGGTCATTCCAGCCACCACCATCCCAACCAGTAGAATGGACTGCGAGGCATCAGGACATACTAGAGAGGTTAGTGGAAGCCCTGACAAGTCCACCAGTGAAGGCATACCCTGATTGTGAAAAACCGTTTGTGTTGCATGTTGATGCTTCAGAAGAAGGTCTGGGAGCAGTCAGGAGGCAGGAGGGTGTACTGAGAGTTGTTGCTTATGGATCCCGAACCTTGACTCCTGCAGAAAAAAATGACAGACTTCACTCAGGAAAGCTGGAATTCCTAGCTTTAAAATGGGTCATCACAGAGCGTTTCCGTGACTACCTCTTCTATGCTCCTCACTTTACAGTATATAGTGACAACAATCCGTTGACCTATATAATGAAGACAGCCTAGCTAAACGCTACAGGCCATCGCTGGGTGGCAGAACTTGCAGATTATCGATTTACTTTGAAGTACCGTCCGGGATCTGCCAATAGAGATGCTGACTTCTTATCAAGGAGGCCCACAAAGATCGACGAGCTTATGACTGAATGTACACAAGAGTGCCTGCCTGATACTCTAGCTGCAATGGAAGAAGCACTTGATGCTCAGGAAAGAGGTGATGTTGACTGGATCACCACTGTGTCGTGTGATGTGGCCACTTTGGCAGAAACTGTATGGGAATGTGAGACTACAGCCCAACTACAGACGACTGAGGACATCAGAGATGCACAGAAAGGGGACCCAGTTATCAGTAGAGTGCTAGCCCTAAAGCTGCAGAACAATGTCCTGAAGAATAAGGAAAGGCAAAAAGAACCTGCAACAGTAAGACATCTACCGAGAGAGTGGCCTCACTTGCAAGTGGACAAGAATGGAATACTTTGCCGCAAACAGCAACAAAACTTCAAATGGTCCTGCCAGAGAAGTATAAGATGGTAGTCTTCAAGCAACTTCATGAGAAGATGGGGCACTTGGGAGCTGACAGGATGCTTGCTTTAGCCAGAGATCGTTACTATTGGCCGAAAATGAGAGAAGAAATCGAGCACTACATAACTAAAGTGTGTAGATGTCTAAAACAAAAGAAACCAAATTGAACAACAAGAACTCTGCTACAAAGTATTGTAACCACTGCACCGTTCGAGATGATCTCCATTGATTACCTGCACTTAGAAAGAAGCAAAGGTGGATATGAATATATTCTAGTCATTGTAGATCATTTTACCAAGTTTGCTCAGGCCTATGCAACATCAAACAAATCTGGAAAGACTGCAGCACAGAAAATATTCAATGATTTCATCCTGAGATTTGGATTCCCATTGAAAATCCATCACGACCAGGAAAGGGAGTTTGAAAATGAGCTCTTCAGGAAACTGCAAGAATACAGTGGGATACTTAACTCAAGGACAAGTCCCTACAACCCTCAAGCGAACCCTGCAGAATGTTTTAACCGGACATTACTGAGCATGTTGCGGACATTAGAAGAAGTCCAGAAGTCGAACTGGAAGGATTACCTCAATAAAGTGGTCCATGCCTATAATTCTACTGTCCACGAGGCAACTGGATTTTCCCCGTTTTTTCTGCTCTTTGGCCGAGAACCAAAGCTACCAATCAACCTGATTTTCCAAGAGAACAAGAAATGGAAAAGCAGTCCCATGAAAGTTATGCAGAAAAGTGCAAAACAGCTATGCAGGAAGCCTATGAGATTGTGTCTAAAAACTTAAAAAAATCTGCAGCACGTGGAAACAAGTATTACAATCGGCGAGCCTGGAGTTCAGTTCTGGAATCAGGAGATCACGTGCTGGTAAGAAATTTGTCTGAGAGAGGAGGACCTGGGAAGTTACGTGCACACTGGGAAGATAAGACACATGCAGTGAAAAAAGAAGAGGGACAGACAGTCCAGTGTATGAGGTTGAGCCATTAGAAGGAAGTGGGAGAATAAGAGTTCTGCACAGAAACTTGCTAATGCCCTGTCCATATCTTGTAGATGGACAAATGAGTAGTAACGCACAGACAAAACAAAAACCCCACAGTCAAAAGAAAAAAACACCCCGGCGCAGAGACTATACTGTTTCAGTGAATCAGGAAAATTCTGAAAGCTCAGGTGAAGAACCATATGGTTTCTTTATAACAGCACCTAGAACTGTTACAAGAGAAGAAACAAACTTCAGATGTAACAGACAATCTGTGTGAGTGAGACAGCCATGAATGCTGTATACCTACGATCGTTTAGGGGAACCTACCTATCGACCTGCTGACCAGAGAGTACACAGTGAGATGGAGGGACCTGCAATGCTTAGAAGGAAACCTGTACCGATTGTTTGGGCTCCACCGAGACGCCACCCAAGTCTGGTCACTTCTGCTTGGTAGGCCAAGGATGCTGAACAAAGGACTCAGAGACTGTTAAATGTTTCATGTTCTTGTTAAAAAAAATGTTAAATAACAAAAGATATGTGTGGACCATTAAGGTATTTTAAAGTACATGTTTATTTACAATGCCTGACTGACAGTTAGTGTAGTTTTGAAGTAATTGTCTATTTACAGTCCCTAGTAACTACTGGGTTAGACTACCAGAGTATAACTGAACACAAAAGTAACACCTGTTCTTCAGTGAGTTAAAGATACAGAGTACTAGTACAGTTGACGGAATTTTGATTGGTACTATTCAAGTATTTGTGATATAAGTGAAAAGTGGCATGTACGTGTTTAAAACACAGAGAAAAAAGGAGTGAAATGGTAGATGTCATGCCTGTCTCATCATTTTTGTTGGTTGGCCAACCAGCATAACTGTAGGCTAATTTAAACTCCTGAAAAACAAGAAAAATAGGACAGTTTTACTATTTCTTGTATTTATGCCATAAGTATTGAGATGAAAGGTGTAAAATATAATCTTTGTAAAAGAAAACTTGCCACACACCACTTTAAGGTTAAATTGTTTATTACTGTTAATAAAATGTTTTGACAACATTTTTATTTTCTTAGTACGGGAGGGTGTTGAGCCCTAGAAAATGCTGGGAATAAAAATATGAACGTTGGGCATTAGTTGATGCATTTAAAACCTTCATGCAGAAAACCGAAGGCACATACAATACCTGCTGTTTATAGTAGCCAGAGTCAAATTAGTTTGTAATGGAGCACTGTACCTTTAAGACGTAGACAGTTTTGAACGTGGGGAGGTGGAAGGTCACAGTGTGAAAGGTAGAGGAAAAGAAAAAATACAAACAAAACAAAAAGAAGACAAAAAAAGAAAAAGGAAGTGTGCACGTGTGATAACAGTGAACTGCTATTAAAAAATAAAGAAAATACAACTGAAAATGCTAGATCTGTGTGTAGAAAAAAACCTGAGTTGTATGTACGAAAGAAGTGATACGCCTTGCTTTGTTAAAAACCGATTGGGACCGTGGCTTAATAAAGTTGCAAGTAGAAGAAGAAAGCGGGCTGCTGCTTGTTTCTTTTAAGGGTGCAACATTACCGGTCTTGGAGGTCGATCGGTTCGGCCTCACCTCAGCGAGGGCGGTTCTCGAGCAGTCGAGGGGAGCCCCTCTTCTGTTGCTAAAGCCACAAGCACTTTGTCTTTATTTTAGTAGTCCCTTTACGCAGGCCTGGCTCCTGCCTCATGAAGTGTTTATTATTTAGAGCAATAAAGAAATGAGGACCAATTAGATGTTGTTTCATGAAGCAGAATATTGAATTAACTGTATGATGATGAAAGTAAAGGCACTCTGATGATCGATTATAATATCAGTGAGAAGGAATTCAAGTGTAGCGGATAGGAGCGCAGGACCCGGGGGATCCTTTTTCTAGTCCAGCAATACTTGATTATAATTATTTATTTCTTAGCAGACGCCCTTATCCAACTTATAATTGTTACAAGATACCACATTATTATTTACACATTATTTTTACATATAATTCCCCATTTATACAGTTGGGTTTTTACTGGAGCAATCTAGGTAAAGTACCTTGCTCAAGGGTACAGCAGCAGTGTCTCCCCCCCTGGGATTGAACCCATGACCCTCCAGTCAAGAGTCCAGAGCCCTAACCACTACTCCATACTGCTGCAGTAATCTGTGGTTATATAAAGTAGCCATTGTTTGTGAATGGAGGTGAACACAGGGGTGGTGTGCTGTAAGCTGCTCCTGTGAAAGAAAGACAAATAACATTGGTTTCATTCCTATTTACAATAGTGCGAGTCTGTGAAGAGTTGGCTGTTCACACAATCATAGCTTGCCTGAGCAGCGTCTATCACGGTTTTCATTATGTTCTTTTTATGTTTGCTTTTCTTTGTAGCTCTTTTGAGTTTGATCATATTAGCTCGCTGCACATGTAATGTTTGTACTTTGTTCTATGAGAAACTCATAGTAACAATTGTGTAGAATTGCTGCACCTTATACCATAGTATCAGTAAAGTTTGTCAACGTGACGAGGTATTCTGTTAGCATGTTACCTGTGATAAACTACTGTGATCGACGACATCCCATAATACTCTCTTCAGCTCAGAGTCATTGGTAACTGCCACGCCCTTCACTTTCGCGGTCACCGAGCTGACAAGGTGACTGTTTTCCTGGTATTCCTTTTTCCAAAACAGGATGACACTGCCGAGTTCAAACACAGTGTTAGCAGAGAGAACGGATAGAGAAAAAACAGCGTGACACTGCTGAGGTGCAAACACAGTGTTAGCAGAGAAGACAGATAGAGAAAAAACAGCATGACACTGCCGAGTTCAAACACAGTGTTAGCAGAGAGAATGGATAGAGAAAAAACAGCATGACACTGCCGAGGTGCAAACACAGTGTTAGCAGAGAAGACAGATAGAGAAAAAACAGCATGACACTGCTGAGGTGCAAACACAGTGTTAGCAGAGAAGACAGATAGAGAGAAAAAACAGCATGACACTGCCGAGGTGCAAACACAGTGTTAGCAGAGAAGACAGATAGAGAGAAAAAACAGCATGACACTGTCGAGGTGCTTCCACAGTGTTAGCAGAGAGAATGGATAGAGAAAAAACAGCATGACACTGCCGAGGTGCAAACACAGTGTTAGCAGAGAAGACAGATAGAGAAAAAACAGCGTGACACTGCTGAGTTCAAACACAGTGTTAGCAGAGAAGACAGATAGAGAAAAAACAGCATGACACTGCTGAGTTCAAACACAGTGTTAGCAGAGAGAATGGATAGAGAAAAAAACAGCATGACACTCCCGAATTCAAACACAGTGTTAGCAGAGAGAATGGATGGAGAAAAAACAGCATGACACTGCTGAGGTGCAAACACAGTGTTAGCAGAGAGAATGGAAAGAGAAAAAACAGCATGACACTGCCGAGTTCAAACACAGTGTTAGCAGAGAGAATGGATAGAGAAAAAACAGCGTGACACTGCCGAGTTCAAACACAGTGTTAGCAGAGAAGACAGATAGAGAAAAAACAGCATGACACTGCCGAGGTGCAAACACAGTGTTAGCAGAGAGAACGGATAGAGAAAAAACAGCATGACACTGCTGAGTTCAAACACAGTGTTAGCAGAGAAGACAGATAGAGAAAAAACAGCATGACACTGCTGAGGTGCAAACACAGTGTTAGCAGAGAGAATGGATAGAGAAAAAACAGCATGACACTGCTGAGGTGCAAACACAGTGTTAGCAGAGAAGACAGATAAAGAAAAAAAAAGCATGACACTGCTGAGTTCAAACACAGTGTTTGCAGAGAGAACGGATAGAGAAAAAACAGCATGACAAATGTATTTATTTAACCAGTACAGAACTCTTGATATATACTTCTCGTTTACAAATTAAAGCAACATTACAAAATTAATGGCAAAAAAGACATAAATTCAAACAAGACAAAAACAACTAAAACAGTCATAAAAACATAAATACAAAATATAAGCATAAAACTTCAAACAGATTTACATGATCCTGCCCAGAGTCAATATTTATAGGATTTACAAGCCTGGTAATATAATAAATATGTTGGAGTGATTTAAAAACGTATTGTGAAGAGGCTGCTTTTATGTTAGAAGAATGAATTCCAGAGATCAGATGCCTGATACACAACAGCACATTGGCCTGTATTATATCTCAATTTAGGGATTTTAAAAGTAGGCACATTCAGCCTGATCTTCAGAAGGCACATTTTTAGAGAGAAAATCGAGGTCACAATGCATTTGCACTGCAAGTTGTTTTTTTTTTGTTTTTTTTTTGCCACCAAATTATACATCTTTGTTTTCAACAGGGGCAGGTTCATTTCTCCCATTTGAAAATCATTTTGCAACTTCTGCTTCGGGCCCCCTAACTTTTGACCCCATAACTTCTCATCAGGGATGCTTGAAATCTGTTTGCTGCGGGAAGATTTTTTATCTAGCCAGATATTGCATGTTTTTAAATTTTGTGGGGAAAGTCAGTTTTTGGCAACATACGCAAGACAGTGATGAACACCACTGAATTAGCTTTACCTTTACATACTTTATATTTAAAATATTTGCGGGTGAGCATTGTAGAAGGTGTACATGGTAGCTTACTATCAATCAAACTGCTGTTTTGGTCGCACGCAGTATGAATGATTGGAGATGTAACCAATCAATCTGCAGTGTGTACAAGACTGTACAAGTGAGCAGGAGTTTTAATTTTTGATGAAGAGTCGTGGTTAAGAAGACTGGCCTGGCCTGCATCAGGTGATAAAAACTGCTTGTAACAGGGGAGATCTGTACTGACTGTCTGGCGCATGCATGGTTCTGCAGGAAGAGGGCAGCAGCCTCGTAAGATCCGCCTGTCAGTCATGGCGATGACACAGAGAGGTGGGGAAGAGGGTGTGTTGGGTTTCCCTCTCTCTGAGTGGCTGAGAGGCGGGCCTTGGGGGATTGCTCAGCCCATAAGTACTGCGCTTGGTTATGCATTCGGGTGGCCGTGATTGGGAATACACAGAGATGGTTCTAAGCAGGACAACAAGAAGTTTAAAGTGCAGATTGTTTCTGTACAGCGGAGCGTGGAAACTGGATACGTTCCGAGCACACAGAAACATTATGAAGCCCAAAGTCTCGGCATGTAAGAACAAGGCCATCGTTCCAGTTCAAGGGAGCACAAATTGTATTTTGGCTTACCATGTCAGCATGCCAAGCGGTCCCCTCGAAACGTATAAATCCTTGGAAGATAACAAAATGTAATACTGTGACAGAAATATGAGTTTTGGTTGTAAATCTCCCTCCCGATGTGTGAGGGCACTAAGCAGCGAAAGGGGAAGTCTTTGGACGGGCTGGCCTGACAGTTCTTTCCCCAGGCCGGGAAGTCAGTCAGTCTGGAAGAAGGCGAGACTCCGTTGCAGGAACGTATTGACCCGGAAGGGAAACGAGGTAGCAGCTGCAGCCAGTAGAGACAGCTGCAGTCGTTTACCAAGGGGTCATGCATGATAGCATAAAGGGGACGGAGGATCGTAAATCTTTTCCTTCGCTTGATTCAGAGTGACAAGGAACTGGAAGGACCAGGAGAGATCCCCATTGAATTGTATTAGAGAAAAGAGTTTGTGAGTGTTTTGTTTGTTTTGTTGCTGTTAGTTATTGTCTTTTGTTTTTGTGAAATTCACTAGACGGCTAACACGTCTCCGGAGCTGTCGCCTTGGGCCAGCACTACCTGGAGCAACAACACCACAGTCACTGTTTATTGTTATCACCCACCCCGAGCACTACTGCACGCACCTGGACTGGTGACCGTGTTAGTATTATTGTGGGGCGGATAACGTGTTATTATTATTTGGTCTGCACACCATTATA
This sequence comes from Acipenser ruthenus, assembly GCF_902713425.1. Classification (NCBI taxonomy): domain Eukaryota; kingdom Metazoa; phylum Chordata; class Actinopteri; order Acipenseriformes; family Acipenseridae; genus Acipenser; species Acipenser ruthenus. The sequence continues at coordinate 9,734,841 of NC_081220.1, forward strand.
ATTGTTTCCTTCCGTGCTTTACACATTGGTGTATATTGCTGGAGGATTATTGTTTTTTCCGCCAGACCGGGAGTTTACAAATAAAAGAAACCCCTTTTTCTAAACCGGATTACAGTTTCCTTTGTGTGGTTATTTCTGCACTGCATCACCTCTGCACCTGTTTCTAATCAGCAGCCACTTTGTCACAAATACCTAGAATGGTAGCCTAACTGTCATCTCAGAAGCATCAAGATGAGGTTTTTAAATTTGCTTTGGGTTTTACAGAAGAAATAATAATAATAATAATAATAATAATAATAATAATAATAATAATAATAATAATAATAATAATAATAATAATAAACAGATTTTAATTTTATTTTTTTCTGCCCTGGCTGTCTTTGCCTGCCTTTTTGCATGTTACTGCCTTGTTTCCGCCCCTTCAAAATGTCACACATACCGGCTGGGGATTGGTCAACAGCTGATTTCATGTTGTATTTGGCGGTCCCTCCAGTCCTGCTCATTTCGCAGATTGGAAATGGCTTTTTTGGTTTCGGGATTAAGAAAATGCGATATGGAAACTCGTGATATTATCGCATAAACAATCTTTCGCAAGAGTGATCAGGGTTTGATTTGGTTTGGCCCTTGTTAGAATTGGCACTGCTCAAAACGACCGATGAAGTAACCTACACAGATAATAATGCATATAACAGCAATATACACCTTACCTGAAACTGTGGAAGATACAGTATATGACGCGATTGAAAATATGAGACAAGTTTTCTGATGTAAATGTAGCAGGTAAGACAACTGCTACTAACAACCTAATTGCGTGTTAATTGAAACTGATTTAATGTACCTTATAAAAGCTGTGTTCCATTGACTGCTCTTGACCGCAACGCTGTTTTTCGATCAGGACTGCCAGCGAGTTCCTTTGTTACTCTTCAGAGAAGGGCGATCAGGGAAACTCCGTGTCCACGGTAATTCAACTCGCCGAGGAGTGTGACCGCCACTGTTTCTTGTATCATGATTTGATTAAAGGGTTTCGCTTTGTTTATTTTAGCTCTTTTTTACTGTATATGCGGTTTTGACCTGTAGTTATCCGAACCGCATTTTGTGTAGTACTAAACTGATTTAGCGCTTGCTTCTGTTGCCCATCCTGCCGTTGTATACGTACTGCAATATTACTAACCATAGCTAACACTAAGGAATTCTTCCTGGGCCTCTGCCAGCATGGTAGGGTGATTTTGGAGGGGTGAGTTGTTTTGTTTGGAATTATATTTTGTTTTTTACGTTTATTGCACAATTATGGTTTGTTTTGTATTCACCTTGGTCTTCTGTATTTTCTTTTTGTTATAGAGAATTGCGTTGTTGTAATTACACGTCTGGTTTTGATATATATGCACTTGTAGTTTGAATACTATTTTTCTTTTTTAGTTTGCCCCTCTATGAGCACACGCAGGGAGAGATCCAGTGGTTTAAAATTAAGGTGTGCCTTGTGCTTATCATCTATTGTATTAGTAGAATCCTTAAGCACATGCTTGTTGGCCATCGTGTGGCAGTTTTCGGTATTGCATCTATCAGTCATTTTCTATACATAGTTCTGCATTCATTGTTGATCTTGTTTTAGTTTAATATTTCTTTTGTAATAAAACATTCTAAACTGCATTCTTGTCTGCTGGCTCATTTAATTGAGGGGGGGGCTGTTGTAGAAACTTGGTAACATTTGCTTATGTGTCTAGTCCTATAGGGTATCCCTCCAGCTCTATAATATAAAACTCTATATTAGGGGGTGGCATACTCAGATTAGCTTTTAGGGGTGCAGTGAGGGGGGGGGGGGGAGAAAGTCACAGTGCGTCCGCTACATATATGTGCTAGATAAAGACATTAGCATTGATCAGAGTTTGAAGGGCATCTGCTTTGAAATCTATCACACCAAAGTTATTTCTAAAAAGTGATATGCCTGCACAATGACTTTTTGCTGCACTGTAATTATAATGCTGCCATGGGGGGGGGATGTTGTGATTTATATTGTTATAATGCTATAATTGTAAACACATTGTTGTTGTTTAAGTCCTATTGAAAATAATATATTTCCATGTTTCATAACAATATAAGAATTTATTTTTTTAAACTATAGCAAAGTAATTTTATCTAAATTACTTATTTGAGGGCTGAGAATGAAAAATTTGGAAATTGCCAAAATAAATGGGCAGCTGGACGGTTAATGTAATACTTCCATATGAGTGCACACAGTTTGAAATCTGTATTTAGTGCATTTCTGATTATTGGATGTCCACACGTGGGTGCTGATGTGTAGACTGCATTGTGTTTCACTGGGCTTTGGCCTGACTTCAATGACAATGGCTCAGCTAGTATATTCATTACTTTATGTTTTCTGTAGAGGAGATAGGGAGTCGGACCCGAAGCTGGCTGAAACCATTGGAATGGTTTATTTTACAGGTACGTTGTTCTCCTGTTTATTTTTGTTGTTTACATTAAATGAGTAGTAGTGTTAAATATTTTATGAAACTGTTAGAAAAATAAGGTTCAATGTAAATGATAAAACATGCAATAATGTGTTTTCTGAGAAATGTATTTTATTTCAGCATGCTATCTCTAAATATAATTGTATTTTGTATTACTGCATGATTGGGAAGGAGGGATAGGGAGTAATAAATGAAGCTGGCTGAAACCATTTGGATTCTTTATTTTAAAGTTACTGCATGAGTGGGAACGGCTGCAAGAACTGCCTTCAATAAACCGTCTATTGGAGAACCTGAGGATTCCCTGTCTCAGTTCTTGTGTGATGCAGGAGAGAGGGAGTAACACAGGGAATATATATATATATAATATATCAAGGAGGCAGTACGGTCCAGTGGCTACAGTCCCAGGCTTGTAACCAGTTCAAATGCCACCTCTGCCACTGACTGACTCACGTGTGACCCTGAGCAAGTCACTTTATCTTCTTGCAATCCAACCCTGCGGATGAGATGTTAAGTCAATGTCCTATTGTAAGTGACTCTGCATATAATGCACAGTTCACAGCCTGCCTCTGTAAAGCACTTTCTGATGGTATATACAGTGCAATATCATATTAAGGGATTTCTTGTCTTCAAAGCTAGGGGTATAAATTAAAATAAGTATTGGTTGCCATGGATATATGCCTACACGTATTCATAAAGATTTAACTTATGAGTTATGTAAAGAATATTTTTTTTCCCCCAAAGTAAATAAAGTTTGAGATTGATTTAAAAAAAAAAAACTATACTCTTGTGAAAGAAATACGAGGTCCCTATTTGCAAAACATTAAGGACGGTCTGTTTTAAGGAATGTTTTCTGTACTGTGTTTTTCAGCTTTTATTAATTCAATCAACTTTTTAAAAAAAGTTGGAGGCTGTGTGGTCCAGTGGTTAAAGAAAAGGGTTTGTAACCAGGAGGTCCCCGGTTCAAATCCCACCTCAGCCACTGACTCATTGTGTGACCCTGAGTAAGTCACTTAACCTCCTTGTGCTCCGTCTTTTGGGTGAGATGTAATTGTAAGCGACTCTGCAGCTGATGCATAGTTCACATAGTCTCTGTAAGTCGCCTTGGATAAAGGCGTCTGCTACATAAACAAATAATAATAATAATAATATAAAAATAAAGATCTATCTATAAACTAAGCGAGTGTTGACTCACTTTGTTTCCTTGAGAAAAAAAATGCAAGCAGAAAAAAATCAAACATGACAAATATGGTGATTTTGTATCACTAGTGCGTACTGGAATACTGTGATTTACATACTGGAGTTTGTATATGCTTGTGAAGTCTGAGAGGAACACATTGATTGGCTGTGCTAACAGTCACTTCGCATTCACATTTTAGGGCCCCCTACTTTTTGTCCCATAATTCAAGCACTGATCAACAATGAGAAAAAAAGGAAAAATACATTAATAGCCACCCAAGTTGAGTTTTGCTCGATGATGAGATTTTAGCACATCAAACTGTTCTTTTCGGCAAAGGTTTAGAGCCACTGGCAAATTTAAAATAAGGAAGGATATAACTGAAAAAATAAACGCAACGTCTTCCATAAAAAATGTCAAATAAAGAAGTCCAAAAATGACTATGCGACCTAAAGCACAGAACAGCAGTTGTTCACCCCCTAGTCTCTGTAAGTCGCTTTGGATAAAAGCGTCTTTTAAATGACTAAATAATATTACTACTACAGCGTGCCTATAGAAAAATACATCTTTAACTTATTTCAATATAAATGTATTCTATGATGTAATATTAATATTCATATTCTTTACATGCAATACCTGAATGTTTCTGTATGTTTGTGAACAATCAGAATATAAACGGTAAACATTAATATGCATTTGCTATATTTGTGCAATACCGGGGTATGCCAATAGATGGTGACCTACTCTAGGAGAGTATATTAAACTATTCATTCCTGTTGTTTGTCATCATCCTGAGTGATTCAGAGTTCTGTTGCTCCCGTATTGAGATTAGTGTTCCTTCTATTTGACAACATATTTGAGTTAAATGCACTTCTACCTATGACATGTAACACTACCATTGCACTAAGATCAAACTATCCGCCTGATTTTCAGAAGGGGCAAAGTGAAAAACAGGTCGCAAAACACCTTTGTGACACCAGATAGCTGGCAAGCTGTATTTTCAAAAGCCAGCTGCTCGGAGGCATTTCAGGGTTCGCGCTTTATGAAAATACACTCGCATTACAGCTTGTTAAGCAATTGAAGTCCGCAATTATTCTGTTTTGCAAGTCGAGTGCGGTCCAGCAACAGCTGGGGACAGATCAGGCATCTGTCAGTCTTCTGTGTCAGAGATACTGGCTGATGTCACAGATGCGCTTTTCCGTAGGGCACGGGAGTATAATATTTCCAATTGGAGGTGAGGAACAAAATAGAACCAAACACAAATGCTATCAGTTGTCTGGCTTCCCAGATATGCCCTGGTGTAATAGATTGCACACACGTTGCAATATCGCCGGATTCAAGGAATTAAACTGCTTTCCGAAACATAAAACATCATCATTCTTTATATTATTTACTGAGTCTCACACGTGCAGCCAATACAACTTTAGTACACTCTGTCAATATAAACTTGGTACTTCATGTATTCTCCTAGAATAGGGCACCATCTATTGGCATATCCCGGTATTGCAGGTACACCGACATAACTGAATCCCAGTAACTTAACACAGTATCATTACATCTCCCCTTCTTTATAAGTATTCCAGTGTTTTGTAAGTGCAGGGGTGGACTACCCTGACCCTAGTGGCTATACAGGGATTATTCTGTCCCAGACGCTATCCAGTAAGAATTCAGCTTTCTGAATTCTAACTGGATAGTGTCTCTTCATGAATATAATATTAGTGGGTACAGAATATAATATTAATGGGTACACACTGTATAGGAAAGACAGGCAGGACAGAAGAGGCGGAGGGGTAGCGCTATACATAAGAAATAGTCTTGAAGCCCAGGTGTTCAATCAGGTCAAAGAAAACAATGCAGAATCAATATGGGTCAGAATAATGGACACAAATTCAAAGGGCATAATAATAGGAGCATGCTATAGACCGCCAAATTCAGTCGCTGAGCAAAATAATCTGTTATACAATGACATTCGAAATGCATGTAGAAAAGGAGAAGCCATACTAATGGGGGGTTTCAACTTCCCCCGTATAAAATGGGAAAACCCGATGGGGGGCACGACGGACGAAATTGAAATGGTGGAAATGACAAATGACTGCTTCCTAACGCAATTTGTCAAGGCACCGACTAGAGGGGAGGCATGCCTTGATTTAGTCTTTTCAAATAATGAAGACAGAATAACTAAAACAGAGGTCAGAAAGCCATTGGCAAACTCAGACCACAACATGGTCTCATTTGAAATATTTTTTAAAACCCCAAAAGTAATGACTAAAGCTAAGGTTTACAATTTTAGAAAAGCAAACTATGAAGGTATGAAACAGAGACTAACAGAAGTAGATTGGAGTAAAATAGAGAAAACATCCACAGAAAAAGGATGTCTGTTTTTTAAAAATGTAGTACTAGAGGCGCAAAACAATTATATCCCAAAAATAGACAAATCTAAATCTAAAACAAAATGGCCAAAATGGTTTAATAGATCAATTAAAAAAATATTCAGCGAAAAAAGGCACTTTACAGAGCATTTAAAAGGGACCAAAAACAAAGTAGACAGAAAGAGTACTTGGAACTGCAAACATAAGTCAAAAAGGAAGTTAGAAAGGCCAAGAGAGAGATAGAAATCAATATTGCTAAGGGGGCTAAAACCAATTCCAAAATATTTTCCAATATTATAACAGCAAGAGAACATTCAAAGAGGAGGTTAAATGTCTAAGAGACACAAATGGCAAACTCATAGATGAAGAAAAAAATAGCAAATATATTAAATGATTACTTTTCACAAGTTTTTACAAAGGAGGACACGGACAACATGCCCGACACATTCGACCTGTTCCTATCCAGTTTTAAATAACTTTAGCATAACACAGGTAGAAGTGTTAAAGGGACTAGGAGCTCTTAAAATAAACAAATCCCCTGGGCCAGATGAGATCCTCCCAATAGTACTCAAGGAAATGAAAGAAGTTATTTACAAACCGCTAACCAAGATCATGCAACAGTCTCTTGACACAGGGGTTGTACCGACAGACTGGAAAATAGCAAACGTAATACCGATCCACAAAAAGGGAGACAAAACCGAACCAGGTAACTGCAGACCTTAAGCCTGACTTCTATTATATGTAAACTTATGGAAACTATAATATGATCCAAAATGGAAAATTACCTATATGGTAACAATATCCTGGGAGACAGTCAGCATGGTTTTAGGAAAGGGAGATCATGTCTAACTAACCTACTTGACTTTTTTGAGGATGCAACATTGAAAATGGATAATTGCAAAGCATATGTCATGGTTTATTTAGATTTCCAGAAAGCTATTGACAAAGTCCCGCATAAAAGATTAATTCTCAAACTGAACACAGTAGGGATTCAAGGAAATGCATGCACATGGATTAGGGAGTGGTTAACATGTAGAAAACAGAAAGTACTGATTAGAGGAGAAACCTCAAAATGGAGTGAGTTAACCAGCGGTGTACCACAGGGATCAGTATTAGGTCCTCTGCTCTTCCTAATCTACATTAATGATTTAGATTCTGGTATAGTAAGCAAACTTGTTAAATTTACAAACATTACAAAAATAGGAGGAGTGGCAAACACTGTTGCAGCAGCAAAGGTCATTCAAAATGATCTAGACAGCATTCAGAACTAGGCAGACTCATGGCAAATTACATTTATTAGAGAAAAGTGTAAAGTATTGCATGCAGGCAATACAAATGTGCATTATAAATATCATATGGGAGATACTGAATTTGATGAAGTGAACTATGAAAAAGACCTAGGAGTTTATGTTGACTCAGAAATGTCTTCATCTAGACAATGTGGGGAAGCTATAAAAAAGGCCAACAAGATGCTCTGATATATTGTGACAAGTGTTGAATTTAAATCAAGGGAAGTAATGTTAAAACTTTACAATGCATTAGTAAGACCTCACCTAGAATATTGTGTTCAGTTCTGGTCACCTCGTTACAAAAAGGATATTGTTGCTCTAGAAAGAGTGCAAAGAAGAGCAACCAGAATTATCCCGGGTTTAAAAGGCATGTTGTATGCAGACAGGCTAAAAGAATTGAATCTATTCAGTCTTGAACAAAGAAGACTACCCAGCGATCTGATTCAAACATTCAAAATCCTAAAAGGTATAGACAATGTCAACCCAGGGGACTTCTTTGACCTGAAAAAAGAAACAAGGACCAGGGGTCACAAATGGAGATTAGATAAGGGGCATTCAGAACAGAAAATAGGAGGCACTTTTTTACACAGAGAATTGTGAGGGTCTGGAACCAACTCCCCAGTAATGTTGTTGAAGTTGACACCCTGGGATCCTTCAAGAAACTGCTTGATGAGATTCTGGGATCAATAAGCTACTAACAACCAAACGAGCAAGATGGGCTGAATGGCCTCCTCTCATTTGTAAACTTTCTTATGTTCTTATGTTCTTATGTTCTTAATCCTCTCCTGAGGTTCACTTTTTTCAGCCACTTGTTTCCTTTGATGCTTCACTTCATTTGCTTCAGGTTTCTGTTGTCTTTATCAAATCCCTTCAGTTTCTTCTGTACTGATGCCCTTCTGATTCCACAATGCATGAGTGTGGCTGTGTGCTATTTGTTAGAACAACAGCAGGTCTCCACATTCTCTCCTCCCTTACCCTCACTGTATCTCCTGGCTGAGGCTTCAGAAGTTTTGACCCTCGGTCGTAGTATTATTTTTTCTCGGTTTACTTTTAGCTTTTGTGTAACTCCTCTTGCTACTTGTGGTTGGAGCAGCTTCTGTGAAGAGGGGAGTCTGGTTTTTGTCCTTCGTCCCACAAGTAATTGAACTGTTGATGCCAAACCCTCCAGTAGTGTGTTGCGATAGTCCAGTAATGTAAGATGTGGATGTTGACAATCAGCTTCGGCTTTTCTTAACAATTCTTATTCTTTTTATTTGCATGGCTTTTTCAGCCTTTCCATTAGATTGAGGATATCTAGGCAATGCTGTACTATGCTTAAGCCCATACTCTTTGCTGAACTGTTGAAATCCTGCAGATGCATACTGTGGGCCATTGTCAGATATCACTTCATCTGGAATTCCATGTCTGCTGAACTGTTTGCAGTAGGTAATTACCATTGAGCTCTTGGCATTTGCCAGCTTGTTGATTTCAATGCAGTTTCAATATGGGAGGAGTCATACGAAAAAAAACACTCATTATCATATAATAGACGTATCCCACCAACTTAACACGACCATCATGACAGTAAAAATAAACACAATGAAGCGTTCTTACTTTTGTATAAGCCGCACGAAGACTAACTCGACTGTGCAGAATACTTTTTTTCTATGGGTAAATATCGTGACTTTCTTCCTAAGCATCGGGACGCGGGTCATTTGCTAGGAAATCGGGACTGTCCCGACCATATAGGGACTGTTGGCATGTATGCATGTATTATTTACCGAGTCTCACACATGTAGCCAATACAACAACTGTATTAGTACACACTCTGTCCCTACAAACTTGGAACTTAATAATTCTCTCCTTCGTTGTGGCCAGTCTCACTTTAAGACCTTCGTTTCAAAACAATGCAAATTCAGGGATCTGAACTATGCTACTTCAGCATAGAAGAAAAAAAAACGAATTTATTAATGATATTTCACAAAAAAAGAAGTGATGTAAATAAATGAATTGTATTATGTTGTGTGTTATTCTTAATACTACCACTACGACTATGACTACAACAACAACAACTACTACTACGACTACCACGAAGAAGAAGAAGAAGAAGAAGAAGAAGAAGAAGAAGAAGAAGAAGAAGAAGAAGAAGGTTAGTACTACTAATAGTAACAACAAGTACATTTTACCCGATATTTTACTAGAGGAAAGTCCTCAATTAAATATGTCCAATTTCTTTCAGAGCATTAGTGCTTTGTCAGTAGAAGTCTTTGACTTGTGACTCACCAGATCGATATGAAAATGATTCCGTGTATACTCCATTTCAGGCATGCCAGTTTTTTGCTTTTAATCTGCAAGTATTTAACTGTATTGTAGTACCTAATGGAATTCCACAGACCCATTGTGTGCCTGAAATTGTTTAAAGAAATAAAAATAAATATAGTGTTCTAAATTCTGTTCCTTAACACTGGCAGCAAGATACTCTTGTCACATGTACTACTAGCACCAGTGCTGCCTTTTCTAGTGCTCGACAGGGTTGCCAACTATTTTTACAAAAACTCACCAATTCTTCCTAAAAACCCGCCCAAACCCAACCCAAGCAGGAGCGTAAGTTGTGACATCACACTCACCTCTGATGTTCCCCAGTGTAACAAATAGCAACTACATTATTTGCAATTTCAACTTTTTGTGTTTTATGTGCTTAATTACCAGGGATCCTCGGAATCCGTTTGCTGCGGAATAAGTTGCTGTCGGAGAGTTTTTATTTGTACACTTGCAAAAACTATGAAGGCTTTTTTTGGTTGTTTGGTAACCATATCAATACACTTCTCATATATAATCATCATCGACACAGGCAATGCTTAAATTTAGTGAACATACTTGTTCAATAAAACTGCTTCTGGCGAACGAGGCACACTGTCAGTGTCACATTCATGCTGAAACGTAGCTGCAGTTTAGTTCAGTATCCAGCGCGTTTTTACTACTCAACAAGCTGTTTAAAGATGTTGGGGGCACTCAATTTTAGCCTTTTATTTTAATTGTGGAATAACGCTGATACGAATCATACGAAAAATCATTCCTTTTCTTTAATCAAGTAAAACCTTTGAGAACAAATTCTTATTTGCAATAACGCCTGTTACCAGACTGTGCCTTTTAGAAAGTGCTCCGTTTGTAGCCCAAGGTAATAATGAAATGTACATCATATGACAAATATTGATGCGTGTCATTGTTACAATGTTTAGCAACAGTGATGTAAACACTAATGGTTGTGTATCATACAGCTTAGTATTTTGCTTAGTCATATCGTAAATATTTTAAAACTACTCAAAATATAACCAAATAAAATACCCGCAAAAATGTCCAAAACTTCTCACGTGTGACGTCAGTAGAATACGCTATATGCGATATCACCATGTTAATTTTTAACCAATGAAAATGCAGCATTTGGTTTTGACAGGCGGCCTTAACCAATCAGGACCAGAAGTCCCGCCTCCCAGTTCCGGTCATGTGTTTGTAGTCTTTAAGCAATATCGGAAGTCCCACCCTCCCATCATGTCACGTGTATGTAGTTGTTAATGCACTTTTGGAATCCGTGTTCCATGATTGTAGTTTATCACATTAAAATAGCGAATTAAACAAAGGTTTGGGGTATTCATTTTTAATTTAAATGTATTTAGAGTGAAATGGGTAAACAGGAGAATACATTGTTTTGTTATATGTGTCATTTCAGAAAATAAAATAAGCTTTTTAGAAAAATAAAAATAAGTTTGAAAACAAGGGTATACAGTTTGTTCTATTCTTTATTTCAGAAAAAAAATGAGCAGTAAAATGGGTGAAAACAAAAAGGGTACGAAGTGCTGAAAAAATAAACGAGCTTGAAAACGAAGACAGTAAAATGTTAAAAACAAGTACATTACACAGAGAAGCGTGTCCGTTTAAAAATAAATAAATAAAATAAAGTGTTTTATAATGAACAACGATCCGATGCTGTATGTACAGAGCTAAATTGACCTATACAGAAGTAAAGCGACACAGGATGGTCTTAAACAGAGAAGCGTGTCTGTTGAAAAAAGACAAAATGTTTAAAATAAGGAACAACCTGTTTAAGAAATGTACATACTTAACCCAACACAAATAAATAAATACATAAATAAATAAATAAAATAAAATAATAATAATGTGAGACCCTGTATACATTGTTAACATTTAAAAAAACCTTCTTGCATTACTTATTTTACACAGCTGGATGTACAAGCATGTCTAAAACAGCAGGGTCGGCTTCTGAAATGTCTGTACCAAGTGTCTTGAGTTTAAAACAGGGGTGCCCAATCCTGGTCCTGGAGGGCCGATGTCCCTCCTGACTTTTGTTGCAACTGTGCCCAAAATTACTTAATTGGACCAATCAAGCCCTTATTAGAAGCTTAATTTGTCCAATTAATCAATTTAGTGTACAGTTTAAACAAAAACCAGGAGGGCATCGGCCCCCCAGGACCAGACTTGGGCACCCCTGCTTTAAAACCTTAAAATGTCAAATAAAAAATAAAAAAGAATACACACCTTGACTATCGGCTGCTGCTATGTTAGACTTGTTACAATGTATTTACATAAACTGAAGAAAAAAAAACAGTTTTAAAATAAGATGCTACAAACCTTTTCAGTGTCAGTGCTTGTCTGTATCTGAACAAACAGAGAGAATTGCGAGTGTGGCTGCAGTTCCCCCAGGGTGCTGAGGGCGTTGTGGAAGCGCCACGCCCCTTCCTGTCACGTGATTGTAGTTTTTACAGAAGTTTTACCTAGGTTCAGGGCCATGTGTGTAGTTTTAAAACAACAGTTTTAAAGTTTTCAAGTCAATTTTGATATAAAGAAAACAAATTGTTACCGTAAAACGGTAAATAAAACTAAAGTATAGAGATGTTGTTGTATTTTTTTTTAATTTATACAATTAAAATAAGGCATATGTTGACCCAGCTGTGCAGAAAGATCAGTTTGGGTCTCTCTTGGCAATGCTGAAGAGGCCTGTAGCTTATACAGAAGTATACAAAAAACACAAAAGTTTTCAAAAGTACAGATTGAAGGATTATCATCTGAACAAAACAGTCTTTAGGCACGTATTTAAACACTTTGAAACCAGGCGTTTATGCTGAAATGCACGGATCATGAATGTATATTTAAGTTTATTTATTTTAAAGCTTCAAAACGTCAAAACAATATGGTACAAACATTGACTATCAGCGGTCATATTTTAGACAATTTCCAACTTTGTTACAACGTATTTACTTAAAGCAAAAAATTGTTTTAAAATAAAATGTGATAAACTTCGGCTGTGTCTATTCTTGTGTGAGCATGGCAGACTGAGAGAGAATTGTACAAGCGACAGATCCCCCTCATGAGCGAGGGGCTGGGGATTGCACTGGCCTGTGGTGATAGGCTAGAGGCGATAAGTACAAGAGTCTGCTGTAATTCCTTTAGGTAGAATGAGAACAGTTTTAAAGAGGGGAATGGTAAACAATTTTAAAAAGTTAATAAAATGACATAGAACACTTCTCGTTACACAGCATGTCACTCCCGTTTTAAAGTTTTTCATACATAGGACTGCATTTACAGAAAACTGCACGAAAAACTATTCCATATATCCTGTTAAAAAGTGTGCAGAATAGTGGGGTGTCTGCATAAAGAAAATAAGTGTCAAATTGGTTAACAGACCAGTAAGCTTACACGATGCATAAACCAAATAGGGAGCATTTTTCAAGAGAAACAGAACGGTGGTTGCTGACATTGAGTAGCAATGGCAAAATGAACTAGAGATTAGAGATGTGCTGGTATTGAAACTTCAACGATGATTTTAGGTTACATTATAGCGTGTATAGCTGCGCTGTCTAAGGATGCAGGGCCTGGCCCTTTGACAAGCAAGACAGCTAAAGAAGTGGACAGCGCATTTCAAAGCCTACAACCTGCTGTGTCCTGCGGTGCTATCTAGAGGTTGTCCAGCCAGTTTCACAAGAGAATCGGCAATGCAATTTCGATGAACAGTTGTTGGGGAGTTCTTAGCACAGGGCACACACTGTAAAACTATTATCTTTTGTTGCCCTTACACTTCACACTGTGTGTGTGTGTGTGTGTGTGTGTGTGTGTGTGTGTGTGTGTGTGTGTGTGTGTGTGTGTGTGTGTGTGTGTGTGTGTGTGTGTGTGTGTGCGTGCGTGCGTGCGTGCGTGCGTGTGTGTGCTAGTTATATTTTTCCAAGCTACGGTGTTCAAGAGTTTTAGCCAAGATGAAAATAACTAAACTTTAGAGATGCTAGTTGGGCCCCTCTAGCTGGGATGGCTGTTCTTGAGAATGTCCAGTTTGTGACGGTCAGCTAAGAAAATGTGGTGTTTTAAGATGCCAAGGGGCCATCCGGTTTACATTATTGTCCTTTTAGAAACGGTTTTGTGTCAATGTTCTGCAACCAGCTACTGTGTAGTATTGAAACATGTGGTGCCAGTAATTCAGTTATGCAAACTGAAATCTTTAAAAAAAACAATAAATTAAAAAAAATATTCCAATTTAGTCATCAGAAAACATTGCTTACAAAACATTTACAATATTTACAAACAGGTACTTATCCACATCCTGTGAAACGGTTCGCTTGTACTGCGCTTCCACGTTACAGGACGGATCCGCTGCTTCTTGTTATTTATTTGCAACACACACATTGTTCGGGGTGTGTGAGCACACATTTTACATTCTGTGTGCGTGCATTTTGTCTACAAACACTCATATATCCAATATTTATATATAAAGAAAACACCAACAAATACTTTGAGCAGATGTTAAGCATTTTCTTTGCAGAGAATAATTTCTGAAGGTATCCTAAATTCACATTAAGGATTTTTTCTTGGTTACAAATTGACTTGTTAAAACAGAGTGTGTAAAAACAAGGGGGTGAGGGGCTCTTCTTTAACTTGTCATCTCTCGTGGCTATCTAACTTACACCTGCCCTATCTGGAGTGTAATGCAGTCACTTGATAACCACATTCTTCACAATACAGTATGCAGACTCTTTGACAGAGGGGCTCCTCCTCAAAGATCCTGAAAATAAAAAGCTAAAGTTTGAATGCACTGAAATGAAGGAACATAAATATCTCCCTGAGCTGGGAGGTAGTGCCACCGTTTCATTTTTACCAGGGGAATTCTAACACGACTGAAGTGAAATAGAGAAACTAGGTACCAATGTCACCTCCATAGTAAAACGTGCTTCATTTACATGATCAAATTGTATCTAATGCCCAGCTGTAAACACTATGCTGCGTGTGTCGAGATATTAGTTTAGTCCATCCTCTATGCCTACACACACTGGTCAGCTTTCAAACGCTGTAGCGTCCATGTGTTAACATGTCTGTCGATGCCTCTGACGTACATCGCACTCTTGAGATTATTAACACAAATATCCTGTGCAACACGAAGGAAAGTTCATTCCAAACACTTAACTGTTCATTCTTTATTATAAATGTAGGGATTTGTAAATATCTGTGAAAGATAAACTTGCCAGCGTCAGTGCCATACTGTCGCTGGAGGTGAAAAGCGCTCAGTGCTACTGGCGCTGGTGTGTAACACCTGTAACATGTTAAACCAGCGCTCAGTGCCGCACCGCCGCGGACCAGCAGACCATTGCAAGCTAGAAAGCCAATACAGAAAGTGCCACATGACAAGTGTTCGTGTGGTGTTTTAGCTTGCTGAAATCATCTTCTTTAGAAACTTTATTTTTATTTTTGAAGCCGCACATTGTAAGTGATATTCTGGAAGACGAGACTCCCTTTTCAAAGCACGTAGAAACAAGCAATCAGCAGCGACAGTGCTTCCCGGCAGCTTTTGTCGAAATTCTCTTTTTATATGTATTTTCTGTAAACATTAGTTTATGGATAATCTTGTTTGCTTTTAAACCAATTAAATTACATTATTTTTTACACATTATTTTTACATACACTTGCCCATTTATTCAGTTGGGTGTTATTTTTTTTTTACTGGAGCAATCTAGGTAAAGTATCTTGCTCAAGCAGCAGCGTTCCCCACCTGGGATTGAACCCACGACCCTCCGGTCAAGAGTGCAGAGCCCTTGTTTGTTTGTTTGTTTGTTTGTTTGTTTGTGTTGGGTTAAGTATGTACATTTTAAACAGGTTGTTCCTTATTTTAAACATTTTGTCTTTTTTAAATATACACACTGCTCTGTTTAAAGCCATCCTGTGTCGTTTCCTTCTGTGTCGCCGCAATATAGCTCTGGACATGCAACCTCTACACGTGTTAACAATTCACATTTCTCCCCTTTTAAAATTGTTTTTCATTTTTAAGTAACTGCATGGCAACCTTGTTTTTACCATTTATTGCAGAGATTCGCCGTTTGGTTCTGTACCGTTTCTTATCTTCGAACAGACGTACCAGCAACACCCTTCGCACATGCCCAGCGATGCTGCTAGCCAGTGCTGGGGTTCTCCTAGTTTCTTATCTTCGAGCGACGCCCTTAGCTCCTGCAGGGCACAGATTAGTGTACAGCAGTGTTCTCTTTCCCGCAGACACATTTAAGGTTTGTAGTATTTTATTTAAAAAAAATATATATATTCTTTAAGCAAATACATTGTAACAAAGTTGGAACTTGTGCTTAGGTCTAAAGCTATGTAAAATACGTTTTTTTAAAATGTTAACAATGTCTACAGGTTCTCACATCTTACTTTGTTTTATTTATTTATCTATCTATGTGGTAGTTAAGAAGTGTTTTAAACTGTTTAGCACGTTTTTAGTCTTTTTTCAACAGACACGGTTCTCTGTTCTCTGCAGGTTTTAACAATTCACATTTCTCTGTTTTTAAACGGTTTTTCATTTTTAAGCACATGCATTGTAAACTTGTTTTTAACATTTTACTGCTCATTTTATTTTCAAAACGTGCTTTATCTTTTCAACATTTTATACATTTTTGTTTTCCCTTTTTACTCATTTAATTTTTTCAACACTTGATACATTTTAGTTTTGACGGGAGGGTGGGACTTCTGGAATTGCTTAAAGACTACAAACACATGACCGGAACTGGGAGTCGGAACCTCTGGTCGATTCTGATTGGCTAGGGGACCTGTCAAAACCAAATGCTGCATTCTCATTGGTTAAAAATTAACATGGTGATAGCACATATAGCGTACACTACTAACATTATGTAAAATAATATAACATGCTGTTATTAATAAAGATAAATACAACTAATTTGTGTTCTATTTTTCTTGCCATCAGATTATGTAGTGTACATTTTGTAATTTGCATTTGCGTTATATATTATTGTGTCAATTGCTACAAACATTCAGAGTTATGTAGCCTACGCATCAAGCGCATGCTAGTATACTCTTAGAATAAAGAGTTCTATAACCTTTTAAGGTTCTTTGGCGTGCTTCATATATGGAACCCTAAAAGTGTCTATATAGAACCATTTCAGATGGTTCGTTTAACACCAGATACGCATGCCAGCGTCAGTGACACACTGTCGCTGGAGGTGAAAAGCGCTCAGTGCTACTGGCGCTGGTGTGTAACACCTGTAACATGTTAAACCAGCGCTCAGTGCCGCACCGCCGCGGACCAGCAGACCATTGCAAGCTAGCAAGCCAATATAGAAAGTGTCACATGACAAGTGTTCGTGTGGTGTTTTAGCTTGCTGAAATCATCTTCTTTAGAAACTTTATTCTTATTTTTGATGGCGCACATTGTAAGTGATATTCTGGAAGACGAGACTCCCTTTTCAAAGCGCGTAGAAACAAGCAATCAGCAGCGACAGTGCTTCCCGGCAGCTTTTGTCGAAATTCTATTTTTATATGTATTTTCTGTTAACATTAGTTTATGGATAATCTTTTTTGCTTTTAAACCAATTAAATTGTTCCAAAAAAAAAAACCAAAAAAGACTATTCTATAGTCCATTCATTTTAATTCCGTACATGGTCTTGTTGTACTAGTGCTCAAATATACACTCCCTTTTTTCTTTATATATTTACCCGAAACCTTGCTTAATATAATTTTAGGAAATGACATGTCAGCACTGTGCCTGCATCCAGAGCACGTCTGCCGATGAAAATAAAAATACGGCTAAAAACAAAACAGTATTCGGTTCAACAGAGACAGTCAGTAGCGTAAAAACAAACAAGCTAAATGCTCCGCGTCTGACTGTACAGTTTGACATTTGAATGTGCCGCCCCTGCTTGTTCTGCGATGCTAAGCCAATAGGCAGGGACAGGACGTTGAAAAGAATTGTGGGAAATGTTGTTTTAAGACCTTGAAATATACCTTTGCTTCTATGCCTGAGCCCACATTTCCCACAATTCTTTTCAACGTCCCGGGTAGATGTTTTTTCGAGGCAACTGATCAATGTCTGATTCTGTTCACATTGTATACAGTATTGCAACAAAATTACTTATTGATCATTGTCATATACCAATTGCTATTGTAAAATGCGTGCATCATAGCTATAACAATATTGAAATACATAATCTTACTTTTTTGGGTTGGCTTCAATCCCTTTCTTTTTTACACTATGTACAGTTAGGAGGCTGTGTGGTCCGGTGGTTAAACAAAAAAGTCTTGTATCCAGAAGGTCCCCGGTTCAAATCCCACCTCAAGCACTGACACATTGTGTGACCCTGAGCAAGCCACTTAACCTCCTTGTGCTCCGTCTTTCGGGTGAGACGTAGTTGTGAGTGACTCTGCAGCTGATGCATAGTTCACACACCCTAGTCTCTGTAAGTTGCCTTGGATAAAGGCGTCTGCTAAATAAACAAATAGTATGTGCGTAATAAACCCAATCGGGCCGTGATAATGACAACCCTAGGCTGTGCTGAAATAAATAATGTGGTTTTCTGCTGTAGTATGTGCAGCTTGGCAGGATGGCCGAGTAGTCTAAGGCGCCAGACTCAAAGACTCTGTATTTCCAAAGAATTGTGTTCTGGTCTCAAAGTGGAGGCGTGGGTTCAAATCCCACTTCTGACAGTTCAATTTTATTTTAAAGCATACCTTAAGTTTGTCATGTGATACAAAAGCAAATTTTGGCATTTTTGCATTGCCTGCCTCGTCAAACAAACTCGAGCCACAGCACACAGCGCTGCTGCATCGGGATACAGAGATGGATTTTAAAGCGACTGAATCAACGAGCTGAGACTACTTTTTGAAGAAATTGAAAACATGCCTCTAGTCGAAATATTTGCTATTTAGTTAATTAATTTATTTTTTGAATTTGCAAATCGCAGATTACATTGCCAACAATCTGAATTGCTCAAATCAAGCTGCGATGAAGCCTATGAGAATCGCTGGCATAATTCAGGGGGAATTAGCTCAAATGTTAGAGCGCTCGCTTAGCATGTGAGAAGTAGCGGGATCGATGCCCGCATTCTCCAAATAGTTTTAATGTATCTGCGTATTAAGTCCCAACGCATTATGGAGATACATACAGTGTGTCAATTCTTTGTAACAGAGACGTCCGCCCTACATCTGTATTTTAAAGCACAGTTCCTAATTTGTAATATTCCCCAGGCTGAAAAACTGCAGTGCGCCCTCCATCGTATGCCTTCCGAGAAGCACAAACTGAGTTTTTTTTATATTTTTTTTAGCAATGGAAGAGTTTGTGTTATTTGGGAATAAATATAAATGGTTTGAAATTTGCTTGCATTGGTTTGAATACATGTAATTGTGATTGCAGACTTTCCTGCCCAGTGTTGCTTTCTTCTTAGATGTGGTCTGTTTCGGCTTTCTGCTCCCTCGATCACGTTGTGCAGCATCTCCCGTATGCTTTGGTGGTTTAACAGGTTGGTCTCTGTGGTGCAATCCGTTAGCGCGTTCGGCTGTTAACTGAAAGTTTGGTGGTTCAAGCCCACCCAGGGACGATGCTTTTTGCATTTCTTAATCCCATTAGAAGATGGCACTGTAATATGTTATTATTTCCTCCAATTACACTGAAGAAGAAAATGTGTTCTGTTTTTTAGTTCAAAATAATACAAAACAGAAAAATATTCTGGCTGTTTGCCGAAACCCGGGATCGAACCAGGAACCTTTAGATCTTCAGTCTAACGCTCTCCCAGCTGAGCTATTTCGGCTTGACAAGCCTCCTTTCTCGAGATAACATTGTTTTTTTTAGAAAAGTTGTAATATAATTAAGTACATTTCTAAACAATCCGCTCGTAACATATATAATCTCAAAGAACTATAATTTATTTCAGCTCTTATGAAAGACAAGTATCCTTGCGCATTACATCATCCTTGATTGCGAAATGTAATATTAATTAATTCTGTATTTGTAATTAAGAAATGCAGCTACCTTATAATTATTTATGAAAGATTATAAAAATCAAACACTGCTACCATCTCCTGTGTGGAATTTCATAGAAAATTGCGCTAAAAATTTAGCAGCTTTATTCCTATAGTTTTAATGGTAATGCTGACAATCCTTTATCAAGTTCACTGTACCTGTGTATTTGCATGGTCCAGTATAAGAAGATACGATTTTTCTGGAGTTCTTGGTTGCTCAGTTCAGCACCAGTCATCAGAGCTGAAAAACAACAGCAATAGGTACCTGGTATGGTAACTGGACCACATATCATTTATATCAACTGACTGTTTTCCTCGAAATATTATAATGCCAGTATTTGATATGTGTATACTAGAACATTCATTATATAGCACCCAAGTTTAAATCACACCATCAGTTATAAAAATGCATTGTAATAGATAATGAAATTAGCACTGAAAGGGAGACCTATAAAGTAGTTATAATGTGAAGATCATTATTTTTATAAGCATTGATTCAAATTCGAACTTACATGGTTGAACCTTCTGGGGCGATACCAGCTTATAGATTACTTTGTATCAGTCAGGCTGAGTCTGCCATCAGCCTTTCTTCTAAACAAGGGTTCCATCTGAACCTGAAAAAAGAACATTTGTGACAAAATAGCAAGGTTGCAGTTAAACAAAAGACTTCAATTAAACAAATAGCCTAAACACAAAATAGTCACAATGGCCAAATAAAAGGTTTCTACACAAAACAACAAGAAATCAAAAAGGGGTTCACTGGGTGAAAACAAATAAACACTACTATACAATGACAAAAGGGACTTACTGTTGAAAAAGAGAGATTATTTTTTTTAAAAAGCATGGAGTATCCATGTTCACATTTTTTAAGTATTGCTTTCAAAACAAGATCATTTTTCAATGAAACTAAATTAGACTTAAAAACCTGAAGTTAAATACAGTACTATAACGTTCATGGATACATAATTAAAAATAAATGATAGAAAAACACAATGTATCCGATACTATCAATGTACAATGCACTATTCTGGTACTATAATGCAGTACCATCATGATAATATGATTGTCCTTTTTATTTCTAAGAAGTATCCTGGTATCTACAGTATAATGCAACACTACACCACGGTACTATATGGTACTATTTATTTTACCATGGTACGATTTCTGTTGTCCCGGATACAAGTATTACAGTAACATTATAACGGAGAAATGTATTAAATATAATTGCGCTTTGGATAAAACAGTCCCTCAAACAAGTTTCTAGCTGTTGTAAATATTACATTTTTTTAACACTCAGAACTGACACCTATTGTAAAAATGTCAATACGAACATATATTATTATTGCCATTTTTTTTAATTTTTGGTGACTATACGTACAGTACTAGTGACAATTAAAATAATACTGTAATAAAATTCTTCCCTTCAGATGATTGTATTTCGAAATAAACCAAAAGTCTTCACGATTCAATAATCTCCCGCCGTTGAGAACGCGCAGGATTCCTGGGAGTTCTACGAGATCTGATTGGATAATTCCGTCACTTCATTCGTGGTAGCTCTGCGAAATCTGATTGGCTCGCTCCTTGGTAGTGACACGGGCTATGATTGGTCAAAGCTACCAAGATATTCCCAAGATTGCAGATCGGGTGGGAGGGAGAGCTGGCCGGGCTGGGGAGCGCACAGAAATGCACAGCTGAACAGAACACACCCCCTCAGACATGTGCCGTCTATTCACGGGAACACACCACTGAACCAGTTAGTTCAGATGATCGCTGGATACACTATAAACAATGTGACAATTTCACAAATAAACCCGTTTGTGTTCAAACCTATGAGAGGTGGAATGTAACAAAAATGTGAACTTCAAAAGCCAGAGCGTCAAACATCAACGACAAAGTTCAACATTTGAATTGAAATAACAGCTGTCAAATAGACAAAGCACAACACTCGAAGATAAAATGCCAAATTGAAAATGCTCAACACACTAATTGAATGAATTATACATAAAATAATGAATGTAATTAAGCTCAAAAATTGAAATGGGAACTTGAAATCTTAAATAAATTGATTACAATTCAAATTTCCAGCACGCCATCCGATTTGTGTTTAGTCTGTTCTAAATCAATTCTGCGCGTTGTATTTCAGGTTAAGCGCTGTGCTTTCCATTTGTCACTTGGTCATTCTATTCCCCGGGACTGCCCCTTTCATGGCAAATCTGACATGCGAAAGAGATGCTTTGCACTGTTTCTTAAATCAAGTGGCCTCAAATAAATTGTTTACATTAATGTCTGCTTAGCCTACCTATCAGTCTGGTGAAATTGTAAAAATGTGTAATTGACTTGTGGATGTTCACATCAGAACTCGAGATGTCATTCTCGTCCCCTCACACTGGCGCAGGCAACACATCTGCCTGGATTCCTGCATGATATAAATGTGTTTCTTCATTTGCGCGGCCTGCTTTTTATTATTCATTGGGGTTTGTTTACTACATGCCTCCATAGCTGAGCCTTTAATCAGACAGTCCTTGTAGGTGACAGTCCAGTTTGATCTGCACGTACTTCTGCCAAACTTCAATTCAAAGTACAATCTTCTAAATGGGTTGTAATATAATTTAAAAAGTATTATTATTATTATTATTATTATTATTATTATTATTATTATTATTATTATTATTATTATCAGTTTTAATTAACGTACTGATTGCAAATTAGAGGACTAATATGAAAGAGGTGCGTGCATCAATTGCAGCTAATTAGATCCCATTAGCACCTGAACCTCTTTATAACCCCATTGCACTCTAAGGAACCCCAAACTCAGCTACTGACGGGTTTGTTTTTATTATTGTTTCTTTATAACGGTGAAAGTTCACGGTCGGGGCTGCCTTGGATTTAATGATGCCGTGTTGTCTTAGATTTGGGTAATTGTTGATCTTTTCTCTACTTTAGAAACGTTCATTTTATTGTGTGTTTCTCACTTGCGTTTTTTTTTCCAATGCAGAATAACATTGCTATTAGCAGTGTTAGTCACAGAAGTTTGGACGCAAGTTTGTGCCCCTCTAGGTACGATAACGGTCGCTTCAGCACAACAGCTTTCAGCTTCCTGTTTATTTGCCGGTTGTGTGTTTTCAAGTATCGTTGTCTTCTACAGGCTCGGTGAGGACAGAATGTCAAGGGAGTGTTATGATGATGATGTTGGAGAAGTCTTTTGTTGGAAAGTATTTTCGCATCAATGTGATTGGTGAGTGATCATTTTTCTTGAATGGAAAGCTTTTGATGTACAAAGCCTGTTGACTCGTAATGTAATAACCTGAATTAAATACAGAGCACTCCTGCGCTGTATGACAGCAACCAGGCTTTGTTTTTTTTAGGATGCAGGGTATGAAAGGCTCTTGCCTTAGTTTTAGAAGCATGTTGCTGATCTCACTAAGTAGACCTGTGCTGCTACAGCCTTAGTCAGATTTGTTGACTGCAAGTGCGCAGAAATAGACATCATTTACACTAAACCCACTGTTCCAAATGGGCGTATAATTCTACTTGTATGAATCGTTTTTATAAAATTGCATTTAGTAGATGGAATAGTTATGACAATTTCAATAAGTAGATGGAACGGGGCGGTGGGGGTGTTCACTTTGTTATATCTCTACCTTGCTTGATCACGTGTACAGTTTAAGGCCAACTGAATTTTTTCCCATAGACAATAAGGGGGTGCTTGTATCCCTCTCTCCAAGACTGGCTGCACAGTGTGGATATAGCTTAACCGTTGACTTCTTGGGAAATGCCAAGTTCCTTGCTTCTGTGCTGAGCTGCTTTGTTCAGAACACAGTGAGTCATCATTTTATTTCTTGTAAACCTGTTTCTAATGGTGACATGCTGGGACTAACTTTAGCCTTTGTTTCCAGAATGAGACGTACAAGCTGACAGTACAAATCAGTGTCTTCTCAAACAGTGCTATGACTTCAGCTTCCTCCTATGTTCAGAGCATGACATGCCACTATTCTCCATGGGCAGAGAGGGAGATTCTGTGTGAAAGAAACTACATGGAGGTAAGGGCTGTCGGGATGTGATAATGCTGTTCAGTATAACTTGTTGGGTTGTGTGGGTATTTAATTGTCACTGCAGAAGTACTTCACTCATGACTAATGTGAATTCTCTTTAGGTTTCTGTGAGAAGAGGGGTGCCACTCATTGAGCCAAACTTTGTTCAAGATGATCCTGATTGGTCCCTTGCGTACCCAGAGGTAGAATCATGTGACTTTGCATTTTCTTCATTCATGTCCCCTTGGTCTTGCCTATTGAAGTTTACTCTACTGTCTCGTCTAGAGGAAGCAAAATCTAACGGCCCCCTTAACTTTAACCTGTCTCCCAAGAGGGTGGCCATATTGGAATTGTGTGACATTTAAGGCATTGGCTTTGCATACATGTATTCTGTGATTGCTTTGATAGAAATTGATTGGAGAAATTAACCCTTTCTTGTTGGTGTAAGCCTTGTATTTCAACCACTGAGGTAGTGGCTTCATATGTGCAGGGTTATAAACCCTTCATGCTAAATGTGTCCTGATTTACCTTTTTGAGGACTGCTGCATAGGTGCAATTTCAGGTATTGTCCTAAAGTTTGGTACACTGATGTATTAAGGTGCAGTACAAATGAATGGCTGTAAACTCTGCCTGTATCGGATCCAGACAACATGTTTTCACATAGGCTTTTGTACGCAGTTGTATTTGAGGATTTACTTTGTTCTATTAGAGATGCCCGGTGAACATAGAACAGTTTGAGTGATACATTGTTAAACTTTCACCTTTCAGTTTTAGTTCCTGTTTATTAAACAAGCCATTTGTGACAAATCCTTTAGACTGGGGATGCTTTGTGTTCAAACTCCTTATTCTAATGAGGTTTTTTTCTTTGCTAGGCAACTGCTGCTGACAACAGCATCTGGAAAATTGTGTTCCATCTCTCAGCAAATAGAAAGACAACTATGACTGTTGCTCAGGCCATGACAAATGGCTATGGCATAAACACTACACCAACTCGAATTCTGGTTAGAGCTGCATACAACTCCACAGAAAGCCAGCCTCAGGTGGTAAGTAGTCTAGGCTTCATTGTTGTCTAGTACAGTATATCCAGACTATGAAGGTAGATTTAATCTTGCTTTTGTTTTAGTAAAAGTTCCCCCTCCCCTCCAACAGATCCAAACTGTACCAATGGCTGTGCTAAGATCAACCACCTTTTATAAGCAAAGATGGATGGTCATGATGGTGGACACTGCAGTTACATGTCCTACTGGTGAGTAAGTTTATGGAGGGCAACGGTGCTCAAGAACTATTCTAGGTTTAAGTATGAATTTTCTATACCAAGTCTATGGTGTTCTTTTCTGTCAGATGGAACAGCCTTCACAGAACAGATGATTACATGGAATGTTCCCCGTGTTCTGCCTCCTCTTGTTCCGACACCACAAATTACTACCCTTGATGTCCAAATGGGAGTTGATGGCCGCAAGCTTGACCCTGCAACGATTCATAGTAGAGATTATAAACTGGATGTCAGTCCCCAGCTAATCACTGTAAAAATTCCTGTGGGAGCTGTTGGTGGATATTACAAGGTATGTAGAAGTTCAACATCTTCTAAATCCTTCTCATTTTAAAGCTTTCTTCCTAAGATGCTTCTGTGCTTTCAGAGCCATGTATTGGACAACACCTATGTGATCTCTTATTCTATTGAACCAATGCTGGAGCATACCTGGCAAGATGGGCCTGAGAAGACCAAGTACACAGTACTTCATCCAATAACCACTCCTTTCATGCCTCGGCCACCAGTTGTCACAAACCGTATGTAGAACCGGTCCACATGCAGTAAATCAAAGGGATTTGTTGCAGTGCTCCACTTCATATCCTTCATTTTAACTGCATGTTTTAATTTCAGACACTGTTCCTAAAGCCAGAGTGTTCAATGTGACCCTGGGGACATTCCTGCCTGATGTGGAGCTGGTCAAAATTATAGTTGGACCAGAGACGTTAACTGTGCCAGAAGCCAACCTAAAAGGTTATAATGTCCAGGAGCATGTCTTTCCCAATGGATCCAAGACCTACACTCTCCAGGTGCCATTTGAGGACCCCAATGTGAAGCAAAAGGTAACATCCCACCTGTTAAACCATCCTATTGCCCTTTGAAAACACTTGCTTCCTGTGGACGTTTTGCTTGCTGTTTGACTTTGGGTTTAATACTACAAACCCTTTCTCTTTTCAGGTAACTCCTCCAGACACCAGAACCTACATTCTGCCCCTGACCTACTTGCTGAAAATAGTGCCAGAGAATACACCCTTTACTCATCCTGCTGTAGTCGAAGCCATTCTCAAAGACATCAGTAAGTGCCTGACTGTGGTCTACAACTACCTTTTTCTAACCAATCCAGTCCATTGCCGTGACAATTCCTTTTGCAGTTCCACCTACAGTAACTGGCTACTGTGATGGTGCTGCATTCTATACCATGGTAACATATGGCAACATGGGTCGCAACTGGATTCCTTTTGTGGGCTCAAGAGAACTTGGTGGAAGTCTGCTTGCCCTGTACAAGTATAATGCCAACTCTACCAATTTCTGGATGACTGTCCCATACAATTCAGTTGATGCCACATATGAAGTAAGTGATGGAACTTTAAAATGTGTGTTAGCTGTTTTGGGTTCAACACATTACTGACCTGATGTATTGTCTCTGTAGGTGATCAGTTCTTCAGGCATCAGAAGCAGGCTTGACTTGACCTTGAAGGATATTGGGACCATGGTTGTGGTGGCTGACTTCTCCCTGTCCTGCAGTTTCCCTACAAAGATGATTGGTAACTCTCCTGCGAACAAAGCATTCTTTAGAATAGCTGCTTTTGAGATTGGAAAAAGGCTGCATGAAGTGGTATTGAAGCTATAATCTGTTTCCTTAACCTGGTTCCAAATGCTGTGTTTCAGATTGCTTCACCAATGGAACTATGGCAGCTCTTGCTGTGAAAGTGGAATCTGTCCCCACCTTGTCTCCAAGTCAACTAACTCTGAGGGATCCGAGTTGCCGGCCTCTTCAGTCTGATGCTATCAATGCGGTTTTCTACTTCAATGTCAACTCCTGTGGCACAACTAGAAGGGTTAGTATTGACACATTTAAAACCATATTATGAGGAGGTTCAACATATTGACAAGGTGGCCCCAACACCCCTGGATCAGTCTGGGGAGCCATGGTGACCTGTGTTTCTATCCGCTGAATT
This sequence comes from Acipenser ruthenus, assembly GCF_902713425.1. Classification (NCBI taxonomy): domain Eukaryota; kingdom Metazoa; phylum Chordata; class Actinopteri; order Acipenseriformes; family Acipenseridae; genus Acipenser; species Acipenser ruthenus. The sequence continues at coordinate 9,761,656 of NC_081220.1, forward strand.
ACTTGCATGAATTGTGGACATCTGAAGGATGCCACCTTTGTATTGAACTGCTTGTCCAGTTGACAAAGGCGTTGTGACACATGACTCTTGGTTATGGCATTGCATGTGCTGCCTAGAGACCTTTGGGTCAATAGCGGTGAACTGGAAAGAGCGTACTTACTGGGGATGATCCCGTGGTGAGGCCGGGACTAAACTAATACATGAGTTGATACCAACTGCAGCTCAAGAGTCACCAGCTGTGTATTCAAATGTGTATTTGCAACAAATCCAAAATAACTGCTGTTGCCCTCCTAGAGTTTACTAAAACAATACCATATTAGTCTAGCAGTTTCTGTAGACAGGCTTGAGGTATCATACTAACTGTAACAATCATGAGGTCCCAAAAAAGTGTTCAATTATGAAATTGCAATATTCATAACCAACGCTTTTTATTTTTAAATTGTGAAATTGGTACTAGGTTAGTACACAGCTGGGGATGATCCAGAGTACCATATTAGCTAGTCTGCAACTTGGTATGCAGCTCCATACTAAATCTACAAGTTCATTGCAACCTGGGTCTTTGATTTCTCTTTCAGTTTGACAACAACCTCCTGACTTATGAGAATGAAGTGCTGTTCACATCTTACCGGTAAGGATTGCAATCAAAGTGAGTATCCTTGTGGTTGATGCTGAAACTCTGCTAACCCCATCTCTTCTTTCCAGGTTGAGAGTTGCCTGTCACTATCTGGTCAATGACAGCAAGGTAGTACAGTTCTTGTACCAGAATAATCCTGCACCTGTAGTCCAGCCTGGCTTGGGTGACCTTGCGGTCATCATGCAGCTTGCATTGGGTAGGACTTGGCAATTGAAATAATATAGATGCTCTAGTAGCGTGTTTCCACCTATAAAATTCTCCCTTGCATCTCTGCAGATTCAACCTACAACGACTTCTATGGAGCTCAGGATTACCCTGTTGTGAAGTACTTGCGAACACCCTTGTATTTTGAGGTAGAGCTCCTGTACAGCAGGGATTCACAGGTTGAATTGTTTTTGGAGAACTGCTGGGCAACCTATTCTGCTGACAGGAATAGCTCTCCAAAGTGGGATGTTGTTGTGGACAGGTAAGATGCTGGAATATGATATTGCTGCTACAAAACCTATGAATTGGAGTTGTGGCTGATGTGCTCCTGACCTACTTTCTCTTTCTAGCTGTGAGAACTCTGCAGATGAGTACTTGACCATCTTTCACCCAGTCTCCAGCAATGCAAGAGTGCTGTTCCCTTCCCATCTGAAGAGGTTTGAAGTGAAAATGTTTTCCTTCACAAGCGGCCGGGATGCACTGAAAGGACAGGTAAAGTGGAGTGTTGATATGGGGATCTTGTACCACAATGCTTGGTTTGGATTGCTTTGCAAGCAGCAAATGGTCACTGTGCTCACATCTTTAGTGAGTTGGAATGAAAACCTATAACTGCACATTTGCAAGAAACACTTACTATGATGCAATATATTTGTTTTTCAATTCAGTAATCCTCATTGGATGATGGTCCTGCCTGATCTATTGATGCTTGTTTTACTTGACAAGGTGTGCTGTCTTTCAGATTTACTTCCACTGCAGTGTTGTGATATGTGATTCAAACCAGCCATCAGACAGCCTCTGTAGCAGACGGTGCATTCCAGGGAAACAGAGGCTTGGTAAGAGCTCTGCTTGAGAGGGGGGGGGGGGGGGGGGGGACGGACGACATTTTGCATGCATTTTTGTTCATTTGTTTTGATGGACTCCTAATTCCTCCTGTAGGTCGCAGTGCTGAAGGGATGGATGGTGGTGCAGTAAAGGCATTGGTGTCTTCTGGCCCAATTGAGCTGAAGAGAGATGGATCCCTTCACTTTATGCCTAGAAGCGGTAATATGCATGATGTGAACACAATTGCAGTTCAAGTGAAATATATAACTATCTCTTTATATTCCACTAACTATTTCTTTCTTCTCTTGCAGGCCAATTCAATGTGTGGTCCCTTCTGGGAGCTGCAATGGGTGTGTGTCCAGTGGTTGTCTTTGTAGCTGGAGTTGTATATTTTTGGAAAATGCCCAAACGTGTGTATTGATAAATAAAAATCTTGCTTTTAAAGACTTTTTTGGATTGTGTGTTGTTTTTATTTTTTTGGTGGGTGCTTGACTAATTCTACATAGATTATATATTGGTGAGTGTCGGAATGGCCATGTTAATGGGATTCTCTCCTCTTACTGCATTGAATGCTTTGCTTGTTTCCTGATCAGGCCATTCTCAATATGGTGTGTTATTCAAGGACCCTTCATTAATTCACTGAGTGAACCTGGGGGCAAAGACTTTCCTTCTCCATTGAGTTGTAACCCTCTTTTTATGTTCCTTTTTGCTTTGACATGCTGCTTTCAGTATGCAAGTTTAGGGTGAAATTATCAACACTCCTTTATATATGTATATATATATATATATATATATAAACCTTGTTCTAGCATCACAAAAAGTGTGTAGATTTATATGGTCTGATTGCTTGGTTTTTTTTTTTTTTGTTATGAATACAAGTTTGTATTCATTTTGTTCACTGAGATTAATACGTCTTTTACTGAAAGTGGTCCCTGGTGAGAGCTCCAAGTAAGGTATTAGTTTAACTTCTTCAGTTTTAACACTATAGAAATGAGGTTGTGTTTTTTTTTGTTTGTTTTTTTTAAGTAATTTGAGTTACTGGTTAAACAAACCACTACTTGGCAACATGTTCTCTTCATGTTTGTTTTGACTGTGGTTTATATTGTCTGTTACTGGATAAACTCATTTTACGAAACACGTTCCGTAACAAACCGGTACACCCGATGCGGGGAATCTTTAGATCCGCGCACCAGTCTGAACCAGAAGTTCCATTCTTTGAGCTTTAACATATCTATGAGAGAGCTGAGATATTGGAACTGAATTCACTACACCCGCTGGCAACCCCTTGTGTAATGTGTTTATACTATATAGAGGACACTGAGTTTGATGCAAAACTCGAGCAGCCACATTCATATTATTAAACCTGCTATCAGACTCTCCGGCGCCATCACTCTGAGTGCTCTTTGAAACAGACTGGGTTTGTATTTATATTCATGTTGGGTTAATCAGAGATGATTATCGGCGGCCCGTCTGTAGTACTACCGGAGATTTTAATTGCACAGTTTGTACCGCTCTGTGCAGCGCCGTACCGTTTGTAACACGGTACGTGAACTGCATTCTGCTAAACAAAACATCACAGCAGCAGCAGCAGCGCCATCTACTGGACAAAACCCAGACATACACGTTGAAACAATGATCCACTTCAATATCTACAAAGCCTAAACAAGAAACTATTAGCAAAGCCCCGAAAAAGAAAATATTATACAAAACAGTTTAAAATCAAATATTTAATTGTTAATCTAACCATTTTTAGTTACTGTAGAACTACTTCTCTCAGTGAATTATTAAAATAAGGTTTAAAGTCTTCATTTGTCAACAACACCACACTCCTAGACCCATTTAATAATAGCAATAATACACTCCAGGGTCTGTGTGTTATCATGAGATATATCACCACTTCCTGGGCGGTTCAAGAACTCGACTTCGTCTAGTGTCTCCCAACGCACCCAAGGCATGGTGATATTACCTCATGATAACACACACACCCTGTCGTGTATTACTGCTTCATTAATGTAGTCATTAGGTTTATATGTCACATTCCATTGTTGTCAATGTATTGATTTAGATATTCGGGTTGGATACCTCGGAAGCCAGCGGAACTCCAGCGTTTCTCCGACAACCACTGATAACCCCTCCCGTGATGATCGACGCTGCCATGACAACCCATGACATCACCCGCACACGTTAGAACACGTCGAGTCATTTTTTGTAGCACAGTATTAACGTGTTATTGTTTTCACAAAATAACATCAATAAGATTATCAGATCACCTGCTAGTGTGTACTAAACACAACCTCAAATATCAGTGAATTGATACAGAGACAAGCCGTGGCACCAGCAAGAGGTTAAAATGAAATTAATAAATAAATTACGACATGAAACAGAAATACATGTGGGTGTATTTTAATCAAAAATCCATGATCCATAATTCTGATTATAATCCCACAGCTAATTATTTACAAATTATCAATTTCTATGTTTCTCTGAGTGCTAATGTGGTGTACATATTAATGGATTTTAGAAATCATCTATACTAGTCTGCCCCTCAAACAGTTTTAAATATAATTTAGATTTAAATGGCAGGTAGTATATCAATCAATTTCTAAAACAGGTCGCATTTTGTAATTTAAATAGGCCTACGTATGAGCTACCAAAACATATTTTTGTTTCATGTCGTTATTAATGTATTTACTTATTTATCTGGTTAAACTTGAATCCAGCCTTACATTTTAACTTCTTGAAGTTACCACAGCATGTCTGTGTATGAATTACTGAAGAGTAATATTTGTGATTTGATTACTCTAGCAGATGAACTGATAATGTATGGGTGTTATTTTGTGAAAACAAGACAATATTAAAAAAGAAATACTACAACATTAAATAAATAAATAAATTATACACCAAACTGTAGAACATTTGTTTAGTCTTAATATCATAACAAATATGCATATTATAAATATGCACTTCTTTTAATTTGTTGGAAAACGGTCTGGAACTGAAGTAAAGTATATTTTTTTTAATACTGTGCTATTTGAGTATTTAAAATATGGTTATCTTCAAAATTAAAATGCCAGCAACTGTGTGTTAATTTAACGAAGCGCCTAACGCCGCTCGGAACGTTCGCATTTTTAAATCCTAACGGTCTCTGCTCAGCTGAATGGAATGTTCACGAGCCGGTTGCCTAGCAGCGTCTCCCCCTCCTTCTCTGCCCCGCCCTCTCGCCCTCTCTCGTTGCTCCAGCTAGGAGTTCAAATTTATCTTCATTATTAGCGCAACTCTTTACTAACTTTTACAAATTAGCTTATTGGAGGCTTCGTGTTTTCAAGATGGTTCTGGTGCAGTCCGGGCAGACTGACTGGAGCATCATTACAGTATAGCACACTGCTCTTTTTAATGCTAAATATGTATCTGGTATTCTAAGTATTATCTACAATTAATAATTCAGCTATATTCATATTCAGAATGTAATACAGTATTAAGACAGGCTCCAGTATTATAAATAAATAAACACGCTTTAAGAGAAACAGCAGTGATGTTTATTGTCCATTCACATACATTCTCTATATGTTTCTACATTGTGGTTGCACAGGGACAAGGGTCTCAGTGATGTTTAAAAAAAATACTAGAGCCTACAATTAACCAATATAGAAAGGAAGGGGGGAGAAATGTATTGCCTGTGTGCAGTACCTTACACTTTTCTCTATTAAATGTCATTTGCCATGTGTCTGTCCAGTTCTGAATGCTGTCTAGATCATTTTGAATGACCTTTGCTGCTGCATCCAGGGCGACTTATAGTCGTAAACCAAAATACATTTCAAGAATCACAGTACAGTATTAATACAATTAAGAGCAAGATAAATACAATGACTTTGGTTCAAGCAAGTACAAGTATGACAAAATACAATTCAATAACGAAGCAGATAACAGTGTCAGTGATAGTTACATCAGGATATAATTAAATACAAAATACTATAGTTTAAATAACACTTGACAGATTAGAGTACTCTCAAGTACAGGATTAGATGTAGTAAAATAGGGGGCAGATAAGAGCAAGTAAAGCACATTTAAGGAAGAGTGATAAGTGTCCAGAGGGAAAAACAGAGGAGTTCTACAGGTGCTGTCTGAAGAGGTGAGTCTTGAGGAGGCACCGGAAGGTGGTCAGGGACTGGGCAGTCCTGACATCTGTAGGAAGGTCATTCCACCACTGCAGGGCGAGGGTGGAGAAGGAGCGAGTTATGGAGGCAGGGGAGTGTAGAGGAGGTAGAGCCAGTCATCTAGTGCAGGAGGAGCGGAGAGGTCGAGTGGAGGTGTAGGGAGAGATGAGGGTCTGGAGGTAGCTGGGTGCAGTCTGGTCAAGGCATCTGTAGGCTAGTACAAGAGTCTTGAACTGGATGCGAGCGGTGATTGGGAGCCACTGGAGTGAGCGGAGCAGTGGGGTTGCGTAGGAGAAGCGAGGCAGAGAGAACACCAGGTGAGCAGCAGAGTTTTGGATGAGCTGGAGCGGACAGGTGGCGGACGCAGGGAGGCCAGCCAGGAGGGAGTTGCAGTAGTCTAGACGGGAGAGTACCAGGGCCTGGACCAGGAGCTGGGTGGCGTAGTTGGTGAGGAAGGGTCGGATTCTTCATATGTTGCTCAGGAAGAATCGGCAAGTGAGTGTCTGTGGCAATGTGCCCTGCCCCTGTGTGCATTTGTGTGTTATATGTTGTATGTTGCATGCGTGTGTTAATGTTGGTGTATAGTCATTGGTACACGAGATATAAACGGGTCTGTGTTTCACGTGTGATTTTAAAAGGTAGATTTGTATTTAGGCACGAGGAGGGCACAAATCACTTCACGTGCTGGTTAAATGTAATATGTGAGCACGGGGTTGCACAGAATTAATTCACGTGCTGGGATTCAAGTGAAAAATTAATTAGTAATTCAATCCCAGCACAACAGTATATATAGAGACACGTACCATTCACTCAGGGTTGGGTGTTCGAGAGTGGAGAACGGGTGAGAGAGAGAAGGAGAATAACTTTAAAATATCAATTGCTATTACGTGCTGGTAGGACCAGCACAATACTTGTTTATTTAAAACTCACCGTGTTTGTTTGTGTGTCTGTCCGTGCACTGTATAGTCCGTTTTGTTTGTCTCTTTATTTTGGCGTGAAGTGCCTTGTCCTGTTTTGTGTTCAAACCTTTTATTACTTGGTAAGTGCAGTTGGAGAGTTAGGGGAGAACCAGGCCAGAACAGTGCCAGAGATTCCCAGGTCAGCGAGAGAGGATAGTAGAATTGAGTGATCGACAGTGTCAAAGGCAGCAGAGAGGTCGAGGAGAATTAGGACAGAAGACAGAGAGGCAGCTAAGGCAGAGTTTAGTGAGTTGGTGACAGACAGGAGGGCGGTTTCAGTGGAGTGAGCAGAGCGGAAGCCAGATTGGAGAGGGTTGAGCAGAGAGTGGCTGGACAGGAAAGCAGAGAGCTGGCGGTGTACAGCCCGCTCGAGGGTTTTGGAGAGGAAGGGTAGGAGGGAGACAGGATGGTAGCTCTGGAGGGAGGTGGGGTCGAGGGTGTTTTTTAAGGAGGGGAGTGATAGGGGGTTGTTTGAAGGCAAGTGAGGAGAGGTTGGAGTGGACCGAAAAGAGTAAGGAGGGTGAGAGGAGAATACCAGTCCCACCTCCCTGTCCAGGGAGACGCGGGGTATGGGACAGGACGTAGAGAGAGGACAGGGCAGCAGGAGTTACAGTGTTATCAGGGGACAGCCAGGTTTCAGTGAGAGCAAGGAAATCGAGAGAGAGGTGGGAGGCAAAGGCAGAGATGAAATCAGCTTTGTTAGCAGAAGAGTGACAGTTCCAGAGTGCACCAGAGAGTGTGCGGGAGGGGGGAGAGGCAGCGGGATGAGGTTAGAGGGGTTGGAGGAGCAGCAGTGGAGAGAGGGCAGAGGACGAGGACGAGAGGACAGAACAGGGAATTGAGAGACAGTCATAGCAGGACAGGTAAGACAAATAGGCACAGTGGGAGCGGTGCGGTGGAGGGTACAGACCTGACTAGTAGATGGCATCATCCAGAGCGCTGTTAGGTTAGGATCTATTCGAACAGCGTCTCGAGGCAGGCCTCCCCTCGCTGGACTCCCACAGCTAGACTCCCGGCTCTTTTGTTGAGGCTCTTCTGTTTGCTGGCGCTTCGTGCTGGCCACGGAAATAGCCTTCCTGATTAATATAACAGCTGGGTGGGAAAAGAACAGCTAAACAGTGTGGAAACCAAACAAATAGCAAATCAACTTCTAAAATGGTATTGAGTGCTGACAAGAGTTTGGTATCAGCTGTTGATTTCCTTGAAACAATCTTTTATAGTAAAGTAAACACATTTATTCATTTTAAAAATAAGTAAAAATCAAACTGTCAGAAGTGGGATTTAAACCCACATCTCCATTTGGATATCAGAACACACAATTCTTTGGAAACACAGAGTTCTTGAGTCTGACGCCTTAGACAACTCGGCCATTACAGTAAAAATCTGCACTATTTATTTCAGCACAGACTAGGGTTGTCTATTGTATCAAGGCCCGATTGGGTTTATTACGCACATACCAACTGTTGCTCCATGAAAGATGTAATGACAATTGTAAAAAAAGAAACGGATTGAAGCCAACCCAAAAAAGTAAGATTATTTATTTCAGTATCGTTATAGCTATAAACGATGCATGCATTTTACAATAGCAATTGCTATTTGACAATGACCAATAAGTAATTTTGTTGCAATACTGTATACAATGTGAACAGAATCAGACATTGCTCCGTTGCCTCGAAGAAACATCTTCAATTTGTATTTAAAAAGGATGCCCACCATGGAGCTCGAACCCACGACCCTGAGATTAAGAGTCTCATGCTTTACCAACTGAGCTAGCCGGGCTGACTTTCACTGTAACCAACTGAGCTATTAATTTGTCATCTTATTTGAGAAAATACTTAACGACAGAACCAAAGATTCCAAATATAATCCACTGGACGTCACCAGAAACAGCTTTGATGAGACAAAGTCGTATGACACGAACCCTAAGAATGTTATTCCAGATTCATTGTCGCTTAGAAACAAGAGGATTTAAAATGTGAGTGTATGTGAATAGTCAAATACATTTGCATCATTCTGTATATATATATATATATATATATATATATATATATATATATATATATATTTCAAGTAACTGTAGATTTATTATCATAATGAAAACACATTACACACTTTAGTTCTGTAACAAAATGACAATAACAAAGACGTTCCCTTACCGGGAGTCGATACCGGGCCGCCTGGGTGTTAACCAGGAATCCTAACCACTAGACCATATAGGAAGCTATGTAGCAAAATCATGGACATAGAACAATAGTTAGTATACAGTACAATGATTGGTAAAAGGGAACCACAAAAACATATTTAATTACAAACACGTTACAAATGAAAGCAAACTTCAAACCATTTATATTTATTATCAATTAACACAAACACTTCAATTGCTAAAAAAAATCTCCCTTTGTGCTTCTCGGAAGGCATACGATGGAGGGCGCACTGCAGTTTTCAGTCGGGGGAATATTACAAATTAGGAGACTGTGCTTTAAAATACACATGTAGGGCGGGCGTCTCTGTTACAAAGAATTGTTACACTTTGTATTTATCTCCATAATGTGTTGGGACTAAATACGCAGATACATTAAAACTATTTGGAGAATGTGGGCATCGATCCCGCTACTTCTCGCTAAGCGAGCGCTCTATCATTTGAGCTAATTCCCCTTGAATGGGGCCACTGATTCTCATAGGCTACATCACAGATTGATATGAATTCAGATTGTCCTATAGATTTTTTTTTTTTTATTGGCAATGCAAAAATGCCAAAACTTGCTTTTGTATCTCATGACAAACTTAAGGTATGCTTTAACGACTTGGCTGTCTCAAGTTAGTTTGTATTGTTAATGGAACACCTCGTTGTTGCCCAGTCATTGTATCATATGAAGTAGAGCTTGCCAGCTGGGGGCGACGGTCTGCCAATAAAAGAGAAGACTATTTGCAAGGATCATTTCTAGAGTGAAACATGTTTTGAAGGGATTGGTCTCGGTATCCACCAGGAGGAATGGGAGTGTTTTCTTCTCAGCACCAAGCTGACAATGAGTGTTGTTTTTGGGCACCTGCTCGCTGCTAGTGATGACACTTCAATCTTCAATCGGGGGTTGTTGAAGGAAGGGGACACATTTTGAGTGCGTATCTCATACTGGTAGAAACGCAGAAAATCAGAAACCATCAAGCCTACAATTGTTCAGTTGTTTAAATAAATAAGCAAATTTCAAATTGATCAATGCTAATGTTAAAACAATTTAAGATCACTTTAAATAGGCCTTGACTGATATAAAAAATATAGTAATGTGATTTGCACTACGCAGGACTAGATGAGCTTAAATAAAGACATTACATTTGAAAATAACCTGTGCTTATCCCCACTTACAAGGAGGAGTGGCATCTGTTTCTTTATTAATGAACCAAAGATAAAGACGTTACAAATGAGAGAAGAGTGCCATCTAGTGGAGAAAGAAAAAGCACAATGGCAATAGACACGTTCTGCAGTATAGCCTATGGGAGTTCTGTTACAGGCGAATCTCTCCATCTCAATATTGATCCAGGTCCATTTCGTTGTTCGAGGTGATCTTGGTGCAAACAGAACGAAGATCACGTGTCGTGTCATTGAGATCTCTCTATCTCACTTAAACAGACGGCTGCGTTTCTCAAGATGCTCCAGCAAGCGCTGCTGCTTGCAAATGGAGAGCATGTAAACAAACTGGACAACTAAACTTAAAAGTAACAATTGTAAGTCGCCCTGGATAAGGGCGTCTGCTAAGAAATAAATAATAATAATAATAATAATAATAATAATAATAATAATAATAACAACAACTAACATTATCAATCAGTTATTTTTTTTAAATCAAGGTTTATAAATACAGATAGTTGGGCGGTGTATTTCACTGGGTTAATAAAAAACAAACATAATATATGAATGTAAACAATGAAATTTAAACCTGCCTCGGTTCTACTCTCAATTTAGAACAATGCACAACCAAACCTTTGAATTGCAAAGTACAACAGAATGCATGCCAGTGGAGGCAGCGATATACATGAAATAAATGAGATACCAACAAAAACATATTGTTCAATAATTAAGAACGCTTATTATAACTCAAATGTAATGTTTCTTGTAATATTCGCAGTTTTGTCGAAACAATCCATATTTAATTTTTCCCGCCGAAATTAAACAGATTCGAATCGATTTTTACAAGAAAAATAAAATTCATAAAACCCGAAAAACATTTAAATTTATGAAACTAAAACTACATGTATTCCCAATTAAATACGTAAGTCTCCTTACCTTAAACATTTCCATTTTAAAATGTGCAGAGAACTGAAATGAGAATTGTACTCTTTTTGCGGTATTTGGGTGGCTCTCAGAAGAGCCTTTGTGTTGTAAAGACGGAGCAGGGACGGTCTCGGTTTACTTGGAGCTGGTGTACTTGGTGACGGCCTTGGTGCCCTCAGACACGGCGTGCTTGGCCAGCTCTCCGGGCAGCAGGAGGCGCACGGCTGTCTGGATCTCCCGGGAAGTGATGGTGGAGCGCTTGTTGTAGTGAGCCAGGCGGCACGATTCGCCGGCGATGCGCTCGAAAATGTCGTTGACGAACGAATTCATGATGCCCATCGCCTTGGAAGAGATGCCGGTGTCGGGGTGGACCTGCTTCAGCACTTTGTACACGTAGATGGCGTAGCTCTCCTTCCTGGTCTTTCTGCGCTTCTTCCCTCCCTTAGGCTGGGTCTTGGCAACAGCCTTCTTGGAGCCTTTCTTCGGCGCGGGTGCAGCTTTCGGTTCTGGCATTTTCCTTCTCTGATGCTTTTTGAAAGATGAATGAGTAACCAGCCCCCAGAGCCCCAGTATTTATACAGTATGTATGCAAATTATTACCAAACAACCCTTTAGAGTGAGAATATTGACCTGGTAACCTAGCAACGCCCCCGGGCGACGGAGTACTTCGATGTGATTGGTTGTTCACTGGAAACGCAACAGAGGGGGTGGTGACTTTGCCGCGAGCTGAGATCTTTTTTTTTCTCTCTCTCTCGAGTTCAGGTTTGAATTCGGCGCCTTTTTTTCTTGAGCGGTTAGTTTAGGTCTTTTGTTTTTCATTTATTAAATACATGAAGAACTCAGTATACAGCAATACTGAAATCAACACCCGATGCGTCTTGAATATAGAAATATAAATAATCAAACCCACGCCACTTTGTGTGCTCATTAAACACGTTAAATGTAGAAACACACGATCAATGCTGATGCTTTTCGATTTCTTCCTCATCCCAGAGTCCCGATTGTTTCACAGCAGCTTGAATGGCGAAACTTCAACTCAAATTCAGAAAAGACGACATCGTGGAGCTCAAAGCTGAATCAGGATCTACTGCTTTTAATTTATTATACTGATTACAAAATGTAGTGAAAATAAAATTAAATTTTTTTTTTTTTTTTTTAAGTGTTTTATTTCTTATCTGACTTTAATTCTGTACGGAATCGGATAAAACCGAGCTCGTATTTTCTCATTATTACTGAAAATGTTCACTTTTTAAAATACAATTCCATTCAATTAATTGATTTATTAACTGAAATGCTTATTTTAATGTTATTTTTTTCTGGATTTGTGTCAAGAGTTAAAAATCCAACACTTAAGTTTAAGCCTAAAATACTCTCGTTACACAGCGTGAAATAGGTCTAAATAGCCATTTTAGAACAACAAAGAAAACACTGGGGAGATAACAGTATAAAACATTTTGAAAAATGTGATTTTATTCTTTTGAAGATTTAGTGGTGTACTAAAATTTAGCTTGTTTCAGAATTGAAAACTCTTTAAATGAAAAGGTGGGCGGCTCTTAAAAGAGCCTTTGTGTTCGTGTCCTTGTGTCCAAATCTTTAACCCCCGAATCCGTACAGAGTGCGACCCTGGCGCTTCAGAGCGTACACCACATCCATAGCGGTGACGGTCTTTCTCTTGGCGTGCTCAGTGTAGGTGACGGCATCCCGGATCACATTCTCCAGGAAAACCTTCAGCACCCCGCGGGTCTCTTCATAGATCAGCCCGGAAATTCGCTTCACTCCTCCGCGGCGAGCCAGGCGGCGGATAGCGGGCTTGGTGATGCCCTGGATGTTATCACGGAGCACTTTGCGATGCCGCTTAGCGCCTCCTTTGCCGAGTCCTTTACCACCTTTGCCTCTTCCAGACATGCTGTAGATCCGTATTATGAAAATAATACAATACTTGAAACGAGGGCTGAGGCTCTAATACATACACGCAGACCGGACCTGATTGAAAAAGAAGCCAGCAAAGAAGAGCGCGGAAACATTAGACCCGCCCACCACTGAGCCGTGTCTGTGAGCGCGTGTTAACCACCAAACTGCTGACTCGCATTCCCTGCATAGTGTTGCTGATTAACAACGCGAATGTGAATGAATTTATGGAAATGTCCTTTAACCTGATTCCAAATAAGTTTTTACACATTGTTTTCCAACATAATGGTTATGTATTTCTGCAGGCAAATACACAGTGGAAAAATAATCTTTTTTCCTCACCAGGAGGCAGAGGTGGCATTGCCTATGAAATACACTACTAATGAAATATTTAAACTACTCAGAGAATGCTGTGCTGCACAGAACAGTTTAGTATTAAGTTTGAGTTTTCTCCGTGTTGAAATATTAGAAATGGCAGAAACTGCTCCAGCACCAGCCGCTCCTGCTCCGGCTAAAGCTCTCAAGAAAAAGACTGCGGCAAAGCCCAAGAAATCGGGTCCCAGCGTGTCGGAGCTCATCGTCGTGTCTGCCTCCAAGGAGCGCAGCGGGCTGTCTGTGGCGGCGCTCAAGAAGATCCTGCAGGCCGGCGGCTACGATGTGGAGAAGAACAACTCCCTCGTCAATAGAGCCCTCAAGAGCCTGGTGACCAAGGAGACCCTGCTACAGACCAAGGGCACCGGCGCCTCGGGCTCCTTCAAGCTCAACAAAAAAGCAGCTGAAGCCAAGGAGAAGGCGGCCAAGAAGAAGGCAGCTCCAAAGAAACCAGCGGCAAAGAAAGCGGTTGTCAAGAAAACAACGAAAAAGGTTTCGGCAAAGAAAGCTGCGACACCCAAGAAGACTCCTACGAAAGCGAAGAAACCGAAAGCTGTAAAGAAAGCGCCCAAGAGCCCGAAGAAAGCGGCTGCCAAGCCTAAAAAGGTCGTGAAGAAGAGCCCGAAGAAAGCGAAGGCAGCGCCTAAACCTAAAAAGGTGACCAAGGCAGCTAAACCCGCAGCGAAGAAGGCGCCTCCTAAAAAGAAGTGATCAGTTAAAGCGACCATGCGACAGTGAACCCAAAGGCTCTTTTCAGAGCCAAAACATCTTTCTAAAAGAGCAGATTGTCCTTGTAAACACAGGGCGATGTGTGGAATGTGCTGCCGTGGAACGTGTTCCGCTTTCTCGGTGGAACAGCCCGGTCTCCTCGGCGAGCAGTCCAAGACGGTGAAACATGGCGCCGCCCCGCAGGTACAGCTGTGGACAAAGGTGTTGCATTATCTCGACTTCTGATTGAAACACCTTTAAAATAATTAATAACCTCATTTAGATCTTTTATTTGACATGTAATCAAATAAACTACGAAATGATGTCGTAAAAGTCTATCAAAAGCCATAATGCAGTTGTACAGTATTTCGTGTTAGATTTGGAAACGTCACATTGTTCAATACTTTTATTTTTATTATTATTTCTTAGCAGACGCCCTTAACCAGGGCGACTTACAATTAAAATCTATCACATTGTGCACATTATACATTAGATCAATGACAGCTGTATCTGCAATACTGGGAAACTGCAATAAACAGACTCGATTTACGATGGTCTGTACTGTACAGCGAGATTGTTTTTATGTATTTGACTCAATTTTATTAATGTTGCTATTTTACATATGATATAAATACTGGTTTGAACTTGTCGACTGAAAAAACATCACCAAGCACAAACCCCATCATCCCCACATCGCTGTCAGCCAAGATGCTAGAACAGAAACAGAACAAACTGATTCTGAGAAAAGACTCGAAGCTGTTCCTGTTACACACCGAACAAGCTGAGCGAGTCCGAGCCGGTTCACCTCCCGAAATTCCGCCGATAATAAACGAGGCATTTTTTTATATCTGATATCAGATTTTTATTTTGGCCTAAAATGTAGCCTCTCTTTCCATCTATAGATTTGATGGTTTAAAAGAAACACAACGTTGGGAAGGAAAAGCGAAACGCGCTCTTAATATAATATTAACATGTTCCAATTGCGAAACTTACACATATAACACTTACCGTGTAAACTACAGCTGTTTATTTAAAATTGGAATATAACACTTTCAGAGAAGTGGGTGGCTCTTAGAAGAGCCTTTGAGTTTCGCTGTATTTTAAGGGTTTTGCAGTTTAAGCGCGTTCCCCTCGGATTCGGCGGGCCAGCTGGATGTCTTTGGGCATGATGGTGACTCTCTTGGCGTGAATGGCACACAGGTTGGTGTCCTCAAAGAGCCCGACCAGGTAAGCCTCGCTAGCCTCCTGCAGCGCCATCACAGCGGAGCTCTGGAAGCGCAGGTCGGTCTTGAAATCCTGAGCGATTTCTCGGACGAGCCGCTGGAAGGGCAGTTTGCGGATCAACAACTCGGTGGATTTCTGATAGCGGCGGATTTCCCTCAGAGCCACAGTGCCAGGTCGGTAACGGTGGGGTTTCTTCACGCCGCCGGTAGCGGGGGCGCTCTTTCGAGCAGCCTTGGTGGCAAGCTGTTTCCTGGGCGCCTTTCCACCGGTGGACTTACGCGCAGTCTGCTTAGTTCTTGCCATTTTCAAACTCTACTACACAGTATTAAAAAAAACAACTGTAAATGGCACAAGCAGCCGATACCAGAGACTATATAGGAACTGAGCTACTCTGATAGGCTATGAGATCTGAAGGGCGGGTCTCTGTTCCTCATTGGCTATATTCCAGACTCTCAATGATTGATTGGAACATTTGAATTCTGCGCGCGCACATTCTGTTAAGCAGTTATTGTTTCGGAGCTGTTGGCGCCTTTTTTAAATAAATACAGTATAGTCATTCAGGACAACATTGCTTATCCCCAGTATAAGAAATGCATTCCATTCACATTAAGCAGTCTGGGTTCAAAATTGTAACGGAGAAACGCTCAACAATAGGCAAGCAATACTTATTTATGGCGAGAGAAAATACATAAACCAAGCATATACCCTTAACACTAAAGAAAATAAACCAATTCAAAAACTATAAATCAGACTGAAAACAAACAAACAAAAAACAAAACACGGAAAATACATATCCCCGCAATAAAACACAAACGCGGGAGGGGGTGGATTTCCAACTGGAAGCATGTTTCAAGGTAGCTCGATCGAAAACCAAGTAAAGCAGTCATTGATATTGTATCAGATTGTCTCTTTGTAAAGAACGTGGCATTAATGTGGGAACGTGATCTACACGCGCTGAGGCGAGGCGTGGGTTTGATATCGCTCCAAACAGACATGGCAGCGCTGCACTGCCACACACAAATACAAACTAACTATTTATTGCTTCAATTCTCACCAGTCGGTATTTTTCAGACAATAAAAATAAACTGATTCGATACGCTTTTATAGAAAAGTGGGTGGCTCTTAAAAGAGCCTTTGGGGGTTTATAAGATGTAAAAGCGGCGTCCGAGTGATTTATTTCTTGGCTGGCTTCTCGGTTTTCTTGGGCAGCAGCACGGCCTGGATGTTGGGCAGCACTCCGCCCTGAGCGATGGTGACGCCTCCCATCAGCTTGTTGAGCTCCTCGTCGTTGCGGACAGCGAGCTGCAGGTGACGCGGGATGATTCTGGTTTTCTTGTTGTCCCGGGCGGCGTTCCCGGCCAGCTCCAGGATTTCAGCAGTCAGGTATTCGAGCACAGCGGCCAGATAGACCGGGGCTCCAGCGCCCACACGCTGGGCATAGTTTCCCTTCCGCAGTAGCCTGTGAACACGACCGACTGGGAACTGCAGTCCTGCCCTGGAGGAGCGAGTCTTTGCTTTAGCACGCGCTTTACCGCCAGTCTTTCCTCTTCCAGACATCTTCACTGTAGTTCAGAATATCACAACAATAAATGCGCTGCCGCTCTCCTGCTATTATACACACCGGCTCATTCGTGATTGGACAGAACGGTGCAATACTAGTTAGAATGTTAAAAGACGTCATAGTGGATGAGGGCGTGCAGAATCTTATTGCATGCCTCTGATTGGTTGTATCATTCACTGCCCGCTGTTTCTGATTTGGCGCTGTTCTGCTGCGGTTTGTCTTTTTTCCTCTTGGCGCACATTTTTAAATTGGAAGACAGCTGTAACAAAATGTAACCGTTTAGAAGTGTTTAAAACCACACTGCCCTACAGTCGTGTTCGAGTTGTTATAATTCCTAGGTTTTAGTTTACAGTTTAGAGTTCTGGGCACTTCAGTTAACTAGAAAGTCGACATTGTTGACTGTCCAGTTTGTTTACATTGTGTAAAGGTAGTTATATCTGCAATTATACCAATTTAAATTATATGTTCCAATAATTTATTTACATTATAAAACAGTTTGATTAAAACATTCCCCCCCCCCAAAGTACAAATAACCGAAATATCGCTGTAGATTTTTAGATCACCGTGCCTGTTTTAACCCGAGTATCCTCGGGATGAGGTTCAGTAACACAGGCTCAGATTTTTGCCCATTTGAAAACATTCATAGACATCCTATCTATGGTTTCATTGAGATTATACAATGGCACGGAATAATACAAAATGGATATTTACACGTTGTCTGCAGGATTGGAACCTGCGCGGTGAGACCCCAATGGATTCCCAGTCCATCGTCTTACCCACTCGGCCTCGACACCCGCTGTCTAATCCCGCGCATCTGAGCAGCGCATTCCCCCGGTGACAGGCAGCCTCCTGTTAGGAGAGCTGCAAGGGGTTTCCAGTGAACACACCGCTAGTTCTGCGGTATCAGCAGTTTGTTAATATTAAAGTTACGCAGCGGTGTTTTTGCTTAAGACTGTTCAAATTTATAACAATACCTCTTTCCCTAGTTTACATCAACATACTACCTTAATTAAATTAGCTCGTTAATACATTATACATACTTTATTAATGCAGACTTTCTTTAAACAAAATAACTCCCAAAACGCATATTATACATACAATGTCATTGGAATTCAGAGTTTACGCAGATAATTATATATTTATGCATGTTTATATATGTAACACCCTAACCCAAAAAGCATCTCCTCATGTTGTAGAAAGTGAATGATTAGTAAACGGATTTAAACTCGTGCTTGATATTGTGGGTGGCTCTGAAAAGAGCCTTTGTGTTCAAATGCAGCCGATGAATATCCTTAACCTCCGAATCCGTACAGAGTGCGACCCTGGCGCTTCAGAGCGTACACCACATCCATAGCGGTGACGGTCTTTCTCTTGGCGTGCTCAGTGTAGGTGACGGCATCCCGGATCACATTCTCCAGGAAAACCTTCAGCACCCCGCGGGTCTCTTCATAGATCAGCCCGGAAATTCGCTTCACTCCTCCGCGGCGAGCCAGGCGGCGGATAGCAGGCTTGGTGATGCCCTGGATGTTATCACGGAGCACTTTGCGATGCCGCTTGGCGCCTCCTTTGCCGAGTCCTTTACCACCTTTGCCTCTTCCAGACATGCTGTAGATCCGTATTATGAAAATAATACAATACTTGAAACGAGGGCTGAGGCTCTAATACATACACGCAGACCGGACCTGATTGAAAAAGAAGCCAGCAAAGAAGAGCGCGGAAACATTAGACCCGCCCACCACTGAGCCGTGTCTGTGAGCGCGTGTTAACCACCAAACTGCTGACTCGCATTCCCTGCATAGTGTTGCTGATTAAAAAACAGTTCAATACATGCATCTGCATTCGCGTTGTTAACCTGATTCCAAATAAGTTGTTTCACATTGTTTTCTTAGATAATGGTTATGCATTTCCCTGCGTATTGCAGTTGTATTTCTGCAGAGGCAAACAAATGTTTACACACGCACACACACTCATGTTTTTTTTTTTTTACACCCGTGTTGTTGGGAGTCGATGCGCTGTAAGTATTATTATTATTATTATTATTATTATGTAACCCCCCCCCCCCTCTCTACCAGGGTCCTCGTGTTTTGTTCTCTTTCTTTGAACACACTCACACGGGGTCTGGGGTTCTTTTCAGGGTCTCGGTTTATTCACCAAAATTAGTAAGAAAGAAGAATTGGAGAGAGAGGTAACACAAGGGAAGGGTACAAAGGAATAGAGCAGGTAAAGATAGAAATAGGGTTTTGTTTTAAGGATAGGTGAACAATCTTATACAGAGCAAGAGGGTGGTGGTTAAATATTGGATAGAGTAGCTACAGGCTACTTCATATCCCCAGCTTAAAGACACACTGGGCAGTCCAGTGTCTTAACAGATATCAACGTTAACACTTTAATACATGTATATATGTGTTAATCAAGGCCGACAAGCAGGCCAAGAACACGTCACCTAAAGTACCCAATGGTCTATTTCAGCACATTCAACAAAACTCTCTCTTATTTCTAAAACTTAGCGTGAGTTTCTTATGGCAATACATGCAATGCATGTGAGATAAAATAATAATAATAATTGCTTAATGCTTACCCTTTAATATAAATCGTAAAAGGATATGGCTGTCTTCACCAGGCAAATGAAACTGAATTCAATCAGCTCAACTGTGTAGGTTTTCTACAGTGTGAAAGGTTTAGATTTGTACAACTCATTTTCTTTTAGTAAGTGTTTTATTTGTACCTACTTTGTGTCATGCTGCTCAGCAGCTATTTTTGCTGTTGTGTAATAAAAAGCCTGGGTGTCTATTTAGATTACCCTCCAGTTTCCAGTCTCCTTCATAAAATAGCTGGTTTGCTACAATACATTCAGAGATCACTCTGATTGGATACAACATGCCATAATCATAACCTGCTCCTGAACAGGATATGTAGAGCCTTGTAACAATGTCTCAATAAAATGCTAGTGGAACTGCAATAGAGCATTGCTGCTCCACCCCCTCTGCTGATGGGGGCGCTCTAAGGGAAATAGGGGTGCCCTGTGTCTGACAGAGATGCAGGAAACCATTGTGTGTCTTGCATTTTTGTGTTTAAAATCTAAATGACCACATCTCTCTAATACAGTACCTGCTTAGTCAATCAGAGGTATGACAAGCATGCCTGTGTAATTAACAGGACAGAGGATGAGTCCAAACCAGCGACCTGACCCACAGCAAGCAAGCAAGCAAAGAGCTGGTCTGCATTGTGGTTATAGAGCTTTTATCCTCATCTCATCTCATCGACAGGGGACGGAATCCATAACGACAGTGCAACACACAGTACTGCCCATTACACTACCAATGAAAATCATTTCTGCTCACTCAAAAAATATATATTGGTAGATATTCAAAGTTATTTAAGAAGCATTTGATTACATTTACTTCCACTGGTATTTGAGTAATCCTTAATGACACAGTTCTAGTGAATTATTGCTTAATTCATGAAGCGCCATTGTCCACTGAAATGAATAGGACAATACTGGTACTGTAAGTAATAACATGGATCAACAGGTAAGGTTGAAAAAAACACTGTAATTTAACTAAACATTTAAACTGAATGTCAGTGCAACCTAGTCCAAATGGCTTCAGATACAGTGTAAGTATTATGAAACAACTGATTGTTTCTAAATGAATTCATTCATGTTTGTTAGACGTTCAAAGATTTATTTTTGTTATACAGTTCAAACCTTTGCAAAATGGCAGTACATTGCAGCAGGTCTTTTGTTGACAGTAGACATCTGAGTCAATTGTATTGTACAGTACCCAGTATAATTTGTATTTGAGTTTATTTTTATTGTATAGTATACAGTATATATTGTATTTGAGTTTATTTGTATTGTATAGTATACAGTATATATTGTATTTGAGTTTATTTTTATTGTATAGTATACAGTATATATTGTATTTGAGTTTATTTTTATTGTATAGTATACAGTATATATTGTATTTGAGTTTATTTTTATTGTATAGTATACAGTATATATTGTATTTGAGTTTGTTTTTATTGTATAGTATACAGTATATATTGTATTTGAGTTTATTTTTATTGTATAGTCTATTTTACTGTATATTTATGATGCAGGTATTCCCTCTCAGGGTAATTTATCCTGGAGTGTGGTCGCTTTAATACTGAAGTTCCTGACAGGTGGATTCTGTCCATTACCATTCCCAACAGAATACCCTGGACAGCCATGTTGAGGCCTTTTCCACACAAGTAATGTTTTGGTGCCCTCTGGTGAGCTTTCCTTGTACTTGTAAATGCGTGTATAGGATTACTATCAGCAAAAAACAAAACAAAACAACAACCTTAAATAATATTAGAAAACGAAAGATAGAATAAAGGGATAATCTTGCCCCATTACAGAAGACACCCCCTTTCCTTTTAGTAATTAAACAAATTAAAAAATAATAATGAAAGAATATAAACAAACAAACAAGGTTTATTCATCCTGTTGATTTTCAAGTTCTTCTAGCTGGGCTCCTTATTGCACTCATTCTGTGATCTTTTTACAGTATCTGTAAATACCTCTGGTTTGTGCTAAAGCTGAAAAAAATCCATAACAGTGCTGGATTCTCTGGTTTTCAGCCAGGTGGATAAGCTACTATAGTCATATTATTAGAGCCAAGGACAGGTGTCCTGGTAGGGTTAAAGCTAGCCTGCACACACAAGTAAAGTAGAGTTGATGAAATCGTACTTAATAATAACAAGAGCAAAGTCTTCTGTTGAGATTAGTTTGGAATCCAAAGCGTATAAAGGTTCACTTCATTACTGCACTGAGTGTGGAATTGCTTTGTCCCAATCAGATCTCATTATATTGATGAGTTTCTCGAGAGCACTTCATTATTGCACTGTATGCTCTGTTCTCTGCTAATTTTCCACAGTTAAATCCTGAATCCCTGCTTCCCGTCATGTGTCAAATAATTGCTGTCTTGTTCTTTTCTGTGCCTCCTACAAATATTCAGCAATTGAATTCTCTTCCAAAGTAAAAACAGAAATGCAGTTTATTGATTAGAAGCCTATTTTATTATTATTATTATTATTATTATTATTATTATTATTATTATTATTATTATTATTATTATTATTATTATTATTGAATGACGTATATGTTGAATAATAATAATAATTTAAACTAATGTTATTTGTGTGTCATATTTATCGGTATTACTTTGAATGTATTGTTTGTGGTGTGTGTGCTCTCTAGGCAGCAAGGTGTTTGCAATGCTGTAAACAAACAGTGTACTATTTTTCACCGTGTTTGTTGTCTGCTTATACTCGCCCACCGCGGCTTTGGCCCTGCGCCCCCCCCCCCGGTACACGCTACGCGCTGACCAGGTGTGTGTGTTGACCACGCGGTTAGGGTCGGCACATTGCGTAGCGGCCTCCCTGGTGCTACGATACTGCGGCGCACGCATAACCCGTGATGTTATTATCTCGGGGCACAGGTGCTTAATATAAGCGCCTCAGTGGTAGTGCACAACAACGCTGCACGATACACGGTGCACTTAGTGCCCTCAGTACTCGGAGTGTGCAGTGCTCGGATCACACAGAACACGTGTGCATGTGTGCTGATACCTCTACCACTCTAGTGTGATTACGCACGGTACTCAGTTCACGTAGATATGGTGCCTGGGACGCACAGTGCAAGCAGAACATGTGGTGCACGTTGCGCTAATTGCGTAGGCACTGGTCAACCTAGCATATAGCTCACAGTGCTGCGCAGCACCCAGTGTAAACAGGGTACTCGGCACAAGGTGCACAAGGTTAATACCCTTGCTGCAACAATAGTGGTTGTATACACTATGCTAACACTTGCAAGTGTTCGTCGCAGTGCAAGCAGTGTCTCAGTGCTAATGCACAAGGCCAGGACTATGTCAGGGTCTCATCCCTGTATGGACATTATGGATCTCAAAGCCAAGATGATCCAGGTCCTGTCCAGGTCCCACAGCCCCAATCGCCATACCCCCCCCCCCCCCCCTCTCCCAACGGAGTGCAGGAGGGGTGGGCATGGTCGTCTCAGCTGGTACAGGAGGACACGCTGTCTATAGCGGCCTCGGGTGACGGGGCTTCTTTCTCCTCGGAGATGCAAGTGGGTGAGACCCTTACCGAGGAAGAGCCTGGTTCTGAGAGTGTCTCAGAAGCCAGTACCACCCCGCTGTCCAGCTCCATTTCGGCACTTGTGGGACATGCTGCAGCTTTCCTGCAGCTCCCCGGGACGCCAGCATCAGAACCATGCTGGTCCATTTTCCGGAAGCAGGCGCTGGTTCCCCACCCCCAGAGGTTCCAAGCCTTCCCAGATTTTTTGGAGGAGGTACGCTCCTCCTGGGACCACCCGGCCTCGGGACTCAGTGTGCTGAAGCAGGCTGCATCGCTTGCCTCCTGGTAGACTCCACCATTGCAGCCTTGGTTAAGGCCCCGCCGGTGGGTGGTCTTATTAAAGACCCGGCGTGCCCGAACCCCCAATGCAGGGTGACGGAGACACATTTGAAGCGAGCCTACACAGCAGAAGCGCAGGCAACTCGCTTGGCTAATACAGCTAGTGTGCTGACCACATATTTAGATGGTGTATTGCGTGAAGCCCCACTCCCCGGGCCTGTGGCCATGGAGCTGCGACTCCTGTCCAGCACACTGCTGCAAGTCTCCAGTCTCCAAGTACAAGCCCTTGGCCGGAGCCTGGCTAGCTATGGCTGTCTCAAGCCAGGGTCCCTGATGCGGATAAGGCCGCGCTGCTTGACACGCCCATATCCCCAGGTCATACGTTTGGGCGAGCAGTGGAGGAGATTTTGCAAAGATCCCACCAGGAAACCAGGAACGCGAGATATCCAGTCAGGTGGCCGCATTGCTCCCTCCCTGTGCCGCTGCATGGGGTAGGTCAGGCCGCTGACGAGCTCCACAGACTCGGACTGTCACACGAACAGTCCCAGTCTCCACAGCTCCACTGGGTGACCTAAGGCATCGCACACCAGCAGGTAACCGAGCCCGACCGGCAGGTCGTGGTCAGTCCACAAACCAGCGTCATAGAAGATTTAGGCCAGCGCCCTAAATACTCACTCAAAATTGCCAAGCCGCATGGGGCAAATTCTATTTCCTCTCGGCCACGAAGGTCCTTGTCCTTCCAAAACCCAAGGTGGCGTAGTCAACACAATCTCTTGGTATCATACAGGTTACAGTGGACACCCTACCCGTGACACATACATGTAAACTACACCACGGTGAGCAGCTCCTTCCTCCAGACACAGACCACACTGGAGTGTTTAGATTACTGGGTGTGAGGAGCCTTGTGTTAACAATGGGAGAACTGGGCTGACTGGGGAGCTCACTGCTGCTGCCTATTTCAAATGTTTTATTACTGTGTTACAGTATGGGGCAGCAGTAGTGCTCTGGCTCCCTCTTGTGCTCAGTGTGAGTGATGGCAGTGTGTGCAGCTTGGCAGGGCACTGATGCCTGTTTCCGGAGAGGGATTCAATCAAACACTAAGTTCACAGTTTAATAGAAGAGTGGATTAGTTCTATTTGTATATGTGTTCTAAGCGCTGCACTTCTGTTTCAATAAGTGTCACAGACAGTTCTATGAGATCTGAGCTGTGAACACAGGTGGGACTTGATAGGGTTGGGTGACTCACAGTGCAGTTAGATTATCCTTCCTGTAGTTTTATGTTTAGCCTCTCATTGCTTTCCTGCTCTCTAGGAGGGGCATTAGAAATCTGCCTGTTCAGAATGAACTGGCCCATAAGTGTTGAGACATGTGTGCCAGGGAGCTGCTGCACACATAAGGAATGAAGGAGACCAGGTGGGTAACAAGGATGACACAGGAGGCAAGACAATGAAGAATAAACTGCCTTCAATAACGCTGATGTGCTGATCCTTAATAAAAAATACAAATTCATTCAGGGACTTCTGAGTTCCTCATTTAAAAATGTGTCTGAAATTGAGATAACATCATTTTTATTATTATAAGTTATAATCCAAGTTAGAAAAAGTAGACTAAAGCACCCAATCTTCCATCTATTTGAGGTGCACACCATGTTAATATATGGGGCATTCCATACCAAGTCAACCAGTGCAGATTTTACTAGAAAAAATCACCTGGGTTTTTCTGACATGCTGAGTGCAGAAACTATGGTTGTTATTTTTTTTAAATTTCTCCTTCGACCTATGACCTTGCAAGGGTCAACAAAAAATGAGAAATTATGTTGTAATCAAACTGCCATGTTTCTTCAATTTTGCATTGTCTGGAGTTAGATCTAGAGAAACAAGTGGCAGGGTTTGCTTCCAGTGGCACTAGCTTGGAGCTGAGGAGTTATCAACTTGCATATGGGACTTGGTGTTTTTTGTTATCATGACATATTTGATTGAATACTGCTCATTTCTCCCGAGTAATCCAGGCTGATTCAAATTCAGGATGCTCTCTAATTAAGTATGACCCCATTTTTGGGGGGTTTTGCCTGTGGGCTTCTCGCCCTGGATTGTAAGTCAAGGTGTTTCTTCACCTCTTTAAATGTTGGTGATGCCCATCGCCTGGGCCTAACTACTGTTCTCAGCTGTTGACAGGACTTGGAGACGACGTTGTATTTTCTGGAAAAATTAGCAATAAACAATTTTAATTTTGACATTTTCTTTTACAAAGCATTTCATCTCTTTAATGACACCTCTCCATGCGTCTGACATTTTTATATTGCTTAATCCTGTCCAATACAATGTGGAATATTTGAAGTAGTGTCCGATACATTCAGCAAAACTTTTAAAATTTGAGTTAAAAAAAGTTAACAAAAACAAAGACCATTTCAATGTGTTAAAATATTTGTCCTTAATTGCAACCATATAGTAAAACCACTTACATTTCTTTTTGACTTTCTTCTTCTCTCCTCAAGATGCCATCTGTTCCAAATGTTGGATTTGTTGCTTTTTCTTTTTAAGGAACACCAGTAAGTTTTCATGGCAGCTAGAAAATAGAAAATCATATTTAAATATGCATGTACCATTTTACTGTACATATATAGGCTGATATACTGATAATACATTGAATCTCAATGTCTTTGAAATCACGTAATCCCACAACAATGTCTATTTATCAAACTGAAAAAATAATGTAATTTTTTATGTTTTAACAAACTCGAACACACACACACATGGGAAAAGGGCGGAATGGATTGAGTTCATATCATTTACTTATGTTAAAAGTTTCATGTTAAATGTTAAAATAAAATGTAAAACAAATTCTAGTTGGAGTAAGTGTGAGAATATTATTCGAAATATGTGGGGAAATAGCGCCCCCTTTCAAGCTGTAGGTAGAAAAGCTTACAGCACCTGGTATTCCCAGGCGGTCTCCATTCCAAGTACTAACCAGGCCCGACCTTGCTTAGCTTCCGAGATCAGACGAGATCGGGCGTTCTCAAGGTGGTATGGCCGTAAGCGGAAAGCTGTGGTGGTTTAGTATGTTTCATAGTAACTAATACCGGAATAGTGCTACACGAGGAAAAAAGCATTGCTTAAAATGAATGAATGAATTCATAAATATCGACATAAATGTATTTATTCCCATACGTATTTATTTATTCATTTCAATATTTACATATTACTTTATTTATTTCGATAATTGCAGGTGGTCGGACAAACTTCATACAAGATTCTCGTCTGTATTGTTCTTTCAGTAGCCTAAATACCAAATTTAAACGACACCAAAACTGACCACGGGGTAAGAACAAATAAAAAATAAGAAACGCATATGCACGGCCATAAAACGACACACACACACACACACACACACACACACACACACACACACACACACACACACACACACACACACACACACACACACACACACACACACACACACAACCTGAAAAGCAAACATTATACTGAAGGGAAAACAAACACGTAAAGAAGCAGAAATGAAATCCACACACCGTTATTAAAACAGCCGATCTCAGTTGTATTGTGTAATGAATGATAAAGGGCTAGATGTGTCATTGGACTCCGCTGACGAGGGGCAGCAGTAGGTTTAGTGGTTATTTGTTTATACTCGACAGATGATTCGGTCAGGATGGACACAGACCTGCACTTGCTCAAGGCAGACATATTTTAAACTCAAGTCTCATTCTGTATCACCAACACTGCATTGCCATGAAAAACTTGAATAAACCATCTTTGGAAACACTGGTATTAAAATATTGTATATGTACGAATCTTGCAAAATTAAAAAAAAAAAAAATATATCGGTAGTTTGATACAGCCTCTGTTCTTCTATACAATATTTTATATAATTCTATGCATTTCAGTGGGTAGTTCTAACCGCAAAGTCAGACACACCTAAATTTTTCCCAGTCTTTCCCCGCCAGCTTTTTGTAACATAATCTGGCCAATCAAATGTTCCATTAATCATTTTAGACTCGCAAGTAACCAATCAGAAGCAAAGCATTCGTTTTGCCCCCCAGAACAAGCTTGGTTTCCAAAAACTCAACTGAACCGGACGCATCATTTTAAAGCGCAAGATTTGCGGCGGGTTTGAGTTTTGAAGATTAGTAGCGGGTGAGTTGTTAACCATTTCATAAAATCCTGGATTTATATTGGTCTGGTGGGGTCTGGTAGGAAGATGTTGGAGAGCGGGATTCTGGGAAGAGCGGAGTTCGTTGTACCGGATGTGTGATTTTCAATAAAGTGTGTTCATTTAGAAGTAATACACAGTGTGAGTCTAATCGTTTGTGGAAACCCCATAATTTATAACACTGCTTGTACGAGAGCAGCCTGTTTCCTGTTTGTGTGTGAATACAACATGTAGTCAAATTTTTCCGCATTTTCTGAAACGTTAGTATAAACTACACGTTGACAATGTAATCCATGTTATATATATATATATATATATATATATATATATATATATGTCTGTGTGTGTGTGTGTGTGTGTGTGTGTGTGTGTGTGTGTCAATGGTTAACACGATTTCTGCTTCAGGGTTAAACCGAAAACTCGCCGAATTTGCAGGAGTTTTTTTAATAGACGCATGCGCAATCAGTAATTTAAATTAAACATCTTCATGTTTTGTGGCGATTTAAAAGTGAAATCCACCTTAAGAGTCAGATCAGAATAATTCTGGTATTTTTAAGTTTCTGGAGTCTGAAAGTGAAATACAAATCCACTGCACTCGGGCGAGCGCTTTGACTGGGTGTGCCTGTCAGGAGCCCCCACTTAAACCTCTTTGACAGGACTTATAATCTTTCTTTTTTTATTTTTGGCAGCTACCGAGCAGAACCCCATTTGATACTGTGGACAGTTTAAAGATGGAATCAGTCCCGATTAAAGAGGAGCTCCCTAAACTTGAACTGGTCCCCATTAGACTGGAGTTCTCTGGACTGTCTTCCCTCCCCATTAAACAGAAGCTCTGTGAGATGCCATCTGACAGCATCAAGTCGGAGGTGTCTGGGATTAAAGCTGAGCGCAATGAATTGGAGATCTCCCAGACAGAAGAACCCCTTCCTGTGAATGAAGAGGTGCTGGAAATGGTGTGTATTACTAAACTGGAACCCCTCCAGAGACATATATAGAACTATGTGTACTCTCTCGTGTTCTTATCATCACCCAAGATGATGGACCCAAATCTCACTTGAACTCCGCTGATTGTAGCTCTAGATCTGTCTATAGATATATATCTGTAGTTTTGACGGTAAAATAACAGAGTTAAGTGATCTTTAACAAAGAACCCATGAACGTGACCACAACACCAGAATGGTGAAAATGTAGTCACAGCAGTTATAAGATTTTTTTTAAAGAATTATGTATGGGTTGGTTATGTATGTCAGACTGACTATAAGATATATCTGTCAGAAGTTCTCTACCAATAAATCTCTAGGCAAACGTATTCGACTGCATTGCTGTGTATACAAACTGTATAGGTATTTTGATCTAAGTGCTTTCAATGTATTTCATGCTAGTAATGTGAAACCATTTTTCTTTTCATTTGTGATCAGCAGGGATGCCCTGACATGTCTCAAAACACAGGGGGGTTGAGCCCCCTTTTAAAATGCTGACTTTGCCCGAGGGTGGCTGAGGTCTCACGGCCCCCACATACTCGATGCTGGTGGGCAGTTGCTATTCATTCATCACATGATTTTTTTTTTTATAATTCACCATAATCCTAACAATCCTAACCAAAACTTCAAAGCACAGGCAACCTCCAAAACCCTTATTTTATTTTATCCCCACGGGATGAATGCAGTACGTCCAGTACTTTCCCAGGCTTCTTGTAGAGTGTAGGTGTAGCGGTTGATCAAACACAACAGGGTGATGATGTGCACATTGCAGAAGTGTCACTGGTGCTTACATTAAAACATTTACAACTCATTCAGTTGGTGGGGTTCATAGATGTTCTTTGCATTCTTCACAAAATGTAAAAAATACAAATTCTCTGCCAAAATGCAAATTGCGCATTTTTCCACCGTATTCTGTTATAAACAGATTTCTAGGATCCCTGGGGATTAACACCTACTTTGAGCAATCGATCAAATCAATCCATTTTTAAATAAGTTGATCTACACAAAGTTTGACATGATTAAAGCATCATTTAGTAATTTAAAAATTACTTCTTTTATTCTATCGACCCTCATTTTTGTACACTGCAGTTTGTTTGTTTTGAACTTCGGCTCCCTGCTGCAGATTATTATTATTATTATTATTATTATTATTATTATTATTTATTTCTTAGCAGACGCCCTAGGGCGACTTACAATCGCAAGTAAATACAAATACATTCAAGTGTTACAATACAAGTCATACAATAAGAGCAAGAAATACAATAATTTTTGTTCAAGTGTGACAAACCACAATTCAATAATACAGAAGATAATAGTGATAGATACATCAGGATATGATTAAGTACAAACTACTACAGGTTAAACACTTGGCAGATTACAATATTCTGAAATACAGGATTAAATGCAGTAAAATAGGGGGCAGATAAGAGCAAAATAAAGCACATTTAAATGAAGGGTGATAGTGTCCCAGGATACAAACAGAGGAGTTCTACAGGTGCTGTTTGAAGAGGTGAGTGTTAAGGAGGCACCGGAATGTGGTCAGGGACTGGGCAGTCCTGACATCTGTAGGAAGGTCGTTCCACCACTGCGGAGCAAGGGTGGAGAAGGAGCGGGCTCGGGAGGCAGGGGACCGTAGCGGGTTGAACCCTATTTCAAAACACAAAAAAATGTTTTTTTTAAGGAGTGTACCATTAACGTCCATTACAAATATAATAGGGTGTTACATACTGTTCTGTGTAAAATGCAGTGTCTGTTGTGGCATTGCAGTTTACACTGAGAAACATCTGCTTCAGAACCGGTACTGTGCCGCCACCGAACCACCTCGAGAGACGGGTCAGTGACAGAATAAAGAGTCTCTGCATTTTACCTGCATTTTACCAGCATTTCCCATTGACACTGAAAGTGACTCAGCATCAGTGCCGCCACAGACACAGTGATTTGCTTCAGTGTAGACATGCCTCAGCATTAGTGCTAATCAGGGTCTGTGATATGAAACCAGCCTTTCATCTTTTTTTTCTTTTTTTTCTGACAGTTACCAAGCAGAACCACGTTTGATGCCTTGGACAATGTGAAGATGGAATCTGTCCCGATTAAAGAGGAGCTCCCTAAACTTGAACTGGTCCCCATTAGACTGGAGTTCACTGGACTGGCTGCCCTCCCCATTAAACAGGAGCTCGGTGAGACGCCCTGTGACAGCATCAAGCCAGTGGTGGAATTAAAGCTGAGCGCAACGAACTGGAGATCTCCCAGACAGAAGAACCAGTTCCTATGAAAGAAGAGGTGCTGGAAATGGTGCGTATTAAAATGGAGCCCCTGAAAGAGGAGGTACTCTTGAAACCAGGGAAGGAAGAATCCGAAGACTTGAAAGCAGCCCCCACTAAGCTGGGTCCGGTACATCTGCGGGAGTGTAGCGTGGTGCTGGAGAGAATCTATGTGAGAAAGCAAGGCTCTGGAGAGGAAGGCTCTCCCAACAGCACGCAAGGAGGTGGACAGGACGACGAGAGCTCACATTCAGAGTGCAGTCCAGCAGGTGAGTGACTGACTAGATGTGACATTGTCATTCTACACTGAGTGATGGCCACAGTGTGACTGAGAGGCTGAGAACAGATAGCAGGGCTCCACATTAGCATCCAGGTTCATTTCACATACTTGTCTACACTGAAGCAAATCACTGTGTCTGTGGCGGCACTGATGCGGAATCACTTTCAGTGTCAATGGGAAATGCTGGGAAATGCAGCGACACTCTCAAGGTGGTTCAGTGGAGGCACAGTGCCGGTGTGAAGCAGATTTTTCTCAGTGTGAACAGACACCACATTTTGTATAGGACAGTATGTAACACCCTATAATGTGTGTAATAGATGTTACTGGTACAGTCCTAAAACTCCCCTTATTTTTTCGTGTTCTGAAATCTGGTCCTGCCCACATCTGCAGCTGATGACACGGGGCTGAAGTTCGAAACCAACTGTCTGACCAGCGTAGGCTAGTATATTGTATATTTTATGTCACAGGTTGGGTAATAAATAGCTTAAATATTTAATTTCACCTCAGAATATAAATGATAAAAACACAAATACTGTTTAAAATACCATATGTTAACAGCATTTCTGCTTTATATTATAAAATAAAGTTTAATTTATTAGAATAAGTTAGAGTTCTGGCTAAAATGGTTTATTCTTTAATTAAAATACTGTAGCCTACTGTTTTATGTGTATGATTACTTGGCACAAAAAGTTTGAAACAAACTATCAGTTTAACTTGTCTAAGCAACATACTGAAATGTGAGTTACCGGTAGACTTTATGTTTTGTGCTCTTGCAGATTTGAAGAACAGAATGTTTTTGTTTTTTAAAAAACGAATCCCTATTTAATGTGTGCAGCATACAGTATATTCTTTTGAAGTGTGACACACCGGCAGCATGTTTTAACACTGCATGATCTGCCTTCTATGTAAATGGAGGTATGCTGCCAAATTGCAGCTGAGCCTGTAATATCGCTGTGTGAATGCCGTACTGAAGGGTCCTTTTTGTAGGTTTACTTTTTTGCTTGATTTTTTTTTTTTTTTTTTTTTTAAGTAGTTTTTTTTACCAATTAATAAAAGCATGTCATGATCAGGACCCATCCTTCAATAAAAGGGCCGTTATGGCAGAACAAGTACACACATGAGGAAATACATCCACTTTGTCAGTCTGTGCATACAGTAAATTGGTAAGCAGAAATCAATATATTTTGGAGGTGATTATTGTGAAGAGTCTGAATCGGGATTCATTTCAAGACGTCATATACACAATTTGGGGGTGGGGCCCTCCTAGGCGGTCACCTTGCTTGCCTTGCCCTAAGGCCGGCTCTGAGAGACAGTGCTTATCTATGTAGCCGGACATGTACAAAAGTATTTAACAGCAGTTAAATGGACATTAACACATACCGTGAAACTTCTATTAAACGGACAGGCATTTATTTACAAAACTCACAAGCAGACCAGCGCCTATTGGAGACTGCCAATTTATTTGAGACCTGGCGATTATATAGACGAGGAAACTTTGGAAAATGAACAAGCAGAAATAAAAATGTGTATTGTTAATATACTGTAATATTGTAAGGGTTTAAAAAGATTAGACAGCCAGGCATGGGTTATATAAATGCGAACAGGCCACTTGAATCAAGCATGGAGGGTTTATTACAGTGAAAAGGGATACAAAACAACCGTGCCAAACTCAATCTTTCTCTTCTTATCTGGACTCCCCTGAACTGACGGTACAGTAAAAACAAGCTCTATATACAAATAAGTAAATTAAAGATATAAACTACTAGCACTTTTGTTTATAAATATAGATCAATGTTGTCTATTAATAAAGATAAGTAATGAAATAATAATAATAGGTCTAATACTGGTAATAATAAGTTCAATCCATCCCAGATATAGAATGCAGGTAGGTTAGCCTTACAGCGCAATAATAATAATAGTTTGTTTTTTCTTATGGCCCCTGGTGGTGATGTCTCCGTTCAGTATATCCAAGTAACCATTTCCATAACCGCTTACTCCTTTACAGGGTCATGGGGAGTAACCATTATGTATTGTGATAACAGCATCTTCCAGATATCATTTCAATTTCCATTTAAATCATGATCTTATGTACACTTTGTATTACTAAACTTTGTACTTCTGCCCTCATATAATGCGTCTTTATTTTACACATTGCAATTGAAGGTAACCTGGCTTCAAAACGATACAATTAAATACTGGTCTTTTTTTATTCTTAATAAAATTACCCTTTTTATTTGTTATAAATGCAATAAATTCAACACAAAGCAACGCGATATGCTGTTCAAAGCAAGAATTATTAAACTTAAACCAGAATGTATATGTTTGATGCCCTCAACACACACACTTCAAGTGGTGCTCCGCAGCCCTTGTGTGCTCACAAAGTCTCCTCGCAATTACCCCAGACCGCTCGTGAACCCACAATGCTATTCATGAGCTACTTGACTAACGACGGTGTTTGGGAAACACATCAGATTTGACACGTTGCTGTTACGATGGTCGAGTTACTTTTGGGAAACGGCACCCTGGATAACTTTCGAGTTAGACCTAATGTCGTTTAAACAATACATTTCTAGCATATTATTCCAACTATCAACATTAATAAGCACAGTCAACATTGATTATTTGAACATTTTCAAAAGTAGTCTTTTTGAAACGAGTAAACACAAGTCTGTTTGCGGATCCTGGAGTAGTCTGTGGACTATGTGGTATCAGTGGTTTTGGTCATGGTCGTGGCAATAATAATGGGTTTTTGTTTCAGAAATGAAAGCTGAAACACATTGAGAGTGGTCCAAGTTTATTGTGTGGTATATTGCAACCAGTAAGTTCCAGTGTGTTTTGCATTGAAGGGATGAATTCGCAACTCCTTAAAGGGAATGTCCGATCCCCCCCCCCCCATTAGGAATTTTTCAACAACAATGGATATTGAATGAAGTCATTACCCAGCCTCCATGTTCGTCTTTCTTTAGGGATTTGACATCTCCAATCTTTGAATGAAGTCATTACCCAGCCTCCATGTTCGTCTTTCTTTAGGGATTTGACATCTCCAATCTTTGAATGAAGTCATTACCCAGCCTCCATGTTCCTCTTTCTTTAGGGATTTGACATCTCCAATCTTTGGCAAAGCAGTAGGTTTTATGTGTTTTTGTTCATCAGTATTTTGTTCTGGAGGTACTGCCTGTATCAATTGCGGGTTCTCGCTTCCCCTCTGTTAACATCACTGTGGAGTTCTCCTTGTTTGTTAATCACTGCTTCCACCAGATCTTAGTTCATAGCAAAGCAGTAATCGGCTTGTTTATCTCTCATTGAGGGAACACAGGGATCTGGACTAAAGGGTGCATTTCAGTGACTGCTAGCAGGCTCACCAATGCACACAGAACAGCAGCTTCTGAAATGAAAAATCAAGTGAAGGATTTATTCTTTGTTAATATTTGAAAACCTTAAATATATATTGCATGACTTTTGCCCCAACCTCCCCATTGAAATATAGGTCTAAGACTTTAATTTAGAATGTATTCTAGACAATATCAGCCTTTAAACAATTTGCACTAATCCACATGAAACCATTTATATGTCGGCTGTTTCCTTGTTTTTACAAACCATCATATTCCCCTCGCCACATGTGTCTATAATTTCACGTGGTCCCGTCCAATTTGCTGCCCAAGGCCACTTTTGTAAAAAGTTTTTAATCATTAGCTTTTCCATAATCTCAGTCTACAAGCCATTAATTAGTTAATGGCTAAAGTAAAACTTGTTTTCTTATTACAATGTCAATGTGTCTTACTTTTAAAATGTTCAGATTACTTTTAATTTTTGTAATATGAATTGCATTTATTCTCATGGATCTTTCTCAATGGAACTGGTAGATAAACATCGTAATGGATCTGCTCCTAAAGACCATCCACAGTAATTTATCAAATTTGGCTAATTGGGTAAAACTTCAATGTAATTTAATGAACATGTCCATAACTACCAGATTGAATTAACAGCCAAGGTCTTTCAGTGTTTATCAAAAGTAAGAAATAAACAATTTAAATGATTCTTACAACAAAATGCTTTATGTGTTAATTAATTCTATGCAAAATCAATCACCAAATTCATGTTATTTTCTTCCTAATCACTTCTAAGTATTCAAAGTATATTATTTAAAAAGTGGGCATTGAAATGAGTGTGTGTGTGTGTCTGTGTGGTGAGAGCCTGTAGTCCCAGAATGCAGCTGGACATCTTTCTCTCCATTCTCACACAGTCCGTACAACACAGCTTGAGATCCCAAACACAGTTCAATTTATTGTATTTATTTGTTTGTCGAAACCAAATTGTACCCAATTATGTAGGTAAAAATCGATGAAACAGTTAAGAGATTTGATTAACATTCCCAGTCCTCTAATTCACTCTCCCTCTAGAAGCTATAGTGTGTGCAATATGAAACTTAATGTTATGTTCTTCTTTAAAAGAGACGGCTATCTCTTACAGCGACCTTTTTGAATAGTCAGAGTTTTCTGGTACTTTTTTTTTTTTTTTTTTCAAAAACAATTCACATACATTTTGAACTTTTATATGTTTCCCATAACATCACTCAAGCATTTTGACACTTGACATTGAAGACTATGACTTTGGCACTGACTGGCACTCAGTTCTCTTTTAAAAGCCCAATCATTTGACAACTGCCTGATCATATTCCTCCCACTTTCACAAAAGCCGTTCCAACAGAAAAGGCTACCTTCCTTCCCTCCTAATAACGTTTAACCTCTGGGCGGGAGGGTGGGAAAGTTAGAGTCCAGCCAACCCTGACCCTGACACCTGTCAAATACCAGACGGACATGGCTGCCTTTTCTAACCTGGATGCCCTGCCGTCTGCTAACCGCTGTCTCTAATTTTATCCTATTGTTGCCCCCTGGGTTTCTGTTAGAAGGCGCACGTTTAACCACCACATTTTCCCTTAAGCCCCATGTCCCCATGTAGCAGCACTAACCCATCTGGCTGCAGTGCAGGGCATAGGGTCAGCAACACCCGCTCTGGCGGTGGTGGTGGTGGCAGTGGCCACACTGCTGCTAGTGGTGACAACAGCCACTCCTCTGCTGCTGCTGGGGCAAACGGCCACTCAGGCACGGGTGCTGTCGGCTCCAGACGCTCCGACAGGCTCACTTTCTCTCCCCGTGGGAACCATAGCTCCGCCCCCTCTGGTTGACATGACTGCCATTCCCCCTTCCTGGGCTGGCGGTAGCTCCTCCCCCTGAGAATGCTGGGCTGAGAGCTCCGCCTCCTTCTCTGGTAACTTGGCTGGCGGTAGCTCCTCCCCTTTAGACTGCTAGGCTGAGAGCTCCTTCTTTCCTGACCAACAGGATGGCAGCTGCCTTCTTCTGCCCCGCCGCCTTTTCCGCCTCTTCTTATTTTACTGGCTAATGGAACAGAAGCCCCTCCTTCCTTCTCGTCTCCTTTCTTTTCAGTGGCGGACGCGACCTGGAAGCCCTTTCGTCTTACCCATCTCTTCACTCTGCTGTCTGCTTTGCACAAACTGTCAAGGCTGGTGTTGTTTCAAAGAATAATTTGTCCTGTTTAGAATTAATAAAACCTGTAATTATACATTTTACTTGTTTTTTTTAGTTATGTTTATTTGAATCAAACTTAGGTGGAATCGCCACTGTTGGTCAAAATTCTCAGGAATCTACAGGAGGGTTCTGTATTTAATCTGGGGTCTACAGGGTTAATATGACATCTATTGGGGAATATGACTTTATTCCGAATCGGCAGGCTTACCCCCCCCCCTGCCAATATACTAGACTTAATATTCAATCACTCTTATTCATTTATTTCTAATACACAGATTTAAAATGATCTTTATTGCTAATCGGCGGGTTTGTCCTCCGATATATTGGAGTTAATAATCAATCACTCTTATTCATTTATTCTATTTTTATACAGCAGATTTGTGAATCAACATATAATCAATGAGTTTATTTCCAATTACTCTCTCATTTACAATCAACAAACAAGGTTATCGTACACACAATTACTCCCAGAAAACTCCTGTAACCTTGACAAGCTTATTGTGCATTCAACTGCTCTCTGGTTTCTCCTGCAACCCAATCTAACAAATGACTCTCTGGGTTCTCTTGCAACCTAGGCTAGCCTTTCCCATTTGCATGTTCAATTACTCTCAACATAGGCAAGCTTTTTTTTTTTTTTTTTATAAACTTAGTCGTTGCCAGTAATTTATTATTTTCTCCCAATTTGGAATGGCCAATTATTTTATTACGCTTGGCTCACCGCTACCACCCCTGCGCTGACTCGGGAGGTTGAAGATGAACACACGCTGTCCTCCGAAGCGTGTGCCGTCAAGCCGACCGCTTTTTTTCACACTGCAGACTCACCATGCAGCCACCCAAGAGCTACAGCGTCGGAGGACAACGCAGCTCTCGGTCAGCTTACAGGCAAGCCCTCAGGCGCCCGGCCAGAATACAGGGGTCACTGGTGCGCGGTGAACCGAGACACCCTGACCGACCTAAGCCCTCCCTCCCCCCGGGCGACGCTCGGCCAATTGTGCGCCGCCCCTTGGAAGCTCCCGTCCTCGATCGGCAAAGGAATAGCCTAGATTCAAACTCGCGACTTGCAGACTATAGAGCGCATCCTGCACTCACGTGGAGCGCCTTTACTGGATGCGCCACTCGGGAACCCCCCAGCATAGGCAAGCTTAACTGTATGTACAGTCCCTCTCAGGAAATTAGCAATAACAACTTGACTCCCTGGTCTTCGCAACCAGAATGGGATCAGGACCATTATACTCTGTATAGTACAGGGTTGCCAGATTTCTACAGTGTTTATAGCCCAAAGTCACTTCAAAACTAGCCTCATTTGTTTTTTTTACTGAAACCAAGCTTATTACCATTAACATGTAGCCCTATCCTTCAATGCTGCTACTGTTTCCCAAAGAAGAAAACAGTTCAATCTTTTAAAGTTATGCCACCAATCTAATTAGGTGATCACATCATTTAAATCAATTAAACATCCACATCAATTAAATACACCTAACAAATTAAAAAAGGCAAGTTGTTGGCTCTTTTTTGCAAACACAAAAGTTAATTGAAAGTATGCCCCATGCATTGAAATAACACATAAAAAAACATTTTTAACCTCTTACCTTCAAACTCCTTGTGTAAGGGCCAGCTGTTATCATCACGCAGGTGTATCTCAAGTCAATTTTAAATGTACAAAGAAAAAAGTATGTACCAAATAAAACATTTTTACTTTTATATATATATATATATATATATATATATATATATATATATATATATATATATATATATATATATATATATATATATATATTAGTTTCAAAAAAGCTCCTCTGAGTCTGCACCATCTTCTGCGTTATTTGCTTCATATATGTCGCCTGTAAACAGTGACAGCATTGCTTTGGATGGCTGAAATTGGTTGCAGCAACACTTATTACGCTGCATATATGCTCTGACCCTAAGAATGTTTTCCAACAATTTCTCTTGCATGCGGGTCCTTAGTTTGGTTTTGATTAGGGCCATTTGTGAAAAAGCACGTTCCACTGATGCATTGCTAAATGGTAGGGCTAAAAGAGATAAGGCAAAAAGACCAAGTTCAGTGAAATCTTTATCACCAGCTGCATCGGAGTGTTTAGCCACTTCAACCCAGAACTCTTTAATTTGGCTGTCTTCAGTGTGCTCCCAGTGTACATTGTTCAAAGCTCGCCATTGCTGTTCGAGTTTGCCAAGATCTCCATTGTAAAGTGGCAAAAATGATAAATTTGCGAGCTGTGGCTTTTTGGAACTGAGTACAACAGTTGGGCTGAGAACGGTAAGTGACTCAAGTTGCTGGATATTAGGAGGCAATCTTTGTTTGATCTCTTTCAGAAACTCGAACATGTAATCTCTGCATCTGCGTTTGATATCCTCTGCTTTCTGAGGTTCGATCTTTGATTCTGACAGTTCTAACTGGAACTTGATCCCGAAGTCCACTGCTGAAAGTGGCAAGCTGTTTCTGTCGGACGTTATGTCAAAATCCATTACAGATGACCATGTTGGAAAATCGTGAGGTTTCATGATTCGTTGGATCAAACTGCGGTAAAATGTCATTAAATCAGCAAGAGGTTTCGCTGGATTGGCACCGTCAAGCTGAAACAGCTTGTTTATTCTGTTGACCTCAGTGACGAGGGGCTGAAAAAAACCCAGATACATTCTGTTTACGCGGTCTGAATGCATCTGGTACAGCAGTTCAGCATTGTAATTCCTTTCAGTGTCCTTTGTAAGCTGAAAGTGCAACTTTAGCTCTTCATACTGAGAAAGCACTCGATCAACACACTGGCTAATTGCAAGCCATCTTGTGTCAGAAAGCTGCAAAATCTTCAGCGGGGCTTCTCCAACATTAATGGTGGCATAGAGATCGCGGTACTTCTTTTGACGCTGAGTGCTGTGGGAAAACCACGAGTACGTCTGTGATACCATGTACTCGATGTTTCGAGGAAGTACGTCCATTGCTTTTGATGCACAGAGCTGCAGTGAATGACAAACACACTTGATGTACACAATTTTTGGATTCACCTCCCTTAACTTTGTTAGTACCGAATTATTTTTCCCACACATTGTATTGCAACCGTCTGTTGCCAGACCAATGCATCTTTCCACTTCGTTTGTTTTCCTTTAAGAATTTGAACAAGGCTGTTGCAATGCTGTGAGAATCACCGGCTGGCAAGCTAACAATCCCGGCAAATGATGTCACGATACGTTCAAGTTTTCTGCTGAAGTACCTGAACACCACACAGAGTTGCTTGTTTGCACTGATGTCTGTGCTTTCATCCACAATTAGAGAGTGTGGCTCTTTGGCGATGTCTTCAAGCATCTCCTGATGAACAATGGGCCCGATGACACATTTTATAAGTGCTGAGCATTTTGTTCTATGAAGACTAATATCCTTCTGTACAACTTCCCTGACTATGCATCCCAAATGATCTACGGTGTGGATGCTGGAAAGGCAAGCAATATGGGCTGCCAGATTCAACTCACATATTTTAATGGAATTGTCAACTTGTTTCTTAAATCCTGTGTCAAATAAGCTTCTTGTATTTGAATAGGGAGCTGCATTTCTAATATGTTTCTCTGTCTTACTGTGAGCTAACAGATCGCTGTGATGTGCTCGCACTTCACATTTACAGTACCTACACGCTGCTTTTGAGTCATCGCCAGGTACACGGCTAATCCATGCTTGTAACCCTTTTTCTTTCTCAGTCTTTGCAGTATTTTTTCAGTATTTAGATTACTTCTTTATTTTTCCTGCTTTTTAGCGGTTTCGATGTTTCTACCCTGTTTCTTAAAATGGCTGCTTTTCACTGTCAATTAACACAATCATTCGTCTCTCACTCCTGTTCACTCGCATGGTCATGCGCAGTGGTGGTTGTGGTCATGCGCAATATGTTATTTTATTGGGAAACAAAGTTTTACATAGTTTGTGTGCACTGCGGCGGGTAGGCTGCAAAAGTTTATACATTTTTAATAAAGTTATTCTTTTTTATATGTATAAAGTAAACTAGCCCAAAAAACCACGAGACCTCTTGAAAGTAGCCCAAAAAGTAGCAACCAGCGACTCCTAAATATTTCCCGCGGCTGTCTTTTTAAAGGAAAACCGCAGACCTGGCAACTCTGGTATAGTATTTCAAACACCCAATCTCTGTCTACTTTACACCACCCCTTAAATCTGTTTTTCGAAAAAGACTAAAAGTTCTAGGCTGACTCTCCTGATCAAACCTTCCGAGATCGGCACAGGGCCCCAGAATCAGAGTGCACAGATTCCTCGTAGAAATGTACAGCTCTGTTACCTCCTACAATCTCCCTATCCTAATCTAGCTGATCGGGCTAGTATTAATAACAGATAGGTACCCATTGCAACCCTTTTTGACAAATAATAAACAATAATCAACAACACCAGAAAAAACAGTATAGTAGGTTACTATTCCTGTGATGAATAAATTAAACTTATACTCACTCATCCTTAGTATTCCTCTAAAGTTCAGTTAAAGAGAGGTTAGAAGGTTCCTTCATGCGTTCAGATGGATGAAATCAAATCAGTTTTGCAGCCTCCCTGGTGCGGACTAGACTACAGTTACCTACACTACCTAACCCAGAAAAGGTCATGAAACGACATAATGAGGAAGGAACATTTGCTGCATTTCTTACTTAAAACCATCTCTGATTTTTCTCTCCTGTTTGTTTTTTCCAGGTTCCAGTCCAGCAGTTAAAGCAAGGACCCAGTTAAGGAATTTAAAAATACTGAGGGGAGAGAAATTAAAAAATACCAGAGGAGAGAAACCGTATCACTGCTCTGACTGTGGAAAGAGTTTCAGGCACTCAGGAGACCTTGTGATACACCAGCGAATTCACACAGGAGAGAAACCCTATCGCTGCTCTGACTGTGGAAAGAGGTTCAAGTCATCAGGACACCGTACAGCACACCAGCGAATTCACACAGGAGAGAAACCGCATTGCTGCTCTGACTGTGGAAAGAGTTTCAGGAACTCAGGAGACCTTTCAAAACACCAACGAATTCACACAGGAGAGAAACCTTATCGCTGTTCTCACTGTGGGAAGAGTTTCAGTCGGTCTGGAAATTTTGAATTGCATAAGCGAACTCACAAAGGAGAGAAACCATATCACTGTTCTGACTGTGGGAAGAGTTTCAGTCGGTCAGAACACCTATTAATACATCAGCGAATACACACTGGAGAGAGACCGTATCACTGCACTGACTGTGGGAAGAGTTTCAGTCGATCAGGACAACTTGTAACACACCAGCGAATTCACACAGGAGAGAAACCATATTACTGCTCTGACTGTGGGAAGAGTTTCAGGGATTCAACAGACCTTGTAAAACACCAGAGAACTCACACAGGAGTAAAGCCATATCACTGCTCCGACTGTGGTAAAAGTTTCAGTCAGTCAGGACAACTTGGAAAACATCAGCGGATTCACACAGGAGAAAAAACGTTTCATTGCTCTGACTGTGGGAAGAGTTTCAGTTCGTTAGCAAACCTTGTTTCACACCAGCGAATTCACTCAGGAGAGAAACCGTATCACTGCTCTAACTGTGGGAAAAGTTTCCGTCACTCAGCATCCTTTGCTGTACACCGGCGCATTCACACAGGAGAGAAACCGTATCACTGCTCTCACTGTGGGAAGAGTTTCGGTCACTTGGCATCCTTTGCTGCACACCAGCGTATTCACACAGGAGAGAAACCATACCGCTGCTCTGACTGTGGAAAGACTT
Organism: Acipenser ruthenus; assembly: GCF_902713425.1. NCBI lineage: Eukaryota > Metazoa > Chordata > Actinopteri > Acipenseriformes > Acipenseridae > Acipenser > Acipenser ruthenus. The sequence goes on from NC_081220.1 coordinate 9,803,839, forward strand.
TCAGACGGTCGGGACACCTTGTTTCACACCGGCGCGTTCACACAGGAGAGAAACCGTACCGCTGCTCTGATTGTGGGAAGAGTTTCAGTCAGTCAAGATCCCTTGTTACACACCAGCAAATTCACACAGGAGAGAAAAAAAAGAAAATGTAAATAATGTTCCCGCATAAAAATAACTTTTATCCATTTTGCTTCCTGGCATTTCAGCACAGCAGTGTGCTGCTGAATAGTGTGGCTGCCCAAGCCGAGGAGACAGTCAGAACAAATCCTTAAATGGAATTTACTAGTGTAACGACCTCGCCCTTAGCACAAAGCCAACCACTATGGAGTGATTACCTCCCTATATTAAATATATCCCATGACAAAAACAAGTTCGACAAACAGCTGTTTAAAGGGGTGATCTCAAATGCAAAAATCCAAGTTAGCAGAAGCAATTAGGCCAATCTTGTCAAGCAAATAGGCACAATTGGAAAGGTGCTGGGGCCCAAGATTCACACAATTCTTGCTTCTAACTTGGCGCCTTTTTTTTTGATCGCTTCGCTCCACTTTATCGCTCCTCTTGAAATGCTCTTTGTATGATTGAAGTGACTGAGACACACACTCACATTGTAATACGAAAGACATAATTTCGGATTGGATCAGAATCTGAGTGCTCATGTTCAACACTGTGTTGTTGTTTTTTTTTTTTTTTTTTTAATAAATAGAGCTATTAAAAAATGATATGTCCAAACTACAAAGTAAAATGCGCAATGCAAATTTAGGACACAGTGTAAATGCTCTTATTGGAAGTCCAGGAATGCTGAATTCAGCTCCATCGATTGCTATGAGCTACAGCTGTATCACAGAGCAGCTCTCCTGGTAAACCCTTTGAAGGAGGAAACAAACTGCTATTGTTAATTATTTTGCATAGAATGGCACAAGGCAGCTGTAATAGAGTAAATGTAGATGCGCTTTTAGACTGTGTGTTGCTGCTAGCCCCACCCTGTGCAAATTCAAAGTGTAAAACCAGATAACACAACGAGCAGGGCACAAGCTAAGCGATGAGCTGTATTTGATTAGGGAAATAAAAGCTGTTTACTTTGACTATCTGCGTCAGTCTGGATTCTTATAGAAATCAAATGTAAGACAACAAATATACTAGAAGTGTCAGGGGTGGAAGTTGCAGGTTGAGATTTTAGAGTCAGTGTTTCCCTGCATGCATCACTGTGAGCAGCTCCTTCCTCCAGACACAGACCCACACTGGAATGTTTAGATGACTGGGTGTGAGGAGCCTTGTGTTAACAATGGGAGAACTGGGCTAACTGGGGAGGTAACTGCTACTGCCTATTTCAATAGTCTTATTACTGTGTTGTTACATTATGGACAGCAGTGGTGCTCTGGCTCCCTCTTGTGGTCACTATTAATATCTGCTGTGTGTCTCTCGGAGGTCAAATTAATTGCTCTTTGTCATTAAAATGCTGTTTTTATCATCAAACTCTTTGGACTACTTTTCTGAGTATGAACACATCTCTTCTGTATGCAGGTTTTTAAATGATGAAAACAAGAAAAAGAATGAAGTAAAGCAAATAGATTATTGTTTACTTCCTCACATTGTTAAGTAATAGCAGCACTAATGTCCCCCACGGTGGGCTCTAAGACTAGATCATTGACCTGGTCTTTCTTTAAATGATCTTTCACGTTGGACACATTCAAATGTCATCACTGTCATTAAACAACATTTTACATTCATACTGAAATTATTTTATTAATATTGCTTACTTAATAAAATAAAAAAAAAATCTTCTAAAAATTATAAAATTCAGGGGCTCCTGAGTGGAGCATTCAGCAAAGGCACTGTGCCGGAGTGCAGGATGTGCCCTATAGCCCGGAGAGCGCTGGTTTGAATCCAGGCTATACCACTGACACAGCCTAATCAAACCCAGCTCTGTGCAGTCCGACTGTAGCAGCTCTGCAGCTGCTCTCAGCCTCAGCCCCTGTGGTTACTGTCTATGAGCCAGAGCAGTCCCTGCAGAGCTGAGGGAGGTTTTTGTACGGACGTGTATCACTGTGTGAATGTGTAGCTATTGCCCTGCTGACAGTAATAATCTCCTGCATCTTCAGGCTGCACTCCACTGATGCTCAGTGTAAACTATGTCCCTGATCCACTGCCACTGAATGGAGCTGGAGTCCCAGAGTGACGGTTAGAAGTAGAATAAATCAGGAGTCAGGTTTCTGCAGGTACCAGTGGATGGAGCTGGTACTAACAAAGCTGCTGGCTGTACAGCGGATAGAGACCGTGTGTCCTGGAGAACAGACTGAGCTGTTGGAGACGGAGTCAGAACAACGTCTGCACTGGACTCTGGAGAAAAAATACAACAAAAAATGATTATAAAATAATAATGCAAGAGTCAAATTAAATAGTGTTGTGTTAGAATACAAACAAAATGTACAGAAGCGGCTAGACAGATCTAATTCAATGAAAAGTTCTGTTTAAAATGAACTCCAGTCAAGCTTTCAGATTTATAAATAACTATTTAATTATCACCTTGAGCAAAGAGCCCCCGTGTCCCCAGCAGTAGAAGCAATGGCATCATTGTACTGTGTGTTTCAGTGACTCTGAAAGGGCTGAGCAGTGACTCATCAATACTGTGTGTCTCAAAGTGTTTGGAGCAGTGAGGCAGGCACCGGTATACAAAGCAGCTTCCTTTCTACAAATCCTGCTGCTGCTGCTGCTGTCACAGATAGAGGAGATCTGAGCCGTGAGTGAGCACCAGTGCAATTGATAGGGTCGGGTTCACTTTGACTGTTTTCTTCTATTTTTCCCCCAGTCAAAGCTCTCAGTATATCACTGATGTCTAATATAACTGATCTGTTTGTCTAAACTGACAGTAATATTTCTGTTTCTGTCATCATTTCAATGCTATTGTGTATTAAAGGGTATGTAGTGCCCTACCCCTAGTGGTATACCTTCCCACGTGCTGCTGCTGCTGCTGTAGAAGTAATGGACCTGTCATTTTTCTTTTCATTGGTCACATTTTGAATGCTTCTTACTGTTATAAATTGGACATCTACTTCACTGTCTTTCACAGGCCTTTTCAAGATGTACCTTGAGCAAGCTGCTAGGAGTGTGTTTTCATTATGTCAATCAGAATGATATTTAACAAGCCAGGGGAAAAGGTATCAAACTCCTTGTGGCAAAGTGGTTGCTGATTATGAACAGGTGCAGAGGTGATGCAGTGCAGGAATAAACGGACGAGATTTGTAATCCAGTATGGAAAAATATACGTTTTATTTTTAGTTATAATCCAGGTCTGGTGACCAAATAATAAGCGATGCGTAAAACACAGAGTACAGTAACAGGGATTGCAGCCCTAAACAATAAACACAGCATCTCTCCCACAATATACAACCACGGTCACCATTCCTGGGTGCGTGCTGTAGTGCTCGTGGTGGGTGATACAGGTTAAAGAGTGACAAATAGTGCAGTGCTGTTCCGGGTTCAGTGCTGGCTCTTACTAACAGCTCCAGAACGTGTTAGCTGTCTATAAACACACAAATAGCAATTATAGACAAGACAAACAAAACAAAAACTCACAATATTCTTAATACACAGTGCACGGGTCCTTCTGGGTCTATTTCAAAACCAAAAACGAAGGAAAAGATTCTCCAGCCCCTTTTATGTGATTATGCATGACTCCTTGGTAAACGATTGCAGCTGATTCTATTGCCTGCAGCTGCTACCTCGTTTACCTTCCAGGTCAATACATTCCCGCACTGGAGTCTCGTCTTTTTCCAGGCTGATTGACTTCCCGACCCAGGGAATGAACTGTCAGGCCAACCCATACAAAGCCTTTCCCTTTCGCTACTTTGTATCCTCACAGGTCAAGAGGGAGATTTACAACCAGAACTCATTATATTTCCATCACACTCGTGTATTGATTTCTTTATTGATTGATTTTGTTTGATGTTTGTGAAAGGGCGCACACAGTGACTGATCACACTCCATTGCCATGGCGATTCCAGCTCACTGAGAAACACATGGCTCTTGTATTGACATGTTGTTTTGAGAAATATTGGAAAAACCAGCTTTCTTTCATTTGGAATGAGACTAAATTAGTGGGGAGTCTGTAAAAATATAGTACATCAGTGAATTAACTAATGAAAACCCATTTAAATGAAAGCCTTTTCTATTGAAGTTTAATTTATTTTCCATTAGTTTGCCCCTGTTTTACACTTATATATTAAAAATAGCCCCACAAATTGATGAAAGTGTTTTTCTAAATGATTCTTACCCTGAGTCTTCCTTGGCACAGCAGCCACTTGTAGCCAAGCAGTGCTCTTATGTTTAAACTCATTTTCAGCTGATGCAGTTTCTTTGCCATTCAGAAAAAAAACTGAAAAAAGTTGATCTTGCAAGCAAAACGAAAAAATAGAATATAGTTTTCTTTGTGTTGAGTTTGTACAAACACAGCTATTTCTCTCTCTTCTCCCTTCTCTCAAACCATTCATCTTAGCCACGGTTGTGATTATGTAGCTTTGTTACACAGTATAAATAATTATTAATTATTAATGGACCCCAGGTTAAGAACCACTGCTCTGGATTAAAGAGCATCATTTTATTACGCTCTCTCTCCCTCTTGTGGTCACAGAGTGTAGTGCAGTTTGTGCTGTTTGGTGTTTTGACGAAACATTGACGAGAGTCCCTGCAATGGGGGAACTGTATGGGTGGTTTCATGGTGTAATGGTTAGCACTCTGAATCTAGCGAGCTGAGTTCAAATCTCGGTGCATTTGTGTTTTATTTGTCTTACAAAAACACTTTATACACTGGTTTTGGTTTAACTAACGAATGCTTTAAACTGGTTTAGTGTCTTTCAAAGTAACTATTATTAGTATTATTATTATTATTATTATTATTATTATTATTATTATTATTATTATTAGTATTTATTTCTTAGCAGACGCCCTTATCCAGGGCAACTTACAATCGTAAGCAAATACATTTCAAGTGTTGCAATACAAGTAATACAATAAGAGCAAGAAATACAATAACTTTTGTTCAAGTGTGACAAACCATAATTCAATAATACAGCAGATAATAGTGATAGTTACATCAGGATATGATTAAATAGTGATAGTTACATCAGGATATGATTAAATACAAAATACTACAGGTTAAACACTTGACAGATTACAGTATTCTGAAGTACAGGATTAAATGCAGATAAGAGCAAAATAAAGCACATTTAAATGAAGGGTGATAGTGTCCCAGGATACAAACAGAGGAGTTCTACAGGTGCTGTTTGAAGAGGTGAGTCTTAAGGAGGCGCCGGAATGTGGTCAGGGACTGGGCAGTCCTGACATCTGTAGGATACACTACTGATACTGCAGATTCCACCCTCGCCCCGCAGTGGAGGAGCGACCTTCCTACAGATGTCAGGACTGCCCAGTCTCTGACCACCTTCTGGCACCTCCTCAAGACACACCTCTTCAGACAGGACCTGTAAAACTCAGCTCTCCCCTTCTGGACAATATAGCACTCTGCCCTTAATGCACTTTAACTTGCACTTATCTGCTCCCGATTTTACTGTATTTAGTCCTGGTATACGGCATACGATGGAGGGCGCAATGCAGTTTTTCAGCCTGGGGAATATTACAAATTAGGAGACTGTGCTTTAAAATACACATGTAGGGCGGGCGTCTCTGTTACAAAGAATTGTCACACTTTGTATTTATCTCCATAATGCGTTGGGACTAAATACGCAGATACATTAAAACTATTTGGAGAATGCGGGCATCGATCCCGCTACTTCTCGCATGCTAAGCGAGCGCTCTACCATTTGAGCTAATACCCCTTGAGCTATGCCAGCGATTCTCATAGGCTACAACGCAACTTGATATGAGCAATTCAGATTGTCGGCAATGTAGTCTGCCAATTGCAAATTCAAAAAATAAATAAATTAACTAAATAGCAAATATTTTGACGAGAGGTATGTTTTCAATTTCTTCAAAAAGTAGTCTCAGCTCGTTGATTCAGTCGCTTTAAAATCCACCTCTGTGTCCCGATGCAGCAGCGCTGTGTGCTGTGGCTAGAGCTTGTTTGACGAAGCAGACAATGCAAAAATGCCAATACTTGTTATTGCATCACATGGCAGACTGAAGGTATGCTTTAACGGCTTGGCTGTCTCAAGTTAGTTTGTATTGTTCAACAGACAGTCAGTATCTTAAAAACAAATAAGCGAAATACTCCGTGTCTGTCTGTATAAGTTTGAAATTTAAATGCGCCGCCCCTGCATGCTCTGCGACGCTCAGCCAATAGGCAGGGACGGGACGTTGAAAATAATTGTGGGAAATGTTGGATCAGGTATAGAAGCAAAGGTATATTTCAAGGTCTTAAAACGACATTTCCCACAATTCCTTCAACAAGTAGTGACTTCAACAAGTAGTCTGTTTACAACAAAAATACAATCTGTGTTAGGAACGCTATTTTAGTCCGATTTAAAAAAGAAATTAAAATGGTATTGAGTGCTGACAAGAGTTTGGTATCAGCTGTTGATTTCACTGAAACAATCTTTATAGTAAAATGAACACATTTATTCCTCTGGTCGTGTATTGTCTCGCTGACTGCTATCCATCTGGAAGTCACCTAAAGGATAAGGCACTGGCCTCCTAAACCAGGGATTATGGTTTCGTCAGTTTTATTTAAAACAGTGTGTGTGTATTTGTTCTTGGTCTGTGATATATGTGGTCTGTGTTTATAGATATTGGCACGTTGCACCAAGTAGTCGTGGCCAAGTGGTTAAGGTGATGGGCTTGAACTCTGTTGGCGTTGTGTCCCTTTTTATGTCTTCGTTGTTAATTCTTAAATGCCTGTTCAGCTTAAAGGTATCAATTATTACTTGCTGTACATTAAATTCGTCCAAACTAGTATTTGCAAACACATTACAAAATTAAATGGTGTGGAATAGAAACAATGAAGGCTTTGACCTCGACGTGATTTGAACACGCAACCTTCTGATCTGGAGTCAGACGCGCTACCGTTGCGCCACGAATTCCTGCCGTAGTGCATGCTTGTTATGCAATGCTAGAGTGCACAGCAAGCATGCCAAACACATGGTAATGCCGACGCTGATACTATTAAAACACTCGGTATCACCAGGGTCATGGGAAACAGCCGACTCAATATTTGTTCGTAGTCAGCAGGGCTATGAAGTTGTCGGAAGTGTGTTTGATTCTCAGCTTAAAAGTAAAGAAAACATAAAACAATGCGATTTGCTTTTATAATGTTTATTATTTGAAACGTGGGCATAAACACAGTTGTACTGGCTGGGAATCGTCTCGGGTCAATTACTTGGAAAGCAGATATGCTGACCAATATATCACCAACGAGGGAAAGCTGGCAGTACTGAGTGACACAGATGACGGATTTTCTCAGCGCGTCTCCTCTGAATGCGCACTGGCACAAAGGGGCTTTGCTCATCTAATGACGTGACAGAATGCAATAATGTATTGGGTTAATTTACCAACAAAAGAAACATAAATAAAAGTGTATGTATTTTTTGTGAATAAACTATCTTGCTTCTACGATGGGACCAGAGACCTTACATCCGCAATCTAATGATCGGCCAAACCCAGAACTACCTTGTCTTGACCAGGGAGTCATATTGTAAAAACAAACTGAAGTGGTTCCACTGGGGATCGAACCCAGGACCTTCTGCGTGTAAAGCAGACGTGATAACCACTACACTATGGAACCTTGTCAGAAAGTGAGTTTTGTGTTTGAAACGCATTGGCAATTATTAACATTACTATGAACAAGTAATATTCTAGAAAGGAAACCGAATCAGACACCATCATGCCGGGAGTAGGGAATTTGTTTTACCCACATATTTGTTAAGACTATACTTTCAGGGATCATTTCTATAGTTTGTTTCTAGTGAAATGCGTTTCTAGTGTCTGGTCTCGCTAACCATAACGAGGAGTTACAGTGTTTTCTTCTGAGCGCGAAGCGGGACTTGAATGCTACTTCACTGTAGCTGTTCTTGATCATTGATGAACATTCCGCTCTCTTTTGGGATCGAGCACCACGTTGGATGTCCTTTTTAAATACAAAATGTAGATGTTTCTTCGAGGCAACAGAGCAATATCTGATTCTGTTCACACTGTATACAGTATTGCAACAAAATTACTTTTTGGTCGTTGTCATATAGCAATTGCTATTGTAAAATGCGTGCATCGTTTATAGTTATAACGATATTGAAATAAATAGTCTTACTTTTGTGGGTTGGCTTCAAACCGTTTCTGTTTTAACACTTGTCATTACATCATTCATGGAGCAACAGTTGGTATGTGCGTAATAAACCCGATCGGGCCTTGATATGACAACCCTAGGCTGTGCTGAAATAAATAATGCGGGTTTCTGCTGTAATGAACGCAGTTTGTCAGGATGGTCGAGTGGTCTTAGGCGCTAGACTTAAGGACTCTGTCTTTCCAAAGAATTCTGTGTTCTGGTCTCCAAGTGGAGGTGTCGGTTCAAATCCTCCTCTGACAGTTCAATTTTATTTATTCTTAAAATGAATAAATGTGTTCATGTTACTATAAAAGATTGTTTCAAGGAAATCAACAGCTGATACCAAACTCTTGTCAGAACGCAATACCATTTTAATTTCCATTTTAATTCAGACTAAAATAGCGTTCCTAACACAGATTGCATTTGGTTGTAAACAGACTACTCGTTGAAGTCAATGAAAAATATTTTGTCCAAACATGCATTTAACTTGTTTTAATATTAAAAATAATATATTAAATTGAATAACATCTCCGTCGGCCACTGGATCGTGGTCTCAGGCTGGGATGCGGACCTTTGAGAACAGTATAAACGATCTATGACTGGAAGTAGCTTACATGAGAAATGCTCTCGTTAAACATGCTAGGATGATCGACTTCGGCATTCTCCAACTGCTGTTTACATTTTCTAACACGTTATGAGTACGAATACAAAGTTGGACACTTTCCTTGTAAGTGGGGGTAAGCACAATTTATTTTCAGATGTAATGTCTTTATTTAAGCTCAATCTAGTCCTGCGTAATGCAAATCACATTACTATATTTTTATATTAGTCAAGGCCTATGTAAAGTGTTCTTAAATTGTTTTAACATTAGCATTGATCAATTTGATGATCCGTTTTCTTTTCTCCCAATACGGTATGCAAAGTATGCAACTTTTCTGCCCACTTTGATCATAGGCAGTTTTATCCCCCCGTTTCGGCTGAAAACCGCATCTGGGAGAAAACTTAAGTGTTTCGAAACGCATTTGTAAAGGCATCAGATTCTATTGTGTTGCCGAGCTGTTGACGTTTCTCATAATACACAGGTTTACTGGGGTGACAAAAAACACAAGTCTTGTCAAGCCGAAATAGCTCAGTTGGGAGAGCGTTAGACTGAAGATCTAAAGGTCCCTGGTTCGATCCCGGGTTTCGGCAAATAGCAAGACTATTTTTGTTTTGTATTATTTTGAACTGAAAAATAGAGCGGGTTTTTTTTTGTTCTGTGTAATTGGAAGAAATAACAACGTATCAGAGTGCCATTTTCTAATGTGATTAAGAAATGCAAAAACATCGTCCCTGGGTGGGCTTGAACCACCAACCTTTCGGTTAACAGCCGAACGCGCTAACCAATTGCGCCACAGAGACCAATCGGCTCCACCGAACCTGAGACCACATCTAAGAAGAAAGCAACACGGCAGAAAAGTCTGTAATCTCAATTAAATGTATGCAACCCAATGCAAGCAAACTTCAAGCCTTTTATATTTATTCCCATGTATGTAGTCTGCCATTTGCAAATTCAATAAATAAATAAATTAATTAAATAGCACAGTTTTCGACAAGAGGTATGTTTTCAGTTTCTTCAAAAAGTAGTCTCAGCTCGTTGATTCAGTCGCTATAAAATCCACCTCTGTTCAGATGCATCAGCGCTGTGTGCTGTGGCTCGAGCTTGTTTGACAAAGCAGGAAATGCAAAAATGCTAAAACCTATTATTCTGGCTGGGGACAGGTAAGTAAGCTGGGCTGAGTTGAGTGGGGGACGGAGGGGGGTGATGCTGGGACGCCAGAATCACCGTCGAGCCCTCTTGAGGTGTCGTGGGCTAGTCGACGAAACACTGAGGATGGAAGGTGCCCACTTGAAAACCCCAGAGATGTACCCTACTTAGCTCAATCCAGACGGTTGTCATGCTGATGCGCTGGGGAGGCCGCACTTTGGTTGATCCCCGGAGCCAGCATCGCAGCCGTTGTGTGTGCTGATGCGCCAGGGAGGCAAAATAAGCTGATCCCTGGAGCCAGCATTACACTTCAGCCATTAACACCAGACAGAAGGATATCTACATCATCATATGGAAGGAAACGTAAATGGATGGAGACACATATGGATCACATTAGTTTACTGTAAAGCTACGTCTTAGTTGGTGCTTATCTTGGCGAGAGCCGAGTTCAAATCAGCATGAAGTTTTAACATCTACTCTCGTGTAATGGAAATCATGAAGATCTGGATACGTCCAGTGACTGCTGTGAATAGTGCAGCTGGCAACAAGGGAAAGACCTTGTGACAGCCTGGAGAGACAGCTGACAGGAGGAAAGAGACCCCATTGGGGCTGGTAAGGGTTAGCTACCCTTTTCGGCAGTATCCAGCTCTGTGTTTACAGGATGCTGGAGACACCCGCCCAAGGCTTCTAAGAAATTAAAGAGTAAAATACCCCTAGAGTCTGCGAGAGCGGGGGCGGAAGATGACTCAACGTTGGACAACACGGTTAACGACTTAGGAACGGAAACGGATATGAGTATGGAGAGTACTTCACAAAAGACTAGTTCAAGATCTGCAGTTAACAAAGACATGTAACTCCAGGTTTGTGTCTGCGGCTGGAGCAAGGCGACAACGGTCAGGGGTTTGAAGATTCATCAAGGGAGAATGAAATGCTTGAGGGAGAAGGGACAAGGGCCTCGCATTGATCAGTACTTCTTACGAAGTCAGTCAAGTCAGTCGAATGAAATCCAGCGACAGGAAGCAAACCACAGTTCGCAGGATATCAGCACCCCTGTCATAGATGTGAGGAGGACTTGCATGGACACAGTTAGTGATGAACCTAATGATCCTTGTGAACCCGGTCAGACAAACCAGCATAAGAGAGAAAAGAACCTCAACGGGCACAAGCCTGGAGTTAAATGGCCAAGAGCTTGTGAGAAAACTGCATGGGACACAGTAAACACAGATCTCTGCGTTGCATTGGAAAGATTAAGTGGAACAGTTGAAAAGAAGCTGGATAAATTTGGGGACATCATCTACGCATATGGAAGTGAGAGGTTTGGAGTTGAAAAAAGGAAGGAAAAAGTACAAACTATTCCTGGAAAGTCTAGACGGCAGCAGGAGATTGAACGCTTAGTTAGAGAAAGGAGACAGCTGAGGAAGCAATGGAGAAGAGCAGAACAAAGTCAGAAGGAGGGACTCAATCTCTTACAAAGGGTCATAAAAGATAAGCTTGCAACATTGCGCAGAGCTGAGCGCCTACGGAAACGCTACAAAAAGAAGGAGCGTGCGAGAGCGAACTTTTATAAAGACCCATTCAAATTTGTAAAGAAGTTATTCACCAGTGAGAAGAATGGCACACTAAAAGCATCTAAGGTTGAGCTGGAGAGATATTTGGAGGAAACACATACAGATTCAAAAAGGCAGGAGCCTATGTCAGTTCCGTCAGACATCCCACCTATCAATCCACCAGAATACCAAATGGAGGACTGTGCACCTAAGTGGAAAGAAATAGAGCAAGCTGTGAAAAAAGCAAGGGCTTCATCATCTCCAGGGCCTAATGGAGTTCCGTACAGAGTGTACAAGAGTGCTTCAGGAGTTCTACGAATTCTGTGGAAATTGATGAAAGTGGCATGGGAAAAACAGGTTGTACCAAGAGCATGGCGCCGAGCAGGTGGAGTCTTTATACCTAAAGAAAAAGATTCTACAAGCATCAGTCAGTTTCGTCACATTTCCCAATTAAACGTAGAAGGCAAGATTTTCTTCAGCATTATTGCTCAGAGATTGTCAGCTTACCTATTAAAGAACTGCTTCATTGACACTTCAATACAAAAAGCGGGCATTCCAGGTTTCCCAGGTTGCTTAGAACACATCAATGTGATCTGGCAACAAATTCAATCAGCTAAAAAGGAGAGGAAGGAGCTCCATGTGACATTCCTGGATTTGGCTAATGCATATGGTTCAGTGCCACATGAACTACTTTGGGCAGCATTTGATTTTTTCAGTGTACCGATGACAATAACAAATTTAGTGAAAGCCTATTTTGGTGATTTGCAATTCAGTTTTTCAACTTCAGAATTCAGCACTACATGGCAATGCCTAGAGGTTGGAATAATGGCAGGATGCACCATTTCTCCACTGGCTTTTACCATGGCAATGGAAGTAATCATTAGGGCATCAAAATGGGTAGTAGGAGGAGAGCGCTTGGCTTCTGGAATGCGACTACCACCAATTCGAGCATACATGGATGACATGACAACCATGACTACAACAGTAGCCTGCACTAATCGATTATTGGGCAAATTAACCAATAACATTGAATGGGCACGAATGCAATTCAAGCCCACTAAATCAAGGAGCATCTCTATAATTAAAGGCAAAGTAGTAGATAAAACATTCTTCATTAATGGTGAGGCAATACCAACAGTGTCTGAGAAGCCAGTGAAGAGTCTTGGGAGATGGTACGACGGGGATCTAAAGGACACAGTTCGTGTGGGAGAAGTTAGACAACAAGCAGTGGAAGGGTTGAAGAGCATAGACAGCTGCGCTCTACCAGGTAAACTAAAACTCTGGTGCTTTCAGTTTGGTCTACTGCCGAGGTTGCTGTGGCCACTGACTGTGTACGAGGTTTCTTTGACAACAGTAGAGAAGCTGGAAGCTTTAATCAGTTCATACATCAGGAAATGGTTGGGAGTTCCACGCTGCCTCAGCAGAGTGGGACTTTATGGTAAAGGAATACTGCAGCTACCAGTCTCTGCTCTAACCGAGGAGTTTAAGTGCGCCAAGGTCAGACTGGAAATGACATTAGTAGAGTCACGCGATAAATGCGTAAGGGAGGCAGCACCTGTGTTGAAAACTGGAAGAAAGTGGGCGGCAAAGAAAGCTGTGGAAGATGCAAAGGCTGCCCTTCGAATTGGTGATATCATGGGGCAAGTTCAGCATGGAAGAGGGGGTCTTGGTTTCAGTTCAACTCCTCCTACATGGCACAAGGCGGCCCCAGCTCAAAGAAGGAAGCTGGTAGTCAACGAGGTGCAAAAGCAGGAGGAGAGGATGAGGTGTATAAAGGCCATTTCCCAGGCCAAACAGGGAGAATGGATGAGATGGGAGAGTGTGGAACAACGCAAGATTGGCTGGAAAGACCTATGGTCAATGGAACAGAGCAGGATCAGTTTCCTCATCAGGTCAACATATGATGTTCTCCCATCACCACAGAACCTAAACCTCTGGGTAGGAGAGGATCCCTCATGTCCTTTGTGTTCATCACCTGCAACATTAAGGCACATTTTGACAGGATGTAAGGTGGCTCTTAGCCAAGGACGGTTTACTTGGCGCCATGACCAGGTGCTGCGATGTTTGTCCTTAGCATTGGAAGACAAGCGTAACATGACCAATAAGTTGCCACCTGTTCCATCAAAACATTACACACAAAAGACAACATTCCTCCGCCCAGGAGAGCAACCACCAAGAAAAGGTGTTAAAACCAATCCTCGCCCAGGACAACTGGAAGCTGCTAGAGACTGGAATATGCTGGCAGATGTTGGTCAACGGCTTATTTTTCCACCTGAGATTGCCACCACTAACCTTCGACCAGATATTGTCTTGTGGTCTGGATCAGCACGCCTTGTTCACCTGGTAGAGTTAACAGTGCCATGGGAGGACGCTGTAGATGAGGCGTATGAGAGGAAGAAACTGCGGTATGCTCAACTAGCCACTGAAGCGGAACAGCGAGGATGGAGAGTTCGGGTTTACCCAGTGGAAGTGGGTTGTCGAGGATTTGTGGCACACTCTACAACCCGGTTTCTCAGAGACGTCGGATTCAGTGGCCAAGAGTTGCGTCGCACAGTGAAGAACTTATCTGAAGCAGCAGAGAGGAGCAGCAACTGGCTGTGGTTGAGACGGAAAGATTCTGGCTGGGGACAGGTAAGTAAGCTGGGCTGAGTTGAGTGGGGGACGGAGGGGGGTGATGCTGGGACGCCAGAATCACCGTTGAGCTCTCTTGAGGTGTCGTGGGCTAGTCGACGAAACACTGAGGATGGAAGGTGCCCACTTGAAAACCCCAGAGATGTACCCTACTTAGCTCAATCCAGACGGTTGTCATGCTGATGCGCTGGGGAGGCCGCACTTTGGTTGATCCCCGGAGCCAGCATCGCAGCCGTTGTGTGTGCTGATGCGCCAGGGAGGCAAAATAAGCTGATCCCTGGAGCCAGCATTACACTTCAGCCATTAACACCAGACAGAAGGATATCTACATCATCATATGGAAGGAAACGTAAATGGATGGAGACACATATGGATCACATTAGTTTACTGTAAAGCTACGTCTTAGTTGGTGCTTATCTTGGCGAGAGCCGAGTTCAAATCAGCATGAAGTTTTAACATCTACTCTCGTGTAATGGAAATCTTGCATCACATGACAGACTTAAGGTATACTTCAACGTCTTGGCTGTCTCAAGTTAGTTGGTATTGTTAATGTAACACCTCGTTGTTGCCCAGTCATTGTATCATATTAATGAAGTAGAGCTTGCCACTTCTCAGCACCGAGCTGACAATGAGTGTTGTTTTCGGGCACCTGCTGGCTGCTAGTGATGACCACTCCAATCTTCAGTCAGGGGGTTGTTGAAGGAAGGGGACACATTTTGAGTGTGCATCTCATACTGGTTTAAATCAATAAGCAAATTTCAAATTGATCATTGATAATGTTGAAACTATTTAAGAACTCTTTCAATAGGACTTGACTAATATAAAAAATATAGTAATGTGATTTGCACTACGCAGGACTTGATTGAGCTTAAATAAAGACATTACATCTGAAAATAACTTGTGCTTACCCCCACTTACAAGGAAAGGGTCAAACTTTGTATTCGTTCTCATAACGTGTTAGAAAATGTAAACAGCAGTTGGAGAATGCTGAAGTCGATCATCCTAGCATGTTAAACGAGAGCATTTCTCATGTAAGCTACTTCCAGTCATAGATCGTTTATACTGTTCTCAATGGTCCGTATCCCAGCCTGAGACCACGATCCAGTGGCCGACGGAGATGTTTTTCAAAGTAATATGTTATTTGGAATATTAAAACAATCAAGTTAATTACATGTTTGGACACACAGTATTTTCCAGTGACTTCAACAAGTAGTCTGTTTACAACAAAAATACAATCTGTGTTAGGAACGCTATTTTAGTCCGATTTAAAAAAGAAATTAAAATGGTATTGAGTGCTGACAAGAGTTTGGTATCAGCTGTTGATTTCATTGAAACAATCTTTATAGTAAAATGAACACATTTATTCCTCTGGTCGTGTATTGTCTCGCTGACTGCTATCCACCTGGAAGTCACCTAAAGGATAAGGCACTGGCCTCCTAAACCAGGGATTATGGTTTCGTCAGTTTTATTTAAAACAGTGTGTGTGTATTTGTTCTTGGTCTGTGATATATGTGGTCTGTGTTTATAGATCTTGGCACGTTGCACCAAGTAGTCGTGGCCAAGTGGTTAAGGTGATGGGCTTGAACTCTGTTGGCGTTGTGTCCCTTTTTATGTCTTCGTTGTTAATTCTTAAATGCCTGTTCAGCTTAAAGGTATCAATTATTACTTGCTGTACATTAAATTCTTCCAAACTAGTATTTGCAAACACATTACAAAATTAAATGGTGTGGAATAGAAACAAAGAAGGCTTTGACCTCAACGTGATTTGAACACGCAACCTTCTGATCTGGAATCAGACGCGCTACCGTTGCGCCACGATTTCCTGCCGTACTGCATGCTTGTTATGCAATGCTAGAGTGCACAGCAAGCATGCCAAACACATGGTAATGCCGACGCTGATACTATTAAAACACTCGGTATCACCAGGGTCATGGGAAACAGCCGACTCAATATTTGTTCGTAGTCAGCAGGGCTATGAAGTTGTCGGAAGTGTGTTTGATTCTCAGCTTAAAAGTAAAGAAAACATAAAACAATGCGATTTGCTTTTATAATGTTTATTATTTGAAACGTGGGCATAAACACAGTTGTACTGGCTGGGAATCGTCTCGGGTCAATTACTTGGAAAGCAGCTATGCTGACCAATATATCACCAACGAGGGAAAGCTGGCAGTACTGAGTGACACAGATGACGGATTTTCTCAGCGCGTCTCCTCTGAATGCGCACTGGCACAAAAGGGCTTTGATCATCTAATGACATGAAATACATGAAAGTCACCGCAAGCCTGCACCTCACCACATCCTTCACACTGTTAAACTGCCTCATTATGAGCAGGCCTCTAATTATGCCTTTCCAATACTTTGAATGTGTTATTGTTCAGTTTAACATGAGAACATCTTGGTAGAACAATCATAATGTCCGCAGGACTTATTTTCCTCGGGTTCTAGTATCAAGTTTTGAGTGTGTGGCCGGTTAGCTCAGTTGGTTAGAGCGTGGTGCTAATAACGCCAAGGTCGCGGGTTCGATCCCCGTACGGGCCACGGCTTTTCTTCTTTAAAGAAACCACAGCATTTGTAATGGTGCCAAAATGAACATTCTTTAACAAAATGAACCGAAGCGATATGAAGTACAACCAGTAATATTTCAGACTTCCTGAGCTTTAAACATGTATTAACAATGAACACATACAATTAATTAAAAACAAAGCTTACGTAGTCGGCAGGATTCGAACCTGCGCGGGGAAACCCCAATGGATTTCTAGTCCATCGCCTTAACCACTCGGCCACGACTACATGCTCGCGCGGTTAGTTGTGAAAATATCCAAAAGAAGTAAATGGCTCCCGCAGTAATGCTGTAGATGGCAGTATAGGCTAACTAATGAACCTAAGTCAAATGTCTTTGCTGAAACTGTCAGATTTGTACAAGGCAAGCACACATGGGAAAAGTAAATACAATATAATTTTTGTTAACGTTCATAATAATGAATACATCTTTATTTCAAAATACGTAGCTATTTAACTGATCTTTTCAAAAAACACCCCCATCCACAAAAACAAAGTAGTTATTTAATTGAACTGAAAAATTGACTTGCTTCAATGCTGTTGCCAGAGCACTCGAGCACGTTCTGGCTAGCGTGAGCGGACTTAGCAGATAACAAGATCTACAAAATATTTCATGCTAATAAAACATACCATAATTATGTTCGTTTTTATTATACATGGCAACTTACAGAGACTAGGGTGTGTGAACTATGCATCAGCTGTAGAGTCACTTACATTTACATCTCACCCGAAAAACGGAGCACAAGGAGGTTAAGTGACTTGCTCAGGGTCACACAATGAGTCAGTGGCTGAGGTGGGATTTGTACCGGGGGACCTCCTGGTTACAAGCCCTTTATCTTTAACCACTGGACCACACAGCCTCCTATAACAAAATCACACCCCAGATGGGACTCGAAACCACAATCCATGGCTTAGAAAGCCAGTGCCTTATCCATTAGGCCACAAGGGCTGACACGAAAAGCACATTTGGTAGTAATAAAGAAAGTGGGAACAATAGTATCGTGGTTTAATACATCATATCCAAGCCATCGTTGGTGGTCAAACACAGCAGAGTGTTACACTGGGAAAGGGCCGTACTTGTCAGTACGTATTTGACATTCATGTGGGAAGATTCAAGATTGTGAAGAAGTTTAAGTATGTTGCGTATTTGCGCAATGGAAACATTACATAATTAGGTTTTTGATTAATGCCACTTTCTTATGGACAGTAATCAAGGTGACGATACAAGACCAGAGCCAATAAAGCAGTTATTTTCCTGTCCTTTCATTACCATATTCTAATGTGCTTGTTCAGAATATGCGTGAATCGTGAAAACGTCTTCCGAATATGTGAACAAAGCCAGTATTCACTTTATTGATCACCATGTGGATTAACCGCTATTGGAACACAGATGATTGTGTTAAAGATGTTAATAGACTTTTAATGTACACGTTTTAGAGCTAAACGTTTGTTGAGACAGTTCAAGCGCTGTAGCAGTGTTTAACTATTTCCTGGATGTTTGCCTTTTGGTCTTACTCTAGAAAAAGTAATAATAATAATAATAAAAAGTAGGCAAAACCATTTTTTGAGAAACCGCATTTGGGAGAAAAACTAACAGTTTGGAAACACATTTGCAAAGGCATTGGATTCTATTGTGGTGTTTCCGAACTGTTGAACGTTTCTCATTACATGCAGGTTTACTGGCTTGACAAAAAGGCGATTGACGAAAAGAATGCTGTCTCGACAGCAAAATCGCATCAAGCTGAAATAGCTCAGTTGGGAGCGCGTTAGACTGTAACGGTCCCTGCTTTGATCCCGAGTTTTTTCAAACAGCACGACTAGGGTTATTTTTTCTTAATTAATTTTTTGAATTAAAAAAACAGCACATTTTTTCTTCAGTGTAATTGGAGGAAATAAAAACGTATTATAGTGCCATTTTCTAATGCGATAAAGAAATGCAAAAAGCATCATCTCTGCGTGGGCTTGAAACACCAAAATTTCGATTAACAGCCGAACGTGCTAAGCGATTATGGTGTTTTATTAGATAACACCCTGGGAGCTCAACAGAACAGTGTGTATGCGTAGAGCTAAAATGGAAACCAAATATATACGATTCAAATGGGAATCGTATTCAGATTTTAAGCACAAATTTGATAGACTTCACAGTGCAAAGGGGGAAGGCAGACAATGCAAATGAGGCAACTGGCTCCTACTTTTTAAATCATACGAGAAACTTGAACCCAATTAAGCTTTTAACCGCCTGCAGTTTGGAATGAGTTTGAAATGTTGTTGTAACACCTCACTGGGCAACAGCAATTGCATTATATGAAAGCTCCTGTTTATTTGTCAGCGGCACAGCTACCGGTGCCACTCAGAGTGGGAGGGAGACGGTCGGCCACTTGCCCATAAAACAGTACTTTCCGGGATCATTTCTATAGTGATTTGCCAGCGAAATGCGTTTATAAAGTGTTTGGACTCGCTATCCACGAGGAAGAGTAAGAGTGTTCGTTTTTGAGCGTGAAGGAGACAGCGAGTGTTGTTTTTTGGCCAACTGCTCCCTGTTATTGATGACCGCTCCAGTGTTCCTTAGGGGGCTGGAGGAAGCGGACAAGTTCTGAGTGGGTATCTTACCAAAAGGTACGCAAGATGAACTACAGTTGCAAAGCACTGCTGCTTTTTCGATGATTGATTAAAACTATCAATCTGACTGAAAACACGGATCACATTAATTGTGATCGGTTTGATACCAATAGGCTTACACGACAGGTATTGTGTATAGACAATGTCATATACACTGAAATGAACACGGACAGTGTTTATTATGGGCTGACTCATTGAAACGTTCGAGAGATCTCGGTGTACTGGACAAATATACTGGATTTTTTCCATGTCGTAATTGTGCCGCCTGTGATAATGCGTTTGAAACTAGAGATAATGTGAGATAATGTCTGTTACTGGCGGGTAGTTTACAAATGTACTCAATTATGTTACAACTTTTGTGTCTACGAAACATATCTGTAACATTTATGTAATGCCTGTGTGGTTTTTTTCATGAAGTTAATTTGCTAACAGACTGTTCTGATTTGTTTCTAACCGTGAAGCGATCGCTCTGTTTGCCGTATATTTTCTGTCTGTAAGAGGAGTGTCCTTGTGATCCCATATAGAATGCGACGAAACAGGTCGCCCTCCTTAATATAAACAGATAAAGAATAAGTTCACGCACACAGCAGGTGATTTACTGTAGCGTCAGACATTGGAGGTACAGCAGTGTACTGCAGTGTTGTGCAAAGTCGTCGGTGTAAGTCAGGATGGCCGAGCGGTCTAAGGCGCTGCGTTCAGGTCGCAGTCTCTCTGGAGGCGTGGGTTCGAATCCCACTTCTGACAAATCTGTTTGTTTATTTATTTCTTAAAACGTCCACCGAATGCTTGGTAATTTGATTTGTTTTTCTTGTTAGTATTCAAATCACAAGGTCGTTAAATGAGAGAAAGTCACCGCAAGCCTGCACCTCACCACATCCTTCACACTGTTAAACTGCCTCATTATGACGAGGCCTCTAATGATGCCTTTCCAATACTTTGAATGTGTTCTTGTTCAGTTTAACATGAGAACATCTTGGTAGAACAATCATAATGTCCGCAGGACTTATTTTCCTCGGGTTCTAGTATCAAGTTTTGAGTGTGTGGCCGGTTAGCTCAGTTGGTTAGCGCGTGGTGCTAATAACGCCAAGGTCGCGGGTTCGATCCCCGTACGGGCCACGGCTTTTCTTCTTTAAAGAAACCACAGCATTTGTAATGGTGCCAAAATGAACATTCTTTAACAAAATGAACTGAAGCGATATGAAGTACAACCAGCAATATTTCAGACTTCCTGAGCTTTAAACATGTATTAACAATGAGCACATACAATCAATTAAAAATAAAGCTTACGTAGTCGGCAGGATTCGAACCTGCGCGGGGAAACCCCAATGGATTTCAAGTCCATCGCCTTAACCACTCGGCCACGACTACATGCTCGCACGGTTAGTTGTGAAAATATCCAAAAGAAGTAAACGGCTCCCGCAGTAATGCTGTAGATGGCAGTATAGGCTAACTAATGAACCCAAGTCAAATGCCTTTGTTGAAACTCTGTCAGATTTGTACAAGGCAAGCACACGTGGGAAAAGTAAATACAATATACTTTCTGTTAACGTTCATAATAATGAATACATCTTTATTTCAAAATACGTAGCTATTTAACTGATCTTTTCAAAACACCCCCATCCACAAAAACAAAGTAGTTATTTATTTCAACTGAAAAACGGACTTGCTTCATGGCTGCTGCAAGAGCACTCGAGAACGTTCTGGCTAGCGTGAGCGGACTAAGCAGATAACAAGATCTACAAAATATCACATGCCAATAAAACTTACCATAATTATGTTCATTTTATTATTATTTATTTAGCAGACGCCTTTATCCGTGGAGACTTACAGAGACTAGGGTGTGTGAACATTGCATCAGCTGTAGAGTCACTTACATTTACATCTCACCCGAAAAACGGAGCACAAGGAGGTTAAGTGACTTGCTCAGGGTCACACAATGAGTCAGTGGCTGAGGTGGGATTTGTACCGGGGGACCTCCTGGTTATAAGCCCTTTATCTTTATCCGCTGGCCACACAGCCTCCTATAACAAAATCACACCCCAGATGGGACTCGAGACCACAATCCATGGTTCAGAAAGCCAGTGCCTTATCCATTAGGCCACAAGGCTGACACGAAAAGCACATTTGGTAGTAATAAAGAAAGTGGGAACAATAGTATTGTGGTTTAATACATCATATGCAAGCCATCGTTGGTGTTCAAACACAGCAGAGTGTTACATTGGGAAAGGGCCGTACTTGTCAGTACGTATTTGACATTCATGTGGGAAGATTTAAGATTGTGAAGAAGTTTAAATATGCTGCGTATTTGCGCATTGGGAACCTTACATAATTAGGTTTTTGATTAATGCCACTTTCTTACAGACAGTAATCAAGGTGACGATACAAGACCAGAGCCAATAAAGCAGTTATTTTCCTGTCCTTTCATTACCATATTCTAATGTGCTTGTTCCAGAATATGCGTGAATCGTGAAAACGTCTTGCGAATATGTGAACAAAGCCAGCATTCACTTTATTGATCACCATGTGGATTAACCGCTATTGGAACACAGATGATTGTGTTAAAGATGTTAATAGACTTTTAATGTACACGCTCCATTTCAAGTTGAAAATAGCCATCAAGGTATTGGACATTGCCGTCAGGTAGTAGGGATTGGCTGAGCTTTATGTCAAAGCTGCCGATAGGCCTCCGCGCAAGCTGTTATTGTATTATTATTGAGGATTATATATTGTTTTACTTTATATATTCCTTCTCGCTTTGCTTCGGCATCGCGTTCTTCGTGGTTTCCCCGTCTTTCCTCTTTTCTTATAATTTATTGTGCTGGGTTTTTGTATTTTATTGTGTATATATATATTTGTTATATATATATTGTATATATTTTGTCTTTCGGACGCGTGTTGCGTTGGCCTTGGCCCACGCGCATTTTGCATCCTCGGTCTAGCTTAGGCTAGACCGTGTGTGTGTGCGTGTAGTCTGCTCTGCAGTGTTCCCACCCGCGGCGCGTTCCCGCCACGTGGTATTGCACTACACCCTCTTACCTTCTGCAGCGTCCAAAAAAAAAAAAAAAAAATTTCCCTTCACTATACAGAGGAAGACAACCACCAACGTGCAAAATCCCCAGCACCTTCAGGTAGGTATTGCACAGCATCAGACGCCGTACCAGCACTTAGCGTCTCCGCTTGGCGGGTCAGCTGACGCTTAGGCGTCCGTGCTAGCGTTCCAAACTCGGTACTCGCGCTTCGGCGCTCGTGCTCCGGCGCTTTTGGTGTCAGCGCTTGTGCGCTTGGTGCAGCGCTTCGGCGCTTTGTGCAGCGCTTCTGCGCTTGGTGCTTAGTGCTTCTGCACTTGGGGCTCAGTGCTCGACTCTCGACGCTCGGTGCACGTTCCATCAACGTTGGTGCTCGGTGCTCGACGCTCGGTGCTCGACGCTCGGTGCTCGATGCTTAGGCGCTCGGTGCTCGGCGCCTCGATGCACACAACCTCGACGCACGCACCTCGGCACTCGACGCTTCGGCGCTCGACGCCTCGACGCGCGCACCCTCGATGTTTGACGCACGCACCTCGGTGCTCAACGCTTTGGCGCTCGACGCACACGCACTTCAGGTGCTTGACGCTGGTGTCCGACGCTTTGGCGTTCGACGCACACACCTCGCGTTTAACGCGACAGTGCTCGACGCACACTCTTGGTGCTTGGCGTCAATACTAGATGCTTCGGCGTTCTACTATGTCTGGGTTCCACCGTTGCTTGACCTGTCAGGCCAAGTTGCCTGCTAGCGACCCTCATGAGGACTGCGTCGCATGCTTGGGGCCGGACCATGCCACATCTGCCCTGGCAGATAGGGCATACTGCCAGCTATGTGCAGGGTTTCAGACACGCACCCTTCGCCAGAGAGCTAGGAAGGCGGTTGGAGGTCGTTCCCCATCCTCGGGCTCGTTCCACACCGTCTCGGCCCCACCATCATCTGTCGTGTCGCTGCCGGCGACGTCTCAGCTCCCTCTGAGCCCATCTTCCCAGCTTACAGCTGGTCAGAGGTCTCCAATTAGACGTGCTCGGGAACGTTCCCGCAGTCCCTCCTCTCGCGGGGCTCGCCCCCGTCGGGAGTCTCGATCCAGATCTCGATCGCCTCGCCGGAGAAGGGGTAGGCGCTATCAGGACACATCTGGGGTGGCTGAGCTCACCTCCAAGATGTCGCAGTTTATGGAGCTCATGATGGGACAATAATCCTTCCTCATGACCCTAGCGAATGTGGCGCCTCGGGCCCCAGAGATGGTAACCGGACCCAGCGCTAGTCAGCCGATGGTTCCTCCACCAGTGCCCCAGGAAGTAGAGTGGGACACCGATGCTGTCTCAAGGGACGCATCTGACACAGACCCGCTCTTTGAAGACACTGAGGTGGCATCCCAGCACTCTGGGCAGGACGACCCTGAAATGCTGGATACTAATGACCCTATCTGGTCAGTGGTGGAGATGGCAGACCGTCACTTGGGCGTGGACTGGCCTGCGTTAGAGCCAACACGGCGCTCTCTATTTGAGTTGCCATCGGCTCCGCCCCTTCAGTCCAGGATGCTCCCGGCATTCCCGGATTTTATTAAGGAGGTGCAGTCCACCTGGGGAGCTCCGGCCTCCGCCCCTGCGACTTCTCGCAAGGCTTCGGCTTTCACCATGCACGGGGCGAGCGAAGCTGGGTTAGCGTCTTTTCCACCAGTGGGCGCCGCGTTCACCGTGCTAGTAAAGGCGGCGACATTATCGGGGCTGGCTAAGGACCCTTCCTGCCCTAACAGGCAGTGTAGGACTACGGAGGCCCACCTAAAAAAGGGTTATGCCGCGGCTACAGAGGCAGTTAGACTGTCTAACGTGGCCAGCCTCCTGACAGTCTACCAGGCGGCGCTGATTCGCGACCTGCCTGAGTCCCCATCCGTCGGACTTAGAACCGAGCTGGGTGCAGTTGCGCAGCTTTTGGTTAAGCTGGCTCATATGAATGCGCGAGCACAGGGCAGGAGCATTGCTTCCCTTGTGGTGGCAAGGAGGCAGCTCTGGCTCTCTCAGGCCAGGGTACAGGAGCCTGATAAGGCCCCGTTGCTAGATGCTCCTATATCCCCGGGGCACACATTTGGCCCAGCGGTGGAGGAGATGCTGCAACGCTCCGTCAAGGCACGTGAGGCGTCGCAGCAGTTGGCTAAGATGTGGCCAAGCAAGCCTTTCCAGCCAAGGCGGCCGCAGGAGCGCCAATGGCGCAGGGCGCCGCCGCAGCAGCAAGCGCACCCACAGTGCAGTAAAACCGTCCCTTTGGGGGTTTAAGCACGCAGCCAACCCGCGTTTGCAAGACCGCAGCGTGGAGGGTGGCGCCCCAGAGGAGGTAGCAGACCACGCCCTCGTGGCTCTGGCCAGGCCCCTCGTGAGCGAGCGCAGCCTAAGCAGCCCTGAGAAACCCCAGCAGCCGTTAACCCACCCCTAAACTGTTCCACAGCTCCTGTTCTGGCAACAATGCACCAACGACATCTGGGTGCGCAAAACTATACTCACCGGGTACACCCTTCAATTCCGGTTAAACCCCCCCCCCCCTTCAGGGGAGTGGTGGTAACTGCCGTGAAGGACTCGGTTCAGTCCTCAGCTCTAAATGCAGAAATACAGGCATTGCTCAAGAAGCGTGCCATTCAACTAGTAGACCCTGCTCTGACCGACCAGGGGTTCTACTCCAAGTACTTCCTAGTGCCAAAAAAGGACGGCGGGCTCTGCCCTATTTTAGATCTGCGACTACTGAACAAATACCTATGGGTGTTGTCGTTCAAGATGCTTACGCACAGGCACATTGTCCAGTCTGTCCGGCAAGGTAGACCTCACAGATGCATACTTTCACGTTCCCATCTGTCCGGGTCACAGGAAGTACCTACGTTTCGCATTTCAGAGCAGGGTCTACGAGTTTTGTGTCCTGCCATTCGGCCTGTCTCTAGCTCCTCTAACCTTTTCGAAGTGTATGGACGCCATTTTAGCCCCCTTGCGGGCTCAAGGTATCCGACTGCTGAACTATCTGGACGACTGGCTCGTCTGCGCGCAGTCAAAGGAGCAGTTGGCACAGCACACAGTGATGGTTACAGACCATCTTCAGCAGCTAGGTCTGAAGGTCAATTCAGAAAAGAGCCGCCTTGTGCCGGGCCAACAGACCGAATTCTTGGGTCTGCATCTGGACTCTGTGTCCATGGAAGCGACCCTGTCGACACAAAGAGTTGCCTCACTGGAGCGGTGTCTCACCCTATTCAGGTTGAGAGAAACAGTCAGCATGGAGCTGTGTCAGCGCATGCTGGGGTTGATGGCTGCCGCCTCGCAAGCCCTTCCTTTGGGCTTACTACACCAGAGACCTCTGCAGGCCTGGTTCAATGCCTTCGCGTTGCATCCGCGGAGAGACAAACACCGCAGGTTGAGGGTATCCCGAACCTGCTGGGAAGCACTGCGCTGGTGGAAAGTTCCGTCGAACATCCGCCAGGGCATATGCTTGGGTCCCATCTTCCGAAGGGAGGTTATTACGACCGACGCTTCCAACCAGGGTTGTTGAGCAGTCTGGAACGGGTCGGGGACTCGCGGAGTGTGGTCAGGACCCTGGAGGTCGGCCCACATCAATACTTTGGAACTTCTTGCCAGTGCTTCTAGGCAAGCACGTGTTAGTGCGGTCAGACAACACCACGGTAGTGGCGTATATCAACCGCCAGGGCGGCTTGCGGTCCCCCGGTCTTCACCGGATGGTAACACGGCTGTTGCTTTGGGCTCAACCACGTTTAGCCTCTCTACGGGCGGTTCACCTACCGGGCAGAGTCAATTACGCAGCGGATCTCCTGTCCAGAGGAGGTCCTCTTGCAGGCGAATGGCGTCTTCACCCTGAAACATTAGGCTACTATTAACTTTTCTAAGCAAGCATTCTTGGTGCTGCAAGAATAGCTCCCAAAACAGAATGGAGAGTACAGTACGGTATGTGACATAGACCGAGCTGGCAAATACAAAACAACTGTCTGGAGAAGGAGCGGGCTCTGGAGGCAGGGGAGCGTAGCGGAGGTAGAGCCAGTCTTCTAGTGCAGGTGGAGTGGAGAGGTCGAGTGGGGGTGTAGGGAGAGATGAGGGTCTGGAGGTAGCTGGGTGCAGTCTGGTCAAGGCATCTGTAGGCTAGTACAAGAGTCTTGAACTGGATGCGAGTGGTGATCGGGAGCCAGTGGAGCGAGCGGAGTAGTGGACTAGCGTGGGCGAAGCGAGGCAGAGAGAACACCAGGCGGGCAGCAGAGTTCTGGATGAGCTGGAGCGGACGGGTGGCGGACGCAGGGAGGCCAGCCAGGAGGGAGTTGCAGTAGTCTAGGCGGGAGAGTACCAGGGCCTGGACCAGGAGCTGGGTAGCATAGTTGGTGAGGAAGGGTCGGATTCTTCGGATGTTGCTGAGGAAGAATCGTCAAATGCGTGCCACAGTGGAGATGTGCTGGGAATAAGAGAGGCAGGGGTCCAGGGTGACTCCAAGGTTCTTAGCTGAGGAAGAGTGTGGTAGATTCCAGAGGAATAGAGATAGAGAGATCAGAGGAGGGGGAGGAGGAGGGAAAGAAAAGGAGGTCAGATTTAGAGAGGTTGAGTTTGAGGTGATGCAAGTGCATCCAGGAGGAAATAGCAGACAGACAGGTAGAGATACGGGAGGAGATGGTGGAGTCAGAGGTGGGGAAGGAGAGGAAAATCTGAGCATCATCAGCATAGAAATGGTATGAGAAACCATAGGATGCGATGAGGGGGCCCAGGGAGCGGGTGTAGAGAGAGAACAGGAGAGGACCCAAGACTGACCCTTGGGGGACTCTAGTTAAGAGAGGGTGAGGTGTGGAGGTTGCTCCACGCCAGGTTACCTGGTAAGTGCGGTTGGAGAGGTAGGAGGAGAACCAGACCAGAGCAGTGCCAGAGATCCCCAGGTCAGCAAGAGATGATAGTAGAATAGAGTGATCAACAGTGTCAAAGGCAGCAGAGAGGTCGAGGAGAATTAGGACAGAGGAGAGAGAGGCAGCTCGGGCACATTTAAGTGAGTTGGTGAAAGACAGGAGGGCGGTTTCAGTGGAGTGAGCAGAGCGGAAGCCAGATTGGAGAGGGTCAAGCAGAGAGTGGTTGGACAGGAAAGCAGAGAGCTGGCGGTGTACAGTCCGCTCGAGGGTTTTGGAGAGGAAGGGTAGGAGGGAGACAGGACGGTAGCTCTGGATGGAGGTGGGGTCGAGGGTAGGTTTTTTGAGGAGGGGAGTGATCGAGGCTTTTTTGAAGGCAGAGGGGAAGATACCAGAAACTAGAGATGTGTTGAGGAGGGAGGAGATGAAGGGGAGTAGAGCAGGAGCAGCAGCTTGAAAGAGGTGAGTGGGGAGGGGGTCCAAGGCACACGTGGTGGGTTTGTGACCCTGGAGCAGGGAGGAGAGGTCAGAGTCTGAGAGGGGCAAGAAGGTGGAGAAGGAGGGTGAGTTAGTAGGGGTTGCAGTGGGTGTAGGAGTTGGAGCGGGAGGGGGTGCGGGGGAGGGAGAGGTGTTAAAGAGTTTGCGGATATCTGAGATTTTAGAAGAGAAGAAGGAGGCAAAGTCATCAGGGGAGATAGAGGAGGGAGGAGGAAGGGGGGGAGGGTTTAGGAGGGAGGAGAAAGTAGAGAATAGTTTACGTGGGTTGTTAGTGGAGGCTTGGATTACAGATTGGAAATAAGCACATTTAGCAGAGGAGAGAGTAGAGGAGAAGGAGGAGAGGAGAGTGCGGTAAAGGTCTAGGGCAGCAGGGAGGTTACGGCGAGAGGTGACAGTGGGGGTAGGAGGAGCAGGGAGAGGGGGGAGAGACAGAGAAAAAGAGATGAAATAGTGATCATAGAGGTCCAGGGGGTGACAGAGAGGGTGGAGGGGCAGCAGGCCCTGGAGAAGGTGAGGTCCAGTTGACGGCCAGCTTTGTGGGTAGGAGGGGACGGAGAGAGACAGAAGTCGAAGGAGTGCAGGAGAGGGAGGAATCCAGCAGAGTGGCTGGGGTTGGAGAGATGGATGTTGAAGTCACCCAACAGGACAGTCGGGGTAGACAGAGAGGGGAGGGAGGAGAGTAGATAGTCGAGTTCATCCAGAAAGTGAGTGAGAGGCCCAGGGGGGCGGTACAGAACAACGAGCAGGAGTTGACAGGGAAAGGTTAGTTGGACTGCATGAAATTCAAAGGTATTGACAGAGAGCGAGATGAGATCGGAGGGGACAGAAAAGAGTAAGGAGGGAGAGAGGAGAAGACCCGTCCCACCTCCCCGTCCAGTGAGACGCGGGGTATGGGTCAGGACGTAGAGAGAGGACAGGGCAGCAGGAGTAACAGTGTTATCAGGGGACAACCAGGTTTCAGTGAGAGCAAGGAAATCGAGCGAGAGGTGGGAGGCAAAGGCAGATATGAAATCAGCTTTGTTAGCAGAAGAGTGACAGTTCCAGAGTGCACCAGAGAGTGTGCGAGAGGGGGGGAGAGGCAGAGAAATGAGGTTAGAGGGGTTGGAGGAGCAGCAGCGGAGGGAGGGCAGAGGACGAGAGGACAGAACAGGGATGTGAGAGACAGTCATAGCAGGGCAAGCAGGACAAAAGGCACAGTAGGAGCAGTAGGGTGGAGGGTACAGACCTGACGAGTAGATAGCTTCTTCTAGAGCCCAGTTAGGTTTGGATCTATTGGAATAGCGTCTCAGCGCAGGCCTCCCCTTGCTGGACTCCCACAGCTAGACTCCCGGCTCTTTTGTTGAGGCTCTTCTGTTGGCTGGCGCAGAAATAGGCTGCTTAATATAAAAAGAACAACTGCGTGGAAACCAATCAGATAGCAAATCAACTTCTGTACAATTAAACCACTCACCTGGTACTAATCACACACCAACTCAGCTAATTCAAACACCACCTTACAAAGTTACCAAATGTAGTTAATTAAAAATTACTTGAAGCAGGAACTTGCCTATCTGCCTCAGTCCCTGGTTCCTGTAGACTGACCACTATTATATGCCAACCCTTAAATGGGTTCCACCTCACTTTGCAAGGGGACTGGCACAACTGCTAACTGCTCTATTGACAATACTTTTACACACTTCAAAGGGGATCACACCACTACAGGAGACTGTGTGGAGACCAATCCAAATGCAAACAACTCTCTTCAAGTTAATAAACCACCCTCCCTGATAATTACAAATTGCAAATCACCTTATTATTCAAATAACCACACTACCTGGTTTAAAATCACATACACACACTCCTCCCTAAATTGAAACACCAACTAATAATGATACTTAAATTGATAATTAAAAATTAGTAGGAGCAGGACCAATTACCTATCTTGCCTCAGACACTGGTTACCTGTAGACTCCCACAGCTAGACTCCCGGCTCTTTTGTTGAGGCTCTTCTGTTGGCAGGCGCTTCTGGCTGGCGCAGAAATAGGCTGCTTAATATATAAAGAACAACTGCGTGGAAACCAATCAGATAGCAAATCAACTTCTATACAATTAAACCACTCACCTGGTACTAATCACACACCACTTTACAAAGTTACCAAATGTAGTTAATTAAAAATTACTTGAAGCAGGAACTTGCCTATCTGCCTCAGTCCCTGGTTCCTGTAGACTGACCACTATTATATGCCCACCCTTAAATAGAGTTATATTTAAGAGCAAGTAGTAACTGCAGTAGAGTATTTAATTATGGATGGACCAAACTTGCAGGTCGCCACTGTCACATTTTCCAGGAAATCACGGCTAATACTGAGAAAGAAAACAGATGAGAACCTAACAGAAAACTAGTGAAAAACACTGCATTGATTACCTGAACGGGTCAAATGTAGACTACTGAATTGCTGAATTGTTGGGGGAGAGTGGCGCATCCAGCTGAGGCGCTTCATCTGAAATGCAGGGTGTGCCCTATAGCCTGGAGATCGCTGTTTCCAATCCAGACTATGCCATCGCCGACAGGAACGCCGAGGGGGCGGCACACAGTTTGCCGAGTGCTACACGGGTTGGGAGGGCTTAGGTCAGCTTGGTAATCATTGTCTCAACAAGCTCCAGCGACTCCTGTGGCGAACGGTCGCCTGCGAGTTGTGGGCGGAACTGCGTTTCCTCCAACACCGCTACAGCCAGGTGCGGTTGTCTTTGCTGTTGCTGTGTGACAAGAGGAGGGTGGCTGACGGCATTTGTTTCAGAGGATGCGCATGATGAGTCTTCGTTCTCCCGAGTCGATACGGGAAGTTGCAGCAGCGCCATAAACAAACAATTGGATATTCCAAATTGGGAGCTTTTTTTAAAAAAATATTACAACAAAAAAAATAAATAGTTAAGCTTCAAAAAATCTATTTTTGACTGAACGAGTTAAGTGTGTACGGTATCCTGACAACACAACACGTTGAAAACACAGAAAAGACGCTGAGAAAAAAAAAAAAGTTTCCTATTTCCTGTTTAACTAAGAAAATACAATAAATAAAGATTATTCTCTTACTTGTCTTCCTGCCATATCCCCTCGTTTTTTCATTTTTTCGTTTTTTTTCTGTTTGTTGTTGGGCTGCCATCTTGGTAAGAGCTTGTCAATTGTCGCATGTGAACACATTCCCTACCAAAATGTCCAGTACAGTACAGTACCGTGCTGTTAGATTAGACTGGACTGTATTGAATTAGCTGGCTCTCAGATCCCCAGTACAGTACAGTGCTGTTAGATTAGACTGGACTGTATTGAATTAGCTGGCTCTCAGATCCCCAGTACAGAAGCGTGCTGTTAGATTAGACTGGACTGTATTGAACTAGCTGGCACTCAGATCACCAGTACAGTACTGTGCTGTTAGATTAGACTGGACTGTATTGAATTAGCTGGCTCTCAGATCCCCAGTACAGTACCGTGCTGTTAGATTAGACTGGACTGTATTGAATTAGCTGGCTCTCAGATCCCCAGTACAGAAGCGTGCTGTTAGATTAGACTGGACTGTATTGAACTAGCTGGCACTCAGATCACCAGTACAGTACTGTGCTGTTAGATTAGACTGGACTGTATTGAATTAGCTGGCTCTCATATCTCCAGTATAGTACAGTGCTGTTAGATTAGACTGGAATGTATTGAATTAGCTGGCTCTCAGATCCCCAGTATAGTACAGTGCTGTTAGATTAGACTGGACTGTATTGAATTAGCTGGCTCTCATATCTCCAGTACAGTACAGGGCTGTTAGATTAGACTGGACTGTATTGAATTAGCTGGCTCTCAGATCCCCAGTACAGTACAGTGCTGTTAGATTAGACTGGACTGTATTGAATTAGCTGGCTCTCATATCTCCAGTACAGTACCGTGCTGTTAGATTAGACTGGACTGTATTGAATTTGCTGGCTCTCAGATCCCCAGTACAGTACAGTGCTGTTTTTAAAATCCATAAAATGTTGTAAATCTTAAATTCCTGAGAAATAACACTTATGAAAATGAATGAACAAAATAAACAAATAAAAATACATAAATGAAAAAAATCAATACACAACTTTATAAACAAATTCCTAAAATTACACAAATTCAGTCAATCCAACACCTTTAAAAAAAAAAAAGTACAAAGTAACACGGAACAGTCCATTATATTTAGTATAGGGGGTGATTGGTCTAAGGCTATTGTGCATATTATTATTATTATTATTATGATTATTATTATTATTATTATTATTATTATTATTATTATTATTATTATTATTATTATTATTATTATTATAGTATTATTACTAGTCCAAACTCCCTCACCCCTCTCTTTGACTGCACCTAAATGGACCAGTCCCTTAAAAAAAAGAAAAAAGTCATTTTCCACTGAAATTAAATAAAATACACGCAATTTCAAACTAAAAAGAAAACAGTTTCAAATTGTAACACCTGAAACACATTTTGTGTGTATATATATATATATATATATATATATATATATATATATATATATATATATATATATATAATCTTTAAACATCTTAAAACAGTTGCAGAATATTTTGTAGGGATTTTCATAGCAATTAAGAAAGTCAAAGAGAGAGAGAGAGACATAACTGGGAAAAAAATGGCAAAATACTTTAAAAGAAGTGTAATTTGTAATTCATTATGAACAGAGCTGCACAGAGCAGGTCTATAGGAAACTCAACACTGCAGAACTGCACAGAGCAGGTCTATAGGAAACTCAACACTGCAGAGCTGCACAGAGCAGGTCTATAGGAAACTCAACACTGCAGAGCTGCACAGAGCAGGTCTATAGGAAACTCAACACTGCAGAGCTGCACAGAGCAGGTCTATAGGAAACTCAACACTGCAGAGCTGCAAAGAGCAGGTTAAAAGGAAAGAGAGATCAACACTGCAGAGCTGTACAGAGCGAGTCTATAGGAAAGACAAAAATTCTTTTTTTTATATAACTTTTTAGATTATTTCCTTTTAAAACAGTGCTTTCCCTGGGTCTCTCTCAAACACTTTCAATGAGACTCCCTATCGCACAGGAGTTTCAGTAAGACTCCCTATTACAGAGCAGTTTCAATAGAACTCCCTATTGCACAACTGTTTTAATGAGACTCCCTATCACACAGCAGTTTCAATGAGACTGCCAATTGCACAGCAGTTTCAATAAGACTCCCTATCACACAGCAGTTTCAATAAGACTCCCTATTGCACAGCAGTTTCAATAAGACTCCCTATTGCACAGCAGTTTCAATGAGACTCCCTATCACACAGCAGTTTCAATAAGACTCCCTATCACACAGCAGTTTCAATAAGACTCCCTATCACACAGCAGTTTCAATAAGACTCCCTATCGCACAGCAGTTTCAATAAGACTCCCTATCACACAGCAGTTTCAATAAGACTCCCTATCACACAGCAGTTTCAATAAGACTGCCTATCGCACAGCAGTTTCAATAAGACTCCCTATCACACAGCAGTTTCAATAAGACTGCCTATCGCACAGCAGTTTCAATAAGACTCCCTATTGCACAGCAGTTTCAATGAGACTGCCAATTGCACAGCAGTTTCAATAAGACTCCCTATCACACAGCAGTTTCAATAAGACTCCCTATCGCACAGCAGTTTCAATGAGACTCCCTTTTGCACAGCAGTTTCAATAAGACTTCCTATCACACAGCAATTTCAGTGAGACTCACTATCACACAGCAGTTTCAATGAGACTCCCTATTGCACAGTGTAGGAAACTCAACACTGCAGAGCTGCACAGAGCAGGTTAAAAGGAAAGAGAGATCAACACTGCAGAGCTGCACAGAGCAGGTCTATAGGAAACTCAACACTGCAGAGCTGTACAGAGCAGGTTAAAAGGAAAGAGAGATCAACACTGCAGAGCTGTACAGAGCGAGTCTATAGGAAAGACAAAATTTCATTTTTTTTATATAACTTTTTAGATTATTTCCTTTTAAAACAGTGCTTTCCCTGGGTCTCTCTCAAACACTTTCAATGAGACTCCCTATAGCACAGGAGTTTCAGTAAGACTCCCTATTACAGAGCAGTTTCAATAGAACTCCCTATTGCACAACTGTTTTAATGAGACTCCCTATCACACAGCAGTTTTAATGAGACTCCCTATCGCACAGGAGTTTCAGTAAGACTCCCTATCACACAGCAGTTTCAATGAGACTCCCTATTGCACAGCAGTTTCAATAAGACTCCCTATCACACAGCAGTTTCAATGAGACTCCCTATTGCACAGCAGTTTCAATAAGACTCCCTATCACACAGCAGTTTCAATGAGACTCCCTATTGCACAGCAGTTTCAATAAGACTCCCTATTGCAAAGCAGTTTCAATAAGACTCCCTATCACACAGCAGTTTCAATAAGACTCCCTATCACACAGCAGTTTCAATAAGACTCCCTATCACACAGCAGTTTCAATAAGACTCCCTATCACACAGCAGTTTCAATAAGACTCCCTATCACACAGCAGTTTCAATAAGACTCCCTATTGCACAGCAGTTTCAATAAGACTCCCTATTGCACAGCAGTTTCAATAAGACTCCCTATCACACAGCAGTTTCAATGAGACTCCCTATCACACAGCAGTTTCAATGAGACTCCCTATCACACAAC
The DNA here is from genome assembly GCF_902713425.1 of Acipenser ruthenus. Taxonomy (NCBI): domain Eukaryota; kingdom Metazoa; phylum Chordata; class Actinopteri; order Acipenseriformes; family Acipenseridae; genus Acipenser; species Acipenser ruthenus. The sequence goes on from NC_081220.1 coordinate 9,838,259, forward strand.
AGTTTCAATAAGACTCCCTATCACACAACACTTTCAATGAGACTCCCTATTGCACAGCAGTTTCAATAAGACTCCCTATTGCACACCAGTTTAAATAAGACTCATTATCACACAGCAGTTTTAATAAGACTCATTATCGCACAGTAGTTTCAATGAGACTCATTATCGCACAGCAGTTTCAGAGCAGAGCTGGTCTATAGGAAACTCAAAACTGCAGAGCAGTAATTGAATCGTAATATCTTTTCAATATAGACTTTAAGGGGAAATTCACACATGCTCTTCACATGGTTTCAGGAAAAAGAAAGTGAAGGGTGAGAGAGGGTGAGAGTGAGGGAGAGAGAGAGGAGAAAGAGGGACGCGTCTGGACAAACGCCTCTGGATTTCCCGTTTGCTTCTTTCAAACAATCCAACTTGTAACAACAAATAGTGGAGTCTTTGTTTTCATATTTCTCCCAGTAGTCTTGCTCTTTAACTTTCGTCAATGTGGACTCAGCTTCGTAACTTTTGGTTTGACTTTTATCTGGACTGATGTAACTGTTGTCTTGCTGTTGTCCTTTCTTTCCATCCAAGCCTTTAGATTTGTCCGAATTCCCCCCGCTTGCCTTGCCCGATTTGGGGAACCACCATCTCGTTCTGGTGCTGAAGGTGTAAGTGACGCGGGCTCTCGGATAGTAAGGCAGCATGGGGCAGGGAGCGAAATCGATTTCTCTCAAGAACCTCAAATCTAGACCTTTCCTCTCCTCGGGACCGGCGCAGAGGAGCTCGGAGCTGGAGATCCGGACCTGACGGAACCATTCCCAGAGAGGGCGGGCCTGGCAGGAGCAGCTCCAGGGGTTTCCGTTGAGTCTGAGGAACTGCAGGGACGAGAGATCGGAGAGGGCCGAAGCAGGGAGGTCTGTTAGGGCGTTGTTGAAGATGAACAGGGTGGTGAGGTGACCCAGGTCTCTGAAGGCTTTGCGGTTGACCTGTCGCACTCGGTTCTCGTGGAGGAGGAGCCTGTCCAGGTTGACCAGCCCTCTGAAGACATTTTCGGACAGGACTCGGATTCGGTTGCCGTGGAGGAAGAGGTGAGTGAGATTCACCAGGTCTGAGAAGAGATTGTCCTGAGAGGGGGAGAGAGAGGGAGGGGGAAGGGGAGGGACAGAGATTGGTATTTGGCACATGAAAATTCAGTACTACCAAAAAGTTGTATGTTAAATTATGAAAATAAAATGATTTGTGTTATAGCTCTCCTGTATGTATCTGCCTCCTGTCACCCCTCCCCCCCAGGAGCAGGGTTGAGACAGACTGTATTAGATAGGATAGAGGGGGCTCTCCAGGAGCAGGATTGAGACACATTGTATTAGATAGGATAGAGGGGGCTCTCCAGGAGCAGGATTGAGACACACTGTATTAGATAGGATAGACGGGGCTCTCCAAGAGCAGGATTGAGACACACTGTATTAGATAGGATAGAGGGGGCTCTCCAGGAGCAGGATTGAGACACATTGTATTAGATAGGATAGAGGGGGCTCTCCAGGAGCAGGGTTGGAGACCCACTGTATTAGATAGGATAGAGGGGGCTCTCCGGGAGCAGGATTGAGACACACTGTATTAGATAGGATTGGGGGGGGGGGCTCCAGGAGCAGGGTTGGAGACGCACTGTATTAGATAGGATGGGGGGCTCTCCAGGAGCAGGGTTGGAGACGCACTGTATTAGATAGGATGGGGGGGATGGGGGGGGGCTCCAGGAGCAGGGTTGGAGGCGCACTGTATTAGATAGGAGGTCTCTCTCTCTCTCTCTCTCTCTCTCTCTCTCTCTCTCTCTCTCTCTCTCTCTCCTGGATGTGTTGCAGCAGGTTGTCCTGCAGGTAAAGGAACTGCAGGCTGTAGAGTTTTTTGAAGATGTTTCCGGGCAGGGTCCCCAGCTGGCAGCGGTATATGTGCAGGCTCTGCAGCTTGTCCAGCCCCCGGAAGGAGTCAGGATGGAGGGTGCGCAGGGAGGGGTTATCCCCCAGGTCCAGCTCCTCGAGATCTCGCATGTCGCTGAAGGAATCTGGTTTGATGGAGCAGATGTTGTTGGAGTAGAGCCACAGGACCTGATGAGAGGGAGAGAGAGAGGTGGGGGAGAGAGAGGAAGATCATTTTCAAGCTCAATTTCGAGTTACAGTCAAACCTGTATTAAGAGACCTGCACTCAAGGGACAGTCAAATAGTGTCTCTTAAAAGAGGGACCCCCCCATACATTTTCTATTTGTCTCCGACATCCTACCTTCCTGTAATTATATATGTATGTTTAAAAAACTCTGTAAAAGACTACATATATGAACAAAATAAGTACTGGAATTGAATTACATTTAGATTATTGTGTGGGCTTGCACGTTGTTGTTTCGGAGGACAAAAGCTTGAGTGCGTTTGTCTATCTCCAGCCTCTCCCAGCCGAGAAGGAGTCACTGCGGGGGAGATCGCAGCAGCAGCAGTGGTGAGGCAGACATAGTCTTAAAAACAATTTATAAATTGGGGGAGAAAAGGGGGTTACAAATAATTGTGAAGTGTGAACAGGGCAAGATGGTACCTGTGTCTGGAAGCCGAAGGACTGCGCCCGCAGCTCTGTGATGCGGTTGTTTTGGAGGAACACTCTCTGGCTGTCGTAGGGAATGCCGGCCGGCACCGCCGAGAAGTTCTGAGACTGGCAGCTGACCGTCATCGGGGAGAGGTAACAGACACACAGCCTGGGGCAGGAATAGGCAGGGCTAGGGGAGCAGACTGCCAGCCAGAGCAACAGCCAGACAGACACCGAGCCTGCGTGGGGAGAGAGAGGAGAGTGTGAGAGAGGAGAAGGGAGGGGAGAGAGATAGACTGATAGATCAACAGAATGACAGACAAGACAGAAAGGCAGATAAACAAATAGACAGACAGATTTGAAGTCATGTCTCAATGAACATTTATTCAGTTGTCTGTCATAGATCTCTCTAAGAGTGACCCCTGACCACCAGTGACCCAATGATATAATGTTTTCAGCACATAACAGAACTGACTGGGCAAACAGTCACTCAGAGAGAGGCTCGGAAACTTTGGTGACATTTATAGAAGAACCTGAATACTCGGAAAAACAGGAACGCCTTCTATAATTCAGGAAAGACAATGAATAGAGGAGAACACTGTCTCTATCTCAATGTGTGTGTATGTGCTCCAGTGTGTGTATGTGTGTGTGTGTGTCTCAGTGTGTGTCTCTCTCAATGTGTGTGTGTCAGTGTGTTTCTCTCTCAATGTGTGTGTGTCTCAGTGTGTGTCTCTCTCAATGTGTGTGTCTCAGTGTGTGTCTCTCTCAATGTGTGTGTGTGTGTGTGTCTCAGTGTGTGTCTCTCTCAATGTGTGTGTGTGTGTCTCAATGTGTGTCTCAGTGTGTTTCTCTCTCAATGTGTGTGTGTGTGTCTCAGTGTGTTTCTCTCTCAATGTGTGTGTCTCAGTGTGTGTCTCTCTCAATGTGTGTGTGTGTGTGTGTCTCAATGTGTGTCTCAGTGTGTTTCTCTCTCAATGTGTGTGTGTGTCTCAGTTTGTTTCTCTCTCAATGTGTGTGTCTCAGTGTGTGTCTATCTCAATGTGTGTGTGTGTGTGTCTCAATGTGTGTCTCAGTGTGTTTCTCTCTCAATGTGTGTGTGTGTCTCAGTGTGTTTCTCTCTCAATATGTGTGTGTCTCAGTGTGTTTCTCTCTCAATGTGTGTGTGTGTCTCAGTGTGTTTCTCTCTCAATATGTGTGTGTCTCAGTGTGTGTCTCTCTCAATGTGTGTGTGTGTGTGTGTGTCTCAATGTGTGTCTCAGTGTGTTTCTCTCTCAATGTGTGTGTGTCTCAGTGTGTTTCTCTCTCAATGTGTGTGTCTCAGTGTGTGTCTCTCTCAATGTGTGTGTGTGTGTGTCTCAATGTGTGTCTCAGTGTGTTTCTCTCTCAATGTGTGTGTGTGTGTGTGTCTCAATGTGTGTCTCAGTGTGTTTCTCTCTCAATGTGTGTGTCTCAATGTGTGTCTCAGTGTGTTTCTCTCTCAATGTGTGTGTGTGTCTCAGTGTGTTTCTCTCTCAATGTGTGTGTGTATCTCAGTTTGTTTCTCTCTCAATGTGTGTGTCTCAGTGTGTGTCTCTCTCAATTTGTGTGTGTGTGTGTGTCTCAATGTGTGTCTCAGTGTGTTTCTCTCTCAATGTGTGTGTGTCTCAGTGTGTTTCTCTCTCAATATGTGTGTGTCTCAGTGTGTTTCTCTCTCAATGTGTGTGTGTGTCTCAGTGTGTTTCTCTCTCAATATGTGTGTGTCTCAGTGTGTCTCTCTCAATGATTGTGTGTGTGTGTGTCTCAATGTGTGTCTCAGTGTGTTTCTCTCTCAATGTGTGTGTGTGTCTCAGTGTGTTTCTCTCTCAATGTGTGTGTCTCAGTGTGTGTCTCTCTCAATGTGTGTGTGTGTGTCTCAATGTGTGTCTCAGTGTGTTTCTCTCTCAATGTGTGTGTGTGTGTGTGTCTCAATGTGTGTCTCAGTGTGTTTCTCTCTCAATGTGTGTGTCTCAATGTGTGTCTCAGTGTGTTTCTCTCTCAATGTGTGTGTGTGTCTCAGTGTGTTTCTCTCTCAATGTGTGTGTGTGTCTCAGTTTGTTTCTCTCTCAATGTGTGTGTCTCAGTGTGTGTCTCTCTCAATTTGTGTGTGTGTGTGTCTCAATGTGTGTCTCAGTGTGTTTCTCTCTCAATGTGTGTGTGTGTGTGTCTCAATGTGTGTCTCAGTGTGTTTCTCTCTCGATGTGTGTGTGTGTCTCAGTGTGTTTCTCTCTCAATGTGTGTGTGTGTCTCAGTGTGTTTCTCTCTCAATATGTGTGTGTCTCAGTGTGTTTCTCTCTCAATGTGTGTGTGTGTCTCAGTGTGTGTCTCTCTCAATGTGTGTGTGTGTGTGTGTGTGTCTCTCTCAATGTGTGTGTGTGTGTCTCAATGTGTGTCTCAGTGTGTTTCTCTCTCAATGTGTGTGTGTGTCTCAGTGTGTTTCTCTCTCAATATGTGTGTGTCTCAGTGTGTTTCTCTCTCAATGTGTGTGTGTGTGTCTCAGTGTGTTTCTCAATATGTGTGTGTCTCAGTGTGTGTCTCTCTCAATGTGTGTGTGTGTGTGTGTGTGTGTCTCAATGTGTGTCTCAGTGTGTTTCTCTCTCAATGTGTGTGTGTGTCTGTGGCAAAGTGGCTGGTAAGGGGAACAGGTGTAGCGGTGATGCGATGCAGGAGTGACAGGCAGACAACGGTAATTTTGTGAATAAGTGTTTATTGTGCTGTTTCCAGGTCTGGCGACCGTCAAATAATAAATCCCCGGCAGTACACAACAATGTGTAAAGCACGGGGAGCGTGAATAATCCCACACAGTCCTGAACAGAAAAACAAAGGCACGGTCATCAGTCCTGGGTGAATTCAAACATGCAGGTGCTCTGTGCAGTGGTGCTCCGGATAGTGCTTTTGTGGCGACAGCTCCGGAGGTGTGCTTTAACTGTCTAGTAGTGCGAAAAAAGACAGACAATTACAGACAGACAGAAATAACACACAACACGTAACACTTAATTCTTTTTATATTTCTGAGAGCTCCTCTCTCAGTCCTTCTCTCCTCACGTTTAACCCAAACGAAGGAAAAGAACAGCGTTACCCTGGCCCCTATATGTAATCCCGCATGATATCTAGGTAAACGGTTGCAGCTGCCTTATTACTTGCAGCTGCCCCTCATTTACCTGTCAAATCAATACGGTCTTACAACAGAGTCTCGCTTCCTTCCAGGCTGACCCACTTCGCGGTCCCGGAAACGAACTGTCAGGCCAGCCCTTCCAGATACTTCTCCTCCCGTTCTTTAGCGCCCTCACAGATCGGGAGGTAGATTTATCACCAGAACTCATTGTATTTCTGTCACATATCCCACCGCTCAGAGTGGAGCCGAAGGAACACTCGGCTGAATCTACCTTTCCCATTGCTCCCCCCTCCCGGGAAAAATAATCCGCATTTTGGTGGTCTTTCCCCGCACGGTGTACCATATGGTACATGAAGGGCTGCAATGCCAGATACCACCGAGTTATCCGGGCATTGCTGTCCTTCATTGTGCTTAACCACTTGAGTGGGGTGTGGTCTGTGACAAGATCAAATGAGTGTCCCAGCAGGTAGTATCGTAAAGAATGAGTAGCCCATTTAATGGCCAAACACTCTTTTTCGACTATGGAATAGTTACGTTCCCGAGGTAACATTTTTTTGCTCAGGTACAATATCGGGTGTTCTACTCCAGCTACTTTTTGGGACAAGACTGCACCCAAACCTACATCCGAGGCGTCGGTGTGTAGGATGAATCTCTTGGTGAAATCTGGGGTAATAAGAGTGGGGGCCTGGCAAAGTTTACGCTTAATCGTATCAAACGCCCCCTGACACTCAGCTGACCATTTAATTAAATTTGGAGCACTCTTTTTGGTGAGGTCGACTAACGGGTTAACCACTGTGGCGTACTCGGGGATGAAGCGGCGGTAATAACCGGCTAAGCCCAGTAGTGACCTCACCTGAGTCTTGATTTTGGGGATCGCTGCATCAACCAAAGCCTGGATTTTGGTGACCACAGGTTTCACCCTTATATTTCCCATTACAAATCCCAAATATTGAGTCTCTATTTTGGCAAACACACATTTTCTCAAGTTAGCTGTCAGCCGGGCTGCTCTTAGAGACTGAAGAACGGCTGCAAGCCTAGCCAAATGCTCTCGCCAGGTGGAGCTGTAAATCACCACATCATCAATATACGCTGCTGCATATTCATTATGTGGGCGTAAAACCTGGTCCATCAGTCTCTGAAAGGCAGCGGGCGCACCATGTAGCCCAAATGGCATGGTTTTAAAGTGGAACAGCCCTTATGGTGTTGAAAATGCAGTTTTCTCTCTGGAGCTGCGGGTTAAAGGGATTTGCCAGTATCCCTTCTTCAGGTCCAGAGTGGAAATAAACCTCGCTTTTCCCAGTCTGTCTAAAAGCTCGTCGACCCGAGGCATGGGATACGCATCGAACTTAGCAATAGCGTTCACCTTTCTGAAATCCACGCAGAAGCGGTTGGTGCCGTCTTTCTTAGCCACTATGACAATGGGGCTGCACCACTCGCTCCTGGAAGGTTCAATTACCCCAAGCTCAAGCATATCCCATACCTCTTTGCGCACGCCACTTCGTCGACTTTCCGGGATCCGGTACGGTCTCTCTCGCACTGTGACACCTGGTGGAGAGATAATGTCATATTCAACTAAGTTTGTTCTGCCGGGCACGTCAGAAAAAACATCGCTGAACTCTTCAATAAGCTTACGCAGCTCTCTTTGCTGATCCGGAACCAACTGTTCCCCCATCGAAATCGCTCTTGTGCTCGGGGTCTCTGGAGAGGGGCCTAAATCATCCTCCATATTGCCTGGGGCTATAAATAAGACCTCCCTTGCCTGCCAGGGCTTTAACAAATTAACATGGTAAATTTCACGTTCATTCCGGCGATCGGGCTGTCTAATTTCATAATTTACTTTCCCTATAGCCCGAATCACCTCATACGGCCCCTGCCATTTAGCACACAGTTTTGATTCTGATGAGGGAAGTAGCAACATTACCTTGTCCCCTGGTCGAAAGGTTCGAATTCGTGCATTTTTGTTGTAATGCTGCTGCTGTCGGTGCTGAGCCGATCTGAGGTTGTCTCGGGCCAAACGACCGACCAAATCCAGGCGATCTCTTAGTAGGAGCACATACTTCACTACATTTTTAGACGAGCCTTTGTGCTCCTCCCACCCCTCTCTCAGAAGGTCGAGAATGCCGCGAGGCTGCCGGCCGTACAGGAGCTCAAAGGGGGAGAACCCCGTGGAACTCTGCGGCACTTCTCTCACCGCAAAAAGGAGGTAGGGAAGAAGCGATGCCCAATGTTTCTGCTCTTGTGTTACAAATCGCCTCAGCATCGACTTTAAGGTCTGATTAAAACGTTCAACCAGACCGTCCGATTGTGGATGACGTATTTTCAATATTTTGTACACCTGCTGTAACGTATTTGACAGAAAATTGGTTCCGTGATCGGTCAAAATCTCCTTGGGGATCACTACTCTAGCCATAATCTGCGCTAACTTGGTGGCTATTGCAGCGGCACTAGTGGACCTCAATGGAACTGCCTCCGGGTATCGCGTTGCATAATCCACCACCACTAATATATGCGTATACCCGGAGTCAGAAGGTAGCAAAGGGCCCACTATGTCCATTGCAATGCGTTCAAAAGGAGTGGAAATAATCGGCAGTGGGACCAAAGGGGCAGGGGCAGCACCTCTACCCCAGCTGGGGGCCAACCTTGGTCTCCATGGGGGGGAGGCAAGGGGGCCCAATGGGGTCGGTGTTCTAGGAGGTCTGGGTCCCTGGAACGCGGGGGGGTGGTGGTGGTGGTGTTGGAGGAGAGGGAGGGAGAGGTCGGCTGCTCCGAAGGGCAGGGGCCGACAGGATCCTGATCCGGGCAGAAGTCAGGGAGTCCTCGAAGTCTTCAGCCAATTTGACCGCCTCCTCCAGGGTGTCGGGATTGTGGCGCCGTATCCACGCCTGGGTTTCGGCGCCGACCACATGGCAAAATTGCTCTACCACAATGGCTTCCCCCATCTGCTGGGCGGTCTTCTTCCCGTGGGTCAGCCAATGCACCATGTGGTCGCACAACCGCTCTGCAACCACCCTGGGGCGTGTCTCCGGGGCTCTCCGGTACTCCCTAAACCGAGCCCGGTGGGTCTCTGTGGTGATGTTCAGCCGGCGGAGGATAGCCTGCTTGACCAGGTCATACTCGGTGGCGTGATGGTCGCTCATGGCTTGGTAGGCTGCCTGAGCCTACCCAATCAGGCAGGGTCCCAACTGGCTGGCCCAGAACTCCCGCAGCCAAGCCGCCGCGGTAGCCAGCCGCTCGAACGCCACCTTCGGGGGCGACATCAGCGGTGTTGTGGTAGGGGTCGTTGCTGCGGCAATGGCCAGCCCTACCCGTTCAATGAGCGCCGTGTAGCGCTCCTCCCTCCTCCTCTCCTCTGCGCCGCGTCTGCTCTCCAGCGCCTGCAGCAGCTCCGCCAGTGCGTTGCGATCCATGATCCCGGATCTGACACCAAGTGTGGCAAAGTGGCTGGTAAGGGGAACAGGTGTAGCGGTGATGCGATGCAGGAGTGACAGGCAGACAACGGTAATTTTGTGAATAAGTGTTTATTGTGCTGTTTCCAGGTCTGGCGACCGTCAAATAATAAATCCCCGGCAGTACACAACAATGTGTAAAGCACGGGGAGCGTGAATAATCCCACACAGTCCTGAACAGAAAAACAAAGGCACGGTCATCAGTCCTGGGTGAATTCAAACGTGCAGGTGCTCTGTGCAGTGGTGCTCCGGATAGTGCTTTTGTGGCGACAGCTCCGGAGGTGTGCTTTAACTGTCTAATAGTGCGACAAAAAGACAGACAATTATAGACAGACAGAAATAACACACAACACGTAACACTTATTCCCTTTTTATATTTCTGAGAGCTCCTCTCTCAGTCCTTCTCTCCTCATGTTTAACCCAAATGAAGGAAAAGAACAGCGTTACCCTGGCCCCTATATGATATCTAGGTAAACGGTTGCAGCTGCCTTATTACTTGCAGCTGCCCCTTGTTTACCTGTCAAATCAATACGGTCTTACAACAGAGTCTTGCTTCCTTCCAGGCTGACCCACTTCCCGGTCCCGGAAACAAACTGTCAGGCCAGCCCTTCCAGATACTTCTCCTCCCGTTCTTTAACGCCCTCACAGGTCGGGAGGAAGATTTATCACCAGAACTCATTGTATTTCTGTCACAGTGTCTCAGTGTGTTTCTCTCTCGATATGTGTGTGTGTGTGTGTGTGTCCCAATGTGTGTCTCAGTGTGTTTCTCTCTCAATGTGTGTGTGTGTGTGTGTGTGTGTGTGTGTGTCAATGTGTGTCTCAGTGTGTTTCTCTCTCAATGTGTGTGTGTGTCTCGGTGTGTTTCTCTCTCAATATGTGTGTGTCTCAGTGTGTTTCTCTTGCAATGTGTGTGTGTTCCAGTGAGTGTATGTCTCTCAATGTGTGTGTGTCTCAGTGTGTGTCTCTCTCAATGTGTGTGTGTGTGTGTGTGCTCCATTGTGCATATGTGTGTTTCTCTCTCAATGTGTGTGTGTGAAAGCCTGAACACATTTCACTCCAGATTAGCACTCTCACACAGCAGCACATCAGCAGCACGGTGGAAATGACTTCATCAGGAACAAGAATCCGCTTTATTTATGGTGGATCTGTTGATCTACAAATCTGATTATAATATTTTATTATCTTTAACAATAATAGGGGACTCCCGAGTGGTGCATCCTGTAAAGGCACACCTTGGAGTGCAGAATGCACTGTTTTGAATCCGGGCCTATGCCATCGCCAGCTGTGGCCATGAGCTCCTAGTAGGTACCTAGGGGATTCCTAGAGGATTTCCAAGGGGCTCCCAGGGACAGTGCACAATTAGCAGAGTGCCACCCAGGCAGGGGGCTCAAGTCAGCTGGGTAATCACGGTCTCACCGCACACCAGTGACTCCTGTGGGTGGCCAGACGCCCGCCTGCCTGCCTGCCTGCCTGCCTGTGAGCCGGCTGTGTTACACTGGGCTTGCAGTGTGAAAGAAAGAAACAAAAAAACAAAGAAAGAAGAAAGTGGACAGCTTGACTTGACAGCTTGAGTGCGCTTGTCTGTCTCCAGCCTCTCCCAGCCGAGGAGGCTTCACTGCGGGGGTGGCGGGTGGGGGGGGGGGGGTGGGGGGGGAGGTGGGGAGGTGGGGTGGGGGGTTGTAGAATCAGTGAGACAGGGGCTGTCTTAAAAACAATTGGGCATTCCAAATTGGGGAGAAATCACGGGGTAAAAATAATTGACGATTCCAAAAAAAAAAGAAACTAAACTTTGATATGCTTTGATGTTAACATTTGAGGGGGTGACTGCTTGAAAAGGCATCTGTGACGGGGGACTGCCCCGTCTTTATGAACGTGGGTGGGACTGGCAGGGAGGGGGTTAAATTCCTCCGTGCCAGGAAAACATGTGAGAATGTGGCTGGAGCCCTAATTGAATAATCAGCAATTATTGATTAATTGGGCTCCAGCCACAGGGGATAAAAGCCAGGGGAGAGGCCCTGGCTAGGGGGAGTGTTCTAGAAGAAGAAACAAGACTGGTTTGTGTGTGCTGGTTTTCTGTGTGTTTGTTTTTGAATCCAGTGAAGGCAACGCCCAGCCTGGAAACCTTTATTTTTGTAAGTTTTGCTTTTTTTGTTTTGTGTTTATTTTATGTTTAAAACCTTTTTGTTTGGCCCTTGTGCTGGTTTATTTTGTATTTTTGTTTATTAAAAACTTTATTTTTGAACTTTAAAACTGTCTCTGAGTTTCAACCTCGGTCATTTCCTGTCACAGCATCCCTCAGACAAACGGTTATAAACTTCTATCTATCTTTCAGTCTCCAGAATTCCAGTGATTAATTTGTTGATTCATTCATTAGTTCATCCCTTTACACTCCCAAACGAGTCACTCGTTCTCGCTCTCCCTCTTGCTGTTCTTTCTCTCACTTCCTTTTCCTCCCTCCCTCTCCCACCCACTCTCTCATTAGTTTGTTTAATTTATTTATTTACACATTCATTCACAATTTGAGTGATTCACTATTGCCCTGCAAGCTGTTTGAAAACCAGAATGATTGGTTTACATCATAGACACGCAGAGACACAGGTGCACATTCTAAAACACGCACACAGTGACACATGCACAGAAAAATACGCACACTGACACACAGAGAGACATGAACACGCGTACACACAGGGAAACACACACACACACTCACTGAGACACGAACACACACACACACACACACACACACACACAGAGGGTATACAACTTAATAATTAGCTTGTCAGCTCGTAACCTGCTGATGAAGCCCTATGGCATAAACTTCAGTTAAAAAAGACTATGCCAGTTTCAATAAGACTCCCTATTGCACAGCAGTTTTAATGAGACTCCCTATTTCACAGCAGTTTCAATGAGACTCCCTATTGCACAGCAGTTTCAATGAGACTCCACATTGCACAGCAGTTTCAATGAGACTCCTATGGCACAGCAGATTATATGAGACTCCTATGGCACAGCAGTTTCAATGAGACTCCCTCCTATGGCAAAACTTCAGTAAAAAAAGACTCTGCCAGTTTCAATGAGACTCCTATGGCACAGCATACATTCTACTGTTTAGCAGACTCTGATATTTTATTTCTTAGCAGACACCCGTATCCAGGGTGACTTACAATTGTGATATTATTATTTACATACAATTACCCATTTATACAGTTGGGTTTTTTAATGGAGCAATCTACGTAAAGTACCTGCTTGCTCAAGGGTACAGCAGCAGTGTGTGTGTCCCCACCTGGGACTGAACCCACACAAGAGCCTCCGGTCAAGAGTACAGAGCCCCCCTGACCACTACTCCACACTGCTGCTCCAGATATTGATTGAGACATCTGAAATATCTTTATAATACACAGCAGCAGATACTGATATTGATTGAGCATGTCTGAAATCTCTTTATAATACACAGCAGCAGATACTGATATGGATTGAGCATGTCTGAAATCACTTTATAATACACAGCAGCAGACCCTGATATTGATTGAGCATGTCTGAAATATCTTTATAATACACAGCAGCAGACCCTGATATTGATTGAGCATGTCTGAAATATCTTTATAATACACAGCAGCAGATACTGATATTGTTTGAGCATGTCTGAAATCTCTTTATAATACACAGCAGCAGACCCTGATATTGATTGAGCATGTCTGAAATCACTTTATAATACACAGCAGCAGACCCTGATATTGATTGAGCATGTCTGAAATATCTTTATAATACACAGCAGCGGACCCTGATATTGATTGAGCATTTCTGAAATCTCTTTATAATACACAGCAGCAGACCCTGATATTGATTGAGCATGTCTGAAATCTCTTTATAATACACAGCAGCAGACCCTGATATTCATTGAGCATGTCTGAAATTTCTTTATAATACACAGCAGCAGACCCTGATATGGATTGAGCATGTCTGACATTTCTATCAAACGGAAAAACGACTAAAAATAAGGAATACTAAAAGACCATGTTCGCAAACTCAAAACAAGCGATACAAAGAAATACATACATAGACCAAACCCGTATATTTAATAATATAATATAGATTTTGTTGAATATATATGTGAATGATCAAATATATAACATTTCAAAGTACATAAATGAATATTTGAAAAGAGATAAAAAAAATAAACAAACAAAGTCTATCTGCTCATTTATGTTATAAGTTGCTCCTCACTGCGTGTTAAACTTAACAAAGACTTAAAATAATGACAATAAATAAATAAATAAAACACATCATTGTCAATGTAAATCCATACTGCTATTAGATTCAGTATTTATTTTTTTACTTAACTTTGACATTTCGAGTACGGGAACCGCTTCGTAAATTCGACCGAGTCCCCATTTCTACTCTGTGCCGGGTGAAATCGTGTGCGGCGCTGCTGCTGCTATCTCTCCGCTGGAGTCTGGTGCTCTCTTTCGGCTCGACTGCGCCTATTATAGAGGGCAACTGCCTACGAAGCACTTGGGGGCTGCGACTGGAAACCCACACGGGCCAAGCCGGGGCATTGTGCGCTAAAGGCGGGGGACAAAACCCGGCACTGTGCCCGCTGACGGAGCTCAGAAGCGAGGGAGGGAGTGGGGAGGAGACTCCGAGGAGGTCTATAAAAAGTTCAATTTCTCTGCTAAATATCAAAAGAAAAGAGGAAGGGATGAATGAAGAAAGGATGAAAAGAAGACGTCTGCATCAATTTTTTAATGCTATTCCAAATTAATACGGATCTTATTTTTTTACTTTGAAGGTTATGCGCTCTAAGACACGGCTCACACCGCCGTTCACTCGCAGACTGACAGGCGCTCCGATACGGCAGGAAAGTTACAGGGGAGCCGCTGCAGGATTGAGGCTCTCTTTAGGACCATGGGTTAACAACTCCTGCACTAGATGGATGGACAGACAGACAGCTAGCAAGTACTTTACCTCCTAGATTGTTCCAGTAAAAACCCAACTGTATTAAAGGGTGGCAGAATTTGTATACATTTGTGATTCTTGAAATGTGTATTATTATTATTATTTTATGTAGGCTGTGTGTGACAACTGTAAAATAAATAATAGGCTACTAATGTAAAAATAATGTGATATCGTCATCTCAACACTTAATGTGTCATGAGTATATCTTGTTATTTTCCTTGTATAACACTGTACAACTGCTGCCTCTGTGTGTGTGTGTGTGTGTGTGTGTGTGTGTGTGTGTGTTTTGTACTGGTAATAGACAGGACTGTTTCTAGCCTTTTGGGGGCCCTAAGCAGGATTTGGTTTGAACCCCCCCCCCCCCCCCCCCAATTAGCCCACTCCACTTGGCACGACATCAAAGCAACATAGGCTTAAGACTACTGTCTTTCTTGAAACGTTTGTAAGAGCACACATATGTACGAGCAAACATACAATGTACAAATAAACATTTAGATTTTTACTGAGGCAAAAAAAAAAAGTTGAACAAACCTCTTGCAGATCCTGTTCATGTTACAAAGGTAAAAGTTATCATCTTACAAAGCCTGAATACTGTTCATGTAAACTGCAAAGCAATATTAAGTCTCTTGGATGGTGATGTTAATGTTAAAATTTGATGACCCATATTATTTCAAAGATTAAAACGAATTGTCTCCCAGCAAAACCACAGCAACCTACAATGACCATATTCACACTGTCAGAAATATGTGATTTTAAAAGGACAAGAATATAACATCACTATTAATAAGTAGATGGGTTCATACCTTTATTGACATGCATTTTGTTCACTGCTACTTAAGTTGCCTTACACTGCTGGGACTGGTAAGACTGGTGCTGATACTGCTGGGACTGGTGCTGACACTGGGACTGGTGCTGACACTGTGACTCGTGCTTTGAACGAGTTTAGCACACAGTTTCTCTCTCAATTCTAATATTCTTTTGTCTGTATAAATCGATGATAGGAAGTAGTACAGTACTTCAGGCGGGGGAAACCGGTCGCAGAGGTCCCGGTGCTGCCTGGCGCACAGGCCGGGTTGCTATACATGCAAATACACAGCCACTATGCTGTAATAAAACGCTATGCTATGGCAGGTAGGGGGATACTTGGACGAGCTGACTGTCCAGTTAAAGTGACAAGAAAAAAACAAACAAACATACAGCTAGCTATCCCGGTTTAGCTACACATTTAATGTCACCATAAAAACAGGTAATTGTATTTTTGCTCTGCTGGCATCAAAACATTCTACATGAAAAAAGGCTTTATCAAAACGTATTGCAGCTAAACATCACATTGCGCAGGGGAAAAACAACAATATAATTGACAAATTCACTTGACATTGATTGATGGCTTCTTACAATACCTTTCTCATGTTGTTTTTCTTCCTCTGTTTTTTTTTCTTTTTACGCTTCTTCGCGCCAGATTGGTACATTCTTGATCTTTTTTCAGTCATAATTTGTTCGCAATCCTCAAAGAAGCCACCGGAGGCAGATATCACCGTGTAACAATTTTTTTTTTTTTTTGGTTCCTGGGTAGTAAGTGTTATTTCCTAATTGCTTATGCCTCAAAAGTATAGAAAATGGCTATTATTCCCCACAAACTTTGCTTTTGTGACCAGGACAGTGATATTTTGAAATGTACCTATTTTCCAGAACATTCCAGATAGATTCAGTGCTGAGTAAACTTGGAGTAACTTCTAGAACTTTCTAGAACTTTCCAGTAATATAAATAGTAGTAGCTCTCTGCTTTCCTGTCCAACCACTCTCTGCTTGACCCTCTCCAATCTGGCTTCCGCTCTGCTCACTCTACTGAAACCGCCCTCCTGTCTGTCACCAACTCACTTAAATGTGCCCGAGCTGCCTCTCTCTCCTCTGTCCTAATTCTCCTCGACCTCTCTGCTGCTTTTGACACTGTTGATCACTCTATTCTACTATCATCTCTTGCTGACCTGGGGATCTCTGGCACTGCTCTGGCCTGGTTCTCCTCCTACCTCTCCAACCGCACTTACCAGGTAACCTGACGTGGAGCAACCTCCACACCTCACCCTCTCTTAACTGGAGTCCCCCAAGGGTCAGTCTTGGGTCCTCTCCTGTTCTCTCTCTACACCCGCTCCCTGGGCCCCCTCATCGCATCCTATGGTTTCTCATACCATTTATATGCTGATGATGCTCAGATTTTCCTCTCCTTCCCCACCTCTGACTCCACCATCTCCTCCCGTATCTCTACCTGTCTGTCTGCTATTTCCTGCTGGATGCACTCGCATCACCTCAAACTCAACCTCTCTAAATCTGACCTCCTTTTCTTTCCCTCCTCCTCCCCCTCCTCTGATCTCTCCATCTCTGTTCCTCTGGAATCTACCACACTCTCTCCCTCTTCCTCAGCTAAGAACCTTGGAGTCACCCTGGACCCCTTCCTCTCTTATTCCCAGCACATCTCCACTCTGGCACGTACTTGCCGATTCTTCCTGAGCAACATCCGAAGAATCCGACCCTTCCTCACCAACTATGCTACCCAGCTCCTGGTCCAGGCCCTGGTACTCTCCCGCCTAGACTACTGCAACTCCCTCCTGGCTGGCCTCCCTGCGTCCGCCACCCGTCCGCTCCAGCTCATCCAGAACTCTGCTGCCCGCCTAGTGTTCTCTCTGCCTCGCTTCGCCCACGCTACTCCACTACTCCGCTCGCTCCACTGGCTCCCGATCACCGCTCGCATCCAGTTCAAGACTCTTGTACTAGCTTACAGATGCCTTGACCAGTCTGCACCCAGCTACCTCCAGACCCTCATCTCTCCCTACACCCCCACTCGACCTCTCCGCTCCGCCTGCACTAGAAGACTAGCTCTACCACCGCTACGCTCCCCTGCCTCCAAAGCCCGCTCCTTCTCCACCCTTGCTCCGCAGTGGTGGAATGACCTTCCTACAGATGTCAGGACTGCCCAGTCCCTGACCACATTCCGGCGCCTCCTTAAGACTCACCTCTTCAAAGAGCACCTGTAGAACTCCTCTGTTTGTATCCTGGGACACTATCACCCTTCATGTAAATGTGCTTTATTTTGCTCTTATCTGCCCCTATTTTACTGCATTTAATCCTGTACTTCAGAATACTGTAATCTGCCAAGTTTTTAACCTGTAGTACTTTGTATTTAATCACATCCTGATGTAACTATCACTATTTAATCATATCCTGATGTAACTATCACTATTACCTGC
Organism: Acipenser ruthenus; assembly: GCF_902713425.1. NCBI lineage: Eukaryota > Metazoa > Chordata > Actinopteri > Acipenseriformes > Acipenseridae > Acipenser > Acipenser ruthenus. The sequence continues at coordinate 9,855,574 of NC_081220.1, forward strand.
TGTATTATTGAATTGTGGTTTGTCAAACTTGTACTTTACTTGAACAAAAGTTATTGTATTTCTTGCTCTTATTGTATTACTTGTATTGTAACGCTTGAAATGTTTTTGCTTACGATTGTAAGTCGCCCTGGATAAGGGCGTCTGCTAAGAAATAAATAATAATAATAATAATAAATACAGGGGCCTTAAGCCCACCAGTTCAGTTTAGTTCCAGCTGCCTAAGTGGATACATATCTGCATATTTCTGAGATGGCATCAAGAGGCTGCAAGCATCCGTCAGACGCATTTTGCTATGTCTGCGGCCAATTTATCAAGACAAGAGCGAACAAGTACTCCGTGGAATCATCTGCTAAGATGTGTGAGGCCTACAAGGCATATTTCGGCATGCCTGTCGGGGATCAAGACAAACTCTGGGCACCTCATTACACCTGCGAGCACTCCAAAAAAACTCTGGAAGGTAAGATGGACAATTGTTGCTCGGAATTTTATGTTATAAAATTTGTTAAAATTTTTAAAATTGTAAAAGTTTTTAATTTTAAAATGTTTTACATTTTTCAATGTTATTGAATAAATATATCATATATGAAAAATGTTGCGAGAATCTCTTACACATTAGTCATGGGTGAAATAAATGTATTTTTGTAGGATGGTACAGAGGGGAAAAGAGAGCCATGAAGTTCGCTATCCCAAGAATTTGGCGGGAACCCACTGACCACTCAAGCAACTGCTACTTCTGCATGGTGGACCCTTCCAAATGTCGGACTGGCAAGAATGCACCTGCTATCACGTATCCGGACCTTCCTTCATCCATCGCCCCGGTGACACACTGCCATGAGCTCCCCGTACCCACTCCTCCGGAGAGAGAGCAGCCGTCTTTAGAAGTAAAGAGAAGGGTCTCAGGTACCTTCAAGACTTCTTCCCTAAGCTGTCTGAGGCAAAGGTCAAAGCCGGTGTCTTCGTCGGACCACAGATAAAGAAGATCCTGGAGTGCAATTATATCCTGGAGGCGAGCGCTTCCACCAGGATATAATGGACTTTGAACGCCGCTACCAAGGACAGTATAACGAGAATATGATGGGAGACTACATCTGGGGGCTGATTCGTGAAAGTGATTTACAGTATAATCGTAAATCTCGAAAAACTACTCGCTTCTAAATATTTTGTAGTCATTTTTGTATTACTTTAGTATAAATACATGTTAATTTGGATTCATATGTTGTTTTTTTCTGACTTATGTGAACCAAAAGACACAAATTCGTCCGTTTTCTCATTGGAAAAAGGTAAATTTCAAAATATCACTGTCCTGGTCACAAAAGCAAAGTTTGTGGGGAATAGTAGCCATTTTCTATACTTTTGAGGCATAAGCAATTAGGAAATAACACCTACTACCCAGGAACAAAAATTGTGTTACATAGTGATATCAAGACGACGGAACAAGCCTGCTTGCTGCTACAAAAGCGGCACTATACTGAACTTTACCGATGCGTTAGGAATAGACACCATTCATTTATTCATGCTTTTACATATCAACTAATTGCATTCCGCATTTACAGAACATACATGATTATCGTGAAGATTTGATAAAATCAAACAATCAAAAAATTCCACTGACTCACACTGCTTTCACTTTTTACCATTTACTTCTTAGCCCTTAGCTTGCGTCTCAATGCGTGATGATGTTGGTTTTGTTGACTCAGTTGCCATGGGAACGTTTAAAACTCCGCGACAAACTTTACTCAAATGCACAGCTGTACAGAACACACCCCCTCAGACATGTGCTGTCTATTCACGGGAACAGACTACTGAACCAGTTAGTTCAGATGAGCGCTGGATACACAATAAACAATCTGACAATTTCACAAATAAAACCGTTTGTGTTCAAACCTATGAGAGGTGGAATGTAACAAAAATGTGAACTGCAAAAGCCGGAGCGTCAAACATCAACGACAAAGTTCAACATTTGAATTGAAATAACAGCTGTCAAATAGACAAAGCTCAAGACTCGAAGATAATATGCCAAATTGAAAATGCTCAACACACCAAGTGAATTAATTATACATAAAAGAATGAATGTAATTAAGCTCAATAATTGAAATGGGAACTTCAAATCTTAAATAAATTGATTACAATTCAAATTTCCAACACGTCATCCGATTTGTGTTTAGTCTGTTCTAAATCAATACTGCGCGTTGTATTTCAGGTTAAGCGCTGTGCTTTCCATTTGCCTCTTGGTCATTCTATTCCCCGGGACTGCCCCTGTCATGGTAAATCTGACATGCAAAAGAGATGCTTTGCACTGTTTCTTAAATCAAGTGGCCTCAAATAAATTGTCTCCTTTAATGTCTGCTTAGCCTACCTATCAGTCTGGTGAAATTGTAAAAATGGGTAATTGACTTGTGGATGTTAACATCAGAACTCGAGCTGTCATTCTCGTCCCCTCAAACTGGCGCAGGCAACACACCTGCCTGGATTCCTGCACGATATAAATGTGTTTCTTCATTTGCGCGGCCTGCTTTTTATTATTCATTGGGGTTTGTTTACTACATGCCTCCATAGCTGAGCCTTTAATCAGACAGTCCTTGTCGGTGACAGTCCAGTTTGTTCCGCACGTACTTCTGCCAAACTTTAATTCAAAGTACAATCTTCTAAATGGGTTATTATTATTATTATTATTATTATTATTATTATTATTATTATTATTATTATTATTATTATTATTTATTTTAATTAACATACTGATTGAAAATTAGAGGACTAATATGAAAGAGGTGCGCGCATCAATTGCAGCTAATTAGCTCCCATTAGCACCTGAACCTCTTTATAAACCCATTGCGCACTAAGGAACACAAAACTCAGCTACTGGCGGGTTTGTTTTTATTATTGTGTCTTTCTAACGGTGAAAGAAGTTCACGGTCGGGGCTGCCTTGGATTTAATGATGCCGTGTTGTCTTAGATTTGGGTAATTGTTGATCTTTCCTCTACTTTAGAAACGTTCATTTTATTGTGTGTGTCTCACTTGCGTGGTTTTTTTTTCCAATGCAGAATAACATTGCTGTTAGCAGTGTTAGTCACTGAAGTTTGGACGCAGAACCCCCCTCTAGGTACGTTAACGGTCGCTTCAGCACATCTGTTCTTTTAGCTTGCTGTTTATTTGCCGGTTGTGTGTTTTCATGTATCGTTGTCTTCTGCAGGCTCGGTGAGGACAGAATGTCAAGGGAGTGTTATGATGATGATGTTGGATAAGTCTTTTGTTGGAAAGTATTTTCGTATCAATGTGATTGGTGAGTGATCAATTTTCTTGAATGGAAAGCTTTTGATGTTTAAAGCCTGTTGAGTCGTAATGTAATAACCTGAATTAAGAACAGAGTACTCCTGCGCTGTAAGGCTTCGTTTTTTTCAAATGCAGTGTATGAAACTCTTGCGTTAACTTTAAAAGCATGTTGCTGATCACCCTAAATAGACCTGTGCTGCTACAACCTTAGTCAGATTTGTTGACTGCAAGTGCGCCGAAATATAAATTATTTACTCTAAACATACTGTTCCGAATGGGTGTACAATTCTATTAATATAACTCGTTTTTACAAAATTGCTTATGGAACGTGGCGGTGGGGGTGTTCACTTTGTTATATCTCTACCTTGCTTGATCACGTGTACAGTTTCTTAAAAGGCCAACTTAATTTATTTTCCATAGACAATAAGGGGGCGCTTGTGTCCCTCTCTCCAAGACTGGCCGCACAGTGTGGATATAGCTTAACCGTTGACTTCTTGGGAAATGCCAAGTTCCTTGCTTCTGTGGTGAGCTGCTTTGCTCAGAACACAGTGAGTTTTAATTATATTTCTTTTTAAACGTGTTTCTAATGGTGACATGCTGGGACTAACTTTAGCCTTTGTTTCCAGAATGATGAGACCTACAAGCTGACAGTACAAATCAGTGTCTTCTCAAACAGTGCTATGACTTCAGCTTCCTCCTATGTTCAGAGCATGACATGCCGCTATTCTCCATGGGCAGAGAGGGAGATTCTGTGTGAAAGAAACTACATGGAGGTAAGGGCTATCAGGATGTGATAATGCTGTTCAGTATAACTTGTTGGGTTGTGTGGGTATTTTAATTGTCATTACAGAAGTGCTTCACTCATGACTAATGTGAATTCTCTTTAGGTTTCTGTGAGAAGAGGGGTGCCACTTATTGAGCCAAACTTTGTTTAAGATGATCCTGATTGGTCCCTTGCATACCCTGAGGTAGAATCATGTGACTTTGCATTTGCTTCATTCACATCCCCTTGGTCTTGCCTAATTGAGGTCTACTCTACTGTCTCATCTAGTTGAAGCAAAATCTAACGGCCCCCTTAACTTTAACCTGTCTCCCAAGAGGGTGGTCATATTGGAATTGTGTAACATTTAAGGCATTGGCTTTGTATACGTATTCTGTGATTTGTTGTGGTAAAACATGATTGTGGTGAAGTTAACACTTTCTTGTCAGTGTGTAAGCTTTGTATTTCAACCACTTAGGTAGTGGCTTCATATGTGCAGGGTTATAAACCCTTCATGATAAATGTGTCCTGATATACCTTTTTGAAGTCTGCTGTATAGGAGCAATTTCAAGTATTATCCTAAAATTTTTGGTACACTGATATTAAGGTCCAGTACAAATGAGTGGCTACAAACTCTGCCTGTATCCGATCCAGACCACATGCTTTCACGTAGGCTCTTTCGTATGCAGTTGTATTTGAGGATTCTCTGTTCCATTAGAGACGTTTGATCATATAACGGTTTCAGTGATACATTTCACCCTTCAGTTTTAGTTCATGTTTTATTAAACAAACCATCTGCTGTGACAAATCCTTTAGACTGGGGATGCTTTGTGTTCAAACTCCCTATTCTAATGGGGTTTTCTCTTTGCTAGGCAACTGCTGCTGACAACAGCATCTGGAAAGTTGTGTTCCATCTCCCAGCAAATAGAAAGACAACCATGACTGTTGCTCAGGCCATGACAAATGGCTATGGCATAAACACTACACCAACTCGAATTCTGGTTAGAGCTGCATACAACTCCACAGAAAGCCAGCCTCAGGTGGTAAGTAGTCTGGGCTTCATTGTTGTCTAGTACAGTATATCCAGACAATGAAGGTAGATTTAGTCTTTTATTTTAGTAAAAGTTCCCCCTCCTCTCCAACAGATCCAAACTGTACCAATGGCTGTGCTAAGATCAACCACCTTTTATAAGCAAAGATGGATGGTCATGATGGTGGACACTGCAGTTACATGTCCTACTGGTGAGTAAGATTATAGAGGGCAATGGTGCTCAAGAACTGTTCTAGGTTTAAGTGTGAGTTTTCTATACCAAGTCTATGGTGTTCCTTTTTGTCAGATTGAACAGCCTTCACAGAACAGATGATTACATGGAATGTTCCCCGTGTTCTACCTCCCCTTGTTCCAACACCACAAATTACTACCCTTGATGTTCAAATGGGAGTTGATGGCCGCAAGCTTGACCCTGCAACGATTCATAGTAGAGATTATAAACTGGATGTCGGTCCCCAGCTAATCACTGTAAAAATTCCTGTGGGAGCTGATGGTGGATATTACAAGGTATGTAGAAGTTCAACATCTTCTAAATCCTTCTCATGTTAAAGCTTTCCTCCTAAGATGCTTCTGTGCTTTCAGAGCCATGTATTGGACAACACCTATGTGATCTCTTACTCTATTGAACCAATGCTGGAGCATACCTGGCAAGATGGGCCTGAGAAGACCAAGTACACAGTACTTCATCCAATAACCACTCCTTTCATGCCTCGGCCACCAGTTGTCACAAACAGTATGTAGAACTTGTCCACATGCAGTAAATCAAAGGGATTTGTTGCAGTGCTCCACTTCATAGCCTTCATTTTAACTGCATGCTTTAATTTCAGACACTGTTCCTAAAGCCAGAGTGTTCAATGTGACCCTGGGGACATTCCTGCCTGATGTGGAGCTGGTCAAAATTATAGTTGGACCAGAGACGTTAACTGTGCCAGAAGCCAACCTAAAAGGTTATAATGTCCAGGAGCATGTCTTTCCCAATGGATCCAAGACCTACACTCTCCAGGTGCCATTTGAGGACCCCAATGTGAAGCAAAAGGTAATATCCCACATGTTCAGCCATCCTATTGCTATTTTGAAAACACTTGCTTGCTGTCTGACTTTGGGTGTAATCCTACAAACCCATGTTTCTTTCAGGTAACTCCTCCAGACACCAGAACCTACATTCTGCCCCTGACCTACTTGCTGAATATAGTGCCAGAGAATACACCCTTTACTCATCCTGCTGTAGTTGAAGCCATTCTCAAAGACATCAGTAAGTGCCTGACTGTTTGTGGTCTACTACTACTTTTTTCTGACAATCCAGTCCATTGCCCTGACAACTGCTTTTCCTCTTGCAGTTCTACCTACAGTAACTGGCTACTGTGATGGTGCTGCATTCTATACCATGGTAACATATGGCAACATGGGTCGCAACTGGGTTCCTTTTGTGGGCTCAAGAGAACTTGGTGGAAGTCTGCTTGCCCTGTACAAGTATAATGCCAATGCTACCAATTTCTGGATGACTGTGCCATACAATTCAGTTGATGCCACATATGAAGTAAGTGATGGAACTTTAATGTGTTTTTAGTTGTCTTGGGTTCAACACATTACTGACCTGATGTATTGTCTCTGTAGGTGATCAGTTCTTCGGGCATCAGAAGCAGGCTTGACTTGACCTTGAAGGATGTTGGCACCATGGTTGTGGTGGCTGACTTTTCTCTGTCCTGCAGTTTCCCTACAAAGATGATTGGTAACTCTCCTGCAGACCAAGCATTCTTTAGAATAACTGATTTTGAGATTGGCCAAAGGTTGCATGGAGTGGTATTGAAGCTATAATCTGTTTCCTTAACCTGGATCCAAATGCTGTGTTTCAGATTGCTTCACCAATGGAACTATGGCAGCTCTCGCTGTGAAAGTGGAATCTGTCCCCAGCTTGTCTCCAAGTCAACTAACTCTAAGGGATCAGAGTTGCCGGCCTCTTCAGTCTGATGCTATCAATGCGGTTTTCTACTTCAATGTCAACTCCTGTGGAACAACTAGACGGGTTATTGATATTGACACATTTTTAAAACCATGTTTTGAGGAGGTTCAACATATTGACAAGTTGACCAACACCCCTGGATCACTCTGGGGAGCCATGGTGACCAGTGTTTCTATCAGCTGAATTACTTGCATGAATTGTGTACGTCCTGAAGGATGTCACCTTTTGTATTGAACTGCTTGTCCAGTTGACAAAGGTGCTGCGACACATGACTCTTGGTTATGGCATTGCATGTGCTGCCTATAGACCTTTTTGGGTCAATGGCAGTGAACTGGAAGGAGCGTACTAACTGGGGAAGATCCCGTGGCTAGTACATAGGATGGGACTAAACTAGTACACGAGTTGATACCAATTGCAGCTCAAGAGTCGCCAGCTGTGTATTCAAATGTGTATTTGCAACAAATCCAAAATTTACTTCTTTTGCCCTCCTAGAGGTTACTAAAACAATACCAAATTAGTCTAGCAGTTTCTGTAGACAGACTTGTGGTATCATACTAACTGTAACAAACATGAGGTCCCAAAAGTGTTCAATTATGAAATTGCAATATTCGTAACCAACGCTTTTTATTTTTAAATTGTGAAATTGGTACAAAATTAGTACACAGCTGGGGATGATCCTGAGTACCATATTAGCTAGTCTGCAACTTGGTATGCAGCTCCATACTAAATCTACAAGTTCATTGCAACCTGAGCCTTTTGTGATTCTCTTCCAGTTTGACAACAACCTCCTGACTTATGAGAATGAAGTGTTGTTCACATCTTACCGGTAAGGATTGCAATCAAATTGAGTATCCTTGTGGTTGAGCCTGAAACTCTCCTAACCCCATCTCCTCTTTCCAGGTTGAGAGTTGCCTGTCACTACCTGGTCAATGACACCAAGGTAGTACAGTTCTTGTACCAGAATAATCCTGCACCTGTAGCCCAGCCTGGCTTGGGGGACCTTGCAGTCATCATGCGGCTTGCATTGGGTAGGACTTGGCAATTGAAGTAATATAGATGCTCTAGTAGTGTGTTTCCACCTATAGATCCCTTGCATCTCTGCAGATTCAACCTACAATGACTTCTATGGAGCTCAGGATTACCCTGTTGTGAAGTACTTGCGAAGACCCTTGTATTTTGAGGTAGAGCTCCTGTACAGCAGGGATCCACAGGCTGAATTGTTTTTGGAGAACTGCTGGGCAACCTATTCTGTTGACAGGAATAGCTCTCCAAAGTGGGATGTCGTTGTGGACAGGTAAGATGCTGGAATATGATATTGCTGTTACAAAACCTTGGAATTGGAGTTGTGGCTGATGTGCTCCTGACCTACTTTCTCTTTCTAGCTGTGAGAACTCCTGCAGATGAGTACTTGACCATCTTTCACCCAGTGTCCAGCAATGCAAGAGTGCTGTTCCCTTCCCATCTGAAGAGGTTTGAAGTGAAAATGTTTTCCTTCACAAGCGGCCGGGATGCACTGAAAGGACAGGTAAAGTGGACTGTTGGGATGGGGATCTTGTACCACAATGCATGGTTTGGATTGCTTTGCAAGCAACGAATAGTTGCTGTTCTCAAATCTTTAGTGAGTTGGAATGAAAACATGTAACTGCACTTTTGCAAGAAACACTTATGATGCAATATATTTGTTTTTCAATTCAGTAATCCTCATTGGATGATGGTACTGCCTGATCTATTGATGCTTGTTTTACTTGACAAGGTGTGCTGTCTTTCAGATTTACTTCCACTGCAGTGTTGTGATATGCGATTCAAACCGGCCATCAGACAGCCTCTGTAGCAGACGGTGCATTCCAGGGAAACAGAGGCTTGGTAAGAGCTCTGTCTAAGAAGGGGGGGACATTTAGCATGCATTTTTGTCCATTTGTTTTGATGGACTCCTCCTAATTCCTCCTGTAGGTCGCAGTGCTGAAGGGATGGATGGTGGTGCAGTAAAGGTGTTTGTGTCTTCTGGCCCAATTGAGCTGAAGAGAGATGGATCCCTTCACTTTATGCCTAGAAGCGGTAATATGCATGATGTGAACACAATTGCAGTTCAAGTTAAATCTATAAATATCTCTCTTTATATTCCTCTAACTATTTCTTTCTTCTCTTGCAGCCCAATTCAATGTGTGGTCCCTTCTGGGAGCTGCAATGGGTGTGTTCAGTAGTTATCTTCATAGCTGGAGTTGTATCTTTCTGGAAACTGCCAAAAAGTGTGTGTTGATAAATAAAAATCTTGCTTGTAAAAGCTTATTTTTTTGTGCTTGACTAATTCTACACTTGATATGTCAGAATGGCCATGTCAATGGGATTTCCTCCTCCTTGCTGTATCAAATGCTTTGATTTTCCCTGATCAGGCCATTCTCCAATATGGTGTGTTAGCGACGGGTCCTTGAGTAATTCACTGTTTGTACCTGGGAGCAAAGACTTTCCTCCTCCATTGAGCTGTAACCCTATTTTTATATTGAACAGTAACAGGGCAATTACTATACCTTCAGTTATTTAGCATGATAAAATTTAAGGAAGAAACCCCCCTTCATTTGTCCCTTTTATTAAATATGTATTGGGTAACAATTTTCATATAAATTCTATTTCAGTATACAATTTATATATTGTCATGAACCAGGCTTCAACAAGAAACAAACTAGAGCCCTGCTTCACTGATTTAAGAATATATGTTTAACTGTTAATTATTTTGAAGCCTCGTGTGTAGAAATAGTAAGGGGGGAGGGTTCATTTGAAAACAAAAGCTGGTGTAAAGTTAAAAGCTGTCCACCAAAGCCAGGCTTGTCCACTTTCCCTTATGTTGGGCCCTTCTCCCTGACCAGATTCTCTTGTCTCTTTAAATTTACATTGTGGTGGCTTCATAAATGATTTTCCCACTTGTTAGTTTTTGTAGGCTAGGTATCCTCTACATTACGACTCATCATACAGTCACTGTGCTTCACATCACTTCCAGCTCTTAACTTCTAGAATAATTCCAGGTGTGTAAACTTCCCAATCTTCAGAATACAGTAAGCTTTTATTAACTTACATCCAATAATAAAACTAGTGGAAAATCCTTCCAATACAGCAATATGTTCCATACCAGGAACTCCTTTCAAAAGTACAAACTAATTGTCTTCAGTTGAACTGTATTTGCTGCTGCTCCTCCTCACTGTGTCATCTGTGTTCTTTATTGTTTACTTTCCACACTGAATTCTATAATTCATTAGCTATAAAGAAAACTACCACTTGAGGGTGCAGTGCATAGAAAAGGCGCACATACCAAACCATAATAATTACACATACCTAAATAAACTAAAATAAGAATACATTCCTGTGATGAGATAAAGCGATCCCGTGCTGTAAGCCATCCTCCCAGCCGCCAGCGGGCTGTGAGCCAGCCTAGAAGGCCCCAACAGAGATGGTGTGACGTGACAGCTCCACCTTTGGGGCGGAAGTCCCGAAAGGACGGTCACCATCTTTGTTGAGGGCAACAACACGGAATGTCCTGCAAAGTCCCAGAATTGGGAGGAGATTAAAATGGCAATTGCTGATTGGTGTTCCGCTGATCAGGGGGCGTTCCGCAGCACATAAAAGGGGCCGTGTTGTAGCAGTCGAGGGTGGTATCTGAAAGCACAAAGGAGTGTTGGAGAGGTACTGAGGGATAAAAACAAACAAATGCTCACTGTGACTTTTTTGACAGACATAAACAAACTAATTCAAAAGAGAGACAGCCAACCAGGAGGGTGGACACCAGAAAGGCAAGGACAGCCACCCAGAGTCTGGATAATTTTACTTTGTTGTTTGTTTGTTTTGTCTCTCCACATTTCAGTTAGTGTTTCTCTTTTGCTTGGACATTTTCTTTTGTTTGTTGTCCTGATTACCACTGTTTGCAGACACTAATAAATGAAAAGAAAACAACTTGTGTCACATCATACCATTGTCTGGACGTGATTATTTTTACACCTCCACCCAACTCAGCTATCTGTGACAATTCCTTTTTTTTAATAATCAAAATTCCAGTTCAGCTCCTACATACGTTTTTGCAAAAGCAATTATTTTTGCTAACATTTCAGGTTCTAAAATCACTATTTCCAGCAGTGCAGTTCCTTCCTCTGTGTATTGGTCATACTTTAGGGCCCATGGGAAGCCTGTGGCAGGCATGCATTCTGGTTACCATGTGACTCCTTGTTCATTGGGACAATTCAGGCTTTTCCAATTGCAATGCATTGTGGTACATTCTACACCTCTTGGTCACTGTTCACAGCAGGACTACACTTCCCACAATCTTTTGGCATGTGAGTTGAAGAGCCTAAACTATCCCAGTGTGTTCTAGTCTGCATGAAGTCATATGGTAACCCTGCCCGTGAAGGTCTGTTTCAGAGTCCTGCCCCATGCAGTCTCCCTTATTTTGAAAGCTCAGTGCTGACAGGTGTACATATTATAAAACACACACATGCAAAGAACAGAATTCTAGAAACAAACTTTATTATACAGTTCTGTGGGTGATCGTGTTCACAAAAACTAAGTATATTAAGTATTAATCCAAATACATGCAAAATATAAAACATTAATATATCTCTTACATTTTTGCTTAGTGTAGTTTGTATTACTCCCGTTAGATAAAAAAAAATCGAATACAGTTTCTAATGCAGCCTCCAGCGTTCAGCCACAAAACGGTAAAACTGCAAACAAACTACAATTCCAGAATCCCATACCAGTTTCTGTAGTCCCATGTGTGATGCCATAGGTCTGGCTGCCTCTGAGTTGTGATTACACAGGCATAATCTATTTATTAGATTCCTTCTTGCTTTGACATGCTACTTTCAATATGCAAGTTTAGGGTGAAATTATCAACACTCCTTATTTATATACCTTGTTTTAGCATCACAAAAAAGTGCTACTTAACAACATGTTGTTCTCTTCATGTTTGAGTGTGTGAGTTATTGGAACTGAATTCACTACACTGGAAACACCGTGTGTAGTACGGGGGGTGTAATGTGTTTATATTATAAAGAGGACGATGAGTTTGATGCGAGACTCGATCAGACACAGGCACATTCATATTATTAAAGCTGCTATCAGACTCTCCGGCGCCGTCACTCTGAGTGCTCTTTGAAACAGACTGGGTTTGTATTTATATTCATGTTGGGTTAATCAGAGATGACTATCGGCGGCCCGTCTGTAGTACTACCGGAGATTTTAATTGCACAGTTTGTACCGCTCTGTGCAGCGCCGTCCCGTTTGTAACACGGTACGTGAACTGCATTCTGCTAAACAAAACATCACAACAGCAGCAGCAGCTCCATCAACTGGACAAAACCCAGACATGCACGTTGAAACAATGATCCAGTTCAATATCTACAAAGACTAAACAAGAAGCTATTAGCGAAGCCCCGAAAAAGAAAATATTATACAAAACGGTTTAAAATCAAATGTTTTAGATATTCGGGTTGGATCCTCGGAAGCCAGCGGAACTCCAGCGTTTCTCTGACAACCAATGATAACCCCTCCCGTGATGATCGGCGCTGCCATGACAACCCATGACATCACCCGCACACGTTACAACACGTCGAGTCATTTTTTTGTAGCACAGTATTAACGTCTTATTGTTTTCACAAAATAACATCAATAACATTATCAGATCACCTGCTAGTGTGTACTAAACAAAACCTCAAATATCAGTGAATTGATACAGAGACAACCCGTGGCACCAGCATGGGGTTACAATGAAATTAATAAATAAATTACGACATAAAACAAAAACACATGTGGGTGTATTTTAATCAAAAATCCATGCATCCACAATTCTGATTATAATCTCACAGCTAATTCTTTACAAATGATCAATTTCTATATTTCTCGGCTAATGTGGTGTATAGTTTAACATATTAATGGATTTTAGAAATCATCTATGCTAGTCTGCCGCTCAAACAGTTTTAAATATAATTTAGATTTAAATGGCAGGTAGTATATCAATCAATTTCTAAAACAGGTCGCATTTTGTAATTTAAATAGGCCTACGTATGAGCTACCAAAACTTATTTTTGTTTCATGTCGTTATTAATGTATTTACTTATTTATTTGGTTAAACTTTAATCCAGCCTTACATTTTAACTTCTTGAAGTTACCACAGTGTGTCTGTGTATGAATTACTGACGAGTAATATTTGTGATTTGATTACTCTAGCAGATGAACTGATAATGTATGGATGTTATTTTGTGAAAACAATACAATATTAAAAAAAGAAATACTACAACATTTAATAAATAAATAAATTATACACCAAACTGTAGCACATTTCTTTAGTCTTAATATCATAACAAATATACTTATTATAAATACGTATCACCTTTTATTTGTTGGAAAACGGTCTGGAACTTCTAGTAAAGTATTATTTTAATACAGTGCTGTTTGAGTTAAAATATTGTTTTCTTCAAAATTCAAATGCCAGCAACGGTGTGTTAATTTAACGAAGCGCCTAACGCCGCTCGGAACGTTCGCATTTTTAAATCCTAACGGTCTCTGCTCAGCTGAGTGGAATGTTCACGAGCCGGTTGCCTAGCAGCGTCTCCCCCTCCTTCTCTGCCCCGCCCTCTCTTCCTCTCTCGTTGTACCAGCTATGAGTTCTAATTTAGCTTCGTTGTATCTGCGCAATTCTTTCCTAATTTTTACAAATTAGCTTATTAGGGGCTTCGTGTTTTTAAAATGGTTCAGGTGCAGTCCGGACAGACTGACTGGAGCATCATTACAGTCTAACGCACTGCTCTGAGCTTTGTGTGGCGCCTGATACACAAAATAATGAACTATTATGACTAATGACTAATGACTGTTAAATAAATCACATGTATTGCTTTTTAATGCTAAATATGTATCTGGTATTCTAAGTATTATCTACAATGAATAATTCAGCTATATTCATATTCATAATGTAATACAGTATTGACAGGATCCAGTATTATAAATAAATAAACACGCTTTAAGAGAAACAGCAGTGATGTTTATTGACCATTCCCATACATTCTCTATATGTTTCTACATTGTTTTGCACAGGGACAAGGGACTCAGTGATGTTAAAAAAAGAAAATAGAGCCCACAATTAACCAATATAGAAAGGAAGGGGGAGAAATGTATTGCCTGTGTGCAGTACCTTACACTTTTCTCTATTAAATGTCATTTGAAATGTGTCTGCCCAGTTCTGAATGCTGTCTAGATCACTTTGAATGTCCTCTGCTGCTGCAACAGTGTTTGCTACTCGTATTTGGAACTGCAAACACAAGTCAAAAAGGAAGTTAGAAAGGCCAAGAGAGATAGATATAAATGATCATTGCTAAGGGGGCTAAAACCAATTCCAAAATGTTTTTCCAATATTATAACAGCAAGAGAACATTCAAAGAGGAGGTTAAATGTCTAAGAGATACAAATGGCAAAATCATAGATGAAAAAATAAAAAATAGCAAATATATTAAATGATTACTTTTCACAGGTTTTTACAAAGGAGGATACGGACAACATGCCCCACGTCAACCTGTTCCTATCCAGTTTTAAATAACTTTAGCATAACAGAGGCAGAAGTGTTAAAGGGATGAGAAGCTCTTAAAATAAACAAATCCACTGGGCTGGATGAGATCCTCCTAATAGTACTCAAAGAAATGAAAGAAGTTATTTACAAACTGCTAACCAAGATCATGCAACAGTCTCTTGACACAGGGGTTGTACCGACAGACTGGAAAATTGCAAACGTAATACCAATCCACAAAAAGGGAGACAAAACCGAGCCATGTAACTAAAGACCAATAAGCCTGACTTCTATTATATGTAAACTTATGGAAACTGTAATAAGATCCAAAATGGAAAATTACCTATATGGTAAAAGTATCCTGGGAGACAGTCAGCATGGTTTTAGGAAAGGGAGATCGTGTCTAACTAACCTGCTTGACTTTTTTTGAGGATGCAACATCGACAATGGATAATTGCAAAGCATATGGCATGGTTTATTTAGATTTTCAGAAAGCTTTTGACAAAGTCCTGCTAAAAGATTAATTCTCAAATTGAATGCAGGTGGGATTCAAGGAAATGCATGCACATGGATTAGGGAGTGGTTAACATGTGGAAAACAGATTAGAGGAGAAACCTCAAAATGGAGTGAGGTAACCAGTGGTGTACCACAGGGATCATTATTGAGTTCTCTGCTATTCCTAATCTACACTAAGGATTTAGATTCTGGTATAGTAAGCAAACTTGTTATTTACAACAACACAAAAATAGGAGAAGTGGCAAACACTGTTGCAGCAGCAAAGGTCATTCAAAATGATCTAGACAGCATTCAGAACTGGGCAAACACATGGCAACTGACATTTAATACAGAAAAGTGTAAGGTACTGCACGCAGGCAATAAAAATGTGCATTATAAATATCATAATATGACACCTATTGAAACACAAGTGCAGCGCTTAGAACACATATACAAATAGAACTAATCCACTCTTCTATTAAACTGTGAACTTAGTGTTTGATTGAATCCATCTCTGTGTTTGTATAGCCTGGAAACAGGCATCAGTGCCTTGCATAGTAGCACACACTGCCATAATTCACACTGACCACAAGAGGGAGCCAGAGCACCACTGCTGTTTATAATGTAATAACACAGTAATAAGACAATTGACATAGGCATCAGTTACCTCCCCAGTCAGCCCAGTTCTCCCATTGTTAACACAAACCTCCTCACATCCAGTCATCTAAACACTACAGTGTGGTCTGTGTCTGTATATGAGCAATACTGAAATTGAAGAAGGAATTTATGAAAAATACCAAGGAGTTTATGTTGACTCAGAAATGTCGTCATCTAGACAATGTGGGGAAGCTATAAAAAAGGCCAACAAGATGCTCGGATATATTGTGAGAAGTGTTGAATTTAAATCAAGGGAAGTAATGTTGAAACTTTACAATGCATTAGTAAGACCTCACCTTGAATATTGTGTTCATTTCTGGTCACCGCATTACAAAAAGGATATTGCTGCTCTAGAAAGAGTGCAAAGAAGAGTGACCAAAATTATCCCGAGTTTAAAAGGCATGTTGTATGCAGACAGGCCAAAAGAATTTAATCTATTCAGTCTTGAACAAAGAAAACTACGCGGCGATCTGATTCAAGCATTAAAAATCCTAAAAGGTATTGACAATGTCGACCCAAGGGACTTTTTCGGCCTGAAAAAAGAAACAAGGACCAAGGGTCACACGTGGAGATTAGATAAAGAAGCATTCAGAACAGAAAATAGGAGGCACTTTTTTACACAGAGAAGTGTGAGGGTCTGGAACCAACTCCCCAGTAATATTTTTGAAGCTGACACCCTGGGATCCTTCAAGAAGCTGCTTGATGAGATTATGGGATCAATAAGCTACTAACAACCAAATAAGCAAGATGGGCCAAATGGCCTCCTCTTGTTTGTAAACTTTATGTCCTAGAAGCGGGAGTATTTAAATGCTGTCCAAATGCTCACTGACATTAATCGATAAACTTGACCTTGTTATAATACAAGTTAATACAGACAGCACAGTGAGTCTTTAGAGCAAGGTCAATTCTAGCACATCATGATAATACAATACACACATTTGTGATTTGTTTCCCCAAAGTTGGAGAGTAATTCATTAGTAGAAGTGAAAGATGAGAGATGGTCCAGGTTCAATAACCAGTTTAATGTAGGGAGCACACAGTAAAGTAAAAGCAGGGTTTGCCATAATGCCTCCAGCATCTCATCATGCCTTTTGGTTTACCCACAATATGCAAGTAACAATTACCTGGGAAAGAGCAGCGTGCTTCTGAACGGCTAAACCGATGACATTATAGAAACAATCAGGCACTTTCTCCTTTACTAAATATGCAATGCAGAAGAAAGAGGAAATACATGAATCCTCCCTTGCCTGTTAAGAGTTCTTTGTTGTCAATAAAGAGTGCTTTTTGAATGATTTCAGTGGTGGCAGTTTGACAAGAATACATGTCATGTGAAATAAACCAGTCCAAAACGAGACATTGATGCTAATAGTTTTATTGCTTAAAAAGCTTTACAGAAAGAGACAGGCTTTTACCCAGTTTCATGTAACAGCAGATAGTGTTGTTTTGGCAGGACAGCATTTATACTGGTCAACAGTTGGAGCATTTGTTGTCATGAATGCAAATAAAGAGATTTTTAAATAATTGAGAGATGAAGAAAATCTCTATATAAACACAATGTTTTTGTCAGTCTGTGAACAAGGCCTGTCACGGGTCACTTGTGACATCACAGGGTGGCTGTGAGGAGCTGGGAGAAGAAAGGAGTCTACTGGTCAAACCTGACTCGGTGCAGTGATTATGAGCTGGGGCAAATCAATCAAGCACGCTCTCCAAGTAACTCTTTGTATATGTGCCCATGTGGAGTTGTATTTCTATTCAAACATGTGTGAGCATGTGATCTCACTGAGAATCTGAGACTACATGTTAAATAAGGCCACCTTTCCATACAATGTAAAGACCTGCTTCATGAGAGGCAGGGAATCACCCAATAGAAAAACAATGTTGTCTCTATTATATATCCTTGAAGAGATTGACCAAATGCACAACAGAGAGCAGCTGTTTTAAACAAACTGGGAATGGCCTGATAGAAATATGTATGGGTGCTGTAGCTGTGTGTTTGGAGAGGGACCACAACAGAAAGGTTACAGCCATGCTACAAAAGAAGGTTGCTGGTGTGTTTAAGCTTTGCTTGCAGGTCTGCTGTCAGGTAAACTCCAGCACTGTGATCCCTGGGCGCTGCTGCTTCTCAGTAGTGCTGGCATCGCCTGCAGCGGTAGGTATGCCAGTCTGAAACCAATTGAAGACATTATCAGCAACCTGGGCAGAAAAGCTATTGTTCTGATCCATACCCTACAGAGCATTGCACAGCTAGGTAATGGGATTGTGGGGTGGTAATGGTCAGCATTGTCTAATAATATAGACAATCAGTGTCACACTGAGCTGCAGAATTGAACTCCCTCCCATGTGTAGACAGCATCCTCCACACTCTTTGTATTGCACTCCTTTGAATTACAAATTTGAGTAAAGCTTTGTGTAATTCAGCATGCAATTTCACAATCCCAAAGGGTATGGAATCAAATGCTAAACTGTGGAGCCACCACAACCTCGCAATATAATCCTATCAATAAAAAACACGGAAACCCTCTATACTAGTTCAAATGCCAAACATGCTTCTGAGGTTTTATTCAGAGCAATCCTAGATCAAAGCTCCTCTGTTTTGTCCCCTGCTTTTATATTTTGTTTCACTGAAATGACAAAAGTTCCACATGAGATTGAGGTCAGTGGACCCTTCTTCTCAACTCAAAGCCAACCCTGACATAATGACCTCCCACAGAGAACTACTGTACACACACCATAAAACAGCAGCAAACACATTCATCAGATCTCCTGGGATTATTTGTGGAGTTGGTTACTCCGGCATGAGATCACACACATGTAATAAGTTTAAGTATACATTTCTTGATTGCAAGAGACAGGTTAGACTTTTTATTATTATTATTATTATTATTAATTTCTTAGCAGACACCCTTATCCAGGGCGACTTACAATTGTTACAAGATATCACATTATTTTTTTTACATACAATTACCCATTTATACAGTTGGGTTTTTACTGGAGCAATCTAGGTAAAGTACCTTGCCCAAGGGTACAACAGCAGGGTCCCCGACCGGGGATTGAACCCACGACCCTCTGGTCAAGAGTCCAGAGCCCTAACCACTACTCCACACTGCTGCCCTGTTTTTTCCTCTTTCCAATAAGTTACGAATGACCTCAAATCGATCAATAGTTGGAGACAATGCAGTAGAAAGATGAATCATAAACTTATCTTGATATTTCCAGTTGAAGGATTATGATGGATGGCATCTGTTATAAAACTTATTCCAACAATTTTGTGTCTCTCTTGGAGTTCCATCCATATTTGACCTGGTCGACCTCATGTTCTAAACTGATATGGAATGACACTTGGTTTTCTATTTCAAATTGTTCTAATATATCCCTCAACCAATGTATACAGAAATAATAAGGCATACTCACAGCGAGCGCAGCGGTACCCATGACGGTAGTAGAAATAGTAGTGATAGTGGTGAGCTACACAAAAAAAGAAAAGATAATTAGTAACAGTCTATTTTTAACACAGATCTTCTTAAACCCACTGCCTTCCACACTGTAGCCCAGAACTCAACCCCCTGAGCTACTCAGGGACAGTGGCCCATTGGTTAAAGAAAAGGGCTTGATACCAGGAGGTTCACATCCCGGCTCAGCCACTCACTCACTGTGTGTGACCCTGAGCAAGTCAAAACGTAAAACTGGAGTCCTATTGTAAGTGACTGCAGCAGCAGTTGTTGATGCATAGTACACCCCCTAGTCTCAAAGGCATTTTGGAGAAAAGCGACTGCTAAAAGACTAATGAATAAAAAAGTAATACTCAGATCCACAAGCATGCACATTGCCTTCCACTCTGCAGGGCACCACTTTCTCTAAACACTGAGCTATCAAACCCATTAACTCCTATACTACAGCCCAGCACTAACCACTAAACTGCTCAAACCCACTACCTTCCACACTGCAGCTCTGCACTCTAGTCACTGTGTCACTGAAGCCTCTCAGCAAAGCTACTCTGATAAACAATTCATGCCCTGATTGAAAATAAATACAACCCACTGATTGCTGCATGAAATAAAGTAGAATCCATTTACTTACCATAGTAGCATCTGTACCTTACTGTGAAAGATAAAAGTGATATATTGAGTTCAGTCCATTTGAAGTCACTGCAGTGGCTGCTTTATACAAGAATGGGGCCTCAGTAGTGTATTAGAGAGCTATATATTTCAAAGGAGTGTCTCTCTATTTGTACATTTCTATTATTGGCAAAATCCAAAGCCAGGGCTCCTTCTTTATATCCCCTCCCACAGGATACAGAACACCTCACTATGTGAGTATGTATTAAATGAAGATGGCATTTCTTATTAAGAGCAGCTAATTCATACTATTATACAATAATACCCCATTCCATATTCTCAACATCAGCTGTAGGAGACCCCATTGTTAACATGTATTCATTTCTTGTGACACGCACAGTACATGTGTATTGTATTGTAGTGTACAGTCACATTTTTATTAAAATATCAGATTCACACTTACCACGAGCACAGATGCTATAATCTGGAAATGAAATAAACATACACCATTAAATACAATTTAAAAATATATATACAATTCATTTCTACATATTAATGTACCATAATAAAATAAAATACTTACAACAGTAAGCTGTTCCAAAGAAAAAGAAAAACAGAAACAGTGGTTATTGGATTTAATAGTTCACTTTATATTCATGTTTGAGTTCCATTTACTGGAATGTCTTCAATCAATTGACCTTCAGTCTATAATCCATGCAGTTCACCCAAACCAGGAGCCAGCTCCAGAGAGACACACACTTACTTCTGTAGTATCTTTTGGACAAGGCATCCTTCTTCACTACCATGGACTGTGTCAGGACCACTTCAGAATCCACTTCAGGAGACAGAAAGCACGTGAAGATCATTAAACAGTAGGTTGCATCCCTTCTACTTAAACACAGACCATGTTGAGGAACTCTCCACATTTGGATTAGGATTTCAATGTACATTAAAGAAGATTGCTGAACAGTAAGGAGCTTCACATTTCATTTTGTTAGAGTGTGTGTTACAATGTTTTCACCTGAGTTCAGGAGCTGCTCTTTTAGTCAAGTTATTATATCTCAGTTGGGCGATCCTTCTTACTGACATTTAAGGTGATCAATTAATACAATATGTCTTATTAAAGGTGCTGCATCAACACATTTAAATTCACATGTTAAATGCAAACAGGTGAAATATTTTCAAAGTGTATATCCCTCAAGCTTTGTGTTTTCCTCTTCCGCATCAGTGTGACAGACAGACAGACAGACAGACAGACAGACAGACAGACAGACAGGCAGAAACACACTCAACAGAAGAAGCTATAGGCCATCTGTACTCACTGTCAGCTCTTTTCTCCATCATATTGTCTCCTATCAGGTAAAACAGAAATAGGTTTATACAGTTAGACGTACATTAGAAAACAGATCTGGGCACTTTGTGTTAGTGCCAGTAGAGAAACAGCAGCTAAATGTGCTCAGATTCACTGGGGTTTGGCCTTAAGTCTATCATCTGTAATTCACAATGTGTTCCTCTTGAAGGTTTAACGTTGTACCCACACACTACCCAGACGTGCTTTTCAAAGGACTCACCCAACTCCCGCTCTCCTTTGAGTCCATCACTGTCCAGTTCAGCATCACTGTCACCTGAATCCTCTGCCTCTGGAACAGGGAGAAGAGAGCTTCATGAAGCAATGAAGGAGTCCCTCGACTGCAGTGCACAGCTTCAGCTCTTTTGCTCTTTCTTTCTCTCTTTCTTTCTTTGTTTGTTTCTTTCTCTCTTTCTTTCTTTCTCTCTCTTTTGCTCTTTCTTTCTTTCTCTCTTTCTTTCTTTCTTTCTTTCTTTCTTTCTTTTTTTCTCTTTCTTTCTCTCTTTCTTTCTTTCTCTTTCTTTCTTTCTTTCTTTCTTTCTCTCTTTCTTTCTTTCTTTCTTTCTTTCTTTCTTTCTCTCTTTCTTTCTTTGTTTGTTTCTTTCTCTCTCTTTTGCTCTTTCTTTCTCTTTCTTTCTTTCTTTCTTTCTTTCTTTCTTTCTTTCTCTTTCTTTCTTTCTTTCTCGCTTTCTTTCTTTTTCTCTCTTTTGCTCTTTCTTTCTTTCTTTCTTTCTTTCTTTCTTTCTTTCTTTCTCTCTTTCTTTCTCTCTTTCTTTCTTTCTCTCTTTCTTTCTCTCTTTCTTTCTCTCTCTTTCTTTCTTTCTCTTTTGTTCTTTCTTTCTTTCTTTCTTTCTTTCTCTCTTTCTTTCTTTCTTTCTTTCTTTTTTTCTCTTTCTTTCTCTTTCTTTCTTTCTTTCTCTTTCTTTCTTTCTTTCTTTCTTTCTTTCTTTCTTTCTTTCTTTCTTTCTCTCTTTCTTTCTTTGTTTGTTTCTTTCTCTCTTTCTTTCTTTCTCTCTCTTTTGCTCTTTCTTTCTCTTTCTTTCTTTCTTTCTTTCTTTCTTTCTTTCTTTCTTTCTTTCTCTTTCTTTCTTTCTTTCTCGCTTTCTTTCTTTTTCTTTCTTTCTTTCTTTCTTTCTTTCTTTCTTTCTTTCTTTCTTTCTTTCTCTCTTTCTTTCTCTCTTTCTTTCTTTCTCTCTTTCTTTCTCTCTTTCTTTCTCTCTCTTTCTTTCTTTCTCTTTTGTTCTTTCTTTCTTTCTTTCTTTCTTTCTCTCTTTCTTTCTCTCTTTCTTTCTTTCTCTCTCTTTCTTTCTTTCTCTCTCTTTTGCTCTTTCTTTCTTTCTCTCTTTCTTTCTTTCTTTCTTTCTTTTTTTCTCTTTCTTTCTCTTTCTTTCTTTCTTTCTTTCTCTCTTTCTTTCTTTTTCTCTCTTTTGCTCTTTCTTTCTTTCTTTTTTTCTCTTTCTTTCTCTTTCTTTCTTTCTCTTTCTTTCTCTCTTTCTTTCTTTCTTTCTCTCTTTCTTTCTCTCTTTCTTTCTTTCTCTCTCTTTCTTTCTTTCTCTCTCTTTTGCTCTTTCTTTCTTTCTTTCTTTCTTTTTTTCTCTTTCTTTCTCTTTCTTTCTTTCTTTCTTTCTTTCTCTTTCTTTCTTTCTTTCTCGCTTTCTTTCTTTTTCTCTCTTTTGCTCTTTCTTTCTTTCTTTCTTTCTTTCTTTCTTTCTTTCTCTCTTTCTTTCTCTCTTTCTTTCTTTCTCTCTTTCTTTCTCTCTTTCTTTCTCTCTCTTTCTTTCTTTCTCTTTTGTTCTTTCTTTCTTTCTTTCTTTCTTTCTCTCTTTCTTTCTTTCTTTCTTTCTTTTTTTCTCTTTCTTTCTCTTTCTTTCTTTCTTTCTCTTTCTTTCTTTCTTTCTTTCTTTCTTTCTTTCTTTCTTTCTTTCTTTCTTTCTCTCTTTCTCTCTTTCTTTCTTTCTTTCTCTCTTTCTTTCTTTCTTTCTTTCTTTCTTTCTTTCTTTCCTTACCCAGCGCTCTCTTATTCTCCAGTGCTCCTTCCTGCTCCTCTGAGTCTTCCAAAGTGTTGCTGAGATCTGTAAGCACAGGCTGTGGTTACATTTTTAATGAGAGCAGTCCTGTGTTGTATCCAGTGCTATGAAAGGAATGACAGCATGGAATGGAGAATGCAAACGGACCGATTAGGAAAACTGGGATTTTTTAAAATTTTATTAAGATTTTTGTATCTGTATTGAAAACATGTAATTATGGTCATAACATTCTGCACTTTTGTTAATAACCGCAACAGTGTAGAATAGTTGAATTAATATTATATAAATAAACCACTTTAAAGTGCCACATATTATATAAGGCAAATAATTGTAATAAATCAACTTGCAGTAAACATTTTGCATTTTTAATATCTCTTAAATAAATTATTATATTAAATCTGCTGTATAAAAAGTGGTTTGAATATTAGCACAATAAATGAAAGAGCAGGTTTATATGTTTCAAGGATATGTATATTTTGTGAAAAAGGTAAATCAAACTGAATGAACATTTTAAAATCTCAGTGTATTTTATTCACACCCTGCAATGGTTTATTGAAGAGATGAGCAGGAGGCAAGATCGACTCGAAGGGAAATTTCAAATGCAAACCTTGATTTGTTTCCCCCCCCAATATATTTAAATATTTACTGTTTATGACTGTTTCATTTCTAATAAGTTCTTATAAAATATAAAAAACGACGAGTTGATTTGGCTATTCACGTGGATAAGCCAAAGCTGCATTTTACAGTACCAGGGAATCCTTCTGGTCTGAAGCAGCCTTTAATAAGGGGTCCCCATGGTGGGAGGTGGTTGATGCAACACATGGGAGTTTTCAAGTTCTTTAATGCTGTTTCTTATTCTAGTGGAGTACAGGCTCATCAAATCAATCCCCAAGACAAGTAGACAAACCTCTGTGTTGAGAATATAGGATTGAGTTCTGGAAGAATGGATCTTACCCAGTTCTCTCTTGCTGGCCTGGTAATCATCATCTCCCAGCTCTTCAGAGTCCTCAAGGAGGTTCCTTGCATCTGCACACAGAGGAAATGGAGGGGGTGGAATCATTCTTTTAAATGGCAATGTACAAATTAAGAACAAAGAAGGATATTCTTATGGTAAGTTGATTATTCAATGATGCAGCATTGAGGAAAAGCCTGCCTTCTCCACTATGTTATCTCATGGAAGACTGTCTGCTATCTCCCTACCCTTCTGTTATTCTGATGAAAGCCAGTCAATGCCATCTCTTCCCCCATTTATTTTAGGTTGAAGGCAATCAATGCAATCCCTCCCTCCCTCCCCATGTTACTCAGGAGAAAGGCAGTCTTACCAGCCCCTGACAGAAGACATGCTGTCAGGACCGAGAGGAGAATGGCTCTTGTAGTCCAGGCTTTCATCTTGACAAGGTGCTGATGCTGCTTTTCCACTCTTCAGCTGCTCTGGTCCCTCCACCCTGCTCTGTTTTATACCCTCTCCCAGGCAAATGCACTCCTTCACCACTAAACCGTCATCAAGGACCCTTTCTTTCTCTACACTGTGATACTGTGTGATGCCCTCATCTTCCAAATTTCCATACTTCACTTGAAAACTATTTCCTCTATACCCTATGATCCAAATCTATTGACACAGTGTCAGTGATCTCCATTGTTCTCTTAACACAGAGCAGGATCAGTGCTGGGATCAGCAGGTGCAGACAGGTGGCCCCATATACAGTATTAAAGGCAATAGAATGATTAGTTATCAGTCATGCAAAATGAAGCATTCTCTGGAATTTCATATCTACAGTACAGTACTGCAAAAACCTGGCTCACAAACATGTTCATTATACCAGGTGTTGTGGTTGAGCTGCTTCTTTCATGAGCAAATCAGTCAGCTGCTGTACGGTGTGGAGTGCATGTTTCTTATTGAAACATTTCACAAATGTATTACCAAGTCTCTTTTTAGAAGGAAAAAAGTAGGATTGAAATACACAGTGGGTGTGAGAGAAATACCTTGGTGTTGTGATAGACTCATTTCTACCAGCAACAGGGATGCAATCATAAAGGTGAAGACTAATCCCGGGGCTTAAAGGAACGAGCTGTGAAGAGGGTACTGAATTTGTTTAGCTTGAACACAGAACAATTAGGCGGACTTGACTGAAGTCTTTAAAAACTTGAAAGGTGTTGACAAAGTTAACCCAAACTAATACCTCAAGCATAGCTCTGACACCAGGGTCAGAGGGCACTGTTGGAAATTAAGTGTGGATAGCCATAGGACAGAGGGTAGGAGACACCTTCTCACAGAGTGTGGTGAGGGGATGGAATGGGTTACCAAGTCATGTTGTTAGGGCTGGGATCCTTTAAGACCCGACTTAACAGGTTTGAGATCAATCAGCTGCTGCACTGATGGGCCGAATGTCCTCCCTGGTTCTGTGTTCTGAATTCTGGATTTCCAGTGTGCTGGCATTGATTGGTAACTCCTCTCCAGAGTCAGTTGTTTTCCTTGTACACTCAACCAACCCTAAATATGCTGAGAGAACAGTTGAGGGAACTAAATCAATTCAGTCTGGAACAAAAAAAAAGACTAGAGGAGACTAAAAAGCTTTTAAAAAGTTGGAGTTAACTGTAGTCACTCTTTCAAGCACAGCAGAGAGACCAGGACTAGAGTACACAGTTATAAACTGAGTGGAGACAGACTTAGGACAGAGGTTAGGAGACACATCTTCTCACAGTAAGTTACTTAACCTCCTTGTGCTCCATCCTTCGGATGAGATGTAAAACCGAGATCCTATTGGAAGTGACTCTGCAGCAGAAATTGTTGGTGTATAGTTCATTCCCTAGTCTGTGTAGTTGCTTTGGATAACAGCGTCTGCTAATTGACACATTTATTATTACACCCAGAGTCAAAAAGTGCTCGGGTTGACGTGCTCCTCCGACTGGGCAACATCCCTTGCAGTGGAGTTAACAAACAATCAACAGACAAGGGAACTGAATCTATTTAGCCTGGAACAAAGAAGGATTAGAGGAGACACTTCTCACAGAGTTGGGAGTGTTTGAAATGGGTCACTAGAATGGTGCTGCTGCAGAGTCATCAGGATGTCTTTAAAAGCCAACTAGATGAAAGCCAGAATCAGTCAGCTACTAGAAAAGTATTGATGCATTAAATTCCCTGATTTTGTTCATAACATTTCTTATATTATTAAAGCAATGCCCTATTGTAAGTGACTCTGCATATAATGCACAGTTCACAGCCTACCTCTGTAAAGCACTGTGAGATGGTGGTCCACTATGAAAGGTGCTATATAAAAATAAAGATATTATTATTATATTATTACAAGCTAAAAAGATTATTATTTATTTATTTCTTAGCAGACACCCTTATCCGTCTTACAACATTTGGAATTCAAAGAGAAAGAATAAATATGGTGTTTAACTTGTAATGCAATATATGAACATGTGAGCCTCCACACCTTGCATTACACTCAAATGCAGGTGCATAAGCTTCTATATGAAACCAAAGGAGTAACTGCATCTGCACAGAAAACAGCACAGACTCAAGTATAAGCGCATGCGTCAATTCCTAGTGAGTATACGGTACTAAAACAAAACCTGATCTCATTGCTAAACATTACTACAGTACTAGCTTCAATAGTTCCTTTAAACAAACCTCTCCCAATTCCAATAATATGACATTATTAGTACATAAATAGGTTACTTTTTAAATAACCAACCATTAAGAACACAATGAACAATGTTTGATAGTTTTAATGAGCTCGTTGCTAACAGTTACTAGACTAAACAAGCAGCACTTCAAATGAAGCGTGACCACTGCTCCCACTGAACACCTGATTGTGCATTTCAAAGGAACTTTGATGGATATCACATCACTGATGTATGTGCTGAAATATGGAAATATAAAAAGCAAATGTGTCACCAGTAGTTCAATTGCTTTTGAGTAATGGCTTCTTTCTTGCCACCCATCCATACAGGCCAGCTTTGTGTAGGGACCGGCTTATTGTTGATGTGTGAATGCTGACTCCCACCTTAGACACAGAACTTTGCAGATCTCTCAAGGTCATTGGTGGCTTCAGTGACATCCCGAACCAGTTTCCTGCTTGTCCAGCTGCTCAGTTTGGGAGGGCGACCTGATCTGGGTAGTGTCTGGGTGGTATGATGCATCTTCCACTTCTTAATGATGGCCTTCACTGTGCTGAGAGGGATAATCAGAGCCTTTGAAATGTTCTTGAACCCTTCTCTGTGCCTCTCTACCACTTTATCCCTGACTTGTTTCGAAAGCTCCTTGGTCTTCATGGTTGCTTTGTTGGTTCACTATGTGAGTTGCAGCTTGAAAGTCTTTATATGCCTGAATGTAATTATCTACAAGTTAAACCACTTTGAGTACATACAGGCTAAAACTATTTCACAAATTTTGTGACCTTTAACTTTATCAATGTGGAGTAGTTTGTGTAGATTCTACATGTAAAGTCTAATTTGAAAGCGTCATGCAGTACGCTCAGGTGCCAACAAAATGTGAAAACTTTGCAGGGGGGTGAATACTTCTGCAAACCACTGGAATTGCTTAATAAAAATGTCTTGTGCAAAATGCTTTTTCGGGTTCCCATTCGCTCAGTTTATTTTACTTGAGAAAACCCGGCTTTCATCAGACGTCATGCAAATGAAGGGGAAAGGTGGGGATTGCTATATAAATTAGTCATGTGTAAAGATCTTGTGCTGTTTTCACAGATGGCTCATGAAAATGTTGTTTCCATGCACAAAGAACTGGTACACGAGAGAATCTAAGCTGATGTAATAAAGCTGTGATTTCTAAATTCCTTGTGCCTGTTTGTTTAATAGAGTCCCCCAGAGAGAGATGGGAGTATTCAACACATCAGGAGCAGAAATCACCTTGTTAAGAAGCAATGGTATGCAGCCCATTAAAGTGCTAAAAGGTCTCTGGCGCACCCTGCTGGAAACAGTATTGATTTTCCACTTCAAGCTGCCCGCATGATAACTGTGGTATACTGTGCTGCGTCTTGAGGTACCGCAGATTCACCATGGTATCAGGGAAGATTCCACACAACACACTGCAAGAGGCTGAGCAATGCAGGAGGAAAAAAAGAGAAACTTGCACTCATAATAACAATCTATTTAATATATTACTAATGTGATGTAACACAATCAGAATGCTCAACAACATGATGAACACAGATTTTGGTGAGTTTTTGATCTGAACAGATTGTGATTAGGGGTGACCCTATTTATCAAGCAAGTTTATTCTTTTGTTTTCAGTTAATATTTCTGTTTTTAGTCGAATGCACTCCTGTTGTTTAGGTGTCCCCAAGTGTCTGCATTTCTGAGAATGTTCTCAAGTCCTGTAAGAGCCTGCAACTGACTTAACTTCTTCACACTAAGTGCAGGGATAGGATTACACATATGTGTGAATGTTATGGTGTCTTGTGCGGTTTCCGAACGGACTGAATCTCTTCCCACAAACAGCACAGTGATAACGTTTCTCTCCTGTGTGAACGCGCTGGTGTCTTTTAAGCAGTGATATATGATTGAAACTCTTCCCACAATCAGCCCAGGAACACGGAGTCCCTCCTGAGGGATTTCCCTTGTGAGTTTCAGGAACATCTAATTGACAGGAACTCTTCCCACCTTTAATAGAATGAGGTAAGGTCTTCAAGTTGCCCTGGGTTTCAGAATTGTTAAAACACACAGAATGTGCCGTCTCTGTACTCTCCACAGTAAGTGGGTGTCTGTCTTGTAAAGAAGGAATTGTAACTGAGTGAGTTCTCAATGCCTTCATATTTTCTTCTTGGGGTGTTGTTTCTCTGTGTTTCTTGCACTGTGGTTTGCCTCTAGAAGCATTTTTGCACTGGAGTGATAGAGTGGAGTCGTGTTCTCCTTCATCTACTTTAGAAGCTAAAGAAAGAAAGAGAAGAGAGACAAAGGTTATTGTACAGCATTCTTCCACATGCACTGTTCTGAAAACAAGCGAATGAGCAGTTCAGTGATTGGTTGCTTGAGCTGAGGTGGATTCATTCACCAGTTAAGTGTCCCGCAAGTTTCAGTCACTGCAAAAATGATGTCAACATGTCAGCCAAGTGGAAAATGAAAAACAACATGCTTTTTTTTAATGTTTAAAATGGATTACTTTAAATCAAGCCAACAGAGCATCATGAAAAATCCTATTTAGTACCTGCATTTTGATAGTACTGCAATGTATCTAATATTTAATTTGTTTTTTGATAATTAATAATTAATAAAGAAATTATCTGTTGAGCTGGTCTGCTGTACAGAACACCTCCACACACATACTTACTGTACTGTGACAATAATAACACAGCAATGCTTACTGTGAGACACACAAAAGTGAAATGTGGCGTTGCGAGCAAACATTACAGTCCTCGGGATAGTTGCAGTGAGATGAGCGTTTAAAAATGATATTGTATTTGCATAAAGTGTAAGAAATAAAATAAGACTCATGTTGTTGATCCTGCTGCATACATTCTCCACAGAAATTCTCTACTGAAATGTTTCGTCTGGTGACGCCGAGCAACCCGACTGGATTTGGCATCACCCAGTGATGGGACATGTGATCCCTGCAGCTCTGTAAAGCTGTGGGAGCAGAACTGCAAACAGCCTACCAGGAATGAGGAAAGGCAAATATCTAACACAGGGGTGTCCATCCAGGCACAGGAGTAGCACTTTATATAACTGAACCTGTTCAATGTGGAGTGGAATGGCCTCCAGGAGCGTGATTGGACACTGCTGATCTCACAGCATTCTAAAGAGGCGTGGCAGCAGCTGCACATCTAGCAGGTGGGCAGCTCCCCTTGGTTAAAATATGAATCTCAAGCACACTGCTGGTGTTCAGTACCAGGTTCTCCAGGATGAACAGGCAACTCAATGCTGCTTGTTTTGTAGGATTACCTCTAAATCCCAGTTCACATTCAGATGGAGAGTCATCACACAGGTTGGATCCCAGCTTGTTGTTCTCCTCAAGTGTACAGACATGATTTTCATGAGGAAGTTCCTCTGCGATGGGGACACATTCCTGCTCTATGAATTCCTCTTTAATAGGAACACATTCCTGTTGAGGGACCTCTTCATCTTTAACACATGCCAGCTCTGTAACCTGCATTAGACTTGCACAGCACTCCTGCTTCTATCTTTGGCCCTTCCTGTGCTTCAGATTCAGGGATAGCGTGGCTCTCTTTGGGATCTGTGGGAAACAAAACTGTATACAATTAGATCTCTTACTTACCAGCTAGGTTTGTTAGTTGCTTTGATCAGGGATTTAAAGTTACTGTTCCTCAGTTATTTCGTATAGGGTTGAGCCGGTATAATAGTTTGGTGGTTTAGGTACATGATGGCATTGATACCATTCCTGTTATTCTACATTGCAATTATCGGTTAACGCTGTGTTTGTGTTCCTATGAACAAAGTGAAGGAAAAGGCATTTTCATATGAACATCTTTTTATTCTACGTCCTGTACAAAACAAGTCTCAGTGCTGCTGGGCTTTCTCACCTCCTGTAGCCTCACCCTGGAGCATTGCATCCACTTCTACCTCCCTGTCAATCACCATCATGACCACCATTCTGCCTTTGCATTGTTCTAATGCAAACATCCATTTCTCTACTGCAAACATGCTTAGAAACCAAGCCAGGAGACTTGCAGTCTTAGCAAAGTGTCTGAGGAATGTCTTTTTGTTATCTGATACTGTATTGTGAGAACGGTTTTGAAGGAAACGGTCAACGCAGAATACAAGTTTCAATGTGTCAAATACAATGAGCAGACAAGCGACTGCAGCAGGATAGCCTGCTTATTCTCAAAGCTTTCTCAAAGTTTCATTTAAACACGTGATTTACACAACTCAAACTTTTTCAAGTGCAGCAATATGTTTTTTGTACAAATTCCACCTGTGTAATAATCATTAGCAACAACACTGGAAGCTTACTTGTGCAATGTCAGGTGACCTGTAGATATAAATCCAATAACATCCCTTGTAGTATTAAAATACATTTGTAATGGTGTGGCTCTCCCTATTGTATGTATCCCGTGCAAACTCATCTCTGCTCTTAAATAATAACCTGGATTAGTAAATGTTTATAAGCAATATGAGCGATCGTTTCCTAATTCTGTTTACCATCAGCTGAACAAAGTACTTTATTTAGAGACTCAGTCTAGAGACTCAATAAAATGATACAATTCAGTTGACACCTTACTGTGTTGTATGTACTTCCTCCAACTTCAACCCTTAATTGAACTTGTGGAACCACTCGGGTCCAAAATCTTACAGCGGATTGGTGCAGGCAGGGTGCTGCTGCCGCCCCTTTATTCACACAGTGAGGTCTGGAAAGATCGTGTAAATGTGTGTGTGTGGAACAAGAAGGAAACAGGACTAAAGCAAAAGAACGAGCAGCGAATGAGCCGCGACTGTACCAAAGACAAACTCAACAGCACTGGAGCGGAATACAATGAAACCATTTATCTAAAAATAGATTCGCAGTCAAACAGTTCAATCAAACACTGAAACCCCATGTGCTGCTGCCTGTATGTTGATATTAAATCACAAATCATTATTCTAACCCTCTGCAATATGGTCTGTGACTGTCTCAGTGGGACTCTATACAAGACATCACTTTACCAGAAGGATACCATTGAAGCCTCCTAAATTAGACTGGTTAAGATTTTCCAATCTAGTACTTTCTAGAATACCTATTTAAATATACAAAATAATACAATGCCTCGATTTGACTCTTTATAACCAATATCAGGACAGAGCTGCGCTTATTATAATCAAACACTTTAAAACGTGTCTTAAGAGAAATTCTAACCACGATCTTTCCAATAGAAGGTGGTTTAAGGTGTTTGATTGACCAAGCAATACCACACAATAAAATCAATCTTACCTTGAAATATTAAAGGTTGTTTAGTGTCTGCATCTGCAGCGTTTATACACCCTCGCACTGCTTTCAGCTCGTTCTCTGATATTTCCAATCTCAGCTTCAGACTTTCATTCTCTTTCTCCTTTTTTGTTCCATTTCCACTCTGAATTCAGTGAATTTGCTGCCGACAGCTTTAGTAATCGCGCACAAGACGGTGTGTAGAGCCGCTTTCACTGCGTGCTCGATGGTAGAGGCGAGCTCGTCTTGAAAGAGCGACACGGACACGCTGACGCGTCCATCTTCACTGGTTTGAGTTTCACACTGGTCTAGCGGAATCCTCTTTTCATTCAGAAACACCGCCTGCGGTTTGTATTTAGTAATATTTATTTTGTACTGTAGCCTTCCCATTCAAATATATTCATCACTTCTTCTGGTGTGATAAAGAAAGAACACAAACAACAGGCTTTGCAAGGAGTAACTTTACTTTGGTCTTTCAGAATCGCGCAGAGCTCTGCTGGAGCTTCAACGCGTTTGTTTCTCAGTAAATCATCTCATTGAAAAGCTCGACTTGTCTGTAGCTGCGACTGACGCGCTCCGCTCTGTGTGTGAAATTCAACACAGAAAAGGGATGCTTTCCTTTTCACGGAACTCCGTGCAGGTAATAAACAAACACAAAAATCACTAATTATTAGAAAACATTTCATCCCAGCCTAAATACTTTAAACAGCAGGAGACAGCGTGTTGTAAAATCATCACTGACTGCAGCAACCTCTCCACACATGAACAAAACAAACCTCTCTATTTCCTGTACTGAAATGAAAGCGTCACCAGCAGAAGGCGGGTCTGGTTGGAGTCATCGCGTATTATTGGCTGTAGAAACACTCTATCCCCAGCATGTGAGCCTGATTGGCTGTAGAAACACTCTATCCCCAGCACGTGAGCCTGATTGGCTGGCCTCCCTGTCGGAGGCGGTTATGAAACTGGATGCCAGAGTTCGCCATGTTGGCTCTTTCAGCGCTGTGTTCAATGCGATGCATTCAGGCGCGTTAAGTAAGTGAGCCGCTCAGAAAGCACACGGAGCTGAATTTAAATGACTTAACGCTCTGCTACAGGAGAGCGCTGAGCGACTTTTAAAAATGGAGAATAATAATGATTTGCTTGTTTGTGTTTCTGAGGTGATGGTTGATGAAATGGCCCCCGTGTGAAGTTACTGTCCCCTGCTGGACCTCGCTGAGTTCGGCGCTCTGTTTGGACTGAACCTCATATCTGTCTGTGTTTAATACCGACAATATCGACGTTAATAATGAACATTATGAATAATATTAATACTACAAGCCTAATAATAATACATTAATAAATATAAAACAGCTCTACATTTAAAAAGAAAAATGAAATTAAATGATACAAATTCGAAAACAACCATTTTTACATTATTGTCTACATGCATCATCTCAAATAATTACAATGTCATTTATCAGACCCTTCGGCGTTGTCTTTTGAAGAATTAAACCTGCCAGACCGAACGCAGGCTAACATTCAATCAATCAATCAATTAATCATATATATTTTCTATAGCGCCCGATATGCGCTTCACAAAATCTACTTAAAAACAAGAAAATATCTAATTGTAAGCCTGGTCGAACAAAAGAAGTCTTCTGTCTAATTTTAAACAAAGATCGCTTTCCACGATTTAAGATGCTTTAGAGAGACAGAATATTGGAATTGGCCGCCGAAACTGGGGGATAAAACTGCCTGTGATCAAAGTGGGCAGAAAAGTTGCATACTTTGCATAACGTATTTGGGAGAAAAGAAAACGGTTTTTGCAACGTTTCCATGGTTAAAACGATGTTCAGTTTTTTTTTTTTTCTGCTGCTTGGTAATTCAGTCATGAGGCAGTTGTAGCAGAGTGGCGCAGCGGAAGCGTGCTGGGCCCATAACCCAGAGGTCGATGGATCGAAACCATCCTCTGCTAGCTTGTTTTTCTTCTGTTAGCAAAGTAGTTTTTCTAAAATATTAACTGAAGCAATTAATTAATATTACATATCGTAATCAAGTATAATATAATGCACAAGGATACTTGTCTTTCATAAGAGCTGAAATAAATTATAGCGCTTTGAGATTATATATGTTACTAGCGCAAATTTCAAATTGATCAATGCTAATGTTAAAACAATTTAAGATCACTTTAAATAGGCATTGACTGATATAAAAATATAGTAATGTGATTTGCACTACGCAGGACTAGATGAGCTTAAATAAAGATATTACATTTGAAAATAACCTGTGCTTATCCCCACTTACAAGGAAGAGTGGCATCCGTTTCTTTATTAATGAACCAAAGATAAAGACGTTACAAATGAGAGAAGAGTGCCATCTAGTGGAGAAAGAAAAAGCACAATGGCAATAGACACGTTCTGCAGTATAGCCTATGGGAGTTCTGTTACAGGCGAATCTCTCCATCTCCATATTGATCGAGGTCCATTTCGTTGTTCGAGGTGATCTTGGTGCAAACAGAACGAAGATCACGTGTCGTGTCATTGAGATCTCTCTATCTCACTTAAACAGACGGCTGCGATTCTCAAGATGCTCCAGCAAGCGCTGCTGCTTGCAAATGGAGAGCATGTAAACAAACTGGACAACTAACATTATCAAGCAGTTATTTTCTTATTTTTTTTAAATCAAGGTTTATGAATACACTGATAGTTGGGCGGTGTATTTCACTGGGTTAATAAAAAACAAACATAATATATGAATGTAAACACTGAAATTCAAACTGGCCTCGGTTCTACTCTCGATTTAAAACAATGCACAACCAAACCTTTGAATTGCAAAGTACAACAGAATGCATGCCAGTGGAGGCAGCGATATACATTAAATAAATGAGATACCAACAAAAGCAGATTGTTCGATAATTTAGAACGCTTATTATAACTCAAATGTAATGTTTCTTGTAATATTCGCAGTTTTGTCGAAACAATCCATATTTAATTTTTCCCGCCGAAATTAAACAGATTCGAATCGATTTTTACAAGAAAAATACAATTCATAAAACCCGATGAACATTTAAGTTTATGAAACTAAAACTAAATGCATTCCCAAATAAATACGTAAGTCTCCTTACCTTAAACATTTCCATTTTAAAATGTGCAGAGAACTGAAATGAGAATTGTACTCTTTTTGCGGTATTTGGGTGGCTCTCAGAAGAGCCTTTGTGTTGTAAAGACGGAGCAGGGACGGTCTCGGTTTACTTGGAGCTGGTGTACTTGGTGACGGCCTTGGTGCCCTCAGACACGGCGTGCTTGGCCAGCTCTCCGGGCAGCAGGAGGCGCACGGCTGTCTGGATCTCCCGGGAAGTGATGGTGGAGCGCTTGTTGTAGTGAGCCAGGCGGCACGACTCGCCGGCGATACGCTCGAAAATGTCGTTGACGAACGAGTTCATGATGCCCATCGCCTTGGAAGAGATGCCGGTGTCGGGGTGGACCTGCTTCAGCACTTTGTACACGTAGATTGCGTAGCTCTCCTTCCTGGTCTTTCTGCGCTTCTTCCCTCCCTTAGGCTGGGTCTTGGCAACAGCCTTCTTGGAGCCTTTCTTCGGCGCGAGTGCAGCTTTCGGTTCTGGCATTTTCCTTCTCTGATGCTTTTTGAAAGATGAATGAGTAACCCGCCCCCATAGCCCCAGTATTTATACAGTCTGTATGCAAATTATTACCAAACAACCCTTTAGAGTGAGAATGTTGACCTGGTAACCTAGCAACGCTCCCGAGTGACGGAGTACTTCGATGTGATTGGTTGTTCACTGGAAACGCAACAGAGGGGGTGGTGACTTTGCCGCGAGCTGAGATCTTTTTTTTTCTCTCTCGAGTTCAGGTTTGAATTCGGCGCCTTTTTTCTTGAGCGGTTAGTTTAGGTCTTTTGTTTTTCATTTATTAAATACATGAAGAACTCGGTATACAGCAATACTGAAATCCACACCCGATGCGTCTTAAATATAGAAATATAAATAATCAAATCCACGTCACTTTCTGTGCTCATTAAACACGTTAAATGTAGAAACACACGATCAATGCTGATGCTTTTCGATTTCTTCCTCATCCCAGAGTCCCGATTGTTTCACAGCAGCTTGAATGGCGAAACTTCAACTCAAATACAGAAAAGACGACATCGTGGAGCTCAAAGCTGAATCAGGATCTGCTGCTTTTAATTTATTATACTGATTACAAAATGTACTGAAAATAAAATTAGATAAGACTTTTTTTTTTTTTTTTTTTTTTTAAGTGTTTTATTTCTTATCTGACTTTAATTCTGCACGGAATCGGATAAAACCGAGCTCGTATTTTCTCATTATTACTGAAAATGTTCACTTTTTAAAATACAATTCCATTCAATTAATTGATTTTTATTGATTTATTAACTAAAATGCTTATTTTAATTTAATTTTTTTCTGGATTTGTGTAAAGAGTTAAAAATCCAACACTTAAGTTTCAGCCTAAAATACTCTCGTTACACAGCGTGAAATAGCCATTTTAAAACAACAAAGAAAACACTGGGGAGATAACAGTATAAAACATTTTGAAAAATGTGATTTTATTCTTTTGAAGATTTTAGTGGTGTACTAAAATTTAGCTTGTTTCAGAATTGAAAACTCTTTAAATGAAAAGGTGGGCGGCTCTTAAAAGAGCCTTTGTGTTCGTGTCCTTGTGTCCAAATCTTTAACCCCCGAATCCGTACAGAGTGCGACCCTGGCGCTTCAGAGCGTACACCACATCCATAGCGGTGACGGTCTTTCTCTTGGCGTGCTCAGTGTAGGTGACGGCATCCCGGATCACATTCTCCAGGAACACCTTCAACACCCCGCGGGTCTCTTCATAGATCAGCCCGGAAATTCGCTTCACTCCTCCGCGGCGAGCCAGGCGGCGGATAGCGGGCTTGGTGATGCCCTGGATGTTATCACGGAGCACTTTGCGATGCCGCTTAGCGCCTCCTTTCCCGAGTCCTTTACCACCTTTGCCTCTTCCAGACATATTTTAAATCCGTATTATGAAAATAACACAATACTTGAAACGAGGGCTGAGGCTCTAATACATACACGCAGACCGGACCTGATTGAAAAAGAAGCCAGCAAAGAAGAGCGCGCACACATTAGACCCGCCCACCACTGAGCCGTGTCTGTGAGCGCGTGTTAACCACCAAACTGCTGACTCGCATTCCCTGCATAGTGTTGCTGAT
Source organism: Acipenser ruthenus (assembly GCF_902713425.1). Lineage (NCBI taxonomy): Eukaryota > Metazoa > Chordata > Actinopteri > Acipenseriformes > Acipenseridae > Acipenser > Acipenser ruthenus. Next base: position 9,892,827 of record NC_081220.1, read on the forward strand.
TAACAACGCGAATGTGAATGAATTTATGGAAATGTCCTTTAACCTGATTCCAAATAAGTTTTTACACATTGTTTTCCAACATAATGGTTATGTATTTCTGCAGGCAAACACACAGTGGAAAAATAACCTTTTTTCCTCACCAGGAGGCAGAGGTGGCATTGCCTATGAAATACACTACTGATGAAATATTTAAACTACTCAGAGAATGCTGTGCTGATGCCAGGGTAATTACATTGTTGCAACAAGTGTGGGTCAGGGGTGAAGAGAAATACAATTCAACAAAGTAATTCTCCCAATCGATTACAAGGGGATGATCCGGCAGAACGTGATGCAGTGTATTAACCGCACCGCACATAAAGGTGATTAAATGTCCAGTTTTACAAACTTCACGCTTCAAACTTAAGTTGTGTTTGCCTAGCTTTCTCGTTTGTGAAACCAATCATACAGTTACTTTAAATAATACAATTGTCATCTTATATTCAAAAAAATCTAGCGAAGTACAGAGCGAGCAGTTTGGTTTCGCTGGAGGATAGTGCAGTTTTGGTCACCTCAATTAAAGATGCAGTAAAGGTCCTGGTTAAAGAATACGTTATATTGTAAACACAAGCCTTCTGCTTTGATACCCCCGGTTGTTTGTGTACATTTGTTCCAATTTCATTATCAAATTGTATATTTTGTGCTGCGTGAAAACACAAGACAGGACGTTTTCATAATGAATCTGTTGCCTGCGGGTCAGTTGAGTCTACACGGTTCTCATCGTGTGGATAAGTTCCGCTCTCCGCCTTCCTGCTCACATTCTGTGACACACAGAACAGTTTAGTATTAAGTTTGAGTTTTCTCCGTGTTGAAATATTAGAAATGGCAGAAACTGCTCCAGCACCAGCCGCTCCTGCTCCGGCTAAAGCTCTCAAGAAAAAGACCGCGGCAAAGCCCAAGAAATCGGGTCCCAGCGTGTCGGAGCTCATCGTCAAGGCTGTGTCTGCCTCCAAGGAGCGCAGCGGGCTGTCTGTGGCGGCGCTCAAGAAGATCCTGCAGGCCGGCGGCTACGATGTGGAGAAGAACAACTCCCTCGTCAATAGAGCCCTCAAGAGCCTGGTGACCAAGGAGACCCTGCTACAGACCAAGGGCACCGGCGCCTCGGGCTCCTTCAAGCTCAACAAAAAAGCAGCTGAAGCCAAGGAGAAGGCGGCCAAGAAGGCGGCAGCTCCAAAGAAACCAGCGGCAAAGAAAGCGGTTGTCAAGAAAACAACGAAAAAGGTTTCGGCAAAGAAAGCAGCGACACCCAAGAAGACTCCTACGAAAGCGAAGAAACCGAAAGCTGTAAAGAAGGCGCCCAAGAGCCCGAAGAAAGCGGCTGCCAAGCCTAAAAAGGTCGTAAAGAAGAGCCCGAAGAAAGCGAAGACAGCGCCTAAACCTAAAAAGGCGACCAAGGCAGCTAAACCCGCAGCGAAGAAGGCGGCTCCTAAAAAGAAGTGATCAGTTAAAGCGACGATGCGACATTGAACCCAAAGGCTCTTTTCAGAGCCAAAACATCTTTCTAAAAGAGCAGGTTGTCCTTGTAAACACAGGGCGATGTGTGGAATGTGCTGCCGTGGAACGTGTTCCGCTTTCTCGGTGGAACAGCCCGCTCTCCTCGGCGAGCAGTCCAAGACGGTGAAACATGGCGCCGCCCCGCAGGTACAGCTGTGGACAAAGGTGTTGCATTATCTCGAATTCTATGATTGAAACACCTTTAAAATAATTAATAACCTCATTTACATATTTTATTTGACATGTAATCAAATAAACTACGAAATGATGTCGTAAAAGTCTATCAAAAGCCATAATGCAGTTGTACAGTATTTCGTGTTAGATTTGGAAACGTCACATTGTTCAATTCTTTTATTTTTATTATTATTTCTTAGCAGACGCCCTTAACCAGGGCGACTTACAATTAAAATTATCACATTGTGCACATTATACATTAGATCAATGACAACTGTATCTGCAATACTGGAAAACTACAATAAACAGACTCGATTTACGATGGTCTGTACTGTACAGCGAGATTGTTTTTATGTATTTGACTCAATTTTATTAATGTTGCTATTTTACATATTATATAAATACTGGTTTGAACTTGTCGACTGAAAAAAAACATCACCAAGCACAAACCCCATCATCCCCACATCGCTGTCAGCCAAGATGCTAGAACAGAAACAGAACAAACTGATTCTGAGAAAAGACTCGAAGCTGTTCCTGTTACACACCGAACAAGCTGAGCGAGTCCGAGCCGGTTCACCTCCCGAAATTCCGCCGATAATAAACGAGGCATTTTTTTTATATCTGATATCAGATTTTTATTTTGGCCTAAAATGTAGCCTCTCTTTCCATCTATAGATTTGATGGTTTAAAAGAAACACAACGTTGGGAAGGAAAAGCGAAAAACGCTCTTAATATAATGTTAACATGTTCCAATTGCGAAACTTACACATATAACACTTACCGTGTAAACTACAGCTGTTTATTTAAAATTGGAATATAACACTTTCAGAGAAGTGGGTGGCTCTTAGAAGAGCCTTTGAGTTTCGCTGTATTTTAAGGGTTTTGCAGTTTAAGCGCGTTCTCCTCGGATTCGGCGGGCCAGCTGGATGTCTTTGGGCATGATGGTGACTCTCTTGGCGTGAATGGCACACAGGTTGGTGTCCTCAAAGAGCCCGACCAGGTAAGCCTCGCTAGCCTCCTGCAGCGCCATTACAGCGGAGCTCTGGAAGCGCAGGTCGGTCTTGAAATCCTGAGCGATTTCTCGGACGAGCCGCTGGAAGGGCAGTTTGCGGATCAACAACTCGGTGGATTTCTGATAGCGGCGGATTTCCCTCAGAGCCACAGTGCCAGGTCTGTAACGGTGAGGTTTCTTCACGCCGCCGGTAGCGGGGGCGCTCTTTCGAGCAGCCTTGGTAGCAAGCTGTTTCCTGGGCGCCTTTCCACCGGTGGACTTACGCGCAGTCTGCTTAGTTCTTGCCATTTTCAAACTCTACTACACAGTATTTAAAAAAAAAAACCCTGTAAATGGCACAAGCAGCCGATAACAGAGACTATATAGGAACTGAGCTACTCTGATAGGCTATGAGATCTGAAGGGCGGGTCTCTGTTCCTCATTGGCTATATTCCAGACTCTCAATGATTGATTGGAACATTTGAATTCTGCGCGCGCGCATTCTGTTAAGCAGTTATTGTTTCGGAGCTGTTGGCGCCTTTTTTTAAATAAATACAGTATAGTCACTCAGGACAACATTGCTTATCCCCAGTATAAGAAATGCATTCCATTCAGATTAAGCAGTCTTGGTTCAAAATTGTAACGGAGAAACGCTCAACAATAGGCAAGCAATACTTATTTATGGCGAGAGAAAATACATAAACCAAGCATGTACCATTAACACTAAAGAAAATAGACCAATTCAAAAACTATAATCAGACTGAAAACAAACAAACAAAAAACAAAACACGGAAAATACATATCCCCGCAATAAAACACAAACACGGGAGGAGGTGGATTTCCAACTGGAAGCATGTTTCAAGGTAGCTCGATCGAAAACAAAGTAAAGCAGTCAATTGATATTGTATCAGATTGTCTCTTTGTAAAGAACGTGGCATTAATGTGGGAACGTGAGCTACACGCGCTGAGGCGAGGCGTGTGTTTGATATCGCTCCAAACAGACATGGCAGCGCTGCACTGCCACACACAAATACAAACTAACTATTTATTGCTTCAATTCTCACCAGTCGGTATTTTTCAGACAATAAAAATAAACCGATTCGATGCGCTTTTATAGAAAAGTGGGTGGCTCTTAAAAGAGCCTTTGGGGGTTTATAAGATGTAAAAGCCCCGTCCGAGTGATTTATTTCTTGGCTGGCTTCTCGGTTTTCTTGGGCAGCAGCACGGCCTGGATGTTGGGCAGCACTCCGCCCTGAGCGATGGTGACGCCTCCCATCAGCTTGTTGAGCTCCTCGTCGTTGCGGACAGCGAGCTGCAGGTGACGCGGGATGATTCTGGTTTTCTTGTTGTCCCGGGCGGCGTTCCCGGCCAGCTCCAGGATTTCAGCAGTCAGGTACTCGAGCACAGCGGCCAGATAGACCGGGGCTCCAGCGCCCACACGCTGGGCATAGTTTCCCTTCCGCAGTAGCCTGTGAACACGACCGACTGGGAACTGCAGTCCTGCCCTGGAGGAGCGAGTCTTTGCTTTAGCACGGGCTTTACCGCCAGTCTTTCCTCTTCCAGACATCTTCACTGTAGTTCAGAATATCACAACAATAAATGCGCGGCCGCTCTCCTGCTATTATACACACCGGCTCATTCGTGATTGGACAGAACGGTGCAATACTAGTTAGAATGTTAAAAGACGTCATAGTGGATGAGGGCGTGCAGAATCTTATTGCATGCCTCTGATTGGTGGTATCATTCCCTGCCCGCTGTTTCTGGTTTTTCGCTGTTCTGCTGCGGTTTGTCTTGTTTCCTCTTGGCGCGCATTTTTAAATTGGAAGACAGCTGTAACAAAATGTAACCGTTTAGAAGTGTTTAAAACCACACTGCCCTACAGTCGTGTTCGAGTTGTTATAATTCCTAGGTTTTAGTTTACAGTTTAGAGTTCTGGGCACTTCAGTTAACTAGAAAGTCGATATTGTTGACTGTCCAGTTTGTTTACATTGTGTAAAGGCAGTTATATCTTCAATGATACCAATTTAAATTATATGTTCCAATAATTTATTTACATTATAAAACCGTTTGATTAAAACATTCCCCCCCCAAAGTACAAATAACCGAAATATCGCTGTAGATGTTTAGATCACCGTGCCTGTTTTAACTCGAGTATCCTCGGGATGAGGTTCAGTAACACAGGCTCAGATTTTTGCCCACATGAAAACATTCATAGACATCCTATCTATGGTTTCATTGAGATTATACAATGGCACGGAATAATACAAAATGAATATTTACACGTTGTCTGCAGGATTGGAACCTGCGCGGTGAGACTCCAATGGATTCCCAGTCCATCGTCTTACCCACTCGGCCTCGACCCCCGCTGTATAATCCCGCGCATCTGAGCAGCGCATTCCCCCGGTGACAGGCCGCCTCCTGTTAGGAGAGCTGGAAGGGGTTTCCAGTGAACACACCGCTAGTTCTGCGGGATCAGCAGTTTGTTAATATTAAAGTGAAGCAGCGGTGTTTTTGCTTAAGACTGTTCAAGTTTCGAACAATACCTTTCCCTAGTTTACATCAACATACTACCTTAATTAAATTAGCTCGTTAATACATTATCCGTACTTTATTAATGCAGACTTTATTTAAACAAAATAACTCCTAAAACGCATATTATACATACACACGTCATTGGAATTCAGAGTTTACGCAGATACATATATAAACAACATACATAAATATATAACTAACACCCTAACCCAAAGAGCATCTCCTGAGGTTGTAGAAAGTGAATGATTAGTAAACGGATTTAAACTCGTGCTTGATATTGTGGGTGGCTATGAAAAGAGCCTTTGTGTTCAAATGCAGCCGATGAATATCCTTAACCTCCGAATCCGTACAGAGTGCGACCCTGGCGCTTCAGAGCGTACACCACATCCATAGCGGTGACGGTCTTTCTCTTGGCGTGCTCAGTGTAGGTGACGGCATCCCGGATCACATTCTCCAGGAAAACCTTCAACACCCCGCGGGTCTCTTCATAGATCAGCCCGGAGATTCGCTTCACTCCTCCGCGGCGAGCCAGGCGGCGGATAGCGGGCTTGGTGATGCCCTGGATGTTATCACGGAGCACTTTGCGATGCCGCTTGGCGCCTCCTTTCCCGAGTCCTTTACCACCTTTGCCTCTTCCAGACATATTGTAGATCCGTATTATAAAAATAACACAATACTTGAAACGAGGGCTGAGGTTCTATTACATACACGCAGACCGGACCTGATTGAAAAAGAAGCCAGCAAAGAAGAGCGCGCACACATTAGACCCGCCCACCACTGAGCCGTGTCTGTGAGCGCGTGTTAACCACCAAACTGCTGACTCGCATTCCCTGCACAGTGTTGCTGATTAAAGAACATTTCAATAAATGCATCTACATTCGCGTTGTTAACCTGATTCCAAATAAGTTGTTTCACATTGTTTTCTTAGATAATGGTTATGCATTTCCCTGCGTATTGCAGTTGTATTTCTGCATTTCTGCAGAGGCAAACACATGTTTACACACACACACACACTCATGGGTTTCTTTTACACCGGTGTTGTTGGAGTCGATGCGCTGTAAGTATTATTATTATTATTATTATTATTATTATTATTATTATTATTATTATTATTATTATTATTTATTTATTTATTTATTTATTTATTTATTTATTTATTTATTTCTTAGCAGACGCCCTTATCCAGGGCGACTTACAGTCATAAACAAAATACAGTCACTCTAATAAGCACATGTACTGCCCTAAGTCACGAGTAAATCCTTTACCAGCTTTGGAAAAACGAAACTGTGCGTTCACATCTGTCCATGCAGAATGTTTATGCTGTTCTATGTTGTTAAAGTAAATAAATGCTGTTGTATACAAGAGTATACAAACAACACGAAACTACAATCACGTGACACACTTGCAGAAATTCAATGATAAGCAATGTGATGACGTGCAGTTGCGTATCATGACCACAAGGTGTCAGTAATAGATTTTATAGTAACCCCGCGAACACAGTGATGTTTCAGAACGTTATGAGAATGTTATTCGAAAGTCAGGATAACATTAAGTCATGTTTGGGCCATCTGCGGTCCAAATAATTCATGTTTTTATTTTAAGTGTGGGAGCCCTCACTCCCTAAGTTTTATTTTATTCTATTATGTATTGATGTATTCATGTATTTGTTTTATCTCATCTTATGTTAACCCCCTATGTACTGTACCACATTTTGCATGCATTATTGAGTGTATTTTGTTTGTTATCATTAAAACCTAATAAAAATGTGATAAAAAATAAATAACTATCTCTTTTTTTTACAGACGAAGAAGGCAGTATCTCAATTAAATATGTTAATATGCAACACGACGAAGGCATTGTGATCCACAATAAACCAGCTTCATTGAAATATAGTCCATTTGGGTTACACTTGGACAAACCATGACGATTCCTAAAATCTGAGGTTTTATAGAAATGGAAGCTGAATCTACCAAGGTAGATTTCCATGAGATTCAATTAGAAGCCAAGGGCAGCAGTGCAGAAGCACGTGCTGAAGTCAGTGCTTTGGGAGCTTCTGCAATGGTCCGAGGCGAGCTGGCAAGTGCCTCTGCATCAGTAGGCCCTGTAGGTGTGAAGTTTGGGCTGGTAGTTGACACAGGGGCTTCTATGGGAGTGGAGGGAATTGAGGCAAAGGTCTTGGGAACTGGGTTCTCGATTGGTCCAAAAACGAGCATAAGTGTGCTTGGAAGTGAAGCGTCATGCTCAGCCATGTAACCAGTAGGAATGAAAAGCACCCTCATTATGACAGTGAACCCTTAGACAGGTGTCCTCCTTGCACTGACTGGGGTTAGTCAGTGTGTGATTGTTTGTTGCCAGAATGGATTATTAGTTTAGTTTAGTTATCTACAAGCTTCTGTTTGTTTTTCAATATATCTTTATGTTGGAGTGAAACATTGACAATGGCAGTGCTGAATAAATAAGCACTTCATACAAATTGTTATTTGACTCAATTTAAGCCTGGCTTCTATTATCTTGCTGTATACATTTGAAAGTATTTAACTACAAAATATAGAAAAAAGCATATACTGAATATATTTTATACTATTAACACTGATAATTTTTTTTTCTCTGAGTTTGTATGGTGTAGCACTTTTTTCTATATCATAGCAAACTGTATTACAAGTATATACTGTATACAGTATATATTGTATTTGAGTTTATTTTTATTGTATAATATACAGTATATATTGTACTTGAGTTTATTTTTATTGTATAATATACAGTATATATTGTACTTGAGTTTATTTTTATTGTATAGCATACAGTATATTGTATTTGAGTTTATTTTTATTGTATAGTATACAGTATATATTGTATTAGAGTTTGTTTTTAATTGTATAGTCTATTTTACTGTATATTTATGATGCAGGTATTCCCTCTCAGGGTAATTTATCCTGGAGTGTGGTCGCTTTAATACTGAAGTTCCTGACAGGTGGATTCTGTCCATTACCATTCCCAACAGAATACCCTGGACAGCCATGTTGAGGCCTTTTCCACACAAGTAATGTTTTGGTGCCCTCTGGTGAGCTTTCCTTGTACTTGTAAATGTGTGTATAGGATTACTATCAGCAAAAAACAAAACAACAACAAAAAACAACAACCTTAAATAATATTAGAAAATGAAAGATGGAATAAAGTGATAATCTTGCCCCATTACAGAAAAATAATGAAAGAATATAAACAAACAAACAAGGTTTATTCATCTTGTTGATTTTCAATTTCTTCTAACTGGGCTCCTTATTGCACTCATTCTGTGATCTTTTTACAGTATCTGTAAATACCTCTGGTTTGTGCTAAAGCTGAAAAAAATCCATCACAGTGCTGGATTTTCTGGTTTTCAGCCAGGTGGATAAGCTACTATAGTCATATTCTTACAGCCAAGGACAGGTGTCCTGGTAGGGTTAAAGCTAGCCTGCACACACAAGTAAAGTAGAGTTGATGAAATCGTACTTAATAATAACAAGAGCAAAGTCTTCTGTTGAGATTAGTTTGGAATCCAAAGCGTATAAAGGTTCACTTCATTACTGCACTGAGTGTGGAATTGCTTTGTCCAAATCAGATCTCATTATATTGATGAGTTTCTCGAAAGCACTTCATTATTTCACTGTATGCTCTGTTCTCTGCTAATTTTCCACAGTTAAATCCTGAATCCCTGCTTCCCTTCATGTGTCAAATAATTGCTGTGTCTTGTTGTTTTCTGTGTGTCTTCCTACAAATATTCAGCAATTGAATTCTCTTCCAAAGTAATAATAGAAATGCAGTTTATTGATTACAAGCCTATTATTATTATTATTATTATTATTATTATTATTATTATTATTATTATTATTATTATTATTGAATGATGTATATGTTGAATAATAATATTTTAAACTAATGTTATTTGTGTGTCATATTTATTGGTATTACTTTGAATGTATTGTTTGTGGTGTGTGTGCTCTTTAGGCAGCAAGGTGTTTGCAATGCTGTAAACAAACAGTGTACTATTTTTCACCGTGTTTATTGTCTGCTTATACTCGCCAACCGCGGCTTCGGCCCTGCGTCCCCCCCGGTACACGCTCTGCGCTGACCAGGTGTGTGTGTTGACCACGCGGTTAGGGTCGGCACATAGCGTAGCGGCCTCCCTGGTGCTGCGGTACCGCGGCGCACGCATAGCCCGTGATGTTATTATCTCGGGGCACAGGTGCTTAATATAAGCGACACATGGTGCCCAGCGCCTCAGTGGTAGTGCACAACAACGCTGCACGATACGCGGTGCACTTAGTGCCCTCAGTACTCGGAGTGTGCAGTGCTCGGATCACACAGAACACATGTGCACGCGTGCTGATACCTCTACCACTCTAGTGTGATTACACACGGTACACAGTTCACGTAGATACGGTGCCTGGGATGCACAGTGCAAGCAGTGCATGTGGTGCACGTTGCGCTAATTGTGTAGGCACAGGTCAACCTAGCATATAGCTCACAGTGCTGCGCAGTACCCAGTGTAAACAGGGTACTCGGCACAAGGTGTACAAGGTTAATATCCTTGCTGCAACAATAGTGGTTGTATACACTATGCTAACACTTGCCAGTGTTCGTCGCAGTGCAAGCAGTGCCTCAGTGCTAATGCACAAGGCCAGGCCTATGTCGGGGTCTCATCCCTGTATGGACATTATGGATCTCAAGGCCAAGATGACCCAGGTCCTGGAGCTCTTCCCCTGTCCAGGTCCCGCAGCCCCAGTCGCCATACCCCCCCCCCCTCTTCCTTTGGAGTGCAGGAGGGGTGGGCAGGGTCATCTCAGCTGGTACAGGAGGACACGCTGTCTATAGCGGCCTCAGGTGACGGGGCTTCTTTCTCCTCGGAGATGCAAGTGGGTGAGACCCTTGCCGAGGAAGAGCCTGGTTCTGAGAGTGTCTCAGAAGCCAGTACCACCCCGCTGTCCAGCTCCATTTTGGCACTCGTGGGACGTGCTGCAGCTTTCCTGCAGCTCCCCTGGACGCCAGCATCAGAACCACGCTGGTCCGTTTTCTGGACGCAGGTGCTGGCTTCCCGCCCCCAGAGGTTCCCGGCCTTCCCAGATTTTTTGGAGGAGGCACACTCCTCCTGGGACCACCCGGCCGCGGGACTCAGTGTGCTGAAGCAGGCCGCATCGCTCGCCTCCTGGTAGACTCCACCATTGCAGCCTTGGTTAAGGCCCCGCCAGTGGGTGGTCTTATTAAAGACCCGGCGTGCCCGAACCCCCAATGCAGGGTGACGGAGACACATTTGAAGCGAGCCTACGCAGCAGAAGCGCAGGCAACTCACTTGGCTAATACAGCTAGTGTGCTGACCACGTATTTAGATGGTGTATTGCGTGAAGCCCCACTCCCCGGGCCTGTGGCCACGGAGCTGCGCCTCCTGTCCAGCACACGGCTGCAAGTCTCCGGTCTCCAAGGGCAAGCCCTTGGCTGGAGCCTGGCTAGCTTAGTGGTGGCTCGTAGGCAGCTATGGCTGTCTCAAGCCAGGGTCCCTGATGTGGATAAGGCTGCGCTGCTTGATGCGCCGATATCCCCAGGTCATACGTTTGGGACAGCAGTGGAGGAGATTTTGCAAAGATCTCACCAGGAACGCGAGACATCCAGTCAGGTGGCCGCATTGCTCCCTCCCCTTGCCTCTGCATGGGGTAGGTCGAGCCGCTGGTGAGCTCCCCAGACTCGGACTGTCACACGAACAGTCCCAGTCCCCACAGCTCCACTGGGTGACCTAAGGCATCGCCCTCAGGGCACACCAGCAGGTAACCGAACGCAGGTCGTGGTCAGTCCACAAACCAGCGTCATAGAAGATTTAGGCCAGCACCCTAAATACTCACTCAAAATTGCCAAGCCGCGTGGGGCAAATTCTATTTCCTCTCGGCCACAAAGGTCCTTGTCCTTCCCAAACCCAAGGTGGCGTAGTCGACAAAATCTCTTGGTATCATACAGGTTACCGTGGACACCCTACCCGTGACACATACATGTAAACTACACCACAGTGAGCAGCTCCTTCCTCCAGACACAGACCACACTGGAGTGTTTAGATTACTGGGTGTGAGGAGCCTTGTGTTAACAACGGAAGAACTGGACTGACTTGGGAGCTCACTGCTGCTGCCTATTTCAATTGTTTTATTACTGTGTTACAGTATGGGGCAGCAGTAGTGCTCTGGCTCCCTCTTGTGGTCAGTGTGAGTGATGGCAGTGTGTGCAGCTTGGCAGGGCACTGATGCCTGTTTCCAGAGAGGGATTCAATCAAACACTAAATTCACAGTTTAATAGAAGAGTGGATTAGTTCTATTTGTATATGTGTTCTAAGCGCTGCACTTGTGTTTCAATAAGTGTCACAGACAGTTCTATGAGATCTGAGCTGTGAACACAGGTGGGACTTGATAGGGTTGGATGACTCACAGTACAGTTAGATTATCCTTCCAGTAGTTTTATGTTTAGCCTCTCAGTGCTTTCCTGCTCTCTAGGAGGGGCATTAGAAATCTGCCTGTTCAGAATGAACTGGCCCATAAGTGTTGAGACATGTGTGCCAGGGAGCTGCTGCACACATAAGGAATGAAGGAGACCAGGTGGGTAACAAGGATGACACAGGAGGCAAGACAATAAAGAATAAACTGACTTTAATAACGCTGATGTGCTGATCCTGAATAAAAAATAAAAATTCATTCAGGGACTTCTGAGTTCCTCATTTAAAAATGTGTCTGAAATTGAGATAACATCATTTTTATTATTATAAGTTATAATCCAAGTTAGAAAAAGAAGACTAAAACACCCAATCTTCCATCTATTTGAGGTGCACACCATGTTAATATATGGGGCATTCAATACCAACTCAACCAGTGCAGATTTTACTAGAATAAATTACCTGGGGTTTTTCTGACATGCTGAGTGCAGAAACTATGGTTGTTATTTTTTTTTTATTTCTCCTTCGACCTATGACCTTGCAAGGGTCAACAAAAAATGATAAATTATGTTGTAATCAAACTGCCATGTTTCTTCAATTTTGCATTGTCCGGAGTTAGATCTAGACAAACAAGTGACAGAGTTTGCTTCCAGTGGCACTAGCTTGGAGCTGAGGAGTTATCAACTTGCTTATGGGACTTGGAGTTTTTTGTTATCATGACATATTTGAGTGAATACTGCTCAGTTCTCCCGAGTAATCCAGGCTGATTCAAATTCAGGATGCTCTCTAATTAAGTATGACCCCATTTTTGGGGGGTTTTGCCTGTGGGCTTCTCACCCTGGATTGTAAATCAAGGTGTTTCTTCACCTCTTTAAATGCTGGTGATGCCCATCGCCTGGGCCTAACTACTGTTCTCAGCTGTTGACAGGACTTGGAGACGACATTGTAGTTTCTGGAAAAATTAGCAATAAACAAATTTCATTTTGACATTTTCTTTGACAAAGCATTTCAACTATTGAATGACACCTCTCCATGCATCTGACATTTTAATATTGCTTAATCCTGTCCAATAAAATGTGGAATATTTGAAGTAGTGTCCGATACATTCAGCAAAACTTTTAAGGTTCCAAGTCAGGTCTACATCAACAATTATACAATTCTTAAGACAATTTGTTAATTCGTAATATTTTACCTCATGGTTTGACTTTTATCTTTCAAAATTTGAGTTAAGAAAAAGTTAACAAAAACAAAGACCATTTCAATGTGTTAAAATATTTGTCCTTAATTGCAACCATATAGTAAAACCACTTATATTTCTTTTTGACTTTCTTCTTCTCTCCTCAAGCTGCCATCTGTTCCAAATGTTGGATTTGTTGCTTTTTCTTTTTAAGGAACACCAGTAAGTTTTCATGGCAGCTAGAAAATAGAAAAACATATTTACATATCCATGTACCATTTTACTGTACATATATAGGCTGATATACTGATAATACATTGAATCTCAATGTCTTTGAAATCACGTAATTCCACAGCAATGTCTATTTATCAAACTGAAAAATAATGTAATTTTTTATGTTTTAACAAACTCGAACACACACACACATGGGAAAAGGGCAGGATGGATTGAGTTCATATCATTTACTTATGTTAAAAGTTTCATGTTAAATGTTAAAATAAAATGTATTTTTTTTTTCTAGTTGGAGCAAGTGTGAGAATATTATTCGAAATATGTGGGGAAATAGCGCCCCCTTTCAAGCTGTAGGTAGAAAAGCTTACAGCACCTGGTATTCCCAGGGGGTCTCCCATCCAAGTACTAACCAGGCCCAACCTTGCTTAGTTTTCGAGATCAGACGAGATCGGGCGTTCTCAAGGTGGTATGGCCGTAAGCGAAAAGCTGTGGTGGTTTAGTATGTTTCATAGTAACTAATACCGGAATAGTGCTACACGAGAAAAAAAAGCATTGCTTAAAATGAATGAATGAATGAATGAATAAATACATAAATATCGACATAAATGTATTTATTCCCATACGTATTTATTTATTCATTCCAATATTTACATATTACTTTATTTATTTCGATAATTGCGGGTGGTCGGACAAACTTACAAGATTATCGTCTGTATTGTTCTTTCAGTAGCCTAAATACCAAATTTAAACGACACCAAAACTAACCACGGGGTAAGAACAAATAAAAAATAAGAAACGCATATGCACGGCCATAAAACGACACACACACACACACACACACACACACGCACACACACACAACCTGAAAAGCAAACATTATACTGAAGGGAAAACAAACACGTAAAGAAGCAGAAATGAAATCCACACACCGTTATTAAAACAGCCGATCTCAGTTGTATTGTGTAATGAATGATAAAGGGCTAGATGTGTCATTGGACTCCGCTGACGAGGGGCAGCAGTAGGTTTAGTGGTTATTTGTTTATGCTCGACAGATGATTCGGTCAGGATGGACACAGACCTGCACTTGCTCAAGGCAGACATATTTTAAACTCAAGTCTCATTCTGTATCACCAACACTGCATTGCCATGAAAAACTTGAATAAACCATCTTTGGAAACACTGGTATTAAAATATGGTATATGTACGAATCTTGCAAAATTAAAAAAAAAAAAAATATATATATATATCGGTAGTTTGATACAGCCTCTGTTCTTCTATACAATATTTTATATAATTCTATGCATTTCAGTGGGTAGTTCTAACCGCAAAGTCAGACTCACCTAAATTTTTCCCAGTCTTTCCCCACCAGCTTTTTGTCACATAATCTGGCCAATCAAATGTTCCATTAAACATTTTAGACTCGCAAGTAACCAATCAGAAGCAAAGCATTCATTCTGCCCACAGAACAAGCTTCGTTTCCAAAAACTCAACTGAACCGGACGCATCATTTTAAAGCGCAAGATTTGCGGCGGGTTTGAGTTTTGAAGATTAGTAGCGGGTGAGTTGTTAACAATTTCATAAAATCCTGGATTTATATTGGTCAGTGATATAAGAACAAGCAATTAAAGTAATTGTGTGCTTTCGTAATAATACTAACCTGCAACTAAGCAAATGTAACAGTCTGGTGATTCAATGAATTGTAGCGCTTACTCGGTGGGAACCTTTGTTACAGGGAGATGGGGTCTGGTAGGAAGATGTTGGAGAGCGGGATTCTGGGAAGAGCTGAGTTCGTGGTACCGGATGTGTGATTTTCAATAAAGTGTGTTCATTTAGAAGTAATACACAGTGTGAGTCTAATCGTTTGTGGAAACCCCATAATTTATAACACTGCTTGTACGAGAGCAGCCTGTTTCCTGTTTGTGTGTGAATACATCATGTAGTCAAATGTTTGCGCATTTTCTGAAACGTTAGTATAAACTACACGTTGACAATGTAATCCATGTTTAATATGTGTGTGTGTGTGTGTGTGTGTGTGTGTGTGTGTGTGTGTGTGTGTGTGTGTGTGTGTGTGTGTTTGTGTGTATGTCAATGGTTAACACGATTTCTGCTTCAGGGTTAAACCGAAAAATCGCCGAATTTGCAGGAGTGTTTTTGAATAGACGCACGCGCAATCAGTAATTTAAATTAAACATCTTCATGTTTTGTGGCGATTTAAAAGTGAAATCCACCTTAAGAGTCAGATCAGAATAATTCTGGTATTTTTAAGTCCACCTTAAATTCTGGAGTCTGAAAGTGAAATACAAATCCACTGCACTCGGGCGAGCGCTTTTACTGGGTGTGCCTGTCAGGAGCCCCCACTTAAACCTCTTTGACAGGACTTATAATCTTTCTTTTTTTTTATTTTTGGCAGCTACCGAGCAGAACCCCATTTGATACTGTGGACAGTTTAAAGATGGAATCAGTCCCGATTAAAGAGGAGCTCCCTAAACTTGAACTGGTCCCCATTAGACTGGAGTTCTCTGGACTGTCTTCCCTCCCCATTAAACAGAAGCTCTGTGAGATGCCATCTGACAGCATCAAGTCGGAGGTGTCTGGGATTAAAGCTGAGCGCAATGAATTGGAGATCTCCCAGACAGAAGAACCCCTTCCTGTGAATGAAGAGGTGCTGGAAATGGTGTGTATTACTAAACTGGAACCCCTCCAGAGACATATATAGAACTATGTGTACTCTCTCGTGTTCTTATCATCACCCAAGATGATGGACCCAAATCTCACTTGAACTCTGCTGATTGTAGCTCTAGATCTATCTATAGATATATATCTGTAGTTTTGACCGTAAAATAACAGAGTTAAGTGATCTTTAACAAAGAACCCATGAACGTGACCACAACCAGAATGGTGAAAATGTAGTCACAGCAGTTATAAGATTTTCTTTTTTAAAGAATTATTTATGGGTTGGTTATGTATGTCAGACTGACTATAAGATATATCTGTCAGAAGTTCTCTACCAATAAATCTCTAGGCAAACGTATTCGACTGCATTGCTGTGTATACAAACTGTATAGGTATTTTGATCTAAGTGCTTTCAATGTATTTCACGCTAGTAATGTGAAACCATTTTTCTTTTCATTTGTGATCAGCAGGGATGCCCTGACATGTCTCAAAACACAGAGGGGGTTGAGCCCCCTTTTAAAATGCTGACTTTGCCTGAGGGGGGCTGAGGTCTCACATACTCGATGCTGGTGGGCAGTTGCTATTCGTTCATCACATGATTTTTTTTTTTTTATAATTCACCATAATCCTAACAATCCTAACCGAAACTTCAAAGCACAGGCAACCTCCAAAACCCTTATTTTATTTTATCCCCACGGGATGAATGAAGTGCATCCAGTACTTTCCCAGGCTTCTTGTAGAGTGTAGGTGTAGCGGTTGATCAAACACAACAGGGTGATGATGTGCACATTGCAGAAGTGTCACTGGTGCTTACATTAAAACATTTACAACTCATTCAGTTGGTGGGGTTCATAGATGTTCTTTGCATTCTTCACAAAATGTAAAAAATACAAATTCTCTGCCAAAATGCAAATTGCGCATTTTTCCACAGTATTCTGTTATAAACAGATTTCTAGGATCCCTGGGGATTAACACCTACTTTGAGCAATCGATCAAATCAATCCATTTTTTAAATAAGTTGATCTACACAAAGTTTGACATGATTAAAGCATCATTTAGTAATTTAAAAATGACTTCTTTTATTCTATCGACCCTCATTTTTGTACACTGCAGTTTGTTTGTTTTGAACTTCGGCTCCCTGCTGCAGATGGGTTGAACCCTATTTCAAAACACAAAAAAATGTTTTTTTAGGACTGTACCATTAACGTCCATTACAAATATAATAGGGTGTTACGTACTGTTCTGTGTAAAATGCAGTGTCTGTTGTGGCATTGCAGTTTACACTGAGAAACATCTGCTTCAGAACCGGTACTGTGCCGCCACTGAACCACCTCGAGAGACGGGTCAGTGACAGAATAAAGAGTCTCTGCATTTTACCAGCATGTCCCATTGACACTGAAAGTGATTCCGCATCAGTGCCGCCACAAACACGGTGATTAGTGCTAATCAGATATGAAACCAGCCCTTAATCTTTTTTTCTTTTGTTTTCTGACAGTTACCAAGCAGAACCACGTTTGATGCCTTGGACAATGTGAAGATGGAATCTGTCCCGATTAAAGAGGAGCTCCCTAAACTTGAACTGGTCCCAATTAGACTGGAGTTCACTGGACTGGCTTCCCTCCCCATTAAACAGGAGCTCTGTGAGACGCCCTGTGACAGCATCAAGCCAGTGGTGTCTGGAATTAAAGCTGAGCGCAACGAACTGGAGATCTCCCAGACAGAAGAACCAGTTCCTATGAAAGAAGAGGTGCTGGAAATGGTGCGTATTAAACTGGAGCCCCTGAAAGAGGAGGTACTCTTGAAACCAGGGAAGGAAGAATCCGAAGACTTGAAAGCAGCCCCCACTGAGCTGGGTCCGGTACACCTGCGGGAGTGTAGCGTGGTGCTGGTGAGAATCTATGTGAGAAAGCAAGGCTCTGGAGAGGAAGGCTCTCCCAACAGCACGCAAGGAGGTGGACAGGACGACGAGAGCTCACATTCAGAGTGCAGTCCAGCAGGTGAGTGACTGACTAGCTGTGACATTGTCATTCTACACTGAGTGATGGCCACAATGTGACTGAGAGGCTGAGAACAGATAGCAGGGCTCCACATTAGCATCCAGGTTCATTTCGCATACTTGTCTACACTGAAGCAAATCACCGTGTCTGTGGCGGCACTGATGCGGAATCACTTTCAGTGTCAATGGGAAATGCTGGTAAATGCAGCGACACTCTCAAGGTGGTTCAGTGGAGGCACAGTGCCGGTGTGAAGCAGATTTTTCTCAGTGTGAACAGACACCACATTTTATATAGGACAGTATGTAACACCCTATAATGTGTGTAATAGATGTTACTGGTACAGTCCTAAAACTCCCCTTATTTTTTCGTGTTCTGAAATCTGGTCCTGCCCACATCTGCAGCTGATGACACGGGGCTGAAGTTCGAAACCAACTGTCTGACCAGCGTAGGCTACAATATTGTATATTTTATGTCACAGGTTGGGTAATAAATAGCTTAAATATTTAATTTCACCTCAGAATATAAATGATAAAAACACAAATACTGTTAAAAATGCCATATGTTAACAGCATTTCTGCTTTATATTATAAAACAAAGTTTAATTTATTAGAATAAGTTAGAGTTCTGGCTAAAATGGTTTATTCTTTAATTAAAATACTGTAGCCTACTGTTTTATGTGTATGATTACTTGGCACAAAAAGTTTGAAACAAACTATCAGTTTAACTTGTCTAAGCAACATACTGAAATGTGAGTTACCGGTAGACTTTATGTTTTGTGCTCTTGCAGATTTGAAGAACAGAATGTTTTTGTTTTTTTAAAAAACGAATCCCTATTTAATGTGTGCAGCATACAGTATATTCTTTTGAAGTGTGACACACCGGCAGCATGTTTTAACACTGCATGATCTGCCTTCTATGTAAATGGAGGTATGCTGCCAGATTGCAGCTGAGCCTGTAATATCGCTGTGTGAATGCCGTACTGAAGGGTCCTTTTTGTAGGTTTACTTTTTTGCTTGAGTTTTTTTTTTTTTTTTTTTTTTAAAGTATTTTTTTTTACTAATTAATAAAAGCATGTCATGATCAGGACCCATCCTTCAATAAAAGGGCCGTTATGGCGTTATGGCAGAACAAGTACACACATGAGGAAATACATCCACTTTGTCAGTCTGTGCATACAGTAAATTGGTCAGCAGAAATCAATATATTTTGGAGGTGATTATTGTGAAGAGTCTGAATCGGGATTCATTTCAAGACGTCATATACACAATTTGGGGGTGGGGCCCTCCTAGGCGGTCACCTTGCTTGCCTTGCCCTAAGGCCGGCTCTGAGAGACAGTGCTAATCTCTGTAGCCGGACATGTACAAAAGTATTTAACAGCAGTTAAATGGACATTAACACATACCGTGAAACTTCTATTAAACGGCCAGGCATTTATTTACAAAACTCACGAGCAGACCAGCTCCTATTGGAGACTGCCAATTTATTTGAGACCTGGCGATTATATAGACGAGGAAACTTTGGAAAATGAACAAGCAGAGATACAAATTTGTATTGTTAATATACTGTAATATTGTAAGGGTTTAAAAAGATTAGCCAACCAGGCATGGGTTATATAAATGCAAACAGGCCACTTGAATCAAGCATGGAGGGTTTATTACAGTGAAAAGGGATACAAAACAACCGTGCCAAACTCAATCTTTCTCTTCTTAACTGGACTCTCCTGAACTGACGGTACAGTAAAAACAAGCTCTAGTTATACAAATAAGTAAATTAAAGATAGAAACTACTAGCACTTTTGTTTATAAAAATAGATCAATGTTGTCTATTAATAAAGATAAGTAATGCAATAATAGGCCTAATACTGGTAATAATAAGTTCAATCCATCCCAGATATAGAATGCAGGTAGGTTAGGCTTACAGCGCAATGATAATAATAGTTTTTTTTTTTTTTTTCTTATGGCTCCTGGTGATGATGTCTCCGTTCAGTATATCCAAGTAACCATTTCCATAACCGCTTAATCCTTTACAGGGTCACGGGGAGAAACCATTATGTATTGTGATAACAGCATCTTCCACATATTATTTCAATTTCCATTTAAATCATGATCTTATGTACACTTTGTATTACTAAACTTAGGACTTCTGCCCTCATATAATGCGTCTTTATTTTACGCATTGCAATTGAAGGTAACCTGGCTTCAAAACGATACAATTAAATACTGGTCTTTTTTTATTCTTAATAAAATTACCCTTTTTATTTGTTATAAATGCAATAAATTCAACACAAAGCATCGCGATATACTGTTCAAAGCAAGAATTATTAAACTTAAACCAGAATGTATATGTTTGATGCCCTCAACACACACACTTCAAGTGGTGCTCCGCAGCCCTTGTGTGTTCACAAAGTCTCCTCGCAATTACCCCAGACCACTCGTGAACCCACAATGCTATTCATGAGCTACTTGACTAACGACGGTGTTTGGGAAACACATCAGATTTGACACGTTGCTGTTACGATGGTCGAGTTACTTTTGGGAAACGGCACCCTGGATAACTTTCGAGTTAGCCCTAATGCCGTTTAAACAATACATTTCTAGCATATTTTTCCTATCAACATTAATAAGCACAGTCAGCATTGATTATTTGAACATTTTCAACAGTAGTCTTTTTGAAACGAGTAAACACAAGTCTGTTTGCGGATCCTGGAGTAGTCTGTGGACTATGTGGTATCAGTGGTTTTGGTCGTGGTCGTGGCAATAATAATGGGTTTTTGTTTCAGAAATGAAAGCTGAAACACATTGAGAGTGGTCCAAGTTTATTGTGTGGTATATTGCAACCAGTAAGTTCCAGTGTGTTTTGCATTGAAGGGATGAATTCGCAACTCCTTAAAGGGAATGTCCGATTTCCCCCCACACCCCCATTACAAATTTTTCCACAACAATGGATATTGAATGAAGTCATTAGCCAGCCTCCATATTCGTCTTTCTTTAGGGATTTGACATCTCCAATCTTTGAATGAAGTCATTACCCAGCCTCCATGTTCCTCTTTCTTTAGAGATTTGACATCTCCAATCTTTGGCAAAGCAGTAGGTTTTATGCGTTTTTGTTCATCAGTATTTTGTTCTGGAGGTACTGCCTGTATCAATTGCGGGTTCTCGCTTCCCCTCTATTAACATCACTGTGGAGTTCTCCTTGTTTGTTAATCACTGCTTCCACCAGATCTTAGTTCATAGCAAAGCAGTAATCGGCTTGTTTATCTCTCATTGAGGGAACACAGGGATCTGGCCAAGGGTGCATTTCAGTGACTGCTAGCAGGCTCACCAATGCACACAGAACAGCAACTTCTGAAATGAAAAATCAAGTGAAGGATTTATTCTTTGTTAATATTTGAAAACCTTAAATATATATTGCATGACTTTTGCCCCAACCTCCCCATTGAAATATAGGTCTAAGACTTTAATTTCGAATGTATTCTAGACAATATCAGCCTTTAAACTATTTGCACTAATCCACATGAAACCATTTATATGTCGGCTGTTTCCTTGTTTTTACAAACCATCATATTCCCCTCGCCACATGTGTCTATAATTTCACGTGGTCCCGTCCAATTTGCTGCCCAAGGCCACTTTTGTAAAAAGTTTTTAATCATTAGCTTTTCCATAATCTCAGTCTACAAGCCATTAATTAGTTAATGGCTAAAGTAAAACTTGTTTTCTTATTACAATGTCAATGTGTCTTACTTTTAAAATGTTCAGATTACTTTTAATTTTTGTAATATGAATTGCATTTATTCTCATGGATCTTTCTCAATGGAACTGGTAGATAAACATCGTAATGGATCTGCTCCTAAAGACCATCCACAGTAATTTATCAAATTTGGCTAATTGGGTAAAACTTCAATGTAATTTAATGAACATGTCCATAACTACCAGATTGAGTTAACAGCCAAGGTCTTTCAGTGTTTATCAAAAGTAAGAAATAAACAATTTAAATGATTCTTACAACAAAATGCTTTATGTGTTAATTAATTCTATGCAAAATCAATCACCAAATTCATGTTATTTTCTTCCTAATCACTTCTAAGTATTCAAAGTATATTATTTAAAAAGTGGGCATTGAAATGAGTGTGTGTGTGTGTGTCTGTGTGGTGAGAGCCTGTAGTCCCAGAATGCAGCTGGACATCTTTCTCTCCATTCTCACACAGTCCGTACAACACAGCTTGAGATCCCAAACACAGTTCAATTTATTGTATTTATTTGTTTGTCGAAACCAAATTGTACCCAATTATGTAGGTAAAAATCGATGAAACAGTTAAGAGATTTGATTAACATTCCCAGTCCTCTAATTCACTCTCCCTCTAGAAGCTATAGTGTGTGCAATATGAAACTTAATGTTATGTTCTTCTTTAAAAGAGACGGCTATCTCTTACAGCGACCTTTTTGAATAGTCAGAGTTTTCTGGTACTTTTTTTTTTTTTTTTTCAAAAACAATTCACATACATTTTGAACTTTTATATGTTTCCCATAACATCACTCAAGCATTTTGACACTTGACATTGAAGACTATGACTTTGGCACTGACTGGCACTCAGTTCTCTTTTAAAAGCCCAATCATTTGACAACTGCCTGATCATATTCCTCCCACTTTCACAAAAGCCGTTCCAACAGAAAAGGCTACCTTCCTTCCCTCCTAATAACGTTTAACCTCTGGGCGGGAGGGTGGGAAAGTTAGAGTCCAGCCAACCCTGACCCTGACACCTGTCAAATACCAGACGGACATGGCTGCCTTTTCTAACCTGGATGCCCTGCCGTCTGCTAACCGCTGTCTCTAATTTTATCCTATTGTTGCCCCCTGGGTTTCTGTTAGAAGGCGCACGTTTAACCACCACATTTTCCCTTAAGCCCCATGTCCCCATGTAGCAGCACTAACCCATCTGGCTGCAGTGCAGGGCATAGGGTCAGCAACACCCGCTCTGGCGGTGGTGGTGGTGGCAGTGGCCACACTGCTGCTAGTGGTGACAACAGCCACTCCTCTGCTGCTGCTGGGGCAAACGGCCACTCAGGCACGGGTGCTGTCGGCTCCAGACGCTCCGACAGGCTCACTTTCTCTCCCCGTGGGAACCATAGCTCCGCCCCCTCTGGTTGACATGACTGCCATTCCCCCTTCCTGGGCTGGCGGTAGCTCCTCCCCCTGAGAATGCTGGGCTGAGAGCTCCGCCTCCTTCTCTGGTAACTTGGCTGGCGGTAGCTCCTCCCCTTTAGACTGCTAGGCTGAGAGCTCCTTCTTTCCTGACCAACAGGATGGCAGCTGCCTTCTTCTGCCCCGCCGCCTTTCCGCCTCTTCTTATTTTACTGGCTAATGGAACAGAAGCCCCTCCTTCCTTCTCGTCTCCTTTCTTTTCAGTGGCGGACTCGACCTGGAAGCCCTTTCGTCTTACCCATCTCTTCACTCTGCTGTCTGCTTTGCACAAACTGTCAAGGCTGGTGTTGTTTCAAAGAATAATTTGTCCTGTTTAGAATTAATAAAACCTGTAATTATACATTTTACTTGTTTTTTTTAGTTATGTTTATTTGAATCAAACTTAGGTGGAATCGCCACTGTTGGTCAAAATTCTCAGGAATCTACAGGAGGGTTCTGTATTTAATCTGGGGTCTACAGGGTTAATATGACATCTATTGGGGAATATGACTTTATTCCGAATCGGCAGGCTTACCCCCCCCCCCTGCCAATATACTAGACTTAATATTCAATCACTCTTATTCATTTATTTCTAATACACAGATTTAAAATGATCTTTATTGCTAATCGGCGGGTTTGTCCTCCGATATATTGGAGTTAATATTCAATCACCCTTATTCATTTATTCTATTTTTATACAGCAGATTTGTGAATCAACATATAATCAATGAGTTTATTTCCAATTACTCTCTCATTTACAATCAACAAACAAGGTTATCGTACACACAATTACTCCCAGAAAACTCCTGTAACCTTGACAAGCTTATTGTGCATTCAACTGCTCTCTGGTTTCTCCTGCAACCCAATCTAACAAATGACTCTCTGGGTTCTCTTGCAACCTAGGCTAGCCTTTCCCATTTGCATGTTCAATTACTCTCAACATAGGCAAGCTTTTTTTATTTTTTTTATAAACTTAGTCGTTGCCAGTAATTTATTATTTTCTCCCAATTTGGAATGGCCAATTATTTTATTACGCTTGGCTCACCGCTACCACCCCTGCGCTGACTCGGGAGGTTGAAGATGAACACACGCTGTCCTCCGAAGCGTGTGCCATCAAGCCGACCGCTTTTTTTCACACTGCAGACTCACCATGCAGCCACCCAAGAGCTACAGCGTCGGAGGACAACGCAGCTCTCGGTCAGCTTACAGGCAAGCCCGCAGGCGCCCGGCCAGAATACAGGGGTCACTGGTGCGCGGTGAGCCGAGACACCCTGACCGACCTAAGCCCTCCCTCCCCCCGGGCGACGCTCGGCCAATTGTGCGCCGCCCCTTGGAAGCTCCTGTCCTCGATCGGCAAAGGAATAGCCTAGATTCAAACTCGCGACTTGCAGACTATAGAGCGCATCTTGCACTCACGTGGAGCGCCTTTACTGGATGTGCCACTCGGGAACCCCCCAGCATAGGCAAGCTTAACTGTATGTACAGTCCCTCTCAGGAAATTAGCAATAAACAACTTGACTCCCTGGTCTTCGCAACCAGAATGGGATCAGGACCATTATACTCTGTATAGTACAGGGTTGCCAGATTTCTACAGTGTTTATAGCCCAAAATCACTTCAAAACTAGCCTCATTTGTTTTTTTTTTACTGAAACCAAGCTTATTACCATTAACATGTAGCCCTATCCTTCAATGCTGCTACTGTTTCCCAAAGAAGAAAACAGTTCAATCTTTTAAAGTTATGCCACCAATCTAATTAGATGATCACATCATTTAAATCAATTAAACAGCCACATCAATTAAATACACCTAACAAATTAAAAAAGGCAAGTTGTTGGCTCTTTTTTGCAAACACAAAAAAGTTAAGTTAATTGAAAGTATGCCCCATGCATTGAAATAACACATAAAAAAACATTTTTAACCTCTTACCTTCAAACTCCTCGTTTAAGGGCCAGCTGTTATCATCACGCAGGTGTATCTCAAGTCAATTTTAAATGTACAAAGAAAAAAGTATGTACCAAATAAAACATTTTTACTTTTATATATATATATATATATATATATATATATATATATATATATATAATATTAGTTTCAAAAAAGCTCCTCTGAGTCTGCACCATCTTCTGCGTTATTTGCTTCATATATGTCGCCTGTAAACAATGACAGCATTGCTTTGGATGGCTGAAATTGGTTGCAGCAACACTTATTACGCTGCATATATGCTCTGACCCTAAGAATGTTTTCCAACAATTTCTCTTGCATGCGGGTCCTTAGTTTGGTTTTGATTAGGGCCATTTGTGAAAAAGCACGTTCCACTGATGCATTGCTAAATGGTAGGGCTAAAAGAGATAAGGCAAAAAGACCAAGTTCAGTGAAATCTTTATCACCAGCTGCATCGGAGTGTTTAGCCACTTCAACCCAGAACTCTTTAATTTGGTTGTCTTCAGTGTGCTCCCAGTGTACATTGTTCAAAGCTCGCCATTGCTGTTCGAGTTTGCCAAGATCTCCATTGTAAAGTGGCAAAAATGATAAATTTGCCATCTGTTCCTTTTTGGAACTGAGTACAACAGTTGGGCTGAGAACGGTAAGTGACTCAAGTTGCTGGATATTAGGAGGCAATCTTTGTTTGATCTCTTTCAGAAACTCGAACATGTAATCTCTGCATCTGTGTTTGATATCCTCTGCTTTCTGAGGTTCGATCTTTGATTCTGACAGTTCTAACTGGAACTTGATCCCGAAGTCCACTGCTGAAAGTGGCAAGCTGTTTCTGTCGGACGTTATGTCAAAATCCATTACAGATGACCATGTTGGAAAATCGTGAGGTTTCATGATTCGTTGGATCAAACTGCGGTAAAATGTCATTAAATCAGCAAGAGGTTTCGCTGGATTGGCACCGTCAAGCTGAAACATCTTGTTTATTCTGTTGACCTCAGTGACGAGGGGCTGAAAAAAAAACAGATACATTCTGTTTACGCGGTCTGAATGCATCTGGTACAGCAGTTCAGCATTGTAATTCCTTTCAGTGTCCTTTGTAAGCTGAAAGTGCAACTTTAGCTCTTCATACTGAGAAAGCACTCGATCAACACACTGGCTAATTGCAAGCCATCTTGTGTCAGAAAGCTGCAAAATCTTCAGCGGGCCAACATTAATGGTGGCATAGAGATCGCGGTACTTCTTTTGACGCTGAGTGCTGTGGGAAAACCACGAGTATGTCTGTGATACCATGTACTCGATGTTTCGAGGAAGTACGTCCATTGCTTTTGATGCACAGAGCTGCAGTGAATGACAAACACACTTGATGTACACAATTTTTGGATTCACCTCCCTTAACTTTGTTAGTACCGAATTATTTTTCCCACACATTGTATTGCAACCGTCTGTTGCCAGACCAATGCATCTTTCCACTTCTTTTGTTTTCCTTTAAGAATTTTTAACAAGGCTGTTGCAATGCTGTGAGAATCACCGGCTGGCAAGCTAACAATCCCGGTAAATGATACGTTCATGTTTTCTGCTGAAGTACCTGAACACCACACAGAGTTGCTTGTTTGCACTGATGTCTGTGCTTTCGTCCACAATTAGAGAGTATGGCTCTTTGGCGATGTCTTCAAGCATCTCCTGATGAACAATGGGCCCGATGACACATTTTATAAGTGCTGAGCATTTTGTTCTATGAAGACTAATATCCTTCTGTACAACTTCCCTGACTATGCATCCCAAATGATCTACGGTGAGGATGCTGGAAAGGCAAGCAATATGGGCTGCCAGCTTCAACTCGCATATTTTAATGGAATTGTCAACTTGTTTCTTAAATCCTGTGTCAAATAAGCTTCTTGTATTTGAATAGGGAGCTGCATTTCTAATATGTTTCTCTGTCTTACTGTGAGCTAACAGATCGCTGTGATGCGCTCGCACTTCACATTTACAGTACCTACACGCTGCTTTTGAGTCATCGCCAGGTACACGGCTAATCCATGCTTGTAACCCTTTTTCTTTCTCAGTCTTTGCAGTATTTTTTTCAGTATTTAGATTACTTCTTTATTTTTCCTGCTTTTTAGCGGTTTCGATGTTTCTACCCTGTTTCTTAAAATGGCTGCTTTTCACTGTCAATTAACACAATCATTCGTCTCTCACTCCTGTTCACTCGCATGGTCATGCGCAGTGGTGGTTGTGGTCATGCGCAATATGTTATTTTATTGGGAAACAAAGTTTTACATAGTTTGTGTGCACTGCGGCGGGTAGGCTGCAAAAGTTTATACATTTTTAATAAAGTTATTCTTTTTTTATATGTATAAAGTAAACTAGCCCAAAAAACCACGAGACCTCTTGAAAGTAGCCCAAAAAGTAGCAACCAGCGACTCCTAAATATTTCCCGCGGCTGTCTTTTTAAAGGAAAACCGCGGACCTGGCAACTCTGGTATAGTATTTCAAACACCCAATCTCTGTCTACTTTACACCACCCCTTAAATCTGTTTTTCGAAAAAGACTAAAAGTTCTAGGCTGACTCTCCTGATCAAACCTTCCGAGATCGGCACAGGGCCCCAGAATCAGAGTGCACAGATTCCTCGTAGAAATGTACAGCTCTGTTACCTCCTACAATCTCCCTATCCTAATCTAGCTGATCGGGCTAGTATTAATAACAGATAGGTACCCATTGCAACCCTTTTTGACAAATAATAAACAATAATCAACAACACCAGAAAAAACAGTATAGTAGGTTACTATTCCTGTGATGAATAAATTAAACTTATACTCCCTCATCCTTAGTATTCCTCTAAAGTTCAGTTAAAGAGAGGTTAGAAGGTTCCTTCATGCGTTCAGATGGATGAAATCAAATCAGTTTTGCAGCCTCCCTGGTGCGGACTACACTACAGTTACCTACACTACCTAACCCAGAAAAGGTCATGAAACGACATAATGAGGAAGGAACATTTTCTGCATTTCTTACTTAAAACCGTCTCTGATTTTTCACTCCTGTTTGTTTTTTCCAGGTTCCAGTCCAGCAGTTAAAGCAAGGACCCAGTTAAGGAATTTAAAAATACTGAGAGGAGAGAAATTAAAATATACCAGAGGAGAGAAACCGTATCACTGCTCTGACTGTGGAAAGAGTTTCAGGCACTCAGGAGACCTTGTGATACACCAGCGAATTCACACAGGAGAGAAACCCTATCGCTGCTCTGACTGTGGAAAGAGGTTCAAGTCATCAGGACACCGTACAGCACACCAGCGAATTCACACAGGAGAGAAACCGCATTGCTGCTCTGACTGTGGAAAGAGTTTCAGGAACTCAGGAGACCTTTCAAAACACCAACGAATTCACACAGGAGAGAAACCTTATCGCTGTTCGCACTGTGGGAAGAGTTTCAGTCGGTCTGGAAATTTTGAATTGCATAAGCGAACTCACAAAGGAGAGAAACCATATCACTGTTCTGACTGTGGGAAGAGTTTCAGTCGGTCAGAACACCTATTAATACATCAGCGAATACACACTGGAGAGAGACCGTATCACTGCACTGACTGTGGGAAGAGTTTCAGTCGATCAGGACAACTTGTAACACACCAGCGAATTCACACAGGAGAGAAACCATATTACTGCTCTGACTGTGGGAAGAGTTTCAGGGATTCAACAGACCTTGTAAAACACCAGAGAACTCACACAGGAGTAAAGCCATATCACTGCTCCGACTGTGGTAAAAGTTTCAGTCAGTCAGGACAACTTGGAAAACATCAGCGGATTCACACAGGAGAAAAAACGTTTCATTGCTCTGACTGTGGGAAGAGTTTCAGTTCGTTAGCAAACCTTGTTTCACACCAGCGAATTCACTCAGGAGAGAAACCGTATCACTGCTCTAACTGTGGGAAAAGTTTCCGTCACTCAGCATCCTTTGCTGTACACCGGCACATTCACACAGGAGAGAAACCGTATCACTGCTCTCACTGTGGGAAGAGTTTCGGTCACTTGGCATCCTTTGCTGCACACCAGCGTATTCACACAGGAGAGAAACCGTACCGCTGCTCTGACTGTGGAAAGACTTTCAGACGGTCGGGACACCTTGTTTCACACCGGCGCGTTCACACAGGAGAGAAACCGTACCGCTGCTCTGATTGTGGGAAGAGTTTCAGTCAGTCAAGATCCCTTGTTACACACCAGCAAATTCACACAGGAGAGAAAAAAAAAAGAAAATGTAAATAATGTTCCTGCATAAAAATAACTTTTATCCATTTTGCTTCCTGGCATTTCAGCACAGCAGTGTGCTGCTGAATAGTGTGGCTGCCCAAGCCGAGGAGACAGTCAGAACAAATCCTTAAATGGAATTTACTAGTGTAACGACCTCGCCCTTAGCACAAAGCCAACCACTATGGAGTGATTACCTCCCTATATTAAATATATCCCATGACAAAAACAAGTTCGACAAACAGCTGTTTAAAGGGGTGATCTCAAATGCAAAAATCCAAGTTAGGAGAAGCAATTAGGCCAATCTTGTCAAGCAAATAGGCACAATTGGAAAGGTGCTGGGGCCCAAGATTCACACAATTCTTGCTTCTAACTTTGCGCCTTTTTTTTGATCGCTTCGCTCCACTTTATCGCTCCTCTTGAAATGCTCTTTGTATGATTGAAGTGACTGAGACACACACTCACATTGTAATACGAAAGACATAATTTCGGATTGGATCAGAATCTGAGTGCTCATGTATCACAGAGCAGCTCTCCTGGTAAACCCTTTGAAGGAGGAAACAAACTGCTATTGTTAATTATTTTGCATAGAATGGCACAAGGCAGCTGTAATAGAGTAAATGTGGATGCGCTTTTAGACTGTGTGTTGCTGCTTGCCCCACCTTGTGCAAATTCAAAGTGTAAAACCAGATAACACAACAAGCAGGGCACAAGCTAAGCGATGAGCTGTATTTGATTAGGGAAATAAAATCTGTTTACTTTGACTATCTGCGTCAGTCTGGATTCTTATAGAAATCAAATGTAAGACAACAAATATACTAGAAGTGTCAGGGGTGGAAGTTGCAGGTTGAGATTTTAGAGTCAGTGTTTCCCTGCATGCATCACTGTGAGCAGCTCCTTCCTCCAGACACAGACCCACACTGGAATGTTTAGATGACTGGGTGTGAGGAGCCTTGTGTTAACAATGGGAGAACTGGGCTGACTGGGGAGGTAACTGCTACTGCCTATTTCAATAGTCTTATTACTGTGTTGTTACATTATGGACAGCAGTGGTGCTCTGGCTCCCTCTTGTGGTCACTATTAATATCTGCTGTGTGTCTCTCGGAGGTCAAATTAATTGCTCTTTGTCATTAAAATGCTGTTTTTATCATCAAACTCTTTGGACTACTTTTCTGAGTATGAACACATCTCTTCTGTATGCAGGTTTTTAAATGATGAAAACAAGAAAAAGAATGAAGTAAAGCAAATAGATTATTGTTTACTTCCTCACATTGTTAAGTAATAGCAGCACTAATGTCCCCCACGGTGGGCTCTAAGACTAGATCATTGACCTGGTCTTTCTTTAAATGATCTTTCACGTTGGACACATTCAAATGTCATCACTGTCATTAAACAACATTTTACATTCATACTGAAATTATTTTATTAATATTGCTTACTTAATAAAATAAAAACAAATCTTCTAAAAATTATAAAATTCAGGGGCTCCTGAGTGGAGCATTCAGCAAAGGCACTGTGCCGGAGTGCAGGATGTGCCCTATAGCCCGGAGAGCGCTGGTTTAAATCCAGGCTATACCACTGACACAGCCTAATCAAACCCAGCTCTGTGCAGTCCGACTGTAGCAGCTCTGCAGCTGCTCTCAGCCTCAGCCCCTGTGGTTACTGTCTATGAGCCAGAGCAGTTCCTGCAGAGCTGAGGGAGGTTTTTGTACGGACGTGTATCACTGTGTGAATGTGTAGCTATTGCCCTGCTGACAGTAATAATCTCCTGCATCTTCAGGCTGCACTCCACTGATGCTCAGTGTAAACTGTGTCCCTGATCCACTGCCACTGAATGAAGCTGGAGTCCCAGAGTGACGGTTAGAAGTAGAATAAATCAGGAGTCAGGTTTCTGCAGGTACCAGTGGATGGAGCTGGTACTAACAAAGCTGTTGGCTGTACAGCGGATAGAGACCGTGTGTCCTGGAGAACAGACTGAGCTGTTGGAGACGGAGTCAGAACAACGTCTGCACTGGACTCTGGAGAAAAAATACAACAAAAAATGATTATAAAATAATAATGCAAGAGTCAAATTAAATAGTGTTGTGTTAGAATACAAACAAAATGTAAAGAAGCGGCTAGACAGATTTACTTCAATGAAAAGTTCTGTTTAAAATGAACTCCAGTCAAGCTTTCAGATTTATAAATAACTATTTAATTATCACCTTGAGCAAAGAGCCCCCGTGTCCCCAGCAGTAGAAGCAATGGCATCATTGTACTGTGTGTTTCAGTGACTCTGAAAGGGCTGAGCAGTGACTCATCAATACTGTGTGTCTCAAAGTGTTTGGAGCAGTGAGGCAGGCACCGGTATACAAAGCAGCTTCCTTTCTACAAATCCTGCTGCTGCTGCTGCTGTCACAGATAGAGGAGATCTGAGCCGTGAGTGAGCACCAGTGCAATTGATAGGGTCGGGTTCACTTTGACTGTTTTCTTCTATTTTTCCCCCAGTCAAAGCTCTCAGTATATCACTGCTGTCTAATATAACTGATCTGTTTGTCTAAACTGACAGTAATATTTCTGTTTCTGTCATCATTTCAATGCTATTGTGTATTAAAGGGTATGTAGTGCCCTACCCCTAGTGGTATACCTTCCCACGTGCTGCTGCTGCTGCTGTAGAAGTAATGGACCTGTCATTTTTCTTTTCATTGGTCACATTTTGACTGCTTCTTACTGTTATAAATTGGACATCTACTTCACTGTCTTTCACAGGCCTTTTCAAGATGTACCTTGAGCAAGCTGCTAGGAGTGCGTTTTCATTATGTCAATCAGAATGATATTTAACAAGCCAGGGGAAAAGGTATCAAACTCCTTGTGGCAAAGTGGTTGCTGATTATGAACAGGTGCAGAGCTGATGCAGTGCAGGAATAAACGGACGAGATTTGTAATCCGGTATGGAAAAATATACGTTTTATTTTTAGTTATAATCCAGGTCTGGTGACCAAATAATAAGCGATGCGTAAAACACGGAGTACAGTAACAGGGATTGCAGCCCTAAACAATAAACACAGCATCTCTCCCACAATATACAACCACGGTCACCAGTCCTGGGTGCGTGCTGTAGTGCTCGTGGTGGGTGATACAGGTTAAAGAGTGACAAAGAGTGCAGTGCTGTTCCGGGTTCAGTGCTGGCTCTTACTAACAGCTCCAGAACGTGTTAGCTGTCTATAAACACACAAATAGCAATTATAGACAAGACAAACAAAACAAAAACTCACACTATTCTTAATACACAGTGC
This sequence comes from Acipenser ruthenus, assembly GCF_902713425.1. Classification (NCBI taxonomy): domain Eukaryota; kingdom Metazoa; phylum Chordata; class Actinopteri; order Acipenseriformes; family Acipenseridae; genus Acipenser; species Acipenser ruthenus. The sequence goes on from NC_081220.1 coordinate 9,925,199, forward strand.
ACGGGTCCTTCTGGGTCTATTTCAAAACCAAAAACGAAGGAAAAGATTCTCCAGCCCCTTTTATGCGGTTATGCATGACCCCTTGGTAAACGATTGCAGCTGATTCTATTGCCTGCAGCTGCTACCTCGTTTACCTTCCAGGTCAATACATTCCCGCACTGGAGTCTCGTCTTTTTCCAGGCTGATTGACTTCCCGACCCAGGGAATGAACTGTCAGGCCAACCCGTCCAAAGCCTTTCCCTTTCGCTACTTTGTATCCTCACAGGTCAAGAGGGAGATTTACAACCAGAACTCATTATATTTCCATCACACTCGTGTATTGATTTCTTTATTGATTGATTTTGTTTGATGTTTGTGAAAGGGCGCACACAGTGACTGATCACACTCCATTGCCATGGCGATTCCAGCTCACTGAGAAACACATGGCTCTTGTATTGATATGTTGTTTTGAGAAAGATTGGAAAAACCAGCTTTCTTTCATTTGGAATGAGACTAAATTAGTGGGGGGTCTGTGAAAATATAGTACATCAGTGAATTAACTAATGAAAACCCATTTAAATGAAAGCCTTTTCTATTGAAGTTTAATTTATTTTCCATTAGTTTGCCCCTGTTTTACACTTATATATTAAGAATAGCCCCACAAATTGATGAAAGTGTTTTTCTAAATGATTCTTACCCTGAGTGCAGATGACAAGTGCCCAGATGAAGATGCTGATAAAAGTCATTGTTGTTGTGGATTCTGTTGCCATGAAGGGCAGCTCTCAAACATTAAATTATTATTATTTAATGTCAACAAATGGAGGGGGACTAGACATGGTCACAAAGTTGGTCCTGTTTCAACCATTTTTTCAGTTCTATTAAAAAAAAAAACTCTTGTAGTCTGATATACTTTTCATAAAGTCTGGTAGCGTATTCCAGAACATGGCACCCTTAATTGAGCAAGCTGTTTGTGCAAACGTAGTGTGATGTCAAGACACTACAGTCTCCTCTTGTGGTTGATCTTCTGGACAGACCAAAGGTAGATCATTAATGTAGAGACTAAATAACAAAGGCCCAAATATAGATCCCTGTGGGACCCCCATAGTACAGATCCTAAACGCTGATTCACTATTGCTTATTTTAACACTTTGTTTTCTATCTAACAAGTCAGACTCCATCCATTTCAGAGCCTGACCAGACAGGTTAAATTCAGACAACTTGTTAAACTCACAGGGCTATAAACACTCCCAGAGCACTGAAGCATGTGCTGCCAATGCAAAGTGTCTTTTCTTTGCAAATGGTCTTCCTTGGCACAGCAGCCACTTCTAGTCAAGCAGTGCTCTTAAGTGTAAACTCATTTTCAGATGATGCAGTTTGTTTGCAATTCAGAAAAAAACTGAAAAAAGTTGATCTTGCAAGCAAAACGAAAAAATAGAATATAGTTTTCTTTGTGTTGAGTTTGTACAAACACAGCTATTTCTCTCTCTTCTCCCTTCTCTCAAACCATTCATCTTAGCCACGGCTGTGATTATGTAGCTTTGTTACACAGTATAAATAATTATTAATTGTAAAATATTAAAATCAGAGCTGCAGGTTAACAGATCCATCATAAACTTTGTGAAATCAAATCAATTCAAGAAGCAAACATTTTGATTTTGCACATTACTAATGTTGAGTGAAAAGTTTCATGTTTTTTTCCTGTGGACCTCCTGGACTGTCTCTGAGGACCCCAGGTTAAGAACCACTGCTCTGGATTAAAGAGCATCATTTTATTACGCTCTCTCTCCCTCTTGTGGTCACAGAGTGTAGTGCAGTTTGTGCTGTTTGGTGTTTTGACGAAACATTGACGAGAGTCCCTGCAATGGAGGAACTGTATGGGTGGTTTCATGGTGTAATGGCTAGCACTCTGAATCTAGCGAGCTGAGTTCAAATCTCGGTGCATTTGTGTTTTATTTGTCTTACAAAAACACTTTATACACTGGTTTTGGTTTAAATAACGAATGCTTTAAACTGGTTTAGTGTCTTTCAAAGTAACTATTATTATTATTATTATTATTATTATTATTATTATTATTATTATTATTATTTATTTCTTAGCAGACACCCTTATCCAGGGCAACTTACAATCGTAAGCAAATACATTTCAAGTGTTGCAATACAAGTAATACAATAAGAGCAAGAAATACAATAACTTTTGTTCAAGTGTGACAAACCATAATTCTATAATACAGAAGATAATAGTGATAGTTACATCAGGATATGATTAAATAGTGATAGTTACATCAGGATATGATTAAATACAAAATACTACAGCTTAAACACTTGACAGATTACAGTATTCTGAAGTACAGGATTAAATGCAGATAAGAGCAAAATAAAGCACATTTAAATGAAGGGTGATAGTGTCCCAGGATACAAACAGAGGAGTTCTACAGGTGCTGTTTGAAGAGGTGAGTCTTAAGGAGGCGCCGGAATGTGGTCAGGGACTGGGCAGTCCTGACATCTGTAGGATACACTACTGATACTGCAGATTCCACCCGCGCCCCGCAGTGGAGGAGCGACCTTCCTATAGATGTCAGGACTGCCCAGTCCCTGACCACCTTCTGGCACCTCCTCAAGACACACCTCTTCAGACAGGACCTGTAAAACTCAGCTCTCCCCTTCTGGACAATATAGCACTCTGCCCTTAATGCACTTTAACTTGCACTTATCTGCTCCCGATTTTACTGTATTTAAACCTGAAGTATCGTATCTTATTTTTTTTAAAAATTAGAGAGTGTGTGTGTGAGAGAGAGAGAGAGAGAGAGAGAGAGAGAGAGAGAGAGAGAGAGAGAGAGAGAGAGAGAGAGAGAGAGAGAGAGAGGCAGAGAGAGAGAGGCAGAGAGAGAGAGGCGAAGAGAGAGAGGCGACCTGGGAAATGTTTGAGCTGATATATATATATATATATATATATTTTTTTTAGCAACCCAGCTAGCTAGCTAGCACAGGACGGCTAGTCGATTTGCTAGCGGAGCTTAGCATAGTTATAGCTGACTAGATCTCAAAAAGTGACTAACGTTACAAATATTGGTGTAGCCGTTTTATAAAAGCAATAAGTCACAGCCAAGACGTTATTTCAAGCCATTTATAATTATTCCCAAATAACACAAACTCTTCCATTGTTAAAAAAAAATATATAAAAAATCTCCCTTTGTGCTTCTCGGAAGGCATACGATGGAGGGCGCAATGCAGTTTTTCAGCCTGGGGAATATTACAAATTAGGAGACTGTGCTTTAAAATACACATGTAGGGCGGGCGTCTCTGTTACAAAGAATTGTCACACTTTGTATTTATCTCCATAATGCGTTGGGACTAAATACGCAGATACATTAAAACTATTTGGAGAATGCGGGCATCGATCCCGCTACTTCTCGCATGCTAAGCGAGCGCTCTACCATTAGAGCTAATTCCCCTTGAGCTATGCCAGCGATTCTCATAGGCTACAACGCAACTTGATATGAGCAATTCAGATTGTCGGCAATGTAGTCTGCCAATTGCAAATTCAAAAAATAAATAAATTAACTAAATAGCAAATATTTTGACGAGAGGTATGTTTTCAATTTCTTCAAAAAGTAGTCTCAGCTCGTTGATTCAGTCGCTTTAAAATCCACCTCTGTGTCCCGATGCAGCAGCGCTGTATGCTGTGGCTCGAGCTTGTTTGACGAGGCAGACAATGCAAAAATGCCAATACTTGTTATTGCATCACATGGCAGAATTAAGGTATGCTTTAACGGCTTGGCTGTCTCAAGTTAGTTTGTATTGTTCAACAGACAGTCAGTATCTTAAAAACAAATAAGCGAAATACTCCGTGTCTGTCTGTACAAGTTTGAAATTTAAATGCGCCGCCCCTGCATGCTCTGCGACGCTCAGCCAATAGGCAGGGACGGGACGTTGAAAATAATTGTGGGAAATTTTGGATCAGGTATAGAAGCAAAGGTATATTTCAAGGTCTTAAAACGACATTTCCCACAATTCCTTCAACAAGTAGTGACTTCAACAAGTAGTCTGTTTACAACAAAAATACAATCTGTGTTAGGAACGCTATTTTAGTCCGATTTAAAAAAGAAATTAAAATGGTATTGAGTGCTGACAAGAGTTTGGTATCAGCTGTTGATTTCATTGAAACAATCTTTATAGTAAAATGAACACATTTATTCCTCTGGTCGTGTATTGTCTCGCTGACTGCTATCCACCTGGAAGTCACCTAAAGGATAAGGCAATGGCCTCCTAAACTAGGGATTATGGTTTCGTCAGTTTTATTTAAAACAGTGTGTGTGTATTTGTTCTTGGTCTGTGATATATGTGGTCTGTGTTTATAGATCTTGGCACGTTGCACCAAGTAGTCGTGGCCAAGTGGTTAAGGTGATGGGCTTGAACTCTGTTGGCGTTGTGTCCCTTTTTATGTCTTCGTTGTTAATTCTTAAATGACTGTTCAGCTTAAATGTATCAATTATTACTTGCTGTACATTAAATTCGTCCAAACTAGTATTTGCAAACACATTACAAAATTAAATGGTGTGGAATAGAAACAATGAAGGCTTTGACCTCGACGTGATTTGAACACGCAACCTTCTGATCTGGAGTCAGACGCGCTACCGTTGCGCCACGCATTCCTGCCTAGTGCATGCTTGTTATGCAATGCTAGAGTGCACAGCAAGCATGCCAAAGGCATGCTAAGTCCGATGCTGATACTTGGAAAACACTCAGTATCACCAGGGTCATGGGAAACAGACGACTCAATATTTGTTCGTAGTCAGCAGGGCTATGAAGTTGTCGGAAGTGTGTTTGATTCTCAGCTTAAAAGTAAAGAAAACATAAAACAAAGCGATTTGCTTTTATAATGTTTATTATTTGAAACGTGGGCATAAACACAGTTGTACTGGCTGGGAATCGTCTCGGGTCAATTACTTGGAAAGCAGCTATGCTGACCAATATATCACCAACGAGGGAAAGCTGGCAGTACTGAGTGATACAGATGACGGATTTTCTCAGCGCGTCTCCTCTGAATGCGCACTGGCACAAAGGGGCTTTGCTCATCTAATGACGTGACAGAATGCAATAATGTATTGGGTTAATTTACCAACAAAAGAAACATAAATAAAAGTGTATGTATTTTTTGTGAATAAACTATCTTGCTTCTACGATGGGACCAGATACCTTACATCCGCAATCTAATGATCGGCCAAACCCAGAACTACCTTGTCTTGACCAGGGAGTCATATTGTAAAAACAAATTGAAGTGGTTCCACTGGGGATCGAACCCAGGACCTTCTGCGTATAAAGCAGACGTGATAACCACTACACTATGGAACCTGGTCAGAAAGTGAGTTTTGTGTTTGAAACGCATTGGCAATTATTAACATTACTATGAACAAGTAATATTCTAGAAAGGAAACCGAATCAGACACCATCATGCCGGGAGTAGGGAAGTTGTTTTACCCACATATTTGTTAAGATTTTACTTTCAGGGATCATTTCTATAGTTTGTTTCTAGTGAAATGCGTTTCTAGTGTCTGGTCTCGCTAACCATAACGAGGAGTTACAGTGTTTTCTTCTGAGCGCGTAGCGGGACTTGAATGCTACTTCACTGTAGCTGTTCTTGATCATTGATGAACATTCCGCTCTCTTTTGGGATCGAGCCCCACGTTGGATGTCCTTTTTAAATACAAAATGTAGATGTTTCTTCGAGGCAACAGAGCAATATCTGATTCTGTTCACACTGTATACAGTATTGCAACAAAATTACTTTTTGGTCGTTGTCATATAGCAATTGCTATTGTAAAATGCGTGCATCGTTTATAGTTATAACGATATTGAAATAAATAGTCTTACTTTTGTGGGTTGGCTTCAAACCGTTTCTGTTTTAACACTTGTCATTACATCATTCATGGAGCAACAGTTGGTATGTGCGTAATAAACCCGATCGGGCCTTGATATGACAACCCTAGGCTGTGCTGAAATAAATAATGCGGTTTTCTGCTGTAATGAACGCAGTTTGTCAGGATGGTCGAGTGGTCTAAGGCGCTAGACTTAAGGACTCTGTCTTTCCAAAGAATTCTGTGTTCTGGTCTCCAAGTGGAGGTGTCTGATCAAATCCTCCTCTGACAGCTCAATTTTATTTATTCTTAAAAGGAATAAATGTGTTCATTTTACTATAAAAGATTGTTTCAAGGAAATCAACAGCTGATACCAAACTCTTGTCAGAACGCAATACCATTTTAATTTCCATTTTAATTCAGACTAAAATAGCGTTCCTAACACAGATTGCATTTGGTTGTAAACAGACTACTCGTTGAAGTCAATGAAAAATATTTTGTCCAAACATGTATTTAACTTGTTTTAATATTAAAAATAATATATTAAATTGAATAACATCTCCGTCGGCCACTGGATCGTGGTCTCAGGCTGGGATGCGGACCTTTGAGAACAGTATAAACGATCTATTAGTGGAAGTAGCTTACATCAGAAATGCCCTCGTTTAACATGCTAGGATGATCGACATCGGTATTCTCCAATTGCTGTGTACATGTTATAACACGTTATGAGTACGAATACAAAGTTGGACACTTTCCTTGTAAGTGGGGGTAAGCACAATTTATTTTCAGATGTAATGTCTTTATTTAAGCTCAATCTAGTCCTGCGTAATGCAAATCACATTACTATATTTTTATATTAGTCAAGGCCTATGTAAAGTGTTCTTAAATTGTTTTAACATTAGCATTGATCAATTTGATGATCCGTTTTCTTTTCTCCCAATACGGTATGCAAATTATGCAACTTTTCTGCCCACTTTGATCATAGGCAGTTTTATCCCCCCGTTTCGGCTGAAAACCGCATCTGGGAGAAAACTTAAGTGTTTCGAAACGCATTTGTAAAGGCATCGGATTCTATTGTGTTGCCGAGCTGTTGACGTTTCTCATAATACACAGGTTTACTGGGGTGACAAAAAACGGAAGTCTTGTCAAGTCGAAATAGCTCAGTTGGGAGAGCGTTAGACTGAAGATCTAAAGGTCCCTGGTTCGATCCCGGGTTTCGGCAAGTAGCAAGACTATTTTTGTTTTGTATTATTTTGAACAGAAAAAAAGAGCTTTTTTTTTGTTCTGTGTAATTGGAAGAAATAACAACGTATCAGAGTGCCATTTTCTAATGTGATTAAGAAATGCAAAAACTTAAGGTATACTTCAACGTCTTGGCTGTCTCAAGTTAGTTGGTATTGTTAATGTAACACCTCGTTGTTGCCCAGTCATTGTATCATATTAATGAAGTAGAGCTTGCCACTTCTCAGCACCGAGCTGACAATGAGTGTTGTTTTCGGGCACCTGCTGGCTGCTAGTGATGACCACTCCAATCTTCAGTCAGGGGGTTGTTGAAGGAAGGGGACACATTTTGAGTGTGCATCTCATACTGGTTTAAATCAATAAGCAAATTTCAAATTGATCATTGATAATGTTGAAACTATTTAAGAACTCTTTCAATAGGACTTGACTAATATAACAAATATAGTAATGTGATTTGCACTACGCAGGACTTGATTGTGCTTAAATAAAGACATAACATCTGAAAATAACTTGTGCTTACCCCCACTTACAAGGAAAGGGTCAAACTTTGTATTCGTTCTCATAACGTGTTAGAAAATGTAAACAGCAGTTGGAGAATGCCGAAGTCGATCATCCTAGCATGTTTAACGAGAGCATTTCTCATGTAAGCTACTTCCAGTCATAGATCGTTTATACTGTTCTCAATGGTCCGTATCCCAGCCTGAGACCACGATCCAGTGGCCGACGGAGATGATTTTCAAAGTAATATGTTATTTGGAATATTAAAACAATCAAGTTAATTACATGTTTGTACACACAGTATTTTCCAGTGACTTCAACAAGTAGTCTGTTTACAACAAAAATACAATCTGTGTTAGGAACGCTATTTTAGTCCGATTTAAAAAAGAAATTAAAATGGTATTGAGTGCTGACAAGAGTTTGGTATCAGCTGTTGATTTCATTGAAACAATCTTTATAGTAAAATGAACACATTTATTCCTCTGGTCGTGTATTGTCTCGCTGACTGCTATCCACCTGGAAGTCACCTAAAGGATAAGGCACTGGCCTCCTAAACCAGGGATTATGGTTTCGTCAGTTTTATTTAAAACAGTGTGTGTGTATTTGTTCTTGGTCTGTGATATATGTGGTCTGTGTTTATAGATCTTGGCACGTTGCACCAAGTAGTCGTGGCCAAGTGGTTAAGGTGATGGGCTTGAACTCTGTTGGCGTTGTGTCCCTTTTTATGTCTTCGTTGTTAATTCTTAAATGCCTGTTCAGCTTAAAGGTATCAATTATTACTTGCTGTACATTAAATTCTTCCAAACTAGTATTTGCAAACACATTACAAAATTAAATGGTGTGGAATAGAAACAAAGAAGGCTTTGACCTCGACGTGATTTGAACACGCAACCTTCTGATCTGGAGTCAGACGCGCTACCGTTGCGCCACGAATTCCTGCCGTAGTGCATGCTTGTTATGCAATGCTAGAGTGCACAGCAAGCATGCCAAAGGCATGCTAAGTCCGATGCTGATACTTGGAAAACACTCGGTATCACCAGGGTCATGGGAAACAGCCGACTCAATATTTGTTCGTAGTCAGCAGGGCTATGAAGTTGTCGGAAGTGTGTTTGATTCTCAGCTTAAAAGTAAAGAAAACATAAAACAAAGCGATTTGCTTTTATAATGTTTATTATTTGAAACGTGGGCATAAACACAGTTGTACTGGCTGGGAATCGTCTCGGGTCAATTACTTGGAAAGCAGCTATGCTGACCAATATATCACCAACGAGGGAAAGCTGGCAGTACTGAGTGACACAGATGACGGATTTTCTCAGCGCGTCTCCTCTGAATGCTCACTGGCACAAAGGGGCTTTGATCATCTAATGACGTGACAGAATGCAATAATGTATTGGGTTAATTTACCAACAAAAGAAACATAAATAAAAGTGTATGTATTTTTTGTGAATAAACTATCTTGCTTCTACGATGGGACCGGAGACCTTACATCCGCAATCTAATGATCGGCCAAACCCAGAACTACCTTGTCTTGACCAGGGAGTCATATTGTAAAAACAAACTGAAGTGGTTCCACTGGGGATCGAACCCAGGACCTTCTGCGTGTAAAGCAGACGTGATAACCACTACACTATGGAACCTTGTCAGAAAGTGAGTTTTGTGTTTGAAACGCATTGGCAATTATTAACATTACTATGAACAAGTAATATTCTAGAAAGGAAACCGAATCAGACACCATCATGCCGGGAGTAGGGAAGTTGTTTTACCCACATATTTGTTAAGACTATACTTTCAGGGATCATTTCTATAGTTTGTTTCTAGTGAAATGCGTTTCTAGGGTCTGGTCTCGCTAACCATAACGAGGAGTTACAGTGTTTTCTTTTGAGCGCGAAGCGGGACTTGAATGCTATTTCACTGTAGCTGTTCTTGATCATTGATGAACATTCCGCTCTCTTTTGGGATCGAGCCCCAAGTTGGACGTCCTTTTTAAATACAAAATGTAGATGTTTCTTCGAGGCAACAGAGCAATATCTGATTCTGTTCACACTGTATACAGTATTGCAACAAAATTACTTTTTGGTCGTTGTCATATAGCAATTGCTATTGTAAAATGCGTGCATCGTTTATAGTTATAACGATATTGAAATAAATAGTCTTACTTTTGTGGGATGGCTTCAAACCGTTTCTGTTTTAACACATGTCATTACATCATTCATGGAGCAACAGTTGGTATGTGCGTAATAAACCCGATCGGGCTTTGATATGACAACCCTAGGCTGTGCTGAAATAAATAATGCGGTTTTCTGCTGTAATGAACGCAGTTTGTCAGGATGGTCGAGTGGTCTAAGGCGCTAGACTTAAGGACTCTGTCTTTCCAAAGAATTCTGTGTTCTGGTCTCCAAGTGGAGGTGTCGGTTCAAATCCTCCTCTGACAGTTCAGTTTTATTTATTCTTAAAAGGAATAAATGTGTTCATTTTACTATAAAAGATTGTTTCAAGGAAATCAACAGCTGATACCAAACTCTTGTCAGAACGCAATACCATTTTAATTTCCATTTTAATTCAGACTAAAATAGCGTTCCTAACACAGATTGCATTTGGTTGTAAACAGACTACTCGTTGAAGTCAATGAAAAATATTTTGTCCAAACATGTATTTAACTTGTTTTAATATTAAAAATAATATATTAAATTGAATAACATCTCCGTCGGCCACTGGATCGAGGTCTCAGGCTGGGATGCGGACCTTTGAGAACAGTATAAACGATCTATTAGTGGAAGAAGCTTACATCAGAAATGCCCTCGTTTAACATGCTAGGATGATCGACCTCGGCATTCTCCAATTGCTGTTTACATGTTATAACACGTTATGAGTACGAATACAAAGTTGGACACTTTCCTTGTAAGTGGGGGTAAGCACAATTTATTTTCAGATGTAATGTCTTTATTTAAGCTCAATCTAGTCCTGCGTAATGCAAATCACATTACTATATTTTTTATATTAGTCAAGGCCTATGTAAAGTGTTCTTAAATTGTTTTAACATTAGCATTGATCAATTTGATGATCCGCTTTCTTTTCTCCCAATACGGTATGCAAAGTATGCAACTTTTCTGCCCACTTTGATCATAGGCAGTTTTATCCCCCCGTTTCGGCTGAAAACCGCATCTGGGTGAAAACTTAAGTGTTTCGAAACGCATTTGTAAAGGCATCGGATTCTATTGTGTTGCCGAGCTGTTGATCGTTTCTCATAATACACAGGTTTACTGGGGTGACAAAAAACGCAAGTCTTGTCAAGCCGAAATAGCTCAGTTGGGAGAGCGTTAGACTGAAGATCTAAAGGTCCCTGGTTCGATCCCGGGTTTCGGCAAATAGCAAGTCTATTTTTGTTTTGTATTATTTTGAACTGAAAAATAGAGCGGTTTTTTTTTGTTCTGTTTAATTGGAAGAAATAAAAACGTATCAGAGTGCCATTTTCTAATGTGATTAAGAAATGCAAAAACATCGTCCCTGGGTGGGCTTGAACCACCAACCTTTCGGTTAACAGCCGAACGCGCTAACCAATTGCGCCACAGAGACAAATCGGCTCAACCGAACCTGAGACCACATCTAAGAAGAAAGCAACACGGCAGAAAAGTCTGTAATCACAATTAAATGTATGCAACCCAATGCAAGCAAACTTCAAGCCTTTTATATTTATTCCCATGTATGTAGTCTGCCATTTGCAAATTCAATAAATAAATAAATTAACTAAATAGCACATTTTTCGACGAGAGGTATGTTTTCAGTTTCTTCAAAAAGTAGTCTCAGCTCGTTGATTCAGTCGCTTTAAAATCCACCTCTGTTCCGATGCATCAGCGCTGTGTGCTGTGGCTTGAGCTTGTTTGACGAAGCAGGAAATGCAAAAATGCTAAAACCTGTTATTGCATCACATGACAGACTTAAGGTATACTTCAACGTCTTGGCTGTCTCAAGTTAGTTGGTATTGTTAATGTAACACCTCGTTGTTGCCCAGTCATTGTATCATATTAATGAAGTAGAGCTTGCCACTTCTCAGCACCGAGCTGACAATGAGTGTTGTTTTCGGGCACCTGCTGGCTGCTAGTGATGACCACTCCAATCTTCAGTCAGGGGGTTGTTGAAGGAAGGGGACACATTTTGAGTGTGCATCTCATACTGGTTTAAATCAATAAGCAAATTTCAAATTGATCATTGATAATGTTGAAACTATTTAAGAACTCTTTCAATAGGACTTGACTAATATAACAAATATAGTAATGTGATTTGCACTACGCAGGACTTGATTGTGCTTAAATAAAGACATAACATCTGAAAATAACTTGTGCTTACCCCCACTTACAAGGAAAGGGTCAAACTTTGTATTCGTTCTCATAACGTGTTAGAAAATGTAAACAGCAGTTGGAGAATGCCGAAGTCGATCATCCTAGCATGTTTAACGAGAGCATTTCTCATGTAAGCTACTTCCAGTCATAGATCGTTTATACTGTTCTCAATGGTCCGTATCCCAGCCTGAGACCACGATCCAGTGGCCGACGGAGATGATTTTCAAAGTAATATGTTATTTGGAATATTAAAACAATCAAGTTAATTACATGTTTGTACACACAGTATTTTCCAGTGACTTCAACAAGTAGTCTGTTTACAACAAAAATACAATCTGTGTTAGGAACGCTATTTTAGTCCGATTTAAAAAAGAAATTAAAATGGTATTGAGTGCTGACAAGAGTTTGGTATCAGCTGTTGATTTCATTGAAACAATCTTTATAGTAAAATGAACACATTTATTCCTCTGGTCGTGTATTGTCTCGCTGACTGCTATCCACCTGGAAGTCACCTAAAGGATAAGGCACTGGCCTCCTAAACCAGGGATTATGGTTTCGTCAGTTTTATTTAAAACAGTGTGTGTGTATTTGTTCTTGGTCTGTGATATATGTGGTCTGTGTTTATAGATCTTGGCACGTTGCACCAAGTAGTCGTGGCCAAGTGGTTAAGGTGATGGGCTTGAACTCTGTTGGCGTTGTGTCCCTTTTTATGTCTTCGTTGTTAATTCTTAAATGCCTGTTCAACTTAAAGGTATCAATTATTACTTGCTGTACATTAAATTCTTCCAAACTAGTATTTGCAAACACATTACAAAATTAAATGGTGTGGAATAGAAACAAAGAAGGCTTTGACCTCGACGTGATTTGAACACGCAACCTTCTGATCTGGAGTCAGACGCGCTACCGTTGCGCCACGAATTCCTGCCGTAGTGCATGCTTGTTATGCAATGCTAGAGTGCACAGCAAGCATGCCAAAGGCATGCTAAGTCCGATGCTGATACTTGGAAAACACTCGGTATCACCAGGGTCATGGGAAACAGCCGACTCAATATTTGTTCGTAGTCAGCAGGGCTATGAAGTTGTCGGAAGTGTGTTTGATTCTCAGCTTAAAAGTAAAGAAAACATAAAACAAAGCGATTTGCTTTTATAATGTTTATTATTTGAAACGTGGGCATAAACACAGTTGTACTGGCTGGGAATCGTCTCGGGTCAATTACTTGGAAAGCAGCTATGCTGACCAATATATCACCAACGAGGGAAAGCTGGCAGTACTGAGTGACACAGATGACGGATTTTCTCAGCGCGTCTCCTCTGAATGCACACTGGCACAAAGGGGCTTTGCTCATCTAATGACGTGACAGAATGCAATAATGTATTGGTTTAATTTACCAACAAAAGAAACATAAATAAAAGTGTATGTATTTTTTGTGAATAAACTATCTTGCTTCTACGATGGGACCAGAGACCTTACATCCGCAATCTAATGATCGGCCAAACCCAGAACTACCTTGTCTTGACCAGGGAGTCATATTGTAAAAACAAACTGAAGTGGTTCCACTGGGGATCGAACCCAGGACCTTCTGCGTGTAAAGCAGACGTGATAACCACTACACTATGGAACCTTGTCAGAAAGTGAGTTTTGTGTTTGAAACGCATTGGCAATTATTAACATTACTATGAACAAGTAATATTCTAGAAAGGAAACCGAATCAGACACCATCATGCCGGGAGTAGGGAAGTTGTTTTACCCACATATTTGTTAAGACTATACTTTCAGGGATCATTTCTATAGTTTGTTTCTAGTGAAATGCGTTTCTAGTGTCTGGTCTCGCTAACCATAACGAGGAGTTACAGTGTTTTCTTCTGAGCGCGAAGCGGGACTTGAATGCTATTTCACTTTAGCTGTTCTTGATCATTGATGAACATTCCGCTCTCTTTTGGGATCGAGCCCCAAGTTGGACGTCCTTTTTAAATACAAAATGTAGATGTTTCTTCGAGGCAACAGAGCAATATCTGATTCTGTTCACACTGTATACAGTATTGCAACAAAATTACTTTTTGGTCGTTGTCATATAGCAATTGCTATTGTAAAATGCGTGCATCGTTTATAGTTATAACGATATTGAAATAAATAGTCTTACTTTTGTGGGTTGGCTTCAAACCGTTTCTGTTTTAACACATGTCATTACATCATTCATGGAGCAACAGTTGGTATGTGCGTAATAAACCCGATCGGGCTTTGATATGACAACCCTAGGCTGTGCTGAAATAAATAATGCGGTTTTCTGCTGTAATGAACGCAGTTTGTCAGGATGGTCGAGTGGTCTAAGGCGCTAGACTTAAGGACTCTGTCTTTCCAAAGAATTCTGTGTTCTGGTCTCCAAGTGGAGGTGTCGGTTCAAATCCTCCTCTGACAGTTCAGTTTTATTTATTCTTAAAAGGAATAAATGTGTTCATTTTACTATAAAAGATTGTTTCAAGGAAATCAACAGCTGATACCAAACTCTTGTCAGAACGCAATACCATTTTAATTTCCATTTTAATTCAGACTAAAATAGCGTTCCTAACACAGATTGCATTTGGTTGTAAACAGACTACTCGTTGAAGTCAATGAAAAATATTTTGTCCAAACATGTATTTAACTTGTTTTAATATTAAAAATAATATATTAAATTGAATAACATCTCCGTCGGCCACTGGATCGAGGTCTCAGGCTGGGATGCGGACCTTTGAGAACAGTATAAACGATCTATTAGTGGAAGAAGCTTACATCAGAAATGCCCTCGTTTAACATGCTAGGATGATCGACCTCGGCATTCTCCAATTGCTGTTTACATGTTATAACACGTTATGAGTACGAATTCAAAGTTGGACACTTTCCTTGTAAGTGGGGGTAGGCACAGTTTATTTTCAGATGTAATGTCTTTATTTAAGCTCAATCTAGTCCTGCGTAATGCAAATCACATTACTATATTTTTATATTAGTCAAGGCCTATGTAAAGTGTTCTTAAATTGTTTTAACATTAGCATTGATCAATTTGATGATCCGCTTTCTTTTCTCCCAATACGGTATGCAAAGTATGCAACTTTTCTGCCCACTTTGATCATAGGCAGTTTTATCCCCCCGTTTCGGCTGAAAACCGCATCTGGGTGAAAACTTAAGTGTTTCGAAACGCATTTGTAAAGGCATCGGATTCTATTGTGTTGCCGAGCTGTTGATCGTTTCTCATAATACACAGGTTTACTGGGGTGACAAAAAACGCAAGTCTTGTCAAGCCGAAATAGCTCAGTTGGGAGAGCGTTAGACTGAAGATCTAAAGGTCCCTGGTTCGATCCCGGGTTTCGGCAAATAGCAAGACTATTTTTGTTTTGTATTATTTTGAACTGAAAAATAGAGCGGTTTTTTTTGTTCTGTTTAATTGGAAGAAATAACAACGTATCAGAGTGCCATTTTCTAATGTGATTAAGAAATGCACAAACATCGTCCCTGGGTGGGCTTGAACCACCAACCTTTCGGTTAACAGCCGAACGCGCTAACCAATTGCGCCACAGAGACAAATCGGCTCAACCGAACCTGAGACCACATCTAAGAAGAAAGCAACACGGCAGAAAAGTCTGTAATCACAATTAAATGTATGCAATGCAAGCAAACTTCAAGCCTTTTATATTTATTCCCATGTATGTAGTCTGCCATTTGCAAATTCAATAAATAAATAAATTAACTAAATAGCACATTTTTCGACGAGAGGTATGTTTTCAGTTTCTTCAAAAAGTAGTCTCAGCTCGTTGATTCAGTCGCTTTAAAATCCACCTCTGTTCCGATGCATCAGCGCTGTGTGCTGTGGCTTGAGCTTGTTTGACCAAGCAGAAAATGCAAAAATGCTAAAACCTGTTATTGCATCACATGACAGACTTAAGGTATACTTCAACGTCTTGGCTGTCTCAAGTTAGTTGGTATTGTTAAAGTAACACCTCGTTGTTGCCCAGTCATTGTATCATATTAATGAAGTAGAGCTTGCCACTTCTCAGCACCGAGCTGACAATGAGTGTTGTTTTCGGGCACCTGCTGGCTGCTAGTGATGACCACTCCAATCTTCAGTCAGGGGGTTGTTGAAGGAAGGGGACACATTTTGAGTGTGCATCTCATACTGGTTTAAATCAATAAGCAAATTTCAAATTGATCATTGATAATGTTGAAACTATTTAAGAACTCTTTCAATAGGACTTGACTAATATAAAAAATATAGTAATGTGATTTGCACTACGCAGGACTTGATTGTGCTTAAATAAAGACATTACATCTGAAAATAACTTGTGCTTACCCCCACTTACAAGGAAAGGGTCAAACTTTGTATTCGTTCACATAACTTGTTAGAAAATGTAAACAGCAGTTGGAGAATGCCGAAGTCGATCATCCTAGCATGTTTAACGAGAGCATTTCTCATGTAAGCTACTTCCAGTCATAGATCGTTTATAATGTTCTCAATGGTCCGTATCCCAGCCTGAGACCACGATCCAGTGGCCGACGGAGATGTTTTTCAAAGTAATATGTTATTTGGAATATTAAAACAATCAAGTTAAATACATGTTTGGACACACAGTATTTTTCAGTGACTTCAACAAGTAGTCTGTTTACAACAGAAAATACAATCGTGTTAGGAACGCTATTTTAGTCCGATTTAAAAAAGAAATTAAAATGGTATTGAGTGCTGACAAGAGTTTGGTATCAGCTGTTGATTTCATTGAAACAATCTTTATAGTAAAATCAACAAATTTATTCCTCTGGTCGTGTATTGTCTCGCTGACTGCTATCCATCTGGAAGTCACCTAAAGGATAAGGCACTGGCCTCCTTAACCAGGGATTATGGTTTCGTCAGTTTTATTTAAAACAGTGTGTGTGTATTTGTTCTTGGTCTGTGATATATGTGGTCTGTGTTTATAGATCTTGGCACGTTGCACCAAGTAGTCGTGGCCAAGTGGTTAAGGTGATGGGCTTGAACTCTGTTGGTGTTGTGTCCCTTTTTATGTCTTCGTTGTTAATTCTTAAATGCCTGTTCATCTTAAAGGTATCAATTATTACTTGCTGTACATTAAATTCTTCCAAACTAGTATTTGCAAACACATCACAAAATTAAATGGTGTGGAATAGAAACAAAGGCTTTGACGTCGACGTGATTGGAACACGCAACCTTCTGATCTGGAGTCAGACGCGCTACCGTTGCGCCACGAATTCCTGCCGTAGTGTATGCTTGTTATGCAATGCTAGAGTGCACAGCAAGCATGCCAAACGCATGCTAATTCCGATGCTGATACTAGGAAAACACTCGGTATCACCAGGGTCAAGGGAAACAGCCGACTCAATATTTGTTCGTAGTCAGCAGGGCTATGAAGTTGTCAGAAGTGTGTTTGATTCTCAGCTTAAAAGTAAAGAAAACATAAAACAATGCAATTTGCTTTTATGATGTTTATTATTTGAAACGTGGGCATAAACACAGTTGTACTGGCTGGGAATCGTCTCGGGTCAATTACTTGGAAAGCAGCTATGCTGACCAATATATCACCAACGAGGGAAAGCTGGCAGTACTGAGTGACACAGATGACGGATTTTCTCAGCGCGTCTCCTCTGAATGCGCACTGGCACAAAGGGGCTTTGATCATCTAATGACATGAAATACATGAAAGTCACCGCAAGCCTGCACCTCACCACATCCTTCACACTGTTAAACTGCCTCATTATGACCAGGCCTCTAATTATGCCTTTCCAATACTTTGAATGTGTTATTGTTCAGTTTAACATGAGAACAACTTGGTAGAACAATCATAATGTCCGCAGGACTTATTTTCCTCGGGTTTCCTTGGCTAATAACGCCAAGGTCGCGGGTTCGATCCCCGTACGGGCCACGGCTTTTCTTCTTTAAAGAAACCACAGCATTTGTAATGGTGCCAAAATGAACATTCTTTAACAAAATGAACTGAAGCAATATGAAGTACAACCAGTAATATTTCAGACTTTTTTTTAATAAACTTTATATATAATGCTAGCGAAATGCGTTTTTAAAGTGTTTGGACTCGCTATCCACGAGGAAGAGTGAGAGTGTTCGTTTTTTAGCGTGAAGGAGACAGCGAGTGTTTTTTTTTTTTTTTGGCCAACTGCTCCCTGTTATTGATGACCGCTCCAGTGTTCCTTAGGGGGCTGGAGGAAGCAGACACGTTCTGAGTGGGTATCTTGCCTAAAGGTACACAAGACGAACTACAGTTGCAAAGCACTGCTGCTTTTTCGATGATTGATTAAAACTATCAATCTGACTGAAAACACGGATCACATTAATTGTGATCGGTTTGATACCAATAGGCTTACATGACAGGTATTGTGTATAGACAATGTCATATACATAGAAATGAACACGGACAGTGTTTTTTTAAGGGCTGACTCATTTTAATGTTCGAGAGATCTAGGTGTACTGGACAAATATACTGGATTTTTTTCCATGTCGTAATTGTGCCGCCTGTGATAATGCGTTTGAAACTAGAGATAATGTGAGATAATGTCTGTTACTGGCGGATAGTTTACAAATGTACTCAATTATGTTACAACTTTTGTGTCTACGAAACATATCTGTAACATTTATGTAATGCCTGTGTGTTTTTTTTTTCATGAAGTTAATTTGCTAACAGACTGTTCTGATTTGTTTCTAACCGTGAAGCGATCGCTCTGTTTGCCGTATATTTTCTGTCTGTAAGAGGAGTGTCCTTGTGATCCCATATAGAATGCGACGAAACAGGTCGCCCTCCTTAATATAAACAGATAAAGAATAAGTTCACACACCCCCCAGGTGATTTACTGTAGCGTCAGACATTGGAGATTCAGCAGTGTACTGCAGTGTTGTGCAAAGTCGTCAGTGTAAGTCAGGATGGCCGAGCGGTCTAAGGCGCTGCGTTCAGGTCGCAGTCTTTCTGGAGGCGTGGGTTCGAATCCCACTTCTGACAAATCTGTTTGTTTATTTATTTCTTAAAACGTCCACCGAATGCTTGGTAATTTGATTTGTTTTTCTTGTTAGTATTCAAATCACAAGGTCGTTAAATGAGAGAAAGTCACCGCAAGCCTGCACCTCACCACATCCTTCACAATGTTAAACTGCCTCATTATGACGAGGCCTCTAATTATGCCTTTCCAATACTTTGAATGTGTTTTTGTTCAGTTTAACATGAGAACATCTTGGTAGAACAATCATAATGTCCGCAGGACTTATTTTCCTCGGGTTCTAGTATCAAGTTTTGAGTGTGTGGCCGGTTAGCTCAGTTGGTTAGAGCGTGGTGCTAATAACGCCAAGGTCGCGGGTTCGATCCCCGTACGGGCCACGGCTTTTCTTCTTTAAAGAAACCACAGCATTTGTAATGGTGCCAAAATGAACATTCTTTAACAAAATGAACCGAAGCGATATGAAGTACAACCAGTAATATTTCAGACTTCCTGAGCTTAAACATGTATTAACAATGAGCACATACAATCAATTAAAAACAAAGCTTACGTAGTCGGCAGGATTCGAACCTGCGCGGGGAAACCCCAATGGATTTCTAGTCCATCGCCTTAACCACTCGGCCACGACTACATGCTCGCACGATTATTTGTGAAAATATCCAAAAGAAGTAAACGAAACCCGTAGTAATGCTGTAGATGGCAGTATAGGCTAACTAATGAACCGAAGTCAAATGTCTTTGTTGAAACTGTCAGATTTGTACAATGCAAGCACACGTGGGAAATGTAAATAAAATATAATTTTTGTTAACGTTCATAATAATGAATACATCTTTATTTCAAAATACGTAGCTATTTAACTGATCTTTTCAAGAAACACCCCCATCCACAAAAACAAAGTAGTTATTTAATTGAACTGAAAAATTGACTTGCTTCATGGCTGTTGCCAGAGCACTCGAGCACGTTCTGGCTAGCGTGAGCGGACTTAGCAGATAACAAGATCTACAAAGTATCTCATGCTAATAAAACATACCATAATTATGTTCGTTTTTATTATACACATGGCAACTTACAGAGACTAGGGTGTGTGAACTATGCATCAGCTGTAGAGTCACTTACATTTACATCTCACCCGAAAAACGGAGCACAAGGAGGTTAAGTGACTTGCTCAGGGTCACACAATGAGTCAGTGGCTGAGGTGGGATTTGTACCGGGGGACCTCCTGGTTAAAAGCCCTTTATCTTTAACCACTGGACCACACAGCGTCCTATAACAAAATCACACCCCAGATGGGACTCGAAACCACAATCCATGGCTTAGAAAGCCAGTGTCTTATCCATTAGGCCACAAGGGCTGACGCGAAAAGCACATTTGGTAGTAATAAAGAAAGTGGGAACAATAGTATCGTGGTTTAATACATCATATCCAAGCCATCGTTGCTGTTCAAACACAGCAGAGTGTTACACTGGGAAAGGGCCGTACTTGTCAGTACGTATTTGACATTCATGTGGGAAGATTTAAGATTGTGAAGAAGTTTAAGTATGCTGCGTATTTGCGCATTGGGAACCTTACATAATTAGGTTTTTGATTAATGCCACTTTCTTACGGACAGTAATCAAGGTGACGATACAAGACCAGAGCCAATAAAGCAGTTATTTTCCTTTCCTTTCATTACCATATTCTAGTGTGCTTGTTCAGAATATGCGTGAATCGTGAAAACGTCTTGCGAATATGTGAACAAAGCCAGCATTCACTTTATTGATCACCATGTGGATTAACCGCTATTGGAACACAGATGATTGTGTTAAAGATGTTAATAGACTTTTAATGTACACGTTTTAGAGCTAAACGTTTGCTGAGACAGTTCAAGCGCTGTAGCAGTGTTTAACTATTTCCTGGATGTTTGCCTTTTGGTCTTACTCTGGAAAAAGTAATAATAATAATAAAAAGTAGGCAAAACCATTTTTTGAGAAACCGCATTTGGGAGAAAAACTAACAGTTTGGAAACACATTTGCAAAGGCATTGGATTCTATTGTGGTGTTTCCGAACTGTTGAACGTTTCTCATTACATGCAGGTTTACTGGCTTGACAAAAATGCGAGTGACGAAAAGAATGCTGTCTCGATAGCAACATCGCGTCAAGCTGAAATAGCTCAGTTGGGAGAGCGTTAGACTGTAACGGTCCCTGCTTCGATACCGGGTTTTTGTATACAGAACGACTAGGGTTATTTGTTCTTAATTAATTTTTTGAATTAAAAAAACAGCACATTTTTTCTTTAGTGTAATTGGAGGAAATAAAAACGTATTATAGTGCCATTTTCTAATGCGATAAAGAAATGCAAAAAGCATCATCTCTGCGTGGGCTTGAAACACCAAAATTTCGATTAACAGCCGATCGTGCTAACCGATTATGGTGTTTTATTAGATAACACCCTGGGAGCTCAACAGAACAGTGTGTATGCATATTGCTAAAATGGAAACCAAATATACACGATTCAAATGGGAATCGTATTCAGATTTTAAGCACAAATTTGATAGACTTCACAGTGCAAAGGAGGAAGGCAGACAATTGAAATGAGGCAACTGGCTCCTACTTTTTAAATCATACGAGAAACTTGAACCCAATTAAGCTTTTAACCGCCTGCAGTTTGGAATGAGTTTGAAATGTTGTTGTAACACCTCACTGGGCAACAGCAATTGCATTATATGAAAGTCCCTGTTAATTTCTCAGCGGCACAGCTGCCGGTGCCACTCAGAGTTGGAGGGAGACGGTCGGCCACTTGCCCATAAAACAATACTTTCAGAGATCATTTCTATAGCGATTTGCTAGCGAAATGCGTTTTTAAAGTGTTTGGACTCGCTATCCACGAGGAAGAGTGAGAGTGTTCACTTTTGAGCGTGAAGGAGGCAGTGAGTGTTGTTTTTTGGCCAACTGCTCCCTGTTATTGATGACCCCTCCAGTGTTCCTTAGGGGGCTGGAGGAAGCGGACACGTTCTGAGTGGATATCTTTCCTAAAGGTACGCAAGACGAACTACAGTTGCAAAGCACTGCTGCTTTTTCGACGATTGATTAAAACTATCATTCTGACTGAAAACACGGATCACATTAATTGTGATCGGTTTGATACCAATAGGCTTACATGGCAGGTATTGTGTATAGACAATGTCATATACACAGAAATGAACACGGAGTGTGTTTATTAAGGGCTGACTCATTGAAACGTTCGAGAGATCTCGGTGTACTGGACAAATATACTGGATTTTTTCCATGTCGTAATTGTGCCGCCTGTGATAATGCGTTTGAAACTAGAGATAATGTGAGATAATGTCTGTTACTGGCGGATAGTTTACAAATGTACTCAATTATGTTACAACTTTTGTGTCTACGAAACATATCTGTAACATTTATGTAATGCCTGTGTGGTTTTTTCATGAAGTTAATTTGCTAACAGACTGTTCTGATTTGTTTCTAACCGTGAAGCGATCGCTCTGTTTGCCGTATATTTTCTGTCTGTAAGAGGAGTGTCCTTGTGATCCCATATAGAATGCGACGAAACAGGTCGCCCTCCTTAATATAAACAGAAAAAGAATAAGTTCACGCACACACCAGGTGATTTACTGTAGCGTCAGACATTGGAGGTTCAACAGTGTACTGCAGTGTTGTGCAAAGTCGTCGGTGTAAGTCAGGATGGCCGAGCGGTCTAAGGCGCTGCGTTCAGGTCGCAGTCTCTCTGGAGGCGTGGGTTCGAATCCCACTTCTGACAAACCTTTTTGTTCATTTATTTCTTAAAACGTCCACCGAATGCTTGGTAATTTGATTTGTTTTTCTTGTTAGTATTCAAATCACAAGGTCGTTAAATGAGAGAAAGTCACCGCAAGCCTGCACCTCACCACATCCTTCACACTGTTAAACTGCCTCATTATGACGAGGCCTCTAATTATGCCTTTCCAATACTTTGAATGTGTTATTGTTCAGTTTAACATGAGAACATCTTGGTAGAACAATCATAATGTCCGCAGGACTTATTTTCCTCGGGTTCTAGTATCAAGTTTTGAGTGTGTGGCCGGTTAGCTCAGTTGGTTAGAGCATGGTGCTAATAACGCCAAGGTTGCGGGTTTGATCCCCAAAATGAACATTCTTTAACAAAATGAACCGAAGCGATATGAAGTACAACCAGTAATATTTCAGACTTCCTGTGCTTTAAACATGTATTAACAATGAACACATACAATCAATTAAAAACAAAGCTTACGTAGTCGGCAGGATTCGAACCTGCGCGGGGAAACCCCAATGGATTTCAAGTCTATCGCCTTAACCACTCGGCCACGACTACATGCTCGCACGGTTAATTGTGAAAATATCCAAAAGAAGTAAACGGCTCCCGCAGTAATGCTGTAGATGGCAGTATAGGCTAACTAATGAACCCAAGTCAAATGCCTTTGTTGAAACTGTCAGATTTGTACAAGGCAAGCACACATGGGAAAAGTAAATACAATATACTTTCTGTTAACGTTCATAATAATGAATACATCTTTATTTCAAAATACGTAGCTATTTAATCCTAACAGAAACAATAGGCTTCCCAGCCATCAGCTTGGAAGCAGAATGGAGATCAAATCGGACGAATAACGAGTGCAAAATGGAATGTGGAAATCAATGTAAAGGCAGTTTAAATAAGAGCAGCTGCAATACATTAAATAGAGTTATATTTAAGAGCAAGCAGTAACTGCAGTAGAGTATTTAATTATGGATGGACCAAACTTGCAGGTCGCCACTGTCACATTTTCCAGGAAATCACGGCTAATACTGAGAAAGAAAACAGATGATAACCTAACAGAAAACTAGTGAAAAACACTGCACTGATTAACTGAACGGGTCAAACGTAGCCTACTGAATTGCTGAATTGTTGGGGGGGAGCGTGGCGCATCCAGCTGAGGCGCTTCATCTGAATTGCAGGGTGTGCCTTATAGCCTGGAGATCGCTGGTTCCAATCCAGACTATGCCATCGCCGACAGGAACGCCGAGGGGGCGGCGCACAGTTGGCAGAGTGCCACCCGGGTTGGGAGGGTTTAGGTCAGCTTGGTAATCATTGTCTCAACAAGCTCCAGCAACTCCTGTGGCGACCGGTCTCCTGCGAGTTGTGGGCAGAACTGCGTTTCCTCCAACACCGCTACAGCCAGGTGCGGCTGGCTTTGCTGTTGCAGTGTGACAAGAGGAGGGTGGCTGACGGCGTTTGTTTCAGAGGATGCGCATGATGAGTCTTCGTTCTCCCGAGTCGATACGGGAAGCTGCAGCAGCGCCATAAAAAAAAACAATTGGATATTCCAAATTGGGAGAATTTTTAAAAATATTACAAAAAAATAAATTAAATAGTTAAGCTTCAAAAAATCTATTTTTGACTGAGCGAGTTAAGTGTGTACGGTATCCTGACAACACAACACGTTGAAAACACAGAAAAGACGCTGAGAAAAAAAAAAGTTTCCTATTTCCTGTTTAATTAAGAAAATACAATAAAAAAAGATTATTCTCTTACTTGTCTTCCTGCCATATCCCCTCTTTTTTGGTCAAATATTGAATATATTCGTATTCAATTTCAAACGACTGTTCTTTGTTCCCATGATGCATCTGTGATGGGCTGGGTTTTAGCGATCGCGATAATTTCTGATATTTTACAGTGGCTGGACTTTATAATAATAAAAAAATGAAAAAGGGTAACGAGCGACAAATGCATTAATTTCTGTCGATTTGTTCTATTTTAATGGGTTATAATTTTACAAATTTAAAAGACATTCATTAAGAAAAGATAAAACTAATTTAATCACCTTTAAGGATTATGTTTTTATTGACAGAAATATATTTGATGTATGTGTGTTTGGCATGAAATCAAATAAAGTCCCATTGGATTTTGCTTGAAAAGAGGAAACACAAAAGATGTTTTTTTAGGTTTTTTTTTTTTTTTTTAAATAAAGCATTTATTCAACATGTTTGGTTTTTTTTTACAAAAATACAACACAATACAACACGGAATGTTTTTATTTTTTTGTTAAAAGAATGACAAAAGTTAAAATATTTTCTCGTTTTTTTTCTGTTTGTTGTTGGGCTGCCATCTTGGTAAGAGCTTGTCAATTGTCGCATGTGAACACAGCCCCTACCAAAATGTCCAGTACAGTACAGTACCGTGCTGTTAGATTAGACTGGACTGTATTGAATTAGCTGGCTCTCAGATCCCCAGTACAGTACCGTGCTGTTAGATTAGACTGGACTGTATTGAATTAGATGGCTCTCAGATCCCCAGTACAGTACAGTGCTGTTAGATTAGACTGGACTGTATTGAATTAGCTGGCACTCAGATACCCAGTACAGTACCGTGCTGTTAGATTAGACTGGACTGTATTGAATTAGCTGGCTCTCAGGTCACCAGTACAGTACCGTGCTGTTAGATTAGACTGGACTGTATTGAATTAGCTGGCACTCAGATCACCAGTACAGTACCATGCTGTTAGATTAGACTGGACTGTATTGAATTAGCTGGCTCTCATATCTCCAGTACAGTACCGTGCTGTTAGATTCGACTGGACTGTATTGCATTAGCTGGCTCTCATATCTCCAGTACAGTGCTGTTAGATTAGACTGGACTGTATTGAATTAGCTGGCTCTCAGGTCACCAGTACAGTACCGTGCTGTTAGATTAGACTGGACTGTATTGAATTAGCTGGCACTCAGATCACCAGTACAGTACCATGCTGTTAGATTAGACTGGACTGTATTGAATTAGCTGGCTCTCAGATCCCCAGTAGAGTACAGTGCTGTTAGATTAGACTGGACTGTATTGAATTAGCTGGCTCTCAGATCCCCAGTACAGTACAGTGCTGTTAGATTAGACTGGACTGTATTGAATTAGCTGGCTCTCAGTTCCCCAGTACAGTACCGTGCTGTTAGATTAGACTGGACTGTATTGAATTAGCTGGCTCTCAGATCCCCAGTACAGTACAGTGCTGTTAGATTAGACTGGACTGTATTGAATTAGCTGGCTCTCAGATCCCCAGTACAGCACAGTGCTGTTAGATTCGACTGGACTGTATTGAATTAGCTGGCTCTCAGATCCCCAGTACAGTACCGTGCTGTTAGATTAGACTGGACTGTATTGAATTAGCTGGCTCTCAGATCCCCAGTACAGTGCTGATAGATTAGACTGGACTGTATTGAATTAGCTGGCTCTCAGATCCCCAGAACAGTACCGTGCTGTTAGATTCGACTGGACTGGATTGAATTAGCTGGCTCTCAGATCCCCAGTACAGTACAGTGCTGTTAGATTAGACTGGACTGTATTGAATTAGCTGTCTCCCAGATCCCCAGTACAGTACTGTGCTGTTAGATTAGACTGGACTGTATTGAATTAGCTGGCTCTCAGATCCCCAGTAGAGTACAGTGCTGTTAGATTAGACTGGACTGTATTGAATTAGCTGGCTCTCAGATCCCCAGTACAGTACAGTGCTGTTAGATTAGACTGGACTGTATTGAATTAGCTGGCTCTCAGTTCCCCAGTACAGTACCGTGCTGTTAGATTAGACTGGACTGTATTGAATTAGCTGGCTCTCAGATCCCCAGTACAGTACAGTGCTGTTAGATTAGACTGGACTGTATTGAATTAGCTGGCTCTCAGATCCCCAGTACAGCACAGTGCTGTTAGATTCGACTGGACTGTATTGAATTAGCTGGCTCTCAGATCCCCAGTACAGTACCGTGCTGTTAGATTAGACTGGACTGTATTGAATTAGCTGGCTCTCAGATCCCCAGTACAGTGCTGATAGATTAGACTGGACTGTATTGAATTAGCTGGCTCTCAGATCCCCAGAACAGTACCGTGCTGTTAGATTCGACTGGACTGGATTGAATTAGCTGGCTCTCAGATCCCCAGTACAGTACAGTGCTGTTAGATTAGACTGGACTGTATTGAATTAGCTGGCTCTCAGATTCCCAGTACAGTACCGTGCTGTTAGATTAGACTGGACTGTATTGAATTAGCTGGCTCTCAGATCATGAGTACAGTACAGTGCTGTTAGATTAGACTGGACTGTATTGAATAAACGGGCTCTCAGATCTCCAGTACAGTGCTGTTAGATAAGACTGGACTGTACTGAATTAGCTGGCTCTCAGATCCCCAGTACAGTACCGTGCTGTTAGATTCGACTGGACTGTATTGAATTAGCTGGCTCTCATATCCCCAGTACAGTACAGTGCTGTTAGATTAGACTGGACTGTATTGAATTAGCTGGCTCTCAGATCCCCAGTACAGTACAGTGCTGTTAGATTAGACTGGACTGTATTGAATTAGCTGGCTCTCAGTTCCCCAGTACAGTACCGTGCTGTTAGATTAGACTGGACTGTATTGAATTAGCTGGCTCTCAGATCCCCTGTACAGTACAGTGCTGTTAGATTAGACTGGACTGTATTGAATTAGCTGGCTCTCAGATCCCCAGTACAGCACAGTGCTGTTAGATTCGACTGGACTGTATTGAATTAGCTGGCTCCCAGATCCCCAGTACAGTACTGTGCTGTTAGATTAGACTGTACTGTATTGAATTAGCTGGCTCTCAGATCCCCAGTACAGTACAGTGCTGTTAGATTAGACTGGACTGTATTGAATTAGCTGGCTCTCAGATCCCCAGTACAGTACAGTGCTGTTAGATTAGACTGGACTGTATTGAATTAGCTGGCTCTCAGTTCCCCAGTACAGTACCGTGCTGTTAGATTAGACTGGACTGTATTGAATAAACTGGCTCTCAGATCTCCAGTACAGTGCTGTTAGATAAGACTGGACTGTACTGAATTAGCTGGCTCTCAGATCCCCAGTACAGTGCTGTTAGATTAGACTGGACTGTATTGAATTAGCTGGCTCTCAGATCCCCAGTACAGTACAGGGCTGTTAGATTAGACTGGAATGTATTGAATTAGCTGGCTCTCATATCTCCAGTACAGTACAGTGCTATTAGATTAGACTGGACTGTATTGAATTAGCTGGCTCTCAGATCCCCAGTACAGTACAGTGCTGTTAGATTAGACTGGACTGTATTGAATAAGCTGGCTCTCAGATCACCAGTACAGTACAGTGCTATTAGATTAGACTGGACTGTATTGAATTAGCTGGCTCTCAGATCCCCAGTACAGCACAGTGCTGTTAGATTAGACTGGACTGTATTGAATTAGCTGTCTCCCAGATCCCCAGTACAGTACTGTGCTGTTAGATTAGACTGGACTGTATTGAATTAGCTGGCTCTCAGTTCCCCAGTACAGTACCGTGCTGTTAGATTAGACTGGACTGTATTGAATTAGCTGGCTCTCAGATATCCAGTACAGTGCTGTTAGATAAGACTGGACTGTACTGAATTAGCTGGCTCTCAGATCCACAGTACAGTGCTGTTAGATTAGACTGGACTGTATTGAATTAGCTGGCTCTCATATCTCCAGTACAGTACTGTGCTGTTAGATTAGACTGGACTGTATTGAATTAGCTGGCTCTCAGATCCCCAGTACAGTACAGTGCTGTTAGATTAGACTGGACTGTATTGAATTAGCTGGCTCTCAGATCACCAGTACAGTACCGTGCTGTTAGATTAGACTGGACTGTATTGAATTAGCTGGCTCTCAGATCCCCAGTACAGTACAGTGCTGTTAGATTAGACTGGACTGTATTGAATTAGCTGGCTCTCAGATCCCCAGTACAGTACTGTGCTGTCAGATAAGACTGTACTGTATTGAATTAGCTGGCTCTCATATCTCCAGTACAGTACAGTGCTGTTAGATTAGACTGGAATGTATTGAATTAGCTGGCTCTCAGATCCCCAGTACAGTGCCGTGCTGTTAGATTAGACTGGACTGTATTGAATTAGCTGGCTCTCAGATCCCCAGTGCAGTACAGTGCTGTTTTTAAAATCCATAAAAATGTTGTAAATCTTAAATTCCTGAGATCTAACACTTATGAAAATTAATGAACAAAATAAACAAATAAATACATAAATGAAAAAATCAATACACAACTTTATAAACAAATTCCTAAAATTACACAAATTCAGGCAACACGGAACAGTCCATTATAGTTAGTATAGGGGGTGATTGGTCTAAGGCTATTTTGCATATTATTATTATCATTATTATTATTATTATTATTATTATTATTATTATTATTATTATTACAGTATTATTACTAGTCCAAACTCCCCCACCCCTCTCTTTGACTGCACCTAAATGGATCAGTCCCTTCAAAAAAAAAAATAGTCATTTTGCACTGAAATTAAATAAAATACATGCAATTTCAAAGTAAAAAGAAAACAGTTTCAAATTGTAACATCTGAAACACATTTTGTATATATATATAATCTGTAAACATCTTAAAACAGTTGCAGAATATTTTGTAGTGATTTTCATAGCAATTAAGAAAGTCAAAGAGAGAGAGAGAGAGAGAGAGAGAGAGAGAGAGAGAGAGAGAGAGAGAGAGAGAGAGAGAGAGAGACATAAAACTGGGAAAAAAAGGCAAAACACTTTAAAAGAAGTGTAATTTGTAATTCATTATGAACAGAGCTGCACAGAGCAGGTCTGTAGGAAACTCAACACTGCAGAGCTGCACAGAGCAGTTCTATAGGAAACTCAACACTGCAGAGCTGCACAGAGCAGGTCTATAGGAAACTCAACACTGCAGAGCTGCACAGAGCAGTTCTATAGGAAACTCAACACTGCAGAGCTGCACAGAGCAGGTCTATAGGAAACTCAACACTGCAGAGCAGCACAGTGCAGGTCTATATGAAACTCAACACTGCAGAGCTGCACAGAGCAGGTCTATAGGAAACTCAACACTGCAGAGCTGCACAGAGCAGGTCTATAGGAAACTCAACACTGCAGAGCTGCACAGAGCAGGTCTATAGGAAACTCAACACTGCAGAGCTGCACAGAGCAGGTCTATAGGAAACTCAACACTGCAGAGCTGCACAGAGCAGGTCTATAGGAAACTCAACACTGCAGAGCTGCACAGAGCAGGTCTATAGGAAACTCAACACTGCAGAGCAGCACAGTGCAGGTCTATAGGAAACTCAACACTGCAGAGCTGCACAGAGCAGGTCTATAGGAAACTCGACACTGCAGAGCTGCACAGAGCAGGTCTATAGGAAACTCAACACTGCAGAGCTGCACAGAGCAGGTCTATAGGAAACTCAACACTGCAGAGCTGCACAGTGCAGGTCTATAGGAAACTCAACACTGCAGAGCTGCACAGAGCAGGTCTATAGGAAACTCAACACTGCAGAGCTGCACAGAGCAGGTCTATAGGAAACTCAACACTGCAGAGCTGCACAGAGCAGGTCTATAGGAAACTCAACACTGCAGAGCTGCACAGAGCAGGTCTATAGGAAACTCAACACTGCAGAGCTGTACAGAGCAGGTTAAAAGGAAAGACAGATCAACACTGCAGAGCTGTACAGAGCGAGTCTATAGGAAAGACAACATTTCATTTTTTATATAACTTTTTAGATTAGTTCCTTTTAAAACAGTGCTTTCCCTGGGTCTCTCTCAAACACTTTCAATGAGACTCCCTATCGCACAGCAGTTTCAATGAGACTCCCTATTACACAGCATTTTCAATAAGACTCCCTATCACACAGCAGTTTCAATAAGACTCCCTATCACACAGCAGTTTCAATGAGACTCCCTATTTCACAGCAGTTTCAATAAGACTCCCTATTGCACAGCAGTTTCAATAAGACCCCCTGTCACACAGCAGTTTCAATGAGACTCATCCTATTTCACAGCAGTTTCAATGAGACTCCCTATTGCACAGCAGTTTCAATAAGACCCCCTGTCACACAGCAGTTTCAATGAGACTCCCTATTGCACAGCAGTTTCAATGAGACTCCCTATCGCACAGCAGTTTCAATAAGACTCCCTATCGCACAGCAGTTTCAATAAGACTCCCTATCGCACAGCAGTTTCAATAAGACTCCCTATTGCACAGCAGTTTCAATAAGACTCCCTATTGCACAGCAGTTTCAATAAGACTCCCTATTGCACAGCAGTTTCAATAAGACTCGTTATCACACAGCAGTTTTAATAAGACTCATTATCGCACAGCAGTTTCAATAAGACTCCCTATCGCACAGCAGTTTCAGTAAGACTCCCTATTACAGAGCAGTTTTAATAAGACTCCCTTTTGCACAGCTGTTTTAATGAGACTCCCTATTGCACAGCAGTTTCAATAAGACTCCCTATCGCACAGCAGTTTCAATAAGACTCCCTATCGCACAGCAGTTTCAATAAGACTCCCTATTGCACAGCAGTTTCAATAAGACTCCCTATTGCACAGCAGTTTCAATAAGACTCCCTATCACACAGCAGTTTTAATGAGACTCATTATCACACAGCAGTTTTAATAAGACTCATTATCGCACAGCAGTTTCAATAAGACTCCCTATCGCAAAGCAGTTTCAATAAGACTCCCTATCGCACAGCAGTTTCAATAAGACTCCCTATCGCACAGCAGTTTCAATGATACTCCCTATCGCACAGCAGTTTCAGTAAGGCTCCCTATTACAGAGCAGTTTTAATAAGACTCCCTTTTGCACAGCTGTTTTAATGAGACTCCCTATTGCACAGCAGTTTCAATGAGATTCCCTATCGCACAGCAGTTTCAATAAGACTCCCTATCGCACAGCAGTTTCAATAAGACTCCCTATCGCACAGCAGTTTCAATGAGACTCCCTATCACACAGCAGTTTCAATGAGACTCCCTATTGCACAGCAGTTTCAATAAGACTCCCTATCACACAGCAGTTTCAATGAGACTCCCTATTGCACAGCAGTTTCAATAAGACTCATTATCGCACAGCAGTTTTAATAAGACTCATTATCGCACAGCAGTTTTAATAAGACTCATTATCACACAGCAGTTTCAGAGCAGAGCTGGTCTATAGGAAACTCAACACTGCAGAGCAGTAATTGAATCGTAATATCTTTTCAATATAGACTTTAAGGGGAAATTCACAAATGCTCTTCACATGGTTTCAGGAAAAAGAAAGTGAAGGGTGAGAGAGAGGGAGAGGGTGAGAGTGAGGGAGAGAGAGAGGAGAAAGAGGGACGCTTCTGGACAAACGCCTCTGGACTTCCCGTTTGCTTCTTTCAAACAATCCAACTTGTAACAACGAATAGTGGAGTCTTCGTTTTCATATTTCTCCCAGTAGTCTTGCTCTTTAACTTTCGTCAATGTGGACTCAGCTTCGTAACTTTTGGTTTGACTTTTATCTGGACTGATGTAACTGTTGTCTTGCTGTTGTCCTTTCTTTCCATCCAAGCCTTTAGATTTGTCCGAATTCCCCCCGCTTGCCTTGCCCGATTTGGGGAACCACCATCTCGTTCTGGTGCTGAAGGTGTAAGTGACGCGGGCTCTCGGATAGTAAGGCATCATGGGGCAGGGAGCGAAATCGATTTCTCTCAAGAACCTCAAATCTAGACCTTTCCTCTCCTCGGGACCGGCGCAGAGGAGCTCGGAGCTGGAGATCCGGACCTGACGGAACCATTCCCAGAGAGGGCGGGCCTGGCAGGAGCAGCTCCAGGGGTTTCCGTTGAGTCTGAGGAACTGCAGGGATGAGAGATCGGAGAGGGCCGAAGCAGGGAGGTCTGTTAGGGCGTTGTTGAAGAGGAAGAGGGTGGTGAGGTGACCCAGGTCCCTGAAGGCTTTGCGGTTGACCTGTCGCACTCGGTTCTCGTGGAGGAGGAGCCTGTCCAGGTTGACCAGCCCTCTGAAGACATTTTCAGACAGGACTCGGATTTGGTTGCCGTGGAGGAAGAGGTGAGTGAGATTCACCAGGTCTGAGAAGAGATTGTCCTGAGAGGGGGAGAGAGAGGGAGGGGGAAGGGGAGGGACAGAGATTGATATTTGGCACATGAAAATTCAGTACTACCAAAAAGTTGTATGTTAAATTATATAATTAAAATTATTTGTGTTATAGCTCTCCTGTATGTATCTGCCTCCTGTCACCCCTTCCCCCCCAGGAGCAGGGTTGAGACAGACTGTATTAGATAGGATAGAGGGGGCTCTCCAGGAGCAGGATTGAGACACACTGTATTAGATAGGATAGAGGGGGCTCTCCAGGAGCAGGGTTGGAGACACACTCTATTAGATAGGATAGAGGGGGCTCTCCAGGAGCAGGATTGAGACACACTGTATTAGATAGGATAGAGGGGGCTCTCCGGGAGCAGGGTTGGAGACACACTGTATTAGATAGGATGGGGGGAGATGGGGGGGGCTCCAGGAGCAGGGTTGGAGATGCACTGTATTAGATAGGATGGGGGGGGGGGCTCCAGGAGCAGGGTTGGAGGCGCACTGTATTAGATAGGAGGTCTCTCTCTCTCTCTCTCTCTCTCTCTCTCTCTCTCTCTCTCTCTCAATTCAATTCAATTCAATTCAAATTGGCTTTATTGGCATGACAATAAAAATAATTGTGTTGCCAAAGCACATACATGGCATAACCAACTCAAATATACAGACAAAGAATTTTTCTTAATACTAACAGTATCCCTCCTCCTTCTATATTAATACAGTAAACAGAATCCCTCCCTTCCCCTCTATATCAAACAGTACCCCCTTCCCCCCTCTATATTAAACAGAATCCCCCCTCCCTCAATTATACAATACCCCCTCCCTCCCTCCCTCCCTCTTTCTATATTAAACAGAATCCCTCCCTCCCTCCCTCTCTCTTTTCCCTCTCTAGTGTGACGTGTTCACGGTCTGTCCCTCAGGCTATGACAGGTCTCCACGTATTGACCAGCCAGTCTGGCTGTGTGTTTGTCTTCCCCCAGCAGGATTGACAGCTTCTGGGTATCACACATTTTTGGGAATTCTGGGACTAAATCACAGAATTTGGGGAAGAAAATGTCCCTTATGTTTTTATATTTTTCACAGTGTGTCAGGAAGTGAATCTCTGTCTCGACCTCTCCTGTCTCACAGTGACCACAGTGCCTGTTCTCCCTGGCCAGCCAGGTTTGCCTCTGTCGGCCTTTTTCAATGGCCAGGTTGTGGTCACTGAGCCGGTATTTGGTCAGGATCTGCCTCTGCTTTGTGTTTCTGACAGTTACCAGGTATTCTGCCAGGGTGTAATTTCTATTTAGGGTCCGATAGCACTCTAGTTTGTTTTGTGTTTTAGTATTTGTATCCCAATGGTCCAGATAGGAGTGTTTCAGGTGTTTTATAATTTGGTTTACACTAATTGGAATTGTTTTTGCAGTGCTGTCCTGAAGCTGACTGATGTCAGTGTTGCTCAGCTCAGTGAGCTTCAGGACCAGCTGGCTGAGGGGACTCTTTTCTGGGCTGAGCTCTTGGTATTGCAGGGCTTTATGATGGAGTGAGTTTGGATCACTAGTTTTTAGATGAATCCAGTATTTTAATGCTCTTTTTTGGATGTTAATAATCAATGGATAAAGGCCTAATTCAGCCCTGCATGCATTGTTTGGTGTTTTTCTTTGTAATCTCTCTCTCTCTCTCTCTCTCTCTGTCTCTCTCTCACCTGGATGTGTTGCAGCAGGTTGTCCTGCAGGTAAAGGAACTGCAGGCTGTAGAGTTTTTTGAAGATGTTTCCGGGCAGGGTCCCCAGCTGGCAGCGGTATATGTGCAGGCTCTGCAGCTTGTCCAGCCCCCGGAAGGAGTCAGGATGGAGGGTGCGCAGGGAGGGGTTATCCCCCAGGTCCAGCTCCTCCAGATCTCGCATGTCGCTGAAAGAATCGGGTTTGATGGAGCTGATGTTGTTGGAGTAGAGCCACAGGACCTGATGAGAGGGAGAGAGAGAGAGGTGGGGGAGAGAGAGGAAGATCATTTTCAAGCTCAATTTCAAGTTACAGTCAAACATGTATTAAGAGACCTGCACTCAAGGGACAGTCAAATAGTGTCTCTTAAAAGATGGACCCCCCCATACATTTTCTATTTGTCTCCAACATCCTACCTTCCTGTAATTATATATGTATGTTTAAAAAACTCTGTAAAAGACTACATATATGAACAAAATAAGTATGTAATTGAATTACATTTAGATTATTGTGTGGGCTTGCACGTTGTTGTTTCGGAGGACAAAAGCTTGAGTGTGTTTGTCTATCTCCAGCCTCTCCCAGCCGAGAAGGAGTCACTGCGGGGGAGATCGCAGCAGCAGCAGCAGTGGTGAGGCAGACATAGTCTTAAAAACAATTTATAAATTGGGGGAGAAAAGGGGGTTACCCATAAATGTGAAGTGTGAACAGGGCAAGACGGTACCTGTGTCTGGAAGCCGAAGGACTCTGCCTGCAGCTCTGTGATGCGGTTGTTTTGGAGGAATACTCTCTGGCTGTCATAGGGAATGCCGGCCGGCACCGCCGAGAAGTTCTGAGACTGGCAGCTGACCATCATCGGGGAGGGGTAACAGACACACAGCCTGGGGCAGGAATAGGCAGGGCTAGGGGAGCAGACTGCCAGCCAGAGCAACAGCCAGACAGACACCGAGCCTGCGTGGGGAGAGAGAGGAGAGAGTGTGAGAGAGCAGAAGGGAGGGGAGAGAGATAGACTGATAGATAAACAGAATGACAGACAAGACAGAAAGGCAGATAAACCAATATACAGACAGATTTGAAGTCATGTCTCAATGAACATTTATTCAGTTGTCTGTCATAGATCTCTCTAAGAGTGACCCCTGACCCCGATTGACCCAATGATATAATATTCTCAGCACATAACAGAACTGACTGGGCGAACAGTCACTCAGAGAGAGGCTCGGAAACTTTGGTGACATTTATAGAGGAACCCGAATACTCGGAAAAACAGGAACGCCTTCTATAATTCAGGGAAGACAATGAATAGAGAAGAACACTGTCAATGAGTGTGTGTGTGTGTGTGTGTGTATGTCTCTCAATGTGTGTCTGTGTCTCGGTGTGTTTCTATCTCAATGTGTGTGTATATGTGTGTGTGTGTGTGTGTGTCTCAGTGTGTGTCTCTCTCAATGTGTGTGTGTGTCTCTCAATGTGTGTGTGTGTCTCAGTGTGTGTCTATCTCAATGTGTGTGTGTGTCTCTCCCAATGTGTGTGTGTGAGTGTGTGTCTCGGTGTGTTTCTCTGTGTGTGTGTGTGTGTCTCAGTGTGTGTCTCTCTCAATGTGTGTGTGTGTGTCTCTCTCTCAATGTGTGTGTCTCAGTGTGTGTCTCTATCAATGTGTGTGTGTGTCTCAGTGTGTTTCTCTCTCAGTGTGTGTGTGTGTCTCAGTGTGTTTCTCTTGCAATGTGTGTGTGTTCCAGTGAGTGTATGTCTCTCAATGTGTGTGTGTCTCAGTGTGTGTCTCTCTCAATGTGTGTGTGTGTGCTCCAGTGTGCGTATGTGTGTCTCTCAATGTGTGTGTCTCGCTCAATGTGTGTGTGTGAAAGCCTGAACACATTTCACTCCAGATTAGCACTCTCACACAGCAGCACATCAGCAGCATGGTGGAAATGACTTCATCAGGAACAAGAAGCCGCTTTATTTATGGTGGATCTGTTGACCTACAAATCTGATTATAATATTTTATTATCTTTAACAATAATAGGGGACTCCCGAGTGGTGCATCCTGTAAAGGCACACCCTGGAGTGCAGAATGCACTGTTTCGAATCCGGGCCTATGCCACCGCCAGCTGTGGCCAGGAGCTCCTAGGAGGTACCTAGGGGATTCTTAGAGGATTTCCAAGGGGCTCCCAGGGACAGTGCACAATTAGCAGAGTGCCACCCAGGCAGGGGGGCTCAAGTCAGCTGGGTAATCACGGTCTCACCGCACACCAGTGACTCCTGTGGGTGGCCAGACGCCCGCCTGCCTGCCTGCCTGCCTGCCTGTGAGCCGGCTGTGTTACACTGGGCTTGCAGTGTGAAAGAAAGAAACAAAAAAACAAAGAAAGAAGAAAGTGGACAGCTTGACTTGACAGTTTGAAGTACGGTGTTGTTTCAGAGGACTAAAGCTTGAGTGCGCTTGTCTGTCTCCAGCCTCTCCCAGCCGAGAAAGAGTCACTGCGGGGGTGGGGGGGGGGAGGAGGGGAGGTGTGGAGGTGGGGGGGGGGGTTGTAGAAGCAGTGAGACAGGGGCTGTCTTAAAAACAATTGGGCATTCCAAATTGGGGAGAAATCACGGGGTAAAAATAATTGACGATTCCAAAAAAAAAAAGAAATTAAACTTTGATATGCTTTGATGTTAACATTTGAGGGGGTGACTGCTTGAAAAGGCATTTGTGACGGGGGACTGCCCCGTCTTTAAGAACGTGGTTGGGACTGGCAGGGAGGGGGTTAAATTCCTCCGTGCCAGGAAAACATGTGAGAATGTGGCTGGAGCCCTAATTGAATAATCAGCAATTATTTATTAATTGGGCTCCAGCCACAGGGGATAAAAGCTAGGGGAGAGGCCCTGGCTAGGGGGAGTGTTCTAGAAGGAGAAGAAACAAGAGTGTTTTGTGTGTGCTGGGTTTCTGTTTGTTTGTTTTTTAATCCAGTGAAGGCAAAGCCCAGCCTGGAAACCTTTATTTTTGTAAGTTTTGCTTTTTTTGTTTTGTGTTTATTTTATGTTTAAAACCTTTTTGTTTGGCCCTTGTGCCGGTTTATTTTGTATTTTTGTTTATTAAAAACTTTATTTTTGAACATTTAAACTGTCTCTGAGTCTCAACCTTGGTCATTTTATTATTATTATTATTATTTATTTCTTAGCAGACGCCCTTATCCAGGGCGACTTACAATTCTTACAAGATATCACATTATACGATATTTCACATTATACAGATATCACATTATTTTTACATACAATTACCCATTTATACAGTTGGGTTTTTACTGGAGCAATCTAGGTAAAGTATCTGCCCAAGGGTACAACAGCAGTGTCCCCCACTGGGGATTGAACCCACAACCCTCCGGTCAAGAGTCCAGAGCCCTAACCACTACTCCACATTTCCTGTCACAGCATCCCTCAGACAAACGGTTATAAACTTCTATCTATCTTTCAGTCTCCAGAATTCCAGGGAGTAATTTGTTGATTCATTCATTAGTTCATCCCTTTACACTTCCAAACGAGTCACTCGTTCTCGCTTTCCCTCTTGCTGTTCTTTCTCTCACTTCCTTTTCCTCCCTCCCTCTCCCTCCCACTCTCTCATTAGTTTGTTTAATTTATTTATTTACACATTCATTCACAATTTGAGTGATTCACTATTGCCCTGCAAGCTGTTTGAAAACCAGAATGATTGGTTTACATCATAGACACGCAGAGACACAGGTGCACATTCTGAAACACGCACACAGTGACACATGCACAGAGATATACGCACACTGACACACAGAGAGACATGAACACACATACACACAGGGAAACACACACACACTCACTGAGACATGACCACACACACACACACAGGGTATACAACTTAATAATTAGCTTGTCAGCTTGTAACCTGCTGATGAAGCCCTATGGCATAAACTTCAGTTAAAAAAGACTATGCCAGTTTCAATAAGACTCCCTATTGCACAACAGTTTTAATGAGACTCCCTATTTCACAGCAGTTTCAATGAGACTCCTATGGCACAGCAGTTTCAATAAGACTCCC
The DNA here is from genome assembly GCF_902713425.1 of Acipenser ruthenus. Taxonomy (NCBI): domain Eukaryota; kingdom Metazoa; phylum Chordata; class Actinopteri; order Acipenseriformes; family Acipenseridae; genus Acipenser; species Acipenser ruthenus. Next base: position 9,963,687 of record NC_081220.1, read on the forward strand.
TATGGCACAGCAGTTTCAATGAGACTCCTATGGCACAGCAGTTTCAATGAGAATCCTATGACACAGCAGTTTCAATGAGACTCCTATGGCACAGCATACATTCTACTGTTTAGCAGACTCTGATATTTTATTTCTTAGCAGACACCCGTATCCAGGGTGACTTACAATTGTGATATTATTATTTACATACAATTACCCATTTATACAGTTGGGTTTTTTAATGGAGCAATCTACGTAAAGTACCTGCTTGTTCAAGGGTACAGCAGCAGTGTGTGTGTCCCCACCTGGGACTGAACCCACACAAGAGCCTCCGGTCAAGAGTACAGAGCCCCCCTGACCACTACTCCACACTGCTGCTCCAGATATTGATTGAGACATCTGAAATATCTTTATAATACACAGCAGCAGATACTGATATTGATTAAGCATGTCTGAAATCTCTTTATAATACACAGCAGCAGACCCGGATATTGATTGACATCTGAAATCTCTTTATAATACGCAGCAGCAGATACTGATATTGATTGAGCATGTCTGAAATCTCTTTATAATACACAGCAGCAGATACTGATATGGATTGAGCATGTCTGAAATCTCTTTATAATACGCAGCAGCAGATACTGATATTGATTGAGCATGTCTGAAATCTCTTTATAATACACAGCAGCAGATACTGATATGGATTGAGCATGTCTGAAATCTCTTTATAATACACAGCAGCAGACCCTGATATTGATTGAGCATGTCTGAAATCTCTTTATAATACACAGCAGCAGATACTGATATGGATTGAGCATGTCTGAAATCTCTTTATAATACGCAGCAGCAGATACTGATATTGATTGAGCATGTCTGAAATCTCTTTATAATACACAGCAGCAGATACTGATATTGATTGAGCATGTCTGAAATCTCTTTATAATACACAGCAGCAGATACTGATATGGATTGAGCATGTCTGAAATCTCTTTATAATACGCAGCAGCAGATACTGATATTGATTGAGCATGTCTGAAATCTCTTTATAATACACAGCAGCAGACCCTGATATTGATTGAGCATGTCTGAAATCTCTTTATAATACACAGCAGCAGACTCTGATATTGATTGAGCATGTCTGAAATCTCTTTATAATACACAGCAGCAGATACTGATATGGATTGAGCATGTCTGAAATCTCTTTATAATACGCAGCAGCAGACCCTGATATTGATTGAGCATGTCTGAAATCTCTTTATAATACACAGCAGCAGACCCTGATATTGATTGAGCATGTCTGAAATCTCTTTATAATACACAGCAGCAGACCCTGATATGGATTGAGCATGTCTGAAATCTCTTTATAATACACAGCAGCAGCTGACCCTGATATGGATTGAGCATGTCTGAAATTTCTATCAAACGGAAAACGACTAAAAATAAGGAATACTAAAAGGACCATGTTCGCAAACTCAAAACAAGCGATACAAAGAAATACATACATAGACTAACCCCGTATATTTAATAATATAATATAGATTGTGTTGAATATATATATGTGAATGATCAAATATATAACATTTCAAAGTACATAAATGAATATTTGAAAAGAGATGAAAAAAAATAAACAAACGAAGTCTATCTGCTCATTTATGTTATTAGTTGCTCCTCACTGCGTGTTAAACTTAACAAAGACTTAAAATAAATGACAATAAATAAATAAATCAAACACGTCATTGTCAATGTAAATCCATACTGCTATAAGATTCAGTATTTATTTTTACTTACCTTTGACATTTCGAGTACGGGAACCGCTTCGTAAATTCGACCGAGTCCCCATTTCTACTCTGTGCCGGGTGTATTCGTGTGCGGCGCTGCTGCTGCTATCTCTCCGCTGGAGTCTGGTGCTCTCTTTCGGCTCGACTGCGCCTATTATAGAGGGCAACTGCCTACGAAGCACTTGGGGGCTGCGACGGGAAACCCACACGGGCCAAGCCGGGGCATTGTGCGCTGAAGGCGGGGGACAAAACCCGGCACTGTGCCCGCTGACGGAGCTCGGAAGCGAGGGAGGGGGGAGGAGACTCCGAGGAGGTCTATAAAAAGTTCAATTTCTCCGCTAAATATCAAAAGAAAAGAGGAAGGGATGAATGAAGAAAGGATGAAAAGAAGACGTCTGCGTCAATTTTTAATGCTATTCCAAGACACGGCTCACACCGCCGTTCACTCGCAGACTGACAGGCGCTCCGATACGGCAGGAAAGTTATAGGGGAGCCGCTGCAGGATTGAGGCTCTCTTTAGGACCATGGGTTAACAACTCCTGCACTAGATGGATGGACAGACAGACAGCTAGCAAGCAACTACTTTACCTCCTAGATTGTTCCAGTAAAAACCCAACTGTATAAAAGGGTGGCAGAATTTGTATACATTTGTGATTCTTGAAATGTGTATTATTATTATTATTATTTTATGTAGGTTGTGTGTGACAACTGTAAAATAAATAATAGTCTACTAATGTAAAAATAATGTGATATCGTCATCTCAACACTTAATGTGTCATGAGTATATCTTGTTATTTTCCTTGTATAACACTGTACAACTGCTGCCTGTGTGTGTGTGTGTGTGTGTGTGTGTGTGTTTTGTACTGGTAATAGACAGGACTGTTTCTCGCCTTTTGGGGGCCCTAAGCAGGATTTGGTTTGAACCCCCCCCCCCAAAAAAAAAAACAGTTGAACAAACCTCTTGCAGATCCTGTTCATGTTACAAAGGTAAAAGTTATCATCTTACAAAGCCTGGAGACTGTTCGTGTAAACTGCAAAGCAATATTAAGTCTCTTGGATGATGATGTTAATGTTAAAATTTGATGACCCATATTATTTCAAAGATCAAAACTAATTGTCTCCCAGCAAAACCACAGCAACCTACAATGACGATATTGACACTGTCAGAAATATGTGATTTTAAAAGGACAAGAATATAACATCACTATTAATAAGTAGATGGGTTCATACCTTTATTGACTTGCATTTGGTTCACTGCTACTTAAGTTGCCTTACACTGCTGGGACTGGTAACTGCTGCTGACCGGTAAGACTGGTGCTGATACTGCTGGGACGGGTGCTGACACTGTGACTCCTGCTTTGAAAGAGTTTAGCACACAGTTTCTCACTCAACTTTAATATTCTTTTGTCTGTATAAATCGATGATAGGAAGTAGTACAGTACTTCAGGCGGGGGAAACCGGTCCAGAGGTCCCGGTGCTGCCTGGCGCACAGGCCGGGTCGCTATAGATGCAAATACACAGCCCGAGATTATAGTAATGTGAAGAAATAAAAAATAACATTATATATATATATATATATATATATATATATATATATATATATATATATATATATATATATCAATTTTACACTCTTAAAAAAGAAAGTGGGTACATTTTTTATTATTATTTTGGTCTTCACAATTAAGAATTGAGTCGATTTTTACCGAGGGCCTCGGCTGCCTCAATGTGTACACTGTGACTACGCGCCTGGGCACAGCCAGCATGCAAGCAAGCTACAGCAATAAAAACGGAGCTAAATCAAATAATACAATACCTTTCTCATGTTGTTTTTCTTCCTCAGTTTTTTTCTTTTTACGCTTCTTCGCGCTAGATTGGTACATTCTTGATCTTTTTTTCAGTCACAATTTGTTCGCAATCCTCAAAGAAGCCACCGGAGGCAGATATCACCGTGTAACAATTTTTTTTTTTTTTTTTTTTTTTTTTGGTTCCTGGGTAGTAAGTGTTATTTTCTAATTGCTTATGCCTCAAAAGTATAGAAAATGGCTATTATTCCCCACAAACTTTGCTTTTGTGACCAGGACAGTGATATTTTGAAATTTAGCTATTTTCCAGAACATTCCAGATAGATTCAGTGCTGAGTAAACTTGGAGTAACTTCTAGAACTTTCTAGAACTTTCCAGTAATATAAATAGTAGTATAAATACAGGGGCCTTAAGCCCACCAGTTCAGTTTAGTTCCAGCTGCCTAAGTGGATACATATCTGCATTTTTCTGAGATGGCATCAAGAGGCTGCAAGCATCCGGCAGACGCATTTTGCTATGTCTGCGGCAAATTTATCAAGACAAGAGTGAAAAAGTACTCCGTGGAAGCATCTGCTAAGATGTGTGAGGCCTACAACGCATATTTTGGCATGCCTGTCGGGGATCAAGACAAACCCTGGGCACCTCATTTCACCTGCGAGCACTGCAAAAAAAAACTCTGGAAGGTAAGATGGACAATTATTGCTCGGAATTTTATGTTATAAAATTTGTTAAAATTTTTAAAATTGTAAAAGTTTTTAATTTTAAAATGTTTTACAATTTTCAATGTTATTGAATAAATATATCATATATGAAAAATGTTGCGAGAATCTCTTACACATTAGTCATGGGTGAAATAAATGTATTTTTGTAGGATGGTACAGAGGGGAAAAGAGAGCCATGAAGTTCGCTATCCCAAGAATTTGGCGGGAACCCACTGACCACTCAAGCAACTGCTACTTCTGCATGATGGACCCTTCCAAATGTCGGACTGGCAAGAATGCACCTGCTATCACGTATCCGGACCTTCCTTCATCCATCGCCCCGGTGCCACACTGCCATGAGCTCCCCGTACCCACTCCTCCGGAGAGAGAGAGCAGCCGTCTTTAGAAGTAAAGAGAAGGGTCTTTCAGGTACCTTCAAGACTTCTTCCCTAAGCTGTCTGAGGCAAAGTTCAAAACCGGTGTCTTCGTCGTACCACAGATAAAGAAGATCCTGGAGTGCATTGAATTCCCCAAGAAGCTTATTAGTAAGGAGAAATCGGCTTGGAACAGCTTTGTCGCAGTGGTTCGGGGCTTCCTGGGCAATCACAAGGCCGAAAACTATGTGGAGCTGGTTGAGACTCTGGTGAAGAACTACGGCACAATGGGCTGAAGGATGTCCCTCAAAGTCCATATCCTTGATGCTCATCTTGATAAATTCAAGGAGAACATGGGAGCGTACTCGGAGGAGCAAGGTGAGCGCTTCCACCAGGATATAATGGACTTTGAACGCCGCTACCAAGGACAGTATAACGAGAACATGATGGGAGACTACATTTGGGGGCTGATTCGTGAAAGTGATTTACAGTATAATCTTAAATCTCGAAAAACTACTCACTTCTAAATCTTTTGTAGTCATTTTTGTATTACTTTAGTATAAATACATGTTAATTTGGATTCATATGTTGTTTTATTCTGACTTTATGTGAACCAAAAGACACAAATTCGTCCGTTTTCTCATTGGAAAAAGGTAAATTTCAAAATATCACTGTCCTGGTAACAAAAGCAAAGTTTGTGGGGAATAGTAGCCATTTTCTATACTTTTGAGGCATAAGCAATTAGGAAATAACACCTACTACCCAGGAACAAAAATTGTGTTACATAGTGATATCAAGACGACGGAACAAGCCTGCTTGCTGCTACAAAAGCGGCACTATACTGAACTTTACCGATGCGTTAGGAATAGACACCATTCATTTATGCATGCTTTTACATATCAACTAATTGCATTCCGCATTTACAGAACATACATGATTATCGTGAACATTTGATAAAATCAAACAATCAAAAAATTCCACTGACTTACACTGCTTTCACTTTTTACCATTTACTTCTTAGCCCTTAGCTTGCGTCTCAAAGCGTGATGATGTTGGTTTTGTTGACTCAGTTGCCATGGGAACGTTTAAAACTCCGCGACAAACTTTACTCAAATGCACAGCTGTACAGAACACACCCCCTCAGGCATGTGCTGTCTATTCACGGGAACAGACTACTGAAGCAGTTAGTTCAGATGAGCGCTGGATACACAAGAAACAATCTGACAATTTCACAAATAAACCCGTTTGTGTTCAAACCTATGAGAGGTGGAATGTAACAAAAATGTGAACTGCAAAAGCCGGAGCGTCAAACATCAACGACAAAGTTCAACATTTGAATTGAAGTAACAGCTGTCAAATAGACAAAACTCAACATTCGAAGATAATATGCCAAATTGAATATGCTCAACACACTAATTGAATTAATTATACATAAAATAATGAATGTAATTAAGCTCAATAATTGAAATGTGAACTTCAAATCTTAAATAAATTGATTACAATTCAAATTTCCAACACGCCATCCGATTTGTGTTGATTCTGTTCTAAATCAATACTGCGCGTTGTATTTCAGGTTAAGCGTTGTGCTTTCCATTTGCCACTTGGTCATTCTATTCCCCGGGACTGCCCCTGTCATGGCAAATCTGACATGCGAAAGAGATGCTTTGCACTGTTTCTTAAATCAAGTGGCCTCAAATAAATTGTCTACTTTAATATATGCTTAGCCTACCTAAGCATATGTTTACTACATGCCTCCATAGCTGAGCCTTTAATCAGACAGTCCTTGTCGGTGACAGTCCAGTTTGTTCCGCACGTACTTCTGCCAAACTTAAATTCAAAGTACAATCTTCTAAATGGGTTATTATTATTATTATTATTATTATTATTATTATTATTATTATTATTATTATTATTATTATTTATTTTAATTAACGTACTGATTGAAAATTAGAGGACTAATATGAAAGAGGTGCGCGCATCAATTGCAGCTAATTAGCTCCCATTAGCACCTGAACCTCTTTATAAACCCATTGGGCTCTAAGGAACACCAAACTTAACTACTGACGGGTTTGTTTTTATTATTGGTTCTTTATAACGGTGAAAGAAGTTCACGGTTGGGGCTGCCTTGGATTTAATGATGCCGTGTTGTCTTAGATTTGGGTAATTGTTGATCTATTCTCTACTTTAGAAACGTTCATTTTATTGTGTGTGTCTCACTTGCGTGTTTTTTTTCTTCCAATGCAGAATAACATTGCTGTTAGCAGTGTTAGTCACTGAAGTTTGGACGCAGAACCCGCCTCTAGGTACGATAACGGTCGCTTCAGCACATCTGTTCTTTTAGCTTGCTGTTTATTTGCCGGTTGTGTGTTTTCATGTATCGTTGTCTTCTGCAGGCTCGGTGAGGACAGAATGTCAAGGGAGTGTTATGATGATGATGTTGGATAAGTCTTTTGTTGGAAAGTATTTTCGTATCAATGTGATTGGTGAGTGATCAATTTTCTTGAATGGAAAGCTTTTGATGTATAAAGCCTGTTGAGTCGTAATGTAATAACCTGAATTAAGAACAGAGTACTCCTGCGCTGTAAGGCTTCGTTTTTTTCAAATGCAGTGTATGAAACTCTTGCGTTAACTTTAAAAGCATGTTGCTGATCACCCTAAATAGACCTGTGCTGCTACAACCTTAGTCAGATTTGTTGACTGCAAGTGCGCCGAAATATAAATTATTTACTCTAAACATACTGTTCCGAATGGGCGCATAATTCTATTAATATAACTCGTTTTTACAAAATTGCTTATGGAACGTGGCGGTGGGGGTGTTCACTTTGTTATATCTCTACCTTGCTTGATCACGTGTACAGTTTCTTAAAAGGCCAACTTAATTTATTTTCCATAGACAATAAGGGGGCGCTTGTGTCCCTCTCTCCAAGACTGGCCGCACAGTGTGGATATAGCTTAACCGTTGACTTCTTGGGAAATGCCAAGTTCCTTGCTTCTGTGGTGAGCTGCTTTGCTCAGAACACAGTGAGTTTTAATTATATTTCTTTTTAAACGTGTTTCTAATGGTGACATGCTGGGACTAACTTTAGCCTTTGTTTCCAGAATGATGAGACCTACAAGCTGACAGTACAAATCAGTGTCTTCTCAAACAGTGCTATGACTTCAGCTTCCTCCTATGTTCAGAGCATGACATGCCGCTATTCTCCATGGGCAGAGAGGGAGATTCTGTGTGAAAGAAACTACATGGAGGTAAGGGCTATCGGGATGTGATAATGCTGTTCAGTATAACTTGTTGGGTTGTGTGGGTATTTTAATTGTCATTACAGAAGTGCTTCACTCATGACTAATGTGAATTCTCTTTAGGTTTCTGTGAGAAGAGGGGTGCCACTTATTGAGCCAAACTTTGTTCAAGATGATCCTGATTGGTCCCTTGCATACCCTGAGGTAGAATCATGTGACTTTGCATTTGCTTCATTCACATCCCCTTGGTCTTGCCTAATTGAAAGTCTACTCTACTGTCTCATCTAGTTGAAGCAAAATCTAACGGCCCCCTTAACTTTAACCTGTCTCCCAAGAGGGTGGTCATATTGGAATTGTGTAACATTTAAGGCATTGGCTTTGTATACGTATTCTGTGATTTGTTGTGGTAAAACATGATTGTGGTGAAGTTAACACTTTCTTGTCAGTGTGTAAGCTTTGTATTTCAACCACTTAGGTAGTGGCTTCATATGTGCAGGGTTATAAACCCTTCATGATAAATGTGTCCTGATATACCTTTTTGAAGTCTGCTGTATAGGAGCAATTTCAAGTATTATCCTAAAGTTTGGTACACTGATATTAAGGTCCAGTACAAATGAGTGGCTACAAACTCTGCCTGTATCCGATCCAGACCACATGCTTTCACATAGGCTCTTTCGTACGCAGTTGTATTTGAGGATTCTCTGTTCCATTAGAGACGTTTGATCATATAACGGTTTCAGTGATACATTTCACCCTTCAGTTTTAGTTCATGTTTTATTAAACAAGCCATATGCTGTGACAAATCCTTTAGACTGGGGATGCTTTGTGTTCAAACTCCCTATTCTAATGGGGTTTTCTCTTTGCTAGGCAACTGCTGCTGACAACAGCATCTGGAAAATTGTGTTCCATCTCCCAGCAAATAGAAAGACAACCATGACTGTTGCTCAGGCCATGACAAATGGCTATGGCATAAACACTACACCAACTCGAATTCTGGTTAGAGCTGCATACAACTCCACAGAAAGCCAGCCTCAGGTGGTAAGTAGTCTAGGCTTCATTGTTGTCTAGTACAGTATATCCAGACAATGAAGGTAGATTTAGTCTTTTATTTTAGTAAAAGTTCCCCTTCCCCTCCAACAGATCCAAACTGTACCAATGGCTGTGCTAAGATCAACCACCTTTTATAAGCAAAGATGGATGGTCATGATGGTGGACACTGCAGTTACATGTCCTACTGGTGAGTAAGATTATGGAGGGCAACGGTGCTCAAGAACTGTTCTAGGTTTAAGTGTGTTTTCTATACCAAGTCTATGGTGTTCCTTTCTGTCAGATGGAACAGCCTTCACAGAACAGATGATTACATGGAATGTTCCCCGTGTTCTACCTCCCCTTGTTCCGACGCCACAAATTACTACCCTTGATGTTCAAATGGGAGTTGATGGCCGCAAGCTTGACCCTGCAACGATTCATAATAGAGATTATAAACTGGATGTCGGTCCCCAGCTAATCACTGTAAAAATTCCTGTGGGAGCTGATGGTGGATATTACAAGGTATGTAGACGTTCAATATCTTCTAAATCCTTCTCATTTTAAAGCTTGCTTCCTAAGATGCTTCTGTGCTTTCAGAGCCATGTAGTGGACAACACCTATGTGATCTCTTACTCTATTGAACCAATGCTGGAGCATACCTGGCAAGATGGGCCTGAGAAGACCAAGTACACAGTACTTCATCCAATAACCACTCCTTTCATGCCTCGGCCACCAGTTGTCACAAACAGTATGTAGAACTTGTCCACATGCAGTAAATCAAAGGGATTTGTTGCAGTGCTCCACTTCATAGCCTTCATTTAACTGCGTGCTTTAATTTCAGACACTGTTCCTAAAGCCAGAGTGTTCAATGTGACCCTGGGGACATTCCTGCCTGATGTGGAGCTGGTCAAAATTATAGTTGGACCAGAGACGTTAACTGTGCCAGAAGCCAACCTAAAAGGTTATAATGTCCAGGAGCATGTCTTTCCCAATGGATCCAAGACTTACACTCTCCAGGTGCCATTTGAGGACCCCAATGTGAAGCAAAAGGTAACATCCCACCTGTTCAACCATCCAATTGCCATTTTGAAAACACTTGCTTGCTGTCTGACTTTGGGTGTAATCCTACAAACCCATGTTTCTTTCAGGTAACTCCTCCAGACACCAGAACCTACATTCTGCCCCTGACCTACTTGCTGAATATAGTGCCAGAGAATACACCCTTTACTCATCCTGCTGTAGTTGAAGCCATTCTCAAAGACATCAGTAAGTGCCTGACTGTTTGTGGTCTACAACTACTCTTTTCTGACAATCCAGTCCATTGCCCTGACAACTGCTTTTCCTCTTGCAGTTCTACCTACAGTAACTGGCTACTGTGATGGTGCTGCATTCTATACCATGGTAACATATGGCAACATGGGTCGCAACTGGGTTCCTTTTGTGGGCTCAAGAGAACTTGGTGGAAGTCTGCTTGCCCTGTACAAGTATAATGCCAATGCTACCAATTTCTGGATGACTGTGCCATACAATTCAGTTGATGCCACATAAGAAGTAAGTGATGGAACTTTAATGTGTTTTTAGTTGTCTTGGGTTCAACACATTACTGACCTGATGTATTGTCTCTGTAGGTGATCAGTTCTTCAGGCATCAGAAGCAGGCTTGACTTGACCTTGAAGGATGTTGGGACCATGGTTGTGGTGGCTGACTTTTCTCTGTCCTGCAGTTTCCCTACAAAGATGATTGGTAACTCTCCTGCAGACCAAGCATTTTTTTAGAATAGCTGCTTTTGAGATTGGCCAAAGGTTGCATGGAGTGGTATTGAAGCTATAATCTGTTTCCTTAACCTGGATCCAAATGCTGTGTTTCAGATTGCTTCACCAATGGAACTATGGCAGCTCTCGCTGTGAAAGTGGAATCTGTCCCCAGCTTGTCTCCAAGTCAACTAACTCTAAGGGATCAGAGTTGCCGGCCTCTTCAGTCTGATGCTATCAATGCGGTTTTCTACTTCAATGTCAACTCCTGTGGAACAACTAGACGGGTTAGTATTGACACATTTTTAAAACCATATTTTGAGGAGGTTCAACATATTGACAAGTTGACCAACAACCCTGGATCACTCTGGGGAGCCATGGTGACCAGTGTTTCTATCAGCTGAATTACTTGCATGAATTGTGTACGTCTGAAGGATGCCACCTTTTTGTATTTAACTGCTTGTCCAGTTGACAAAGGTGCTGCGACACATGTCTCTTGGTTATGGCATTGCATGTGCTGCCTATAGAACTTTTGGGTCAATAGCAGTGAGCTGAAAGGAGTGTACTAACTGGGGAAGATCCCGTGGCTAGTACATAGGATGGGACTAAACTAGTACACGAGTTAATACCAATTGCAGCTCAAGAGTTGCCAGCTGTGTATTCAAATGTGTATTTGCAACAAATCCAAAATTTACTGCTGTTGCCCTCCTAGAGGTTACTAAAACAATACCAAATTAGTCTAGCAGTTTCTGTAGACAGACTTGTGGTGTCATACTAACTGTAACAAACATGAGGTCCCAAAAGTGTTCAATTATGAAATTGCAATATTCATAACCAACGCTTTTTATTTTTAAATTGTGAAATTGGTACAAAATTAGTACACAGCTGGGGATGATCCTGAGTACCATATTAGCTAGTCTGTAACTTGGTATGCAGCTCCATACTAAATCTACAAGTTAATTGCAACCCGAGCCTTTTGTGATTTCTCTTCCAGTTTGACAACAACCTCCTGACTTATGAGAATGACGTGCTGTTCACATCTTACCGGTAAGGATTGCAATCAAATTGAGTATCCTTGTGGTTGAGCCTGAAACTCTCCTAACCCCCATCTCCTCTTTCCAGGTTGAGAGTTGCCTGTCACTACCTGGTCAATGACACCAAGGTAGTACAGTTCTTGTACCAGAATAATCCTGCACCTGTAGTCCAGCCTGGCTTGGGGGACCTTGCAGTCATCATGCGGCTTGCATTGGGTAGGACTTGGCAATTGAAATAATATAGATGCTCTAGTAGTGTGTTTCCACCTATAAAATTCTCCCTTGCATCTCTGCAGATTCAACCTACAATGACTTCTATGGAGCTCGGGATTACCCTGTTGTGAAGTACTTGCGAAGACCCTTGTATTTTGAGGTAGAGCTCCTGTACAGCAGGGATCCACAAGCTGAATTGTTTTTGGAGAACTGCTGGGCAACCTATTCTGTTGACAGGAATAGCTCTCCAAAGTGGGATGTTGTTGTGGACAGGTAAGATGCTGGAATATGATATTGCTGTTACAAAACCTAGGAATTGGAGTTGTGGCTGATGTGCTCCTGACCTACTTTCTCTTTCTAGCTGTGAGAACTCTGCAGATGAGTACTTGACCATCTTTCACCCAGTCTCCAGCAATGCAAGAGTGCTGTTCCCTTCCCATCTGAAGAGGTTTGAAGTGAAAATGTTTTCCTTCACAAGCGGCCGGGATGCAATGAAAGGACAGGTAAAGTGGAGTGTTGGGATGGGGATCTTGTACCACAATGCATGGTTTGGATTGCTTTGCAAGCAACGAATAGTCACTGTTCTCAAATCTTTAGTGAGTTGGAATGAAAACATGTAACTGCACTTTTGCAAGAAACACTTATGATGCAATATATGTGTTTTTCAATTCAGTAATCCTCATTGGATGATGGTACTGCCTGATCTATTGATGCTTGTTTTACTTGACAAGGTGTGCTGTCTTTCAGATTTACTTCCACTGCAGTGTTGTGATATGTGATTCAAACCGGCCATCAGACAGCCTCTGTAGCAGACGGTGCATTCCAGGGAAACAGAGGCTTGGTAAGAGCTCTGTTTGAGAGGAGGGGACATTTTGCATGCGTTTTTGTCCATTTGTTTTGATGGACTCCTAATTCCTCCTGTAGGTCGCAGTGCTGAAGGGATGGATGGTGGTGCAAAGGCGTTTGTGTCTTCTGGCCCAATTGAGCTGAAGAGAGATGGATCCCTTCACTTTATGCCTAGAAGCGGTAATATGCATGATGTGAACACAATTGCAGTTAAAGTAAAATATAACTATCTCTCTTTATATTCCTCTAACTATTACTTTCTTCTCTTGCAGCCCAATTCAATGTGTGGTCCCTTCTGGGAGCTGCAATGGGTGTGTGTTCAGTGGTTATCTTCATAGCTGGAGTTGTATCTTTCTGGAAACTGCCAAAAAGTGTGTATTGATAAATAACAATCTTGCTTGTAAAAGCTTATTTTTTTGTGCTTGATTAATTCTACACTTGATATGTCAGAATGGCCATGTCAATGGGATTTCCTCCTCCTTGCAGTATCAAATGCTTTGATTTGCCCTGATCAGGCCATTCTCAATATGGTGTGTTACTCAAGGACCCTTCACTAATTCACTGTGTGAACCCGGGGGCAAAGACTTTCCTCCTCCAATGAGCTGTAACCCTATTTTTATATTTAACAGTAACAGGGCAATTACTATACCTTCAGTTATTTAGCATGATAAAATTTATGGAAGAAACCCACCCCCTCATTTGTCCCTTTTATTAAATATGTATTGGGTAACAATTTTCATATAAATTCTATTTCAGTATACAATTTATACATTGTCTTGAACCAGGCTTCAACAAGAAATAAACTAGAGCCCTGCTTCACTGATTTAAGAATATATGTTTAACTGTTAATTATTTTGAAGCATCGTGTGTAGAAATAGTAATGGAGGAGGGGGGTTCATTTGAAAACAAAAGCTGGTGTAAAGTTAAAAGCTGTCCACCAAAGCCAGGCTTGTCCACTTTCCCTTATGTTGGGCCCTTCTCCCTGACAGATTCTCTTGTCTCTTTTAAATTTATATTGTGGTGGCTTCATAAATAATTTTCCCACTTGTTAGTTTTTGTAGGCTAGGTATCCTCTACATTACGACTCATCATACAGTCACTGTGCAGCACTTCCAGCTCTTAACTTCTAGAATAATTCCAGGTGTGTAAACTTCCCAATCTTCAGAATACAGTAAGCTTTTATTAACTTGCATCCAATAATAAAACTAGTGGAAAATCCTTCCAATACAGCAATATGTTCCATACCAGGAACTCCTTTCAAAAGTACAAACTAATTGTCTTCAGTTGAACTGTATTTGCTGCTGTTCCTCCTCACTGTGTCATCTGTGTTCTTTATTGTTTACTTTCCACACTGAATTCTATAATTCATTAGCTATAAAGAAAACTACCACTTGAGGGTGCAGTGCATAGAAAAGGAGCACATACCAATCCATAAACCATAATAACTATACATACCTAACTAAAATAAGAATACATTCCTGTGACGAGATAAAGTGATCCCGTGCTGTAAGCCATCCTCCCAGGGGGCTGTGAGCCAGCCTAGAAGGCCCCAACAGAGATGGTGTGACGTGGCAGTTCTACCTTTGGGGCGGAAGTCCCGAAAGGACGGTCACCATCTTTGTTGAGGGCAACAACACGGAATGTCCTGCAAAGTCCCAGAATTGGGAGGAGATTAAAATGCCAATTGCTGATTGGTGTTCTGCTGATTAGGGGGCGTTCCGCGGCACATTAAAGGGGGCCGTGTTGTAGCAGTCGAGGGTGGTATCTGAAAGCACAAAGGAGTATTGGAGAGGTACTGAGGGATAAAACCAAACAAATGCTCACTGACTTTTTTGACAGACATAAACAAACTAATTCAAAAGAGAGACAGCCAACCAGGAGGGTGGACACCAGAATGGCCAGAAAGGCAAGGACAGCCACCCAGAGTCTGGATAATTTTACTTTATTGTTTGTTTGTTTTGTCTCTCCACATTTCAGTTAGCGTTTCTCTTTTGTTTGGACATTTTCTTTTGTTTGTTGTCCTGATTACCACTGTTTGCAGACACTAATAAAGGAAAAGAAAACAACTTGTGTCATATCATACCATTGTCTGGACGTGATTATTTTTACACCTCCACCCAACTCCGCTATCTGTGACAATTCCTTTTTTTTTAATAATCAAAATTCCAGTTCAGCTCCTACATACGTTTTTGCAAAAGCAATTATTTTTGCTAACATTTCAGGTTCTAAAATCACTATTTCCAGCAGTGCAGTTCCTTCCTGTCTGTATTGGTCATACTTTAGGGCCCATGGGAAGCCTGTGGCAGGCATGCATTCTGGTTACCATGTGACTGCTTGTTTATTGGGACAATTCAGGCTTTTCCAATTGCAATGCATTGTGGTACATTCTACACCTCTTGGTCACTGTTCACAGCAGGACTACACTTCCCATAATGTATTGGGGTGTGAGTTGAAGAGCCTAAACTATCCCAGTGTGTTCTAGTGTGCATGAAGTCATATGGTAACTCTGCCCGTGAAGGCCTGTTTCAGAGTCCTGCCCCATGCAGTCTCCCTTATTTTGAAAGCTCAGTGCTGACAGGTATACGTATTATAAAACACACACATGCAAATAACAGAATTCTAGAAACAAACTTTATTATACAGTTCTGTGGGTGATCGTGTTCACAAAAACTAAGTATATTAAGTATTAATCCAAATACATGCAAAATATAAAACATTAATATATCTCTTATATTTTTGCTTAGTGTAGTTTGTATTACTCCCGTCAGATAAAAAAAAAATCGAATACAGTGGCTAATGCAGCCTCCAGCGTTCAGCCACAAAACGGTAAAACTGCAAACAAACTACAATTCCCAGAATCCCGTACCAGTTTCTGTAGTCCCATGTGTGATGCCATAGGTCTGGCTGCCTCTGAGTTGTGATTACACAGGCATAATCTACTTATTAGATTCCTTCTTGCTTTGACATGCTACTTTCAATATGCAAGTTTAGGGTGAAATTATCAACACTCCTTATATATACCTTGTTCTAGCATCACAAAAAAGTGCTACTTAACAACATGTTGTTCTCTTCATGTTTGAGTGTGTGAGTTATTGGAACTGAATTCACTACACTGGAAACACCGTGTGTAGTACGGGGGGTGTAATGTGTTGATATTATAAAGAGGATGGAGAGTTTGATGCAAGACTCGATCAGACACAGGCACATTCATATTATTAAACCTGCTATCAGACTCTCCGGCGTCGTCACTCTGAGTGCTCTTTGAAACAGACTTAGTTCGTATTTATATTCATGTTGGGTTAATCAGAGATGACTATCGACGGCCCGTCTGTAGTACTACCGGAGATTTTAATTGCACAGTTTGTACCGCTCTGTGCAGCGCCGTCCCGTTTGTAACACGGTACGTGAACTGCATTCTGCTAAACGAAACATCACAACAGCAGCAGCAGCGCCATCTACTGGACAAAACCCAGACATGCACGTTGAAACAATGATCCAGTCCAATATCTACAAAGACTAAACAAGAAACTATTAGCGAAGCCCCGAAAAAGAAAATATTATACAAAACGGTTTAAAATCATATGTTTTAGATATGATTTAGATATTCGGGTTGGATACCTCGGAAGCCAGCGGAACTCCAGCGTTTCTCTGACAACCACTGATAACCACTCCCGTGATGATCGGCGCTGCCATGACAACCCGTGACATCACCCGCACAAGTTACAACACGTCGAGTCATTTTTTGTAGCACAGTATTAACGTGTTATTGTTTTCACAAAATAACATCAATAAGATTATCAGATCACCTGCTAGTGTGTACTAAACAAAACCTCAAATATCAGTGAATTGATACAGAGACAAGCCGTGGCACCAGCAAGAGATACAAATGTATTTACTTATTTATTTGGTTAAACTTGAATCCAACCTTACATTTTAACTTCTTGAAGTTACCACAGTGTGTCTGTGTATGAATTACTGACGAGTAATATTTGTGATTTGATTACTCTAACAGATGAACTGATAATGTATGGATGTTATTTTGTGAAAACAATACAATATTAAAAAATAAATACAACATTTAATAAATAAATAAATAAATTATACACCAAACTGTAGCACATTTTTTTAGTCTTAATATCATAACAAATATACTTATTATAAATACGTATCACCTTTTATTTGTTGGAAAACGTTCTGGAACTTCTAGTAAAGTATTTTTTTTTTAATACAGTGCTGTTTGAGTTAAAATATTGTTTTCTTCAAAATTAATATACCAGCAACGGTGTGTTAATTTAACGGAGCGCCTAACGCCGCTCGGAACGTTCGCATTTTTAAATCCTAACGGTCTCTCCTCAGCTGAGCGGAATGTTCACAAGCCGGTTGCCTAATAGCGTCTCCCCCTCCTTCTCTGCCCGCCCTTTCGCCCTCTCTCGTTGCTCCAGCTAGGAGTTCAAATTTAGCTTCGTTATATCTGCGCAATTTTTTCCTAATTTTTACAATTTAGCTTATTAGGGGCTTCGTGTTTTTAAAATGGTTCAGGTGCAGTCCGGGCAGACTGACTGGAGCATCATTACAGTATACCGCACTGCGTTCAGCTTCGTGTGGCGGCTGATACACAAAATAATGAACGACTGTTAAATAAATCACATGTATTGCTTTTTAATGCTAAATATGTATCTGGTATTCTAAGTATTATCTACAATGAATAATTCAGCTATATTCATATTCATAATGTAATACAGTATTAAGACAGGGTCCAGTATTAGAAATAAATAAACACGCTTTAAGAGAAACAGCAGTGATATATATTGTCCATTCCCATACATTCTCTATATGTTTCTACATTGTGGTTGCACAGGGATAAGGGACTCAGTGATGTTAAAAAAAGAAAATAGAGCCCACAATTAACCAATATAGAAAGGAAGGGGGGAGAAATGTATTGCCTGTGTGCAGTACCTTACACATTTCTGTGTCTGCCCAGTTCTGAATGCTGTCTAGATCACTTTGAATGTCCTCTGCTGCTGCAACAGTGTTTGCCACTCCTATTTGGAACTGCAAACACAAGTCAAAAAGGAAGTTAGAAAGGCCAAGAGAGATAGATATAAATGAACATTGCTAAGGGGGCTAAAACCAATTCCAAAATGTTTTTCCAATATTATAACAGCAAGAGAACATTCAAAGAGGAGGTTAAATGTCTAAGAGATACAAATGGCAAAATCATAGATGAAAAAATAAAAAATAGCAAATATATGAAATGATTACTTTTCACAGGTTTTTACAAAGGAGGACACGGACAACATGCCCCACATGTCAACCTGTTTCTATCCAGTTTTAAATAACTTTAGCATAACAGAGGCAGAAGTGTTAAAGGGACGAGGAGCTCTTCAAATAAACAAATCCACTGGGCTGGATGAGATCCTCCCAATAGTACTCAAAGAAATGAAAGAAGTTATTTACAAACCGCCAACCAAGATCATGCAACAGTCTCTTGACACAGGGGTTGTACCGACAGACTGGAAAATTGCAAACGTAATACCGATCCACAAAAAGGGAGACAAAACCGAGCCAGGTAACTACAGACCAATAAGTCTGACTTCTATTATATGTAAACTTATGGAAACTATAATAAGATCCAAAATGGAAAATTACCTATATGGTAAAAGTATCCTGGGAGACAGTCAGCATGGTTTTAGGAAAGGGAGATCGTGTCTAACTAACCTGCTTGACTTTTTTGAGGATGCAACATCGACAATGGATAATTGCAAAGCATATGGCATGGTTTATTTAGATTTTCAGAAAGCTTTTGACAAAGTCCTGCTAAAAGATTAATTCTCAAATTGAATGCAGGTGGGATTCAAGGAAATGCATGCACATGGATTAGGGAGTGGTTAATATGTAGAAAACAGATTAGAGGAGAAAACTCAAAATGGAGCGAGGTAACCAGTGGTGTACCACAGGGATCAGTATTAGGTCCTCTGCTATTCCTAATCTACACTAAGGATTTAGATTCTGGTATAGTAAGCAAACTTGTTATTTACAACAACACAAAAATAGGAGAAGTGGCAAACACTGTTGCAGCAGCAAAGGTCATTCAAAATGATCTAGACAGCATTCAGAACTGGGCAAACACATGGCAACTGACATTTAATACAGAAAAGTGTAAGGTACTGCACGCAGGCAATAAAAATGTGCATTATAAATATCATAATATGACACCTATTGAAACAGAAGTGCAGCGCTTAGAACACATATACAAATAGAACTAATCCACTCTTCTATTAAACTGTGAACTTAGTGTTTGATTGAATCCATCTCTGTGTTTGTATAGCCTGGAAACAGGCATCAGTGCCTTGCATAGCTGCACACACTGCCATCATTCACACTGACCACAAGAGGGAGCCAGAGCACCACTGCTGTTTATAATGTAATAACACAGTAATAAGACAATTGACATAGGCATCAGTTACCTCCCCAGTCAGCCCAGTTCTCCCATTGTTAACACAAAGCTCCTCACATCCAGTCATCTAAACACTACAGTGTGGTCTGTGTCTGTATAGAGCAATACTGAAATTGAAGAAGGAATTTATGAAAAATACCAAGGAGTTTATGTTGACTCAGAAATGTCTTCATCTAGACAATGTGGGGAAGCTATAAAAAAGGCCAACAAGATGCTCGGATATATTGTGAGAAGTGTTGAATTTAAATCAAGGGAAGTAATGTTGAAACTTTACAATGCATTAGTAAGACCTCACCTAGAATATTGTGTTCATTTCTGGTCACCACATTACAAAAAGGATATTGCTGCTCTAGAAAGAGTGCAAAGAAGAGTGACCAAAATTATCCCGGGTTTAAAAGGCATGTTGTATGCAGACAGGCTAAAAGAATTGAATCTATTCAGTCGAACAAAGAAGACTACGCGGCGATCTGATTCAAGCATTCAAAATCCTAAAAGATATTGACAATGTCGACCCAAGGGACTTTTTCGGCCTGAAAAAAAGAAACAAGGACCAGGGGTCACACGTGGAGATTAGATAAAGAAGCATTCAGAACAGAAAATAGGAGGCACTTTTTTACACAGAGAAGTGTGAGGGTCTGGAACCAACTCCCCAATAATATTTTTGAAGCTGACACCCTGGGATCCTTCAAGAAGCTGCTTGATGAGATTCTGATCAATAAGCTACTAACAACCAAATAAGCAAGATGGGCCGAATGGCCTCCTCTTGTTTGTAAACTTTTTTATGTTCTAGAAGCGGGAGTATTTAAATGCTGTCCAAGCCCACTGACATTAATCGACCTTGTTATAATACAAGTTAATACAGACAGCACAGTGAGTCTTTAGAGCAAGGTCAATTCTAGCACATCATGATAATACAATACACACATTTGTGGTTTGTTTCCCCAGAGTTGGAGAGTAATTCATTAGTAGAAGTGAAGGATGAGAGATGGTCCAGGTTCAATAACCAGTTTAATGTAGGGAGCACACAGTAAAGTAAAAGCAGGGTTTGTCATAACACCTCCAGCATCTCATCATGCCTCTTGGTTTACCCACAATATGCAAGTAACAATTACCTTGGAAAGAGCAACGTGCTTCTGAACGGCTAAACCGATGACATTATAGAAACAATCAGGCACTTTCTCCTTTACTAAATATAAAATGCAGAAGAAAGAGGAAATACATGAATCCTCCCTTGCACTGAAAAGAGTTCTTGTTGTCAATAAAGAGTGCTTTTGAATGATTTCAGTGGTGGCAGTTTGACAAGAATACATGTCATGTGAAATAAACCAGTCCAAAACGAGACATTGATGCTAATAGTTTTATTGCTTAAAAAGCTTTACAGAAAGAGACAGGCTTTTACCCAGTTTCATGTAACAGCAGATAGTGTTGTTTCGGCAGGACAGCATTTATACTGGTCAACGGTTTGAGCATTTGTTGTCATGAACGCAAATAAAGATATTTTAAAATAATTGAGAGATGAAGAAAATCTCTATATAAACACAATGTTTTTGTCAGTCTGTGAACAAGACCTGTCACGGGTCACTTGTGACATCACAGGGTGGCTGTGAGGAGCTGGGAGAAGAAAGGAGTCTACTGGTCAAACCTGACTTGGTGCATTGATTATGAGCTGAGGCAAATCAATCAAGCACGCTCTCCAAGTAACGCTTTGTATATGTGCCCATGTGGAGTTGTATTTCTATTCAAACATGTGTGAGCATGTGATCTCACTGAGAATCTGAGACTACATGTTAAATAAGGACACCTTTCCATACTTTCCATATTATATATCCTTGAAGAGATTGACCAAATGCACAACAGAGAGCAGCTGTTTTAAACAAACTGGGAATGGCCTGATAGAAATAAGTATGGGTGCTGTAGCTGTGTGTTTGGAGAGGGACCACAACAGAAAGGTTACAGCCATGCTGGTGTGTTTAAGCTTTGCTTGCAGGTCTGCTGTCAGGTAAACTCCAGCACTGTGATCCCTGGGCGCTGCTGCTTCTCAGTAGTGCTGGCATCGCCTGCAGCGGTAGGTATGCCAATCTGAAACCAATTGAAGACATTATCAGCAACCTGGGCAGAAAAGCTATTGTTATGATCCATACCCTACAGAGCATTGCACAGCTAGGTAATGGGATTGTGTGGTGGTAATGGTCAGCATTGTCTAATAATATAGACAATCAGTGTCACACTGAGCTGCAGAATTGAACTCCCTCCCATGTGTAGACAGCATCCTCCACACTCTTTGTATTGCACTCCTTTGAATTACAAATTTGAGTAAAGCTTTGTGTAATTCAGCATGCAATTTCACAATCCCAAAGGGTATGGAATCAACTGCTAAACTCTGGAGCCACCACAACCTCGCAATATAATCCTATCAATAAAAAACACGGAAACCCTCTATACTAGTTCAAATGCCAAACATGCTTCTGAGGTTTTATTCAGAGCAATCCTAGATCAAAGCTCCTCTGTTTTGTCCCCTGCTTTTATATTTTGTTTCACTGAAATGACAAAAGTTCCACAGGAGATTGAGGTCAGTGGGCCCTTCTTCTCAACTCAAAGCCAACCTTGACATAATGACCTCCCACAGAGAACTACTGTACACACACCATAAAACAGCAGCAATCCCATTCATCAGATCTCCTGGGATTATTTGTGGAGTTGGTTACTCCGGCATGAGATCACACACATGTAATAAGTTTAAATATACATTTCTTGGTTGCAGGAGACAGGTTAGACTTTCCTCTTTCCAATAAGTTACAAATGACCTCAATCGATCAATAGTTTGAGACAATGCAGTTGAAAGATGAATCATAAACTCATCTTGATATTTCCAGTTGAAGGATTATGATGTATGGCATCTGTTATAAAACTTATTCCAACAATTCTGTGTCTCTCTTGGAGTTCCATCCATATTTGACCTGGTCGACCTCATGTTCTAAACTGATATGGAATGACACTTGGTTTTCTATTTCAAATTGTTCTAATATATCCCTCAACCAATGTATACAGAAATAATAAGGCATACTCACGGCGAGCGCAGCGGTACCCATGATGGTAGTAGAAATAGTAGTGATAGTGATGAGCTACACAAAAAAAGAAAAGATAATTAGTAACAGTCTATTTTTAACACAGAGCTTCTTAAACCCACTGCCTTCCACACTGTAGCCCAGAACTCAACCCCCTGAGCTACTCAGGGACAGTGGCCCAGTGGTTAAAGAAAAGGGCTTGATACCAGGAGGTTCACATCCCGGCTCAGCCACTCACTCACTGTGTGTGACCCTGAGCAAGTCAAAACGTAAAACTGGAGTCCTATTGTAAGTGACTGCAGCAGCAGTTGTTGATGCATAGTACACCCCCTAGTCTCGAAGGCACTTTGGAGAAAAGCGACTGCTAAAAGACTAATGAATAAAAAAGTAATACTCAGATCCACAAGCATGCACATTGCCTTCCACTCTGCAGGGCACCACTTTCTCTAAACACTGAGCTATCAAACCCATTAACTCCTAGACTACAGCCCAGCACGAACCACTAAACTGCTCAAACCCACTACCTTCCACACTGCAGCTCTGCACTCTAGTCACTGTGTCACTGAAGCCTCTCAGCAAAGCTACACTGATAAACAATTCATGCCCTGATTGAAAATAATAAATAAAACCCACTGATTGCTGCATAAAATAAAGTAGAATCCATTTACTTACCATAGTAGCATCTGTACCTTACTGTGAAAGATCAAAGTGATATATTGAGTTCAGTCCATTTGAAGTCACTGCAGTGGCTGCTTTATACAAGAATGGGGCCTCAGTAGTGTATTAGAGAGCTATATATTTCAAAGGAGTGTCTCTATTTGTACATTTCTATTACTGGCAAAATCCAAAGACAGGGCTCCTTCTTTATATCCCCTCCCACAGGATACAGAACACCTCACTATGTGAGTATGTATTAAATAAAGATGTCATTTCTTATTAAGAGCAGCTCATTCATACTATTATACAATAATACCCCATTCCATATTCTCAACATCAGCTGTAGGAGGCCCCATTGTTAACATGTATTCATTTCTTGTGACGCGCACAGTACATGTGTATTGTATTGTAGTGTACAGTCACATTTTTATTAAAATATCAGATTCACACTTACCACGAGCACAGATGCTATAATCTGGAAATGAAATAAACATACACCATTAAATACAATTAAAAAATATATATACAATTCATTTCTACATATTAATGTACCATAATAAAATAAAATACTTACAACAGTAAGCTGTTCCAAAGAAAAAGAAAAACAAAAACAGTGGTTATTGGATAGTTCACTTTATATTCATGTTTGAGTTCCATTTACTGGAATGTTTTCTGTTCCTCTGAGAATATCAGTTGATTTTGATAGCTGTTACAGGCTTAATGAAAGCACCAAGGGGCACATTTCAAAGTGTTTCCTCCAGTCTGTCCACAACTATGAAACCACTCCATGGTAGAATATGTTGTAATACTGAAGTGTTTCTCAATGTCTTCAATCAATTGACCTTCAGTCTACAATCCATGCAGTTCACCCAAACCAGGAGCCAGCTCCAGAGAGACACACACTTACTTCTGTAGTATCTTTTGGACAGGGCATCCTTCTTCACTACCATGGACTGTGTCAGGACCACTTCAGAATCCACTTCAGGAGACAGAAAGCACGTGAAGATCATTAAACAAACAGTAGGTTGCATCCCTTCTATTTAAACACAGACCATGTTGAGGAACTCTCCAAATTTGGATTAGGATTTCAATGTACATTAAAGAAGATTGCTGAACAGTAAGGAGCTTCAGATTTCATTTTGTTAGAGTGTGTGTTACAATGTTTTCCCCTGAGTTCAGGAGCTGCTCTTCAGTTCTAGTTGCCTGTCTTAGATATATGTACATAATGTAGGCTGGATCAGTCAAAGTGTCTTTATAGAAGAGCCAGTGACTGGATCACGCTTCCTTCTGCTTTCAATTCACTGCTATGCACTAGATGGTGATGGCACTTACTAACAGAAAGATATTTCAGTCTGCATTACATATGAAAAGAATCACACAGACTTATGCACAAAACAACTGTGGTGAACTATGAAAGGCGCTATATAAAATAAACATTGATTGATAAAAAGGTAAGGGAACAGGACAACCTTTTAGTCAAGTTATTATATCTCAGTTGGGCGATCCTTCTTACTGACATTTAAGGTGATCAATTAATACAATACGTCTTATTAAAGGTGCTGCATCAACACATTTAAATGCACATGTTAAATGCAAACAGGTGAAATATTTTCAAAGTGTATATCCCTCAAGCTTTGTGATTTCCTCTTCCGCATCAGTGTAACAGACAGACAGACAGACAGACAGACAGACAGACAGACAGAAACACACTCAACAGAAGAAGCTATAGGCCATCTGTACTCACTGTCAGCTCTTTTCTCCATCATATTGTCTCCTATCAGGTAAAACAGAAATAGGTTTATACAGTTAGACGTACATTAGGAAACAGATCTGGGTACTTTGTGTTAGTGCCAGTAGAGAAACAGCAGCTAAATGTGCTCAGATTCACTGGGGTTTGGTCTTAAGTCTATCATCTGTAATTCACAATGTGTTCCTCTTGAAGGTTTAACGTTGTACCCACACACTACCCAAACGTGCTTTTCAAAGGACTCACCCAACTCCCGCTCTCCTTTGAGTCCATCACTGTCCAGTTCAGCATCACTGTCACCTGAATCCTCTGCCTCTGGAACAGGGAGAAGAGAGCTTCTTGAAGCAATGAAGGATTCCCTCGACTGCAGTGCACAGCTTCATAGGACACTCAACACAGGGAGGCAGAGAGTTCCCCATTACATTGCAATGCAGAGCTGTGAGGTTTAACCAGGAGATTTCTGGATATACAGTAGCCCTTGATGTTATGCATGATTAGCGATGATTAGTCAGGTTGAGTTTCTAAACAAATTGTGTGGTCTGTGCAGGACTGTGCTTTTTTGTCATTGCTTAACTTAAATCCTGCAAATAAGAAACTTTCTTTCTTTCTTTCTTTCTTTCTTTCTTTCTTTCTGTTTGTTTCTCTTTCTTTCTTTCTTTCTTTCTTTCTTTCTTTCTTTTTGTTTCTCTTTCTTTCTTTCTTTCTTTCTCTCTTTCTTTCTCTCTTTCTTTCTCTCTTTCTTTCTTTCTTTCTTTCTTTCTTTCTTTCCTTACCCAGCGCTCTCTTGTTCTCCAGTGCTCCTTCCTGCTCCTCTGAGTCTTCCAAAGTGTTGCTGAGATCTGTAAACACAGGCTGTGGTTACATTTTTAATGAGAGCAGTCCTGTGTTGTATCCAGTGCTATGAAAGGAATGACAGCATGGAATGGAGAATGCAAACGGACCGATTAGGAAAACTGGGATTTTTTAAAATTTTATTAAGATTTTTGTATCTGTATTGAAAACATGTAATTATGGTCATAAAATTCTGCACTTTTGTTAATAACTGCAACAGTGTAGAATAGTTGAATTAATATTATATAAATAAACCACTTTAAAGTGCCACATATTATATAAGGCAAGGAATTGTAATAAATCAACTTGCAGTAAACAGTTTGCATTTTTAATATCTCTTAAATAAATTATTATATTAAATCTGCTGTATAAAAAGTGGTTTAAATATTAGCACAATAAATGAAAGAGCAGGTCTATATGTTTCAAGGATCTGTATATTTGGTGAAAAAGGTAAATCAAACTGAATGAACATTTTAAAATCTCAGTGTATTTTATTCACACCCTGCAATGGTTTATTGAAGAGATGAGCAGGAGGCAAGATAGATTCGAAGGGAAATTTCAAATGGAAACCTTGATTTGTTTTTTTCCCCCCCAATATATTTAAATATTTACTGTTTATGACTGTTTCATTTCTAATAAGTTCTTATAAATGATAAGAAAAGATGAGTTTATTAGGCTATTCACGTGGATAAGCCACAGCTGCATTTTACAGTACCAGGGAATCCTTCTGGTCTGAAGCAGCCTCTTAATAAGGGGTCCCCATGGTGGGAGGTGGTTGATGCAACACATGGGAGTTTTTAAGTTCTTTAAATGCTGTGTCTTATTCTAGTGGAGTACAGGCTCATCAAATCAATCCCCAAGACAAGTAGACAAACCTCTGTGTTGAGAATATAGGATTGAGTTCTGGAAGAATGGATCTTACCCAGTTCTCTCTTGCTGGCCTGGTAATCATCATCTCCCAGCTCTTCAGAGTCCTCAAGGAGGCTCCTTGCATCTGCACACAGAGGAAATGGAGGGGGTGGAATCATTATTTTAAATGGCAATGTACAAATTAAGAACAAAGAAGGATATTCTTATGGTAAGTTGATTATTCAATGATGCAGCATTGAGGAAAAGCCTGCCTTCTCCACTATGTTATCTCATGGAAGACTGTCTGCTATCTCCCTACCCTTCTGTTATTCTGATGAAAGTCAGTCAATGACATCTCTTCCCCCATTTATTTTAGGTTGAAGGCAATCAATGCAATCCCTCCCTCCCTCCCCATGTTACTCAGGAGAAAGGCAGTCTTACCAGCCCCTGACAGAAGACATGCTGTCAGGACCGAGAGGAGAATGGCTCTTGTAGTCCAGGCTTTCATCTTGACAAGGTGCTGATGCTGCTTTTCCACTCTTCAGCTGCTCTGGTCCCTCCACCCTGCTCTGTTTTATACCCTCTCCCAGGCAAATGCACTCCTTCACCACTAAACCCTCATCAAGGACCCTTTCTTTCTCTACACTGTGATACTGTTTGATGCCCTCCTCTTCCAAATTTCCATACTTCACTTGAAAACTATTTCCTCTATACCCTATGATCCAAATCTATTGACACAGTGTCAGTTATCTCCATTGTTCTCTTAACACAGAGCAGGATCAGTGCTGGGATCAGCAGGTGCAGACAGGGGGCTCCATATACAGTATTAAAGGCAATAGAATGATTAGTTATCAGTCATGCAAAATGAAGCATTCTCTGGAATTTCATATCTACAGTACAGTACTGCAGTACTACGGTGTGGAGTGCATGTTTCTTATTGAAACATTTCACAATTGTATTACCAAGTCTCTTTTTAGAAGGAAAAAAGTAGGACTGAAATACACAGTGGGTGTGAGAGAAAGACCTTGGTGTTGTGATAGACTCATTTCTACCAGCAACAGGGATGCAATCATAAAGGTGAAGACTAATCCCGGGGCTTAAAGGAACGAGCTGTGAAGAGGGTACTGAATTTGTTTAGCTTGAACACAGAACAATTAGGCGGACTTGACTGAAGTCTTTAAAAACTTGAAAGGTGTTGACAAAGTTAACCCAAACTAATACCTCAAGCATAGCACTGACACCAGGGTCAGAGGGCACTGTTGGAAATTAAGTGTGGATAGCCATAGGACAGAGGGTAGGAGACACCTTCTCACAGAGTGTGGTGAGGGGATGGAATGGGTTACCAAGTCATGTTGTTAGGGCTGGGATCCTTTAAGACCCGACTTAACAGGTTTGAGATCAATCAGCTGCTGCACTGATGGGCCGAATGTCCTCCCTGGTTCTGTGTTCTGAATTCTGGATCTCCAGTGTGCTGGCATTGATTGGTAACTCCTCTCCAGAGTCAGTTGTTTTCCTTGTACACTCAACCAACCCTAAATATGCTGAGAGAACAGTTGAGGGAACTAAATCAATTCAGTCTGGAACAAAAAAAAGACTAGAGGAGACTAAAAAGCTTTTAAAAAGTTGGAGTTAACTGTAGTCACTCTTTCAAGCACAGCAGAGAGACCAGGACTAGAGTACACAGTTATAAACTGAGTGGAGACAGACTTAGGACAGAGGTTAGGAGACACATCTTCTCACAGTAAGTTACTTAACCTCCTTGTGCTCCGTCCTTCGGATGAGATGTAAAACCGAGATCCTATTGGAAGTGACTCTGCAGCAGAAATTGTTGGTGTATAGTTCATTCCCTAGTCTGTGTAGTTGCTTTGGATAACAGCGTCTGCTAATTGACACATTTATTACACCCAGAGTCAAAAAGTGCTCGGGTTGACGTGCTCCTCCGACTGGGCAACATCCCTTGCAGTGGAGTTAACAGACAATCAACAGACAAGGGAACTGAATCTATTTAGCCTGGAACAAAGAAGGATTAGAGGAGACACTTCTCACAGAGTTGGGAGTGTTTGAAATGGGTCACTAGAATGGTGCTGCTGCAGAGTCATCAGGATGTCTTTAAAAGCCAACTAGATGAAAGCCAGGATCAGTCAGCTACTAGAAAAGTATTGATGCATTAAATTCCCTGATTTTGTTCATAACATTTCTTATATTATTAAAGCAATGCCCTATTGTAAGTGACTGCATATAATGCACAGTTCACAGCCTACCTCTGTAAAGCACTGTGAGATGGTGGTCCACTATGAAAGGTGCTATATAAAAATAAAGATATTATTATTATATTATTACAAGCTAAAAAGATTATTATTTATTTATTTCTTAGCAGACACCCTTATCCGTCTTACAACATTTGGAATTCAAAGAGAAAGAATAAATATGGTGTTTAACTTGTAATGCAATATATGAACATGTGAGCCTCCACACCTTGCAGTACACTCAAATGCAGGTGCATAAGCATCTATATGAAAACAAAGGAGTAACTGCATCTGCACAGAAAACAGCACAGACTCAAGTATAAGCGCATGCGTCAATTCCTAGTGAGTATACGGTACTAAAACAAAACCTGATCTCATTGCTAAACATTACTACAGTACTAGCTTCAATAGTTCCTTTAAACAAACCTCTCCCAATTCCAATAATATGACATTATTAGTACATAAATAGGTTACTTTTTAAATAACCAACCATTAAGAACACAATGAACAATGTTTGATAGTTTTAATGAGCTCGTTGCTAACAGTTACTAGACTAAACAAGCAGCACTTCAAATGAAGCGTGACCACTGCTCCCACTGAACACCTGATTGTGCATTTCAAAGGAACTTTGATGGATATCACATCACTGATGTATGTGCTGAAATATGGAAATATAAAAAGCAAATGTGTCACCAGTAGTTCAATTGCTTTTTGAGTAATGGCTTCTTTCTTGCCACCCATCCATACAGGCCAGCTTTGTGTAGGGACTGGCTTATTGTTGATGTGTGAATGCTGACTCCCACCTTAGACACAGAACTTTGCAGATCTCTCAAGGTCATTGGTGGCTTTAGTGACATCCCGAACCAGATTCCTGCTTGTCCAGCTGCTCAGTTTGGGAGGGCGACCTGATCTGGGTAGTGTCTGGGTGGTATGATGCATCTTCCACTTCTTAATGATGGCCTTCACTGTGCTGAGAGGGATAATCAGAGCCTTTGAAATGTTCTTGAACCCTTCTCTGTGCCTCTCTACCACTTTATCCCTGACTTGTTTCGAAAGCTCCTTGGTCTTCATGGTTGCTTTGTTGGTTCACTATGTGAGTTGCAGCTTGAAAGTCTTTATATGCCTGAATGTAATTATCTACAAGTTAAACCACTTTGAGTACATACAGGCTAAAACTATTTCACTAATTTTGTGACCTTTAACTTAATCAATGTGGAGTAGTTTGTGTAGATTCTACATGTAAAGTCTAATTTGAAAGCGTCATGCAGTACGCTCAGCTGCCAACAAAATGTGAAAACTTTGCAGGGGGGTGAATACTTCTGCAAACCACTGGAATTGCTTAATAAAAATGTCTTGTGCAAAATGCTTTTTCGGGTTCCCATTCGCTCAGTTTATTTTACTTGAGAAAACCCGGCTTTCATCAGACGTCATGCAAATGAAGGGGAAAGGTGGGGATTGCTATATAAATTAGTCATGTGTAAAGATCTTGTGTTGTTTTCAGAGATGGCTCATGAAAATGTTGTTTCCATGCACAGAGAACTGGTACACGAGAGAATCTAAGCTGATGTAATAAAGCTGTGATTTCTAAATTCCTTGTGCCTGTTTGTTTAATAGAGTCCCCCAGAGAGAGATGGGAGTATTCAACACATCAGGAGCAGAAATCACCTTGTTAAGAAGCAATGGTATGCAGCCCATTAAAGTGCTAAAAGGTCTCTGGCGCACCCTGCTGGAAACAGTATTGATTTTCCACTTCAAGCTGCCCGCATGATAACTGTGGTATACTGTGCTGCGTCTTGAGGTACCACAGATTCACCATGGTATCAGGGAAGATTCCACACAACACACTGAAAGAGGCTGAGCAATGCAGGAGGAAAAAAAGAGAAACTTGCACTCATAATAACAATCTATTTAATATATTACTAATGTGATGTAACACAATCAGAATGCTCAACAACATGATGAACACAGATTTTGGTGAGTTTTTGATCTGAACAGATTGTGATTAGGGGTGACCCTATTTATCAAGCAAGTTTATTCTTTTGTTTTCAGTTAATATTTCTGTATTTAGTCGAATGCACTCCTGTTGTTTAGGTGTCCCCAAGTGTCTGCATTTCTGAGAATGTTCTCAAGTCCTGTAAGAGCCTGCAACTGACTTAACTTCTTCACACTAAGTGCAGGGATAGGATTACACATATGTGTGAATGATATGGTGTCTTGTGTGGTTTCCGAACGGACTGAATCTCTTCCCACAAACAGCACAGTGATAACGTTTCTCTCCTGTGTGAACGCGCTGGTGTCTTTTAAGCAGTGATATATGATTGAAACTCTTCCCACAATCAGCCCAGGAACACGGAGTCCCTCCTGAGGGATTTCCCTTGTGAGTTTCAGAAACATCTAATTGACAGGAACTCTTCCCACCTTTAATAGAATGAGGTAAGGTCTTCAAGTTGCCCTGGGATTCAGAATTGTTAAAACACACAGAATGTGCCGTCTCTGTACTCTCCACAGTAAGTGGGTGTCTGTCTTGTAAAGAAGGAATTGTAACTGAGTGAGTTCTCAATGTCTTCACATTTTCTTCTTGGGGTGTTGTTTCTCTGTGTTTCTTGCACTGTGGTTTGCCTCTAGAAGCGTTTTTGCACTGGGGTGATAGAGTGGAGTCGTGTTCTCCTTCATCTACTTTAGAAGCTAAAGAAAGAAAGAGAAGAGAGACAAAGGTTATTGTACAGCATTCTTCCACATGCACTGTTCTGAAAACAAGCGAATGAGCAGTACAGTGATTGGTTGCTTGAGCTGAGGTGGATTCATTCACCAGTTAAGTGTCCCGCAAGTTTCAGTCACAGCAAAAATGATGTCAACATGTCAGCCAAGTGGAAAATGAAAAACAACATGCTTTTTTTTAATGTTTAAAATGGATTACTTTAAATCAAGCCAACAGAGCATCATGAAAAATCCTATTTAGTACCTGCATTTTGATAGTACTGCAATGTATCTAATATTTAATTTGTTTTTTGATAATTAATAATTAATATAGAAATTATCTGTTGAGCTGGTCTGCTGTACAGAACACCTCCACACACATACTTACTGTACTGTGACAATAATAACACAGCAATGCTTACTGTGAGACACACAAAAGTGAAATGTGGCATTGCGAGCAAACATTACAATCCTCTGGATAGTTGCAGTGAGATGAGCGTTTAAAAATGATATTGTATTTGCATAAAGTGTAAGAAATAAAATAAGACTCATGTTGTTGATCCTGCTGCATACATTCTCCACAGAAATTCTCTACTGAAATGTTTCTTCTGGTGATGCTGAGGAACCCAACTGGATTTGGCATCACCCAGTGATGGGACATGTGATCCCTGCAGCTCTGTAAAGCTGTGGGAGCAGAACTGCAAACAGCCTACCAGGAATGAGGAAAGGCAAATATCTAACACAGGGGTGTCCATCCAGGCACAGGAGTAGCACTTTATATAACTGAACCTGTTCAATGTGGAGTGGAATGGCCTCCAGGAGCGTGATTGGACACCGCTGATCTCACAGCATTCTAAAGAGGCGTGGCAGCGGCTGCACATCTAGCAGGTGCCTCAGAAGCAAGCACAGTGATGTCCTTGTTGACATAGTGGTTGGGCAGCTCCCCTTGGTTAAAATATGAATCTCAAGCACCCTGCTGGTGTTCAGTACCAGGTTCTCCAGGATGAACAGGCAGCTCAATGCTGCTTGTTTTGTAGGATTACCTCTAAATCCCAGTTCACATTCAGATGGAGAGTCATCACACAGGTTGGATCCCAGCTTGTTGTTCTCCTCAAGTGTACAGACATGATTTTCATGAGGAAGTTCCTCTGCGATGGGGACACATTCCTGCTCTATGAATTCCTCTTTAATAGGAACACATTCCTGTTGAGGGACCTCTTCATCTTTAACACATGCCAGCTCTGTAACCTGCATTAAACTTGCACAGCACTCCTGCTTCTATCTTTGGCCCTTCCTGTGCTTCAGATTCAGGGATAGCGTGGCTCTCTTTGGGATCTGTGGGAAACAAAACTGTATACAATTAGATCTCTTACTTACCAGCTAGGTTTGTTAGTTGCTTTGATCAGGGATTTAAAGCTACTGTTCCTCAGTTATTTCGTATAGGGTTGAGCCGGTATAATAGTTTGGTGGTTTAGGTACATGATGGCATTGATACCATTCCTGTTATTCTACATTGCAATTATCGGTTAACGCTGTGTTTGTGTTCCTATGAACAAAGTGAAGGAAAAGGCATTTTCATATGAACATCTTTTTATTCTACGTCCTGTACAAAACAAGTCTCAGTGCTGCTAGGCTTTCTCACCTCCTGTAGCCTCACACTGGAGCATTGCATCCACTTCTACCTCCCTGTCAATCACCATCATGACCACCATTCTGCCTTTGCATTGTTCTAATGCAAACATCCATTTCTCTACTGCAAACATGCTTAGAAACCAAGCCAGGAGACTTGCAGTCTTAGCAAAGTGTCTGAGGAATGTCTTTTTGTTACCTGATACTGTATTGTGAGAACGGTTTTGAAGGAAACGGTCAACGCAGAATACAAGTTTCAATGTGTCAAATACAATGAGCAGACAAGGGACTGCAGCAGGATAGCCTGCTTATTCTCAAAGCAGTTTCATTTAAACACGTGATTTACACAACTCAAACTTTTTAAAGTGCAGCAATATGTTTTTTGTACAAACTCCACCTGTGTAATAATCATTAGCAACAACACTGGAAGCTTACTTGTGCAACGTCACGTGAACTGTAGATATAAATCCAATAACATCCCTTGTAGTATTAAAATACATTTGTAATGGTGTGGCTCTCCCTATTGTATGTATCCCGTGCAAACTAATCTCTGCTCTTAAATAATAACCTGTATTAGTAAATGTTTATAAGCAATATGAGCGACCGTTTCCTAATTCCGTTTACCATCAGCTGAACAAAGTACTTTATTTAGAGACTCAATCTAGAGACTCAATAAAATGATACAATTCAGTTGACACCTTACTGTGTTGTATTTACTTCCTCCAACTTCAACCCTTAATTGAACTTGTGGAACCACTCGGGTCCAAAATCTTACAGCGGATTGGTGCAGGCAGGGTGCTGCTGCCGCCCCTTTATTCACACAGTGAGGTCTGGAAAGATCGTGTAAATGTGTGTGTGTGGAACAAGAAGGAAACAGGACGAAAGCAAAAGAACGAGCAGCGAATGAGCCGCGACTGTACCAAAGACAAACTCAACAGCACTGGAGCGGAATACAATGAAACCATTTATCTAAAAATAGATTCGCAGTCAAACAGTTCAATCAAACACTGAAACCCGATGTGCTGCTGCCTGTATGTTGATATTAGATCACAAAGGTAGTTTAAGGTGTTTGATTGACCAAGCAATACCACACAATAAAATCAATCTTACCTTGAAATATTAAAGGTTGTTTAGTGTCTGCATCTGCAGCGTTTATACACCCTCGCACAGCTTTCAGCTCGCTCTCTGATATTTCCAATCTCAGCTTCAGACTTTCATTCTCTTTCTCCTTTTTGTTCCATTTCCACTCTGAATTCAGTGAATTTGCTGCCGACAGCTTTAGTAATCGCGCACAAGACGGTGTGTAGAGCCGCTTTCACTGCGTGCTCGATGGTAGAGGCGAGCTCGTCTTGAAAGAGCGACACGGACACACTGACGCGTCCATCTTCACTGGTTTGAGTTTCACACTGGTCTAGCGGAATCCTCTTTTCAATCAGAAACACCGCCTGCGGTTTTTATTTATTAATATTTATTTTGTACTGTAGCCTTCCCATTCAAATATATTCATCACTTCTTCTGTTGTGATAAAGAAAGAACACAAACAACATGCTTTGCAAGGAGTAACTTTACTTTGGTCTTTCAGAATCGCGCAGAGCTCTGCTGGAGCTTCAACGCGTTTGTTTCTCAGTAAATCATCTCATTGAAAAGCTCGACTTGTCTGTAGCTGCGACTGACGCGCTCCGCTGTGTGTGAAATTCAACACAGAAAAGGGATGCTTTCCTTTTCACGGAACTCTGTGCAGGTGATAAACAAACACAAAAATCACAAAATATTAAAAACATTTCATCCCAGCATAAATACTTTAAACAGCAGGAGACAGCGTGTTGTAAAATCATCACTGACTGCAACCACCTCTCCACACATGAACAAAACAAACCTCTCTATTTCCTGTACTGAAATGAAAGCGTCACCAGCAGAAGGCGGGTCTGGTTGGAACAATCGCGTATTATTGGCTGTAGAAACACCCTATCCCCAGCATGTGAGTCTGATTGGCTGTAGAAACACTCTATCCACAGCATGTGAGTCTGATTGGCTGTAGAAACATTCTATCCCAGCATGTGAGCCTGATTGGCTGTAGAAACACTCTATCCCCAGAATGTGAGCCTGATTGGCTGGCCTCCCTGTCGGAGGCGGTTATGAAACTGGATGCCAGAGTTCGCCATGTTGGCTCTTTCAGCGCTGTGTTCAATGCGATGCATTCAGGCGCGTTAAGTAAGTGAGCCGCTCAGAAAGCACACGGAGCTGAATTTAAATGACTTAACGCTCTGCTACAGGAGAGCGCTGAGCGACTTTTAAAAATGGAGAATAATAATGATTTGCTTGTTTGTGTTTGTGAGGTGATGGTTGATGAAATGGCCCCGTGTGAAGTTACTGTCCCCTGCTGGACCTCGCTGAGTTCGGCGCTCTGTTTGGACTGAACCTCATATCTGGCTGTGTTTAATACCGACAATACCGACGTTAATAATGAACATTATGAATAATATTAATACTACAAGCCTAATAATAATACATTAATAACTATAAAACAGCTCTACATTTAAAAATAAAAATGAAATTAAATGATACAAATTTGAAAACAACCATTTTTACATTATTGTCTACATGCATCATCTCAAATAATTACAATGTCATTTATCAGACCCTTCGGCGTTGTCTTTTGAAGAATTAAACCTGCCAGATCGAACGCAGGCTAACATTCAATCAATCAATCAATTAATCATATATATTTTCTATAGCGCCCCATATGCGCTTCACAAAATCTGTTTGAAAACAAGAAAATATGTAATTGTAAGCCTGGTCGAACAAAATAAGTCTTCAGTGTAATTTTAAACAAAGAGCGCTTTCCACGATTTAAGATGCTTTAGAGAGACAGCATATTGGAATTGGCAGCCGAAACTGGGGGATAAAACTGCCTGTGATCAAAGTGGGCAGAAAAGTTGCATACTTTGCATAACGTATTTGGGAGAAAAGAAAACGGATCATCTCTGATTTGTAACGT
Source organism: Acipenser ruthenus (assembly GCF_902713425.1). Taxonomy (NCBI): domain Eukaryota; kingdom Metazoa; phylum Chordata; class Actinopteri; order Acipenseriformes; family Acipenseridae; genus Acipenser; species Acipenser ruthenus. The sequence continues at coordinate 9,999,610 of NC_081220.1, forward strand.
TTCCATGGTTCGGCCCGGCCACTGCCGTGTGACTGGTTAAAACGATGAGTTCAGTTTTTTTTTTTTTTTCTGCTGCTTGGTAATTCAGTCATGAGGCAGCTGTAGCAGAGTGGCGCAGCGGAAGCGTGCTGGGCCCATAACCCAGAGGTCGATGGATCGAAACCATCCTCTGCTAGCGTGTTTTTCTTCTGTTAGCAAAGTAGATTTTCTAAAATATTATCTGAAGGCAATTAATTAATATTACATTTCGCAATCAAGGATGATATGATGCGCAAGGATACTTGTCTTTCATTAGAGCTGAAATAAATTATTGCGCTTTGAGATTATATGTTACTAGCGAATTGTTTAAAAATGTACTTAACTAGAGTACAACTGTTCTAAAAAAGAATGTTATCTCAAAAATAGTGGCTTGTCAAGCCGCAATAACTCAGTTGGGAGAGCGTTGCTAAAAAAAATATATAAAAAAATCTCCCTTTGTGCTTCTCGGAAGGCATACGATGGACGGCGCACTGCAGTTTTTCAGTCTGGGGAATATTACAAATTAGGAGACTGTGCTTTAAAATACACATGTAGGGCGGGCGTCTCTGTTACAAAGAATTGTCGCACTTTGTATTGATCTCCATAATGCATGGGACTAAATACGCAGACACATTAAAACTATTTGGAAAATGCGGGCATCGATCCCGCTACTTCTCGCATGCTAAGCGAGCGCTCTACCATTTGAGCTAATTCCCCTTAAATTGTGTGAGCGATTCTCATAGGCTACATCGCAGCTTGATATGAGCAATTCAGATTGTCTTTTTGGCAATGTAGTCTTCCAATTGCAAATTCAAAAAAAAAAAAAATTAAATAGCAAATATTTCGACAACAGGTATGTTTTCAATTTCTTCAAAAAGAAGTCTCAGCTCGTTTATTCAGTCTCTTTAAAATCCACCTCTGTGTCCCGATGCAGCAGCGCTGTGTGCTGTGGCTCGAGCTTGTTTGACGAGGCAGACAATGCAAAAATGCCAAAACTTGCTTTTGTATCACATGACAAACTTAAGGTATGCTTTAACGGCTTGGCTGTCTCAAGTTAGTTTGTATTGTTAATGGAACACCTCGTTGTTGCCCAGTCAGTGTATCATATGAAGTAGAGCTTGCCAGTTGGTGCCGACGGTCTGCCAATAAAAGTTAAGACTATATTTGCAAGGATCATTTCTAGAGTGAAACATGTTTTGAAGGGATTGGTCTCGGTATCCACCAGGAGGAGTGGCAGTGTTTTCTTCTCAGCACCGAGCTGACAATGAGTGTTGTTATCGGGAACCTACTCGCTGCAAGGAATGACCACTTCAATCTTCAGTCGGGGGTTGTTGAAGGAAGGGGACACATTTTGAGTGCGTCTCTCATACTGGTAGAAACGCAGAAAAAAAGAAACCATCAAGCCTACAATTGTTCAGTTGTTTAAATCAATAAGCAAATTTCAAATTGATCAATGCTAATGTTAAAACAATTTAAGAACACTTAATAGACCTTCACTGATATAAAAAATATAGTAATGTGATTAGCATTACGGAGGACTAAATGAGCTTAAATAAAAACTTTAATTTGAAAATAACCTGTGCTTATCCCCACTTACAAGGAAGAGTGGCATCCGTTTCTTTATTAATGAACCAAAGATAAAGACGTTACAAATGAGAGAAGAGTGCCATCTAGTGGAGAAAGAAAAGGCACAATGGCAATAGACACGTTCTGCAGTATAGCCTATGGGAGTTCTGTTACAGGCGAATCTCTCCATCTCCATATTGATCCAGGTCCATTTCGTTGTTCGAGGTGATCTTGGTGCAAACAGAACGAAGATCACGTGTCGTGTCATTGAGATCTCTCTATCTCACTTAAACAGACGGCTGCGTTTCTCAAGATGCTCCAGCAAGCGCTGCTGCTTGCAAATGGAGAGCATGTAAACAAACTGGACAACTAACATTATCAAGCAGTTATTTTTTTTAAATCAAGGTTTATGAATACACAGATAGTTGGGCGGTGTATTTCACTGGGTTAATAAAAAACAAACATGATATATGAATGTAAACACTGAAATTCAAACTGGCCTCGGTTCTACCCTCGATTTAAAACAATGCACAACCAAACCTTTGAATTGCAAAGTACAACAGAATGCATGCCAGTGGAGGCAGCGATATACATGAAATAAATGAGATACCAACAAAAGCAGATTGTTCAATAATTAAGAACGCTTATTATAACTCAAATGTAATGTTTCTTGTAATATTCGCAGTTTTGTCGAAACAATCCATATTCAATTTTTCCCGCCGAAGTTAAACAGATTCGAATCGATTTTTACAAGAAAATCGAAATTCATAAAACCCGATAAACATTTAAGTTTATGAAACTAAAACTAAATGCATTACCAAATAAATAAGTAAGTCTCCTTACCTTAAACATTTCCATTTTAAAATGTGCAGAGAACTGAAATGAGAATTGTACTCTTTTTGCGGTATTTGGGTGGCTCTCAGAAGAGCCTTTGTGTTATAAAGACGGAGCAGGGACGGTCTCGGTTTACTTGGAGCTGGTGTACTTGGTGACGGCCTTGGTGCCCTCAGACACGGCGTGCTTGGCCAGCTCTCCGGGCAGCAGGAGGCGCACGGCTGTCTGGATCTCCCGGGAAGTGATGGTGGAGCGCTTGTTGTAGTGAGCCAGGCGGGACGACTCGCCGGCGATGCGCTCGAAAATGTCGTTGACGAACGAGTTCATGATGCCCATCGCCTTGGAAGAGATGCCGGTGTCGGGGTGGACCTGCTTCAGCACTTTGTACACGTAGATCGCGTAGCTCTCCTTCCTGGTCTTTCTGCGCTTCTTCCCTCCCTTAGGCTGGGTCTTGGCAACAGCCTTCTTGGAGCCTTTCTTCGGCGCGGGTGCAGCTTTCGGTTCTGGCATTTTCCTTCTCTGATGCTTTTTGAAAGATGAATGAGTAACCAGCCCCCAGAGCCCCAGTATTTATACAGCCTGTATGCAAATTATTACCAAACAACCCTTTAGAGTGAGAATGTTGACCTGTTAACCTAGCAACGCTCCCGGGTGACGGAGTACTTCGATGTGATTGGTTGTTTACTGGAAACGCAACAGAGGGGGTGGTAACTTTGCCGCGAGCTGAGATCTTTTTTTTTTTTCTCTCTCGAGTTCAGGTTTGAATTCGGCGCCTTTTTTCTTGATCGGTTAGTTTAGGTCTTTTGTTTTTCATTTATTAAATACATGAAGAACTCGGTATACAGCAATACTGAAATCCACACCCGATGCGTCTTAAATATAGAAATATAAATAATCAAACCCACGCCACTTTCTGTGCTCATTAAACACGTTAAATGTAGAAACACACGATCAATGCTGATGCTCTTTGATTTCTTCCTCATCCCAGAGTCTCGATTGTTTCACAGCAGCTTGAATGGCGAAACTTCAACTCAAATACAGAAAAGACGACATCGTGGAGCTCAAAGCTGAATCAGGATCTGCTGCTTTTAATTTATTATACTGATTACAAAATGTACTGAAAATAAAATTAGATAAGACTTTTTTTTTTTTTAAGTGTTTTTATTTCTTATCTGACTTTAATTCTGCACGGAATCGGATAAAACCGAGCTCGTATTTTCTCATTATTACTGAAAATGTTCACTTTTTAAAATACAATTCCATTCAATTAATTGATTTTATTGATTTATTAACTGAAATGCTTATTTTAATGTTATTTTTTTCTGGATTTGTGTCAAGAGTTAAAAATCCAACACTTAAGTTTAAGCCTAAAATACTCTCGTTACACAGCGTGAAATAGGTCTATATAGCCATTTTAGAACAACAAAGAAAACACTGGGGAGATAGCAGTATTAAACATTTTGAAAAATGTGATTTTATTCTTTCGAAGATTTTAGTGGTGTACTAAAATTTAGCTTGTTTCAGAATTGAAAACTCTTTAAATGAAAAGGTGGGCGGCTCTTAAAAGAGCCTTTGTGTTCGTGTCCTTGTGTCCAGATCTTTAACCCCCGAATCCGTACAGAGTGCGACCCTGGCGCTTCAGAGCGTACACCACATCCATAGCGGTGACGGTCTTTCTCTTGGCGTGCTCAGTGTAGGTGACGGCATCCCGGATCACATTCTCCAGGAAAACCTTCAGCACCCCGCGGGTCTCTTCATAGATTAGCCCGGAAATTCGCTTCACTCCTCCGCGGCGAGCCAGGCGGCGGATAGCGGGCTTGGTGATGCCCTGGATGTTATCACGGAGCACTTTGCGATGCCGCTTGGCGCCTCCTTTGCCGAGTCCTTTACCACCTTTGCCTCTTCCAGACATGCTGTAGATCCGTATTATGAAAATAATACAATACTTGAAACGAGGGCTGAGGCTCTAATACATACACGCAGACCGGACCTGATTGAAAAAGAAGCCAGCAAAGAAGAGCGCGGAAACATTAGACCCGCCCACCACTGAGCCGTGTCTGTGAGCGCGTGTTAACCACCAAACTGCTGACTCGCATTCCCTGCATAGTGTTGCTGATTAACAACGTGAATGTGAATGAATTTATGGAAATGTCCTTTAACCTGATTCCAAATAAGTTTTTACACATTGTTTTCCAACATAATGGTTATGTATTTCTGCAGGCAAACACACAGTGGAAAAATAACCTTTTTTCCTCACCAGGAGGCAGAGGTGGCATTGCCTATGAAATACACTACTAATGAAATATTTAATCTACTCAGAGAATGCTGTGCTGATGCCAGGGTAATTACATTGTTGCAACAAGTGTGGGTCAGGGGTGAAGAGAAATACAATTCAACAAAGTAATTCTCCCAATCGATTACAAGGGGATGATCTGTCAGAACGTGATGCAGTGTATTAACCGCACCGCACATAAAGGTGATTAAATGTCCAGTTTTACAAACTTCACGCTTCAAACTTAAGTTGTGTTTGCCTAGCTTTCTCGTTTGTGAAACCAATCATACAGTTACTTTAAATAATACAATTGTCATCTTATATTCAAAAAAATCTAGCGAAGTACAGAGCGAGCAGTTTGGTTTCGCTGGAGGATAGTGCAGTTTTGGTCACCTCAATTAAAAATGCAGTAATGGTCCTGGTTAAAGAATACGTTATATTGTAAACACAACCCTTCTGTTTTGATACCCCCGGTTGTTTGTGTACATTTGTTCCAATTTCACTGTCAAATTGTATATTTTGTGCAGCGTGAAAACACAAGACAGGACGTTTTCATAATGAATCTGTTGCCTGCGGGTCAGTTGAGTCTACACGGTTCTCATCGTGTGGATAAGTTCCGCTCTCCGCCTTTCTGCTCGCATTCTGTGACTCGCAGAACAGTTCAGCATTACGTGTGAGTTTTCTCCGTGTTGAAATATTAGAAATGGCAGAAACTGCTCCAGCACCAGCCGCTCCTGCTCCGGCTAAAGCTCCCAAGAAGAAGACCGCAGCAAAGCCCAAGAAATCGGGTCCCAGCGTGTCGGAGCTCATCGTCAAGGCTGTGTCTGCCTCCAAGGAGCGCAGCGGGCTGTCTGTGGCGGCGCTCAAGAAGATCCTGCAGGCCGGCGGCTACGATGTGGAGAAGAACAACTCCCTCGTCAATAGAGCCCTCAAGAGCCTGGTGACCAAGGAGACCCTGCTACAGACCAAGGGCACCGGCGCCTCGGGCTCCTTCAAGCTCAACAAAAAAGCAGCTGAAGCCAAGGAGAAGGCGGCCAAGAAGAAGGCAGCTCCAAAGAAACCAGCGGCAAAGAAAGCGGTTGTCAAGAAAACAACGAAAAATGTTTCGGCAAAGAAAGCAGCGACACCCAAGAAGACTCCTACAAAAGCGAAGAAACCGAAAGCTGTAAAGAAAGCGCCCAAGAGCCCGAAGAAAGCGGCTGCCAAGCCTAAAAAGGTCGTGAAGAAGAGCCCGAAGAAAGCAAAGGCAGCGCCCAAACCTAAAAAGGTGACCAAGGCAGCTAAACCCGCAGCGAAGAAGGCGCCTCCTAAAAAGAAGTGATCAGTTAAAGCGACCATGCGACAGTGAACCCAAAGGCTCTTTTCAGAGCCAACACATCTTTCTAAAAGAGCAGATTGTCCTTGTAAACACAGGGCGATGTGTGGAATGTGCTGCCGTGGAACGTGTTCCGCTTTCTCGGTGGAACAGCCCGGTCTCCTCGGCGAGCAGTCCAAGACGGTGAAACATGGAGCCGCCCCGCAGGTACAGCTGTGGACAAAGGTGTTGCATTATCTCGAATTCTATGATTGAAACGCCTTTAAAATAATTAATAACCTCATTTAGATCTTTTATTTGACATGCAATCAAATAAACTACGAAATGATATCGTAAAAGTCTATCAAAAGCCATACAGTATTTCGTGTTAACCAGGGCGACTTACAATTAAAATCTATCACATTGTGCACATTATACATTAGATCAATGACAGCTGTATCTGCAATACTGGGAAACTGCAATAAACAGACTCGGTTTACGATGGTCTGTACTGTACAGCGAGATTGTTTTTATGTATTTGACTCAATTTTATTAATGTTGCTATTTTACATATGATATAAATACTGGTTTGAACTTGTCGACTGAAAAAACATCACCAAGCACAAACCCCATCATCCCCACATCGCTGTCAGCCAAGATGCTAGAACAGAAACAGAACAAACTGATTCTGAGAAAAGACTCGAAGCTGTTCCTGTTACACACCGAACAAGCTGAGCGACTCCGAGCCGGTTCACCTCCCGAAATTCCGCCGATAATAAACGAGGCATTTTTTTATATCTGATATCAGATTTTTATTTTGGCCTAAAATGTAGCCTCTCTTTCCATCTATAGATTTGATGGTTTAAAAGAAACACAACGTTGGGAAGGAAAAGCGAAAAGCGCTCTTAATATAATGTTAACATGTTCCAATTGCGAAACTTACACATATAACACTTACCGTGTAAACTACAGCTGTTTATTTAAAATTGGAATATAACACTTTCAGAGAAGTGGGTGGCTCTTAGAAGAGCCTTTGAGTTTCGCTGTATTTTAAGGGTTTTGCAGTTTAAGCGCGTTCTCCTCGGATTCGGCGGGCCAGCTGGATGTCTTTGGGCATGATGGTGACTCTCTTGGCGTGAATGGCACACAGGTAGGTGTCCTCAAAGAGCCCGACCAGGTAAGCCTCGCTAGCCTCCTGCAGCGCCATCACAGCGGAGCTCTGGAAGCGCAGGTCGGTCTTGAAATCCTGAGCGATTTCTCGGACGAGCCGCTGGAAGGGCAGTTTGCGGATCAACAACTCGGTGGATTTCTGATAGCGGCGGATTTCCCTCAGAGCCACAGTGCCAGGTCTGTAACGGTGAGGTTTCTTCACGCCGCCGGTAGCGGGGGCGCTCTTTCGAGCAGCCTTGGTAGCAAGCTGTTTCCTGGGCGCCTTTCCACCGGTGGACTTACGCGCAGTCTGCTTAGTTCTTGCCATTTTCAAACTATACTACACAGTATTAAAAAAAAACTGTAAATGGCACAAGCAGCCGATACCAGAGACTATATAGGAACTGAGCTACTCTGATAGGCTATGAGATCTGAAGGGCGGGTCTCTGTTCCTCATTGGCTATATTCCAGACTCTCAATGATTGATTGGAACATTTGAATTCTGCGCGCGCGCATTCTGTTAAGCAGTTATTGTTTCGGAGCTGTTGGCGCCTTTTTTAAATAAATACAGTATAGTCATTCAGGACAACATTGCTTATCCCCAGTATAAGAAATGCATTCCATTCAGATTAAGCAGTCTGGGTTCAAAATTGTAACGGAGAAACGCTCAACAATAGGCAAGCAATACTTATTTATGGCGAGAGAAAATACATAAACCAAGCATGTACCCTTAACACTAAAGAAAATAGACCAATTCAAAAACTATAATCGGACTGAAAACAAACAAACAAAAAACAAAACACGGAAAATACATATGCCCGCAATAAAACACAAACGCGGGAGGGGGTGGATTTCCAACTGGAAGCATGTATCAAGGTAGCTCGATCGAAAACCAAGTAAAGCAGTCATTGATATTGTATCAGATTGTCTCTTTGTAAAGAACGTGGCATTAACGTGGGAACGTGAGCTACACGCGCTGAGGCGAGGCGTGGGTTTGATATCGCTCCAAACAGACATGACAGCGCTGCACTGCCACACACAAATACAAACTAACTATTTATTGCTTCAATACTCACCATTCGGTATTTTTCAGACAATAAAAATAAACCGATTCGATGCGCTTTTATAGAAAAGTGGGCGGCTCTTAAAAGAGCCTTTGGGGGTTTAAGATGTAAAAGCGGCGTCCGAGTGATTTATTTCTTGGCTGGCTTCTCGGTTTTCTTGGGCAACAGCACGGCCTGGATGTTGGGCAGCACTCCGCCCTGAGCGATGGTGACGCCTCCCATCAGCTTGTTGAGCTCCTCGTCGTTGCGGACAGCGAGCTGCAGGTGACGCGGGATGATTCTGGTTTTCTTGTTGTCCCGGGCGGCGTTCCCGGCCAGCTCCAGGATTTCAGCAGTCAGGTACTCGAGCACAGCGGCCAGATAGACCGGGGCTCCAGCGCCCACACGCTGGGCATAGTTTCCCTTCCGCAGTAGCCTGTGGACACGACCGACTGGGAACTGCAGTCCTGCCCTGGAGGAGCGAGTCTTTGCTTTAGCACGGGCTTTACCGCCAGTCTTTCCTCTTCCAGACATCTTCACTGTAGTTCAGAATATCACAACAATAAATGCGCGGCCGCTCTCCTGCTATTATACACACCGGCTCATTCGTGATTGGACAGAACGGTGCAATACTAGTTAGAATGTTAAAAGACGTCATAGTGGATGAGGGCGTGCAGAATCTTATTGCATGCCTCTGATTGGTTGTATCATTCCCTGCCCGCTGTTTCTGGTTTGGCGCTGTTCTGCTGCGGTTTGTCTTGTTTCCTCTTGGCGCGCATTTTTAAATTGGAAGACAGCTGTAACAAAATGTAACCGTTTAGAAGTGTTTAAAACCACACAGCCCTACAGTCGTGTTCGAGTTGTTATAATTCCTAGGTTTTAGTTTACAGTTTAGAGTTCTGGGCACTTCAGTTAACTAGAAAGTCGATATTGTTGACTGTCCAGTTTGTTTACATTGTGTAAAGGTAGTTATATCTGCAATGATACCAATTTAAATTATATGTTCCAATAATTTATTTACATTATAAAACAGTTTGATTAAAACATCCCCCCCCCCAAAGTACAAATAACCAAAATATCGCTGTAGATTTTTAGACCACCGTGCCTGTTTTAATCCGAGTATTCTCGGGATGAGGTTCAGTAACACAGGCTCAGATTTTTGCCCACATGAAAACATTCATAGACATCCTATCTATGGTTTCATTGAGAATATACAATGGCACGGAATAATACAAAATTAATATTTACACGTTGTCTGCAGGATTGGAACCTGCGCGGTGAGACCCCAATGGATTCCCAGTCCATCGTTTTACCCACTCGGCCTCGACACCCGCTGTATAATCCCGCGCATCTGAGCAACGCATTCCCCCGGTCCGGACCTGATTGAAAAAGAAGCCAGCAAAGAAGAGCGCACACACATTAGACCCGCCCACCATTGAGTCGTGTCTGTGAGCGCGTGTTAACCACCAAACTGCTGAGTCGCATTCCCTGCATAGTGTTGCTGATTAAAGAACAGTTCAATATGTGCATCTGCATTCGCGTTGTTAACCTGATTCCAAATAAGTTGTTTCACATTGTTTTCTTAGATAATGGTTATGCATTTCCCTGCGTATTGCAGTTGTATTTCTGGAGAGGCAAACAAATGTTTACACACGCACACACACTCATGTTTTTTTTTTTTTTACAGCCGTGTTGTTGGAGTCGATGCGCTGTAAGTATTATTATTATTATTATTATTATTATTATTATTATTATTATTTTTGAACACACTCACACGGGGTCTGGGGTTCTTTTCAGGGTCTCGGTTTATTCACCAAAATTAGTAAGAAAGAAGAATTGGAGAGAGAGGTAACACAAGGGAAGGGTACAAATGAATAGAGCAGGTAAAGATAGAAATAGGGTTTTGTTTTAAGGATAGGTGAACAATCTTATACAGAGCAAGAGGGTGGTGGTTAAATATTGGATAGAGTAGCTACAGGCTACTTCATATCCCCAGCTTAAAGACACACTGGGCAGTCCAGTGTCTTAACAGATATCAACGTTAACACTTTAATACATGTATATATGTGTTAATCAAGGCCGACAAGCAGGCCAAGAACACGTCACCTAAAGTACCCAATGGTCTATTTCAGCACATTCAACAAAACTCTCTCTTATTTCTAAAACTTAGCATGAGTTTCTTATGGCAATACATGCAATGCATGTGAGATAAAATAATAATAATAATTGCTTAATGCTTACCCTTTAATATAAATCGTAAAAGGATATGGCTGTCTTCACCAGGCAAATGAAACTGAATTCAATCAGCTCAACTGTGTAGGTTTTCTACAGTGTGAAAGGTTTAGATTTGTACAACTCATTTTCTTTTAGTAAGTGTTTTATTTGTACCTACTTTGTGTCATGCTGCTCAGCAGCTATTTTTGCTGTTGTGTAATAAAAAGCCTGGGTGTCTATTTAGATTACCCTCCAGTTTCCAGTCTCCTTCATAAAATAGCTGGTTCGCTACAATACCTTCAGAGATCACTCTGATTGGATACAACATGCCATAATCATAACCTGCTCCTGAACAGGATATGTAGAGCCTTGTAATAATGTCTCAATAAAATGCTAGTGGAACTGCAATAGAGCATTGCTGCTCCACCCCCTCTGCTGATGGGGGCGCTCTAAGGGAAATAGGGGTGTATGAGTCAGGGTTGAAACTTTTTTAAATTGAACTCATCTGGCTCACACTAAAACTATGCTAGTAGTAAAGGCATGACGTCAAGTGTGCCCCTATGGTACCCATATGCTACTGTACTCTTATGCTGTTACATTTGTTTATTATCCCTAATGTTACCATTGGGATTTTGTAAAATGTGCCCTTTCTGGCACTGGCATAGCCATTATTTTTTAAATCAACATCTATGACATGTCAGCTCACTTGCTTTCTCTCTTGAGATTCTGTGATACATCCGCAGAGAATATTAACAAAGCTCTATTCAAAAGTTGTTTTCCTTTTCTTGAAAAGCGTGTTACTAAACTAACTGAAGGGTTTCATTTGGAAACTCAAGCCCAGTAGTCCTGTGTCTGACGGAGATGCAGGATGCGTGTCTTGCATTTTTGTGTTTAAAATCTAAATGACCACATCTCTCTAATACAGTACCTGCTTAGTCAATCAGAGGTATGACAAGCATGCCTGTGTAATTAACAGGGCAGAGGATGAGTCCAAACCAGCGACCCGACCCACAGCAAGCAAGCAAAGAGCTGGTCTGCATTGTGGTTATAGAGCTTTTATCCTCATCTCATCTCATCGACAGGGGACGGAATCCATAACGACAGTGCAACACACAGTACTGCCCATTACACTACCAATGAAAATCATTTCTGCTCACTCAAAAAATATATATTGGTAGATATTCAAAGTTATTTAAGAAGCATTTGATTACATTTACTTCCACTGGTATTTGAGTAATCCTTAATGACACAGTTCTAGTGAATTATTGCTTAATTCATGAAGCGCCATTGTCCACTGAAATGAATAGGACAATACTGGTACTGTAAGTAATAACATGGATCAACAGGTAAGGTTGAAAAAAACACTGTAATTTAACTAAACATTTAAACTGAATGTCAGTGCAACCTAGTCCAAATGGCTTCAGATACAGTGTAAGTATTATGAAACAACTGATTGTTTCTAAATAAATTCATTCATGTTTGTTAGACTTAGATTTATTTTTGTTATACAGTTCAAACCTTTACAAAATGGCAGTACATTGCAGCAGGTCTTTTGTTGACAGTAGACATTTGAGTCAATTGTATTGTACAGTACCCAGTATAAATTGTATTTGAGTTTATTTTTATTGTATAGTATACAGTATATATTGTATTTGAGTTTATTTTTATTGTATAGTATACAGTATATATTGTATTTGAGTTTATTTTTATTGTATAGTATACAGTATATATTGTATTTGAGTTTATTTTTATTGTATAGTATACAGTATATATTGTATTTGAGTTTATTTTTATTGTATAGTCTATTTTACTGTATATTTATGATGCAGGTATTCCCTCTCAGGGTAATTTATCCTGGAGTGATACCCTGGACAGCCATGTTGAGGCCTTTTCCACACAAGTAATGTTTTGGTGCCCTCTGGTGAGCTTTCCTTGTACTTGTAAATGCGTGTAAAGGATTACTATCAGCAAAAAACAAAACAAAACAACAACCTTAAATAATATTAGAAAACGAAAGATAGAATAAAGGGATAATCTTGCCCCATTACAGAAGATCCCCCCTTTCCTTTTAGTAATTAAACAAATTAAAAAATAATAATGAAAGAATATAAACAAACAAACAAGGTTTATTCATCCTGTTGATTTTCAAGTTCTTCTAGCTGGGCTCCTTATTGCACTCATTCTGTGATCTTTTTACAGTATCTGTAAATATCTCTGGTTTGTGCTAAAGCTGAAAAAAATCCATAACAGTGCTGGATTCTCTGGTTTTCAGCAAGGTGGATAAGCTACTATAGTCATATTATTAGAGCCAAGGACAGGTGTCCTGGTAGGGTTAAAGCTAGCCTGCACACACAAGTAAAGTAGAGTTGATGAAATCGTACTTAATAATAACAAGAGCAAAGTCTTCTGTTGAGATTAGTTTGGAATCCAAAGCGTATAAAGGTTCACTTCATTACTGCACTGAGTGTGGAATTGCTTTGTCCCAATCAGATCTCATTATATTGATGAGTTTCTCGAGAGCACTTCATTATTGCACTGTATGCTCTGTTCTCTGCTAATTTTCCACAGTTAAATCCTGAATCCCTGCTTCCCGTCATGTGTCAAATAATTGCTGTGTCTTGTTCTTTTCTGTGCCTCCTACAAATATTCAGCAATTGAATTCTCTTCCAAAGTAAAAACAGAAATGCAGTTTATTGATTAGAAGCCTATTTTATTATTATTATTATTATTATCATTATTATTATTATTGAATGACGTATATGTTGAATAATAATAATAATTTAAACTAATGTTATTTGTGTGTCATATTTATCGGTATTACTTTGAATGTATTGTTTGTGGTGTGTGTGCTCTCTAGGCAGCAAGGTGTTTGCAATGCTGTAAACAAATAGTGTACTGTTTTTCACCGTGTTTGTTGTCTGCTTATACTCGCCCACCGCGGCTTTGGCCCTGCGCCCCCCCCCCCCCCCCCCCCCCGGTACACGCTACGCGCTGACCAGGTGTGTGTGTTGACCACGCGGTTAGGGTCGGCACATAGCGTAGCGGCCTCCCTGGTGCTGCGGTACCGCGGCGCACGCATAACCCGTGATGTTATTATCTCGGGGCACAGGTGCTTAATATAAGCGCCTCAGTGGTAGTGCACAACAACGCTGCACGATACACGGTGCACTTAGTGCCCTCAGTACTCGGAGTGTGCAGTGCTCGGATCACACAGAACACGTGTGCACGTGTGCTGATACCTCTACCACTCTAGTGTGATTACGCATGGTACTCAGTTCACGTAGATATGGTGCCTGGGACGCACAGTGCAAGCAGAACATGTGGTGCACGTTGCGCTAATTGCGTAGGCACTGGTCAACCTAGCATATAGCTCACAGTGCTGCGCAGCACCCAGTGTAAACAGGGTACTCGGCACAAGGTGCACAAGGTTAATACCCTTGCTGCAACAATAGTGGTTGTATACACTATGCTAACACTTGCAAGTGTTCGTCGCAGTGCAAGCAGTGTCTCAGTGCTAATGCACAAGGCCAGGACTATGTCAGGGTCTCTTCCCTGTATGGACATTATGGATCTCAAAGCAAAGATGATCCAGGTCCTGTCCAGGTCCCACAGCCCCAATCGCCATACCCCCCCCCCTCTCTCCCAACGGAGTGCAGGAGGGGTGGGCATGGTCGTCTCAGCTGGTACAGGAGGACACGCTGTCTATAGCGGCCTCGGGTGATGGGGCTTCTTTCTCCTCGGAAATGCAAGTGGGTGAGACCCTTACCGAGGAAGAGCCTGGTTCTGAGAGTGTCTCAGAAGCCAGTACCACCCCGCTGTCCAGCTCCATTTCGGCACTTGTGGGACATGCTGCAGCTTTCCTGCAGCTCCCTGGGACGCCAGCATCAGAACCATGCTGGTCCATTTTCCGGAAGCAGGCGCTGGTTCCCCACCCCCAGAGGTTCCCAGCCTTCCCAGATTTTTTGGAGGAGGTACGCTCCTCCTGGGACCACCCGGCCTCGGGACTCAGTGTGCTGAAGCAGGCTGCATCGCTTGCCTCCTGGTAGACTCCACCATTGCAGCCTTGGTTAAGGCCCCGCCGGTGGGTGGTCTTATTAAAGACCCGGCGTGCCCGAACCCCCAATGCAGGGTGACGGAGACACATTTGAAGTGAGCCTACACAGCAGAAGCGCAGGCAACTCGCTTGGCTAATACAGCTAGTGTGCTGACCACATATTTAGATGGTGTATTGCGTGAAGCCCCACTCCCCGGGCCTGTGGCCATGGAGCTGCGACTCCTGTCCAGCACACTGCTGCAAGTCTCCAGTCTCCAAGTACAAGCCCTTGGCCGGAGCCTGGCTAGCTTAGTGGTGGCTCGTAGACAGCTATGGCTGTCTCAAGCCAGGGTCCCTGATGCGGATAAGGCCGCGCTGCTTGACGCGCCCATATCCCCAGGTCATATGTTTGGGCGAGCAGTGGAGGAGATTTTGCAAAGATCCCACCAGGAACGCGAGGTATCCAGTCAGGTGGCCGCATTGCTCCCTCCCTGTGCCACTGCATGGGGTAGGTCAGGCCGCTGACCAGCTCCACAGACTCGGACTGTCACACGAAAAGTCCCAGTCTCCACAGCTCCACTGGGTGACCTAAGGCATCGCACACCATCAGGTAACCGAGCCCGACCGGCAGGTCGTGGTCAGTCCACAAACCAGCGTCATAGAAGATTTAGGCCAGCGCCCTAAATACTCACTCAAAATTGCCAAGCCGCGTGGGGCAAATTCTATTTCCTCTCAGCCACGAAGGTCCTTGTCCTTCCGAAACCCAAGGTGGCGTAGTCAACACAATCTCTTGGTATCATACAGGTTACAGTGGACACCCTACCCGTGACACATACATGTAAACTACACCACGGTGAGCAGCTCCTTCCTCCAGACACAGACCACACTGGAGTGTTTAGATTACTGGGTGTGAGGAGCCTTGTGTTAACAATGGGAGAACTGGGCTGACTGGGGAGCTCACTGCTGCTGCCTATTTCAAATGTTTTATTACTGTGTTACAGTATGGGGCAGCAGTAGTGCTCTGGCTCCCTCTTGTGGTCAGTGTGAGTGATGGCAGTGTGTGCAGCTTGGCAGGGCACTGATGCCTGTTTCCGGAGAGGGATTCAATCAAACACTAAGTTCACAGTTTAATAAAAGAGTGGATTAGTTCTATTTGTGTATGTGTTCTAAGCGCTGCACTTCTGTTTCAATAAGTGTCACAGACAGTTCTATGAGATCTGTTCTGTGAACACAGGTGGGACTTGATAGGGTTGGGTGACTCACAGTACAGTTAGATTATCCTTCCTGTAGTTTTATGTTTACCCTCTCAGTGCTTTCCTGCTCTCTAGGAGGGGCATTAGAAATCTGCCTGTTCAGAATGAACTGGCCCATAAGTGTTGAGACATGTGTGCCAGGGAGCTGTTGCACACATAAGGAATGAAGGAGATCAGGTGGGTAACAAGGATGACACAGGAGGCAAGACAATGAAGAATAAACTGCCTTCAATAACGCTGATGTGCTGCTCCTTAATAAAAAATACAAATTCATTCAGGGACTTCTGAGTTCCTCATTTAAAAATGTGTCTGAAATTGAGATAACATCATTTTTATTATTATAAGTTATAATCCAAGTTAGAAAAAGTAGACTAAAGCACCCAATCTTCCATCTATTTGAGGTGCACACCATGTTAATATATGGGGCATTCCATACCAACTCAACCAGTGCAGATTTTACTAGAATAAATTACCTGGGGTTTTTCTGACATGCTGAGTGCAGAAACTATGGTTGTTATTTTTTTTTAATTTCTCCTTCGACCTATGACCTTGCAAGGGTCAACAAAAAATGAGAAATTATGTTGTAATCAAACTGCCATGTTTCTTCAATTTTGCATTGTCTGGAGTTAGATCTAGAGAAACAAGTGGCAGGGTTTGCTTCCAGTGGCACTAGCTTGGAGCTGAGGAGTTATCAACTTGCTTATGGGACTTGGTGTTTTTTGTTATCATGACATATTTGATTGAATACTGCTCATTTCTCCCGAGTAATCCAGGCTGATTCAAATTCAGGATGCTCTCTAATTAAGTATGACCCCATTTTTGGGGGGTTTTGCCTGTGGGCTTCTCGCCCTGGATTGTAAGTCAAGGTGTTTCTTCACCTCTTTAAATGTTGGTGATGCCCATCGCCTGGGCCTAACTACTGTTCTCAGCTGTTGACAGGACTTGGAGACGACGTTGTATTTTCTGGAAAAATTAGCAATAAACAAATTTCATTTTGACATTTTCTTTTACAAAGCATTTCAGCTATTGAATGACACCTCTCCATGCGTCTGACATTTTTATATTGCTTAATCCTGTCCAATACAATGTGGAATATTTGAAGTAGTGTCCGATACATTCAGCAAAACTTTTAAGGTTCCAAGTCAGGTCTACATCAACAATTATACAATTCTTAAGACAATTTGTTAATTCGTAATATTTTACCTCATGGTTTGACTTTTATCTTTCAAAATTTGAGTTAAGAAAAAGTTAACAAAAACAAAGACCATTTCAATGTGTTAAAATATTTGTCCTTAATTGCAACCATATAGTAAAACCACTTACATTTCTTTTTGACTTTCTTCTTCTCTCCTCAAGATGCCATCTGTTCCAAATGTTGGATTTGTTGCTTTTTCTTTTTAAGGAACACCAGTAAGTTTTCATGGCAGCTAGAAAATAGAAAAGCATATTTAAATATGCATGTACCATTTTACTGTACATATATAGGCTGATATACTGATAATACATTGAATCTCAATGTCTTTGAAATCACGTAATTCCACAGCAATGTCTATATATCAAACTGAAAAATAATGTAATTTTTTATGTTTTAACAAACTCGAACACACACACACATGGGAAAAGGGCGGAATGGATTGAGTTCATATCATTTACTTATGTTAAAAGTTTCATGTTAAATGTTAAAATAAAATGTAAAAAAAAATTCTAGTTGGAGCAAGTGTGAGAATATTATTCGAAATATGTGGGGAAATAGCGCCCCCTTTCAAGCTGTAGGTAGAAAAGCTTACAGCACCTGGTATTCCCAGGCGGTCTCCCATCCAAGTACTAACCAGGCCCGACCTTGCTTAGCTTCCGAGATCAGACGAGATCGGGCGTTCTCAAGGTGGTATGGCCGTAAGCGGAAAGCTGTGGTGGTTTAGTATGTTTCATAGTAACTAATACCGGAATAGTGCTACACGAGGAAAAAAGCATTGCTTAAAATGAATGAATGAATTCATAAATATCGACATAAATGTATTTATTCCCATACGTATTTATTTATTCATTTCAATATTTACATATTACTTTATTTATTTCGATAATTGCAGGTGGTCGGACAAACTTCATACAAGATTCTCGTCTGTATTGTTCTTTCAGTAGCCTAAATACCAAATTTAAACGACACCAAAACTGACCACGGGGTAAGAACAAATAAAAAATAAGAAACGCATATGAACGGCCATAAAACGACACACACACACACACACACACACACACACACACACACACACACACACACACACACACACACACACACACACACACACACACACACACACACACACACACACACACACAACCTGAAAAGCAAACATTATACTGAAGGGAAAACAAACACGTAAAGAAGCAGAAATGAAATCCACACACCGTTATTAAAACAGCCGATCTCAGTTGTATTGTGTAATGAATGATAAAGGGCTAGATGTGTCATTGGACTCCGCTGACGAGGGGCAGCAGTAGGTTTAGTGGTTATTTGTTTATGCTCGACAGATGATTCGGTCAGGATGGACACAGACCTGCACTTGCTCAAGGCAGACATATTTTAAACTCAAGTCTCATTCTGTATCACCAACACTGCATTGCCATGAAAAACTTGAATAAACCATCTTTGGAAACACTGGTATTAAAATATTGTATATGTACGAATCTTGCAAAATTAAAAAAAAAAAAAAAAAATATCGGTAGTTTGATACAGCCTCTGTTCTTCTATACAATATTTTATATAATTCTATGCATTTCAGTGGGTAGTTCTAACCGCAAAGTCAGACACACCTAAATTTTTCCCAGTCTTTCCCCGCCAGCTTTTTGTCACATAATCTGGCCAATCAAATGTTCCATTAATCATTTTAGACTCGCAAGTAACCAATCAGAAGCAAAGCATTCGTTTTGCCCCCCAGAACAAGCTTGGTTTCCAAAAACTCAACTGAACCGGACGCATCATTTTAAAGCGCAAGATTTGCGGCGGGTTTGAGTTTTGAAGATTAGTAGCGGGTGAGTTGTTAACCATTTCATAAAATCCTGGATTTATATTGGTCTGGTAGGAAGATGTTGGAGAGCGGGATGTTGGAGAGCGGGATTCTGGGAAGAGCTGAGTTCGTGGTACCAGATGTGTGATTTTCAATAAAGTGTGTTCATTTAGAAGTAATACACAGTGTGAGTCTAATCGTTTGTGGAATCCACCCAATCTATAACACTGCTTGTACGAGAGCAGCCTGTTTCCTGTTTGTGTGTGAATACAACATGTAGTCAAATTTTTCCGCATTTTCTGAAACGTTAGTATAAACTACACGTTGACAATGTAATCCATGTTTTATATATATATATATATATATATATATATATATATATATATATATATATATATGTCTGTGTGTGTGTGTGTGTGTGTGTGTGTCAATGGTTAACACGATTTCTGCTTCAGGGTTAAACCGAAAACTCGCCGAATTTGCAGGAGTTTTTTTTAATAGACGCATGCGCAATCAGTCATTTAAATTAAACATCTTCATGTTTTGTGGCGATTTAAAAGTGAAATCCACCTTAAGAGTCAGATCAGAATAATTCTGGTATTTTTAAGTTTCTGGAGTCTGAAAGTGAAATACAAATCCACTGCACTCGGGCGAGCGCTTTGACTGGGTGTGCCTGTCAGGAGCCCCCACTTAAACCTCTTTGACAGGACTTATAATCTTTCTTTTTTTATTTTTGGCAGCTACCGAGCAGAACCCCATTTGATACTGTGGACAGTTTAAAGATGGAATCAGTCCCGATTAAAGAGGAGCTCCCTAAACTTGAACTGGTCCCCATTAGACTGGAGTTCTCTGGACTGTCTTCCCTCCCCATTAAACAGAAGCTCTGTGAGATGCCATCTGACAGCATCAAGTCGGAGGTGTCTGGGATTAAAGCTGAGAGCAATGAATTGGAGATCTCCCAGACAGAAGAACCCCTTCCTGTGAATGAAGAGGTGCTGGAAATGGTGTGTATTACTAAACTGGAACCCCTCCAGAGACATATATAGAACTATGTGTACTCTCTCGTGTTCTTATCATCACCCAAGATGATGGACCGAAATCTCACTTGAACTCCGCTGATTGTAGCTCTAGATCTGTCTATAGATATATATCTGTAGTTTTGACGGTAAAATAACAGAGTTAAGTGATCTTTAACAAAGAACCCATGAACGTGACCACAACACCAGAATGGTGAAAATGTAGTCACAG
This sequence comes from Acipenser ruthenus, assembly GCF_902713425.1. Taxonomy (NCBI): domain Eukaryota; kingdom Metazoa; phylum Chordata; class Actinopteri; order Acipenseriformes; family Acipenseridae; genus Acipenser; species Acipenser ruthenus. Next base: position 10,019,539 of record NC_081220.1, read on the forward strand.
CAGTTATAAGATTTTTTTTAAAGAATTATGTATGGGTTGGTTATGTATGTCAGACTGACTATAAGATATATCTGTCAGAAGTTCTCTACCAATAAATCTCTAGGCAAACGTATTCGACTGCATTGCTGTGTATACAAACTGTATAGGTATTTTGATCTAAGTGCTTTCAATGTATTTCATGCTAGTAATGTGAAACCATTTTTCTTTTCATTTGTGATCAGCAGGGATGCCCTGACATGTCTCAGCCCCCTTTTAAAATGCTGACTTTGCCCGAGGGTGGCTGAGGTCTCACGGCCCCCACATACTCGATGCTGGTGGGCAGTTGCTATTCATTCATCACATGATTTTTTTTTTATAATTCACCATAATCCTAACAATCCTAACCGAAACTTCAAAGCACAGGCAACCTCCAAAACCCTTATTTTATTTTATCCCCACGGGATGAATGCAGTACGTCCAGTACTTTCCCAGGCTTCTTGTAGAGTGTAGGTGTAGCGGTTGATCAAACACAACAGGGTGATGATGTGCACATTGCAGAAGTGTCACTGGTGCTTACATTAAAACATTTACAACTCATTCAGTTGGTGGGGTTCATAGATGTTCTTTGCATTCTTCACAAAATGTAAAAAATACAAATTCTCTGCCAAAATGCAAATTGCGCATTTTTCCACCGTATTCTGTTATAAACAGATTTCTAGGATCCCTGGGGATTAACACCTACTTTGAGCAATCGATCAAATCAATCCATTTTTAAATAAGTTGATCTACACAAAGTCTGACATGATTAAAGCATCATTTAGTAATTTAAAAATGACTTCTTTTATTCTATCGACCCTCATTTTTGTACACTGCAGTTTGTTTGTTTTGAACTTCGGCTCCCTGCTGCAGATTATTATTATTATTATTATTATTATTATTTATTTCTTAGCAGACGCCCTTATCCAGGGCGACTTACAATCGCAAGTAAATACAAATACATTCAAGTGTTACAATACAAGTCATACAATAAGAGCAAGAAATACAATAATTTTTGTTCAAGTGTAACAAACCACAATTCAATAATACAGAAGATAATAGTGATAGATACATCAGGATATGATTAAGTACAAACTACTACAGGTTAAACACTTGGCAGATTACAATATTCTGAAATACAGGATTAAATGCAGTAAAATAGGGGGCAGATAAGAGCAAAATAAAGCACATTTAAATGAAGGGTGATAGTGTCCCAGGATACAAACAGAGGAGTTCTACAGGTGCTGTTTGAAGAGGTGAGTCTTAAGGAGGCACCGGAATGTGGTCAGGGACTGGGCAGTCCTGACATCTGTAGGAAGGTCGTTCCACCACTGCGGAGCAAGGGTGGAGAAGGAGCGGGCTCGGGAGGCAGGGGACCGTAGCGGGTTGAACCCTATTTCAAAACACAAAAAAATGTTTTTTTTAAGGAGTGTACCATTAAAGTCCATTACAAATATAATAGGGTGTTACATATTGTTCTGTGTAAAATGCAGTGTCTGTTGTGGCATTGCAGTTTACACTGAGAAACATCTGCTTCAGAACCGGTACTGTGCCGCCACCGAACCACCTCGAGAGACGGGTCAGTGACAGAATAAAGAGTCTCTGCATTTTACCAGCATTTTACCAGCATTTCCCATTGACACTGAAAGTGACTCCGCATCAGTGCCGCCACAGACACAGTGATTTGCTTCAGTGTAGACATGCCTCAGCATTAGTGCTAATCAGGGTCTGTGATATGAAACCAGCCTTTCATCTTTTTTTTCTTTTTTTTCTGACAGTTACCAAGCAGAACCACGTTTGATGCCTTGGACAATGTGAAGATGGAATCTGTCCCGATTAAAGAGGAGCTCCCTAAACTTGAACTGGTCCCCATTAGACTGGAGTTCACTGGACTGGCTGCCCTCCCCATTAAACAGGAGCTCGGTGAGACGCCCTGTGACAGCATCAAGCCAGTGGTGGAATTAAAGCTGAGTGCAACGAACTGGAGATCTCCCAGACAGAAGAACCAGTTCCTATGAAAGAAGAGGTGCTGGAAATGGTGCGTATTAAAATGGAGCCCCTGAAAGAGGAGGTACTCTTGAAACCAGGGAAGGAAGAATCCGAAGACTTGAAAGCAGCCCCCACTGAGCTGGGTCCGGTACATCTGCGGGAGTGTAGCGTGGTGCTGGAGAGAATCTATGTGAGAAAGCAAGGCTCTGGAGAGGAAGGCTCTCCCAACAGCACGCAAGGAGGTGGACAGGACGACGAGAGCTCACATTCAGAGTGCAGTCCAGCAGGTGAGTGACTGACTAGCTGTGACATTGTCATTCTACACTGAGTGATGGCCACAGTGTGACTGAGAGGCTGAGAACAGATAGCAGGGCTCCACATTAGCATCCAGGTTCATTTCACATACTTGTCTACACTGAAGCAAATCACTGTGTCTGTGGCGGCACTGATGCGGAATCACTTTCAGTGTCAATGGGAAATGCTGGTAAATGCAGCGACACTCTCAAGGTGGTTCAGTGGAGGCACAGTGCCGGTGTGAAGCAGATTTTTCTCAGTGTGAACAGACACCACATTTTGTATAGGACAGTATGTAACACCCTATAATGTGTGTAATAGATGTTACTGGTACAGTCCTAAAACTCCCCTTATTTTTTCGTGTTCTGAAATCTGGTCCTGCCCACATCTGCAGCTGATGACACGGGGCTGAAGTTCGAAACCAACTGTCTGACCAGCGTAGGCTAGTATATTGTATATTTTATGTCACAGGTTGGGTAATAAATAGCTTAAATATTTAATTTCACCTCAGAATATAAATGATAAAAACACAAATACTGTTTAAAATACCATATGTTAACAGCATTTCTGCTTTATATTATAAAATAAAGTTTAATTTATTAGAATAAGTTAGAGTTCTGGCTAAAATGGTTTATTCTTTAATTAAAATACTGTAGCCTACTGTTTTATGTGTATGATTACATGGCACAAAAAGTTTGAAACAAACTTATCAGTTTAACTTGTCTAAGCAACATACTGAAATGTGAGTTACCGGTAGACTTTATGTTTTGTGCTCTTGCATATTTGAAGAACAGAATGTTTTTGTTTTTTAAAAAACGAATCCCTATTTAATGTGTGCAGCATACAGTATATTCTTTTGAAGTGTGACACACCGGCAGCATGTTTTAACACTGCATGATCTGCCTTCTATGTAAATGGAGGTATGCTGCCAAATTGCAGCTGAGCCTGTAATATCGCTGTGTGAATGCCGTACTGAAGGGTCCTTTTTGTAGGTTTACTTTTTTGCTTGAGTTTTTTTTTTTTTTTTTTTTTTTTAAGTATTTTTTTTTACTAATTAATAAAAGCATGTCATGATCAGGACCCATCCTTCAATAAAAGGGCCGTTATGGCAGAACAAGTACACACATGAGGAAATACATCCACTCTGTCAGTCTGTGCATACAGTAAATTGGTAAGCAGAAATCAATATATTTTGGAGGTGATTATTGTGAAGAGTCTGAATCGGGATTCATTTCAAGACGTCATATACACAATTTGGGGGTGGGGCCCTCCTAGACGGTCACCTTGCTTGCCTTGCCCTAAGGCCGGCTCTGAGAGACAGTGCTAATCTCTGTAGCCGGACATGTACAAAAGTATTTAACAGCAGTTAAATGGACATTAACACATACCGTGAAACTTCTATTAAACGGCCAGGCATTTATTTACAAAACTCACAAGCAGACCAGCGCCTATTGGAGACTGCCAATTTATTTGAGACCTGGCGATTATATAGACGAGGAAACATTGGAAAATGAACAAGCAGAAATAAAAATTTGTATTGTTAATATACTGTAATATTGTAAGGGTTTAAAAAGATTAGACAGCCAGGCATGGGTTATATAAATGCGAACAGGCCACTTGAATCAAGCATGGAGGGTTTATTACAGTGAAAAGGGATACAAAACAACCGTGCCAAACTCAATCTTTCTCTTCTTATCTGGACTCCCCTAAACTGACGGTACAGTAAAAACAAGCTCTATATACAAATAAGTAAATTAAAGATATAAACTACTAGCACTTTTGTTTATAAATATAGATCAATGTTGTCTATTAATAAAGATAAGTAATGAAATAATAATAATAGGTCTAATACTGGTAATAATAAGTTCAATCCATCCCAGATATAGAATGCAGGTAGGTTAGCCTTACAGCGCAATAATAATAATAGTTTGTTTTTTCTTATGGCCCCTGGTGGTGATGTCTCCGTTCAGTATATCCAAGTAACCATTTCCATAACCGCTTACTCCTTTACAGGGTCATGGGGAGTAACCATTATGTATTGTGATAACAGCATCTTCCAGATATCATTTCAATTTCCATTTAAATCATGATCTTATGTACACTTTGTATTACTAAACTTTGTAGTTCTGCCCTCATATAATGCGTCTTTATTTTACACATTGCAATTGAAGGTAACCTGGCTTCAAAACGATACAATTAAATACTGGTCTTTTTTTATTCTTAATAAAATTACCCTTTTTATTTGTTATAAATGCAATAAATTCAACACAAAGCAACGCGATATACTGTTCAAAGCAAGAATTATTAAACTTAAACCAGAATGTATATGTTTGATGCCCTCAACACACACACTTCAAGTGGTGCTCCGCAGCCCTTGTGTGCTCACAAAGTCTCCTCGCAATTAACCCAGACGGCTCGTGAACCCACAATGCTATTCATGAGCTACTTGACTAACGACGGTGTTTGGGAAACACATCAGATTTGACACGTTGCTGTTACGATGGTCGAGTTACTTTTGGGAAACGGCACCCTGGATAACTTTCGAGTTAGACCTAATGTCGTTTAAACAATACATTTCTAGCATATTTTTCCAACTATCAACATTAATAAGCACAGTCAACATTGATTATTTGAACATTTTCAACAGTAGTCTTTTTGAAACGAGTAAACACAAGTCTGTTTGCGGATCCTGGAGTAGTCTGTGGACTATGTGGTATCAGTGGTTTTGGTCGTGGTCGTGGCAATAAAATGAAAGCTGAAACACATTGAGAGTGGTCCAAGTTTATTGTGTGGTATATTGCAACCAGTAAGTTCCAGTGTGTTTTGCATTGAAGGGATGAATTCGCAACTCCTTAAAGGGAATGTCCGATCCCCCCCCCATTAGGAATTTTTCAACAACAATGGATATTGAATGAAGTTGTTACCCAGCCTCCATGTTCCTCTTTCTTTAGGGATTTGACATCTCCAATCTTTGAGTGAAGTCATTATCCAGCCTCCATGTTCCTCTTTCTTTAGGGATTTGACATCTCCAATCTTTGAATGAAGTCATTACCCAGCCTCCATGTTCCTCTTTCTTTAGGGATTTGACATCTCCAATCTTTGAATGAAGTCATTACCCAGCCTCCATGTTCGTCTTTCTTTAGGGATTTGACATCTCCAATCTTTGAATGAAGTCATTACCCAGCCTCCATGTTCGTCTTTCTTTAGGGATTTGACATCTCCAATCTTTGAATGAAGTCATTACCCAGCCTCCATGTTCCTCTTTCTTTAGGGATTTGACATCTCCAATCTTTGGCAAAGCTGTAGGTTTTATGTGTTTTTGTTCATCAGTATTTTGTTCTGGAGGTACTGCCTGTATCAATTGCGGGTTCTCGCTTCCCCTCTGTTAACATCACTGTGGAGTTCTCCTTGTTTGTTAATCACTGCTTCCACCAGATCTTAGTTCATAGCAAAGCAGTAATCGGCTTGTTGATCTCTCATTGAGGGAACACAGGGATCTGGCCAAGGGTGCATTTCAGTGACTGCTAGCAGGCTCACCAATGCACACAGAACAGCAGCTTCTGAAATGAAAAATCAAGTGAAGGATTTATTCTTTGTTAATATTTGAAAACCTTAAATATATATTGCATGACTTTTGCCCCAACCTCCCCATTGAAATATAGGTCTAAGACTTTAATTTAGAATGTATTCTAGACAATATCAGCCTTTAAACAATTTGCACTAATCCACATGAAACCATTTATATGTCGGCTGTTTCCTTGTTTTTACAAACCATCATATTCCCCTCGCCACATGTGTCTATAATTTCACGTGGTCCCGTCCAATCTGCTGCCCAAGGCCACTTTTGTAAAAAGTTTTTAATCATTAGCTTTTCCATAATCTCAGTCTACAAGCCATTAATTAGTTAATGGCTAAAGTAAAACTTGTTTTCTTATTACAATGTCAATGTGTCTTACTTTTAAAATGTTCAGATTACTTTTAATTTTTGTAATATGAATTGCATTTATTCTCAAGGATCTTTCTCAATGGAACTGGTAGATAAACATCGTAATGGATCTGCTCCTAAAGACCATCCACAGTAATTTATCAAATTTGGCTAATTGGGTAAAACTTCAATGTAATTTAATGAACATGTCCATAACTACCAGATTGAGTTAACAGCCAAAGTCTTTCAGTGTTTATCAAAAGTAAGAAATAAACAATTTAAATGATTCTTACAACAAAATGCTTTATGTGTTAATTAATTCTATGCAAAATCAATCACCAAATTCATGTTATTTTCTTCCTAATCACTTCTAAGTATTCAAAGTATATTATTTAAAAAGTGGGCATTGAAATGAGTGTGTGTGTGTGTGTGTCTGTGTGGTGAGAGCCTGTAGTCCCAGAATGCAGCTGGACATCTTTCTCTCCATTCTCACACAGTCCGTACAACACAGCTTGAGATCCCAAACACAGTTCAATTTATTGTAGGTTTGTTTGTCGAAACCAAATTGTACCCAATTATGTAGGTAAAAATCGATGAAACAGTTAAGAGATTTGATTAACATTCCCAGTCCTCTAATTCACTCTCCCTCTAGAAGCTATAGTGTGTGCAATATGAAACTTAATGTTATGTTCTTCTTTAAAAGAGACGGCTATCTCTTACAGCGACCTTTTTGAATAGTCATAGTTTTCTGGTACTTTTTTTTTTTTTTTCAAAAACAATTCACATACATTTTGAACTTTTATATGTTTCCCATAACATCACTCAAGCATTTTGACACTTGACTTTGAAGACTATGACTTTGGCACTGACTGGCACTCGGTTCTCTTTTAAAAGCCCAATCATTTGACAACAGCCTGATCATATTCCTCCCACTTTCACAAAAGCCGTTCCGACAGAAAAGGCTACCTTCCTTCCCTCCTAATAACGTTTAACCTCTGGGCAGGAGGGTGGGAAAGTTAGAGTCCAGCCAACCCTGACCCTGACACCTGTCAAATACCAGACGGACATGGCTGCCTTTTCTAACCTGGATGCCCTGCTGTCTGCTAACCGCTGTCTCTAATTTTATCCTATTGTTGCCCCCTGGGCTTCTGTTAGAAGGCGCACGTTTAACCACCACATTTTCCCTTAAGCCCCATGTCCCCATGTAGCAGCACTAACCCATCTGGCTGCAGTGCAGGGCATAGGGTCGGCAACGCCCGCTCTGGCGGTGGTGGTGGTGGCAGTGGCCACACTGCTGCTAGTGGTGACAACAGCCACTCCTCTGCTGCTGCTGGGGCAAACGGCCACTCAGGCACGGGTGCTGTCGGCTCCAGACGCTCCGACAGGCTCACTTTCTCTCCCCGTGGGAACCATAGCTCCGCCCCCTCTGGTTGACATGACTGCCATTCCCCCTTCCTGGGCTGGCGGTAGCTCCTCCCACTGAGAATGCTGGGCTGAGAGCTCCGCCTCCTTCTCTGGTAACTTGGCTGGCGGTAGCTCCTCCCCTTTAGACTGCTAGGCTGAGAGCTCCTTCTTTCCTGACCAACAGGATGGCAGCTGCCTTCTTCTGCCCCGCCTTCTTTTCTGCCTCTTCTCATTTTACTGGCTAATGGAACAGAAGCCCCTCCTTCCTTCTCGTCTCCTTTCTTTTCAGTGGCGGACGCGACCCGGAAGCCCTTTCGTCTTACCCATCTCTTCACTCTGCTGTCTGCTTTGCACAAACTGTCAAGGCTGGTGTTGTTTCAAAGAATAATTTGTCCTGTTTAGAATTAATAAAACCTGTAATTATACATTTTACTTGTTTTTTTTTAGTTATGTTTATTTGAATCAAACTTAGGTGGAATCGCCACTGTTGGTCAAAATTCTCAGGAATCTACAGGAGGGTTCTGTATTTAATCTGGGGTCTACAGGGTTAATATGACATCTATTGGGGAATATGACTTTATTCCGAATCGGCAGGCTTACCCCCCCCCGCCAATATACTAGACTTAATATTCAATCACTCTTATTCATTTATTTCAAATACACAGATTTAAAATGATCTTTATTGCTAATCGGTGGGTTTGTCCTCCGATATATTGGAGTTAATATTCAATCACTCTTATTCATTTATTCTATTTTTATACAGCAGATTTGTGAATCAACATATAATCAATGAGTTTATTTCCAATTACTCTCTCATTTACAATCAACAAACAAGGTTATCGTACACACAATTACTCCCAGAAAACTCCTGTAACCTTGACAAGCTTATTGTGCATTCAACTGCTCTCTGGTTTCTCCTGCAACCCAATCTAACAAATGACTCTCTGGGTTCTCTTGCAACCTAGGCTAGCCTTTCCCATTTGCATGTTCAATTACTCTCAACATAGGCAAGCTTTTTTTTTTTTTTTTTTTATAAACTTAGTCGTTGCTAGTAATTTATTATTTTCTCCCAATTTGGAATGGCCAATTATTTTATTACGCTTGGCTCACCGCTACCACCCCTGCGCTGACTCGGGAGGTTGAAGATGAACACACGCTGTCCTCCGAAGCATGTGCCGTCAAGCCGACCGCTTTTTTTCACACTGCAGACTCACCATGCAGCCACCCAAGAGCTACAGCGTCGGAGGACAACGCAGCTCTCGGTCAGCTTACAGGCAAGCCCGCAGGCGCCCGGCCAGAATACAGGGGTCACTGGTGCGCGGTGAGCCGAGACACCCTGACCGACCTAAGCCCTCCCTCCCCCCGGGCGACGCTCGGCCAATTGTGCGCCGCCCCTTGGAAGCTCCCGTCCTCGATCGGCAAAGGAATAGCCTAGATTCAAACTCGCGACTTGCAGACTATAGAGCGCATCCTGCACTCACGTGGAGCGCCTTTACTGGATGCGCCACTCGGGAACCCCCCAGCATAGGCAAGCTTAACTGTTTGTACAGTCCCTCTCAGGAAATCAGCAATAAACAACTTGTCTCCCTGGTCTTCGCAACCAGAATGGGATCAGGACCATTATACTCTGTATAGTACAGGGTTGCCAGATTTCTACAGTGTTTATAGCCCAAAGTCACTTCAAAACTAGCCTCATTTGTTTTTTTTACTGAAACCAAGCTTATTACCATTAACATGTAGCCCTATCCTTCAATGCTGCTACTGTTTCCCAAAGAAGAAAACAGTTCAATCTTTTAAAGTTATGCCACCAATCTAATTAGATGATCACATCATTTAAATCAATTAAACAGCCACATCAATTAAATACACCTAACAAATTAAAAAAGGCAAGTTGTTGGCTCTTTTTTGCAAACACAAAAAAGTTAAGTTAATTGAAAGTATGCCCCATGCATTGAAATAACACATAAAAAAACATTTTTAACCTCTTACCTTCAAACTCCTCGTGTAAGGGCCATCATCAGGTGTATCTCAAGTCAATTTTAAATGTACAAAGAAAAAAAGTATGTACCAAATAAAACATTTTTACTTTATATATATATATATATATATATATATATATATATATATATATATATATATATATATATATATATTAGTTTCAAAAAAGCTCCTCTGAGTCTGCACCATCTTCTGCGTTATTTGCTTCATATATGTCGACTGTAAACAGTGACAGCATTGCTTTGGATGGCTGAAATTGGTTGCAGCAACACTTATTACGCTGCATATATGCTCTGACCCTAAGAATGTTTTCCAACAATTTCTCTTGCATGCAGGTCCTTAGTTTGGTTTTGATTAGGGCCATTTGTGAAAAAGCACGTTCCACTGATGCATTGCTAAATGGTAGGGCTAAAAGAGATAAGGCAAAAAGACCAAGTTCAGTGAAATCTTTATCACCAGCTGCATCGGAGTGTTTAGCCACTTCAACCCAGAACTCTTTAATTTGGCTGTCTTCAGTGTGCTCCCAGTGTACATTGTTCAAAGCTCGCCATTGCTGTTCGAGTTTGCCAAGATCTCCATTGTAAAGTGGCAAAAATGATAAATTTGCCAGCTGTGGCTTTTTGGAACTGAGTACAACAGTTGGGCTGAGAACGGTAAGTGACTCAAGTTGCTGGATATTAGGAGGCAATCTTTGTTTGATCTCTTTCAGAAACTCGAACATGTAATCTCTGCATCTGCGTTTGATATCCTCTGCTTTCTGAGGTTCGATCTTTGATTCTGACAGTTCTAACTGGAACTTGATCCCGAAGTCCACTGCTGAAAGTGGCAAGCTGTTTCTGTCGGACGTTATGTCAAAATCCATTACAGATGACCATGTTGGAAAATCGTGAGGTTTCATGATTCGTTGGATCAAACTGCGGTAAAATGTCATTAAATCAGCAAGAGGTTTCGCTGGATTGGCACTGTCAAGCTGAAACAGCTTGTTTATTCTGTTGACCTCAGTGACGAGGGGCTGAAAAAAACACAGATACATTCTGTTTACGCGGTCTGAATGCATCTGGTACAGCAGTTCAGCATTGTAATTCCTTTCAGTGTCCTTTGTAAGCTGAAAGTGCAACTTTAGCTCTTCATACTGAGAAAGCACTCGATCAACACACTGGCTATTTGCAAGCCATCTTGTGTCAGAAAGCTGCAAAATCTTCAGCGGGGCTTCTCCAACATTAATGGTGGCATAGAGATTGCGGTACTTCTTTTGACGCTGAGTGCTGTGGGAAAACCACGAGTACGTCTGTGATACCATGTACTCGATGTTTCGAGGAAGTACGTCCATTGCTTTTGATGCACAGAGCTGCAGTGAATGACAAACACACTTGATGTACACAATTTTTGGATTCACCTCCCTTAACTTTGTTAGTACCGAATTATTTTTCCCACACATTGTATTGCAACCGTCTGTTGCCAGACCAATGCATCTTTCCACTTCGTTTGTTTTCCTTTAAGAATTTGAACAAGGCTGTTGCAATGCTGTGAGAATCACCGGCTGGCAAGATAACAATCCCGGCAAACGATGTCACAATACGATCAAGTTTTCTGCTGAAGTACCTGAACACCACACAGAGTTGCTTGTTTGCACTGATGTCTGTGCTTTCGTCCACAATTAGAGAGTGTGGCTCTTTGGTGATGTCTTCAAGCATCTCCTGATGAACAATGGGCCCGATGACACATTTTATAAGTGCTGAGCATTTTGTTCTATGAAGACTAATATCCTTCTGTACAACTTCCCTGACTATGCATCCCAAATGATCTACGGTGAGGATGCTGGAAAGGCAAGCAATATGGGCTGCCAGCTTCAACTCACATATTTTAATGGAATTGTCAACTTGTTTCTTAAATCCTGTGTCAAATAAGCTTCTTGTATTTGAATAGGGAGCTGCATTTCTAATATGTTTCTCTGTCTTCCTGTGAGCTAACAGATCGCTGTGATGCGCTCGCACTTCACATTTACAGTACCTACACGCTGCTTTTGAGTCATCGCCAGGTACACGGCTAATCCATGCTTGTAACCCTTTTTCTTTCTCAGTCTTTGCAGTATTTTTTCAGTATTTAGATTACTTCTTTATTTTTCCTGCTTTTTAGTGGTTTCGATGTTTCTACCCTGTTTCTTAAAATGGCTGCTTTTCACTGTCAATTAACACAATCATTCGTCTCTCACTCCTGTTCACTCGCATGGTCATGCACAGTGGTGGTTGTGGTCATGCGCAATATGTTATTTTATTGGGAAACAAAGTTTTACATAGTTTGTGTGCACTGCGGCGGGTAGGCTGCAAAAGTTTATACATTTTTAATAAAGTTATTCTTTTTTATATGTATAAAGTAAACTAGCCCAAAAAACCACGAGACCTCTTGAAAGTAGCCCAAAAAGTAGCAACCAGCGACTCCTAAATATTTCCCGCGGCTGTCTTTTTAAAGGAAAACCGCGGACCTGGCAACTCTGGTATAGTATTTCAAACACCCAATCTCTGACTAAAAGTTCTAGGCTGACTCTCCTGATCAAACCTTCCGAGATCGGCACAGGGCCCCAGAATCAGAGTGCACAGATTCCTCGTAGAAATGTACAGCTCTGTTACCTCCTACAATCTCCCTATCCTAATCTAGCTGATCGGGCTAGTATTAATAACAGATAGGTACCCATTGCAACCCTTTTTGACAAATAATAAACAATAATCAACAACACCAGAAAAAACAGTATAGTAGGTTACTATTCCTGAGATGAATAAATTAAACTTATACTCACTCATCCTTAGTATTCCTCTAAAGTTCAGTTAAAGAGAGGTTAGAAGGTTCCTTCATGCGTTCAGATGGATGAAATCAAATCAGTTTTGCAGCCTCCCTGATGCGGACTACACTACAGTTACCTACACTACCTAACCCAGAAAAGGTCATGAAACGACATAATGAGGAAGGAACATTTTCTGCATTTCTTACTTAAAACCGTCTCTGATTTTTCTCTCCTGTTTGTTTTTTCCAGGTTCCAGTCCAGCAGTTAAAGCAAGGACCCAGTTAAGGAATTTAAAAATACTGAGAGGAGAGAAATTAAAATATACCAGAGGAGAGAAACCGTATCACTGCTCTGACTGTGGAAAGAGTTTCAGGCACTCAGGAGACCTTGTGATACACCAGCGAATTCACACAGGAGAGAAACCCTATCGCTGCTCTGACTGTGGAAAGAGGTTCAAGTCATCAGGACACCGTACAGCACACCAGCGAATTCACACAGGAGAGAAACCGCATTGCTGCTCTGACTGTGGAAAGAGTTTCAGGAACTCAGGAGACCTTTCAAAACACCAACGAATTCACACAGGAGACAAACCTTATCGCTGTTCTCACTGTGGGAAGAGTTTCAGTCGGTCTGGAAATTTTGAATTGAATAAGCGAACTCACAAAGGAGAGAAACCATATCACTGTTCTGACTGTGGGAAGAGTTTCAGTCGGTCAGAACACCTATTAATACATCAGCAAATACACACTGGAGAGAGACCGTATCACTGCACTGACTGTGGGAAGAGTTTCAGTCGATCAGGACAACTTGTAACACACCAGCGAATTCACACAGGAGAGAAACCATATTACTGCTCTGACTGTGGGAAGAGTTTCAGGGATTCAACAGACCTTGTAAAACACCAGAGAACTCACACAGGAGTAAAGCCATATCACTGCTCCGACTGTGGTAAAAGTTTCAGTCAGTCAGGACAACTTGGAAAACATCAGCGGATTCACACAGGAGAAAAAACGTTTCATTGCTCTGACTGTGGGAAGAGTTTCAGTTCGTTAGCAAACCTTGTTTCACACCAGCGAATTCACTCAGGAGAGAAACCGTATCACTGCTCTAACTGTGGGAAAAGTTTCCGTCACTCAACATCCTTTGCTGTACACCGGCGCATTCACACAGGAGAGAAACCGTATCACTACTCTCACTGTGGGAAGAGTTTCGGTCACTTGGCATCCTTTGCTGCACACCAGCGTATTCACACAGGAGAGAAACCGTACCGCTGCTCTGACTGTGGAAAGACTTTCGGACGGTCGGGACACCTTGTTTCACACCGGCGCGTTCACACAGGAGAGAAACCGTACCGCTGTTCTGATTGTGGGAAGAGTTTCAGTCAGTCAAGATCCCTTGTTACACACCAGCAAATTCACACAGGAGAAAAAAAAAAAGAAAATGTAAATAATGTTCCTGCATAAAAATAACTTTTATCCATTTTGCTTCTTGGCATTTCAGCACAGCAGTGTGCTGCTGAATAGTGTGGCTGCCCAAGCCGAGGAGACAGTCAGAAAAAATCCTTAAATGGAATTTACTAGTGTAACGACCTCGGCCTTAGCACAAAGCCAACCACTATGGAGTGATTACCTCCCTATATTAAATATATCCCATGACAAAAACAAGTTAGACAAACAGCTGTTTGAAGGGGTGATCTCAAATGCAAAAATCCAAGTTAGGAGAAGCAATTAGGCCAATCTTGTCAAGCAAATAGGCACAATTGGAAAGGTGCTGGGGCCCAAGATTCACACAATTCTTGCTTCTAACTTGGCGCCTTTTTTTTGATCGCTTCGCTCCACTTCATCGCTCCTCTTGAAATGCTCTTTGTATGATTGAAGTGACTGAGACACACACTCACATTGTAATACGAAAGACATAATTTCGGATTGGATCAGAATCTGAGTGCTCATGTTCAACACTGTGTTGTTGTTGTTTTTTTTTAGTTTTTTTTTAATAAATAGAGCTATTAAAAAATGATATGTCCAAACTACAAAGTAAAATGCGCAATGCAAATTTAGGACACAGTGTAAATGCTCTTATTGGAAGTCCAGGAATGCTGAATTCAGCTCCATCGATTGCTATGAGCTACAGCTGTATCACAGAGCAGCTCTCCTGGTAAACCCTTTGAAGGAGGAAACAAACTGCTATTGTTAATTATTTTGCATAGAATGGCACAAGGCAGCTGTAATAGAGTAAATGTAGATGCGCTTTTAGACTGTGTGTTGCTGCTAGCCCCACCCTGTGCAAATTCAAAGTGTAAAACCAGATAACACAACGAGCAGGGCACAAGCTAAGCGATGAGCTGTATTTGATTAGGGAAATAAAAGCTGTTTACTTTGACTATCTGCGTCAGTCTGGATTCTTATAGAAATCAAATGTAAGACAACAAATATACTAGAAGTGTCAGGGGTGGAAGTTGCAGGTTGAGATTTTAGAGTCAGTGTTTCCCTGCATGCATCACTGTGAGCAGCTCCTTCCTCCAGACACAGACCCACACTGGAATGTTTAGATGACTGTGTGTGAGGAGCCTTGTGTTAACAATGGGAGAACTGGGCTGACTGGGGAGGTAACTGCTACTGCCTATTTCAATAGTCTTATTACTGTTTTGTTACATTATGGACAGCAGTGGTGCTCTGGCTCCCTCTTGTGGTCACTATTAATATCTGCTGTGTGTCTCTCGGAGGTCAAATTAATTGCTCTTTGTCATTAAAATGCTGTTTTTATCATCAAACTCTTTGGACTACTTTTCTGAGTATGAACACATCTCTTCTGTATGCAGGTTTTTAAATGATGAAAACAAGAAAAAGAATGAAGTAAGCAAATAGATTATTGTTTACTTCCTCACATTGTTAAGTAATAGCAGCACTAATGTCCCCCACGGTGGGCTCTAAGACTAGATCATTGACCTGGTCTTTCTTTAAATGATCTTTCACGTTGGACACATTCAAATGTCATCACTGTCATTAAACAACATTTTACATTCATACTGAAATTATTTTATTAATATTGCTTACTTAATAAAATAAAAAAAAAATCTTCTAAAAATTATAAAATTCAGGGGCTCCTGAGTGGAGCATTCAGCAAAGGCACTGTGCCGGAGTGCAGGATGTGCCATATAGCCCGGAGAGCGCTGGTTTGAATCCAGGCTATACCACTGACACAGCCTAATCAAACCCAGCTCTGTGCAGTCCGACTGTAGCAGCTCTGCAGCTGCTCTCAGCCTCAGCCCCTGTGGTTACTGTCTATGAGCCAGAGCAGTTCCTGCAGAGCTGAGGGAGGTTTTTGTACGGACGTGTATCACTGTGTGAATGTGTAGCTATTGCCCTGCTGACAGTAATAATCTCCTGCATCTTCAGGCTGCACTCCACTGATGCTCAGTGTAAACTGTGTCCCTGATCCACTGCCACTGAATGGAGCTGGAGTCCCAGAGTGACGGTTAGAAGTAGAATAAATCAGGAGTCAGGTTTCTGCAGGTACCAGTGGATGGAGCTGGTACTAACAAAGCTGCTGGCTGTACAGCGGATAGAGACCGTGTGTCCTGGAGAACAGACTGAGCTGTTGGAGACGGAGTCAGAACAACGTCTGCACTGGACTCTGGAGAAAAAATACAACAAAAAATGATCATAAAATAATAATGCAAGAGTCAAATTAAATAGTGTTGTGTTAGAATACAAACAAAATGTACAGAAGCGGCTAGACAGATTTACTTCAATGAAAAGTTCTGTTTAAAATGAACTCCAGTCAAGCTTTCAGATTTATAAATAACTATTTAATTATCACCTTGAGCAAAGAGCCCCCGTGTCCCCAGCAGTAGAAGCAATGGCATCATTGTACTGTGTGTTTCAGTGACTCTGAAAGGGCTGAGCAGTGACTCATCAATACTGTGTGTCTCAAAGTGTTTGGAGCAGTGAGGCAGGCACCGGTATACAAAGCAGCTTCCTTTCTACAAATCCTGCTACTGCTGCTGCTGTCACAGATAGAGGAGATCTGAGCCGTGAGTGAGCACCAGTGCAATTGATAGGGTCGGGTTCACTTTGACTGTTTTCTTCTATTTTTTCCCCAGTCAAAGCTATCAGTATATCACTGCTGTCTAATATAACTGATCTGTTTGTCTAAACTGACAGTAATATTTCTGTTTCTGTCATCATTTCAATGCTATTGTGTATTAAAGGGTATGTAGTGCCCTACCCCTAGTAGTATACCTTCCCACGTGCTGCTGCTGCTGCTGTAGAAGTAATGGACCTGTCATTTTTCTTTTCATTGGTCACATTTTGACTGCTTCTTACTGTTATAAATTGGACATCTACTTCACTGTCTTTCACATGCCTTTTCAAGATGTACCTTGAGCAAGCTGCTAGGAGTGTGTTTTCATTATGTCAATCAGAATGATATTTAACAAGCCAGGGGAAAAGGTATCAAACTCCTTGTGGCAAAGTGGTTGCTGATTATGAACAGGTGCAGAGGTGATGCAGTGCAGGAATAAACGGACGAGATTTGTAATCCGGTATGGAAAAAATATACGTTTTATTTTTAGTTATAATCCAGGTCTGGTGACCAAATAATAAGCGATGCGTAAAACACGGAGTACAGTAACAGGGATTGCAGCCCTAAACAATAAACACAGCATCTCTCCCACAATATACAACCACGGTCACCAGTCCTGGGTGCGTGCTGTAGTGCTCGTGGTGGGTGATACAGGTTAAAGAGTGACAAATAGTGCAGTGCTGTTCCGGGTTCAGTGCTGGCTCTTACTAACAGCTCCAGAACGTGTTAGCTGTCTATAAACACACAAATAGCAATTATAGACAAGACAAACAAAACAAAAACTCACACTATTCTTAATACACAGTGCACGGGTCCTTCTGGGTCTATTTCAAAACCAAAAACGAAGGAAAAGATTCTCCAGCCCCTTTTATGCGGTTATGCATGACCCCTTGGTAAACGATTGCAGCTGATTCTATTGCCTGCAGCTGCTACCTCGTTTACCTTCCAGGTCAATACATTCCCGCACTGGAGTCTCGTCTTTTTCCAGGCTGATTGACTTCCCGACCCAGGGAATGAACTGTCAGGCCAACCCGTCCAAAGCCTTTCCCTTTCGCTACTTTGTATCCTCACAGGTCAAGAGGGAGATTTACAACCAGAACTCATTATATTTCCATCACACTCGTGTATTGATTTCTTTATTGATTGATTTTGTTTGATGTTTGTGAAAGGGCGCACACAGTGACTGATCACACTCCATTGCCATGGCGATTCCAGCTCACTGAGAAACACATGGCTCTTGTATTGATATGTTGTTTTGAGAAAGATTGGAAAAACCAGCTTTCTTTCATTTGGAATGAGACTAAATTAGTGGGGGGTCTGTGAAAATATAGTACATCAGTGAATTAACTAATGAAAACCCATTTAAATGAAAGCCTTTTCTATTGAAGTTTAATTTATTTTCCATTAGTTTGCCCCTGTTTTACACTTATATATTAAGAATAGCCCCACAAATTGATGAAAGTGTTTTTCTAAATGATTCTTACCCTGAGTGCAGATGACAAGTGCCCAGATGAAGATGCTGATAAAAGTCATTGTTGTTGTGGATTCTGTTGCCATGAAGGGCAGCTCTCAAACATTAAATTATTATTATTTAATGTCAACAAATGGAGGGGGACTAGACATGGTCACAAAGTTGGTCCTGTTTCAACCATTTTTTCAGTTCTATTAAAAAAAAAAACTCTTGTAGTCTGATATACTTTTCATAAAGTCTGGTAGCGTATTCCAGAACATGGCACCCTTAATTGAGCAAGCTGTTTGTGCAAACGTAGTGTGATGTCAAGACACTACAGTCTCCTCTTGTGGTTGATCTTCTGGACAGACCAAAGGTAGATCATTAATGTAGAGACTAAATAACAAAGGCCCAAATATAGATCCCTGTGGGACCCCCATAGTACAGATCCTAAACGCTGATTCACTATTGCTTATTTTAACACTTTGTTTTCTATCTAACAAGTCAGACTCCATCCATTTCAGAGCCTGACCAGACAGGTTAAATTCAGACAACTTGTTAAACTCACAGGGCTATAAACACTCCCAGAGCACTGAAGCATGTGCTGCCAATGCAAAGTGTCTTTTCTTTGCAAATTGTCTTCCTTGGCACAGCAGCCACTTCTAGTCAAGCAGTGCTCTTAAGTGTAAACTCATTTTCAGATGATGCAGTTTGTTTGCAATTCAGAAAAAAACTGAAAAAAGTTGATCTTGCAAGCAAAACGAAAAAATAGAATATAGTTTTCTTTGTGTTGAGTTTGTACAAACACAGCTATTTCTCTCTCTTCTCCCTTCTCTCAAACCATTCATCTTAGCCACGGCTGTGATTATGTAGCTTTGTTACACAGTATAAATAATTATTAATTGTAAAATATTAAAATCAGAGCTGCAGGTTAACAGATCCATCATAAACTTTGTGAAATCAAATCAATTCAAGAAGCAAACATTTTGATTTTGCACATTACTAATGTTGAGTGAAAAGTTTCATGTTTTTTTCCTGTGGACCTCCTGGACTGTCTCTGAGGACCCCAGGTTAAGAACCACTGCTCTGGATTAAAGAGCATCATTTTATTACGCTCTCTCTCCCTCTTGTGGTCACAGAGTGTAGTGCAGTTTGTGCTGTTTGGTGTTTTGACGAAACATTGACGAGAGTCCCTGCAATGGAGGAACTGTATGGGTGGTTTCATGGTGTAATGGCTAGCACTCTGAATCTAGCGAGCTGAGTTCAAATCTCGGTGCATTTGTTTTTTATTTGTCTTACAAAAACACTTTATACACTGGTTTTGGTTTAAATAACGAATGCTTTAAACTGGTTTAGTGTCTTTCAAAGTAACTATTATTATTATTATTATTATTATTATTATTATTATTATTATTATTTATTTCTTAGCAGACACCCTTATCCAGGGCAACTTACAATCGTAAGCAAATACATTTCAAGTGTTGCAATACAAGTAATACAATAAGAGCAAGAAATACAATAACTTTTGTTCAAGTGTGACAAACCATAATTCTATAATACAGAAGATAATAGTGATAGTTACATCAGGATATGATTAAATAGTGATAGTTACATCAGGATATGATTAAATACAAAATACTACAGGTTAAACACTCGACAGATTACAGTATTCTGAAGTACAGGATTAAATGCAGATAAGAGCAAAATAAAGCACATTTAAATGAAGGGTGATAGTGTCCCAGGATACAAACAGAGGAGTTCTACAGGTGCTGTTTGAAGAGGTGAGTCTTAAGGAGGCGCCGGAATGTGGTCAGGGACTGGGCAGTCCTGACATCTGTAGGATACACTACTGATACTGCAGATTCCACCCTCGCCCCGCAGTGGAGGAGCGACCTTCCTATAGATGTCAGGACTGCCCAGTCCCTGACCACCTTCTGGCACCTCCTCAAGACACACCTCTTCAGACAGGACCTGTAAAACTCAGCTCTCCCCTTCTGGACAATATAGCACTCTGCCCTTAATGCACTTTAACTTGCACTTATCTGCTCCCGATTTTACTGTATTTAAACCTGAAGTATCGTATCTTATTTTTTTTAAAAATTAGAGAGTGTGTGTGTGTGAGAGAGAGAGAGAGAGAGAGAGAGAGAGAGAGAGAGAGAGAGAGAGAGAGAGAGAGAGAGAGAGAGAGAGAGAGAGAGAGAGAGAGAGAGAGAGAGAGAGGCAGAGAGAGAGAGGCGAAGAGAGAGAGGCGACCTGGGAAATGTTTGAGCTGATATATATATATATATATATTTTTTTTTTTTAGCAACCCAGCTAGCTAGCTAGCACAGGACGGCTAGTTGATTTGCTAGCGGAGCTTAGCATAGTTATAGCTGACTAGAGTAGTAATATTACTATAGCTTATGTCAAAAGGCTAATTTATGACCCTTTTGACCTTTTTTGACCTTATAGGTATGAATTTATGAATATATAATGAGGGGCATGGATTTATGAATTTATGAATATATAATGAGGGGCGTGGATTTTATGGTTGTTACAAGACAGATATGCTTATTGAATATAGGCTTATATTTGCCTATAAACTTATTGCACGTCTTTTATAAGATATGTACAAAAATCAGTGTTTAATATGTTATTTATGTAATCGGGATAGGGGGCACCCATGTTTTATAAATGCTTATGTTAACTTATGCTTTGGGCATACAACATTAATGCTTATGTTAACTTATGCTTGGTGCAGACAACATTAAAGTTTTTTTTTACATGACACTTAATGAAAAAGGAGAAAGTTTAAAAGAAGTTATTAAAAGCAAAAAGAAAACGTCTTATTCACCATTTAAAAGCATTTAAACAATATACACATATACACTTAATGAAAAGAAAGTTTAAAACCGCATATCACAAAATAAAACAGATATTAAATTAAATATTTATAAAAAAAAAGAAAAAACAAAACAAAAAAATCTACCAAAGTAGAATTTCTGAAAAAGCGCTCTCTCTCTCTCTCTCACCGTTTTTCAAAAAAACTCCCCGGACAAAACGTTTTACAGTCAGCATTCCCTGAAAGCATTTAAACTAACATTACACACACACACACACACACACACACACACACACACACTCACACTTAATGAAAAAGAAAGTTTAAATCCGCATATCACAAAATAAAACAGATATTAAATTAAATATTTATAAAAAAAAAAGAAAAAAACAAAACAAAAAAATCTACCAAAGTACAATTTCTGAAAAAGCGCTCTCTCTCTTACCGTTTTTTAAAAAACTCCCCAGGACATCCGCTTAAGTACAGTCTGAATTCTCTCCCTCGCAGACAACTGCAGCCAACTGCACTCATCAAACTTTAGCAGAAGAATGACTGCAAACTCGCTCTTTGACTTAAATAGGGGGCGGTTCCTTGGGCTTCGAACATGCGCACAACTTCCTATAGGTACACTTACAGGCGCGCGCCCATGAGCACCGACACTGAGACAATCCCACTCGCAGACCCAGACACACACAGACACATAACCACCCGCTATGAACAGACTGGCGTCTCGATGTACTAAAAAGCACCGCTACCTATTTGTTAGAGGAAGGTCCCCTGCAGAGAAGGCTATTGAAATGTGTGATTTGTAATGCCTAAAGGTTTGGTCTCCGCATGATAGACACTGCGATGACTACTTCCAATGAATATACATACTTTATACATAAATATATATATATATATATATATATATATATATATATATATATATATATATATATATATATATATATATATATATATATTAAGGAGCGTGCATATTTCTGTTAAGATTAAAACCAGGAATCAATTCTATAAATAAAAACTGTTTAAATGTGTTTGGTTGTCTGTGTTTGTTTGTTTGCATGTTTTTTTAAAAGATAAAATGAGAGCATTTTTTCATGACGCTAGTAAAATTAAAAAAAAAAAAAAAAAAAAAAAAAAAAAATGAAAGACGTATTTAAAATATATTGCATGAACATTTTATGCCTGTATTACCGCGTAAAGAAAGTAGATTTAACTAAGCCTACGTTCAACTATAAACAAACAAACATGTATAATATATGCTATAGCAAAGCTTGGTTATTCGCTCTGTACCTGTAAAACTTAGGGAATTGAATATAACTGAATAAAAACAAAATGTAATGATTTTGCAGGAAACAAATGAAGGAAAATTAAACACATATGTAAATGAATAAATCAGAGTTTATCATGTCTTAAGGAATAAGTGTTACGGTTTTTGTAGAGTATTTTTTGTGTCTGAAAAACCGAAATTCATTTGTGAGGTGAGAATCGTGGCACCCGTGAGTCTAGTTCTTTAACATATCAGACTTTGGGTGACGGTATGTTTGATGATGTTGGAAAGCACGATATTATCTCAATGTGAATATATATATATATATATATATATATAGATAGATAGATAGATAACTATAGGGGATAAATATTTTTTATTCAATTTTACACGTTAGGCTCAGCTTGGCGCCGCTGTGTATTAAAAGTACAGATAGCGTATGTTAGAGGAAGGCACCCCACTGAGAAACATCACCGCAGCGTCGTTTAGCCTGCTAGAGGCTATAAGCATCATGGTATTTCAAGCGGGATTTAGTTTCTGGGCATAACGATTAGAACATAAAATAAGATAAAATCTGTGTTATATTGCAAATAAAATAAGAGAACCTATTTAAGTGTTTTATCATGGCCCATTTTTTGAATAGCCACCCCTCATGATAATCTCAAGTAGCTTCTCATACACAAACAAACTATTCTGAGGTTGGTGCAAATCATTAACACGCTTTTACAGTTTGTAGATTTAAAACTATGGGGTAGCATAGTACAACGTAATGTTTTTTAAAGAAACGGCGAATATTGACTCGATACAGTTGTAATGCTCCTTTACGTGTATCTAAAATGAATCGGGTTATAAAACAGATTGTATAAAATCGTTACAAAACGAATGAGAATATTTTTTTGCATATAATACTGAGTATAGAAAAACTAAGCCCTCTTTTAACTATAAAAACATACATGTGTAGGTATATGCGTCGTCATTTCTTGTTTATTAAAAGCATACCTTTAAAAACGTGATTTAAACATAATAAAACATAATTTCCGCATAATATCGAGAATATGACGGATGGGTTTGTGAATAGCCGCTTTAGAGAAGCGGAGAGGGGCAGATTTCAGCGCCAGCTAGTCTAGGCAACTTTCGGGGTGTCGGGTTTATCTCACCTGATCCAGCCTGATCCGGACCCCGTGTGGTTACAAAGGCAAATACCGGGGATCTTGAGAGTATAAAAATCGTCCACGTACAGAGCTAAGTATTACACTTCTGGAAAAAGGACGAATCCTCTCAAAGATACCTTATCCCGTAAAGAACCACTTCAGCTATAAATGGACGTTGAATCAAGCCACAGCAATGAGGATCTAAACGGTATGTCCTAGGTTTAATGTTTAAATTGGCTGTAAATGTTAGATGTGTGGTAAAAAATGTTTGATACTTAATTTATGTTTATGATGAACAATGTGGGGTGTGTCGGTGATGCTGCGTAATCGTGTTTTCTTTTTGTTTTGTTTTTTTTCTTTTTTTTATAAATATTTAATTTAATATCTGTTTTATTTTGTGATATGCGGATTTAAACTTTCTTTTTCATTAAGTGTGTGTGTGTGTGTGCGCGTGTGTGTAATGTTAGTTTAAATGCTTTCAGGGAATGCTGACTGTAAAACGTTTTGTCCGGGGAGTTTTTTTGAAAAACGGTTAGAGAGAGAGAGAGAGAGAGAGCGCTTTTTCAGAAATTGTATTTTGGTAGATTTTTTTGTTTTGTTTTTTTCTTTTTTTTTTTATAAATATTTAATTTAATATCTGTTTTATTTTGTGATATGCGGTTTTAAACTTTCTTTTCATTAAGTGTATATGTGTATATTGTTTAAATGCTTTTAATGGTGAATAAGACGTTTTCTTTTTGCTTTTAATAACTTCTTTTAAACTTTCTTTTTCATTAAGTGGGTGTGTGTGTGTGTGTGTGTGTGTGTGTGTGTGTGTGTGTGTGTGTGTGTGTGTGTGCGTGTGTGTGCGTGTGTGTGTGTGCGTGTGTGTGTGCGTGTGCGTGTGTGTGTGAGTGTGTGTGCGTGTGTGTAATGTTAGTTTAAATGCTTTCAGGGAATGCTGACTGTAAAACGTTTTGTCTGGGAAGTTTTTTTTTGAAAAACGGTGAGAGAGAGAGAGAGAGAGAGAGAGAGAGAGAGAGAGAGAGAGAGAGAGAGAGAGCGCTTTTTCAGAAATTGTACTTTGGTAGATTTTTTGGTTTTTTTTTCTTTTTTTTTTATAAATATTTAATTTAATATCTGTTTTATTTTGTGATATGCGGTTTTAAACATTCTTTTCATTAAGTGTATATATGTATATTGTTTAAATGCTTTTAAATGGTGAATAAGACGTTTTCTTTTTGCTTTTAATAACTTCTTTTAAACTTTCTTTTTCATTAAGTGTGTGTGTGTGTGTGTGTGTGTGTGTGTGTGTGTGTGTGTATAAAATGAGATAATAGTGACAATATCTAAAAATATAAATTATAAAAAAGGGGTTATTACATCAGGATATGCAATGTGTTTTATTTTATGTTGTCATTAATATTATTATTATTTTATTTATTTAAAATCATATATTTTCATTGTTATAGATATCCAGGAATTTATTGAAGAACATTTAATTTCACACCAGGAGGAAGTAATTGAGCATCCTCCTATGCTCATTCCCCTCTCACCTACAATCATTCCATTGTCCCCGACATTTTTTTTGGATAGTCAGAATGGTGAGTTTTTCATTTTGCTAACCAAAATATCGCGAGGGTTTTTTTTTTTTTTTTTTTTTTTTTTTTTTTTTTTTCTGGTCTAACTATAAGTACCTCCTTTTAAATTGCAGATACAATCCCAGGGCACAGCATTTCCCTTGAGCTACCGTGCGATCTAATCGTGCCTGAGGACTTTTTAAATAATTTCTCAGTGATAACAGAAAAGCCGGAAAGTGAGTAAAATAGTAGACATATTTGTCTGTTTGTTTTATTAATAACAAATACATAAAGGTACTTATGATATATATAGTGCGTGAATGATATTACATGCTAGACATTGTTTTTTAGCTTATTATGATTTCCTTTTAAAAACATACCTGATTCATTCTGTTTTTAGAAGCTGAATATATTGAAGATTCTGAGCTTTTGGAACAGTACTTCAAGACATCCTTCAGTGATCTAGCGTCAGACTCCGAATTGTCTAAAAGTATGAACCGTATTGTTTTTATAGATTAATAAAAAATGTTTGATCGTTTTTTCATAATATTAATTATTTTTAGGTTAAAACATTCATATTCAACCGTTTATATTATTTTAGAAGTTCCTGAAAATTCCGAAAGGAACGACGTGGCCGGTACTTCGGAGGAGGGCCAGGTTATACATGCGTATACCCCCTTGGAGCATCCCAATAGACCTCAAAAATCTGCAAAAAGACCTCTCAAAAGTAAGTGTATTTAAAATGAAGTTTTTTTTTTTGTTAAATATTTCAATCATCTGTTAAGGTATTTTTGGTCTGATTGTATATTTTGGCATATTTTCATTTAGAACGGCCCACTAGACGTACACTTCTTGTGGAAAGCGAATCTTCCGAGGACGACACATCCTTCAGCAGAGACCCAAAGTCTAAAAGGCCGCGTAAAATTTCCGAAAGGTTTCATGCTTCACTACAAGCAAGAGGCACCCCCACAGTCTCCAAAGTATCACAAAGGCTAAAACCTACGATCCCCTCAACTTCAACTACTGCTAGGTATCACAGCGCTGAGCTATTGAAACATGTACATATGACTATAGAGCAGATCATTTACAGACATCCTGCTATAAGGGCCCTAGTTTCTGACCCAGAAGTGGCTCAGAATATACAAACATTAATTACCCTATTGAAAACGCTGGGTTTTTTAAAACAATAACAGTGTATTTGTAGAGCTACAATGGAACCACATCGCAAAAAAACATGTAAAAGGAAACACATTGAAATTACTGTTGATGATTCTGACAATGATGATACGGCTGTGAATGGTGTTCTAAAAAATAAAAAGGTTTCAATTGATCCGAGTCATAATGTGTCAAATTCTGTGGTAAATTCTATATTCGTACCTAAAAATACCTTAAATTCTGATCCTTCAACAAGTTCACATACACATAGTATGTCTACAGCCCCCAATGTCTGTCTGCCCCCCGTTCACCCCCAAAATTTAAATGGTTTCGAGAATTTTGACTATCTAGACAAACTATTAAATGATATAAATTATAATGCGTATAGTTTACCGTCAATCAGGGCTCTGATTGATGAAATTTCTCCAGATAGGCCCCCGATAAATGACAACTCCACTAATATAGACAGCAATAACTCCCAGTGCCGTGTGTTTGTTAATGATGCTAAATTGACTCAGATCAATTTTGACTCTTTGGATAAGCTTCTGCATGAAATGTATAGAGAGAATCATGATACTCTAGAGAGTGTAGTTGATGTGGAAAAACAAATAGGGGGAGGTTTGAACGACGGGGCTTACCGTGATGATTCTTTTAGCATAAAAGTCCTGGGGGGTGGTGTATTACATGATGATCAAGTGGCAGGTCCTTCAGGTTTACAGGCCCCCCATAGAGATAGTGCCGGTGATAGAATTGGTGGGGAAGGTGTACAGCGTAGACATAGACCTATGTTTAACAATTTCGAATTGAAGCAACCTCTTAACTTTACACATCTGTATGACTTGGATTCCTACGCTGAAGTTTTTACGGTGTTACATGAAACGTTAGAGAATATGTTGAGTGAGGTTTCTAGAACGCTAAGACCCTCAGACGTTGTCCAGCTTGAATTACGAGCGGGATCCTTAGATATACCAGTGTATGTAAAAATGAGTGGAGCCAATTTAAGTCTAGATGATTTTCTCAGTCAGATTGAAGCTCTCCTTCAAAGTCATAGTGAAATTTTGGCTGATGACTCTTTAATGTTGATTGTGCAGGTTATTAGGTGCCCAGAAGGAGGTGGTGTAAGGAGATGTTTGCAGACCTTAATGAAAAGTGAGCTTATTAGAAAAAAAGCCAAGCATCTGATTATATGTTACAACAGAGACAATCAATTATGCTTTGCCTACAGCGTACTGAGCTTGATATTTCCAGAATTCAGAGGGGCTTATGAAATGTGTATGGCTGAGGCTTTAAAACTTCAACAGAGTGTGGGATTAAGTGAACATCAAATGGTGTCGTTTGTAGACATAGATAAATTTGAACAGGCCTTAGATGTTAAAATTGTGGTCTGGTACAGATGTCCTCAAAAGGATGTGTTCCTGAATCACCAAACAGATACTCGAGCAAAAAACAAAACTGTATTTCTGTTTCTTCATGAGAATCATTTCTATGGTATTGTTAACTTGAAAGGTTTTCTGGGTGCAGCCTATCTGTGTAATTACTGTTACACCGCCTACAGTAATCGATCTGGACATCGCTGTGAAGGACACTGTAATGTGTGTTTTTCCCCAGCCTGTAACAGCGAGTCCTCTGTAAAGGTAAAATGTAACGACTGCAATCGTTATTGTCGATCACAGCTCTGTTATGATGAGCATAAGATTCTCAGAGATAAAGCCAACAGTGAAAAACAGGTTTCTATGTGTGACCTTTTAAAACTTTGTACAAGGTGTTATTCTCTCTATAAATGTGACCCTACAAAGCCACAGACTCACAAATGTCTTACTCCTTACTGTAAGCTATGTAAAGCCGTGTTGTTACCTCACAGTGATCATAAATGCTTCATTCAAATGCTTAAACCTAAGGAACCCACAGACAAATATGTGTTTTATGATTTTGAATGTCGTCAGGAAGCTGGCGTACACATTCCTAATTATTTGTACTGCATGCACATGGGTGGTGAATCATGGTATTGGGAGGGCGAGGAATGTGTGAAAAAGTTTTTTGAGCGGTATCGTAGACCTTGTTATGCAGGATATACTTTCTTGGCACACAATGCAAAGTCTTATGACAGTTATTTACTGATGAATTATTTAGTATCCAACGGAATTAACCCAAATATCATAGCTCAGGGTAGCAAGTTGATGTGTTTTACAGACGAAGCTTTTAAAATGCGTTACATTGATTCCTTTAACTTTTTGCCCATGAAGTTAAGTGCCCTGCCTGCTGCTATGGGATTTGAAGCCAAAAAAGGATATTTTCCTCATTTTTTCAATACTGTTGAAAACCAGAATTATGTGGGGCCATTTCCTGAACCCATTTACTATGGTGTTCAGCAAATGATGTCTAAAGATCGTGATGACTTTTACAAATGGTATGATTCGATTAAGATGGGTGTTTTTAATTTCAGAGACGAAATGGCATTCTACTGCAAAAATGATGTTGAAATTTTGAAAGAGGCCTGTATCAAATTCCGGACTGAGGTTTATGCAATAGGGCAGATAGACCCCTTCCAATGTACCACCATTGCTTCACTGTGCATGGCTATGTATAGAAGTAAATTCATGCCTAAAGACACAATAGCGATCATTCCTCCCGACAATTACAGTGAGCAGCAAAAAAGCTTTTCAAATGCCTCGATACAATGGTTAATGTATGTAGCAGAAACTGAAAATGTTTTCATTCAACACGCTTTAAACTACGGAGAGCTTAAAATAGGACCCTTTTTCTTGGACGGTTATGCTGTGATTAATGGTAAGCGTACGGCTTTTGAATTTGCAGGGTGTTTTTTTCATGGTTGTCCCTTGTGCTATGATTCGGCCGATGTAAACCCCTTAAGCAAAGTATCGTGTGGTACGATGCATCATCACTTTGATGAAAAGATTGAAACATTGCAAAAGGTTTACGGGGTGGAAGTCAGAGTTATTTGGGAACATGAATGGAACACCCTGAAAAAACAACCTAAAGTTCACGAATTTCTGATTCGTTCTGATTTTCCAGAACGCATAAATCCACGCGAGGCTCTGTTTGGGGGACGTACAAATGCCATTACATTACATTATGTGGCCCAAGAAAATGAAAGGGTGGAATACTTTGATTTCACTAGTTTGTATCCGTTTGTTAACAAAACAAAAGTGTATCCCGTAGACCATCCTACTGTAATTTACCATAATTTTCAAGACTTGAGCCAGTACTTTGGATTGTTCAAATTAACTGTTCTGCCTCCTAGGGGTCTTTATTTCCCTGTACTGCCTGCCCGCATCTGTGGTAAATTAATGTTTACCCTCTGCCGTTCATGCGCAGAAACACTAAACCAGACGGGGGTATGTAATCATACCTCTGGAGAAAGAGCCTTGACCGGGACATGGTGTAGTGTAGAGGTAGTTAAAGCTCTTGAGAAAGGTTACAAAGTGTCTAAAATACATGAAGTGTGGCATTTTCCTCAGAAATCTGACACTCTCTTTACAGGTTACATTAATAGTCATCTCAAGGGGAAACAGGAAAGTTCAGGATACCCTGCTCATTGTACCGATGAGGAGCGTAAAGAGCGTTATATTGCGGAATATTTTCAGAAAGAGGGGGTTCAATTAGATCCTCAAAACATTAATGTTAACCCTGCTAAAAGACAAATCTCCAAACTATGCCTCAATAGTTTGTGGGGAAAACTAGCACAGAGAACTAACCAGCTCTCTACAAGCTTGGTAAAGGATCCTGACCAGTTTTTCCATTATCTCTTTTCAAAAAGATATCAGGTTTCGCATTTTTGTTTTGTAAGTGATACTGTGGCTCAGGTTCAGTGGCGTTACGCTTCTGATACCTATACTCCCACAGGTAATGTAAACGTATTCATAGCGGCATTTACTACCGCTTACGCCCGGCTAGAGCTCTATAACCTCTTGGATCGTTTGCAGGGTCGATGTCTGTATCATGATACAGACTCTGTAATCTTTGTCAGCAGGCCCCAGGCTTGGCGTCCCAAACTAGGTGATTATCTTGGTGATTTAACTAGCGAGTTGAAGCCGGGGGAACACATTACAGAGTTTGTGTCAGGGGGCCCTAAAACATATGGGTACGTCACAAACAACGGAAAAACATGTCTCAAAGTAAAGGGGATTACCCTAAACTATGAGAATTCCAAATTAATTAACATCGCTTCATTAAAAGACCTTGTACAAAACTTTGTGAATCATGATAGAAACACCCCTGCAGAACATATCATGATTCGAGGCTCCCAGATTTGCCGCAATAAAAAAGAATTTCAATTGGAAAACAAACCACTCCAGAAAACCTTTCAAATAGTCTACAATAAGCGAGTCTTGCGTTCTGATTTCACATCGATTCCTTATGGGTACTGAAGAAGGTTTTGATATTAGACTATCTGTGCCTTTTGCAGCTATAATATCGGGACCCTCCAATTCAGGGAAAAGTTATTTTGTGAAGCAGCTTTTAGAAAACTCTCAACAGATCTTTTCCAAACCCCCTGAGAATATCATTTGGAGTTATAGTTGCTGGCAGGGAATATACAATGAATTGTCACTTAAATTTAAAAATATCAAATTTATTGAAGGCATACCAGATTCATTAACCGATGATAATTTAATGCCTCCTAACAAAATCAATTTACTCATTATAGATGACTTGATGGAAGCAGCTAGCGAAAATGATGAAATACAGAAAGCTTTTACAAAATACGTTCATCATAGGAATTTATGCGTACTGTATTTGGTTCAAAATTTTTTTTTTCAAGGAAAAATGAGCCGCACAATAAACTTGAATGCCAATTACATTATTCTGTTTAAAAACCCTCGAGATAAACTTCAAATCAACACACTAGCCCGTCAGATGTACCCCGGGAACTCCAAGTTTTTCTTAGAAGCGTTTGAAGATGCGACAAAAAAACCCTATGGTTATCTTTTAATAGACTTAAAGGCCCAAACCCCTGAAGCATTTCGTCTAAGAACTGGTTTATTTACTCCTGATTGGCCTGTTGCGTACATCCTGAGAAATACCAAATCAAAACACCTATAAACGGCCGGTTATTGCTCTAAAACTTTTATTTATCTAGGCTATGCAACAGCTCAGCATGTCGGCTAGAATAAAACGTAACCTCCATCTCTTAAAGAGCATAGTTCATAGCTCTGCTCATCAGAGAAGAGCAATTTTACGAAACGCCTCAGACGATTTTATCAAATCGATTGGGGAAATTGCCTTAAATGCCTTAAAGGGTCACATCCCCTTAACTTCGAGTCAGTTAAACACTCTCAAAAAGCAGCGACGTGTTATAAAGAGCCTATGCAATAAGAAGCATTCAATTAAAAAGAAGAAAAAAACTGTGAATCAGAGTGGTGGTTTTATCGGAGCTTTAATAAGGATTGCATTGCCTTTTTTATCAGGACTCTTATCGCATCAAAGTTAATTTGTAATAATGACTCACTCCCAGAAAATGTTTCTGATACCCCAGCATCAACTTGATAGACTTCGACAGCCTGAGCCCCAAAACCCCGAGCCTATTAAAAAAGCAGTTGAAAGCCGACTTGACTCTGAAATGAAAAGCATTCTACTTAGAAGCGACATCAGTGACCATGAGAAAGTTAAGCTATACACCAACTCCTTACAGAGATATCTAACCCTGCTTAAACAGAGTGAAAAAGAGTTTAATACCCTTACATTAATTACACCCCCCTCTGAGGAAACGGACCAACCGGCAGCAGAACCTGAATCTAAGATAGTGACTGCTGTTATGAGTAGTGTGCCCTCCAGATCTAAGAAAAATGCTAATTTTATTTTAAACGCTATGTCTCAGAATGCTTTGGTTACCTCATGGAATGATCAAGGGGAATTCATTCTTAGGGGCAAGAACATTAGAGGGTCGCATATGGTTGATTTAATCAGGGCTGCAACGGGGCATACCCATATCCCTGAACATAGGTTGCCTGTAGGATGGTCCGAATTCATCAAAGGTTTGTCTGTAATAAATGTCCCCTATTCTACAGTACCTAATTCTCAAACACGACAACTCATAGAAGCTTATAAAAAACGACCCTTAGAGACTCCCATGCAAAAGAAGCAGAAAAAAAGACAGCAGTTATGGGAAAGTTATTAAGATGTTACTGTTTTTATTGAGTTTACATATTTGTACATTTTGTTGTATATTCATGCATATGTTGTGTAAACATTGTCTGATACATTTTGTTGTATATTCATGCATATGTTATATAAACAATGTCTGATATATTTACAGCAATAAAAATATTTATTCACCATTTACATTGTCATAAGTTTTTTTTTTGTTTTTTTTTTTGAAGATTAACATTCATAACATTTTTTAAAATCATGATGAGTCTTGACACACTGCACGCATGAAAATATATTTATACAATTCTGTTTTTTAGGGTTAGACATACAATGTATAAATTGGGACACCATCAGATCATTTTTGTTTAAATCAGAGCTGTAGAGAGCCATAACCTCAGGGTAAGTAAGTCCTTTGGATCGATGATGTACAAAGAAAACACAGTGATGGCCGCATGTCGTGGTCATAAGACCTTGTAGAGGATGATTATTGTACACTGTTTGTTTGACGTTGTTGTCTAAAAAGTTTGAGATAGTCTTAGGAAAATAAATAAAATCTGGGGGGTTACCGTAAGAATCAAAAAACTCTCCCTGTCCCTCTTCTTTTAGATAAATCCCTAGCCAGTGTTCTCCCGGATAATTCTGGGGGTCCGTGTTGACAATGAGTATTGCAGGCAATTTTTTTATTTTTCCTTTAGGTAGTTGATCACTAGCTAGAACTCCGTAAAAATACTTTGCAGTCAATGGGTTGCTGGTTAGCAGAGCTGTAAGCTGAGTGGTATTCATTTTAAAAGGATCAATGTTGTATCAAACTTTTCAGTAATCAAAGAGAACAGCTCTTTGGTGGGAAACCTCAATCACGTTCTCAAAAACAGCATATACAATCATATTCACCGTCTCTGGCAGAGCATTGGCAAAACGCATTTCAAGGCGCATATTACCATTTTTCACTAAGGAAAAATGATCTCCACATTCTTGATCAGGGGTCAAATCAAATGCATAGAGCGTATAGCCTCTAATAAAGTCTGACCTATCAATTATCAGCGGTTTGTCTTTGAGATGTCTACCTGTGGCCTGTATTAGACTGTAATATTCCCTGACTGGGTTGTGTCTTGCTGTATAGTGGGGTTGTAAAGGTTTTGAGGGGACTTGTTCACCATCGACGTACATAGCTATAAAGTTCCCAGCAAAGTGTTTAAAGTTAAATGGGTTTTTAGCGTAGGAACCACTAAATGCATCATTATCTGTTAAACCAATAACCACAAACTTTGGTAACTGCCCCAGAAACAAATTCTCCTGATTACAGACCCTACTCCCTCTAGGAATGCTAAAAACTTTCATAGACACTCTATCAATAGGATATCGGGCATTAGAGGTCATCAAGGCCTGAGCTTGGGCAATTCTGACCTCAGGGGACACTTTTACTTTTTTAATATAGAGAGATGCTTCTAAAATTTTAAGTTTGAACTCTTCTGCAGCATCAGACATTAAACAGAAAGTGTCATTGGCCCTCACCATTTTAATTTTCAGGTCAATCCCATTCAGCATGAGTTTCTCTTGAAAAAATATATCCGCATGCAGAGGTCCTAAAAGTTCAACAGTATGACTCATTCTGGTAAACGCATGCCGTTTAACTAAACCTTCATTAGCCCCTGCAGGATCAGTCTCATCCATATGTCCTGGGGTATCTTTGTAAAACAAGCCGGCAGTGAACTGTGATTCTAGAGTGTCCTTACTAAAGTTTAGCATTGCTTCTATAATGCTTCTGTAAGGATAAGTATTACTGCTTTGACTGATTAAGCGATTTCCTAAAGTTACATCCACTTGTGAAAACATGGTAGCTACAGGGTAATTGATAATACCGACTATACTACCTCCAACTAAATCTGAGCCATCAGCCCTAGTAATTTTGCATGAAAGTCTTAAAAGAGTATTATTCAAATCAAGATAATCTTCCCCATTTCCCGCTATGTAAAATTCGAGGGGGCCCGTGTCAGACAAGGCAGACAGGGGGGGAATTTCCACATAAAGGTTTTTTTCAATACTTGTCTGGGTATAAGGTATAGTAAACAGATCCAATTCTGATTTCACACATTCTTGAGACATATGATGTACCAGCGTCATGATTTAAAAGATGTTTCTCTTTTTCGCTGTTCTGGGAGTCTTTGGTTTCTTACTCCTTCTCCGTTTACCGGTACTAAATGACCTCAATGTAGCTGGTTTAGCCTTTTTGTGTGGATGATAGTGAGATCCTGGGGGTTTGCTACGTTTTCTCTTGTATCCTCGGGACATCACCATCAAGCCCTCACCTGACTGGCTCTTGTTATGGCTATGAGGGTTATGACTTGTTAGGACATTTGACACCACGTCACTAACAATATTTTTAGCTGCTGATTTAAAATGAGGTTTAACTATTTCAAAACCCCTTCTAAGTAACGGTAAAGCTTTTCTGAAAAGACTTCTAAAAATACCCCCTATACCCGCCCCATACATTACTGGAGCTCCAGAAAATCCTGGCAATCCATTACCAGCCTGATTTTTGTAATAATTAATATAAGGATTGACATATCCATTAGGGCCCATTTTCAATTATGTGTAAAAAAGAGGCTTTACAGGTCGGAAATGCAACTTCACTACAACCTTCCCAAAACGGAATGGCACTAACTTGTTTTGGTCCGTCTTAATTTGTATAGTTAACGTGTCAAAGGTGGTCTTGCTGAGTGGCACATAATGAGGTCTGTCGTAAGTTACCGTGATTATATCGTTGTTTTTGCCTTTAATAGGAACACATCTTAGAAGAGGCACGTAACTATCTCCAACGGCTTGATGTGTAATGATATCAGTATAGACATACAGGGTATAAAAGCCCACTCTGATGTCAGCTGGGTAGTTGGTCCTCAAATAAGCAGAATACACTTTAGCCTCAATAGGACCTAATAGGCTAATAGTTTCACCCTTTATAGTCTCACGAAATCCCAACATTTGTCCGAGGTGTTCTTTGGTAAAAAGCATATACGGTTTAGTACTTTTTATATAAATTCGTCTTTCTATAGGTTTATAGAATAATTTCAAATCATTATTATTTTGTTCATCGGGAGCCTTGTCACCTTTCTGATCTAGTCCTTTTCCGAGCAGGACATCGTTCATGGTCGCTATTACATCCTGAAGGGTCTCATAATATCCTTCTGGTATAGTATATTCACGTTTTATTGCATTTTCTATATCATTGGTAATAAAAGTGCTGTCTTTAAGGCTAATATTATCCCAGGTATGGGGATATTGAATCTCTGCTAAGCAAACTTCCCATTTTCCCGGTAGATTCAATGTTTTAACCAATTTGATAGTAAAATTTGATATTGCATTTTTAGGGAAAACCTCCTGTGAAGCATTACTAGGCAGAGTTACATAAAAAGAGTCTTGAGACATCTTGAATAATGTTTTAAGTGTAATTAAATACACTCTGTACTTGTTAACTCTTTAGATCCACCACCTGCTGCTCTGCGACCCAACTGTTAAATTTTTCAGGCCAACCGGCCCATTTTATGAGATAAGACTTTTGACCATTTTCCTTTTTCTCGGCAACTATCTTCTCTATCCTAAACAGCCTATCAGTCTTAACATTTATTTTCTGTAATTCTGGTTCATAAAATGTGCCCATTATAGGCTCTCCATCATAATCACATAGTTTATACACCGGTGGAAATCTTGGTATACATTCTGTTATAGTAAAAATCTCTGATGTAAACGTCTGTTCATAGCCTTTTATAAAGGGAGCTCTTAACTTTGAAATTCTTACGCTGTCACCGACGGCAAACTTAAACTTTATATGTTTAGGGCTTTTCTTCTTAGAGTATAAAGTTTTAAACACTTTAAATGAATTATCTTCATTAACTTCTGAAGGTTTCATTTGAATACTACGGTGGAAGGAGTTGTTATATGCATGTACCATTTCTTGTAGTTTATCCATATACTTATGCGTGTTAAAAGCGGTGAAATATTTCCACATTCTTGTTTTAAGAGTCCTGTTGTATCTCTCAACAATAGATGCTTTTAGTTCATTCCCCGTGGTAAAGTGTAGAATATTATGTTTTTTTAGCATGTTCTGAAATGCTTTGTTTAGAAATTCGGCCCCTTTATCAGTTTGTAGTTTTTTAGGTTTCCTACCAGCGCCGATGATCCTCTTGAACGCCTCTGTCACCGCCTTAGATGACTTATTTTTCAAAGGTAAGACCCATGCATATTTGGATAAGATATCTATACATGTTAACATGTACTTGTAACCTCCATTTTCTTTTGACAAGCTAGACATATCCACTAAATCAGCTTGCCACTGTGTGTCGATATTAGATACAAATACCGTGTTTCTTTTAAAAGTTATTTTAGAGGGCTTATGCAACGTATATGAGTCTTGCTCTGATAAAAAGTCAGTTACGACCCTCTCAGAGACTTTAGGTCCATCAGACCTCAGAGCTCTTTGAAGAGTCTGTAAACCCCCTAAACCTCCAGGATTTGAGGGATCGTAGTATATTTTTTTCATACGCTGGTGTGTCATCTTTAACCAAAATAACACAACTGAGAACAATATGACTTTCAAAAAGTTTTTATTCAAAGGTTATCATAACACTTCAGAGACATGTGGGACGTTCAAAAGTTTTATTCACAGTTTATCAAGAAGATTAGGACATTTTAGAAGAGCTATAAAGTTTTTACACAAACATTCATGATTAGTCACTAAATAATCCACGACATTTTGCACAACTATTGATATATCTTCATCTCTTAAAAACCTGGCCATGTTATAAAAACATACATCAGTCACATAAGCATACAAAACAAGGATATGTGTACATTTGCAATCTTCTATTTCATCAAACATTACAGGTAATATATTCATTAAAAATGCATTTAAGGGTTTACAGTGTTTTATATGGGTAATTACCAACTCTGACCATTCTTTAGTATCAATATCTTTACGGATTAAATCAGTTACACTTTTTAAATTGCTAAACATTTTTACATTTACGGGGATCAGGTTTTGAAAGAGTCTCTTGCAAGCCACTTTCTCAGCTAATAACTCAAACAACAGCCCCTCCATGGTTTTCCTCAGTTTTGCTGGAGTCTGGACGTTCCCCATTTTCAAAGTCACAGGCCCCGTAATATGCTAATGGCGCGCGCGGGTTAGTAAAACTGCGATGGTAGAAAGCTTTGGTAATTTTGTTAACAATGTCTCGGGTCTTGTCATCCAGGGTTTCTTGTAGATGAATCAGTTTACGTCTAATGCTGTGTTCTGGTCTTAGCTCTGTTAAAATATCTTCCACCAGTTTCTGAAGTTTTGTTAAAGACGGATGAAAATTGAAACACGCTAGAGCTTTAGCTATCAGAAGCTTCAGCCACGGGACGTGTATTTTTTCTAGTATTTCTTCAAAATGTTGATCAAAATAATTGGGGGCCGCTTCAAAAAGGCAGCTGTGTCTCAGTTGGCTCGGGTGGTCAATTTCACAACCACGGCAATTTTTTACCATATCACGGTCAATGATCACTTCCAATAGAGAAGCCACGAGACCCATAGAGATCTTTAATACTTTTTCAAAAGAGATGCCTAGGCCCCCGTCAACGTCGTCAGACTCTGCAGGATTGAGGAGCGGGACATTTTCAAAGTCTTTTATAAGCTGTGTCATTTCTTCACTGGTCCAATCCATCTCAAGATCGCACGGTTCAAGAACGGCATTTTCAGAGAAGTATCTAAAGTTTGCAGAAGCCATGGTGTCAGACTCCTTCAATCAAAAGGACATGTGGGGAGCCCCTTTAGTATGCTCCCCAAGATTAGTTTTCGGCCTATGAGGGTGTTGACGCCTCAGGCACCGCGGGGGATCCTTTGAGATGACCTATCAGAGATCCTTGAATGGGTGGTCCTAGAGGCGCCGCCCCTGTGGGCGTTTTCAGAGTTACCCTATTACATCCACCCCTCTCTCTCTCATTGATGTTTGTTTTCAGTTCAGGCCACAGAGGAGATTGTACAGTACACAGACGATCCTTGGGAAGAATGCTTGAAGGCCCCATGCTTGGACTCTCTCTTGAAACTTTTTTACAAGCCGTGGTTTCTTTTGCATCTGTGGAGGGGCTAATGTGCATTTTTTTAAAAGCTTTTATAAGTTCAGACATTTCCCGATCCTCAAGATCCACTTTCTCTGAGCAGCCACTAACAAAGGTATGAGCCATCTGGTGTACCACTCTAATAAGTTGGCAAAATATTTTCCTCCTTTTTATAAGGTCTGAAATACATGCCCAGACATGCCCCTTTAAAAAAAACAAAAAAACAAAAACCCTTCATAGTCTCGATCATTTCAACCTTTTGCTCAAACACCTAACCACCTTGATTCTCTGAAACCCATGGTAAGCTTAATACTTATTTTTATTTATTAATATTTTAAGAAAAAACTGTTGTGGCCGAGTGGTTAAGGCAATGGACTTAATTGTCCGTGTGGGTTCGAATCCTCCCAACAGTAATTATTTTATTTTCATACTCTTTTACATTTATAAATATTTAATGTTTATAAGCACTTATTAAATACACAGGGCTGTTTTATATATATATATATATATATATATATATATATATATATATATCATTACCCATATTCCAAATGTCTATATAAAATCCCCGCCCCTCATTATATATTCATAAATTCATAAATCCATACCCCTCATTATATATTCATAAATTCATAAATCCATGCCCCTCATTATATATTCATAAATTCATACCTATAAGGTCAAAAAAAGGTCAAAAGGGTCATAAATTAGCCTTTTGACATAAGCTATAGTAATATTACTACTGACTAGATCTCAAAAAGTGACTAACGTTACAAATATTGGTGTAGCCGTTTTATAAAAGCAATAAGTCACAGCCAAGGCGTTATTTCAAGCCATTTATAATTATTCCCAAATAACACAAACTCTTCCATTGTTAAAAAAAAATATATAAAAAATCTCCCTTTGTGCTTCTCGGAAGGCATACGATGGAGGGCGCAATGCAGTTTTTCAGCCTGGGGAATATTACAAATTAGGAGACTGTGCTTTAAAATACACATGTAGGGCGGGCGTCTCTGTTACAAAGAATTGTCACACTTTGTATTTATCTCCATAATGCGTTGGGACTAAATACGCAGATACATTAAAACTATTTGGAGAATGCGGGCATCGATCCCGCTACTTCTCGCATGCTAAGCGAGCGCTCTACCATTAGAGCTAATTCCCCTTGAGCTATGCCAGCGATTCTCATAGGCTACAACGCAACTTGATATGAGCAATTCAGATTGTCGGCAATGTAGTCTGCCAATTGCAAATTCAAAAAATAAATAAATTAACTAAATAGCAAATATTTTGACGAGAGGTATGTTTTCAATTTCTTCAAAAAGTAGTCTCAGCTCGTTGATTCAGTCGCTTTAAAATCCACCTCTGTGTCCCGATGCAGCAGCGCTGTATGCTGTGGCTCGAGCTTGTTTGACGAGGCAGACAATGCAAAAATGCCAATACTTGTTATTGCATCACATGGCAGAATTAAGGTATGCTTTAACGGCTTGGCTGTCTCAAGTTAGTTTGTATTGTTCAACAGACAGTCAGTATCTTAAAAACAAATAAGCGAAATACTCCGTGTCTGTCTGTACAAGTTTGAAATTTAAATGCGCCGCCCCTGCATGCTCTGCGACGCTCAGCCAATAGGCAGGGACGGGACGTTGAAAATAATTGTGGGAAATTTTGGATCAGGTATAGAAGCAAAGGTATATTTCAAGGTCTTAAAACGACATTTCCCACAATTCCTTCAACAAGTAGTGACTTCAACAAGTAGTCTGTTTACAACAAAAATACAATCTGTGTTAGGAACGCTATTTTAGTCCGATTTAAAAAAGAAATTAAAATGGTATTGAGTGCTGACAAGAGTTTGGTATCAGCTGTTGATTTCATTGAAACAATCTTTATAGTAAAATGAACACATTTATTCCTCTGGTCGTGTATTGTCTCGCTGACTGCTATCCACCTGGAAGTCACCTAAAGGATAAGGCAATGGCCTCCTAAACTAGGGATTATGGTTTCGTCAGTTTTATTTAAAACAGTGTGTGTGTATTTGTTCTTGGTCTGTGATATATGTGGTCTGTGTTTATAGATCTTGGCACGTTGCACCAAGTAGTCGTGGCCAAGTGGTTAAGGTGATGGGCTTGAACTCTGTTGGCGTTGTGTCCCTTTTTATGTCTTCGTTGTTAATTCTTAAATGACTGTTCAGCTTAAAGGTATCAATTATTACTTGCTGTACATTAAATTCGTCCAAACTAGTATTTGCAAACACATTACAAAATTAAATGGTGTGGAATAGAAACAATGAAGGCTTTGACCTCGACGTGATTTGAACACGCAACCTTCTGATCTGGAGTCAGACGCGCTACCGTTGCGCCACGAATTCCTGCCTAGTGCATGCTTGTTATGCAATGCTAGAGTGCACAGCAAGCATGCCAAAGGCATGCTAAGTCCGATGCTGATACTTGGAAAACACTCAGTATCACCAGGGTCATGGGAAACAGACGACTCAATATTTGTTCGTAGTCAGCAGGGCTATGAAGTTGTCGGAAGTGTGTTTGATTCTCAGCTTAAAAGTAAAGAAAACATAAAACAAAGCGATTTGCTTTTATAATGTTTATTATTTGAAACGTGGGCATAAACACAGTTGTACTGGCTGGGAATCGTCTCGGGTCAATTACTTGGAAAGCAGCTATGCTGACCAATATATCACCAACGAGGGAAAGCTGGCAGTACTGAGTGATACAGATGACGGATTTTCTCAGCGCGTCTCCTCTGAATGCGCACTGGCACAAAGGGGCTTTGCTCATCTAATGACGTGACAGAATGCAATAATGTATTGGGTTAATTTACCAACAAAAGAAACATAAATAAAAGTGTATGTATTTTTTGTGAATAAACTATCTTGCTTCTACGATGGGACCGGAGACCTTACATCCGCAATCTAATGATCGGCCAAACCCAGAACTACCTTGTCTTGACCAGGGAGTCATATTGTAAAAACAAACTGAAGTGGTTCCACTGGGGATCGAACCCAGGACCTTCTGCGTGTAAAGCAGACGTGATAACCACTACACTATGGAACCTTGTCAGAAAGTGAGTTTTGTGTTTGAAACGCATTGGCAATTATTAACATTACTATGAACAAGTAATATTCTAGAAAGGAAACCGAATCAGACACCATCATGCCGGGAGTAGGGAAGTTGTTTTACCCACATATTTGTTAAGACTATACTTTCAGGGATCATTTCTATAGTTTGTTTCTAGTGAAATGCGTTTCTAGTGTCTGGTCTCGCTAACCATAACGAGGAGTTACAGTGTTTTCTTTTGAGCGCGAAGCGGGACTTGAATGCTATTTCACTGTAGCTGTTCTTGATCATTGATGAACATTCCGCTCTCTTTTGGGATCGAGCCCCAAGTTGGACGTCCTTTTTAAATACAAAATGTAGATGTTTCTTCGAGGCAACAGAGCAATATCTGATTCTGTTCACACTGTATACAGTATTGCAACAAAATTACTTTTTGGTCGTTGTCATATAGCAATTGCTATTGTAAAATGCGTGCATCGTTTATAGTTATAACGATATTGAAATAAATAGTCTTACTTTTGTGGGTTGGCTTCAAACCGTTTCTGTTTTAACACATGTCATTACATCATTCATGGAGCAACAGTTGGTATGTGCGTAATAAACCCGATCGGGCTTTGATATGACAACCCTAGGCTGTGCTGAAATAAATAATGCGGTTTTCTGCTGTAATGAACGCAGTTTGTCAGGATGGTCGAGTGGTCTAAGGCGCTAGACTTAAGGACTCTGTCTTTCCAAAGAATTCTGTGTTCTGGTCTCCAAGTGGAGGTGTCGGTTCAAATCCTCCTCTGACAGTTCAGTTTTATTTATTCTTAAAAGGAATAAATGTGTTCATTTTACTATAAAAGATTGTTTCAAGGAAATCAACAGCTGATACCAAACTCTTGTCAGAACGCAATACCATTTTAATTTCCATTTTAATTCAGACTAAAATAGCGTTCCTAACACAGATTGCATTTGGTTGTAAACAGACTACTCGTTGAAGTCAATGAAAAATATTTTGTCCAAACATGTATTTAACTTGTTTTAATATTAAAAATAATATATTAAATTGAATAACATCTCCGTCGGCCACTGGATCGAGGTCTCAGGCTGGGATGCGGACCTTTGAGAACAGTATAAACGATCTATTAGTGGAAGAAGCTTACATCAGAAATGCCCTCGTTTAACATGCTAGGATGATCGACCTCGGCATTCTCCAATTGCTGTTTACATGTTATAACACGTTATGAGTACGAATACAAAGTTGGACACTTTCCTTGTAAGTGGGGGTAAGCACAATTTATTTTCAGATGTAATGTCTTTATTTAAGCTCAATCTAGTCCTGCGTAATGCAAATCACATTACTATATTTTTTATATTAGTCAAGGCCTATGTAAAGTGTTCTTAAATTGTTTTAACATTAGCATTGATCAATTTGATGATCCGCTTTCTTTTCTCCCAATACGGTATGCAAAGTATGCAACTTTTCTGCCCACTTTGATCATAGGCAGTTTTATCCCCCCGTTTCGGCTGAAAACCGCATCTGGGTGAAAACTTAAGTGTTTCGAAACGCATTTGTAAAGGCATCGGATTCTATTGTGTTGCCGAGCTGTTGATCGTTTCTCATAATACACAGGTTTACTGGGGTGACAAAAAACGCAAGTCTTGTCAAGCCGAAATAGCTCAGTTGGGAGAGCGTTAGA
Source organism: Acipenser ruthenus (assembly GCF_902713425.1). Classification (NCBI taxonomy): domain Eukaryota; kingdom Metazoa; phylum Chordata; class Actinopteri; order Acipenseriformes; family Acipenseridae; genus Acipenser; species Acipenser ruthenus. The sequence continues at coordinate 10,062,383 of NC_081220.1, forward strand.
CTGAAGATCTAAAGGTCCCTGGTTCGATCCCGGGTTTCGGCAAATAGTAAGTCTATTTTTGTTTTGTATTATTTTGAACTGAAAAATAGAGCGGTTTTTTTTGTTCTGTTTAATTGGAAGAAATAAAAACGTATCAGAGTGCCATTTTCTAATGTGATTAAGAAATGCAAAAACATCGTCCCTGGGTGGGCTTGAACCACCAACCTTTCGGTTAACAGCCGAACGCGCTAACCAATTGCGCCACAGAGACAAATCGGCTCAACCGAACCTGAGACCACATCTAAGAAGAAAGCAACACGGCAGAAAAGTCTGTAATCACAATTAAATGTATGCAACCCAATGCAAGCAAACTTCAAGCCTTTTATATTTATTCCCATGTATGTAGTCTGCCATTTGCAAATTCAATAAATAAATAAATTAACTAAATAGCACATTTTTCGACGAGAGGTATGTTTTCAGTTTCTTCAAAAAGTAGTCTCAGCTCGTTGATTCAGTCGCTTTAAAATCCACCTCTGTTCCGATGCATCAGCGCTGTGTGCTGTGGCTTGAGCTTGTTTGACGAAGCAGGAAATGCAAAAATGCTAAAACCTGTTATTGCATCACATGACAGACTTAAGGTATACTTCAACGTCTTGGCTGTCTCAAGTTAGTTGGTATTGTTAATGTAACACCTCGTTGTTGCCCAGTCATTGTATCATATTAATGAAGTAGAGCTTGCCACTTCTCAGCACCGAGCTGACAATGAGTGTTGTTTTCGGGCACCTGCTGGCTGCTAGTGATGACCACTCCAATCTTCAATCAGGGGGTTGTTGAAGGAAGGGGACACATTTTGAGTGTGCATCTCATACTGGTTTAAATCAATAAGCAAATTTCAAATTGATCATTGATAATGTTGAAACTATTTAAGAACTCTTTCAATAGGACTTGACTAATATAACAAATATAGTAATGTGATTTGCACTACGCAGGACTTGATTGTGCTTAAATAAAGACATAACATCTGAAAATAACTTGTGCTTACCCCCACTTACAAGGAAAGGGTCAAACTTTGTATTCGTTCTCATAACGTGTTAGAAAATGTAAACAGCAGTTGGAGAATGCCGAAGTCGATCATCCTAGCATGTTTAACGAGAGCATTTCTCATGTAAGCTACTTCCAGTCATAGATCGTTTATACTGTTCTCAATGGTCCGTATCCCAGCCTGAGACCACGATCCAGTGGCCGACGGAGATGTTTTTCAAAGTAATATGTTATTTGGAATATTAAAACAATCAAGTTAATTACATGTTTGTACACACAGTATTTTCCAGTGACTTCAACAAGTAGTCTGTTTACAACAAAAATACCATCTGTGTTAGGAACGCTATTTTAGTCCGATTTAAAAAATAAATTAAAATGGTATTGAGTGCTGACAAGAGTTTGGTATCAGCTGTTGATTTCATTGAAACAATCTTTATAGTAAAATGAACACATTTATTCCTCTGGTCGTGTATTGTCTCGCTGACTGCTATCCACCTGGAAGTCACCTAAAGGATAAGGCACTGGCCTCCTAAACCAGGGATTATGGTTTCGTCAGTTTTATTTAAAACAGTGTGTGTGTATTTGTTCTTGGTCTGTGATATATGTGGTCTGTGTTTATAGATCTTGGCACGTTGCACCAAGTAGTCGTGGCCAAGTGGTTAAGGTGATGGGCTTGAACTCTGTTGGCGTTGTGTCCCTTTTTATGTCTTCGTTGTTAATTCTTAAATGCCTGTTCAGCTTAAAGGTATCAATTATTACTTGCTGTACATTAAATTCTTCCAAACTAGTATTTGCAAACACATTACAAAATTAAATGGTGTGGAATAGAAACAAAGAAGGCTTTGACCTCGACGTGATTTGAACACGCAACCTTCTGATCTGGAGTCAGACGCGCTACCGTTGCGCCACGAATTCCTGCCGTAGTGCATGCTTGTTATGCAATGCTAGAGTGCACAGCAAGCATGCCAAAGGCATGCTAAGTCCGATGCTGATACTTGGAAAACACTCGGTATCACCAGGGTCATGGGAAACAGCCGACTCAATATTTGTTCGTAGTCAGCAGGGCTATGAAGTTGTCGGAAGTGTGTTTGATTCTCAGCTTAAAAGTAAAGAAAACATAAAACAAAGCGATTTGCTTTTATAATGTTTATTATTTGAAACGTGGGCATAAACACAGTTGTACTGGCTGGGAATCGTCTCGGGTCAATTACTTGGAAAGCAGCTATGCTGACCAATATATCACCAACGAGGGAAAGCTGGCAGTACTGAGTGACACAGATGACGGATTTTCTCAGCGCGTCTCCTCTGAATGCGCACTGGCACAAAGGGGCTTTGATCATCTAATGACATGAAATACATGAAAGTCACCGCAAGCCTGCACCTCACCACATCCTTCACACTGTTAAACTGCCTCATTATGACCAGGCCTCTAATTATGCCTTTCCAATACTTTGAATGTGTTATTGTTCAGTTTAACATGAGAACAACTTGGTAGAACAATCATAATGTCCGCAGGACTTATTTTCCTCGGGTTCCCTTGGCTAATAACGCCAAGGTCGCGGGTTCGATCCCCGTACGGGCCACGGCTTTTCTTCTTTAAAGAAACCACAGCATTTGTAATGGTGCCAAAATGAACATTCTTTAACAAAATGAACTGAAGCAATATGAAGTACAACCAGTAATATTTCAGACTTTTTTTTAATAAACTTTATATATAATGCTAGCGAAATGCGTTTTTAAAGTGTTTGGACTCGCTATCCACGAGGAAGAGTGAGAGTGTTCGTTTTTTAGCGTGAAGGAGACAGCGAGTGTTTGTTTTTTTTTGGCCAACTGCTCCCTGTTATTGATGACCGCTCCAGTGTTCCTTAGGGGGCTGGAGGAAGCGGACACGTTCTGAGTGGGTATCTTACCAAAAGGTACGCAAGACGAACTACAGTTGCAAAGCACTGCTGCTTTTTCGATGATTGATTAAAACTATCAATCTGACTGAAAACACGGATCACATTAATTGTGATCGGTTTTATACCAATAGGCTTACATGACAGGTATTGTGTATAGGCAATGTCATATACATAGAAATGAACACGGACAGTGTTTTTTTAAGGGCTGACTCATTTTAATATTCGAGAGATCTAGGTGTACTAGACAAATATACTGGATTTTTTCCATGTCGTAATTGTGCCGCCTGTGATAATGCGTTTGAAACTAGAGATAATGTGAGATAATGTCTGTTACTGGCGGATAGTTTACAAATGTACTCAATTATGTTACAACTTTTGTGTCTACGAAACATATCTGTAACATTTATGTAATGCCTGTGTGTTTTTTTTCATGAAGTTAATTTGCTAACAGACTGTTCTGATTTGTTTCTAACCGTGAAGCGATCGCTCTGTTTGCCGTATATTTTCTGTCTGTAAGAGGAGTGTCCTTGTGATCCCATATAGAATGCGACGAAACAGGTCACCCTCCTTAATATAAACAGATAAAGAATAAGTTCACACCCCCCCAGGTGATTTACTGTAGCGTCAGACATTGGAGGTTCAGCAGTGTACTGCAGTGTTGTGCAAAGTCGTCAGTGTAAGTCAGGATGGCCGAGCGGTCTAAGGCGCTGCGTTCAGGTCGCAGTCTCTCTGGAGGCGTGGGTTCGAATCCCACTTCTGACAAATCTGTTTGTTTATTTATTTCTTAAAACGTCCACCGAATGCTTGGTAATTTGATTTGTTTTTCTTGTTAGTATTCAAATCACAAGGTCGTTAAATGAGAGAAAGTCACCGCAAGCCTGCACCTCACCACATCCTTCACACTGTTAAACTGCCTCATTATGACGAGGCCTCTAATTATGCCTTTCCAATACTTTGAATGTGTTATTGTTCAGTTTAACATGAGAACATCTTGGTAGAACAATCATAATGTCCGCAGGACTTATTTTCCTCGGGTTCTAGTATCAAGTTTTGAGTGTGTGGCCGGTTAGCTCAGTTGGTTAGAGCGTGGTGCTAATAACGCCAAGGTCGCGGGTTCGATCCCCGTACGGGCCACGGCTTTTCTTCTTTAAAGAAACCACAGCATTTGTAATGGTGCCAAAATGAACATTCTTTAACAAAATGAACCGAAGCGATATGAAGTACAACCAGTAATATTTCAGACTTCCTGAGCTTTAAACATGTATTAACAATGAGCACATACAATCAATTAAAAACAAAGCTTACGTAGTCGGCAGGATTCGAACCTGCGCGGGGAAACCCCAATGGATTTCTAGTCCATCGCCTTAACCACTCGGCCACGACTACATGCTCGCACAAATATTTGTGAAATATCCAAAAGAAGTAAACGAAACCCGTAGTAATGCTGTAGATGGCAGTATAGGCTAACTAATGAACCGAAGTCAAATGTCTTTGTTGAAACTGTCAGATTTGTACAATGCAAGCACACGTGGGAAATGTAAATAAAATATAATTTTTGTTAACGTTCATAATAATGAATACATCTTTATTTCAAAATACGTAGCTATTTAACTGATCTTTTCAAGAAACACCCCCATCCACAAAAACAAAGTAGTTATTTAATTGAACTGAAAAATTGACTTGCTTCATGGCTGTTGCCACAGCACTCGAGCACGTTCTGGCTAGCGTGAGCGGACTTAGCAGATAACAAGATCTACAAAGTATTTCATGCTAATAAAACATACCATAATTATGTTCGTTTTTATTATACACATGGCAACTTACAGAGACTAGGGTGTGTGAACTATGCATCAGCTGTAGAGTCACTTACATTTACATCTCACCCGAAAAACGGAGCACAAGGAGGTTAAGTGACTTGCTCAGGGTCACACAATGAGTCAGTGGCTGAGGTGGGATTTGTACCGGGGGACCTCCTGGTTAAAAGCCCTTTATCTTTAACCACTGGACCACACAGCGTCCTATAACAAAATCACACCCCAGATGGGACTCGAAACCACAATCCATGGCTTAGAAAGCCAGTGCCTTATCCATTAGGCCACAAGGGCTGACGCGAAAAGCACATTTGGTAGTAATAAAGAAAGTGGGAACAATAGTATCGTGGTTTAATACATCATATCCAAGCCATCGTTGCTGTTCAAACACAGCAGAGTGTTACACTGGGAAAGGGCCGTACTTGTCAGTACGTATTTGACACTCATGTGGGAAGATTTAAGATTGTGAAGAAGTTTAAGTATGCTGCGTATTTGCGCATTGGGAACCTTACATAATTAGGTTTTTGATTAATGCCACTTTCTTACGGACAGTAATCAAGGTGACGATACAAGACAAGAGCCAATAAAGCAGTTATTTTCCTGTCCTTTCATTACCATATTCTAGTGTGCTTGTTCAGAATATGCGTGAATCGTGAAAACGTCTTGCGAATATGTGAACAAAGCCAGCATTCACTTTATTGATCACCATGTGGATTAACCGCTATTGGAACACAGATGATTGTGTTAAAGATGTTAATAGACTTTTAATGTACACATTTTAGAGCTAAACGTTTGTTGAGACAGTTCAAGCGCTGTAGCAGTGTTTAACTATTTCCTGGATGTTTGCCTTTTGGTCTTACTCTGGAAAAAGTAATAATAATAATAAAAAGTAGGCAAAACCATTTTTTGAGAAACCGCATTTGGGAGAAAAACTAACAGTTTGGAAACACATTTGCAAAGGCATTGGATTCTATTGTGGTGTTTCCGAACTGTTGAACGTTTCTCATTACATGCAGGTTTACTGGCTTGACAAAAAGGCGAGTGACGAAAAGAATGCGGCCTGGATAGCAAAATCGCGTCAAGCTGAAATAGCTCAGTTGGGAGAGCGTTAGACTGTAACGGTCCCTGCTTGGATGCCGGGTTTTTGCAAACAGCACGACTAGGGCTATTTTTTCTTAATTAATTTTTTGAATTAAAAAAACAGCACATTTTTTCTTCAGTGTAATTGGAGGAAATAAAAACGTATTATAGTGCCATTTTCTAATGCGATAAAGAAATGCAAAAAGCATCATCTCTGCGTGGGCTAGAAACACCAAAATTTCGATTAACAGCCCAACGTGCTAACCGATTATGGTGTTTTATTACATAACACCTTGGGAGTCTCAACAGAACAGTGTGTATGCATAGAGCTAAATTGGAAACCAAATATATACGATTCAAATGGGAATCGTATTCAGATTTTAATCACAAATTTGATAGACTTCACAGTGCAAAGGAGGAAGGCAGACAATGCAAATGAGGCAACTGGCTCCTACTTTTTAAATCATACGAGAAACTTGAACCCAATTTAGCTTTTAACCGCCTGCAGTTTGGAATGAGTTTGAAATGTTGTTGTAACACCTCACTGGGCAACAGCAATTGCATTATATGAAAGCTCCTGTCTATTTGTCAGCGGCACAGCTACCGGTGCCACTCAGAGTTGGAGGGAGACGGTCGGCCACTTGCCCATAAAACAATACTTTCCGGGATCATTTCTATAGTGATTTGCCAGCGAAATGCGTTTATAAAGTGTTTGGACTCGCTATCCACGAGGAAGAGTGAGAGTGTTCGTTTTTGAGCGTGAAGGAGACAGCGAGTGTTTTTTTTTTTTTTGGCCAACTGCTCCCTGTTATTGATGACCGCTCCAGTGTTCCTTAGGGGGCTGGAGGAAGCAGACACGTTCTGAGTGGGTATCTTGCCTAAAGGTACACAAGACGAACTACAGTTGCAAAGCACTGCTGCTTTTTCGATGATTGATTAAAACTATCAATCTGACTGAAAACACGGATCACATTAATTGTGATCGGTTTGATACCAATAGGCTTACATGACAGGTATTGTGTATAGACAATGTCATATACATAGAAATGAACACGGACAGTGTTTTTTTAAGGGCTGACTCATTTTAATGTTCGAGAGATCTAGGTGTACTGGACAAATATACTGGATTTTTTTCCATGTCGTAATTGTGCCGCCTGTGATAATGCGTTTGAAACTAGAGATAATGTGAGATAATGTCTGTTACTGGCGGATAGTTTACAAATGTACTCAATTATGTTACAACTTTTGTGTCTACGAAACATATCTGTAACATTTATGTAATGCCTGTGTGTTTTTTTTTTCATGAAGTTAATTTGCTAACAGACTGTTCTGATTTGTTTCTAACCGTGAAGCGATCGCTCTGTTTGCCGTATATTTTCTGTCTGTAAGAGGAGTGTCCTTGTGATCCCATATAGAATGCGACGAAACAGGTCGCCCTCCTTAATATAAACAGATAAAGAATAAGTTCACACCCCCCCCCCCAGGTGATTTACTGTAGCGTCAGACATTGGAGATTCAGCAGTGTACTGCAGTGTTGTGCAAAGTCGTCAGTGTAAGTCAGGATGGCCGAGCGGTCTAAGGCGCTGCGTTCAGGTCGCAGTCTCTCTGGAGGCGTGGGTTCGAATCCCACTTCTGACAAATCTGTTTGTTTATTTATTTCTTAAAACGTCCACCGAATGCTTGGTAATTTGATTTGTTTTTCTTGTTAGTATTCAAATCACAAGGTCGTTAAATGAGAGAAAGTCACCGCAAGCCTGCACCTCACCACATCCTTCACAATGTTAAACTGCCTCATTATGACGAGGCCTCTAATTATGCCTTTCCAATACTTTGAATGTGTTTTTGTTCAGTTTAACATGAGAACATCTTGGTAGAACAATCATAATGTCCGCAGGACTTATTTTCCTCGGGTTCTAGTATCAAGTTTTGAGTGTGTGGCCGGTTAGCTCAGTTGGTTAGAGCGTGGTGCTAATAACGCCAAGGTCGCGGGTTCGATCCCCGTACGGGCCACGGCTTTTCTTCTTTAAAGAAACCACAGCATTTGTAATGGTGCCAAAATGAACATTCTTTAACAAAATGAACCGAAGCGATATGAAGTACAACCAGTAATATTTCAGACTTCCTGAGCTTTAAACATGTATTAACAATGAGCACATACAATCAATTAAAAACAAAGCTTACGTAGTCGGCAGGATTCGAACCTGCGCGGGGAAACCCCAATGGATTTCTAGTCCATCGCCTTAACCACTCGGCCACGACTACATGCTCGCACGATTATTTGTGAAAATATCCAAAAGAAGTAAACGAAACCCGTAGTAATGCTGTAGATGGCAGTATAGGCTAACTAATGAACCGAAGTCAAATGTCTTTGTTGAAACTGTCAGATTTGTACAATGCAAGCACACGTGGGAAATGTAAATAAAATATTATTTTTGTTAACGTTCATAATAATGAATACATCTTTATTTCAAAATACGTAGCTATTTAACTGATCTTTTCAAGAAACACCCCCATCCACAAAAACAAAGTAGTTATTTAATTGAACTGAAAAATTGACTTGCTTCATGGCTGTTGCCAGAGCACTCGAGCACGTTCTGGCTAGCGTGAGCGGACTTAGCAGATAACAAGATCTACAAAGTATCTCATGCTAATAAAACATACCATAATTATGTTCGTTTTTATTATACACATGGCAACTTACAGAGACTAGGGTGTGTGAACTATGCATCAGCTGTAGAGTCACTTACATTTACATCTCACCCGAAAAACGGAGCACAAGGAGGTTAAGTGACTTGCTCAGGGTCACACAATGAGTCAGTGGCTGAGGTGGGATTTGTACCGGGGGACCTCCTGGTTAAAAGCCCTTTATCTTTAACCACTGGACCACACAGCGTCCTATAACAAAATCACACCCCAGATGGGACTCGAAACCACAATCCATGGCTTAGAAAGCCAGTGTCTTATCCATTAGGCCACAAGGGCTGACGCGAAAAGCACATTTGGTAGTAATAAAGAAAGTGGGAACAATAGTATCGTGGTTTAATACATCATATCCAAGCCATCGTTGCTGTTCAAACACAGCAGAGTGTTACACTGGGAAAGGGCCGTACTTGTCAGTACGTATTTGACATTCATGTGGGAAGATTTAAGATTGTGAAGAAGTTTAAGTATGCTGCGTATTTGCGCATTGGGAACCTTACATAATTAGGTTTTTGATTAATGCCACTTTCTTACGGACAGTAATCAAGGTGACGATACAAGACAAGAGCCAATAAAGCAGTTATTTTCCTTTCCTTTCATTACCATATTCTAGTGTGCTTGTTCAGAATATGCGTGAATCGTGAAAACGTCTTGCTAATATGTGAACAAAGCCAGCATTCACTTTATTGATCACCATGTGGATTAACCGCTATTGGAACACAGATGATTGTGTTAAAGATGTTAATAGACTTTTAATGTACACGTTTTAGAGCTAAACGTTTGCTGAGACAGTTCAAGCGCTGTAGCAGTGTTTAACTATTTCCTGGATGTTTGCCTTTTGGTCTTACTCTGGAAAAAGTAATAATAATAATAAAAAGTAGGCAAAACCATTTTTTGAGAAACCGCATTTGGGAGAAAAACTAACAGTTTGGAAACACATTTGCAAAGGCATTGGATTCTATTGTGGTGTTTCCGAACTGTTGAACGTTTCTCATTACATGCAGGTTTACTGGCTTGACAAAAAGGCGAGTGACGAAAAGAATGCTGTCTCGATAGCAACATCGCGTCAAGCTGAAATAGCTCAGTTGGGAGAGCGTTAGACTGTAACGGTCCCTGCTTCGATACCGGGTTTTTGTATACAGAACGACTAGGGTTATTTGTTCTTAATTAATTTTTTGAATTAAAAAAACAGCACATTTTTTCTTTAGTGTAATTGGAGGAAATAAAAACGTATTATAGTGCCATTTTCTAATGCGATAAAGAAATGCAAAAAGCATCATCTCTGCGTGGGCTTGAAACACCAAAATTTCGATTAACAGCCGATCGTGCTAACCGATTATGGTGTTTTATTAGATAACACCCTGGGAGCTCAACAGAACAGTGTGTATGCATATTGCTAAAATGGAAACCAAATATACACGATTCAAATGGGAATCGTATTCAGATTTTAAGCACAAATTTGATAGACTTCACAGTGCAAAGGAGGAAGGCAGACAATTGAAATGAGGCAACTGGCTCCTACTTTTTAAATCATACGAGAAACTTGAACCCAATTAAGCTTTTAACCGCCTGCAGTTTGGAATGAGTTTGAAATGTTGTTGTAACACCTCACTGGGCAACAGCAATTGCATTATATGAAAGTCCCTGTTAATTTCTCAGCGGCACAGCTGCCGGTGCCACTCAGAGTTGGAGGGAGACGGTCGGCCACTTGCCCATAAAACAATACTTTCAGAGATCATTTCTATAGCGATTTGCTAGCGAAATGCGTTTTTAAAGTGTTTGGACTCGCTATCCACGAGGAAGAGTGAGAGTGTTCACTTTTGAGCGTGAAGGAGGCAGTGAGTGTTGTTTTTTGGCCAACTGCTCCCTGTTATTGATGACCCCTCCAGTGTTCCTTAGGGGGCTGGAGGAAGCGGACACGTTCTGAGTGGGTATCTTACCAAAAGGTACGCAAGACGAACTACAGTTGCAAAGCACTGCTGCTTTTTCGACGATTGATTAAAACTATCAATCTGACTGAAAACACGGATCACATTAATTGTGATCGGTTTGATACCAATAGGCTTACATGGCAGGTATTGTGTATAGACAATGTCATATACACAGAAATGAACACGGACAGTGTTTATTAAGGGCTGACTCATTGAAACGTTCGAGAGATCTCGGTGTACTGGACAAATATACTGGATTTTTTCCATGTCGTAATTGTGCCGCCTGTGATAATGCGTTTGAAACTAGAGATAATGTGAGATAATGTCTGTTACTGGCGGATAGTTTACAAATGTACTCAATTATGTTACAACTTTTGTGTCTACGAAACATATCTGTAACATTTATGTAAGTCCTGTGTGGTTTTTTCATGAAGTTAATTTGCTAACAGACTGTTCTGATTTGTTTCTAACCGTGAAGCGATCGCTCTGTTTGCCGTAAATTTTCTTTCTGTAAGAGGAGTGTCCTTGTGATCCCATATAGAATGCGACGAAACAGGTCGCCCTCCTTAATATAAACAGAAAAAGAATAAGTTCACGCACACACCAGGTGATTTACTGTAGCGTCAGACATTGGAGGTTCAACAGTGTACTGCAGTGTTGTGCAAAGTCGTCGGTGTAAGTCAGGATGGCCGAGCGGTCTAAGGCGCTGCGTTCAGGTCGCAGTCTCTCTGGAGGCGTGGGTTCGAATCCCACTTCTGACAAACCTTTTTGTTCATTTATTTCTTAAAACGTCCACCGAATGCTTGGTAATTTGATTTGTTTTTCTTGTTAGTATTCAAATCACAAGGTCGTTAAATGAGAGAAAGTCACCGCAAGCCTGCACCTCACCACATCCTTCACACTGTTAAACTGCCTCATTATGACGAGGCCTCTAATTATGCCTTTCCAATACTTTGAATGTGTTATTGTTCAGTTTAACATGAGAACATCTTGGTAGAACAATCATAATGTCCGCAGGACTTATTTTCCTCGGGTTCTAGTATCAAGTTTTGAGTGTGTGGCCGGTTAGCTCAGTTGGTTAGAGCATGGTGCTAATAACGCCAAGGTTGCGGGTTTGATCCCCAAAATGAACATTCTTTAACAAAATGAACCGAAGCGATATGAAGTACAACCAGTAATATTTCAGACTTCCTGTGCTTTAAACATGTATTAACAATGAACACATACAATCAATTAAAAACAAAGCTTACGTAGACGGCAGGATTCGAACCTGCGCGGGGAAACCCCAATGGATTTCAAGTCCATCGCCTTAACCACTCGGCCACGACTACATGCTCGCACGGTTAATTGTGAAAATATCCAAAAGAAGTAAACGGCTCCCGCAGTAATGCTGTAGATGGCAGTATAGGCTAACTAATGAACCCAAGTCAAATGCCTTTGTTGAAACTGTCAGATTTGTACAAGGCAAGCACACATGGGAAAAGTAAATACAATATACTTTCTGTTAACGTTCATAATAATGAATACATCTTTATTTCAAAATACGTAGCTATTTAATCCTAACAGAAACAATAGGCTTCCCAGCCATCAGCTTGGAAGCAGAATGGAGATCAAATCGGACGAATAACGAGTGCAAAATGGAATGTGGAAATCAATGTAAAGGCAGTTTAAATAAGAGCAGCTGCAATACATTAAATAGAGTTATATTTAAGAGCAAGCAGTAACTGCAGTAGAGTATTTAATTATGGATGGACCAAACTTGCAGGTCGCCACTGTCACATTTTCCAGGAAATCACGGCTAATACTGAGAAAGAAAACAGATGATAACCTAACAGAAAACTAGTGAAAAACACTGCACTGATTAACTGAACGGGTCAAACGTAGCCTACTGAATTGCTGAATTGTTGGGGGGAGCGTGGCGCATCCAGCTGAGGCTCTTCATCTGAATTGCAAGGTGTGCCTTATAGCCTGGAGATCGCTGGTTCCAATCCAGACTATGCCATCGCCGACAGGAACGCCGAGGGGGCGGCGCACAGTTGGCAGAGTGCCACCCGGGTTGGGAGGGTTTAGGTCAGCTTGGTAATCATTGTCTCAACAAGCTCCAGCAACTCCTGTGGCGACCGGTCTCCTGCGAGTTGTGGGCAGAACTGCGTTTCCTCAAACACCGCTACAGCCAGGTGCGGCTGGCTTTGCTGTTGCAGTGTGACAAGAGGAGGGTGGCTGACGGCGTTTGTTTCAGAGGATGCGCATGATGAGTCTTCGTTCTCCCGAGTCGATACGGGAAGCTGCAGCAGCGCCATAAAAAAAAAACAATTGGATATTCCAAATTGGGAGAATTTTTAAAAATATTACAAAAAAATAAATTAAATAGTTAAGCTTCAAAAAATCTATTTTTGACTGAGCGAGTTAAGTGTGTACGGTATCCTGACAACACAACACGTTGAAAACACAGAAAAGACGCTGAGAAAAAAAAAAAGTTTCCTATTTCCTGTTTAATTAAGAAAATACAATAAAAAAAGATTATTCTCTTACTTGTCTTCCTGCCATATCCCCTCTTTTTTGGTCAAATATTGAATATATTCGTATTCAATTTCAAACGACTGTTCTTTGTTCCCATGATGCATCTGTGATGGGCTGGGTTTTAGCGATCGCGATAATTTCTGATATTTTACAGTGGCTGGACTTTATAATAATAAAAAAATGAAAAAGGGTAACGAGCGACAAATGCATTAATTTCTGTCGATTTGTTCTATTTTAATGGGTTATAATTTTACAAATTTAAAAGACATTCATTAAGAAAAGATAAAACTAATTTAATCACCTTTAAGGATTATGTTTTTATTGACAGAAATATATTTGATGTATGTGTGTTTGGCATTAAATCAAATAAAGTCCCATTGGATTTTGCTTGAAAAGAGGAAACACAAAAGATGTTTTTTTAGGTTTTTTTTTTTTTTTTTAAATAAAGCATTTATTCAACATGTTTGTTTTTTTTTTACAAAAATACAACACAATACAACACGGAATGTTTTTATTTTTTTGTTAAAAGAATGACAAAAGTTAAAATATTTTCTCGTTTTTTTTCTGTTTGTTGTTGGGCTGCCATCTTGGTAAGAGCTTGTCAATTGTCGCATGTGAACACAGCCCCTACCAAAATGTCCAGTACAGTACAGTACCGTGCTGTTAGATTAGACTGGACTGTATTGAATTAGCTGGCTCTCAGATCCCCAGTACAGTACCGTGCTGTTAGATTAGACTGGACTGTATTGAATTAGATGGCTCTCAGATCCCCAGTACAGTACAGTGCTGTTAGATTAGACTGGACTGTATTGAATTAGCTGGCACTCAGATACCCAGTACAGTACCGTGCTGTTAGATTAGACTGGACTGTATTGAATTAGCTGGCTCTCAGGTCACCAGTACAGTACCGTGCTGTTAGATTAGACTGGACTGTATTGAATTAGCTGGCACTCAGATCACCAGTACAGTACTATGCTGTTAGATTAGACTGGACTGTATTGAATTAGCTGGCTCTCATATCTCCAGTACAGTACCGTGCTGTTAGATTCGACTGGACTGTATTGCATTAGCTGGCTCTCATATCTCCAGTACAGTGCTGTTAGATTAGACTGGACTGTATTGAATTAGCTGGCTCTCAGGTCACCAGTACAGTACTGTGCTGTTAGATTAGACTGGACTGTATTGAATTAGCTGGATCTCAGATCCCCAGTACAGTACAGTGCTGTTAGATTAGACTGGAATGTATTGAATTAGCTGGCTCTCAGATCATGAGTACAGTACAGTGCTGTTAGATTAGACTGGACTGTATTGAATAAACTGGCTCTCAGATCTCCAGTACAGTGCTGTTAGATAAGACTGGACTGTACTGAATTAGCTGGCTCTCAGATCCCCAGTACAGTGCTGTTAGATTAGACTGGACTGTATTGAATTAGCTGGCTCTCATATCTCCAGTACAGTACAGTGCTGTTAGATTAGACTGGACTGTATTGAATTAGCTGGCTCTCAGATCCCCAGTACAGTACAGTGCTGTTAGATTAGACTGGACTGTATTGAATTAGCTGGCTCTCAGTTCCCCAGTACAGTACCGTGCTGTTAGATTAGACTGGACTGTATTGAATTAGCTGGCTCTCAGATCCCCTGTACAGTATAGTGCTGTTAGATTAGACTGGACTGTATTGAATTAGCTGGCTCTCAGATCCCCAGTACAGCACAGTGCTGTTAGATTCGACTGGACTGTATTGAATTAGCTGTCTCCCAGATCCCCAGTACAGTACTGTGCTGTTAGATTAGACTGGACTGTATTGAATTAGCTGGCTCTCAGATCCCCAGTAGAGTACAGTGCTGTTAGATTAGACTGGACTGTATTGAATTAGCTGGCTCTCAGATCCCCAGTACAGTACAGTGCTGTTAGATTAGACTGGACTGTATTGAATTAGCTGGCTCTCAGTTCCCCAGTACAGTACCGTGCTGTTAGATTAGACTGGACTGTATTGAATTAGCTGGCTCTCAGATCCCCAGTACAGTACAGTGCTGTTAGATTAGACTGGACTGTATTGAATTAGCTGGCTCTCAGATCCCCAGTACAGCACAGTGCTGTTAGATTCGACTGGACTGTATTGAATTAGCTGGCTCTCAGATCCCCAGTACAGTACCGTGCTGTTAGATTAGACTGGACTGTATTGAATTAGCTGGCTCTCAGATCCCCAGTACAGTGCTGATAGATTAGACTGGACTGTATTGAATTAGCTGGCTCTCAGATCCCCAGAACAGTACCGTGCTGTTAGATTCGACTGGACTGGATTGAATTAGCTGGCTCTCAGATCCCCAGTACAGTACAGTGCTGTTAGATTAGACTGGACTGTATTGAATTAGCTGGCTCTCAGATTCCCAGTACAGTACCGTGCTGTTAGATTAGACTGGACTGTATTGAATTAGCTGGCTCTCAGATCATGAGTACAGTACAGTGCTGTTAGATTAGACTGGACTGTATTGAATAAACGGGCTCTCAGATCTCCAGTACAGTGCTGTTAGATAAGACTGGACTGTACTGAATTAGCTGGCTCTCAGATCCCCAGTACAGTACCGTGCTGTTAGATTCGACTGGACTGTATTGAATTAGCTGGCTCTCATATCCCCAGTACAGTACAGTGCTGTTAGATTAGACTGGACTGTATTGAATTAGCTGGCTCTCAGTTCCCCAGTACAGTACCGTGCTGTTAGATTAGACTGGACTGTATTGAATTAGCTGGCTCTCAGATCCCCTGTACAGTACAGTGCTGTTAGATTAGACTGGACTGTATTGAATTAGCTGGCTCTCAGATCCCCAGTACAGCACAGTGCTGTTAGATTCGACTGGACTGTATTGAATTAGCTGGCTCCCAGATCCCCAGTACAGTACTGTGCTGTTAGATTAGACTGTACTGTATTGAATTAGCTGGCTCTCAGATCCCCAGTACAGTACAGTGCTGTTAGATTAGACTGGACTGTATTGAATTAGCTGGCTCTCAGATCCCCAGTACAGTACAGTGCTGTTAGATTAGACTGGATTGTATTGAATTAGCTGGCTCTCAGTTCCCCAGTACAGTACCGTGCTGTTAGATTAGACTGGACTGTATTGAATAAACTGGCTCTCAGATCTCCAGTACAGTGCTGTTAGATAAGACTGGACTGTACTGAATTAGCTGGCTCTCAGATCCCCAGTACAGTGCTGTTAGATTAGACTGGACTGTATTGAATTAGCTGGCTCTCAGATCCCCAGTACAGTACAGGGCTGTTAGATTAGACTGGAATGTATTGAATTAACTGGCTCTCATATCTCCAGTACAGTACAGTGCTATTAGATTAGACTGGACTGTATTGAATTAGCTGGCTCTCAGATCCCCAGTACAGTACAGTGCTGTTAGATTAGACTGGACTGTATTGAATTAGCTGGCTCTCAGATCACCAGTACAGTACAGTGCTATTAGATTAGACTGGACTGTATTGAATTAGCTGGCTCTCAGATCCCCAGTACAGCACAGTGCTGTTAGATTAGACTGGACTGTATTGAATTAGCTGTCTCCCAGATCCCCAGTACAGTACTGTGCTGTTAGATTAGACTGGACTGTATTGAATTAGCTGGCTCTCAGTTCCCCAGTACAGTACCGTGCTGTTAGATTAGACTGGACTGTATTGAATTAGCTGGCTCTCAGATCCCCAGTACAGTGCTGTTAGATTAGACTGGACTGTATTGAATTAGCTGGCTCTCAGATCCCCAGTACAGTACCGTGCTGTTAGATTCGACTGGACTGTATTGAATTAGCTGGCTCTCAGATCCCCAGTACAGTACAGTGCTGTTAGATTAGACTGGACTGTATTGAATTAGCTGGCTCTCAGATTCCCAGTACAGTACCGTGCTGTTAGATTAGACTGGACTGTATTGAATAAGCTGGCTCTCAGATCATGAGTACAGTACAGTGCTGTTAGATTAGACTGGACTGTATTGAATTAGCTGGCTCTCAGATATCCAGTACAGTGCTGTTAGATAAGACTGGACTGTACTGAATTAGCTGGCTCTCAGATCCACAGTACAGTGCTGTTAGATTAGACTGGACTGTATTGAATTAGCTGGCTCTCATATCTCCAGTACAGTACTGTGCTGTTAGATTAGACTGGACTGTATTGAATTAGCTGGCTCTCAGATCCCCAGTACAGTACAGTGCTGTTAGATTAGACTGGACTGTATTGAATTAGCTGGCTCTCAGATCCCCAGTACAGTACTGTGCTGTCAGATAAGACTGGACTGTATTGAATTAGCTGGCTCTCATATCTCCAGTACAGTACAGTGCTGTTAGATTAGACTGGAATGTATTGAATTAGCTGGCTCTCAGATCCCCAGTACAGTGCCGTGCTGTTAGATTAGACTGGACTGTATTGAATTAGCTGGCTCTCAGATCCCCAGTGCAGTACAGTGCTGTTTTTAAAATCCATAAAAATGTTGTAAATCTTAAATTCCTGAGATCTAACACTTATGAAAATTAATGAACAAAATAAACAAATAAATACATAAATGAAAAAATCAATACACAACTTTATAAACAAATTCCTAAAATTACACAAATTCAGGCAATCCAACACCTTAAAAAAAAAAAAAAAAGTACAAAGTAACACGGAACAGTCCATTATAGTTAGTATAGGGGGTGATTGGTCTAAGGCTATTTTGCATATTATTATTATCATTATTATTATTATTATTATTATTATTATTATTATTATTATTATTATTATTTTTACAGTATTATTACTAGTCCAAACTCCCCCACCCCTCTCTTTGACTGCACCTAAATGGATCAGTCCCTTCAAAAAAAAAAATAGTCATTTTGCACTGAAATTAAATAAAATACATGCAATTTCAAAGTAAAAAGAAAACAGTTTCAAATTGTAACATCTGAAACACATTTTGTATATATATATAATCTGTAAACATCTTAAAACAGTTGCAGAATATTTTGTAGTGATTTTCATAGCAATTAAGAAAGTCAAAGAGAGAGAGAGAGAGAGAGAGAGAGAGAGAGAGAGAGAGAGAGACATAAAACTGGGAAAAAAAGGCAAAACACTTTAAAAGAAGTGTAATTTGTAATTCATTATGAACAGAGCTGCACAGAGCAGGTCTGTAGGAAACTCAACACTGCAGAGCTGCACAGAGCAGTTCTATAGGAAACTCAACACTGCAGAGCTGCACAGAGCAGGTCTATAGGAAACTCAAGACGGCAGAGCTGCACAGAGCAGGTCTATAGGAAACTCAACACTGCAGAGCTGCACAGAGCAGGTCTATATGAAACTCAACACTGCAGAGCTGCACAGAGCAGTTCTATAGGAAACTCAACACTGCAGAGCTGCACAGAGCAGGTCTATAGGAAACTCAAGACGGCAGAGCTGCACAGAGCAGGTCTATAGGAAACTCAACACTGCAGAGCTGCACAGAGCAGGTCTATAGGAAACTCAACACTGCAGAGCTGCACAGAGCAGGTCTATAGGAAACTCAACACTGCAGAGCTGCACAGAGCAGGTCTATAGGAAACTCAACACTGCAGAGCTGCACAGAGCAGGTCTATAGGAAACTCAAGACGGCAGAGCTGCACAGAGCAGGTCTATAGGAAACTCAACACTGCAGAGCTGCACAGAGCAGTTCTATAGGAAACTCAACACTGCAGAGCTGCACAGAGCAGGTCTATAGGAAACTCAACACTGCAGAGCAGCACAGTGAAGGTCTATAGGAAACTCAACACTGCAGAGCTGCACAGAGCAGGTCTATAGGAAACTCGACACTGCAGAGCTGCACAGAGCAGGTCTATAGGAAACTCAACACTGCAGAGCTGCACAGAGCAGGTCTATAGGAAACTCAACACTGCAGAGCTGCACAGTGCAGGTCTATAGGAAACTCAACACTGCAGAGCTGCACAGAGCAGGTCTATAGGAAACTCAACACTGCAGAGCTGCACAGAGCAGGTCTATAGGAAACTCAACACTGCAGAGCTGCACAGAGCAGGTCTATAGGAAACTCAACACTGCAGAGCTGCACAGAGCAGGTCTATAGGAAACTCAACACTGCAGAGCTGTACAGAGCAGGTTAAAAGGAAAGACAGATCAACACTGCAGAGCTGTACAGAGCGAGTCTATAGGAAAGACAACATTTCATTTTTTATATAACTTTTTAGATTAGTTCCTTTTAAAACAGTGCTTTCCCTGGGTCTCTCTCAAACACTTTCAATGAGACTCCCTATCGCACAGCAGTTTCAATGAGACTCCCTATTACACAGCATTTTCAATAAGACTCCCTATCACACAGCAGTTTCAATAAGACTCCCTATCACACAGCAGTTTCAATGAGACTCCCTATTTCACAGCAGTTTCAATAAGACTCCCTATTGCACAGCAGTTTCAATAAGACCCCCTGTCACACAGCAGTTTCAATGAGACTCATCCTATTTCACAGCAGTTTCAATGAGACTCCCTATTGCACAGCAGTTTCAATAAGACCCCCTGTCACACAGCAGTTTCAATGAGACTCCCTATTGCACAGCAGTTTCAATGAGACTCCCTATCGCACAGCAGTTTCAATAAGACTCCCTATCGCACAGCAGTTTCAATAAGACTCCCTATCGCACAGCAGTTTCAATAAGACTCCCTATTGCACAGCAGTTTCAATAAGACTCCCTATTGCACAGCAGTTTCAATAAGACTCCCTATTGCACAGCAGTTTCAATAAGACTCGTTATCACACAGCAGTTTTAATAAGACTCATTATCGCACAGCAGTTTCAATAAGACTCCCTATCGCACAGCAGTTTCAGTAAGACTCCCTATTACAGAGCAGTTTTAATAAGACTCCCTTTTGCACAGCTGTTTTAATGAGACTCCCTATTGCACAGCAGTTTCAATAAGACTCCCTATCGCACAGCAGTTTCAATAAGACTCCCTATCGCACAGCAGTTTCAATAAGACTCCCTATTGCACAGCAGTTTCAATAAGACTCCCTATTGCACAGCAGTTTCAATAAGACTCCCTATCACACAGCAGTTTTAATGAGACTCATTATCACACAGCAGTTTTAATAAGACTCATTATCGCACAGCAGTTTCAATAAGACTCCCTATCGCACAGCAGTTTCAATGAGACTCCCTATCACACAGCAGTTTCAATGAGACTCCCTATTGCACAGCAGTTTCAATAAGACTCCCTATCACACAGCAGTTTCAATGAGACTCCCTATTGCACAGCAGTTTCAATAAGACTCATTATCGCACAGCAGTTTTAATAAGACTCATTATCGCACAGCAGTTTTAATAAGACTCATTATCACACAGCAGTTTCAGAGCAGAGCTGGTCTATAGGAAACTCAACACTGCAGAGCAGTAATTGAATCGTAATATCTTTTCAATATAGACTTTAAGGGGAAATTCACAAATGCTCTTCACATGGTTTCAGGAAAAAGAAAGTGAAGGGTGAGAGAGAGGGAGAGGGTGAGAGTGAGGGAGAGAGAGAGGAGAAAGAGGGACGCTTCTGGACAAACGCCTCTGGACTTCCCGTTTGCTTCTTTCAAACAATCCAACTTGTAACAACGAATAGTGGAGTCTTCGTTTTCATATTTCTCCCAGTAGTCTTGCTCTTTAACTTTCGTCAATGTGGACTCAGCTTCGTAACTTTTGGTTTGACTTTTATCTGGACTGATGTAACTGTTGTCTTGCTGTTGTCCTTTCTTTCCATCCAAGCCTTTAGATTTGTCCGAATTCCCCCCGCTTGCCTTGCCCGATTTGGGGAACCACCATCTCGTTCTGGTGCTGAAGGTGTAAGTGACGCGGGCTCTCGGATAGTAAGGCATCATGGGGCAGGGAGCGAAATCGATTTCTCTCAAGAACCTCAAATCTAGACCTTTCCTCTCCTCGGGACCGGCGCAGAGGAGCTCGGAGCTGGAGATCCGGACCTGACGGAACCATTCCCAGAGAGGGCGGGCCTGGCAGGAGCAGCTCCAGGGGTTTCCGTTGAGTCTGAGGAACTGCAGGGATGAGAGATCGGAGAGGGCCGAAGCAGGGAGGTCTGTTAGGGCGTTGTTGAAGAGGAAGAGGGTGGTGAGGTGACCCAGGTCCCTGAAGGCTTTGCGGTTGACCTGTCGCACTCGGTTCTCGTGGAGGAGGAGCCTGTCCAGGTTGACCAGCCCTCTGAAGACATTTTCAGACAGGACTCGGATTTGGTTGCCGTGGAGGAAGAGGTGAGTGAGATTCACCAGGTCTGAGAAGAGATTGTCCTGAGAGGGGGAGAGAGAGGGAGGGGGAAGGGGAGGGACAGAGATTGATATTTGGCACATGAAAATTCAGTACTACCAAAAAGTTGTATGTTAAATTATATAATTAAAATTATTTGTGTTATAGCTCTCCTGTATGTATCTGCCTCCTGTCACCCCTTCCCCCCCAGGAGCAGGGTTGAGACAGACTGTATTAGATAGGATAGAGGGGGCTCTCCAGGAGCAGGATTGAGACACACTGTATTAGATAGGATAGAGGGGGCTCTCCAGGAGCAGGGTTGGAGACACACTCTATTAGATAGGATAGAGGGGGCTCTCCAGGAGCAGGATTGAGACACACTGTATTAGATAGGATAGAGGGGGCTCTCCGGGAGCAGGGTTGGAGACACACTGTATTAGATAGGATGGGGGGGGATGGGGGGGGGCTCCAGGAGCAGGGTTGGAGATGCACTGTATTAGATAGGATGGGGGGGGGGGCTCCAGGAGCAGGGTTGGAGGCGCACTGTATTAGATAGGAGGTCTCTCTCTCTCTCTCTCTCTCTCTCTCTCTCTCTCTCTCTCTCTCTCTCTCTCTCTCTCTCTCTCTCTCTCTCTCTCAATTCAATTCAATTCAATTCAAATTGGCTTTATTGGCATGACAATAAAAATAATTGTGTTGCCAAAGCACATACATGGCATAACCAACTCAAATATACAGACAAAGAATTTTTCTTAATACTAACAGTATCCCTCCTCCTTCTATATTAATACAGTAAACAGAATCCCTCCCTTCCCCTCTATATCAAACAGTACCCCCTTCCCCCCTCTATATTAAACAGAATCCCCCCTCCCTCAATTATACAATACCCCCTCCCTCCCTCCCTCCCTCTTTCTATATTAAACAGAATCCCTCCCTCCCTCCCTCTCTCTTTTCCCTCTCTAGTGTGACGTGTTCACGGTCTGTCCCTCAGGCTATGACAGGTCTCCACGTATTGACCAGCCAGTCTGGCTGTGTGTTTGTCTTCCCCCAGCAGGATTGACAGCTTCTGGGTATCACACATTTTTGGGAATTCTGGGACTAAATCACAGAATTTGGGGAAGAAAATGTCCCTTATGTTTTTATATTTTTCACAGTGTGTCAGGAAGTGAATCTCTGTCTCGACCTCTCCTGTCTCACAGTGACCACAGTGCCTGTTCTCCCTGGCCAGCCAGGTTTGCCTCTGTCGGCCTTTTTCAATGGCCAGGTTGTGGTCACTGAGCCGGTATTTGGTCAGGATCTGCCTCTGCTTTGTGTTTCTGACAGTTACCAGGTATTCTGCCAGGGTGTAATTTCTATTTAGGGTCCGATAGCACTCTAGTTTGTTTTGTGTTTTAGTATTTGTATCCCAATGGTCCAGATAGGAGTGTTTCAGGTGTTTTATAATTTGGTTTACACTAATTGGAATTGTTTTTGCAGTGCTGTCCTGAAGCTGACTGATGTCAGTGTTGCTCAGCTCAGTGAGCTTCAGGACCAGCTGGCTGAGGGGACTCTTTTCTGGGCTGAGCTCTTGGTATTGCAGGGCTTTATGATGGAGTGAGTTTGGATCACTAGTTTTTAGATGAATCCAGTATTTTAATGCTCTTTTTTGGATGTTAATAATCAATGGATAAAGGCCTAATTCAGCCCTGCATGCATTGTTTGGTGTTTTTCTTTGTAATCTCTCTCTCTCTCTCTCTCTCTCTGTCTCTCTCTCACCTGGATGTGTTGCAGCAGGTTGTCCTGCAGGTAAAGGAACTGCAGGCTGTAGAGTTTTTTGAAGATGTTTCCGGGCAGGGTCCCCAGCTGGCAGCGGTATATGTGCAGGCTCTGCAGCTTGTCCAGCCCCCGGAAGGAGTCAGGATGGAGGGTGCGCAGGGAGGGGTTATCCCCCAGGTCCAGCTCCTCCAGATCTCGCATGTCGCTGAAGGAATCGGGTTTGATGGAGCTGATGTTGTTGGAGTAGAGCCACAGGACCTGATGAGAGGGAGAGAGAGAGAGGTGGGGGAGAGAGAGGAAGATCATTTTCAAGCTCAATTTCAAGTTACAGTCAAACATGTATTAAGAGACCTGCACTCAAGGGACAGTCAAATAGTGTCTCTTAAAAGATGGACCCCCCCATACATTTTCTATTTGTCTCCAACATCCTACCTTCCTGTAATTATATATGTATGTTTAAAAAACTCTGTAAAAGACTGCATATATGAACAAAATAAGTATGTAATTGAATTACATTTAGATTATTGTGTGGGCTTGCACGTTGTTGTTTCGGAGGACAAAAGCTTGAGTGCGTTTGTCTATCTCCAGCCTCTCCCAGCCGAGAAGGAGTCACTGCGGGGGAGATCGCAGCAGCAGCAGCAGTGGTGAGGCAGACATAGTCTTAAAAACAATTTATAAATTGGGGGAGAAAAGGGGGTTACCCATAAATGTGAAGTGTGAACAGGGCAAGACGGTACCTGTGTCTGGAAGCCGAAGGACTCTGCCTGCAGCTCTGTGATGCGGTTGTTTTGGAGGAATACTCTCTGGCTGTCATAGGGAATGCCGGCCGGCACCGCCGAGAAGTTCTGAGACTGGCAGCTGACCATCATCGGGGAGGGGTAACAGACACACAGCCTGGGGCAGGAATAGGCAGGGCTAGGGGAGCAGACTGCCAGCCAGAGCAACAGCCAGACAGACACCGAGCCTGCGTGGGGAGAGAGAGGAGAGAGTGTGAGAGAGCAGAAGGGAGGGGAGAGAGATAGACTGATAGATAAACAGAATGACAGACAAGACAGAAAGGCAGATAAACCAATATACAGACAGATTTGAAGTCATGTCTCAATGAACATTTATTCAGTTGTCTGTCATAGATCTCTCTAAGAGTGACCCCTGACCCCGATTGACCCAATGATATAATATTCTCAGCACATAACAGAACTGACTGGGCGAACAGTCACTCAGAGAGAGGCTCGGAAACTTTGGTGACATTTATAGAGGAACCCGAATACTCGGAAAAACAGGAACGCCTTCTATAATTCAGGGAAGACAATGAATAGAGAAGAACACTGTCAATGAGTGTGTGTGTGTGTGTGTGTGTGTGTGTATGTCTCTCAATGTGTGTCTGTGTCTCGGTGTGTTTCTATCTCAATGTGTGTGTATATGTGTGTGTGTGTGTGTGTGTCTCAGTGTGTGTCTCTCTCAATGTGTGTGTGTGTCTCTCAATGTGTGTGTGTGTCTCAGTGTGTGTCTATCTCAATGTGTGTGTGTGTCTCTCCCAATGTGTGTGTGTGAGTGTGTGTCTCGGTGTGTTTCTCTGTGTGTGTGTGTCTCAGTGTGTGTCTCTCTCAATGTGTGTGTGTGTGTCTCTCTCTCAATGTGTGTGTCTCAGTGTGTGTCTCTATCAATGTGTGTGTGTGTCTCAGTGTGTTTCTCTCTCAGTGTGTGTGTGTGTCTCAGTGTGTTTCTCTTGCAATGTGTGTGTGTTCCAGTGAGTGTATGTCTCTCAATGTGTGTGTGTCTCAGTGTGTGTCTCTCTCAATGTGTGTGTGTGTGCTCCAGTGTGCGTATGTGTGTCTCTCAATGTGTGTGTCTCGCTCAATGTGTGTGTGTGAAAGCCTGAACACATTTCACTCCAGATTAGCACTCTCACACAGCAGCACATCAGCAGCACGGTGGAAATGACTTCATCAGGAACAAGAAGCCGCTTTATTTATGGTGGATCTGTTGACCTACAAATCTGATTATAATATTTTATTATCTTTAACAATAATAGGGGACTCCCGAGTGGTGCATCCTGTAAAGGCACACCCTGGAGTGCAGAATGCACTGTTTCGAATCCGGGCCTATGCCACCGCCAGCTGTGGCCAGGAGCTCCTAGGAGGTACCTAGGGGATTCTTAGAGGATTTCCAAGGGGCTCCCAGGGACAGTGCACAATTAGCAGAGTGCCACCCAGGCAGGGGGGCTCAAGTCAGCTGGGTAATCACGGTCTCACCGCACACCAGTGACTCCTGTGGGTGGCCAGACGCCCGCCTGCCTGCCTGCCTGCCTGCCTGTGAGCCGGCTGTGTTACACTGGGCTTGCAGTGTGAAAGAAAGAAACAAAAAAACAAAGAAAGAAGAAAGTGGACAGCTTGACTTGACAGTTTGAAGTACGGTGTTGTTTCAGAGGACTAAAGCTTGAGTGCGCTTGTCTGTCTCCAGCCTCTCCCAGCCGAGAAAGAGTCACTGCGGGGGTGGGGGGGGGGGGAGGAGGGGAGGTGTGGAGGTGGGGGGGGGGGTTGTAGAAGCAGTGAGACAGGGGCTGTCTTAAAAACAATTGGGCATTCCAAATTGGGGAGAAATCACGGGGTAAAAATAATTGACGATTCCAAAAAAAAAAAGAAATTAAACTTTGATATGCTTTGATGTTAACATTTGAGGGGGTGACTGCTTGAAAAGGCATTTGTGACGGGGGACTGCCCCGTCTTTAAGAACGTGGTTGGGACTGGCAGGGAGGGGGTTAAATTCCTCCGTGCCAGGAAAACATGTGAGAATGTGGCTGGAGCCCTAATTGAATAATCAGCAATTATTTATTAATTGGGCTCCAGCCACAGGGGATAAAAGCTAGGGGAGAGGCCCTGGCTAGGGGGAGTGTTCTAGAAGGAGAAGAAACAAGAGTGTTTTGTGTGTGCTGGGTTTCTGTTTGTTTGTTTTTTAATCCAGTGAAGGCAAAGCCCAGCCTGGAAACCTTTATTTTTGTAAGTTTTGCTTTTTTTGTTTTGTGTTTATTTTATGTTTAAAACCTTTTTGTTTGGCCCTTGTGCCGGTTTATTTTGTATTTTTGTTTATTAAAAACTTTATTTTTGAACATTTAAACTGTCTCTGAGTCTCAACCTCGGTCATTTTATTATTATTATTATTATTTATTTCTTAGCAGACGCCCTTATCCAGGGCGACTTACAATTCTTACAAGATATCACATTATACGATATTTCACATTATACAGATATCACATTATTTTTACATACAATTACCCATTTATACAGTTGGGTTTTTACTGGAGCAATCTAGGTAAAGTATCTGCCCAAGGGTACAACAGCAGTGTCCCCCACTGGGGATTGAACCCACAACCCTCCGGTCAGAGTCCAGAGCCCTAACCACTACTCCACATTTCCTGTCACAGCATCCCTCAGACAAACGGTTATAAACTTCTATCTATCTTTCAGTCTCCAGAATTCCAGGGAGTAATTTGTTGATTCATTCATTAGTTCATCCCTTTACACTTCCAAACGAGTCACTCGTTCTCGCTTTCCCTCTTGCTGTTCTTTCTCTCACTTCCTTTTCCTCCCTCCCTCTCCCTCCCACTCTCTCATTAGTTTGTTTAATTTATTTATTTACACATTCATTCACAATTTGAGTGATTCACTATTGCCCTGCAAGCTGTTTGAAAACCAGAATGATTGGTTTACATCATAGACACGCAGAGACACAGGTGCACATTCTGAAACACGCACACAGTGACACATGCACAGAGATATACGCACACTGACACACAGAGAGACATGAACACACATACACACAGGGAAACACACACACACTCACTGAGACATGACCACACACACACACACAGGGTATACAACTTAATAATTAGCTTGTCAGCTTGTAACCTGCTGATGAAGCCCTATGGCATAAACTTCAGTTAAAAAAGACTATGCCAGTTTCAATAAGACTCCCTATTGCACAACAGTTTTAATGAGACTCCCTATTTCACAGCAGTTTCAATGAGACTCCTATGGCACAGCAGTTTCAATAAGACTCCCTATGGCACAGCAGTTTCAATGAGACTCCTATGGCACAGCAGTTTCAATGAGAATCCTATGACACAGCAGTTTCAATGAGACTCCTATGGCACAGCATACATTCTACTGTTTAGCAGACTCTGATATTTTATTTCTTAGCAGACACCCGTATCCAGGGTGACTTACAATTGTGATATTATTATTTACATACAATTACCCATTTATACAGTTGGGTTTTTTAATGGAGCAATCTACGTAAAGTACCTGCTTGTTCAAGGGTACAGCAGCAGTGTGTGTGTCCCCACCTGGGACTGAACCCACACAAGAGCCTCCGGTCAAGAGTACAGAGCCCCCCTGACCACTACTCCACACTGCTGCTCCAGATATTGATTGAGACATCTGAAATATCTTTATAATACACAGCAGCAGATACTGATATTGATTAAGCATGTCTGAAATCTCTTTATAATACACAGCAGCAGACCCGGATATTGATTGACATCTGAAATCTCTTTATAATACGCAGCAGCAGATACTGATATTGATTGAGCATGTCTGAAATCTCTTTATAATACACAGCAGCAGATACTGATATGGATTGAGCATGTCTGAAATCTCTTTATAATACGCAGCAGCAGATACTGATATTGATTGAGCATGTCTGAAATCTCTTTATAATACACAGCAGCAGATACTGATATGGATTGAGCATGTCTGAAATCTCTTTATAATACACAGCAGCAGACCCTGATATTGATTGAGCATGTCTGAAATCTCTTTATAATACACAGCAGCAGATACTGATATGGATTGAGCATGTCTGAAATCTCTTTATAATACGCAGCAGCAGATACTGATATTGATTGAGCATGTCTGAAATCTCTTTATAATACACAGCAGCAGATACTGATATTGATTGAGCATGTCTGAAATCTCTTTATAATACACAGCAGCAGATACTGATATGGATTGAGCATGTCTGAAATCTCTTTATAATACGCAGCAGCAGATACTGATATTGATTGAGCATGTCTGAAATCTCTTTATAATACACAGCAGCAGACCCTGATATTGATTGAGCATGTCTGAAATCTCTTTATAATACACAGCAGCAGACCCTGATATTGATTGAGCATGTCTGAAATCTCTTTATAATACACAGCAGCAGATACTGATATGGATTGAGCATGTCTGAAATCTCTTTATAATACGCAGCAGCAGACCCTGATATGGATTGAGCATGTCTGAAATCTCTTTATAATACACAGCAGCAGACCCTGATATTGATTGAGCATGTCTGAAATCTCTTTATAATACACAGCAGCAGATACTGATATGGATTGAGCATGTCTGAAATCTCTTTATAATACGCAGCAGCAGATACTGATATTGATTGAGCATGTCTGAAATCTCTTTATAATACACAGCAGCAGATACTGATATTGATTGAGCATGTCTGAAATCTCTTTATAATACACAGCAGCAGATACTGATATGGATTGAGCATGTCTGAAATCTCTTTATAATACGCAGCAGCAGATACTGATATTGATTGAGCATGTCTGAAATCTCTTTATAATACACAGCAGCAGACCCTGATATTGATTGAGCATGTCTGAAATCTCTTTATAATACACAGCAGCAGACCCTGATATTGATTGAGCATGTCTGAAATCTCTTTATAATACACAGCAGCAGATACTGATATGGATTGAGCATGTCTGAAATCTCTTTATAATACGCAGCAGCAGACCCTGATATTGATTGAGCATGTCTGAAATCTCTTTATAATACACAGCAGCAGATACTGATATGGATTGAGCATGTCTGAAATCTCTTTATAATACGCAGCAGCAGATACTGATATTGATTGAGCATGTCTGAAATCTCTTTATAATACACAGCAGCAGACCCTGATATGGATTGAGCATGTCTGAAATCTCTTTATAATACACAGCAGCAGCTGACCCTGATATGGATTGAGCATGTCTGAAATTTCTATCAAACGGAAAACGACTAAAAATAAGGAATACTAAAAGGACCATGTTCGCAAACTCAAAACAAGCGATACAAAGAAATACATACATAGACTAACCCCGTATATTTAATAATATAATATAGATTGTGTTGAATATATATATGTGAATGATCAAATATATAACATTTCAAAGTACATAAATGAATATTTGAAAAGAGATGAAAAAAAATAAACAAACGAAGTCTATCTGCTCATTTATGTTATTAGTTGCTCCTCACTGCGTGTTAAACTTAACAAAGACTTAAAATAAATGACAATAAATAAATAAATCAAACACGTCATTGTCAATGTAAATCCATACTGCTA
Organism: Acipenser ruthenus; assembly: GCF_902713425.1. Lineage (NCBI taxonomy): Eukaryota > Metazoa > Chordata > Actinopteri > Acipenseriformes > Acipenseridae > Acipenser > Acipenser ruthenus. Next base: position 10,091,721 of record NC_081220.1, read on the forward strand.
TAAGATTCAGTATTTATTTTTACTTACCTTTGACATTTCGAGTACGGGAACCGCTTCGTAAATTCGACCGAGTCCCCATTTCTACTCTGTGCCGGGTGTATTCGTGTGCGGCGCTGCTGCTGCTATCTCTCCGCTGGAGTCTGGTGCTCTCTTTCGGCTCGACTGCGCCTATTATAGAGGGCAACTGCCTACGAAGCACTTGGGGGCTGCGACGGGAAACCCACACGGGCCAAGCCGGGGCATTGTGCGCTGAAGGCGGGGGACAAAACCCGGCACTGTGCCCGCTGACGGAGCTCAGAAGCGAGGGAGGGGGGAGGAGACTCCGAGGAGGTCTATAAAAAGTTCAATTTCTCCGCTAAATATCAAAAGAAAAGAGGAAGGGATGAATGAAGAAAGGATGAAAAGAAGACGTCTGCGTCAATTTTTAATGCTATTCCAAATTAATACAGATCTTATTTTTTTTTTTACTTTGAAGGTTATGCGCTCTAAGACACGGCTCACACCGCCGTTCACTCGCAGACTGACAGGCGCTCCGATACGGCAGGAAAGTTATAGGGGAGCCGCTGCAGGATTGAGGCTCTCTTTAGGACCATGGGTTAACAACTCCTGCACTAGATGGATGGACAGACAGACAGCTAGCAAGCAACTACTTTACCTCCTAGATTGTTCCAGTAAAAACCCAACTGTATAAAAGGGTGGCAGAATTTGTATACATTTGTGATTCTTGAAATGTGTATTATTATTATTATTATTTTATGTAGGTTGTGTGTGACAACTGTAAAATAAATAATAGTCTACTAATGTAAAAATAATGTGATATCGTCATCTCAACACTTAATGTGTCATGAGTATATCTTGTTATTTTCCTTGTATAACACTGTACAACTGCTGCCTGTGTGTGTGTGTGTGTGTGTGTGTTTTGTACTGGTAATAGACAGGACTGTTTCTCGCCTTTTGGGGGCCCTAAGCAGGATTTGGTTTGAACCCCCCCCCCAAAAAAAAAAAACAGTTGAACAAACCTCTTGCAGATCCTGTTCATGTTACAAAGGTAAAAGTTATCATCTTACAAAGCCTGGAGACTGTTCGTGTAAACTGCAAAGCAATATTAAGTCTCTTGGATGATGATGTTAATGTTAAAATTTGATGACCCATATTATTTCAAAGATCAAAACTAATTGTCTCCCAGCAAAACCACAGCAACCTACAATGACGATATTGACACTGTCAGAAATATGTGATTTTAAAAGGACAAGAATATAACATCACTATTAATAAGTAGATGGGTTCATACCTTTATTGACTTGCATTTGGTTCACTGCTACTTAAGTTGCCTTACACTGCTGGGACTGGTAACTGCTGCTGACCGGTAAGACTGGTGCTGATACTGCTGGGACGGGTGCTGACACTGTGACTCCTGCTTTGAAAGAGTTTAGCACACAGTTTCTCACTCAACTTTAATATTCTTTTGTCTGTATAAATCGATGATAGGAAGTAGTACAGTACTTCAGGCGGGGGAAACCGGTCCAGAGGTCCCGGTGCTGCCTGGCGCACAGGCCGGGTCGCTATAGATGCAAATACACAGCCCGAGATTATAGTAATGTGAAGAAATAAAAAATAACATTATATATATATATATATATATATATATATATATATATATATATATATATATATATATATATATATATATATATATCAATTTTACACTCTTAAAAAAGAAAGTGGGTACATTTTTTATTATTATTTTGGTCTTCACAATTAAGAATTGAGTCAATTTTTACCGAGGGCCTCGGCTGCCTCAATGTGTACACTGTGACTACGCGCCTGGGCACAGCCAGCATGCAAGCAAGCTACAGCAATAAAAACGGAGCTAAATCAAATAATACAATACCTTTCTCATGTTGTTTTTCTTCCTCAGTTTTTTTCTTTTTACGCTTCTTCGCGCTAGATTGGTACATTCTTGATCTTTTTTTCAGTCACAATTTGTTCGCAATCCTCAAAGAAGCCACCGGAGGCAGATATCACCGTGTAACAATTTTTTTTTTTTTTTTTTTTTTTTTTTGGTTCCTGGGTAGTAAGTGTTATTTTCTAATTGCTTATGCCTCAAAAGTATAGAAAATGGCTATTATTCCCCACAAACTTTGCTTTTGTGACCAGGACAGTGATATTTTGAAATTTAGCTATTTTCCAGAACATTCCAGATAGATTCAGTGCTGAGTAAACTTGGAGTAACTTCTAGAACTTTCTAGAACTTTCCAGTAATATAAATAGTAGTATAAATACAGGGGCCTTAAGCCCACCAGTTCAGTTTAGTTCCAGCTGCCTAAGTGGATACATATCTGCATTTTTCTGAGATGGCATCAAGAGGCTGCAAGCATCCGGCAGACGCATTTTGCTATGTCTGCGGCAAATTTATCAAGACAAGAGTGAAAAAGTACTCCGTGGAAGCATCTGCTAAGATGTGTGAGGCCTACAACGCATATTTTGGCATGCCTGTCGGGGATCAAGACAAACCCTGGGCACCTCATTTCACCTGCGAGCACTGCAAAAAAAAAACTCTGGAAGGTAAGATGGACAATTATTGCTCGGAATTTTATGTTATAAAATTTGTTAAAATTTTTAAAATTGTAAAAGTTTTTAATTTTAAAATGTTTTACAATTTTCAATGTTATTGAATAAATATATCATATATGAAAAATGTTGCGAGAATCTCTTACACATTAGTCATGGGTGAAATAAATGTATTTTTGTAGGATGGTACAGAGGGGAAAAGAGAGCCATGAAGTTCGCTATCCCAAGAATTTGGCGGGAACCCACTGACCACTCAAGCAACTGCTACTTCTGCATGATGGACCCTTCCAAATGTCGGACTGGCAAGAATGCACCTGCTATCACGTATCCGGACCTTCCTTCATCCATCGCCCCGGTGCCACACTGCCATGAGCTCCCCGTACCCACTCCTCCGGAGAGAGAGAGCAGCCGTCTTTAGAAGTAAAGAGAAGGGTCTTTCAGGTACCTTCAAGACTTCTTCCCTAAGCTGTCTGAGGCAAAGTTCAAAACCGGTGTCTTCGTCGTACCACAGATAAAGAAGATCCTGGAGTGCATTGAATTCCCCAAGAAGCTTATTAGTAAGGAGAAATCGGCTTGGAACAGCTTTGTCGCAGTGGTTCGGGGCTTCCTGGGCAATCACAAGGCCGAAAACTATGTGGAGCTGGTTGAGACTCTGGTGAAGAACTACGGCACAATGGGCTGAAGGATGTCCCTCAAAGTCCATATCCTTGATGCTCATCTTGATAAATTCAAGGAGAACATGGGAGCGTACTCGGAGGAGCAAGGTGAGCGCTTCCACCAGGATATAATGGACTTTGAACGCCGCTACCAAGGACAGTATAACGAGAACATGATGGGAGACTACATTTGGGGGCTGATTCGTGAAAGTGATTTACAGTATAATCTTAAATCTCGAAAAACTACTCACTTCTAAATCTTTTGTAGTCATTTTTGTATTACTTTAGTATAAATACATGTTAATTTGGATTCATATGTTGTTTTATTCTGACTTTATGTGAACCAAAAGACACAAATTCGTCCGTTTTCTCATTGGAAAAAGGTAAATTTCAAAATATCACTGTCCTGGTAACAAAAGCAAAGTTTGTGGGGAATAGTAGCCATTTTCTATACTTTTGAGGCATAAGCAATTAGGAAATAACACCTACTACCCAGGAACAAAAATTGTGTTACATAGTGATATCAAGACGACGGAACAAGCCTGCTTGCTGCTACAAAAGCGGCACTATACTGAACTTTACCGATGCGTTAGGAATAGACACCATTCATTTATGCATGCTTTTACATATCAACTAATTGCATTCCGCATTTACAGAACATACATGATTATCGTGAACATTTGATAAAATCAAACAATCAAAAAATTCCACTGACTTACACTGCTTTCACTTTTTACCATTTACTTCTTAGCCCTTAGCTTGCGTCTCAAAGCGTGATGATGTTGGTTTTGTTGACTCAGTTGCCATGGGAACGTTTAAAACTCCGCGACAAACTTTACTCAAATGCACAGCTGTACAGAACACACCCCCTCAGACATGTGCTGTCTATTCACGGGAACAGACTACTGAAGCAGTTAGTTCAGATGAGCGCTGGATACACAAGAAACAATCTGACAATTTCACAAATAAACCCGTTTGTGTTCAAACCTATGAGAGGTGGAATGTAACAAAAATGTGAACTGCAAAAGCCGGAGCGTCAAACATCAACGACAAAGTTCAACATTTGAATTGAAGTAACAGCTGTCAAATAGACAAAACTCAACATTCGAAGATAATATGCCAAATTGAATATGCTCAACACACTAATTGAATTAATTATACATAAAATAATGAATGTAATTAAGCTCAATAATTGAAATGTGAACTTCAAATCTTAAATAAATTGATTACAATTCAAATTTCCAACACGCCATCCGATTTGTGTTGATTCTGTTCTAAATCAATACTGCGCGTTGTATTTCAGGTTAAGCGTTGTGCTTTCCATTTGCCACTTGGTCATTCTATTCCCCGGGACTGCCCCTGTCATGGCAAATCTGACATGCGAAAGAGATGCTTTGCACTGTTTCTTAAATCAAGTGGCCTCAAATAAATTGTCTACTTTAATATATGCTTAGCCTACCTAAGCATATGTTTACTACATGCCTCCATAGCTGAGCCTTTAATCAGACAGTCCTTGTCGGTGACAGTCCAGTTTGTTCCGCACGTACTTCTGCCAAACTTAAATTCAAAGTACAATCTTCTAAATGGGTTATTATTATTATTATTATTATTATTATTATTATTATTATTATTATTATTTATTTTAATTAACGTACTGATTGAAAATTAGAGGACTAATATGAAAGAGGTGCGCGCATCAATTGCAGCTAATTAGCTCCCATTAGCACCTGAACCTCTTTATAAACCCATTGGGCTCTAAGGAACACCAAACTTAACTACTGACGGGTTTGTTTTTATTATTGGTTCTTTATAACGGTGAAAGAAGTTCACGGTTGGGGCTGCCTTGGATTTAATGATGCCGTGTTGTCTTAGATTTGGGTAATTGTTGATCTATTCTCTACTTTAGAAACGTTCATTTTATTGTGTGTGTCTCACTTGCGTGTTTTTTTTCTTCCAATGCAGAATAACATTGCTGTTAGCAGTGTTAGTCACTGAAGTTTGGACGCAGAACCCGCCTCTAGGTACGATAACGGTCGCTTCAGCACATCTGTTCTTTTAGCTTGCTGTTTATTTGCCGGTTGTGTGTTTTCATGTATCGTTGTCTTCTGCAGGCTCGGTGAGGACAGAATGTCAAGGGAGTGTTATGATGATGATGTTGGATAAGTCTTTTGTTGGAAAGTATTTTCGTATCAATGTGATTGGTGAGTGATCAATTTTCTTGAATGGAAAGCTTTTGATGTATAAAGCCTGTTGAGTCGTAATGTAATAACCTGAATTAAGAACAGAGTACTCCTGCGCTGTAAGGCTTCGTTTTTTTCAAATGCAGTGTATGAAACTCTTGCGTTAACTTTAAAAGCATGTTGCTGATCACCCTAAATAGACCTGTGCTGCTACAACCTTAGTCAGATTTGTTGACTGCAAGTGCGCCGAAATATAAATTATTTACTCTAAACATACTGTTCCGAATGGGCGCATAATTCTATTAATATAACTCGTTTTTACAAAATTGCTTATGGAACGTGGCGGTGGGGGTGTTCACTTTGTTATATCTCTACCTTGCTTGATCACGTGTACAGTTTCTTAAAAGGCCAACTTAATTTATTTTCCATAGACAATAAGGGGGCGCTTGTGTCCCTCTCTCCAAGACTGGCCGCACAGTGTGGATATAGCTTAACCGTTGACTTCTTGGGAAATGCCAAGTTCCTTGCTTCTGTGGTGAGCTGCTTTGCTCAGAACACAGTGAGTTTTAATTATATTTCTTTTTAAACGTGTTTCTAATGGTGACATGCTGGGACTAACTTTAGCCTTTGTTTCCAGAATGATGAGACCTACAAGCTGACAGTACAAATCAGTGTCTTCTCAAACAGTGCTATGACTTCAGCTTCCTCCTATGTTCAGAGCATGACATGCCGCTATTCTCCATGGGCAGAGAGGGAGATTCTGTGTGAAAGAAACTACATGGAGGTAAGGGCTATCGGGATGTGATAATGCTGTTCAGTATAACTTGTTGGGTTGTGTGGGTATTTTAATTGTCATTACAGAAGTGCTTCACTCATGACTAATGTGAATTCTCTTTAGGTTTCTGTGAGAAGAGGGGTGCCACTTATTGAGCCAAACTTTGTTCAAGATGATCCTGATTGGTCCCTTGCATACCCTGAGGTAGAATCATGTGACTTTGCATTTGCTTCATTCACATCCCCTTGGTCTTGCCTAATTGAAAGTCTACTCTACTGTCTCATCTAGTTGAAGCAAAATCTAACGGCCCCCTTAACTTTAACCTGTCTCCCAAGAGGGTGGTCATATTGGAATTGTGTAACATTTAAGGCATTGGCTTTGTATACGTATTCTGTGATTTGTTGTGGTAAAACATGATTGTGGTGAAGTTAACACTTTCTTGTCAGTGTGTAAGCTTTGTATTTCAACCACTTAGGTAGTGGCTTCATATGTGCAGGGTTATAAACCCTTCATGATAAATGTGTCCTGATATACCTTTTTGAAGTCTGCTGTATAGGAGCAATTTCAAGTATTGTCCTAAAGTTTGGTACACTGATATTAAGGTCCAGTACAAATGAGTGGCTACAAACTCTGCCTGTATCCGATCCAGACCACATGCTTTCACATAGGCTCTTTCGTACGCAGTTGTATTTGAGGATTCTCTGTTCCATTAGAGACGTTTGATCATATAACGGTTTCAGTGATACATTTCACCCTTCAGTTTTAGTTCATGTTTTATTAAACAAGCCATATGCTGTGACAAATCCTTTAGACTGGGGATGCTTTGTGTTCAAACTCCCTATTCTAATGGGGTTTTCTCTTTGCTAGGCAACTGCTGCTGACAACAGCATCTGGAAAATTGTGTTCCATCTCCCAGCAAATAGAAAGACAACCATGACTGTTGCTCAGGCCATGACAAATGGCTATGGCATAAACACTACACCAACTCGAATTCTGGTTAGAGCTGCATACAACTCCACAGAAAGCCAGCCTCAGGTGGTAAGTAGTCTAGGCTTCATTGTTGTGTAGTACAGTATATTCAGACAATGAAGGTAGATTTAGTCTTTTATTTTAGTAAAAGTTCCCCTTCCCCTCCAACAGATCCAAACTGTACCAATGGCTGTGCTAAGATCAACCACCTTTTATAAGCAAAGATGGATGGTCATGATGGTGGACACTGCAGTTACATGTCCTACTGGTGAGTAAGATTATGGAGGGCAACGGTGCTCAAGAACTGTTCTAGGTTTAAGTGTGTTTTCTATACCAAGTCTATGGTGTTCCTTTCTGTCAGATGGAACAGCCTTCACAGAACAGATGATTACATGGAATGTTCCCCGTGTTCTACCTCCCCTTGTTCCGACGCCACAAATTACTACCCTTGATGTTCAAATGGGAGTTGATGGCCGCAAGCTTGACCCTGCAACGATTCATAATAGAGATTATAAACTGGATGTCGGTCCCCAGCTAATCACTGTAAAAATTCCTGTGGGAGCTGATGGTGGATATTACAAGGTATGTAGACGTTCAATATCTTCTAAATCCTTCTCATTTTAAAGCTTGCTTCCTAAGATGCTTCTGTGCTTTCAGAGCCATGTAGTGGACAACACCTATGTGATCTCTTACTCTATTGAACCAATGCTGGAGCATACCTGGCAAGATGGGCCTGAGAAGACCAAGTACACTGTACTTCATCCAATAACCACTCCTTTCATGCCTCGGCCACCAGTTGTCACAAACAGTATGTAGAACTTGTCCACATGCAGTAAATCAAAGGGATTTGTTGCAGTGCTCCACTTCATAGCCTTCATTTAACTGCGTGCTTTAATTTCAGACACTGTTCCTAAAGCCAGAGTGTTCAATGTGACCCTGGGGACATTCCTGCCTGATGTGGAGCTGGTCAAAATTATAGTTGGACCAGAGACGTTAACTGTGCCAGAAGCCAACCTAAAAGGTTATAATGTCCAGGAGCATGTCTTTCCCAATGGATCCAAGACTTACACTCTCCAGGTGCCATTTGAGGACCCCAATGTGAAGCAAAAGGTAACATCCCACCTGTTCAACCATCCAATTGCCATTTTGAAAACACTTGCTTGCTGTCTGACTTTGGGTGTAATCCTACAAACCCATGTTTCTTTCAGGTAACTCCTCCAGACACCAGAACCTACATTCTGCCCCTGACCTACTTGCTGAATATAGTGCCAGAGAATACACCCTTTACTCATCCTGCTGTAGTTGAAGCCATTCTCAAAGACATCAGTAAGTGCCTGACTGTTTGTGGTCTACAACTACTCTTTTCTGACAATCCAGTCCATTGCCCTGACAACTGCTTTTCCTCTTGCAGTTCTACCTACAGTAACTGGCTACTGTGATGGTGCTGCATTCTATACCATGGTAACATATGGCAACATGGGTCGCAACTGGGTTCCTTTTGTGGGCTCAAGAGAACTTGGTGGAAGTCTGCTTGCCCTGTACAAGTATAATGCCAATGCTACCAATTTCTGGATGACTGTGCCATACAATTCAGTTGATGCCACATATGAAGTAAGTGATGGAACTTTAATGTGTTTTTAGTTGTCTTGGGTTCAACACATTACTGACCTGATGTATTGTCTCCTGTAGGTGATCAGTTCTTCGGGCATCAGAAGCAGGCTTGACTTGACCTTGAAGGATGTTGGGACCATGGTTGTGGTGGCTGACTTTTCTCTGTCCTGCAGTTTCCCTACAAAGATGATTGGTAACTCTCCTGCAGACCAAGCATTTTTTAGAATAGCTGCTTTTGAGATTGGCCAAAGGTTGCATGGAGTGGTATTGAAGCTATAATCTGTTTCCTTAACCTGGATCCAAATGCTGTGTTTCAGATTGCTTCACCAATGGAACTATGGCAGCTCTCGCTGTGAAAGTGGAATCTGTCCCCAGCTTGTCTCCAAGTCAACTAACTCTAAGGGATCAGAGTTGCCGGCCTCTTCAGTCTGATGCTATCAATGCGGTTTTCTACTTCAATGTCAACTCCTGTGGAACAACTAGACGGGTTAGTATTGACACATTTTTAAAACCATATTTTGAGGAGGTTCAACATATTGACAAGTTGACCAACAACCCTGGATCACTCTGGGGAGCCATGGTGACCAGTGTTTCTATCAGCTGAATTACTTGCATGAATTGTGTACGTCTGAAGGATGCCACCTTTTTGTATTTAACTGCTTGTCCAGTTGACAAAGGTGCTGCGACACATGTCTCTTGGTTATGGCATTGCATGTGCTGCCTATAGAACTTTTGGGTCAATAGCAGTGAGCTGGAAGGAGTGTACTAACTGGGGAAGATCCCGTGGCTAGTACATAGGATGGGACTAAACTAGTACACGAGTTAATACCAATTGCAGCTCAAGAGTTGCCAGCTGTGTATTCAAATGTGTATTTGCAACAAATCCAAAATTTACTGCTGTTGCCCTCCTAGAGGTTACTTAAACAATACCAAATTAGTCTAGCAGTTTCTGTAGACAGACTTGTGGTGTCATACTAACTGTAACAAACATGAGGTCCCAAAAGTGTTCAATTATGAAATTGCAATATTCATAACCAACGCTTTTTATTTTTAAATTGTGAAATTGGTACAAAATTAGTACACAGCTGGGGATGATCCCGAGTACCATATTAGCTAGTCTGTAACTTGGTATGCAGCTCCATACTAAATCTACAAGTTAATTGCAACCCGAGCCTTTTGTGATTTCTCTTCCAGTTTGACAACAACCTCCTGACTTATGAGAATGACGTGCTGTTCACATCTTACCGGTAAGGATTGCAATCAAATTGAGTATCCTTGTGGTTGAGCCTGAAACTCTCCTAACCCCCATCTCCTCTTTCCAGGTTGAGAGTTGCCTGTCACTACCTGGTCAATGACACCAAGGTAGTACAGTTCTTGTACCAGAATAATCCTGCACCTGTAGTCCAGCCTGGCTTGGGGGACCTTGCAGTCATCATGCGGCTTGCATTGGGTAGGACTTGGCAATTGAAATAATATAGATGCTCTAGTAGTGTGTTTCCACCTATAAAATTCTCCCTTGCATCTCTGCAGATTCAACCTACAATGACTTCTATGGAGCTCGGGATTACCCTGTTGTGAAGTACTTGCGAAGACCCTTGTATTTTGAGGTAGAGCTCCTGTACAGCAGGGATCCACAGGCTGAATTGTTTTTGGAGAACTGCTGGGCAACCTATTCTGTTGACAGGAATAGCTCTCCAAAGTGGGATGTTGTTGTGGACAGGTAAGATGCTGGAATATGATATTGCTGTTACAAAACCTAGGAATTGGAGTTGTGGCTGATGTGCTCCTGACCTACTTTCTCTTTCTAGCTGTGAGAACTCTGCAGATGAGTACTTGACCATCTTTCACCCAGTCTCCAGCAATGCAAGAGTGCTGTTCCCTTCCCATCTGAAGAGGTTTGAAGTGAAAATGTTTTCCTTCACAAGCGGCCGGGATGCAATGAAAGGACAGGTAAAGTGGAGTGTTGGGATGGGGATCTTGTACCACAATGCATGGTTTGGATTGCTTTGCAAGCAACGAATAGTCACTGTTCTCAAATCTTTAGTGAGTTGGAATGAAAACATGTAACTGCACTTTTGCAAGAAACACTTATGATGCAATATATGTGTTTTTCAATTCAGTAATCCTCATTGGATGATGGTACTGCCTGATCTATTGATGCTTGTTTTACTTGACAAGGTGTGCTGTCTTTCAGATTTACTTCCACTGCAGTGTTGTGATATGTGATTCAAACCGGCCATCAGACAGCCTCTGTAGCAGACGGTGCATTCCAGGGAAACAGAGGCTTGGTAAGAGCTCTGTTTGAGAGGAGGGGACATTTTGCATGCGTTTTTGTCCATTTGTTTTGATGGACTCCTAATTCCTCCTGTAGGTCGCAGTGCTGAAGGGATGGATGGTGGTGCAAAGGCGTTTGTGTCTTCTGGCCCAATTGAGCTGAAGAGAGATGGATCCCTTCACTTTATGCCTAGAAGCGGTAATATGCATGATGTGAACACAATTGCAGTTCAAGTAAAATATAACTATCTCTCTTTATATTCCTCTAACTATTACTTTCTTCTCTTGCAGCCCAATTCAATGTGTGGTCCCTTCTGGGAGCTGCAATGGGTGTGTGTTCAGTGGTTATCTTCATAGCTGGAGTTGTATCTTTCTGGAAACTGCCAAAAAGTGTGTATTGATAAATAACAATCTTGCTTGTAAAAGCTTATTTTTTTGTGCTTGATTAATTCTACACTTGATATGTCAGAATGGCCATGTCAATGGGATTTCCTCCTCCTTGCAGTATCAAATGCTTTGATTTGCCCTGATCAGGCCATTCTCAATATGGTGTGTTACTCAAGGACCCTTCACTAATTCACTGTGTGAACCCGGGGGCAAAGACTTTCCTCCTCCAATGAGCTGTAACCCTATTTTTATATTTAACAGTAACAGGGCAATTACTATACCTTCAGTTATTTAGCATGATAAAATTTATGGAAGAAACCCACCCCCTCATTTGTCCCTTTTATTAAATATGTATTGGGTAACAATTTTCATATAAATTCTATTTCAGTATACAATTTATACATTGTCTTGAACCAGGCTTCAACAAGAAATAAACTAGAGCCCTGCTTCACTGATTTAAGAATATATGTTTAACTGTTAATTATTTTGAAGCATCGTGTGTAGAAATAGTAATGGAGGAGGGGGGTTCATTTGAAAACAAAAGCTGGTGTAAAGTTAAAAGCTGTCCACCAAAGCCAGGCTTGTCCACTTTCCCTTATGTTGGGCCCTTCTCCCTGACAGATTCTCTTGTCTCTTTTAAATTTATATTGTGGTGGCTTCATAAATAATTTTCCCACTTGTTAGTTTTTGTAGGCTAGGTATCCTCTACATTACGACTCATCATACAGTCACTGTGCAGCACTTCCAGCTCTTAACTTCTAGAATAATTCCAGGTGTGTAAACTTCCCAATCTTCAGAATACAGTAAGCTTTTATTAACTTGCATCCAATAATAAAACTAGTGGAAAATCCTTCCAATACAGCAATATGTTCCATACCAGGAACTCCTTTCAAAAGTACAAACTAATTGTCTTCAGTTGAACTGTATTTGCTGCTGTTCCTCCTCACTGTGTCATCTGTGTTCTTTATTGTTTACTTTCCACACTGAATTCTATAATTCATTAGCTATAAAGAAAACTACCACTTGAGGGTGCAGTGCATAGAAAAGGAGCACATACCAATCCAGAAACCATAATAACTATACATACCTAACTAAAATAAGAATACATTCCTGTGACGAGATAAAGTGATCCCGTGCTGTAAGCCATCCTCCCAGGGGGCTGTGAGCCAGCCTAGAAGGCCCCAACAGAGATGGTGTGACGTGGCAGTTCTACCTTTGGGGCGGAAGTCCCGAAAGGACGGTCACCATCTTTGTTGAGGGCAACAACACGGAATGTCCTGCAAAGTCCCAGAATTGGGAGGAGATTAAAATGCCAATTGCTGATTGGTGTTCTGCTGATTAGGGGGCGTTCCGCGGCACATTAAAGGGGGCCGTGTTGTAGCAGTCGAGGGTGGTATCTGAAAGCACAAAGGAGTATTGGAGAGGTACTGAGGGATAAAACCAAACAAATGCTCACTGACTTTTTTGACAGACATAAACAAACTAATTCAAAAGAGAGACAGCCAACCAGGAGGGTGGACACCAGAATGGCCAGAAAGGCAAGGACAGCCACCCAGAGTCTGGATAATTTTACTTTATTGTTTGTTTGTTTTGTCTCTCCACATTTCAGTTAGCGTTTCTCTTTTGTTTGGACATTTTCTTTTGTTTGTTGTCCTGATTACCACTGTTTGCAGACACTAATAAAGGAAAAGAAAACAACTTGTGTCATATCATACCATTGTCTGGACGTGATTATTTTTACACCTCCACCCAACTCCGCTATCTGTGACAATTCCTTTTTTTTTAATAATCAAAATTCCAGTTCAGCTCCTACATACGTTTTTGCAAAAGCAATTATTTTTGCTAACATTTCAGGTTCTAAAATCACTATTTCCAGCAGTGCAGTTCCTTCCTGTCTGTATTGGTCATACTTTAGGGCCCATGGGAAGCCTGTGGCAGGCATGCATTCTGGTTACCATGTGACTGCTTGTTTATTGGGACAATTCAGGCTTTTCCAATTGCAATGCATTGTGGTACATTCTACACCTCTTGGTCACTGTTCACAGCAGGACTACACTTCCCACAATCTTTTGGCGTGTGAGTTGAAGAGCCTAAACTATCCCAGTGTGTTCTAGTGTGCATGAAGTCATATGGTAACTCTGCCCGTGAAGGCCTGTTTCAGAGTCCTGCCCCATGCAGTCTCCCTTATTTTGAAAGCTCAGTGCTGACAGGTATACGTATTATAAAACACACACATGCAAATAACAGAATTCTAGAAACAAACTTTATTATACAGTTCTGTGGGTGATCGTGTTCACAAAAACTAAGTATATTAAGTATTAATCCAAATACATGCAAAATATAAAACATTAATATATCTCTTATATTTTTGCTTAGTGTAGTTTGTATTACTCCCGTCAGATAAAAAAAAAAATCGAATACAGTGGCTAATGCAGCCTCCAGCGTTCAGCCACAAAACGGTAAAACTGCAAACAAACTACAATTCCCAGAATCCCGTACCAGTTTCTGTAGTCCCATGTGTGATGCCATAGGTCTGGCTGCCTCTGAGTTGTGATTACACAGGCATAATCTACTTATTAGATTCCTTCTTGCTTTGACATGCTACTTTCAATATGCAAGTTTAGGGTGAAATTATCAACACTCCTTATATATACCTTGTTCTAGCATCACAAAAAAGTGCTACTTAACAACATGTTGTTCTCTTCATGTTTGAGTGTGTGAGTTATTGGAACTGAATTCACTACACTGGAAACACCGTGTGTAGTACGGGGGGTGTAATGTGTTGATATTATAAAGAGGATGGAGAGTTTGATGCAAGACTCGATCAGACACAGGCACATTCATATTATTAAACCTGCTATCAGACTCTCCGGCGTCGTCACTCTGAGTGCTCTTTGAAACAGACTTAGTTCGTATTTATATTCATGTTGGGTTAATCAGAGATGACTATCGACGGCCCGTCTGTAGTACTACCGGAGATTTTAATTGCACAGTTTGTACCGCTCTGTGCAGCGCCGTCCCGTTTGTAACACGGTACGTGAACTGCATTCTGCTAAACGAAACATCACAACAGCAGCAGCAGCGCCATCTACTGGACAAAACCCAGACATGCACGTTGAAACAATGATCCAGTCCAATATCTACAAAGACTAAACAAGAAACTATTAGCGAAGCCCCGAAAAAGAAAATATTATACAAAACGGTTTAAAATCATATGTTTTAGATATGATTTAGATATTCGGGTTGGATACCTCGGAAGCCAGCGGAACTCCAGCGTTTCTCTGACAACCACTGATAACCACTCCCGTGATGATCGGCGCTGCCATGACAACCCGTGACATCACCCGCACAAGTTACAACACGTCGAGTCATTTTTTGTAGCACAGTATTAACGTGTTATTGTTTTCACAAAATAACATCAATAAGATTATCAGATCACCTGCTAGTGTGTACTAAACAAAACCTCAAATATCAGTGAATTGATACAGAGACAAGCCGTGGCACCAGCAAGAGATACAAATGTATTTACTTATTTATTTGGTTAAACTTGAATCCAACCTTACATTTTAACTTCTTGAAGTTACCACAGTGTGTCTGTGTATGAATTACTGACGAGTAATATTTGTGATTTGATTACTCTAACAGATGAACTGATAATGTATGGATGTTATTTTGTGAAAACAATACAATATTAAAAAATAAATACAACATTTAATAAATAAATAAATAAATTATACACCAAACTGTAGCACATTTTTTTAGTCTTAATATCATAACAAATATACTTATTATAAATACGTATCACCTTTTATTTGTTGGAAAACGTTCTGGAACTTCTAGTAAAGTATTTTTTTTTTAATACAGTGCTGTTTGAGTTAAAATATTGTTTTCTTCAAAATTAATATACCAGCAACGGTGTGTTAATTTAACGGAGCGCCTAACGCCGCTCGGAACGTTCGCATTTTTAAATTCTAACGGTCTCTCCTCAGCTGAGCGGAATGTTCACAAGCCGGTTGCCTAACAGCGTCTCCCCCTCCTTCTCTGCCCGCCCTTTCGCCCTCTCTCGTTGCTCCAGCTAGGAGTTCAAATTTAGCTTCGTTATATCTGCGCAATTTTTTCCTAATTTTTACAATTTAGCTTATTAGGGGCTTCGTGTTTTTAAAATGGTTCAGGTGCAGTCCGGGCAGACTGACTGGAGCATCATTACAGTATACCGCACTGCGTTCAGCTTCGTGTGGCGGCTGATACACAAAATAATGAACGACTGTTAAATAAATCACATGTATTGCTTTTTAATGCTAAATATGTATCTGGTATTCTAAGTATTATCTACAATGAATAATTCAGCTATATTCATATTCATAATGTAATACAGTATTAAGACAGGGTCCAGTATTAGAAATAAATAAACACGCTTTAAGAGAAACAGCAGTGATATATATTGTCCATTCCCATACATTCTCTATATGTTTCTACATTGTGGTTGCACAGGGATAAGGGACTCAGTGATGTTAAAAAAAGAAAATAGAGCCCACAATTAACCAATATAGAAAGGAAGGGGGGAGAAATGTATTGCCTGTGTGCAGTACCTTACACATTTCTGTGTCTGCCCAGTTCTGAATGCTGTCTAGATCACTTTGAATGTCCTCTGCTGCTGCAACAGTGTTTGCCACTCCTATTTGGAACTGCAAACACAAGTCAAAAAGGAAGTTAGAAAGGCCAAGAGAGATAGATATAAATGAACATTGCTAAGGGGGCTAAAACCAATTCCAAAATGTTTTTCCAATATTATAACAGCAAGAGAACATTCAAAGAGGAGGTTAAATGTCTAAGAGATACAAATGGCAAAATCATAGATGAAAAAATAAAAAATAGCAAATATATGAAATGATTACTTTTCACAGGTTTTTACAAAGGAGGACACGGACAACATGCCCCACATGTCAACCTGTTTCTATCCAGTTTTAAATAACTTTAGCATAACAGAGGCAGAAGTGTTAAAGGGACGAGGAGCTCTTCAAATAAACAAATCCACTGGGCTGGATGAGATCCTCCCAATAGTACTCAAAGAAATGAAAGAAGTTATTTACAAACCGCCAACCAAGATCATGCAACAGTCTCTTGACACAGGGGTTGTACCGACAGACTGGAAAATTGCAAACGTAATACCGATCCACAAAAAGGGAGACAAAACCGAGCCAGGTAACTACAGACCAATAAGTCTGACTTCTATTATATGTAAACTTATGGAAACTATAATAAGATCCAAAATGGAAAATTACCTATATGGTAAAAGTATCCTGGGAGACAGTCAGCATGGTTTTAGGAAAGGGAGATCGTGTCTAACTAACCTGCTTGACTTTTTTGAGGATGCAACATCGACAATGGATAATTGCAAAGCATATGGCATGGTTTATTTAGATTTTCAGAAAGCTTTTGACAAAGTCCTGCTAAAAGATTAATTCTCAAATTGAATGCAGGTGGGATTCAAGGAAATGCATGCACATGGATTAGGGAGTGGTTAATATGTAGAAAACAGATTAGAGGAGAAAACTCAAAATGGAGCGAGGTAACCAGTGGTGTACCACAGGGATCAGTATTAGGTCCTCTGCTATTCCTAATCTACACTAAGGATTTAGATTCTGGTATAGTAAGCAAACTTGTTATTTACAACAACACAAAAATAGGAGAAGTGGCAAACACTGTTGCAGCAGCAAAGGTCATTCAAAATGATCTAGACAGCATTCAGAACTGGGCAAACACATGGCAACTGACATTTAATACAGAAAAGTGTAAGGTACTGCACGCAGGCAATAAAAATGTGCATTATAAATATCATAATATGACACCTATTGAAACAGAAGTGCAGCGCTTAGAACACATATACAAATAGAACTAATCCACTCTTCTATTAAACTGTGAACTTAGTGTTTGATTGAATCCATCTCTGTGTTTGTATAGCCTGGAAACAGGCATCAGTGCCTTGCATAGCTGCACACACTGCCATCATTCACACTGACCACAAGAGGGAGCCAGAGCACCACTGCTGTTTATAATGTAATAACACAGTAATAAGACAATTGACATAGGCATCAGTTACCTCCCCAGTCAGCCCAGTTCTCCCATTGTTAACACAAAGCTCCTCACATCCAGTCATCTAAACACTACAGTGTGGTCTGTGTCTGTATAGAGCAATACTGAAATTGAAGAAGGAATTTATGAAAAATACCAAGGAGTTTATGTTGACTCAGAAATGTCTTCATCTAGACAATGTGGGGAAGCTATAAAAAAGGCCAACAAGATGCTCGGATATATTGTGAGAAGTGTTGAATTTAAATCAAGGGAAGTAATGTTGAAACTTTACAATGCATTAGTAAGACCTCACCTAGAATATTGTGTTCATTTCTGGTCACCACATTACAAAAAGGATATTGCTGCTCTAGAAAGAGTGCAAAGAAGAGTGACCAAAATTATCCCGGGTTTAAAAGGCATGTTGTATGCAGACAGGCTAAAAGAATTGAATCTATTCAGTCGAACAAAGAAGACTACGCGGCGATCTGATTCAAGCATTCAAAATCCTAAAAGATATTGACAATGTCGACCCAAGGGACTTTTTCGGCCTGAAAAAAAGAAACAAGGACCAGGGGTCACACGTGGAGATTAGATAAAGAAGCATTCAGAACAGAAAATAGGAGGCACTTTTTTACACAGAGAAGTGTGAGGGTCTGGAACCAACTCCCCAATAATATTTTTGAAGCTGACACCCTGGGATCCTTCAAGAAGCTGCTTGATGAGATTCTGATCAATAAGCTACTAACAACCAAATAAGCAAGATGGGCCGAATGGCCTCCTCTTGTTTGTAAACTTTTTTATGTTCTAGAAGCGGGAGTATTTAAATGCTGTCCAAGCCCACTGACATTAATCGACCTTGTTATAATACAAGTTAATACAGACAGCACAGTGAGTCTTTAGAGCAAGGTCAATTCTAGCACATCATGATAATACAATACACACATTTGTGGTTTGTTTCCCCAGAGTTGGAGAGTAATTCATTAGTAGAAGTGAAGGATGAGAGATGGTCCAGGTTCAATAACCAGTTTAATGTAGGGAGCACACAGTAAAGTAAAAGCAGGGTTTGTCATAACACCTCCAGCATCTCATCATGCCTCTTGGTTTACCCACAATATGCAAGTAACAATTACCTTGGAAAGAGCAACGTGCTTCTGAACGGCTAAACCGATGACATTATAGAAACAATCAGGCACTTTCTCCTTTACTAAATATAAAATGCAGAAGAAAGAGGAAATACATGAATCCTCCCTTGCACTGAAAAGAGTTCTTGTTGTCAATAAAGAGTGCTTTTGAATGATTTCAGTGGTGGCAGTTTGACAAGAATACATGTCATGTGAAATAAACCAGTCCAAAACGAGACATTGATGCTAATAGTTTTATTGCTTAAAAAGCTTTACAGAAAGAGACAGGCTTTTACCCAGTTTCATGTAACAGCAGATAGTGTTGTTTCGGCAGGACAGCATTTATACTGGTCAACGGTTTGAGCATTTGTTGTCATGAACGCAAATAAAGATATTTTAAAATAATTGAGAGATGAAGAAAATCTCTATATAAACACAATGTTTTTGTCAGTCTGTGAACAAGACCTGTCACGGGTCACTTGTGACATCACAGGGTGGCTGTGAGGAGCTGGGAGAAGAAAGGAGTCTACTGGTCAAACCTGACTCGGTGCAGTGATTATGAGCTGGGGCAAATCAATCAAGCACGCTCTCCAAGTAACGCTTTGTATATGTGCCCATGTGGAGTTGTATTTCTATTCAAACATGTGTGAGCATGTGATCTCACTGAGAATCTGAGACTACATGTTAAATAAGGACACCTTTCCATACTTTCCATATTATATATCCTTGAAGAGATTGACCAAATGCACAACAGAGAGCAGCTGTTTTAAACAAACTGGGAATGGCCTGATAGAAATAAGTATGGGTGCTGTAGCTGTGTGTTTGGAGAGGGACCACAACAGAAAGGTTACAGCCATGCTGGTGTGTTTAAGCTTTGCTTGCAGGTCTGCTGTCAGGTAAACTCCAGCACTGTGATCCCTGGGCGCTGCTGCTTCTCAGTAGTGCTGGCATCGCCTGCAGCGGTAGGTATGCCAATCTGAAACCAATTGAAGACATTATCAGCAACCTGGGCAGAAAAGCTATTGTTATGATCCATACCCTACAGAGCATTGCACAGCTAGGTAATGGGATTGTGGGGTGGTAATGGTCAGCATTGTCTAATAATATAGACAATCAGTGTCACACTGAGCTGCAGAATTGAACTCCCTCCCATGTGTAGACAGCATCCTCCACACTCTTTGTATTGCACTCCTGTAATAAGTTTAAATATACATTTCTTGGTTGCAGGAGACAGGTTAGACTTTCCTCTTTCCAATAAGTTACGAATGACCTCAAATCAATCAATAGTTTGAGACAATGCAATAGAAAGATGAATCATAAACTCATCTTGATATTTCCAGTTGAAGGATTATGATGGATGGCATCTGTTATAAAACTTATTCCAACAATTCTGTGTCTCTCTTGGAGTTCCATCCATATTTGACCTGGTCGACCTCATGTTCTAAACTGATATGGAATGACACTTGGTTTTCTATTTCAAATTGTTCTAATATATCCCTCAACCAATGTATACAGAAATAATAAGGCATACTCACGGCGAGCGCAGCGGTACCCATGATGGTAGTAGAAATAGTAGTGATAGTGATGAGCTACACAAAAAAAGAAAAGATAATTAGTAACAGTCTATTTTTAACACAGAGCTTCTTAAACCCACTGCCTTCCACACTGTAGCCCAGAACTCAACCCCCTGAGCTACTCAGGGACAGTGGCCCAGTGGTTAAAGAAAAGGGCTTGATACCAGGAGGTTCACATCCCGGCTCAGCCACTCACTCACTGTGTGTGACCCTGAGCAAGTCAAAACGTAAAACTGGAGTCCTATTGTAAGTGACTGCAGCAGCAGTTGTTGATGCATAGTACACCCCCTAGTCTCGAAGGCACTTTGGAGAAAAGCGACTGCTAAAAGACTAATGAATAAAAAAGTAATACTCAGATCCACAAGCATGCACATTGCCTTCCACTCTGCAGGGCACCACTTTCTCTAAACACTGAGCTATCAAACCCATTAACTCCTAGACTACAGCCCAGCACGAACCACTAAACTGCTCAAACCCACTACCTTCCACACTGCAGCTCTGCACTCTAGTCACTGTGTCACTGAAGCCTCTCAGCAAAGCTACACTGATAAACAATTCATGCCCTGATTGAAAATAATAAATAAAACCCACTGATTGCTGCATAAAATAAAGTAGAATCCATTTACTTACCATAGTAGCATCTGTACCTTACTGTGAAAGATACAAGTGATATATTGAGTTCAGTCCATTTGAAGTCACTGCAGTGGCTGCTTTATACAAGAATGGGGCCTCAGTAGTGTATTAGAGAGCTATATATTTCAAAGGAGTGTCTCTATTTGTACATTTCTATTACTGGCAAAATCCAAAGACAGGGCTCCTTCTTTATATCCCCTCCCACAGGATACAGAACACCTCACTATGTGAGTATGTATTAAATAAAGATGTCATTTCTTATTAAGAGCAGCTCATTCATACTATTATACAATAATACCCCATTCCATATTCTCAACATCAGCTGTAGGAGGCCCCATTGTTAACATGTATTCATTTCTTGTGACGCGCACAGTACATGTGTATTGTATTGTAGTGTACAGTCACATTTTTATTAAAATATCAGATTCACACTTACCACGAGCACAGATGCTATAATCTGGAAATGAAATAAACATACACCATTAAATACAATTTAAAAATATATATACAATTCATTTCTACATATTAATGTACCATAATAAAATAAAATACTTACAACAGTAAGCTGTTCCAAAGAAAAAGAAAAAGAAAAACAGTGGTTATTGGATAGTTCACTTTATATTCATGTTTGAGTTCCATTTACTGGAATGTTTTCTGTTCCTCTGAGAATATCAGTTGATTTTGATAGCTGTTACAGGCTTAATGAAAGCACCAAGGGGCACATTTCAAAGTGTTTCCTCCAGTCTGTCCACAACTATGAAACCACTCCATGGTAGAATATGTTGTAATACTGAAGTGTTTCTCAATGTCTTCAATCAATTGACCTTCAGTCTACAATCCATGCAGTTCACCCAAACCAGGAGCCAGCTCCAGAGAGACACACACTTACTTCTGTAGTATCTTTTGGACAGGGCATCCTTCTTCACTACCATGGACTGTGTCAGGACCACTTCAGAATCCACTTCAGGAGACAGAAAGCACGTGAAGATCATTAAACAAACAGTAGGTTGCATCCCTTCTATTTAAACACAGACCATGTTGAGGAACTCTCCAAATTTGGATTAGGATTTCAATGTACATTAAAGAAGATTGCTGAACAGTAAGGAGCTTCAGATTTCATTTTGTTAGGGTGTGTGTTACAATGTTTTCCCCTGAGTTCAGGAGCTGCTCTTCAGTTCTAGTTGCCTGTCTTAGATATATGTACATAATGTAGGCTGGATCAGTCAAAGTGTCTTTATAGAAGAGCCAGTGACTGGATCACGCTTCCTTCTGCTTTTAATTCACTGCTATGCACTAGATGGTGATGGCACTTACTAACAGAAAGATATTTCAGTCTGCATTACATATGAAAAGAATCACACAGACTTATGCACAAAACAACTGTGGTGAACTATGAAAGGCGCTATATAAAATAAACATTGATTGATAAAAAGGTAAGGGAACAGGACAACCTTTTAGTCAAGTTATTATATCTCAGTTGGGCGATCCTTCTTACTGACATTTAAGGTGATCAATTAATACAATACGTCTTATTAAAGGTGCTGCATCAACACATTTAAATGCACATGTTAAATGCAAACAGGTGAAATATTTTCAAAGTGTATATCCCTCAAGCTTTGTGATTTCCTCTTCCGCATCAGTGTAACAGACAGACAGACAGACAGACAGACAGACAGAAACACACTCAACAGAAGAAGCTATAGGCCATCTGTACTCACTGTCAGCTCTTTTCTCCATCATATTGTCTCCTATCAGGTAAAACAGAAATAGGTTTATACAGTTAGACGTACATTAGGAAACAGATCTGGGTACTTTGTGTTAGTGCCAGTAGAGAAACAGCAGCTAAATGTGCTCAGATTCACTGGGGTTTGGTCTTAAGTCTATCATCTGTAATTCACAATGTGTTCCTCTTGAAGGTTTAACGTTGTACCCACACACTACCCAAACGTGCTTTTCAAAGGACTCACCCAACTCCCGCTCTCCTTTGAGTCCATCACTGTCCAGTTCAGCATCACTGTCACCTGAATCCTCTGCCTCTGGAACAGGGAGAAGAGAGCTTCTTGAAGCAATGAAGGATTCCCTCGACTGCAGTGCACAGCTTCATAGGACACTCAACACAGGGAGGCAGAGAGTTCCCCATTACATTGCAATGCAGAGCTGTGAGGTTTAACCAGGAGATTTCTGGATATACAGTAGCCCTTGATGTTATGCATGATTAGCGATGATTAGTCAGGTTGAGTTTCTAAACAAATTGTGTGGTCTGTGCAGGACTGTGCTTTTTTGTCATTGCTTAACTTAAATCCTGCAAATAAGAAACTTTCTTTCTTTCTTTCTTTCTTTCTTTCTTTCTTTCTGTTTGTTTCTCTTTCTTTCTTTCTTTCTTTCTTTCTTTCTTTTTGTTTCTCTTTCTTTCTTTCTTTCTTTCTCTCTTTCTTTCTCTCTTTCTTTCTCTCTTTCTTTCTTTCTTTCTTTCTTTCTTTCTTTCTTTCCTTACCCAGCGCTCTCTTGTTCTCCAGTGCTCCTTCCTGCTCCTCTGAGTCTTCCAAAGTGTTGCTGAGATCTGTAAACACAGGCTGTGGTTACATTTTTAATGAGAGCAGTCCTGTGTTGTATCCAGTGCTATGAAAGGAATTACAGCATGGAATGGAGAATGCAAACGGACCGATTAGGAAAACTGGGATTTATTAAAATTTTATTAAGATTTTTGTATCTGTATTGAAAACATGTAATTATGGTCATAAAATTCTGCACTTTTGTTAATAACTGCAACAGTGTAGAATAGTTGAATTAATATTATATAAATAAACCACTTTAAAGTGCCACATATTATATAAGGCAAGGAATTGTAATAAATCAACTTGCAGTAAACAGTTTGCATTTTTAATATCTCTTAAATAAATTATTATATTAAATCTGCTGTATAAAAAGTGGTTTAAATATTAGCACAATAAATGAAAGAGCAGGTCTATATGTTTCAAGGATCTGTATATTTGGTGAAAAAGGTAAATCAAACTGAATGAACATTTTAAAATCTCAGTGTATTTTATTCACACCCTGCAATGGTTTATTGAAGAGATGAGCAGGAGGCAAGATAGATTCGAAGGGAAATTTCAAATGGAAACCTTGATTTGTTTTTTTCCCCCCCAATATATTTAAATATTTACTGTTTATGACTGTTTCATTTCTAATAAGTTCTTATAAATGATAAGAAAAGATGAGTTTATTAGGCTATTCACATGGATAAGCCACAGCTGCATTTTACAGTACCAGGGAATCCTTCTGGTCTGAAGCAGCCTCTTAATAAGGGGTCCCCATGGTGGGAGGTGGTTGATGCAACACATGGGAGTTTTCAAGTTCTTTAAATGCTGTGTCTTATTCTAGTGGAGTACAGGCTCATCAAATCAATCCCCAAGACAAGTAGACAAACCTCTGTGTTGAGAATATAGGATTGAGTTCTGGAAGAATGGATCTTACCCAGTTCTCTCTTGCTGGCCTGGTAATCATCATCTCCCAGCTCTTCAGAGTCCTCAAGGAGGCTCCTTGCATCTGCACACAGAGGAAATGGAGGGGGTGGAATCATTCTTTTAAATGGCAATGTACAAATTAAGAACAAAGAAGGATATTCTTATGGTAAGTTGATTATTCAATGATGCAGCATTGAGGAAAAGCCTGCCTTCTCCACTATGTTATCTCATGGAAGACTGTCTGCTATCTCCCTACCCTTCTGTTATTCTGATGAAAGTCAGTCAATGACATCTCTTCCCCCATTTATTTTAGGTTGAAGGCAATCAATGCAATCCCTCCCTCCCTCCCCATGTTACTCAGGAGAAAGGCAGTCTTACCAGCCCCTGACAGAAGACATGCTGTCAGGACCGAGAGGAGAATGGCTCTTGTAGTCCAGGCTTTCATCTTGACAAGGTGCTGATGCTGCTTTTCCACTCTTCAGCTGCTCTGGTCCCTCCACCCTGCTCTGTTTTATACCCTCTCCCAGGCAAATGCACTCCTTCACCACTAAACCCTCATCAAGGACCCTTTCTTTCTCTACACTGTGATACTGTGTGATGCCCTCCTCTTCCAAATTTCCATACTTCACTTGAAAACTATTTCCTCTATACCCTATGATCCAAATCTATTGACACAGTGTCAGTTATCTCCATTGTTCTCTTAACACAGAGCAGGATCAGTGCTGGGATCAGCAGGTGCAGACAGGGGGCTCCATATACAGTATTAAAGACAATAGAATGATTAGTTATCAGTCATGCAAAATGAAGCATTCTCTGGAATTTCATATCTACAGTACAGTACTGCAGTACTACGGTGTGGAGTGCATGTTTCTTATTGAAACATTTCACAATTGTATTACCAAGTCTCTTTTTAGAAGGAAAAAAGTAGGACTGAAATACACAGTGGGTGTGAGAGAAAGACCTTGGTGTTGTGATAGACTCATTTCTACCAGCAACAGGGATGCAATCATAAAGGTGAAGACTAATCCCGGGGCTTAAAGGAACGAGCTGTGAAGAGGGTACTGAATTTGTTTAGCTTGAACACAGAACAATTAGGCGGACTTGACTGAAGTCTTTAAAAACTTGAAAGGTGTTGACAAAGTTAACCCAAACTAATACCTCAAGCATAGCACTGACACCAGGGTCAGAGGGCACTGTTGGAAATTAAGTGTGGATAGCCATAGGACAGAGGGTAGGAGACACCTTCTCACAGAGTGTGGTGAGGGGATGGAATGGGTTACCAAGTCATGTTGTTAGGGCTGGGATCCTTTAAGACCCGACTTAACAGGTTTGAGATCAATCAGCTGCTGCACTGATGGGCCGAATGTCCTCCCTGGTTCTGTGTTCTGAATTCTGGATCTCCAGTGTGCTGGCATTGATTGGTAACTCCTCTCCAGAGTCAGTTGTTTTCCTTGTACACTCAACCAACCCTAAATATGCTGAGAGAACAGTTGAGGGAACTAAATCAATTCAGTCTGGAACAAAAAAAAGACTAGAGGAGACTAAAAAGCTTTTAAAAAGTTGGAGTTAACTGTAGTCACTCTTTCAAGCACAGCAGAGAGACCAGGACTAGAGTACACAGTTATAAACTGAGTGGAGACAGACTTAGGACAGAGGTTAGGAGACACATCTTCTCACAGTAAGTTACTTAACCTCCTTGTGCTCCGTCCTTCGGATGAGATGTAAAACCGAGATCCTATTGGAAGTGACTCTGCAGCAGAAATTGTTGGTGTATAGTTCATTCCCTAGTCTGTGTAGTTGCTTTGGATAACAGCGTCTGCTAATTGACACATTTATTACACCCAGAGTCAAAAAGTGCTCGGGTTGACGTGCTCCTCCGACTGGGCAACATCCCTTGCAGTGGAGTTAACAGACAATCAACAGACAAGGGAACTGAATCTATTTAGCCTGGAACAAAGAAGGATTAGAGGAGACACTTCTCACAGAGTTGGGAGTGTTTGAAATGGGTCACTAGAATGGTGCTGCTGCAGAGTCATCAGGATGTCTTTAAAAGCCAACTAGATGAAAGCCAGGATCAGTCAGCTACTAGAAAAGTATTGATGCATTAAATTCCCTGATTTTGTTCATAACATTTCTTATATTATTAAAGCAATGCCCTATTGTAAGTGACTGCATATAATGCACAGTTCACAGCCTACCTCTGTAAAGCACTGTGAGATGGTGGTCCACTATGAAAGGTGCTATATAAAAATAAAGATATTATTATTATATTACTACAAGCTAAAAAGGTTATTATTTATTTATTTCTTAGCAGACACCCTTATCCGTCTTACAACATTTGGAATTCAAAGAGAAAGAATAAATATGGTGTTTAACTTGTAATGCAATATATGAACATGTGAGCCTCCACACCTTGCATTACACTCAAATGCAGGTGCATAAGCATCTATATGAAAACAAAGGAGTAACTGCATCTGCACAGAAAACAGCACAGACTCAAGTATAAGCGCATGCGTCAATTCCTAGTGAGTATACGGTACTAAAACAAAACCTGATCTCATTGCTAAACATTACTACAGTACTAGCTTCAATAGTTCCTTTAAACAAACCTCTCCCAATTCCAATAATATGACATTATTAGTACATAAATAGGTTACTTTTTAAATAACCAACCATTAAGAACACAATGAACAATGTTTGATAGTTTTAATGAGCTCGTTGCTAACAGTTACTAGACTAAACAAGCAGCACTTCAAATGAAGCGTGACCACTGCTCCCACTGAACACCTGATTGTGCATTTCAAAGGAACTTTGATGGATATCACATCACTGATGTATGTGCTGAAATATGGAAATATAAAAAGCAAATGTGTCACCAGTAGTTCAATTGCTTTTTGAGTAATGGCTTCTTTCTTGCCACCCATCCATACAGGCCAGCTTTGTGTAGGGACTGGCTTATTGTTGATGTGTGAATGCTGACTCCCACCTTAGACACAGAACTTTGCAGATCTCTCAAGGTCATTGGTGGCTTTAGTGACATCCCGAACCAGATTCCTGCTTGTCCAGCTGCTCAGTTTGGGAGGGCGACCTGATCTGGGTAGTGTCTGGGTGGTATGATGCATCTTCCACTTCTTAATGATGGCCTTCACTGTGCTGAGAGGGATAATCAGAGCCTTTGAAATGTTCTTGAACCCTTCTCTGTGCCTCTCTACCACTTTATCCCTGACTTGTTTCGAAAGCTCCTTGGTCTTCATGGTTGCTTTGTTGGTTCACTATGTGAGTTGCAGCTTGAAAGTCTTTATATGCCTGAATGTAATTATCTACAAGTTAAACCACTTTGAGTACATACAGGCTAAAACTATTTCACTAATTTTGTGACCTTTAACTTAATCAATGTGGAGTAGTTTGTGTAGATTCTACATGTAAAGTCTAATTTGAAAGCGTCATGCAGTACACTCAGCTGCCAACAAAATGTGAAAACTTTGCAGGGGGGTGAATACTTCTGCAAACCACTGGAATTGCTTAATAAAAATGTCTTGTGCAAAATGCTTTTTCGGGTTCCCATTCGCTCAGTTTATTTTACTTGAGAAAACCCGGCTTTCATCAGACGTCATGCAAATGAAGGGGAAAGGTGGGGATTGCTATATAAATTAGTCATGTGTAAAGATCTTGTGTTGTTTTCAGAGATGGCTCATGAAAATGTTGTTTCCATGCACAGAGAACTGGTACACGAGAGAATCTAAGCTGATGTAATAAAGCTGTGATTTCTAAATTCCTTGTGCCTGTTTGTTTAATAGAGTCCCCCAGAGAGAGATGGGAGTATTCAACACATCAGGAGCAGAAATCACCTTGTTAAGAAGCAATGGTATGCAGCCCATTAAAGTGCTAAAAGGTCTCTGGCGCACCCTGCTGGAAACAGTATTGATTTTCCACTTCAAGCTGCCCGCATGATAACTGTGGTATACTGTGCTGCGTCTTGAGGTACCACAGATTCACCATGGTATCAGGGAAGATTCCACACAACACACTGAAAGAGGCTGAGCAATGCAGGAGGAAAAAAAGAGAAACTTGCACTCATAATAACAATCTATTTAATATAATACTAATGTGATGTAACACAATCAGAATGCTCAACAACATGATGAACACAGATTTTGGTGAGTTTTTGATCTGAACAGATTGTGATTAGGGGTGACCCTATTTATCAAGCAAGTTTATTCTTTTGTTTTCAGTTAATATTTCTGTATTTAGTCGAATGCACTCCTGTTGTTTAGGTGTCCCCAAGTGTCTGCATTTCTGAGAATGTTCTCAAGTCCTGTAAGAGCCTGCAACTGACTTAACTTCTTCACACTAAGTGCAGGGATAGGATTACACATATGTGTGAATGATATGGTGTCTTGTGTGGTTTCCGAACGGACTGAATCTCTTCCCACAAACAGCACAGTGATAACGTTTCTCTCCTGTGTGAACGCGCTGGTGTCTTTTAAGCAGTGATATATGATTGAAACTCTTCCCACAATCAGCCCAGGAACACGGAGTCCCTCCTGAGGGATTTCCCTTGTGAGTTTCAGGAACATCTAATTGACAGGAACTCTTCCCACCTTTAATAGAATGAGGTAAGGTCTTCAAGTTGCCCTGGGATTCAGAATTGTTAAAACACACAGAATGTGCCGTCTCTGTACTCTCCACAGTAAGTGGGTGTCTGTCTTGTAAAGAAGGAATTGTAACTGAGTGAGTTCTCAATGTCTTCACATTTTCTTCTTGGGGTGTTGTTTCTCTGTGTTTCTTGCACTGTGGTTTGCCTCTAGAAGCGTTTTTGCACTGGGGTGATAGAGTGGAGTCGTGTTCTCCTTCATCTACTTTAGAAGCTAAAGAAAGAAAGAGAAGAGAGACAAAGGTTATTGTACAGCATTCTTCCACATGCACTGTTCTGAAAACAAGCGAATGAGCAGTACAGTGTTTGGTTGCTTGAGCTGAGGTGGATTCATTCACCAATTAAGTGTCCCGCAAGTTTCAGTCACAGCAAAAATGATGTCAACATGTCAGCCAAGTGGAAAATGAAAAACAACATGCTTTTTTTAATGTTTAAAATGGATTACTTTAAATCAAGCCAACAGAGCATCATGAAAAATCCTATTTAGTACCTGCATTTTGATAGTACTGCAATGTATCTAATATTTAATTTGTTTTTTGATAATTAATAATTAATATAGAAATTATCTGTTGAGCTGGTCTGCTGTACAGAACACCTCCACACACATACTTACTGTACTGTGACAATAATAACACAGCAATGCTTACTGTGAGACACACAAAAGTGAAATGTGGCATTGCGAGCAAACATTACAATCCTCTGGATAGTTGCAGTGAGATGAGCGTTTAAAAATGATATTGTATTTGCATAAAGTGTAAGAAATAAAATAAGACTCATGTTGTTGATCCTGCTGCATACATTCTCCACAGAAATTCTCTACTGAAATGTTTCTTCTGGTGATGCTGAGGAACCCAACTGGATTTGGCATCACCCAGTGATGGGACATGTGATCCCTGCAGCTCTGTAAAGCTGTGGGAGCAGAACTGCAAACAGCCTACCAGGAATGAGGAAAGGCAAATATCTAACACAGGGGTGTCCATCCAGGCACAGGAGTAGCACTTTATATAACTGAACCTGTTCAATGTGGAGTGGAATGGCCTCCAGGAGCGTGATTGGACACCGCTGATCTCACAGCATTCTAAAGAGGCGTGGCAGCGGCTGCACATCTAGCAGGTGCCTCAGAAGCAAGCACAGTGATGTCCTTGTTGACATAGTGGTTGGGCAGCTCCCCTTGGTTAAAATATGAATCTCAAGCACCCTGCTGGTGTTCAGTACCAGGTTCTCCAGGATGAACAGGCAGCTCAATGCTGCTTGTTTTGTAGGATTACCTCTAAATCCCAGTTCACATTCAGATGGAGAGTCATCACACAGGTTGGATCCCAGCTTGTTGTTCTCCTCAAGTGTACAGACATGATTTTCATGAGGAAGTTCCTCTGCGATGGGGACACATTCCTGCTCTATGAATTCCTCTTTAATAGGAACACATTCCTGTTGAGGGACCTCTTCATCTTTAACACATGCCAGCTCTGTAACCTGCATTAAACTTGCACAGCACTCCTGCTTCTATCTTTGGCCCTTCCTGTGCTTCAGATTCAGGGATAGCGTGGCT
This sequence comes from Acipenser ruthenus, assembly GCF_902713425.1. NCBI lineage: Eukaryota > Metazoa > Chordata > Actinopteri > Acipenseriformes > Acipenseridae > Acipenser > Acipenser ruthenus. The sequence continues at coordinate 10,122,211 of NC_081220.1, forward strand.
CTCTTTGGGATCTGTGGGAAACAAAACTGTATACAATTAGATCTCTTACTTACCAGCTAGGTTTGTTAGTTGCTTTGATCAGGGATTTAAAGTTACTGTTCCTCAGTTATTTCGTATAGGGTTGAGCCGGTATAATAGTTTGGTGGTTTAGGTACATGATGGCATTGATACCATTCCTGTTATTCTACATTGCAATTATCGGTTAACGCTGTGTTTGTGTTCCTATGAACAAAGTGAAGGAAAAGGCATTTTCATATGAACATCTTTTTATTCTACGTCCTGTACAAAACAAGTCTCAGTGCTGCTAGGCTTTCTCACCTCCTGTAGCCTCACACTGGAGCATTGCATCCACTTCTACCTCCCTGTCAATCACCATCATGACCACCATTCTGCCTTTGCATTGTTCTAATGCAAACATCCATTTCTCTACTGCAAACATGCTTAGAAACCAAGCCAGGAGACTTGCAGTCTTAGCAAAGTGTCTGAGGAATGCCTTTTTGTTACCTGATACTGTATTGTGAGAACGGTTTTGAAGGAAACGGTCAACGCAGAATACAAGTTTCAATGTGTCAAATACAATGAGCAGACAAGCGACTGCAGCAGGATAGCCTGCTTATTCTCAAAGCAGTTTCATTTAAACACGTGATTTACACAACTCAAACTTTTTAAAGTGCAGCAATATGTTTTTTGTACAAACTCCACCTGTGTAATAATCATTAGCAACAACACTGGAAGCTTACTTGTGCAACGTCACGTGAACTGTAGATATAAATCCAATAACATCCCTTGTAGTATTAAAATACATTTGTAATGGTGTGGCTCTCCCTATTGTATGTATCCCGTGCAAACTCATCTCTGCTCTTAAATAATAACCTGTATTAGTAAATGTTTATAAGCAATATGAGCGACCGTTTCCTAATTCCGTTTACCATCAGCTGAACAAAGTACTTTATTTAGAGACTCAATCTAGAGACTCAATAAAATGATACAATTCAGTTGACACCTTACTGTGTTGTATTTACTTCCTCCAACTTCAACCCTTAATTGAACTTGTGGAACCACTCGGGTCCAAAATCTTACAGCGGATTGGTGCAGGCAGGGTGCTGCTGCCGCCCCTTTATTCACACAGTGAGGTCTGGAAAGATCGTGTAAATGTGTGTGTGTGGAACAAGAAGGAAACAGGACGAAAGCAAAAGAACGAGCAGCGAATGAGCCGCGACTGTACCAAAGACAAACTCAACAGCACTGGAGCGGAATACAATGAAACCATTTATCTAAAAATAGATTCGCAGTCAAACAGTTCAATCAAACACTGAAACCCGATGTGCTGCTGCCTGTATGTTGATATTAGATCACAAAGGTAGTTTAAGGTGTTTGATTGACCAAGCAATACCACACAATAAAATCAATCTTACCTTGAAATATTAAAGGTTGTTTAGTGTCTGCATCTGCAGCGTTTATACACCCTCGCACTGCTTTCAGCTCGCTCTCTGATATTTCCAATCTCAGCTTCAGACTTTCATTCTCTTTCTCCTTTTTGTTCCATTTCCACTCTGAATTCAGTGAATTTGCTGCCGACAGCTTTAGTAATCGCGCACAAGACGGTGTGTAGAGCCGCTTTCACTGCGTGCTCGATGGTAGAGGCGAGCTCGTCTTGAGAGCGACACGGACACGCTGACGCGTCCATCTTCACTGGTTTGAGTTTCACACTGGTCTAGCGGAATCCTCTTTTCAATCAGAAACACCGCCTGCGGTTTTTATTTATTAATATTTATTTTGTACTGTAGCCTTCCCATTCAAATATATTCATCACTTCTTCTGTTGTGATAAAGAAAGAACACAAACAACATGCTTTGCAAGGAGTAACTTTACTTTGGTCTTTCAGAATCGCGCAGAGCTCTGCTGGAGCTTCAACGCGTTTGTTTCTCAGTAAATCATCTCATTGAAAAGCTCGACTTGTCTGTAGCTGCGACTGACGCGCTCCGCTCTGTGTGTGAAATTCAACACAGAAAAGGGATGCTTTCCTTTTCACGGAACTCTGTGCAGGTGATAAACAAACACAAAAATCACAAAATATTAAAAAACATTTCATCCCAGCATAAATATTTTAAACAGCAGGAGACAGCGTGTTGTAAAATCATCACTGACTGCAGCCACCTCTCCACACATGAACAAAACAAACCTCTCTATTTCCTGTACTGAAATGAAAGCGTCACCAGCAGAAGGCGGGTCTGGTTGGAACAATCGCGTATTATTGGCTGTAGAAACACTCTATCCCCAGAATGTGAGTCTGATTGGCTGTAGAAACACTCTATCCCCAGCATGTGAGTCTGATTGGCTGTAGAAACATTCTATCCCAGCATGTGAGCCTGATTGGCTGTAGAAACACTCTATCCCCAGCATGTGAGCCTGATTGGCTGGCCTCCCTGTCGGAGGCGGTTATGAAACTGGATGCCAGAGTTCGCCATGTTGGCTCTTTCAGCGCTGTGTTCAATGCGATGCATTCAGGCGCGTTAAGTAAGTGAGCCGCTCAGAAAGCACACGGAGCTGAATTTAAATGACTTAACGCTCTGCTACAGGAGAGCGCTGAGCGACTTTTAAAAATGGAGAATAATAATGATTTGCTTGTTTGTGTTTGTGAGGTGATGGTTGATGAAATGGCCCCGTGTGAAGTTACTGTCCCCTGCTGGACCTCGCTGAGTTCGGCGCTCTGTTTGGACTGAACCTCATATCTGGCTGTGTTTAATACCGACAATACCGACGTTAATAATGAACATTATGAATAATATTAATACTACAAGCCTAATAATAATACATTAATAACTATAAAACAGCTCTACATTTAAAAATAAAAATGAAATTAAATGATACAAATTTGAAAACAACCATTTTTACATTATTGTCTACATGCATCATCTCAAATAATTACAATGTCATTTATCAGACCCTTCGGCGTTGTCTTTTGAAGAATTAAACCTGCCAGATCGAACGCAGGCTAACATTCAATCAATCAATCAATTAATCATATATATTTTCTATAGCGCCCCATATGCGCTTCACAAAATCTGTTTGAAAACAAGAAAATATGTAATTGTAAGCCTGGTCGAACAAAATAAGTCTTCAGTGTAATTTTAAACAAAGAGCGCTTTCCACGATTTAAGATGCTTTAGAGAGACAGAATATTGGAATTGGCAGCCGAAACTGGGGGATAAAACTGCCTGTGATCAAAGTGGGCAGAAAAGTTGCATACTTTGCATAACGTATTTGGGAGAAAAGAAAACGGATCATCTCTGATTTGTAACGTTTCCATGGTTCGGCCCGGCCACTGCCGTGTGACTGGTTAAAACGATGAGTTCAGTTTTTTTTTTTTTTTCTGCTGCTTGGTAATTCAGAGGTCGATGGATCGAAACCATCCTCTGCTAGCGTGTTTTTCTTCTGTTAGCAAAGTAGATTTTCTAAAATATTATCTGAAGGCAATTAATTAATATTACATTTCGCAATCAAGGATGATATGATGCGCAAGGATACTTGTCTTTCATTAGAGCTGAAATAAATTATTGCGCTTTGAGATTATATGTTACTAGCGAATTGTTTAAAAATGTACTTAACTAGAGTACAACTGTTCTAAAAAAGAATGTTATCTCAAAAATAGTGGCTTGTCAAGCCGCAATAACTCAGTTGGGAGAGCGTTGCTAAAAAAAATATATAAAAAAATCTCCCTTTGTGCTTCTCGGAAGGCATACGATGGACGGCGCACTGCAGTTTTTCAGTCTGGGGAATATTACAAATTAGGAGACTGTGCTTTAAAATACACATGTAGGGCGGGCGTCTCTGTTACAAAGAATTGTCGCACTTTGTATTGATCTCCATAATGCATGGGACTAAATACGCAGACACATTAAAACTATTTGGAAAATGCGGGCATCGATCCCGCTACTTCTCGCATGCTAAGCGAGCGCTCTACCATTTGAGCTAATTCCCCTTAAATTGTGTGAGCGATTCTCATAGGCTACATCGCAGCTTGATATGAGCAATTCAGATTGTCTTTTTGGCAATGTAGTCTTCCAATTGCAAATTCAAAAAAAAAAAATTAAATAGCAAATATTTCGACAACAGGTATGTTTTCAATTTCTTCAAAAAGAAGTCTCAGCTCGTTTATTCAGTCTCTTTAAAATCCACCTCTGTGTCCCGATGCAGCAGCGCTGTGTGCTGTGGCTCGAGCTTGTTTGACGAGGCAGACAATGCAAAAATGCCAAAACTTGCTTTTGTATCACATGACAAACTTAAGGTATGCTTTAACGGCTTGGCTGTCTCAAGTTAGTTTGTATTGTTAATGGAACACCTCGTTGTTGCCCAGTCAGTGTATCATATGAAGTAGAGCTTGCCAGTTGGTGCCGACGGTCTGCCAATAAAAGTTAAGACTATATTTGCAAGGATCATTTCTAGAGTGAAACATGTTTTGAAGGGATTGGTCTCGGTATCCACCAGGAGGAGTGGCAGTGTTTTCTTCTCAGCACCGAGCTGACAATGAGTGTTGTTATCGGGAACCTACTCGCTGCAAGGAATGACCACTTCAATCTTCAGTCGGGGGTTGTTGAAGGAAGGGGACACATTTTGAGTGCGTCTCTCATACTGGTAGAAACGCAGAAAAAAAGAAACCATCAAGCCTACAATTGTTCAGTTGTTTAAATCAATAAGCAATTTTCAAATTGATCAATGCTAATGTTAAAACAATTTAAGAACACTTAATAGGCCTTCACTGATATAAAAAATATAGTAATGTGATTAGCACTACGGAGGACTAAATGAGCTTAAATAAAAACTTTAATTTGAAAATAACCTGTGCTTATCCCCACTTACAAGGAAGAGTGGCATCCGTTTCTTTATTAATGAACCAAAGATAAAGACGTTACAAATGAGAGAAGAGTGCCATCTAGTGGAGAAAGAAAAGGCACAATGGCAATAGACACGTTCTGCAGTATAGCCTATGGGAGTTCTGTTACAGGCGAATCTCTCCATCTCCATATTGATCCAGGTCCATTTCGTTGTTCGAGGTGATCTTGGTGCAAACAGAACGAAGATCACGTGTCGTGTCATTGAGATCTCTCTATCTCACTTAAACAGACGGCTGCGTTTCTCAAGATGCTCCAGCAAGCGCTGCTGCTTGCAAATGGAGAGCATGTAAACAAACTGGACAACTAACATTATCAAGCAGTTATTTTCTTATTTTTTTTAAATCAAGGTTTATAAATACAGATAGTTGGGCGGTGTATTTCACTGGGTTAATAAAAAACAAACATGATATATGAATGTAAACACTGAAATTCAAACTGGCCTCGGTTCTACCCTCGATTTAAAACAATGCACAACCAAACCTTTGAATTGCAAAGTACAACAGAATGCATGCCAGTGGAGGCAGCGATATACATGAAATAAATGAGATACCAACAAAAGCAGATTGTTCAATAATTAAGAACGCTTATTATAACTCAAATGTAATGTTTCTTGTAATATTCGCAGTTTTGTCGAAACAATCCATATTCAATTTTTCCCGCCGAAGTTAAACAGATTCGAATCGATTTTTACAAGAAAATCAAAATTCATAAAACCCGATAAACATTTAAGTTTATGAAACTAAAACTAAATGCATTCCCAAATAAATACGCAAGTCTCCTTACCTTAAACATTTCCATTTTAAAATGTGCAGATAACTGAAATGAGAATTGTACTCTTTTTGCGGTATTTGGGTGGCTCTCAGAAGAGCCTTTGTGTTGTAAAGACGGAGCAGGGACGGTCTCGGTTTACTTGGAGCTGGTGTACTTGGTGACGGCCTTGGTGCCCTCAGACACGGCGTGCTTGGCCAGCTCTCCGGGCAGCAGGAGGCGCACGGCTGTCTGGATCTCCCGGGAAGTGATGGTGGAGCGCTTGTTGTAGTGAGCCAGGCGGGACGACTCGCCGGCGATGCGCTCGAAAATGTCGTTGACGAACGAGTTCATGATGCCCATCGCCTTGGAAGAGATGCCGGTGTCGGGGTGGACCTGCTTCAGCACTTTGTACACGTAGATCGCGTAGCTCTCCTTCCTGGTCTTTCTGCGCTTCTTCCCTCCCTTAGGCTGGGTCTTGGCAACAGCCTTCTTGGAGCCTTTCTTCGGCGCGGGTGCAGCTTTCGGTTCTGGCATTTTCCTTCTCTGATGCTTTTTGAAAGATGAATGAGTAACCAGCCCCCAGAGCCCCAGTATTTATAGAGTCTGTATGCAAATTATTACTAAACAACCCTTTAGAGTGAGAATGTTGACCTGTTAACCTAGCAACGCTCCCGGGTGACGGAGTACTTCGATGTGATTGATTGTTCACTGGAAACGCAACAGAGGGGGTGGTAACTTTGCCGCGAGCTGAGATCTTTTTTTTTTCTCTCTCGAGTTCAGGTTTGAATTCGGCGCCTTTTTTCTTGATCGGTTAGTTTAGGTCTTTTGTTTTTCATTTATTAAATACATGAAGAACTCAGTATACAGCAATACTGAAATCCACACCCGATGCGTCTTAAATATAGAAATATAAATAATCAAACCCACGCCACTTTCTGTGCTCATTAAACACGTTAAATGTAGAAACACACGATCAATGCTGATGCTCTTTGATTTCTTCCTCATCCCAGAGTACCGATTGTTTCACAGCAGCTTGAATGGCGAAACTTCAACTCAAATTCAGAAAAGACGACATCGTGGAGCTCAAAGCTGAATCAGGATCTGCTGCTTTTAATTTATTATACTGATTACAAAATGTACTGAAAATAAAATTAGATAAGACTTTTTTTTTTTTTTTTTAGTGTTTTATTTCTTACCTGACTTTAATTCTGCACGGAATCGGATAAAACCGAGCTCGTATTTTCTCATTATTACTGAAAATGTTCACTTTTTAAAATACAATTCCATTCAGTTAATTGATTTTATTGATTTATTAACTGAAATGCTTATTTTAATTTTATCTTTTTCTGGATTTGTGTCAAGAGTTAAAAATCCAACACTTAAGTTTAAGCCTAAAATACTCTCGTTACACAGCGTGAAATAGGTCTAAATAGCCATTTTAAAACAACAAAGAAAACACTGGGGAGATAACAGTATAAAACATTTTGAAAAATGTGATTTTATTCTTTTGAAGATTTTAGTGGTGTACTAAAATTTAGCTTGTTTCAGAATTGAAAACTCTTTAAATGAAAAGGTGGGCGGCTCTTAAAAGAGCCTTTTTGTTCGTGTCCTTGCGTCCAGATCTTTAACCCCCGAATCCGTACAGAGTGCGACCCTGGCGCTTCAGAGCGTACACCACATCCATAGCGGTGACGGTCTTTCTCTTGGCGTGCTCAGTGTAAGTGACGGCATCCCGGATCACATTCTCCAGGAAAACCTTCAACACCCCGCGGGTCTCTTCATAGATCAGCCCGGAAATTCGCTTCACTCCTCCGCGGCGAGCCAGGCGGCGGATAGCGGGCTTGGTGATGCCCTGGATGTTATCACGGAGCACTTTGCGATGCCGCTTGGCGCCTCCTTTGCCGAGTCCTTTACCACCTTTGCCTCTTCCAGACATGCTGTAGATCCGTATTATGAAAATAATACAATACTTGAAACGAGGGCTGAGGCTCTAATACATACACGCAGACCGGACCTGATTGAAAAAGAAGCCAGCAAAGAAGAGCGCGGAAACATTAGACCCGCCCACCACTGAGCCGTGTCTGTGAGCGCGTGTTAACCACCAAACTGCTGACTCGCATTCCCTGCATAGTGTTGCTGATTAACAACGAGCCGGTTCACCTCCCGAAATTCCGCCGATAATAAACGAGGCATTTTTTTATATCCGATATCAGATTTTTATTTTGGCCTAAAATGTAGCCTCTCTTTCCATCTATAGATTTGATGGTTTAAAAGAAACACAACGTTGGGAAGGAAAAGCGAAAAGCGCTCATAATATAATGTTAACATGTTTCAATTGCGAAACTTACACATATAACACTTACCGTGTAAACTACAGCTGTTTATTTAAAATTGGAATATAACACTTTCAGAGAAGTGGGTGGCTCTTAGAAGAGCCTTTGAGTTTCGCTGTATTTTAAGGGTTTTGCAGTTTAAGCGCGTTCCCCTCGGATTCGGCGGGCCAGCTGGATGTCTTTGGGCATGATGGTGACTCTCTTGGCGTGAATGGCACACAGGTTGGTGTCCTCAAAGAGCCCGACCAGGTAAGCCTCGCTAGCCTCCTGCAGCGCCATCACAGCGGAGCTCTGGAAGCGCAGGTCGGTCTTGAAATCCTGAGCGATTTCTCGGACGAGCCGCTGGAAGGGCAGTTTGCGGATCAACAACTCGGTGGATTTCTGATAGCGGCGGATTTCCCTCAGAGCCACAGTGCCAGGTCTGTAACGGTGAGGTTTCTTCACGCCGCCGGTAGCGGGGGCGCTCTTTCGAGCAGCCTTGGTAGCAAGCTGTTTCCTGGGCGCCTTTCCACCGGTGGACTTACGCGCAGTCTGCTTAGTTCTTGCCATTTTCAAACTCTACTACACAGTATTAAAACAAACTGTAAATGGCACAAGCAGCCGATACCAGAGACTATATAGGAACTGAGCTACTCTGATAGGCTATGAGATCTGAAGGGCGGGTCTTTGTTCCTCATTGGCTATATTCCAGATCCTCAATGATTGATTGGAACATTTGAATTCTGCGCGCGCATTCTGTTAAGCAGTTATTGTTTCTGAGCTGTTGGCGCCTTTTTTTAATAAATACAGTATAGTCAGTCATTCAGGACAACATTGCTTATCCCCAGTATAAGAAATGCATTCCATTCAGATTAAGCAGTCTGGGTTCAAAATTGTCACGGAGAAACGCTCAACAATAGGCAAGCAATACTTATTTATGGCGAGAGAAAATACATAAACCAAGCATGTACCCTTAACACTAAAGAAAATAGACCAATTCAAAAACTATAATCAGACTGAAAACAAACAAACAAAAAACAAAACACGGAAAATACATATCCCCGCAATAAAACACAAACACGGGAGGGGGTGGATTTCCAACTGGAAGCATGTTTCAAGGTAGCTCGATCGAAAACAAAGTAAAGCAGTCAATTGATATTGTATCAGATTGTCTGTTTGTAAAGAACGTGGCATTAATGTGGGAACGTGATCTACACGCGCTGAGGCGAGGCGTGTGTTTGATATCGCTCCAAACAGACATGGCAGCGCTGCACTGCCACACACAAATACAATACTATTTATTGCTCAATTCTCACCATTCGGTTTTTTTCATACAATAAAAATAAACCGATTCGATGCGCTTTTATAGAAAAGTGGGTGGCTCTTAAAAGAGCCTTTGGGGGTTTAAGATGTAAAAGCGGCGTCCGAGTGATTTATTTCTTGCTTGGCTTCTCGGTTTTCTTGGGCAGCAGCACGGCCTGGATGTTGGGCAGCACTCCGCCCTGAGCGATGGTGACGCCTCCCATCAGCTTGTTGAGCTCCTCGTCGTTGCGGACAGCGAGCTGCAGGTGACGCGGGATGATTCTGGTTTTCTTGTTGTCCCGGGCGGCGTTCCCGGCCAGCTCCAGGATTTCAGCAGTCAGGTACTCGAGCACAGCGGCCAGATAGACCGGGGCTCCAGCGCCCACACGCTGGGCATAGTTTCCCTTCCGCAGTAGCCTGTGGACACGACCGACTGGGAACTGCAGTCCTGCCCTGGAGGAGCGAGTCTTTGCTTTAGCACGGGCTTTACCGCCAGTCTTTCCTCTTCCAGACATCTTCACTGTAGTTCAGAATATCACAACAATAAATGCGCGGCCGCTCTCCTGCTATTATACACACCGGCTCATTCGTGATTGGACAGAACGGTGCAATACTAGTTAGAATGTTAAAAGACGTCATAGTGGATGAGGGCGTGCAGAATCTTATTGCATGCCTCTGATTGGTTGTATCATTCCCTGCCCGCTGTTTCTGGTTTGGCGCTGTTCTGCTGCGGTTTGTCTTGTTTCCTCTTGGCGCGCATTTTTAAATTGGAAGACAGCAGTAACAAAATGTAACCGTTTAGAAGTGTTTAAAACCACACTGCCCTACAGTCGTGTTCGAGTTGTTATAATTCCTAGGTTTTAGTTTACAGTTCTGGGCACTTCAGTTATCTAGAAAGTCGATATTGTTGACTGTCCAGTTTGTTTACATTGTGTAAAGGTAGTTATATCTGCAATGATACCAATTTAAATTATATGTTCCAATAATTTATTTACATTATAAAACAGTTTGATTAAAACATTCCCCCCCAAAGTACGAAATATCGCTGAAGATTTTTAGATCACCGTGCCTGTTTTAACCCGAGTATCCTCGGGATGAGGTTCAGTAACACAGGCTCAGATTTTTGCCCACATGAAAACATTCATAGACATCCTATCTATGGTTTCATTGAGATTATACAATGGCACGGAATAATACAAAATGAATATTTACACGTTGTCTGCAGGATTGGAACCTGCGCGGTGAGACCCCAATGGATTCCCAGTCCATCGTCTTACCCACTCGGCCTCGACCCCCGCTGTATAATCCCGCGCATCTGAGCAGCGCATTCCCCCGGTGACAGGCAGCCTCCTGTTAGGAGAGCTGGAAGGGGTTTCCAGTGAACACACCGCTAGTTCTGCGGTATCAGCAGTTTGTTAATATTAAAGTGAAGCAGCGGTGTTTTTGCTTAAGACTGTTCAAGTTTAGAACAATACCTCTTTCCCTAGTTTACATCAACATACTACCTTAATTAAATTAGCTCGTTAATACATTATCCGTACTTTATTAATGCAGACTTTCTTTAAACAAAATAACTCCCAAAACGCATATTATACATACACACGTCATTGGAATTCAGAGTTTACGCAGATACATATATAAACAACATACATAAATCTATAACTAACACCCTAACCCAAAGAGCATCTCCTGAGGTTGTAGAAAGTGAATGATTAGTAAACAGATTTAAACTCGTGTTTGATATTGTGGGTGGCTCTGAAAAGAGCCTTTGTGTTCAAATGCAGCCGATGAATATCCTTAACCTCCGAATCCGTACAGAGTGCGACCCTGACGCTTCAGAGCGTACACCACATCCATAGCGGTGACGGTCTTTCTCTTGGCGTGCTCAGTGTAGGTGACGGCATCCCGGATCACATTCTCCAGGAAAACCTTCAACACCCCGCGGGTCTCTTCATAGATCAGCCCGGAGATTCGCTTCACTCCTCCGCGGCGAGCCAGGCGGCGGATAGCGGGCTTGGTGATGCCCTGGATGTTATCACGGAGCACTTTGCGATGCCGCTTGGCGCCTCCTTTCCCGAGTCCTTTACCACCTTTGCCTCTTCCAGACATATTCTAGATCCGTATTATAAAAATAACACAATACTTGAAACAAGGGCTGAGGTTGTATTACATACACGCAGACCGGACCTGATTGAAAAAGAAGCCAGCAAAGAAGAGCGCGCACACATTAGACCCGCCCACCACTGAGCCGTGTCTGTGAGCGCGTGTTAACCACCAAACTGCTGACTCGCATTCCCTGCACAGTGTTGCTGATTAAAGAACATTTCAATAAATGCATCTACATTCGCGTTGTTAACCTGATTCCAAATAAGTTGTTTCACATTGTTTTCTTAGATAACGGTTATGCATTTCCCTGCGTATTGCAGTTGTACTTCTGCATTTCTGCAGAGGCAAACACATGTTTACACACACACACACACTCATGGGTTTCTTTTACACCTGTGTTGTTGGAGTCGATGCGCTGTAAGTATTATTATTATTATCATTATTATTATTATTATTATTATTATTATTATTATTTATTTATTTATGTATTTATTTATTTATTTATTTATTTATTTCTTAGCAGACGCCCTTATCCAGGGCGACTTACAGTCATAAACAAAATACAGTCACTCTAATAAGCACATGTACTGCCCTAAGTCACGAGTAAATCCTTTACCAGCTTTGGAAAAACGAAACTGTGCGTTCACATCTGTCCATGCAGAACGTTTATGCTGTTCTATGTTGTTAAAGTAAATAAATGCCGCTGTATACAAGAGTATACAAACAACACGAAACTACAATCACGTGACACACTTGCAGAAATTCAATGATAAGCAATGTGATGACGTGCAGTTGCGTATCATGACCACAAGGTGTCAGTAATAGATTTTACAGTAACCCCGCGAACACAATGATGTTTCAGAACGTTATGAGAATGTTATTCGAAAGTCAGGATAACATTAAGTCATGTTTGGGCCATCTGCGGTCCACATAATTCATGTTTTTATTTTAAGTGTGGGAGCCCTCACTCCCTAAGTTTTATTTTATTCTATTATGTATTGATGTATTCATGTATTTGTTTTATCTCATCTTATGTTAACCCCCTATGTACTGTACCACATTTTGCATGCATTATTGTATGTATTTTGTTTGTTATCATTAAAACCTAATAAAAATGTGATAAAAAATAAATAACTATCTCTTTTTTTACAGACGAAGAAGGCAGTGTCTCAATTAAATATGTTAATATGCAACACGAAGAAGGCATTGTGATCCACAATAAACCAGCTTCATTCAAATATAGTCCATTTGGGTTACACTTGGACAAACATGTGCCTGGAAGTCACCCTGCCATGACGATTCCTAAAATCGGAGGTTTTATAGAAATGGAAGCTGAATCTACCAAGGTAGAATTCCGTGAGATTCAATTAGAAGCCAAGGGCAGCAGTGCAGCAGCACGTGCTGAAGTCAGTGCTGTGGGAGCTTCTGCAATGGTCCGAGGCGAGCTGGCAAGTGCCTCTGCATCAATAGGCCCTGTAGGTGTGAAGGTTCGGCTGGGAATTGACACAGGGGCTTCTATAGGAGTGGAGGGAATTGAGGCAAAGGTCTTGGGAACTGGGTTCTCGATTGGTCCAAAAACGAGCATAAGTGTGCTTGGAAGTGAAGCGTCTTGCTCAGCCATGTAACCAGTAGGAATGAAAAGCACCCTCATTATGACAGTGAACCCTTAGACAGGTGTCCTCCTTGCACTGACTGGGGTTAGTCAGTGTGTGATTGTGTGTTGCCAGAATGGAGTATTAGTTTAGTTTAGTTATCTACAAGCTTCTGTTTGTTTTTCAATATATCTTTATGTTGGAGTGAAACATTGACAATGGCAGTGCTGAATAAATAAGCACTTCATACAAATTGTTATTTGACTCAATTTAAGCCTGGCTTCTATTATCTTGCTGTATACATTTGAAAGTATTTAACTACAAAATATAGAAAAAGCATATACTTAATATATTTTATACTATTAACACTGATAATTTTTTCTCTGAGTTTGTATGGTGTAGCACTTTTTTCTATATCATAGCAAACTGTATTACAAGTATATACTGTATACCGTATATATTGTATTTGAGTTTATTTTTATTGTATAATATACAGTATATATTGTACTTGAGTTTATTTTTATTGTATAATATACAGTATATATTGTACTTGAGTTTATTTTTATTGTATAGCATACAGTATATATTGTATTTGAGTTTATTTTTATTGTATAGTATACAGTATATATTGTATTTGAGTTTGTTTTTAATTGTATAGTCTATTTTACTGTATATTTATGATGCAGGTATTCCCTCTCAGGGTAATTTATCCTGGAGTGTGGTCGCTTTAATACTGAAGTTCCTGACAGGTGGATTCTGTCCATTACCATTCCCAACAGAATACCCTGGACAGCCATGTTGAGGCCTTTTCCACACAAGTAATGTTTTGGTGCCCTCTGGTGAGCTTTCCTTGTACTTGTAAATGTGTGTATAGGATTACTATCAGCAAAAAACAAAACAACAACAAAAAACAACAACCTTAAATAATATTAGAAAATGAAAGATGGAATAAAGTGATAATCTTGCCCCATTACAGAAAAATAATGAAAGAATATAAACAAACAAACAAGGTTTATTCATCTTGTTGATTTTCAATTTCTTCTAACTGGGCTCCTTATTGCACTCATTCTGTGATCTTTTTACAGTATCTGTAAATACCTCTGGTTTGTGCTAAAGCTGAAAAAAAATCCATCACAGTGCTGGATTCTCTGGTTTTCAGCCAGGTGGATAAGCTACTATAGTCATATTATTAGAGCCAAGGACAGGTGTCCTGGTAGGGTTAAAGCTAGCCTGCACACACAAGTAAAGTAGAGTTGATGAAATCGTACTTAATAATAACAAGAGCAAAGTCTTCTGTTGAGATTAGTTTGGAATCCAAAGCGTATAAAGGTTCACTTCATTACTGCACTGAGTGTGGAATTGCTTTGTCCAAATCAGATCTCATTATATTGATGAGTTTCTCGAATTCACTTCATTATTGCACTGTATGCTCTGTTCTCTGCTAATTTTCCACAGTTAAATCCTGAATCCCTGCTTCCCTTCATGTGTCAAATAATTGCTGTGTCTTGTTGTTTTCTGTGCCTCCTACAAATATTCAGCAATTGAATTCTCTTCCAAAGTAATAATAGAAATGCAGTTTATTGATTACAAGCCTATTATTATTATTATTATTATTATTATTATTATTATTATTATTATTATTATTATTATTATTATTGAATGATGTATATGTTGAATAATAATATTTTAAACTAATGTTATTTGTGTGTCATATTTATTGGTATTACTTTGAATGTATTGTTTGTGGTGTGTGTGCTCTTTAGGCAGCATGGTGTTTGCAATGCTGTAAACAAACAGTGTACTATTTTTCACCGTGTTTATTGTCTGCTTATACTCGCCAACCGCGGCTTCGGCCCTGCGTCCCCCCCGGTACACGCTCTGCGCTGACCAGGTGTGTGTGTTGACCACGCGGTTAGGGTCGGCACATAGCGTAGCGGCCTCCCTGGTGCTGCGGTACCGCGGCACACGCATAGCCCGTGATGTTATTATCTCGGGGCACAGGTGCTTAATATAAGCGACACACGGTGCCCAGCGCCTCAGTGGTAGTGCACAACAATGCTGCACGATACGCGGTGCACTCCTCAGTACTTGGAGTGTGCAGTGCTCGGATCACACAGAACACATGTGCACGCGTGCTGATACCTCTACCACTCTAGTGTGATTACACACGGTACACAGTTCACGTAGATACGGTGCCTGGGATGCACAGTGCAAGCAGTGCATGTGGTGCACGTTGCGCTAATTGTGTAGGCACAGGTCAACCTAGCATATAGCTCACAGTGCTGCGCAGTACCCAGTGTAAACAGGGTACTCGGCACAAGGTGCACAAGGTTAATACCCTTGCTGCAACAATAGTGGTTGTATACACTATGCTAACACTTGCCAGTGTTTGTCGCAGTGCAAGCAGTGCCTCAGTGCTAATGCACAAGGCCAGGCCTATGTCGGGGTCTCATCCCTGTAAGGACATTATGGATCTCAAGGCCAAGATGACCCAGGTCCTGGAGCTCTTCCCCTGTCCAGGTCCCGCAGCCCCAGTCGCCATACCCCCCCCCCTCTTCCTTTGGAGTGCAGGAGGGGTGGGCAGGGTCGTCTCAGCTGGTACAGGAGGACACGCTGTCTATAGCGGCCTCAGGTGACGGGGCTTCTTTCTCCTCGGAGATGCAAGTGGGTGAGACCCTTGCCGAAGAAGAGCCTGGTTCTGAGAGTGTCTCAGAAGCCAGTACCACCCCGCTGTCCAGCTCCATTTCGGCACTCGTGGGACGTGCTGCAGCTTTCCTGCAGCTCCCCTGGACGCCAGCATCAGAACCATGCTGGTCCGTTTTCCGGACGCAGGTGCTGGCTCCCCGCCCCCAGAGGTTCCCGGCCTTCCCAGATTTTTTGGAGCAGGCACACTCCTCCTGGGACCACCCGGCCGCGGGACTCAGTGTGCTGAAGCAGGCCGCATCGCTCGCCTCCTGGTAGACTCCACCATTGCAGCCTTGGTTAAGGCCCCGCCAGTGGGTGGTCTTATTAAAGACCCGGCGTGCCCGAACCCCCAATGCAGGGTGACGGAGACACATTTGAAGCGAGCCTACGCAGCAGAAGCGCAGGCAACTCGCTTGGCTAATACAGCTAGTGTGCTGACCACGTATTTAGATGGTGTATTGCGTGAAGCCCCACTCCCCGGGCCTGTGGCCACGGAGCTGCGCCTCCTGTCCAGCACACTGCTGCAAGTCTCCGGTCTCCAAGGGCAAGCCCTTGGCTGGAGCCTGGCTAGCTTAGTGGTGGCTCGTAGGCAGCTATGGCTGTCTCAAGCCAGGGTACCTGATGCGGATAAGGCTGCGCTGCTTGATGCGCCGATATCCCCAGGTCATACGTTTGGGACAGCAGTGGAGGAGATTTTGCAAAGATCTCACCAGGAACGCGAGGCATCCAGTCAGGTGGCTGCATTGCTCCCTCCCCTTGCCTCTGCATGGGGTAGGTCGAGCCGCTGGCGAGCTCCCCAGACTCGGACTGTCACACGAACAGTCCCAGTCCCCACAGCTCCACTGGGTGACCTAAGGCATCGCCCTCAGGGCACACCAGCAGGTAACCGAACGCAGGTCGTGGTCAGTCCACAAACCAGTGCCATAGAAGATTTAGGCCAGCACCCTAAATACTCACTCAAAATTGCCAAGCCGCGTGGGGCAAAAAGGTCCTTTTCCTCTCGGCCACAAAGGTCCTTGTCCTTCCCAAACCCAAGGTGGCGTAGTCGACAAAATCTCTTGGTATCATACAGGTTACCGTGGACACCCTACCCGTGACACATACATGTAAACTACACCACAGTGAGCAGCTCCTTCCTCCAGACACAGACCACACTGGAGTGTTTAGATTACTGGGTGTGAGGAGCCTTGTGTTAACAACGGAAGAACTGGACTGACTTGGGAGCTCACTGCTGCTGCCTATTTCAATTGTTTTATTACTGTGTTACAGTATGGGGCAGCAGTAGTGCTCTGGCTCCCTCTTGTGGTCAGTGTGAGTGATGGCAGTGTGTGCAGCTTGGCAGGGCACTGCTGCCTGTTTCCAGAGAGGGATTCAATCAAACACTAAATTCACAGTTTAATAGAAGAGTGGATTAGTTCTATTTGTATATGTGTTCTAAGCGCTGCACTTGTGTTTCAATAAGTGTCACAGACAGTTCTATGAGATCTGAGCTGTGAACACAGGTGGGACTTGATAGGGTTGGATGACTCACAGTACAGTTAGATTATCCTTCCAGTAGTTTTATGTTTAGCCTCTCAGTGCTTTCCTGCTCTCTAGGAGGGGCATTAGAAATCTGCCTGTTCAGAATGAACTGGCCCATAAGTGTTGAGACATGTGTGCCAGGGAGCTGCTGCACACATAAGGAATGAAGGAGACCAGGTGGGTAACAAGGATGACACAGGAGGCAAGACAATAAAGAATAAACTGACTTTAATAACGCTGATGTGCTGATCCTGAATAAAAAATAAAAATTCATTCAGGGACTTCTGAGTTCCTCATTTAAAAATGTGTCTGAAATTGAGATAACATCATTTTTATTATTATAAGTTATAATCCAAGTTAGAAAAAGAAGACTAAAACACCCAATCTTCCATCTATTTGAGGTGCACACCATGTTAATATATGGGTCATTCAATACCAACTCAACCAGTGCAGATTTTACTAGAATAAATTACCTGGGGTTTTTCTGACATGCTGAGTGCAGAAACTATGGTTGTTATTTTTTTTTTATTTCTCCTTCGACCTATGACCTTGCAAGGGTCAACAAAAAATGATAAATTATGTTGTAATCAAACTGCCATGTTTCTTCAATTTTGCATTGTCCGGAGTTAGATCTAGAGAAACAAGTGACAGAGTTTGCTTCCAGTGGCACTAGCTTGGAGCTGAGGAGTTATCAACTTGCTTATGGGACTTGGAGTTTTTTGTTATCATGACATATTTGAGTGAATACTGCTCAGTTCTCCAGAGTAATCCAGGCTGATTCAAATTCAGGATGCTCTCTAATTAAGTATGACCCAATTTTTGGGTGGTTTTGCCTGTGGGCTTCTCGGCCTGGATTGTAAGTCAAGGTGTTTCTTCACCTCTTTAAATGCTGGTGATGCCCATCGCCTGGGCCTAACTACTGTTCTCAGCTGTTGACAGGACTTGGAGACGACGTTGTAGTTTCTGGAGAAATTAGCAATAAACAAATTTCATTTTGACATTTTCTTTTACAAAGCATTTCAACTATTGAATGACACCTCTCCATGCGTCTGACATTTTCATATTGCTTAATCCTGTCCAATACAATGTGGAATTTTTGAAGTAGTGTCCGATACATTCAGCAAAACTTTTAAGGTTCCAAGTCAGGTCTACATCAACAATTATACAATTCTTAAGACAATTTGTTAATTCGTAATATTTTACCTCATGGTTTGACTTTTATCTTTCAAAATTTGAGTTAAGAAAAAGTTAACAATAACAAAGACCATTTCAATGTGTTAAAATATTTGTCCTTAATTGCAACCGTATAGTAAAACCACTTACATTTCTTATTGACTTTCTTCTTCTCTCCTCAAGATGCCGTCTGTTCCAAATGTTGGATTTGTTGCTTTTTCTTTTTAAGGAACACCAGTAAGTTTTCATGGCAGCTAGAAAATAGAAAAGCATATTTAAATATGCATGTACCATTTTACTGTACATATATAGGCTGATATACTGATAATACATTGAATCTCAATGTCTTTGAAATCACGTAATTCCACAACAATATCTATTTATCAAACTGAAAAATAATGTAATTTTTTATGTTTTAACAAACTCGAACACACACATGGGAAAAGGGCAGGATGGATTGAGTTCATATCATTTACTTATTTTAAAAGTTTCATGTTAAATGTTAAAATAAAATGTAATTTTTTTTCTAGTTGGAGCAAGTGTGAGAATATTATTCGAAATATGTGGGGAAATAGCGCCCCCTTTCAAGCTGTAGGTAGAAAAGCTTACAGCACCTGGTATTCCCAGGCGGTCTCCCATCCAAGTACTAACCAGGCCCGATCTTGCTTAGCTTCCGAGATCAGACGAGATCGGGCGTTCTCAAGGTGGTATGGCCGTAAGCGGAAAGCGGTGGTGGTTTAGTATGTTTCATAGTAACTAATACCGGAATACTGCTACACGAGAAAAAAAGCATTGCTTAAAATGAATGAATGAATTCATAAATATCGACATAAATGTATTTATTCCCATACGTATTTATTTATTCATTCCAATATTTACATATTACTTTATTTATTTCGATAATTGCAGGTGGTCGGACAAACTTCAAACAAGATTTTCGTCTGTATTGTTCTTTCAGTAGCCTAAATACCAAATTTAAACGACACCAAAACTGACCACGGGGTAAGAACAAATAAAAAATAAGAAACGCATATGCACGGCCATAAAACGACACACACACACACACACACACACACACACACAAACACACACACACACACACACACACACACACACACACACACACACACACACACACACACACACACACACACACAACCTGAAAAGCAAACATTATACTGAAGGGAAAACAAACACGTAAAGAAGCAGAAATGAAATCCACACACCGTTATTAAAACAGCCGATCTCAGTTGTATTATGTAATGAATGATAAAGGGCTAGATGTGTCATTGGACTCCGCTGACGAGGGGCAGCAGTAGGTTTAGTGGTTATTTGTTTATGCTCGACAGATGATTCGGTCAGGAGGGACACAGACCTGCACTTGCTCAAGGCAGACATATTTTAAACTCAAGTCTCATTCTGTATCACCAACACTGCATTGCCATGAAAAACTTGAATAAACCATCTTTGGAAACACTGGTATTAAAATATTGTATATGTACGAATCTTGCAAAATTAAAATATATATATATATATCGGTAGTTTGATACAGCCTCTGTTCTTCTATACAATATTTTATATAATTCTATGCATTTCAGTGGGTAGTTCTAACCGCAAAGTCAGACACACCTAAATTTTTCCCAGTCTTTCCCCACCAACTTTTTGTCACATAATCTGGCCAATCAAATGTTCCATTAAACATTTTAGACTCGCAAGTAACCAATCAGAAGCAAAGCATTCGTTCTGCCCCCAGAACAAGCTTGGTTTCCAAAAACTCAACTGAACCGGACGCATCATTTTAAAGCGCAAGATTTGCGGCGGGTTTGAGTTTTGAAGATTAGTAGCGGGTGAGTTGTTAACCATTTCATAAAATCCTGGATTTATATTGGTCAGTGATATAAGAACAAGCAATTAAAGTAATTGTGTGCTTTCGTAATATTACTAACCTGCAACTAAGCAAATGTAACAGTCTGGTGATTCAATGAATTGTAGCGCTTACTCGGTGGGAACCTTTGTTACAGGGAGATGGGGTCTGGTAGGAAGATGTTGGAGAGCGGGATTCTGGGAAGAGCGGAGTTCGTTGTACCGGATGTGTGATTTTCAATAAAGTGTGTTCATTTAGAAGTAATACACAGTGTGAGTCTAATCGTTTGTGGAAACCCCATAATTTATAACACTGCTTGTACGAGAGCAGCCTGTTTCCTGTTTGTGTGTGAATACATCATGTAGTCAAATGTTTCCGCATTTTCTGAAACATTATCACGTTAGTATAAACTACACATTGACAATGTAATCCATGTTTAATATATGTGTGTGTGTGTGTGTGTGTGTGTGTGTGTGTGTGTGTGTGTGTGTGTGTGTGTGTGTCAATGGTTAACACGATTTCTGCTTCAGGGTTAAACCGAAAAATCGCCGAATTTGCAGGAGTGTTTTTTAATAGACGCACGCGCAATCAGTAATTTAAACTAAACATCTTCATGTTTTGTGGCGATTTAAAAGTGAAATCCACCTTAAGAGTCAGATCAGAATAATTCTGGTATTTTTAAGTTTCTGGAGTCTGAAAGTGAAATACAAATCCACTGCACTCGGGCGAGCGCTTTTACTGGGTGTGCCTGTCAGGAGCCCCCACTTAAACCTCTTTGACAGGACTTATAATCTTTCTTTTTTTTATTTTTGGCAGCTACCGAGCAGAACCCCATTTGATACTGCGACAGTTTAAAGATGGAATCAGTCCCGATTAAAGAGGAGCTCCCTAAACTTGAACTGGTCCCCATTAGACTGGAGTTCTCTGGACTGTCTTCCCTCCCCATTAAACAGAAGCTCTGTGAGATGCCATCTGACAGCATCAAGTCGGAGGTGTCTGGGATTAAAGCTGAGCGCAATGAATTGGAGATCTCCCAGACAGAAGAACCCCTTCCTGTGAATGAAGAGGTGCTGGAAATGGTGTGTATTACTAAACTGGAACCCCTCCAGAGACATATATAGAACTATGTGTACTCTCTCGTGTTCTTATCATCACCCAAGATGATGGACCAAAATCTCACTTGAACTCTGCTGATTGTAGCTCTAGATCTATCTATAGATATATATCTGTAGTTTTGACCGTAAAATAACAGAGTTAAGTGATCTTTAACAAAGAACCCATGAACGTGACCACAACCAGAATGGTGAAAATGTAGTCACAGCAGTTATAAGATTTTCTTTTTTAAAGAATTATTTATGGGTTGGTTATGTATGTCAGACTGACTATAAGATATATCTGTCAGAAGTTCTCTACCAATAAATCTCTAGGCAAATGTATTCGACTGCATTGCTGTGTATACAAACTGTATAGGTATTTTGATCTAAGTGCTTTCAATGTATTTCACGCTAGTAATGTGAAACCATTTTTCTTTTCATTTGTGATCAGCAGGGATGCCCTGACATGTCTCAAAACACAGGGGGGGTTGAGCCCCCTTTTAAAATGCTGACTTTGCCTGAGGGGGGCTGAGGTCTCACATACTCGATGCTGGTGGGCAGTTGCTATTCGTTCATCACATGATTTTTTTTTTTTTATAATTTACCATAATCCTAACAATCCTAACCGAAACTTCAAAGCACAGGCAACCTCCAAAACCCTTATTTTATTTTATCCCCACGGGATGAATGAAGTGCATCCAGTACTTTCCCAGGCTTCTTGTAGAGTGTAGGTGTAGCGGTTGATCAAACACAACAGGGTGATGATGTGCACATTGCAGAAGTGTCACTGGTGCTTACATTAAAACATTTACAACTCATTCAGTTGGTGGGGTTCATAGATGTTCTTTGCATTCTTCACAAAATGTAAAAAATACAAATTCTCTGCCAAAATGCAAATTGCGCATTTTTCCACAGTATTCTGTTATAAACAGATTTCTAGGATCCCTGGGGATTAACACCTACTTTGAGCAATCGATCAAATCAATCCATTTTTAAATAAGTTGATCTACACAAAGTCTGACATGATTAAAGCATCATTTAGTAATTTAAAAATGACTTCTTTTATTCTATCGACCCTCATTTTTGTACACTGCAGTTTGTTTGTTTTGAACTTCGGCTCCCTGCTGCAGATGGGTTGAACCCTATTTCAAAACACAAAAAAATGTTTTTTTAGGACTGTACCATTAACGTCCATTACAAATATAATAGGGTGTTACGTACTGTTCTGTGTAAAATGCAGTGTCTGTTGTGGCATTGCAGTTTACACTGAGAAACATCTGCTTCAGAACCGGTACTGTGCCGCCACTGAACCACCTCGAGAGACGGGTCAGTGACAGAATAAAGAGTCTCTGCATTTTACCAGCATGTCCCATTGACACTGAAAGTGATTCCGCATCAGTGCCGCCACAAACACGGTGATTAGTGCTAATCAGATATGAAACCAGCCCTTAATCTTTTTTTCTTTTGTTTTCTGACAGTTACCAAGCAGAACCACGTTTGATGCCTTGGACAATGTGAAGATGGAATCTGTCCCGATTAAAGAGGAGCTCCCTAAACTTGAACTGGTCCCCATTAGACTGGAGTTCACTGGACTGGCTTCCCTCCCCATTAAACAGGAGCTCTGTGAGACGCCCTGTGACAGCATCAAGCCAGTGGTGTCTGGAATTAAAGCTGAGCGCAACGAACTGGAGATCTCCCAGACAGAAGAACCAGTTCCTATGAAAGAAGAGGTGCTGGAAATGGTGCGTATTAAACTGGAGCCCCTGAAAGAGGAGGTACTCTTGAAACCAGGGAAGGAAGAATCCGAAGACTTGAAAGCAGCCCCCACTGAGCTGGGTCCGGTACACCTGCGGGAGTGTAGCGTGGTGCTGGAGAGAATCTATGTGAGAAAGCAAGGCTCTGGAGAGGAAGGCTCTCCCAACAGCACGCAAGGAGGTGGACAGGACGACGAGAGCTCACATTCAGAGTGCAGTCCAGCAGGTGAGTGACTGACTAGCTGTGACATTGTCATTCTACACTGAGTGATGGCCACAATGTGACTGAGAGGCTGAGAACAGATAGCAGGGCTCCACATTAGCATCCAGGTTCATTTCGCATACTTGTCTACACTGAAGCAAATCACCGTGTCTGTGGCGGCACTGATGCGGAATCACTTTCAGTGTCAATGGGAAATGCTGGTAAATGCAGCGACACTCTCAAGGTGGTTCAGTGGAGGCACAGTGCCGGTGTGAAGCAGATTTTTCTCAGTGTGAACAGACACCACATTTTATATAGGACAGTATGTAACACCCTATAATGTGTGTAATAGATGTTACTGGTACAGTCCTAAAACTCCCCTTATTTTTTTCGTGTTCTGAAATCTGGTCCTGCCCACATCTGCAGCTGATGACACGGGGCTGAAGTTCGAAACCAACTGTGTGACCAGCGTAGGCTACAATATTGTATATTTTATGTCACAGGTTGGGTAATAAATAGCTTAAATATTTAATTTCACCTCAGAATATAAATGATAAAAACAC
The DNA here is from genome assembly GCF_902713425.1 of Acipenser ruthenus. Classification (NCBI taxonomy): domain Eukaryota; kingdom Metazoa; phylum Chordata; class Actinopteri; order Acipenseriformes; family Acipenseridae; genus Acipenser; species Acipenser ruthenus. The sequence continues at coordinate 10,146,024 of NC_081220.1, forward strand.
AAATACTGTTAAAAATACCATATGTTAACAGCATTTCTGCTTTATATTATAAAACAAAGTTTAATTTATTAGAATAAGTTAGAGTTCTGGCTAAAATGGTTTATTCTTTAATTAAAATACTGTAGCCTACTGTTTTATGTGTATGATTACTTGGCACAAAAAGTTTGAAACAAACTATCAGTTTAACTTGTCTAAGCAACATACTGAAATGTGAGTTACCGGTAGACTTTATGTTTTGTGCTCTTGCAGATTTGAAGAACAGAATGTTTTTGTTTTTTAAAAAACGAATCCCTATTTAATGTGTGCAGCATACAGTATATTCTTTTGAAGTGTGACACACCGGCAGCATGTTTTAACACTGCATGATCTGCCTTCTATGTAAATGGAGGTATGCTGCCAAATTGCAGCTGAGCCTGTAATATCGCTGTGTGAATGCCGTACTGAAGGGTCCTTTTTGTAGGTTTACTTTTTTGCTTGAGTTTTTTTTTTTTTTTTTTTTAAAGTATTTTCTTTTACTAATTAATAAAAGCATGTCATGATCAGGACCCATCCTTCAATAAAAGGGCCGTTATGGCGTTATGGCAGAACAAGTACACACATGAGGAAATACATCCACTTTGTCAGTCTGTGCATACAGTAAATTGGTCAGCAGAAATCAATATATTTTGGAGGTGATTATTGTGAAGAGTCTGAATCGGGATTCATTTCAAGACGTCATATACACAATTTGGGGGTGGGGCCCTCCTAGGCGGTCACCTTGCTTGCCTTGCCCTAAGGCCGGCTCTGAGAGACAGTGCTAATCTCTGTAGCCGGACATGTACAAAAGTATTTAACAGCAGTTAAATGGACATTAATACATACCGTGAAACTTCTATTAAACGGCCAGGCATTTATTTACAAAACTCACAAGCAGACCAGCGCCTATTGGAGACTGCCAATTTATTTGAGACCTGGCGATTATATAGACGAGGAAACTTTGGAAAATGAACAAGCAGAAATAAAAATTTGTATTGTTAATATACTGTAATATTGTAAGGGTTTAAAAAGATTAGACAGCCAGGCATGGGTTATATAAATGCGAACAGGCCACTTGAATCAAGCATGGAGGGTTTATTACAGTGAAAAGGGATACAAAACAACCGTGCCAAACTCAATCTTTCTCTTCTCATCTGGACTCCCCTGAACTGACGGTACAGTAAAAACAAGCTCTATATACAAATAAGTAAATTAAAGATATAAACTACTAGCACTTTTGTTTATAAATATAGATCAATGTTGTCTATTAATAAAGATAAGTAATGAAATAATAATAGGTCTAATACTGGTAATAATAAGTTCAATCCATCCCAGATATAGAATGCAGGTAGGTTAGGCTTACAGCGCAATAATAATAATAGTTTGTTTTTTCTTATGGCCCCTGGTGGTGATGTCTCCGTTCAGTATATCCAAGTAACCATTTCCATAACCGCTTAATCCTTTACAGGGTCATGGGGAGTAACCATTATGTATTGTGATAACAGCATCTTCCAGATATCATTTCAATTTCCATTTAAATCATGATCTTATGTACACTTTGTATTACTAAACTTTGTACTTCTGCCCTCATATAATGCGTCTTTATTTTACACATTGCAATTGAAGGTAACCTGGCTTCAAAACGATACAATTAAATACTGGTCTTTTTTTATTCTTAATAAAATTACCCTTTTTATTTGTTATAAATGCAATAAATTCAACACAAAGCAACGCGATATACTGTTCAAAGCAAGAATTATTAAACTTAAACCAGAATGTATATGTTTGATGCCCTCAACACACACACTTCAAGTGGTGCTCCGCAGCCCTTGTGTGCTCACAAAGTCTCCTCGCAATTACCCCAGACCGCTCGTGAACCCACAATGCTATTCATGAGCTACTTGACTAACGACGGTGTTTGGGAAACACATCAGATTTGACACGTTGCTGTTACGATGGTCGAGTTACTTTTGGGAAACGGCACCCTGGATAACTTTCGAGTTAGACCTAATGTCGTTTAAACAATACATTTCTAGCATATTATTCCAACTATCAACATTAATAAGCACAGTCAACATTGATTATTTGAACATTTTCAACAGTAGTCTTTTTGAAACGAGTAAACACAAGTCTGTTTGCGGATCCTGGAGTAGTCTGTGGACTATGTGGTATCAGTGGTTATGGTCATGGTCGTGGCAATAATAATGGGTTTTTGTTTCAGAAATGAAAGCTGAAACACATTGAGAGTGGTCCAAGTTTATTGTGTGGTATATTGCAACCAGTAAGTTCCAGTGTGTTTTGCATTGAAGGGATGAATTCGCAACTCCTTAAAGGGAATGTCCGATCCCCCCCCCCCCCATTAGGAATTTTTCAACAACAATGGATATTGAATGAAGTCATTACCCAGCCTCCATGTTCGTCTTTCTTTAGGGATTTGACATCTCCAATCTTTGAATGAAGTCGTTATCCAGCCTCCATGTTCCTCTTTCTTTAGGGATTTGACATCTCCAATCTTTGAATGAAGTCATTACCCAGCCTCCATGTTCCTCTTTCTTTAGGGATTTGACATCTCCAATCTTTGAATGAAGTCATTACCCAGCCTCCATGTTCGTCTTTCTTTAGGGATTTGACATCTCCAATCTTTGAATGAAGTCATTACCCAGCCTCCATGTTCGTCTTTCTTTAGGGATTTGACATCTCCAATCTTTGAATGAAGTCATTACCCAGCCTCCATGTTCCTCTTTCTTTAGGGATTTGACATCTCCAATCTTTGGCAAAGCAGTAGGTTTTATGTGTTTTTGTTCATCAGTATTTTGTTCTGGAGGTACTGCCTGTATCAATTGCGGGTTCTCGCTTCCCCTCTGTTAACATCACTGTGGAGTTCTCCTTGTTTGTTAATCACTGCTTCCACCAGATCTTAGTTCATAGCAAAGCAGTAATCGGCTTGTTTATCTCTCATTGAGGGAACACAGGGATCTGGACTAAAGGGTGCATTTCAGTGACTGCTAGCAGGCTCACCAATGCACACAGAACAGCAGCTTCTGAAATGAAAAATCAAGTGAAGGATTTATTCTTTGTTAATATTTGAAAACCTTAAATATATATTGCATGACTTTTGCCCCAACCTCCCCATTGAAATATAGGTCTAAGACTTTAATTTAGAATGTATTCTAGACAATATCAGCCTTTAAACAATTTGCACTAATCCACATGAAACCATTTATATGTCGGCTGTTTCCTTGTTTTTACAAACCATCATATTCCCCTCGCCACATGTGTCTATAATTTCACGTGGTCCCGTCCAATTTGCTGCCCAAGGCCACTTTTGTAAAAAGTTTTTAATCATTAGCTTTTCCATAATCTCAGTCTACAAGCCATTAATTAGTTAATGGTTAAAGTAAAACTTGTTTTCTTATTACAATGTGTCTTACTTTTAAAATGTTCAGATTACTTTTAATTTTTGTAATATGAATTGCATTTATTCTCATGGATCTTTCTCAATGGAACTGGTAGATAAACATCGTAATGGATCTGCTCCTAAAGACCATCCACAGTAATTTATCAAATTTGGCTAATTGGGTAAAACTTCAATGTAATTTAATGAACATGTCCATAACTACCAGATTGAGTTAACAGCCAAGGTCTTTCAGTGTTTATCAAAAGTAAGAAATAAACAATTTAAATGATTCTTACAACAAAATGCTTTATGTGTTAATTAATTCTATGCAAAATCAATCACCAAATTCATGTTATTTTCTTCCTAATCACTTCTAAGTATTCAAAGTATATTATTTAAAAAGTGGGCATTGAAATGAGTGTGTGTGTGTGTGTGTCTGTGTGGTGAGAGCCTGTAGTCCCAGAATGCAGCTGGACATCTTTCTCTCCATTCTCACACAGTCCGTACAACACAGCTTGAGATCCCAAACACAGTTCAATTTATTGTATTTATTTGTTTGTCGAAACCAAATTGTACCCAATTATGTAGGTAAAAATCGATGAAACAGTTAAGAGATTTGATTAACATTCCCAGTCCTCTAATTCACTCTCCCTCTAGAAGCTATAGTGTGTGCAATATGAAACTTAATGTTATGTTCTTCTTTAAAAGAGACGGCTATCTCTTACAGCGACCTTTTTGAATAGTCAGAGTTTTCTGGTACTTTTTTTTTTTTTCAAAAACAATTCACATACATTTTGAACTTTTATATGTTTCCCATAACATCACTCAAGCATTTTGACACTTGACTTTGAAGACTATGACTTTGGCACTGACTGGCACTCGGTTCTCTTTTAAAAGCCCAATCATTTGACAACAGCCTGATCATATTCCTCCCACTTTCACAAAAGCCATTCCGACAGAAAAGGCTACCTTCCTTCCCTCCTAATAACGTTTAACCTCTGGGCGGGAGGGTGGGAAAGTTAGAGTCCAGCCAACCCTGACCCTGACACCTGTCAAATACCAGACGGACATGGCTGCCTTTTCTAACCTGGATGCCCTGCCGTCTGCTAACCGCTGTCTCTAATTTTATCCTATTGTTGCCCCCTGGGCTTCTGTTAGAAGGCGCACGTTTAACCACCACATTTTCCCTTAAGCCCCATGTCCCCATGTAGCAGCACTAACCCATCTGGCTGCAGTGCAGGGCATAGGGTCAGCAACGCCCGCTCTGGCGGTGGTGGTGGTGGCAGTGGCCACACTGCTGCTAGTGGTGACAACAGCCACTCCTCTGCTGCTGCTGGGGCAAACGGCCACTCAGGCACGGGTGCTGTCGGCTCCAGACGCTCCGACAGGCTCACTTTCTCTCCCCGTGGGAACCATAGCTCCGCCCCCTCTGGTTGACATGACTGCCATTCACCCTTCCTGGGCTGGCGGTAGCTCCTCCCCCTGAGAATGCTGGGCTGAGAGCTCCGCCTCCTTCTCTGGTAACTTGGCTGGCGGTAGCTCCTCCCCTTTAGACTGCTAGGCTGAGAGCTCCTTCTTTCCTGACCAACAGGATGGCAGCTGCCTTCTTCTGCCCCGCCTTCTTTTCCGCCTCTTCTCATTTTACTGGCTAATGGAACAGAAGCCCCTCCTTCCTTCTCGTCTCCTTTCTTTTCAGTGTCGGACGCGACCCGGAAGCACTTTCGTCTTACCCATCTCTTCACTCTGCTGTCTGCTTTGCACAAACTGTCAAGGCTGGTGTTGTTTCAAAGAATAATTTGTCCTGTTTAGAATTAATAAAACCTGTAATTATACATTTTACTTGTTTTTTTTAGTTATGTTTATTTGAATCAAACTTAGGTGGAATCGCCACTGTTGGTCAAAATTCTCAGGAATCTACAGGAGGGTTCTGTATTTAATCTGGGGTCTACAGGGTTAATATGACATCTATTGGGGAATATGACTTTATTCCGAATCGGCAGGCTTACCCCCCCCCCCCCCCCCTGCCAATATACTAGACTTAATATTCAATCACTCTTATTCATTTATTTCTAATACACAGATTTAAAATGATCTTTATTGCTAATCGGCGGGTTTGTCCTCCGATATATTGGAGTTAATATTCAATCACTCTTATTCATTTATTCTATTTTTATACAGCAGATTTGTGAATCAACATATAATCAATGAGTTTATTTCCAATTACTCTCTCATTTACAATCAACAAACAAGGTTATCGTACACACAATTACTCCCAGAAAACTCCTGTAACCTTGACAAGCTTATTGTGCATTCAACTGCTCTCTGGTTTCTCCTGCAACCCAATCTAACAAATGACTCTCTGGGTTCTCTTGCAACCTAGGCTAGCCTTTCCCATTTGCATGTTCAATTACTCTCAACATAGGCAAGCTTTTTTTTTTTTTTTTTTATAAACTTAGTCGTTGCCAGTAATTTATTATTTTCTCCCAATTTGGAATGGCCAATTATTTTATTACGCTTGGCTCACCGCTACCACCCCTGCGCTGACTCGGGAGGTTGAAGATGAACACACGCTGTCCTCCGAAGCGTGTGCCGTCAAGCCGACCGCTTTTTTTCACACTGCAGACTCACCATGCAGCCACCCAAGAGCTACAGCGTCGGAGGACAACGCAGCTCTCGGTCAGCTTACAGGCAAGCCCGCAGGCGCCCGGCCAGAATACAGGGGTCACTGGTGCGCGGTGAGCCGAGACACCCTGACCGACCTAAGCCCTCCCTCCCCCCGGGCGACGCTCGGCCAATTGTGCGGCGCCCCTTGGAAGCTCCTGTCCTCGATCGGCAAAGGAATAGCCTAGATTCAAACTCGCGACTTGCAGACTATAGAGCGCATCTTGCACTCACGTGGAGCGCCTTTACTGGATGCGCCACTCGGGAACCCCCCAGCATAGGCAAGCTTAACTGTATGTACAGTCCCTCTCAGGAAATTAGCAATAACAACTTGACTCCCTGGTCTTCGCAACCAGAATGGGATCAGGACCATTATACTCTGTATAGTACAGGGTTGCCAGATTTCTACAGTGTTTATAGCCCAAAGTCACTTCAAAACTAGCCTCATTTGTTTTTTTTTTACTGAAACCAAGCTTATTACCATTAACATGTAGCCCTATCCTTCAATGCTGCTACTGTTTCCCAAAGAAGAAAACAGTTCAATCTTTTAAAGTTATGCCACCAATCTAATTAGATGATCACATCATTTAAATCAATTAAACATCCACATCAATTAAATACACCTAACAAATTAAAAAAGGCAAGTTGTTGGCTCTTTTTTGCAAACACAAAAGTTAATTGAAAGTATGCCCCATGCATTGAAATAACACATAAAAAAACATTTTTAACCTCTTACCTTCACACTCCTCGTGTAAGGGCCAGCTGTTATCATCACGCAGGTGTATCTCAAGTCAATTTTAAATGTACAAAGAAAAAAGTATGTACCAAATAAAACATTTTTACTTTTATATATATATATATATATATATATATATATATATTAGTTTCAAAAAAACTCCTCTGAGTCTGCACCATCTTCTGCGTTATTTGCTTCATAGATGTCGCCTGTAAACAGTGACAGCATTGCTTTGGATGGCTGAAATTGGTTGCAGCAACACTTATTACGCTGCATATATGCTCTGACCCTAAGAATGTTTTCCAACAATTTCTCTTGCATGCAGGTCCTTAGTTTGGTTTTGATTAGGGCCATTTGTGAAAAAGCACGTTCCACTGATGCATTGCTAAATGGTAGGGCTAAAAGAGATAAGGCAAAAAGACCAAGTTCAGTGAAATCTTTATCACCAGCTGCATCGGAGTGTTTAGCCACTTCAACCCAGAACTCTTTAATTTGGCTGTCTTCAGTGTGCTCCCAGTGTACATTGTTCAAAGCTCGCCATTGCTGTTCGAGTTTGCCAAGATCTCCATTGTAAAGTGGCAAAAATGATAAGTTTGCCAGCTGTGGCTTTTTGGAACTGAGTACAACAGTTGGGCTGAGAACGGTAAGTGACTCAAGTTGCTGGATATTAGGAGGCAATCTTTGTTTGATCTCTTTCAGAAACTCGAACATGTAATCTCTGCATCTGCGTTTGATATCCTGTGCTTTCTGAGGTTCGATCTTTGATTCTGACAGTTCTAACTGGAACTTGATCCCGAACTCCACTGCTGAAAGTGGCAAGCTGTTTCTGTCGGACGTTATGTCAAAATCCATTACAGATGACCATGTTGGAAAATCGTGAGGTTTCATGATTCGGTGGATCAAACTGCGGTAAAATGTCATTAAATCAGCAAGAGGTTTCGCTGGATTGGCACTGTCAAGCTGAAACAGCTTGTTTATTCTGTTGACCTCAGTGACGAGGGGCTGAAAAAAAACAGATACATTCTGTTTACGCGGTCTGAATGCATCTGGTACAGCAGTTCAGCATTGTAATTCCTTTCAGTGTCCTTTGTAAGCTGAAAGTGCAACTTTAGCTCAACACACTGGCTAATTGCAAGCCATCTTGTGTCAGAAAGCTGCAAAATCTTCAGCGGGGCTTCTCCAACATTAATGGTGGCATAGAGATCGCGGTACTTCTTTTGACGCTGAGTGCTGTGGGAAAACCACGAGTACGTCTGTGATACCATGTACTCGATGTTTCGAGGAAGTACGTCCATTGCTTTTGATGCACAGAGCTGCAGTGAATGACAAACACACTTGTTGTACACAATTTTTGGATTCACCTCCCTTAACTTTGTTAGTACCGAATTATTTTTCCCACACATTGTAATGCAACCGTCTGTTGCCAGACCAATGCATCTTTCCACTTCCAGTTTGTTTTCCTTTAAGAATTTGAACAAGGCTGTTGCAATGCTCTGATAATCACCGGCTGGCAAGCTAACAATCCCGGCAAACGATGTCACGATACGATCAAGTTTTCTGCTGAAGTACCTGAACACCACACAGAGTTGCTTGTTTGCACTGATGTCTGTGCTTTCGTCCACAATTAGAGAGTGTGGCTCTTTGGCGATGTCTTCAAGCATCTCCTGATGAACAATGGGCCCGATGACACATTTTAGAAGTGCTGAGCATTTTGTTATATGAAGACTAATATCCTTCTGTGCAACTTCCCTGACTATGCATCCCATATGATCTACGGTGAGGATGCCGGAAAGGCAAGCAATATGGGCTGCCAGCTTCAACTTACATATTTTAACGGAATTGTCAACTTGTTTCTTAAATCCCATGTCAAATAAGCTTCTTGTATTTGAATAGGGAGCTGCGTTTCTAATATGTTTCTCTGCCTTTCTGTGAGCTAACAGATCGCTGTGATGTGCTCGCACTTCACATTTACAGTAACTACAGCCTGCTTTTGAGTCATCGCCAGCTACACGGCTAATCCATTCTTGTAACCCTTTTTCTTTCTCAGTCTTTGCAGTATTTTTTCAGTATTTAGATTACTTCTTTATTTTTCCTGCTTTTTAGCGGTTTCGATGTTTCTACCCTGTTTCTTAAAATGGCTGCTTTTCACTGTCAATTAACACAATCGTTCGTCTCTCACGCCTGTTCACTCGCATGGTCATGCGCAGTGGTGGTTGTGGTCATGTGCAATATGTTATTTTATTGGGAAACACAGTTTTATGTAGTTTGTGTGCACTGCGGCGGGTAGGCTGCAAAAGTTTATTCATTTTTAATAAAGTTATTATTTTTTATATGTATAAAGTAAACTAGCCCAAAAAACCACGAGACCTCTTGAAAGTAGCCCAAAAAGTAGCAACCAGCGACTCCTAAATATTTCCCGCGGCTGTCTTTTTAAAGGAAAACCGCAGACCTGGCAACTCTGGTATAGTATTTCAAACACCCAATCTCTGTCTACTTTACACCGCCCCTTAAATCTGTTTTTCGAAAAAGACTAAAAGTTCTAGGCTGACTCTCCTGATCAAACCTTCCGAGATCGGCACAGGGCCCCAGAGTGCACAGATTCCTCTTTGAAATTTATAGCTCTGTTACCCCCTACAATCTCCCTATCCTAATCTAGCTGATCAGGCTAGTATTAATAACAGATAGGTACCCATTGCGACCCTTTTTGACAATTAATAAACAATAATCAACAACACCAGAAAAAACAGTATAGTAGGTTACTATTCCTGTGATGAATAAATTAAACGTATACTCACTCATCCTTAGTTGTCCTCTAAAGTTCAGTTAAAGAGAGGTTAGAAGGTTCCTTCATGCGTTCACATGGATGAAATCAAATCAGTTTTGCAGCCTCCCTGGTGCGGACTACGCTACAGTTACCTACACTACCTAACCCAGAAAAGGTCATGAAACGACATAATGAGGAAGGAACATTTGCTGCATTTCTTACTTAAAACAGTCTCTGATTTTTCTCTCCTGTTTGTTTTTTCCAGGTTCCAGTCCAGCAGTTCAAGCAAGGACCCAGTTAAGGAATTTAAAAATACTGAGAGGAGAGAAATTAAAAAATACCAGAGGAGAGAAACCGTATCGCTGCTCTGACTGTGGAAAGAGTTTCAGGCACTCAGGAGACCTTGTGATACACCAGCGAATTCACACAGGAGAGAAACCCTATCGCTGCTCTGACTGTGGAAAGAGGTTCAAGTCATCAGGACACCGTACAGCACACCAGCGAATTCACACAGGAGAGAAACCGCGTTGCTGCTCTGACTGTGGAAAGAGTTTCAGGAACTCAGGAGACCTTTCAAAACACCAACGAATTCACACAGGAGAGAAACCTTATCGCTGTTCGCACTGTGGGAAGAGTTTCAGTCGGTCTGGAAATTTTGAATTGCATAAGCGAACTCACAAAGGAGAGAAACCATATCACTGTTCTGACTGTGGGAAGAGTTTCAGTCGGTCAGAACACCTATTAATACATCAGCGAATACACACTGGAGAGAGACCGTATCACTGCACTGACTGTGGGAAGAGTTTCAGTCGATCAGGACAACTTGTAACACACCAGCGAATTCACACAGGAGAGAAACCATATTACTGCTCTGACTGTGGGAAGAGTTTCAGGGATTCAACAGACCTTGTAAAACACCAGAGAACTCACACAGGAGTAAAGCCATATCACTGCTCTGACTGTGGAAAGACTTTCAGACGGTCGGGACACCTTGTTTCACACCGGCGCGTTCACACAGGAGAGAAACCGTACCGCTGCTCTGATTGTGGGAAGAGTTTCAGTCAGTCAAGATCCCTTGTTACACACCAGCAAATTCACACAGGAGAGAAAAAAAAAAGAAAATGTAAATAATGTTCCTGCATAAAAGTCAGAAAAAATCCTTAAATGGAATTTACTAGTGTAACGACCTCGCCCTTAGCACAAAGCCAACCACTATGGAGTGATTACCTCCCTATATTAAATATATCCCATGACAAAAACAAGTTCGACAAACAGCTGTTTAAAGGGGTGATCTCAAATGCAAAAATCCAAGTTAGGAGAAGCAATTAGGCCAATCTTGTCAAGCAAATAGGCACAATTGGAAAGGTGCTGGGGCCCAAGATTCACACAATTCTTGCTTCTAACTTGGCGCCTTTTTTTTGATCGCTTCGCTCCACTTTATCGCTCCTCTTGAAATGCTCTTTGTATGATTGAAGTGACTGAGACACACACTCACATTGTAATACGAAAGACATAATTTCGGATTGGATCAGAATCTGAGTGCTCATGTATCACAGAGCAGCTCTCCTGGTAAACCCTTTGAAGGAGGAAACAAACTGCTATTGTTAATTATTTTGCATAGAATGGCACAAGGCAGCTGTAATAGAGTAAATGTGGATGCGCTTTTAGACTGTGTGTTGCTGCTTGCCCCACCCTGTGCAAATTCAAAGTGTAAAACCAGATAACACAACAAGCAGGGCACAAGCTAAGCGATGAGCTGTATTTGATTAGGGAAATAAAAGCTGTTTACTTTGACTATCTGCGTCAGTCTGGATTCTTATAGAAATCAAATGTAAGACAACAAATATACTAGAAGTGTCAGGGGTGGAAGTTGCAGGTTGAGATTTTAGAGTCAGTGTTTCCCTGCATGCATCACTGTGAGCAGCTCCTTCCTCCAGACACAGACCCACACTGGAATGTTTAGATGACTGGGTGTGAGGAGCCTTGTGTTAACAATGGGAGAACTGGGCTGACTGGGGAGGTAACTGCTACTGCCTATTTCAATAGTCTTATTACTGTGTTGTTACATTATGGACAGCAGTGGTGCTCTGGCTCCCTCTTGTGGTCACTATTAATATCTGCTGTGTGTCTCTCGGAGGTCAAATTAATTGCTCTTTGTCATTAAAATGCTGTTTTTATCATCAAACTCTTTGGACTACTTTTCTGAGTATGAACACATCTCTTCTGTATGCAGGTTTTTAAATGATGAAAACAAGAAAAAGAATGAAGTAAAGCAAATAGATTATTGTTTACTTCCTCACATTGTTAAGTAATAGCAGCACTAATGTCCCCCACGGTGGGCTCTAAGACTAGATCATTGACCTGGTCTTTCTTTAAATGATCTTTCACGTTGGACACATTCAAATGTCATCACTGTCATTAAACAACATTTTACATTCATACTGAAATTATTTTATTAATATTGCTTACTTAATAAAATAAAAACAAATCTTCTAAAAATTATAAAATTCAGGGGCTCCTGAGTGGAGCATTCAGCAAAGGCACTGTGCCGGAGTGCAGGATGTGCCCTATAGCCCGGAGAGCGCTGGTTTGAATCCAGGCTATACCACTGACACAGCCTAATCAAACCCAGCTCTGTGCAGTCCGACTGTAGCAGCTCTGCAGCTGCTCTCAGCCTCAGCCCCTGTGGTTACTGTCTATGAGCCAGAGCAGTTCCTGCAGAGCTGAGGGAGGTTTTTGTACGGACGTGTATCACTGTGTGAATGTGTAGCTATTGCCCTGCTGACAGTAATAATCTCCTGCATCTTCAGGCTGCACTCCACTGATGCTCAGTGTAAACTGTGTCCCTGATCCACTGCCACTGAATGAAGCTGGAGTCCCAGAGTGACGGTTAGAAGTAGAATAAATCAGGAGTCAGGTTTCTGCAGGTACCAGTGGATGGAGCTGGTACTAACAAAGCTGTTGGCTGTACAGCGGATAGAGACCGTGTGTCCTGGAGAACAGACTGAGCTGTTGGAGACGGAGTCAGAACAACGTCTGCACTGGACTCTGGAGAAAAAATACAACAAAAAATGATTATAAAATAATAATGCAAGAGTCAAATTAAATAGTGTTGTGTTAGAATACAAACAAAATGTAAAGAAGCGGCTAGACAGATTTACTTCAATGAAAAGTTCTGTTTAAAATGAACTCCAGTCAAGCTTTCAGATTTATAAATAACTATTTAATTATCACCTTGAGCAAAGAGCCCCCGTGTCCCCAGCAGTAGAAGCAATGGCATCATTGTACTGTGTGTTTCAGTGACTCTGAAAGGGCTGAGCAGTGACTCATCAATACTGTGTGTCTCAAAGTGTTTGGAGCAGTGAGGCAGGCACCGGTATACAAAGCAGCTTCCTTTCTACAAATCCTGTTGCTGCTGCTGCTGTCACAGATAGAGGAGATCTGAGCCGTGAGTGAGCACCAGTGCAATTGATAGGGTCGGGTTCACTTTGACTGTTTTCTTCTATTTTTCCCCCAGTCAAAGCTCTCAGTATATCACTGCTGTCTAATATAACTGATCTGTTTGTCTAAACTGACAGTAATATTTCTGTTTCTGTCATCATTTCAATGCTATTGTGTATTAAAGGGTATGTAGTGCCCTACCCCTAGTGGTATACCTTCCCACGTGCTGCTGCTGCTGCTGCTGTAGAAGTAATGGACCTGTCATTTTTCTTTTCATTGGTCACATTTTGACTGCTTCTTACTGTTATAAATTGGACATCTACTTCACTGTCTTTCACAGGCCTTTTCAAGATGTACCTTGAGCAAGCTGCTAGGAGTGCGTTTTCATTATGTCAATCAGAATGATATTTAACAAGCCAGGGGAAAAGGTATCAAACTCCTTGTGGCAAAGTGGTTGCTGATTATGAACAGGTGCAGAGGTGATGCAGTGCAGGAATAAACGGACGAGATTTGTAATCCGGTATGGAAAAATATACGTTTTATTTTTAGTTATAATCCAGGTCTGGTGACCAAATAATAAGCGATGCGTAAAACACGGAGTACAGTAACAGGGATTGCAGCCCTAAACAATAAACACAGCATCTCTCCCACAATATACAACCACGGTCACCAGTCCTGGGTGCGTGCTGTAGTGCTCGTGGTGGGTGATACAGGTTAAAGAGTGACAAATAGTGCAGTGCTGTTCCGGGTTCAGTGCTGGCTCTTACTAACAGCTCCAGAACGTGTTAGCTGTCTATAAACACACAAATAGCAATTATAGACAAGACAAACAAAACAAAAACTCACGATATTCTTAATACACAGTGCACGGGTCCTTCTGGGTCTATTTCAAAACCAAAAACGAAGGAAAAGATTCTCCAGCCCCTTTTATGCGGTTATGCATGACCCCTTGGTAAACGATTGCAGCTGATTCTATTGCCTGCAGCTGCTACCTCGTTTACCTTCCAGGTCAATACATTCCCGCACTGGAGTCTCGTCTTTTTCCAGGCTGATTGACTTCCCGACCCAGGGAATGAACTGTCAGGCCAACCCGTCCAAAGCCTTTCCCTTTCGCTACTTTGTATCCTCACAGGTCAAGAGGGAGATTTACAACCAGAACTCATTATATTTCCATCACACTCGTGTATTGATTTCTTTATTGATTGATTTTGTTTGATGTTTGTGAAAGGGCGCACACAGTGACTGATCACACTCCATTGCCATGGCGATTCCAGCTCACTGAGAAACACATGGCTCTTGTATTGATATGTTGTTTTGAGAAAGATTGGAAAAACCAGCTTTCTTTCATTTGGAATGAGACTAAATTAGTGGGGGGTCTGTGAAAATATAGTACATCAGTGAATTAACTAATGAAAACCCATTTAAATGAAAGCCTTTTCTATTGAAGTTTAATTTATTTTCCATTAGTTTGCCCCTGTTTTACACTTATATATTAAGAATAGCCCCACAAATTGATGAAAGTGTTTTTCTAAATGATTCTTACCCTGAGTGCAGATGACAAGTGCCCAGATGAAGATGCTGATAAAAGTCATTGTTGTTGTGGATTCTGTTGCCATGAAGGGCAGCTCTCAAACATTAAATTATTATTATTTAATGTCAACAAATGGAGGGGGACTAGACATGGTCACAAAGTTGGTCCTGTTTCAACCATTTTTTCAGTTCTATTAAAAAAAAAAACTCTTGTAGTCTGATATACTTTTCATAAAGTCTGGTAGCGTATTCCAGAACATGGCACCCTTAATTGAGCAAGCTGTTTGTGCAAACGTAGTGTGATGTCAAGACACTACAGTCTCCTCTTGTGGTTGATCTTCTGGACAGACCAAAGGTAGATCATTAATGTAGAGACTAAATAACAAAGGCCCAAATATAGATCCCTGTGGGACCCCCATAGTACAGATCCTAAACGCTGATTCACTATTGCTTATTTTAACACTTTGTTTTCTATCTAACAAGTCAGACTCCATCCATTTCAGAGCCTGACCAGACAGGTTAAATTCAGACAACTTGTTAAACTCACAGGGCTATAAACACTCCCAGAGCACTGAAGCATGTGCTGCCAATGCAAAGTGTCTTTTCTTTGCAAATTGTCTTCCTTGGCACAACAGCCACTTCTAGCCAAGCAGTGCTCTTATGTTTAAACTCATTTTCAGATGATGCAGTTTGTTTGCAATTCAGAAAAAAACTGAAAAAAGTTGATCTTGCAAGCAAAACGAAAAAATAGAATATAGTTTTCTTTGTGTTGAGTTTGTACAAACACAGCTATTTCTCTCTCTTCTCCCTTCTCTCAAACCATTCATCTTAGCCACGGCTGTGATTATGTAGCTTTGTTACACAGTATAAATAATTATTAATTGTAAAATATTAAAATCAGAGCTGCAGGTTAACAGATCCATCATAAACTTTGTGAAATCAAATCAATTCAAGAAGCAAACATTTTGATTTTGCACATTACTAATGTTGAGTGAAAAGTTTCAAGTTTTTTTCCTGTGGACCTCCTGGACTGTCTCTGAGGACCCCAGGTTAAGAACCACTGCTCTGGATTAAAGAGCATCATTTTATTACGCTCTCTCTCCCTCTTGTGGTCACAGAGTGTAGTGCAGTTTGTGCTGTTTGGTGTTTTGACGAAACATTGACGAGAGTCCCAGCAATGGAGGAACTGTATGGGTGGTTTCATGGTGTAATGGCTAGCACTCTGAATCTAGCGAGCTGAGTTCAAATCTCGGTGCATTTGTGTTTTATTTGTCTTACAAAAACACTTTATACACTGGTTTTGGTTTAAATAACGAATGCTTTAAACTGGTTTAGTGTCTTTCAAAGTAACTATTATTATTATTATTATTATTATTATTATTATTATTATTATTATTATTATTTATTTCTTAGCAGACGCCCTTATCCAGGGCAACTTACAATCGTAAGCAAATACATTTCAAGTGTTGCAATACAAGTAATACAATAAGAGCAAGAAATACAATAACTTTTGTTCAAGTGTGACAAACCATAATTCTATAATACAGAAGATAATAGTGATAGTTACATCAGGATATGATTAAATAGTGATAGTTACATCAGGATATGATTAAATACAAAATACTACAGGTTAAACACTTGACAGATTACAGTATTCTGAAGTACAGGATTAAATGCAGATAAGAGCAAAATAAAGCACATTTACATGAAGGGTGATAGTGTCCCAGGATACAAACAGAGGAGTTCTACAGGTGCTGTTTGAAGAGGTGAGTCTTAAGGAGGCGCCGGAATGAGGTCAGGGACTGGGCAGTCCTGACATCTGTAGGATACACTACTGATACTGCAGATTCCACCCTCGCCCCGCAGTGGAGGAGCGACCTTCCTATAGATGTCAGGACTGCCCAGTCCCTGACCACCTTCTGGCACCTCCTCAAGACACACCTCTTCAGACAGGACCTGTAAAACTCAGCTCTCCCCTTCTGGACAATATAGCACTCTGCCCTTAATGCACTTTAACTTGCACTTATCTGCTCCCGATTTTACTGTATTTAAACCTGTAGTATCGTATCTTTTAAAAAATTAGAGAGTGAGAGAGAGAGAGAGAGAGAGAGAGAGAGAGAGAGAGAGAGAGAGAGAGAGAGAGAGAGAGAGAGAGAGAGAGAGAGAGAGAGAGAGAGAGAGAGAGAGAGAGAGAGAGAGAGAGAGAGAGAGAGAGAGAGAGAGAGAGAGAGAGAGAGAGAGAGAGACGCGACCTGGGAAATGTTTGAGCTGATATATATATATATATATATTTTTTTTTTTTTTAGCAACCCAGCTAGCTAGCTAGCACAGGACGGCTAGTCGATTTGCTAGCGGAGCTTAGCATAGTTATAGCTGACTAGATCTCAAAAAGTGACTAACGTTACAAATATTGGTGTAGCCGTTTTATAAAAGCAATAAGTCACAGCCAAGGCGTTATTTCAAGCCATTTATAATTATTCCCAAATAACACAAACTCTTCCATTGTTAAAAAAAAATATATAAAAAATCTCCCTTTGTGCTTCTCGGAAGGCATACGATGGAGGGCGCAATGCAGTTTTTCAGCCTGGGGAATATTACAAATTAGGAGACTGTGCTTTAAAATACACATGTAGGTCGGGCGTCTCTGTTACAAAGAATTGTCACACTTTGTATTTATCTCCATAATGCGTTGGGACTAAATACGCAGATACATTAAAACTATTTGGAGAATGCGGGCATCGATCCCGCTACTTCTCGCATGCTAAGCGAGCGCTCTACCATTAGAGCTAATTCCCCTTGAGCTATGCCAGCGATTCTCATAGGCTACAACGCAACTTGATATGAGCAATTCAGATTGTCGGCAATGTAGTCTGCCAAATTCAAAAAATAAATAAATTAACTAAATAGCAAATATTTTGACGAGAGGTATGTTTTCAATTTCTTCAAAAAGTAGTCTCAGCTCGTTGATTCAGTCGCTTTAAAATCCACCTCTGTGTCCCGATGCAGCAGCGCTGTATGCTGTGGCTCGAGCTTGTTTGACGAGGCAGACAATGCAAAAATGCCAATACTTGTTATTGCATCACATGGCAGACTTAAGGTATGCTTTAACGGCTTGGCTGTCTCAAGTTAGTTTGTATTGTTCAACAGACAATATGTATCTTAAAAACAAATAAGCGAAATACTCCGTGTCTGTCTGTACAAGTTTGAAATTTAAATGCGCCGCCCCTGCATGCTCTGCGACGCTCAGCCAATAGGCAGGGACGGGACGTTGAAAATAATTGTGGGAAATGTTGGATCAGGTATAGAAGCAAAGGTATATTTCAAGGTCTTAAAACGACATTTCCCACAATTCCTTCAACAAGTAGTGACTTCAACAAGTAGTCTGTTTACAACAAAAATACAATCTGTGTTAGGAACGCTATTTTAGTCCGATTAAAAAAAGAAATTAAAATGGTATTGAGTGCTGACAAGAGTTTGGTATCAGCTGTTGATTTCATTGAAACAATCTTTATAGTAAAATGAACACATTTATTCCTCTGGTCGTGTATTGTCTCGCTGACTGCTATCCACCTGGAAGTCACCTAAAGGATAAGGCAATGGCCTCCTAAACCAGGGATTATGGTTTCGTCAGTTTTATTTAAAACAGTGTGTGTGTATTTGTTCTTGGTCTGTGATATATGTGGTCTGTGTTTATAGATTTTGGCACGTTGCACCAAGTAGTCGTGGCCAAGTGGTTAAGGTGATGGGCTTGAACTCTGTTGGCGTTGTGTCCCTTTTTATGTCTTCGTTGTTAATTCTTAAATGCCTGTTCAGCTTAAAGGTATCAATTATTTCTTGCTGTACATTAAATTCGTCCAAACTAGTATTTGCAAACACATTACAAAATTAAATGGTGTGGAATAGAAACAAAGAAGGCTTTGACCTCGACGTGATTTGAACACGCAACCTTCTGATCTGGAGTCAGACGCGCTACCGTTGCGCCACGAATTCCTGCCGTGGTGCATGCTTGTTATGCAATGCTAGAGTGCACAGCAAGCATGCCAAAGGCATGCTAAGTCCGATGCTGATACTTGGAAAACACTCAGTATCACCAGGGTCATGGGAAACAGACGACTCAATATTTGTTCGTAGTCAGCAGGGCTATGAAGTTGTCGGAAGTGTGTTTGATTCTCAGCTTAAAAGTAAAGAAAACATAAAACAAAGCGATTTGCTTTTATAATGTTTATTATTTGAAACGTGGGCATAAACACAGTTGTACTGGCTGGGAATCGTCTCGGGTCAATTACTTGGAAAGCAGCTATGCTGACCAATATATCACCAACGAGGGAAAGCTGGCAGTACTGAGTGACACAGATGACGGATTTTCTCAGCGCGTCTCCTCTGAATGCGCACTGGCACAAAGGGGCTTTGCTCATCTAATGACGTGACAGAATGCAATAATGTATTGGTTTAATTTACCAACAAAAGAAACATAAATAAAAGTGTATGTATTTTTTTGTGAATAAACTATCTTGCTTTTACGATGGGACCAGAGACCTTACATCCGCAATCTAATGATCGGCCAAACCCAGAACTACCTTGTCTTGACC
The DNA here is from genome assembly GCF_902713425.1 of Acipenser ruthenus. Taxonomy (NCBI): domain Eukaryota; kingdom Metazoa; phylum Chordata; class Actinopteri; order Acipenseriformes; family Acipenseridae; genus Acipenser; species Acipenser ruthenus. The sequence continues at coordinate 10,165,157 of NC_081220.1, forward strand.
AGGGAGTCATATTGTAAAAACAAACTGAAGTGGTTCCACTAGGGGTCGAACCCAGGACCTTCTGCGTGTAAAGCAGACGTGATAACCACTACACTATGGAACCTTGTCAGAAAGAGAGTTTTGTGTTTGAAACGTGTTGTATCTTGTGTTCCTCGTAGTGTAATTCCCCACAATAACGACACTCTATCCAGGGTAACCCAAACAGAACAACTATTTATTATATGGTCTATAACATAGCCAGGCTGGTGATTATTCCTCTTAATTGCACACTACTGCTAGTCCTCATATTATTAACCATGACGCTACGAATCCGTCTGGAAATCTGCCCTCACGCTTCAGTTCTCTTTTTCGGAAGTGACGTCCTAGCCAGCCGACGTCACTACACTTCCTCCCTTCTAAAGTTGCTACTACTATCTCGTCCGTGAATATCTAATTAACATAGTCCTTGAGATAATTTGGAGGAATTCTCGTCCTCACTGAATGTCTTGGTACTTCCTGTTGCATAGAACTATTTACAGATGTCTCTCCAGGATTCCTGCTTTGACCATCTCTGTGAAGATCCTCTGGTGCAGTTTGTTGCTCAGCCCTTTCTGGTGACCTCATCTCAGTACCTAACCGTTCTCCCTGCAATGTGGTGCTTCCTGACTCTGTAGTTATCTCTTGGTCTATTGGAATAACTGCTGGACTTTCCTCAGGGGTGTGTTTTTTTTCTCTCTCTCGGACTTGATCCACATGGCGTCTCACTATTTGTCCATTTCCTAACTTAGCAGTATATGAAACAGGACCTGTTGAATCTTGCACGATCGCTGAAATCCACCTTTCCCCTGGTCCAAAGTTCCTGACATAAACCAGATCTCCTCGCTCAAATGTTCTGAGCTTGGCATGTTTGTCATGTCTTTCTTTGACTCGCAGTTGTCTCTTCTGAATTTTCCTTTTTAAGTCAGGCTGTAGAAGATCCAGTGTAGATCGTAATTTTCTTCCCATGAGCATTTCAGCCGGAGACAAGCCTGTTGTTGATTGTGGTGTAATCCTGTAACTAAACAACGCTCTGGCCAATTTTACTTCCACAGTGTTTCCTGGTGTTTTCTTCAAATATTCTTTCACAGTTTGCACAGCCCTCTCTGCTAAACCATTAGATGCGGGATGGTAAGGCGCTGTTGTTACATGACTAATGCCATTTGCTTTCATAAAGCCTTGAAACTCTGAACTGAGGAAAGCAGTGCCATTGTCCGACACTATGGTTTCTGGTAATCCATGTGTACTGAAGCTGTGACGAAGTTTCTCTATTGTTGCTGAAGCTGTCGATGTATTGGAAGGGTAAACATCTATCCATTTTGAATGTGCGTCTATTATCACTAGGAACATTTTTCCTAGGAATGGGCCTGCATAATCGATATGTAGTCTTCTCCATGGTTTATCGGGCCACTCCCAAGGATGCAGTGGTGCTTGAGCTGGAGCTTTCTGGTGTATTTGGCATGTTTCACAAGTTTTGATTTGCATTTCAATGTCTTCGTCTATTTTTGGCCACCAAACGTAGCTTCGAGCTAGACCTTTCATGCGTGTAGACCCAGGGTGAGCCTGGTGTAACTGATTCAAGATTTGCACTCGGCCTGGTTTTGGTATAACCATCCTGGCTGCCCAGAGTATGCAACCATCTAGTACGCTCAATTCGTCTTTTCTGGAAAAGAAGGGCCTCATCTCTGTTTCATGTACTTGTGCCGGCCAACCTCTGAGCACATATTCTCGTACTCTCGCCAGCACTGGGTCCTTCCCTATCCACGCCCTAATTTGTGATGCAGTTACCGGGGGCATGTCCAAGTGGTCCATCAATAATACTCTGTCTTCAGTCCTTCCTGCTGGTGGGCTTTCTGGCAACGGAAGGCGACTAAAAGCATCTGCATTACCATGATCTTTTCCGGGCTTATACTGAATTGTATATTCGTATGCTCTTAAGGTTACTGCCCATCTCTGGATTCTGGGTGATGCCATCTGTGGAACAGCTTTCATCTCATTTAATAGGGTGATCAATGGCTTATGGTCTGTACAGATTGTAAAATGTCGACCATATATGTAATTGTGGAACTTTTGTACTCCAAATATCACTCCTAAACCTTCTTTGTCCAGCTGAGAATAATTCTTTTCTGCCTCTGTCAATGTTCTGGATACAAATCCAATTGGTTTTTCTACCCCCTCAGGCATACGGTGCGACAGAACAGCCCCTACTCCATATGGTGAAGCATCGCAGGACAAGATCAGCTCTTTAGTTGCATCATAGTGGACTAGCACATCCGATGACTGTAACAGTTTCTTTGATGCTTCAAAGGCTTCTTGTTGTTTAGCTCCCCACATCCATTTCACATCTTTGCGTAACAGTACATATAGGGCTGTCAACAGTGTTGATACCCTGGGAAGGAATTTATTATAATAATTCAATAGTCCCAGATATGCTTTTAATTCTGTTACATTCTTAGGAGCTGGGGCCTGTTGTATTGCCCTGACTTTGTCTTGCACCGGGTGCAAACCTGTGGCATCTATTTTGTGTCCTAGAAATACCACTTCTTTCTCGAGGAAAGTACACTTACTCCGTTTAAGGCGCAGACCTGCAGCTTCCAGCCTGCTTAACACTGTTGTCAAACTCTGGAGGTGTTCCTTTTCTGTGCTTCCTGTGACCAAGATATCATCTAGGTATATGGCCACGTTAGGGATCCCCTGCAACAACCCCTCCATAGTCCTCTGGAATATAGCAGGTGCTGAAGAAACACCAAAGGGAAGCCGATTATATCTAAACAGTCCTTTATGGGTATTTATGGTCACATACTCCTTGGACCCCTCATCTAATACAACCTGTTGGTATGCATGACTCATGTCTAGTTTAGTGAATCTCTCTCCCCCTGCCAGGATGGCAAATAAATCCTCAATCTTGGGGATTGGATACTGCTCCCTCCAGTTTGGACACTCTATTTACAGTGAGTTTATAATCCCCACAGATACGCACAGAGCCATCCGGTTTCAAGACAGGTACAATAGGCGCTGCCCAGTTTGAAAACTGCACAGGTTCTATAATCTTCTCCTTTAACAGTCGTTCCAGCTCCGCTTCCACTTTAGGCTTCATGGCATAGGGGACTGATCTGGGTTTGAAAAATCGGGGGTTGGTGTTGCCGTCAACGTATATTTTTGCTTTTGCTCCCTGTAAGGTGCCCAGTTCCTCTTTAAACACAGTTCCATGCACTTCTAACACATCACATAGCCTCTGACAGCTTGTTTGTGTCAATTGATGTAACACTCTCCAATCCATTTCTAACTTTGAAAGCCACCCTCTGCCTAGTAAATTTGGCCCTGAAGTAGCCACCACCACTAATGGTAATTTATTGACTTTTTCTTTGTATGTCACTGTCACTACAGCTGCTCCTAAAGTATCCACTAGCTGGCCTGTGTATGTTTTTAATTTAATTGTGCACTTTCCTAATGCCGGTGCTTGTTTGTTGTTCCATAATTTAGAATAAGCTGCTTGGCTCATTATGGTAACACTACAGCCAGTATCCACTTCAAATTCTACATGCCTTCCATTTACATCAAGCTTCATGGTAAAGGGATCTACTTTTGGAATATCCATGTTCACTATACTGTAGATTGTGTATATCTCTTCTGTTTCTTTGTTTGTTCCTGTATCGCCCCCTTCTGCTATGTGAAGAGCACTGCGGGTGTCATTAGAAGTAAATTGACGTTTCCCTTTCCCACTTGGAGACGTGTCTTGGCTTCCTCTTGCTTTGTTTCTGCAAGCTCTGCTAATATGGCCTTTAATGCCACAATTATAGCACGTTTCTAACTTAAATCTACACTCGTTTGAGTTATGCAGACCTCCACATCGATAACAATTAGTGCGCGCTGGCATTTTATACTGTCGCCTGCTAGTAAACACTTTGTTTACAGTAGACTGTGCTTGCTCTTGTTGCGCGCTGACACCCGTGTCGGTTGTATCTTTAAACTGTGACTGTAAGTCCTTTACATTTTTGTTTGCAGACTCCATAGCTTGGGCAATGTTTAAGGCAGAAATAAATGTTAACTGCGATTCAGACAGCAGTCTTCTCTGTATTGCGTTCTCATTTATGCCACAGACAAGTCTATCTCGTAACATTTGACTCAGTGCATCACCATAGTTACAGTCTTTAGCTAGCCTTCTTAATTCAGCTACGTAATCTCCCACAGTCTCATCAGTTTTCCTGTTCCTGGAATTAAATTTAAATCTTTCGACAATTTCACTTGGTTTGGGATTATAGTGGTTTTGTAGCAATTTGACTAAATCTTCAAACGATTTGTCTCCCGGTTTCTCAGGACTCAGTAGATTCCGTATTAAACTGTAGGTCTGTGCCCCCACGCCACTCAGTAGAATCGCTCTCTTTTTATCAGCAGCGTCAATGTCATTTGCAGTGAAAAAATGAGTTAATATCTCGCAATATTCTTCCCAAGTCTGAGAGTTAGCATCAAACGGAGAAACTGACCCCACTGTGCCTGACATTTTTCTTGGATTAGTTTATTCCAGCGTTTTATAATTAAGTAGTTTGCTTCTGTTATATATATATATATTTACCTTGAAAATCTTCTTACTTCACCCGATCCAATGTTGTGAGTAGTAAGCGCTGCTGTCTTTGTTTTCCGTTTTTTTTTTTTTTTGTTTTTTTTTTGTTTTTTTTTTTGTTTTCTAATTGTTTATCCTCGTCGCCATTTTATGTTGTATCTTGTGTTCCTCGTAGTGTAATTCCCCACAATAACGACACTCTATCCAGGGTAACCCAAACAGAACAACTATTTATTATATGGTCTATAACATAGCCAGGCTGGTGATTATTCCTCTTAATTGCACACTACTGCTAGTCCTCATATTATTAACCATGACGCTACGAATCCGTCTGGAAATCTGCCCTCACGCTTCAGTTCTCTTTTTCGGAAGTGACGTCCTAGCCAGCCGACGTCACTACAAAACGCATTGGCAATTATTAACATTACTATGAACAAGTAATATTCTAGAAAGGAAACCGAATCAGACACCATCATGCCGGGAGTAGGGAAGTTGTTTTACCCACATATTTGTTAAGACTATACTTTCAGGGATCATTTCTATAGTTTGTTTCTAGTGAAATGCGTTTCTAGTGTCTGGTCTCGCTAACCATAACGAGGAGTTACAGTGTTTTCTTCTGAGCGCGAAGCGGGACTTGAATGCTACTTCACTGTAGCTGTTCTTGATCATTGATGAACATTCCGCTCTCTTTTGGGATCGAGCCCCACGTTGGACGTCCTTTTTAAATACAAAATGTTGATGTTTCTTCGAGGCAACAGAGCAATATCTGATTCTGTTCACACTGTATACAGTATTGCAACAAAATTACTTTTTGGTCGTTGTCATATAGCAATTGCTATTGTAAAATGCGTGCATCGTTTATAGTTATAACGATATTGAAATAAATAGTCTTACTTTTGTGGGTTGGCTTATAACCGTTTCTGTTTTAACACTTGTCATTACATCATTCATGGAGCAACAGTTGGTATGTGCGTAATAAACCCGATCGGGCCTTGTTATGACAACCCTAGGCTGTGCTGAAATAAATAATGCGGTTTTCTGCTGTAATGAACGCAGTTTGTCAGGATGGTCGAGTGGTCTAAGGCGCTAGACTTAAGGACTCTGTCTTTCCAAAGAATTCTGTGTTCTGGTCTCCAAGTGGAGGTGTCTGATCAAATCCTCCTCTGACAGTTCAATTGTATTTATTCTTAAAAGGAATAAATGTGTTCATTTTACTATAAAAGATGGTTTCAATGAAATCAACAGCTGATACCAAACTCTTGTCAGAACGCAATACCATTTTAATTTCCATTTTAATTCAGACTAAAATAGCGTTCCTAACACAGATTGCATTTGGTTGTAAACAGACTACTCGTTGAAGTCAATGAAAAATATTTTGTCCAAACATGTATTTAACTTGTTTTAATATTAAAAATAATATATTAAATTGAATAACATCTCCGTCGGCCACTGGATCGTGGTCTCAGGCTGGGATGCGGACCTTTGAGAACAGTATAAACGATCTATTAGTGGAAGAAGCTTACATCAGAAATGCCCTCGTTTAACATGCTAGGATGATCGACATCGGTATTCTCCAATTGCTGTGTACATGTTATAACAAGTTATGAGTACGAATACAAAGTTGGACACTTTCCTTGTAAGTGGGGGTAAGCACAATTTATTTTCAGATGTAATGTCTTTATTTAAGCTCAATCTAGTCCTGCGTAATGCAAATCACATTACTATATTTTTATATTAGTCAAGGCCTATGTAAAGTGTTCTTAAATTGTTTTAACATTAGCATTGATCAATTTGATGATCCGTTTTCTTTTCTCCCAATACGGTATGCAAATTATGCAACTTTTCTGCCCACTTTGATCATAGGCAGTTTTATCCCCCCGTTTCGGCTGAAAACCGCATCTGGGAGAAAACTTAAGTGTTTCGAAACGCATTTGTAAAGGCATCGGATTCTATTGTTGCCGAGCTGTTGACGTTTCTCATAATACACAGGTTTACTGGGGTGACAAAAAACGAAAGTCTTGTCAAGCCGAAATAGCTCAGTTGGGAGAGCGTTAGACTGAAGATCTAAATGTCCCTGGTTCGATCCCGGGTTTCGGCAAGTAGCAAGACTATTTTTGTTTTGTATTATTTTGAACTGAAAAAAAGAGCGTTTTTTTTTGTTCTGTGTAATTGGAAGAAATAACAACGTATCAGAGTGCCATTTTCTAATGTGATTAAGAAATGCAAAAACTTAAGGTATACTTCAACGTCTTGGCTGTCTCAAGTTAGTTGGTATTGTTAATGTAACACCTCGTTGTTGCCCAGTCATTGTATCATATTAATGAAGTAGAGCTTGCCACTTCTCAGCACCGAGCTGACAATGAGTGTTGTTTTCGGGCACCTGCTGGCTGCTAGTGATGACCACTCCAATCTGCAGTCAGGGGGTTGTTGAAGGAAGGGGACACATTTTGAGTGTGCATCTCATACTGGTTTAAATCAATAAGCAAATTTCAAATTGATCATTGATAATGTTGAAACTATTTAAGAACTCTTTCAATAGGACTTGACTAATATAAAAAATATAGTAATGTGATTTGCACTACGCAGGACTTGATTGTGCTTAAATAAAGACATAACATCTGAAAATAACTTGTGCTTACCCCCACTTACAAGGAAAGGGTCAAACTTTGTATTCGTTCTCATAACGTCTTAGAAAATGTAAACAGCAGTTGGAGAATGCCGAAGTCGATCATCCTAGCATGTTTAACGAGAGCATTTCTCATGTAAGCTACTTCCAGTCATAGATCGTTTATACTGTTCTCAATGGTCCGTATCCCAGCCTGAGACCATGATCCAGTGGCCGACGGAGATGTTTTTCAAAGTAATATGTTATTTGGAATATTAAAACAATCAAGTTAATTACATGTTTGTACACACAGTATTTTCATTGACTTCAACAAGTAGTCTGTTTACAACAAAAATACAATCTGTGTTAGGAACGCTATTTTAGTCCGATTTAAAAAAGAAATTAAAATGGTATTGAGTGCTGACAAGAGTTTGGTATCAGCTGTTGATTTCATTGAAACAATCTTTATAGTAAAATGAACACATTTATTCCTCTGGTTGTGTATTGTCTCGCTGACTGCTATCCACCTGGAAGTCACCTAAAGGATAAGGCACTGGCCTCCTAAACCAGGGATTATGGTTTCGTCAGTTTTATTTAAAACAGTGTGTGTGTATTTGTTCTTGGTCTGTGATATATGTGGTCTGTGTTTATAGATCTTGGCACGTTGCACCAAGTAGTCGTGGCCAAGTGGTTAAGGTGATGGGCTTGAACTCTGTTGGCGTTGTGTCCCTTTTTATGTCTTCGTTGTTAATTCTTAAATGCCTGTTCAGCTTAAAGGTATCAATTATTACTTGCTGTACATTAAATTCTTCCAAACTAGTATTTGCAAACACATTACAAAATTAAATGGTGTGGAATAGAAACAAAGAAGGCTTTGACCTCGACGTGATTTGAACACGCAACCTTCTGATCTGGAGTCAGACGCGCTTCCGTTGCGCCACGAATTCCTGCCGTAGTGCATGCTTGTTATGCAATGCTAGAGTGCACAGCAAGCATGACAAAGGCATGCTAAGTCCGATGCTGATACTTGGAAAACACTCGGTATCACCAGGGTCATGGGAAACAGCCGACTCAATATTTGTTCGTAGTCAGCAGGGCTATGAAGTTGTCAGAAGTGTGTTTGATTCTCAGCTTAAAAGTAAAGAAAACATAAAACAAAGCGATTTGCTTTTATAATGTTTATTATTTGAAACGTGGGCATAAACACAGTTGTACTGGCTGGGAATCGTCTCGGGTCAATTACTTGGAAAGCAGCTATGCTGACCAATATATCACCAACGAGGGAAAGCTGGCAGTACTGAGTGACACAGATGACGGATTTTCTCAGCGCGTCTCCTCTGAATGCGCACTGGCACAAAGGGGCTTTGATCATCTAATGACGTGACAGAATGCAATAATGTATTGGGTTAATTTACCAACAAAAGAAACATAAATAAAAGTGTATGTATTTTTTGTGAATAAACTATCTTGCTTCTACGATGGGACCAGAGACCTTACATCCGCAATCTAATGATCGGCCAAACCCAGAACTACCTTGTCTTGACCAGGGAGTCATGTTGTAAAAACAAACTGAAGTGGTTCCACTGGGGATCGAACCCAGGACCGTCTGCGTGTAAAGCAGACGTGATAACCACTACACTATGGAACCTTGTCAGAACGTGAGTTTTGTGTTTGAAACGCATTGGCAATTATTAACATTACTATGAACAAGTAATATTCTAGAAAGGAAACCGAATCAGACACCATCATGCCGGGAGTAGGGAAGTTGTTTTACCCACATATTTGTTAAGACTATACTTTCAGGGATCATTTCTATAGTTTGTTTCTAGTGAAATGCGTTGCTAGTGTCTGGTCTCGCTAACCATAACGAGGAGTTACAGTGTTTTCTTCTGAGCGCGAAGCGGGACTTGAATGCTATTTCACTTTAGCTGTTCTTGATCATTGATGAACATTCCGCTCTCTTTTGGGATCGAGCCCCACGTTGGACGTCCTTTTTAAATACAAAATGTAGATGTTTCTTCGAGGCAACAGAGCAATATCTGATTCTGTTCACACTGTATACAGTATTGCAACAAAATTACTTTTTGGTCGTTGTCATATAGCAATTGCTATTGTAAAATGCGTGCATCGTTTATAGTTATAACGATATTGAAATAAATAGTCTTACTTTTGTGGGTTGGCTTCAAACCGTTTCTGTTTTAACACTTGTCATTACATCATTCATGGAGCAACAGTTGGTATGTGCGTAATAAACCCGATCGGGCCTTGATATGACAACCCTAGGCTGTGCTGAAATAAATAATGCGGTTTTCTGCTGTAATGAACGCAGTTTGTCAGGATGGTCGAGTGGTCTAAGGCGCTAGACTTAAGGACTCTGTCTTTCCAAAGAATTCTGTGTTCTGGTCTCCAAGTGGAGGTGTCGGTTCAAATCCTCCTCTGACAGTTCAATTTTATTTATTCTTAAAAGGAATAAATGTGTTCATTTTACTATAAAAGATTGTTTCAAGGCAATCAACAGCTGATACCAAACTCTTGTCAGAACGCAATACCATTTTAATTTCCATTTTAATTCAGACTAAAATAGCGTTCCTAACACAGATTGCATTTGGTTGTAAACAGACTACTCGTTGAAGTCAATGAAAAATATTTTGTCCAAACATGTATTTAACTTGTTTTAATATTAAAAATAATATATTAAATTGAATAACATCTCCGTCGGCCACTGGATCGAGGTCTCAGGCTGGGATGCGGACCTTTGAGAACAGTATAAACGATCTATTAGTGGAAGAAGCTTACATCAGAAATGCCCTCGTTTAACATGCTAGGATGATCGACATCGGCATTCTCCAATTGCTGTTTACATGTTATAACACGTTATGAGTACGAATACAAAGTTGGACACTTTCCTTGTAAGTGGGGGTAAGCACAATTTATTTTCAGATGTAATGTCTATATTTAAGCTCAATCTAGTCCTGCGTAATACAAATCACATTACTATATTTTTATATTAGTCAAGGCCTATGTAAAGTGTTCTTAAATTGTTTTAACATTAGCATTGATCAATTTGATGATCCGCTTTCTTTTCTCCCAATACGGTATGCAAAGTATGCAACTTTTCTGCCCACTTTGATCATAGGCAGTTTTATCCCCCCGTTTCGGCTGAAAACCGCATCTGGGTGAAAACTTAAGTGTTTCGAAACGCATTTGTAAAGGCATCGGATTCTATTGTGTTGCCGAGCTGTTGATCGTTTCTCATAATACTCAGGTTTACTGGGGTGACAAAAAACGCAAGTCTTGTCAAGCCGAAATAGCTCAGTTGGGAGAGCGTTAGACTGAAGATCTAAAGGTCCCTGGTTCGATCCCGGGTTTCGGCAAATATCAAGACTATTTATGTTTTGTATTATTTTGAACTGAAAAATAGAGCGTTTTTTTTTGTTCTGTTTAATTGGAAGAAATAACAACGTATCAGAGTGCCATTTTCTAATGTGAATAAGAAATGCAAAAACATCGTCCCTGGGTGGGCTTGAACCACCAACCTTTCGGTTAACAGCCGAACGCGCTAACCAATTGCGCCACAGAGACCAATCGGCTCAACCGAACATGAGACCACATCTAAGAAGAAAGCAACACGGCAGAAAAGTCTGTAATCACAATTAAATGTATGCAACCCAATGCAAGCAAACTTCAAGCCTTTTATATTTATTCCCATGTATGTAGTCTGCCATTTGCAAATTCAATAAATAAATAAATTAACTAAATAGCACATTTTTCGACGAGAGGTATGTTTTCAGTTTCGTCAAAAAGTAGTCTCAGCTCGTTGATTCAGTCGCTTTAAAATCCACCTCGTTCCGATGCATCAGCGCTGTGTGCTGTGGCTTGAGCTTGTTTGACCAAGCAGAAAATGCAAAAATGCTAAAACCTGTTATTGCATCACATGACAGACTTAAGGTATACTTCAACGTCTTGGCTGTCTCAAGTTAGTTGGTATTGTTAAAGTAACACCTCGTTGTTGCCCAGTCATTGTATCATATTAATGAAGTAGATCTTGCCACTTCTCAGCACCGAGCTGACAATGAGTGTTGTTTTCGGGCACCTGCTGGCTGCTAGTGATGACCACTCCAATCTTCAGTCAGGGGGTTGTTGAAGGAAGGGGACACATTTTGAGTGTGCATCTCATACTGGTTTAAATCAATAAGCAAATTTCAAATTGATCATTGATAATGTTGAAACTATTTAAGAACTCTTTCAATAGGACTTGACTAATATAAAAAATATAGTAATGTGATTTGCACTACGCAGGACTTGATTGTGCTTAAATAAAGACATTACATCTGAAAATAACTTGTGCTTACCCCCACTTACAAGGAAAGGGTCAAACTTTGTATTAGTTCTCATAACGTGTTAGAAAATGTAAACAGCAGTTGGAGAATGCCGAAGTCGATCATCCTAGCATGTTTAACGAGAGCATTTCTCATGTAAGCTACTTCCAGTCATAGATCGTTTATACTGTTCTCAATGGTCCATATCCCAGCCTGAGACCACGATCCAGTGGCCGACGGAGATGTTTTTCAAAGTAATATGTTATTTGGAATATTAAAACAATCAAGTTAAATACATGTTTGGACACACAGTATTTTTCAGTGACTTCAACAAGTAGTCTGTTTACAACAGAAAATACAATCGTGTTAGGAACGCTATTTTAGTCCGATTTAAAAAAGAAATTAAAATGGTATTGAGTGCTGACAAGAGTTTGGTATCAGCTGTTGATTTCATTGAAACAATCTTTATAGTAAAATCAACAAATTTATTCCTCTGGTCGTGTATTGTCTCGCTGACTGCTATCCATCTGGAAGTCACCTAAAGGATAAGGCACTGGCCTCCTTAACCAGGGATTATGGTTTCGTCAGTTTTATTTAAAACAGTGTGTGTGTATTTGTTCTTGGTCTGTGATATATGTGGTCTGTGTTTATAGATCTTGGCACGTTGCACCAAGTAGTCGTGGCCAAGTGGTTAAGGTGATGGGCTTGAACTCTGTTGGCGTTGTGTCCCTTTTTATGTCTTCGTTGTTAATTCTTAAATGCCTGTTCAACTTAAAGGTATCAATTATTACTTGCTGTACATTAAATTCTTCCAAACTAGTATTTGCAAACACATTACAAAATAAAATGGTGTGGAATAGAAACAAAGAAGGCTTTGACCTCGACGTGATTTGAACACGCAACCTTCTGATCTGGAGTCAGACGCGCTACCGTTGCGCCACGAATTCCTGCCGTAGTGCATGCTTGTTATGCAATGCTAGAGTGCACAGCAAGCATGCCAAACGCATGCTAATTCCGATGCTGATACTAGGAAAACACTCGGTATCACCAGGGTCAAGGGAAACAGCCGACTCAATATTTGTTCGTAGTCAGCAGGGCTATGAAGTTGTCAGAAGTGTGTTTGATTCTCAGCTTAAAAGTAAAGAAAACATAAAACAATGCAATTTGCTTTTATGATGTTTATTATTTGAAACGTGGGCATAAACACAGTTGTACTGGCTGGGAATCGTCTCGGGTCAATTACTTGGAAAGCAGCTATGCTGACCAATATATCACCAACGAGGGAAAGCTGGCAGTACTGAGTGACACAGATGATGGATTTTCTCAGCGCGTCTCCTCTGAATGCGCACTGGCACAAAGGGGCTTTGATCATCTAATGACATGAAATACATGAAAGTCACCGCAAGCCTGCACCTCACCACATCCTTCACACTGTTAAACTGCCTCATGATGACCAGGCCTCTAATTATGCCTTTCCAATACTTTGAATGTGTTATTGTTCAGTTTAAGTGAGGTTAAGTGACTAGCTCAGGGTCACACAATGAGTCAGTGGCTGAGGTGGGATTTGTACCGGGGGACCTCCTGGTTAAAAGCCCTTTATCTTTAACCACTAAACGTTTGTTGAGACAGTTCAAGCCCTGTAGCAGTGTTTAACTATTTCCTGGATGTTTGCCTTTTGGTCTTACTCTGGAAAAAGTAATAATAATAATAAAAAGTAGGCAAAACCATTTTTTGAGAAACCACATTTGGGAGAAAAACTAACAGTTTGGAAACACATTTGCAAAGGCATTGGATTTTATTGTGGTGTTTCCGAACTGTTGAACGTTTCTCATTACATGCAGGTTTACTGGATTGACAAAAAGGCGATTGACGAAAAGAATGCGGCCTGGATAGCAAAATCGCGTCCAACTGAAATAGCTCAGACTGTAACGGTCCCTGCTTCGATCCCGGGTTTTTGCAAACAGCACGACTAGGGCTATTTTTTCTTAATTAATTTTTTGAATGAAAAAAACAGCACATTTTTTCTTCAGTGTAATTGGAGGAAATAAAAACGTATTATAGTGCCATTTTCTAATGCGATAAAGAAATGCAAAAAGCATCATCTCTGCGTGGGCTTGAAACACCAAAATTTCGATTAACAGCCCAACGTGCTAACCGATTATGGTGTTTTATTACATAACACCTTGGGAGTCTCAACAGAACAGTGTGTATGCATAGAGCTAAAATGGAAACCAAATATATACGATTCAAATGGGAATCGTATTCAGATTTTAAGCACAAATTTGATAGACTTCACAGTGCAAAGGAGGAAGGCAGACAATGCAAATGAGGCAACCGGCTCCTACTTTTTAAATCATACGAGAAACTTGAACCCAATTTAGCTTTTAACCGCCTGCAGTTTGGAATGAGTTTGAAATGTTGTTGTAACACCTCACTGGGCAACAGCAATTGCATTATATGAAAGATCCTGTCTATTTGTCAGCGGCACAGCTACCGGTGCCACTCAGAGTTGGAGGGAGACGGTCGGCCACTTGCCCATAAAACAATACTTTCCGGGATCATTTCTATAGTGATTTGCCAGCGAAATGCGTTTATAAAGTGCTTGGACTCGCTATCCACGAGGAAGAGTGAGAGTGTTCGTTTTTGAGCGTGAAGGAGACAGCGAGTGTTTTTTTTTTTTTGGCCAACTGCTCCCTGTTATTGATGACCGCTCCAGTGTTCCTTAGGGGGCTGGAGGAAGCAGACACGTTCTGAGTGGGTATCTTGCCTAAAGGTACACAAGACGAACTACAGTTGCAAAGCACTGATGTTTTTCGATGATTGATTAAAACTATCAATCTGACTGAAAACACGGATCACATTAATTGTGATCGGTTTGATACCAATAGGCTTACATGACAGGTATTGTGTATAGACAATGTCATATACATAGAAATGAACACGGACAGTGTTTTTTTAAGGGCTGACTCATTTTAATGTTCGAGAGATCTAGGTGTACTGGACAAATATACTGGATTTTTTCCATGTCGTAATTGTGCCGCCTGTGATAATGCGTTTGAAACTAGAGATAATGTGAGATAATGTCTGTTACTGGCGGATAGTTTACAAATGTACTCAATTATGTTACAACTTTTGTGTCTACGAAACATATCTGTAACATTTATGTAATGCCTGTGTGTTTTTTTTCATGAAGTTAATTTGCTAACAGACTGTTCTGATTTGTTTCTAACCGTGAAGCGATCGCTCTGTTTGCCGTATATTTTCTGTCTGTAAGAGGAGTGTCCTTGTGATCCCATATAGAATGCGACGAAACAGGTCGCCCTCCTTAATATAAACAGATAAAGAATAAGTTCACACACCCCCCAGGTGATTTACTGTAGCGTCAGACATTGGAGGTTCAGCAGTGTACTGCAGTGTTGTGCAAAGTCGTCAGTGTAAGTCAGGATGGCCGAGCGGTCTAAGGCGCTGCGTTCAGGTCGCAGTCTCTCTGGAGGCGTGGGTTCGAATCCCACTTCTGACAAATCTGTTTGTTTATTTATTTCTTAAAACGTCCACCGAATGCTTGGTAATTTGATTTGTTTTTCTTGTTAGTATTCAAATCACAAGGTCGTTAAATGAGAGAAAGTCACCGCAAGCCTGCACCTCACCACATCCTTCACACTGTTAAACTGCCTCATTATGACGAGGCCTCTAATTATGCCTTTCCAATACTTTGAATGTGTTATTGTTCAGTTTAACATGAGAACATCTTGGTAGAACAATCATAATGTCCGCAGGACTTATTTTCCTCGGGTTCTAGTATCAAGTTTTGAGTGTGTGGCCGGTTAGCTCAGTTGGTTAGAGCGTGGTGCTAATAACGCCAAGGTTGCGGGTTTGATCCCTGTACGGGCCATGGCTTTTCTTCTTTAAAGAAACCACAGCATTTGTAATGGTGCCAAAATGAACAATCTTTAACAAAATGAACTGAAGCGATATGCAGTACAACCAGTAATATTTCAGACTTCCTGTGCTTTAAACATGTATTAACAATGAACACATACAATCAATTAAAAACAACACTTACGTAGTCGGCAGGATTCGAACCTGCGCGGGGAAACCCCAATGGATTTCAAGTCCATCGCCTTAACCACTCGGCCACGACTACATGCTCGCCCGGTTAGTTGTGAAAATATCCAAAAGAAGTAAACGGCTCCCGCAGTAATGCTGTAGATGGCAGTATAGGCTAACTAATGAACCCAAGTCAAATGCCTTTGTTGAAACTCTGTCAGATTTGTACAAGGCAAGCACACATGGGAAAAGTAAATACAATATACTTTCTGTAACGTTCATAATAATGAATACATCTTTATTCCAAAATACGTAGCTATTTAATCCTAAAAGAAACAATAGGCTTCCCAGCCATCAGCTTGGAAGCAGAATGGAGATCAAATCGGACGAATAACGAGTGCAAAATGGAATGTGGAAATCAATGTAAAGGCAGTTTAAATAAGAGCAACTGCAATGCATTAAATAGAGTTATATTTAAGAGCAAGCAGTAACTGCAGTAGAGTATTTAATTATGGATGGACCAAACTTGCAGGTCGCCACTGTCACATTTTCCAGGAAATCACGGCTAATACTGAGAAAGAAAACAGATGATAACCTAACAGAAAACTAGTGAAAAACATTGCACTGATTAACTGAACGGGTCAAATGTAGCCTACTGAATTGCTGAATTGTTGGGGGGAGCGTGGCGCATCCAGCTGAGGCGCTTCATCTGAATTGCAGGGTGTGCCTTATAGCCTGGAGATCGCTGGTTCCAATCCAGACTATGCCATCGCCGACAGGAACGCCGAGGGGGCGGCGCACAGTTGGCAGAGTGCCACCCGGGTTGGGAGGGCTTAGGTCAGCTTGGTAATCCTTGTCTCAACAAGCTCCAGCGACTCCTGTGGCGACCGGTCGCCTGCGAGTTGTGGGCGGAACTGCGTTTCCTCCAACACCGCTACAGCCAGGTGCGGTTGTCTTTGCTGTTGCAGTGTGACAAGAGGAGGGTGGCTGACGGCGTTTGTTTCAGAGGAAGCGCATCATGAGTCTTCGTTCTCCCGAGTCGATACGGGAAGTTGCAGCAGCGCCATAAAAAAAAACAATTGGATATTCCAAATTGGGAGATTTTTTTTAAATATTACAACAAAATAAATTAAATAGTTAAGCTTCAAAAAATCTATTTTTGACTGAGCGAGTTAAGTGTGTACGGTATCCTGACAACACAACACGTTGAAAACACAGAAAAGACGCTGAGAAAAAAAAAAGTTTCCTATTTCCTGTTTAATTAAGAAAATACAATAAAAAAGATTATTCTCTTACTTGTCTTCCTGCCATATCCCCTCTTTTTTTCATTTTTTCGTTTTTTTTTCTGTTTGTTGTTGGGCAGCCATCTTGGTAAGAGCTTGTCAATTGTCGCATGTGAACACATTCAATACCAAAATGTCCAGTACAGTACAGTACCGTGCTGTTAGATTAGACTGGACTGTATTGAATTAGCTGGCTCTCATATCTCCAGTACAGTACAGTGCTGTTAGATTAGACTGGACTGTATTGCATTAGCTGGCTCTCAGATCCCCAGTACAGTACAGTGCTGTTAGATTAGACTGGACTGTATTGAATTAGCTGGCTCTCAGGTCACCAGTACAGTACCGTGCTGTTAGATTAGACTGGACTGTATTGAATTAGCTGGCTCTCAGATCCCCAGTACAGTACAGTGCTGTTAGATTAGACTGGAATGTATTGAATTAGCTGGCTCTCAGATCTCCAGTACAGTACCGTGCTGTTAGATTAGACTGGAATGTATTGAATTAGCTGGCTCTCAGATCCCCAGTACAGTGCTGTTAGATTAGACTGGACTGTATTGAATAAACTGGCTCTCAGATCTCCAGTACAGTGCTGTTAGATAACACTGGACTGTACTGAATTAGCTGGCTCTCAGATCCCCAGTACAGTGCTGTTAGATTAGACTGGACTGTATTGAATTAGCTGGCTCTCATATCTCCAGTATAGTACAGTGCTGTTAGATTAGACTGGACTGTATTGCATTAGCTGGCTCTCAGATCCCCAGTACAGTACCGTGCTGTTAGATTAGACTGGACTGTATTGAATTAGCTGGCTCTCAGATCCCCAGTACAGTACAGTGCTGTTAGATTAGACTGGAATGTATTGAATTAGCTGGCTCTCAGATCTCCAGTACAGTACCGTGCTGTTAGATTAGACTGGACTGTATTGAATTAGCTGGCTCTCAGATCATGAGTACAGTACCGTGCTGTTAGATTAGACTGGACTGTATTGAATTAGCTGGCTCTCAGATCCCCAGTACAGTACAGTGCTGTTAGATTAGACTGGACTGTATTGAATTAGCTGGCTCTCATATCTCCAGTACAGTACCGTGCTGTTAGATTAGACTGGAATGTATTGAATTAGCTTGCTCTCAGATCCCCAGTACTGTACAGTACTGTTAGATTAGACTGGACTGTATTGAATTAGCTGGCTCTCAGATCCCCAGTACAGTACCGTGCTGTTAGATTAGACTGGACTGTATTGAATTAGCTGGCTCTCAGATCCCCAGTACAGTGCAGTGCTGTTAGATTAGACTGGACTGTATTGAATTAGCTGGCTCTCAGATCCCCAGTACAGTGCTGTTAGATTCGACTGGACTGTATTGAATTAGCTGGCTCTCAGATTCCCAGTACAGTACCGTGCTGTTAGATTAGACTGGACTGTATTGAATTAGCTGGCTCTCAGATCATGAGTACAGTACAGTGCTGTTAGATTAGACTGGACTGTATTGAATAAACTGGCTCTCAGATCTCCAGTACAGTGCTGTTAGATAAGACTGGACTGTACTGAATTAGCTGGCTCTCAGATCCCCAGTACAGTGCTGTTAGATTAGACTGGACTGTATTGAATTAGCTGGCTCTCATATCTCCAGTACAGTACAGTGCTGTTAGATTAGACTGGACTGTATTGAATTAGCTGTCTCTCAGATCCCCAGTACAGTACAGTGCTGTTAGATTAGACTGGACTGTATTGAATTAGCTGGCTCTCAGTTCCCCAGTACAGTACAGTGCTGTTAGATTAGACTGGACTGTATTGAATTAGCTGGCTCTCAGATCCCCAGTACAGCACAGTGCTGTTAGATTCGACTGGACTGTATAGAATTAGCTGGCTCTCAGATCCCCAGTACAGTACCGTGCTGTTAGATTAGACTGGACTGTATTGAATTAGCTGGCTCTCAGATCCCCAGTACAGTGCTGTTAGATTAGACTGGACTGTATTGAATTAGCTGGCTCTCAGATCCCCAGTACAGTACCGTGCTGTTAGATTCGACTGGACTGTATTGAATTAGCTGGCTCTCAGATCCCCAGTACAGTACAGTGCTGTTAGATCAGACTGGACTGTATTGAATTAGCTGGCTCTCAGATTCCCAGTACAGTACAGTGCTGTTAGATTAGACTGGACTGTATTGAATTAGCTGGCTCTCAGATCATGAGTACAGTACAGTGCTGTTAGATTAGACTGGACTGTATTGAATAAACTGGCTCTCAGATCTCCAGTACAGTGCTGTTAGATAAGACTGGACTGTACTGAATTAGCTGGCTCTCAGATCCCCAGTACAGTGCTGTTAGATTAGACTGGACTGTATTGAATTAGCTGGCTCTCAGATCCCCAGTACAGTACCGTGCTGTTAGATTAGACTGGACTGTATTGAATTAGCTGGCTCTCATATCTCCAGTACAGTACAGTGCTGTTAGATTAGACTGGACTGTATTGAATTAGCTGGCTCTCAGATCCCCAGTACAGTACAGTGCTGTTAGGTTAGACTGGACTGTATTGAATTAGCTGGCTCTCAGTTCCCCAGTACAGTACCGTGCTGTTAGATTAGACTGGACTGTATTGAATTAGCTGGCTCTCAGATCCCCAGTACAGTACAGTGCTGTTAGATTAGACTGGACTGTATTGAATTAGCTGGCTCTCAGATCCCCAGTACAGCACAGTGCTGTTAGATTCGACTGGACTGTATTGAATTAGCTGTCTCCCAGATCCCCAGTACAGTACTGTGCTGTTAGATTAGACTGGACTGTATTGAATTAGCTGGCTCTCATATCTCCAGTACAGTACAGTGCTGTTAGATTAGACTGGACTGTATTGAATTAGCTGGCTCTCAGATCCCCAGTACAGTACCGTGCTGTTAGATTCGACTGGACTGTATTGAATTAGCTGGCTCTCAGATCCCCAGTACAGTACAGTGCTGTTAGATTAGACTGGACTGTATTGAATTAGCTGGCTCTCAGATTCAAAGTACAGTACCGTGCTGTTAGATTAGACTGGACTGTATTGAATTAGCTGGCTCTCAGATCATGAGTACAGTACAGTGCTGTTAGATTAGACTGGACTGTATTGAATTAGCTGGCTCTCAGATCATGAGTACAGTACAGTGCTGTTAGATTAGACTGGACTGTATGAAGAAACTGGCTCTCAGATCTCCAGTACAGTGCTGTTAGATAAGACTGGACTGTACTGAATTAGCTGGCTCTCAGATCCCCAGTACATTACAGTGCTGTTAGATTAGACTGGACTGTATTGAATTAGCTGGCTCTCAGTTCCCCAGTACAGTACCGTGCTGTTAGATTAGACTGGACTGTATTGAATTAGCTGGCTCTCAGATCCCCAGTACAGTACAGTGCTGTTAGATTAGACTGGACTGTATTGAATTAGCTGGCTCTCAGATCCCCAGTACAGCACAGTGCTGTTAGATTCGACTGGACTGTATTGAATTAGCTGTCTCCCAGATCCCCAGTACAGTACTGTGCTGTTAGATTAGACTGGACTGTATTGAATTAGCTGGCTCTCATATCTCCAGTACAGTACAGTGCTGTTAGATTAGACTGGACTGTATTGAATTAGCTGGCTCTCAGATCCCCAGTACAGTACCGTGCTGTTAGATTCGACTGGACTGTATTGAATTAGCTGGCTCTCAGATCCCCAGTACAGTACAGTGCTGTTAGATTAGACTGGACTGTATTGAATTAGCTGGCTCTCAGATTCCCAGTACAGTACCGTGCTGTTAGATTAGACTGGACTGTATTGAATTAGCTGGCTCTCAGATCATGAGTACAGTACAGTGCTGTTAGATTAGACTGGACTGTATGAAGAAACTGGCTCTCAGATCTCCAGTACAGTGCTGTTAGATAAGACTGGACTGTATTGAATTAGCTGGCTCTCAGTTCCCCAGTACAGTACCGTGCTGTTAGATTAGACTGGACTGTATTGAATTAGCTGGCTCTCAGATCCCCAGTACAGTACAATGCTGTTAGATTAGACTGGACTGTATTGAATTAGCTGGCTCTCAGATCCCCAGTACAGTACTGTGCTGTCAGGTTAGACTGGACTGTATTGAATTAGCTGGCTCTCAGATCCCCAGTACAGTACAGTGCTGTTAGATTAGACTGGAATGTATTGAATTAGCTGGCTCTCAGATCCCAAGTACAGTACCGTGCTGTTAGATTAGACTGGACTGTATTGAATTAGCTGGCTCTCAGATCCCCAGTACAGTACCGTGCTGTTAGATTAGACTGGACTGTATTGAATTAGCTGGCTCTCATATCTCCAGTACAGTACCGTGCTGTTAGATTAGACTGGACTGTATTGAATTAGCTGGCTCTCAGATCCCCAGTGCAGTACAGTGCTGTTTTTAAAATCCATAAAAATGTTGTAAATCTTTAATTCCTGAGATCTAACACTTATGAAAATGAATGAACAAAATAAACAAATAAATACATAAATGAAAAAATCAATACACAACTTTATAAACAAATTCCTAAAATTACACAAATTCAGGCAATCCAACACCTTTAAAAAAAAAAAAAAAGTACAAAGTAACACGGAACAGTCCATTATAGTTAGTATAGGGGGTGATTGGTCTAAGGCTATTGTGCATATTATTATCATTATTATTATTATTATTATTATTATTATTATTATTACAGTATTACTACTAGTCCAAACTCCCTCACCCCTCTCTTTGACTGCACCTAAATGGATCAGTCCCTTCAAAAAAAAAAACAGTCATTTTGCACTGAAATTAAATAAAATACATGCAATTTCAAAGTAAAAAGAAAACAGTTTCAAATTGTAACATCTGAAACACTTTTTGTATATATATATAATCTTTAAACATCTTAAAACAGTTGCAGAATATTTTGTAGTGATTTTCATAGCAATTAAGAAAGTCAAAGAGAGAGAGAGAGAGAGAGAGAGAGAGAGAGAGAGATAGAGAGCGAGAGAGAGAGAGACATAAAACTGGGAAAAAAAGGCAAAACACTTTAAAAGAAGTGTAATTTGTAATTCATTATGAACAGAGCTGCACAGAGCAGGTCTGTAGGAAACTCAACACTGCAGAGCTGCACAGAGCAGGTCTATAGGAAACTCAACACTGCAGAGCTGCACAGAGCAGGTCTATAGGAAACTCAAGACGGCAGAGCTGCACAGAGCAGGTCTATAGGAAACTCAACACTGCAGAGCTGCACAGAGCAGGTCTATAGGAAACTCAACACTGCAGAGCTGCACAGAGCAGTTCTATAGGAAACTCAACACTGCAGAGCTGCACAGAGCAGGTCTATAGGAAACTCAACACTGCAGAGCTGCACAGAGCAGTTCTATAGGAAACTCAACACTGCAGAGCTGCACAGAGCAGGTTAAAAGGAAAGACAGATCAACACTGCAGAGCTGTACAGAGCGAGTCTATAGGAAAGACAACATTTCATTTTTTTATATAACTTTTTAGATTAGTTCCTTTTAAAACAGTGCTTTCCCTGGGTCTCTCTCAAACACTTTCAATGAGACTCCCTATCGCAAAGCAGTTTCAATGAGACTCCCTATTACACAGCATTTTCAATAAGACTCCCTATCACACAGCAGTTTCAATAAGACTCCCTATCACACAGCAGTTTCAATTAGACTCCCTATTTCACAGCAGTTTCAATAAGACTCCCTATTGCACAGCAGTTTCAATAAGACCCCCTGTCACACAGCAGTTTCAATGAGACTCATCCTATTTCACAGCAGTTTTAATAAGACTCCCTATTGCACAGCAGTTTCAATAAGACTCCCTATCACACAGCAGTTTCAATAAGACTGCCTAACGCACAGCAGTTTTAATAAGACTGCCTAACGCACAGCAGTTTCAATAAGACTCCCTATTGCACAGCAGTTTCAATGAGACTCCCTATTGCACAGCAGTTTCAATAAGACTCCCTATCACACAGCAGTTTCAATAAGACTCCCTATCACACAGCAGTTTCAATAAGACTGCCTAACGCACAGCAGTTTCAATAAGACTCCCTATTGCACAGCAGTTTCAATGAGACTCCCTATTGCACAGCAGTTTCAATGAGACTACCTATTGCACAGCAGTTTCAATAAGACTCCCTATTGCACAGCAGTTTCAATAAGACTCATTATCACACAGCAGTTTTAATAAGACTCATTATCACACAGCAGTTTTAATAAGACTCATTATCGCACAGCAGTTTTAATAAGACTCATTATCGCACAGCAGTTTCAGAGCAGAGCTGGTCTATAGGAAACTCAACACTGCAGAGCAGTAATTGAATCGTAATATCTTTTCAATATAGACTTTAAGGGGAAATTCACAAATGCTCTTCACATGGTTTCAGGAAAAAGAAAGTGAAGGGTGAGAGAGAGGGAGAGGGTGAGAGTGAGGGAGAGAGAGAGGAGAAAGAGGGACGCGTCTGGACAAACGCCTCTGGACTTCCCGTTTGCTTCTTTCAAACAATCCAACTTGTAACAACGAATAGTGGAGTCTTCGTTTTCATATTTATCCCAGTAGTCTTGCTCTTTAACTTTCGTCAATGTGGACTCAGCTTCGTAACTTTTGGTTTGACTTTTATCTGGACTGATGTAACTGTTGTCTTGCTGTTGTCCTTTCTTTCCATCCAAGCCTTTAGATTTGTCCGAATTCCCCCCGCTTGCCTTGCCCGATTTGGGGAACCACCATCTCGTTCTGGTGCTGAAGGTGTAAGTGACGCGGGCTCTCGGATAGTAAGGCATCATGGGGCAGGGAGCGAAATCGATTTCTCTCAAGAACCTCAAATCTAGACCTTTCCTCTCCTCGGGACCGGTGCAGAGGAGCTCGGAGCTGGAGATCCGGACCTGACGGAACCATTCCCAGAGAGGGCGGGCCTGGCAGGAGCAGCTCCAGGGGTTTCCGTTGAGTCTGAGGAACTGCAGGGATGAGAGATCGGAGAGGGCCGAAGCAGGGAGGTCTGTTAGGGCGTTGTTGAAGAGGAAGAGGGTGGTGAGGTGACCCAGGTCCCTGAAGGATTTGCAGTTGACCTGTCACACTCGGTTCTCGTGGAGGAGGAGCCTGTCCAGGTTGACCAGCCCTCTGAAGACATTTTCAGACAGGACTCGGATTTGGTTGCCGTGGAGGAAGAGGTGAGTGAGATTCACCAGGTCTGAGAAGAGATTGTCCTGAGAGGGGGAGAGAGAGGGAGGGGGAAGGGGAGGGACAGAGATTGATATTTGGCACATGAAAATTCAGTACTACCAAAAAGTTGTATGTTAAATTATATAATTAAAATTATTTGTGTTATAGCTCTCCTGTATGTATCTGCCTCCTGTCACCCCTTCCCACCCAGGAGCAGGGTTGAGACAGACTGTATTAGATAGGATAGAGGGGGCTCTCCAGGAGCAGGATTGAGACACACTGTATTAGATAGGATAGAGGGGGCTCTCCAGGAGCAGGGTTGAGACACACTGTATTAGATAGGATAGAGGGGGCTCTCCAGGAGCAGGATTGAGACACACTGTATTAGATAGGATAGAGGGGGCTCTCCAGGAGCAGGGTTGAGACACACTCTATTAGATAGGATAGAGGGGGCTCTCCAGGAGCAGGATTGAGACACACTGTATTAGATAGGATAGAGGGGGCTCTCCGGGAGCAGGGTTGGAGACACACTGTATTAGATAGGATGGGGGGGATGGGGGGGGCTCCAGGAGCAGGGTTGGAGGCGCACTGTATTAGATAGGATGTCTCTCTCTCTCTCTCTCTCTCTCTCTCTCTCTCTCTCTCACCTGGATGTGTTGCAGCAGGTTGTCCTGCAGGTAAAGGAACTGCAGGCTGTAGAGTTTTTTGAAGATGTTTCCGGGCAGGGTCCCCAGCTGGCAGCGGTATATGTGCAGGCTCTGCAGCTTGTCCAGCCCCCGGAAGGAGTCAGGATGGAGGGTGCGCAGGGAGGGGTTATCCCCCAGGTCCAGCTCCTCCAGATCTCGCATGTCACTGAAGGAATCGGGTTTGATGGAGCTGATGTTGTTGGAGTAGAGCCACAGGACCTGATGAGAGGGAGAGAGAGAGAGGTGGGGGAGAGAGAGGAAGATCATTTTCAAGCTCAATTTCAAGTTACAGTCAAACATGTATTAAGAGACCTGCACTCAAGGGACAGTGAAATAGTGTCTCTTAAAGATGGACCCCCCCATACATTTTCTATTTGTCTCCAACATCCTACCTTCCTGTAATTATATATGTATGTTTAAAAAACTCTGTAAAAGACTACATATATGAACAAAATAAGTATGTAATTGAATTACATTTAGATTATTGTGTGGGCTTGCACGTTGTTGTTTCGGAGGACAAAAGCTTGAGTGCGTTTGTCTATCTCCAGCCTCTCCCAGCCGAGAAGGAGTCACTGTGGGGGAGATCGCAGCAGCAGCAGCAGTGGTGAGGCAGACATAGTCTTAAAAACAATTTATAAATTGGGGGAGAAAAGGGGGTTACCCATAAATGTGAAGTGTGAACAGGGCAAGACGGTACCTGTGTCTGGAAGCCGAAGGACTCTGCCTGCAGCTCTGTGATGCGGTTGTTTTGGAGGAATACTCTCTGGCTGTCATAGGGAATGCCGGCCGGCACCGCCGAGAAGTTCTGAGACTGGCAGCTGACCATCATCGGGGAGGGGTAACAGACACACAGCCTGGGGCAGGAATAGGCAGGGCTAGGGGAGCAGACTGCCAGCCAGAGCAACAGCCAGACAGACACCGAGCCTGCGTGGGGAGAGAGAGGAGAGAGTGTGAGAGAGCAGAAGGGAGGGGAGAGAGATAGACTGATAGATAAACAGAATGACAGACAAGACAGAAAGGCAGATAAACCAATATACAGACAGATTTGAAGTCATGTCTCAATGAACATTTATTCAGTTGTCTGTCATAGATCTCTCTAAGAGTGACCCCTGACCCCGATTGACCCAATGATATAATATTCTCAGCACATAACAGAACTGACTGGGCGAACAGTCACTCAGAGAGAGGCTCGGAAACTTTGGTGACATTTATAGAGGAACCTGAATACTCGGAAAAAAAGGAACGCCTTCTATAATTCAGGGAAGACAATGAATAGAGAAGAACACTGTCAATGAGTGTGTGTGTGTGTGTGTGTGTATGTCTCTCAATGTGTGTCTGTGTCTCGGTGTGTTTCTATCTCAATGTGTGTGTATATGTGTGTATGTGTGTCTCAGTGTGTGTCTCTCTCAATGTGTGTGTGTGTCTCTCAATGTGTGTGTGTGTCTCAGTGTGTGTCTATCTCAATGTGTGTGTGTGTCTCTCCCAATGTGTGTGTGTGAGTGTGTGTCTCGGTGTGTTTCTCTGTGTGTGTGTGTCTCAGTCTGTGTCTCTCTCAATGTGTGTGTGTGTCTCTCTCTCAATGTGTGTGTCTCAGTGTGTGTCTCTATCAATGTGTGTGTGTGTGTGTGTATCTCAATGTGTGTCTTGGTGTGTTTCTCTCTCAGTGTGTGTGTGTCTCAGTGTGTTTCTCTCTCAATGTGTGTGTGTCTCAGTTTGTTTCTCTCTGAATGTGTGTGTGTGTCTCAGTGTGTTTCTCTCTCAGTGTGTGTGTGTCTCAGTGTGTTTCTCTTGCAATGTGTGTGTGTTAAAGTGAGTGTATGTCTCTCAATGTGTGTGTGTCTCAGTGTGTGTCTCTCTCAATGTGTGTGTGTGTGCTTGTCACAAAGACGGCCAGAGTGGGTGGCGTCAGACCAGAAAAGGAATACACAGACAGAGACGGTGGTGATGATGAGCTGAGTGCAATGGCTGCACTCAGCGTTTATTTAACAAATAAAAGGGTTGTAAACAGCACAAAACAGGACACGGCACTGATAGCCAAAAGAAACATATAAACAAAATGGACTAAACACTTAACAAACGGTGCACGGAGACAAACAAACACGGTGAGTACAAACAACTATTATATTTACGATCTTTCTTCACTTTACTTTTACTCCTCTCTCTCTCACCCGTTCTCCTCTTCCGAACACCCAACCCTGAGTGCAAGAAATGTGCGTCTATATATACTATTGTGCTGGGATTCAATTACTAATTAATTATTCACTTGAATCCCAGCACGTGAATTAATTCTGTGCAACCCCGTGCTCACATATTACATTTAACCAGCACTTGAAGTGATTTGTGCTCTCCTCGTGCCTAAATACAAATCTACACTTTTTAAATACACGTGAAACACAGACCCGTTTATATCCCGTGTACCAATCTATACAGCAACATTTAACATACGCACGCATACATACACAAAACACACAAATGCACACAGGGGCGGGGCACTTTGCCACATATACCCCCCCTTGTGCGCAGCACACATGGCCTCAACGGCCACCTCCCCCCTTAAAAATCCAGCAGTCCAGGACAAAGTCTCGGGCTGGGAAGGGAGGCTTCAGTGGGCCCATGGCTGGCCATGCTGTCAGCACCCCTGCCGGTAGTGGCACGGCTGACAGCCTGTTGGTCCCGTCCTGCAGCGAAAAAGCTGCGGGGGCAGGTGGTCCCCCGACCTCCCCCTTCTTCGTAGCCGGCAGCTCCCTCCTGTGGGGCTCCGGCCACAAGAACTCCTGCAGCGAAACTGCTGCTGGGGAAAGTGGTCTCCAGACCTCGTCCCCCTTCTTTGTAGCCGGTAGCTCCCTTTGGTGGGGCTCCGACCACAGTACTGCCGGCAGCGAAGAAGCTGCAGTGGGAGCAGGTCTCCGGACCTCCCCCACGATCTCCGGCAGCGAAACTGCTGCAGTGGGAGCAGGTCTCCGGACCTCCCCCACGATCTCCGGCAGCGAAACTGCTGCAGTGGGAGCAGGTCACCTGACCTCCCCCACGATCTCCGGCAGCGAAACTGCTGCTGGGGTTGGTGGTCTCCAGACCTCCTCCCCCTTCTTCGTGGCCGACAGCTCCCCTTTCTGGGGCTCCGGCCACCGTACTCCCCATGGTGGAGGTATGGGAAGCAGAAACAGCTCCTGCTGTTCTGCTTCTGGCAGTGGCAGAGGCAGAGGCAGCTCCTCTGCTCCTGGAAGTGGCAGAGGCAGCTCCTGCTCCTCTGCTCCTGGAAGTGGCAGAGGCAGCTCCTGCTCCTTTGCTCCTGCCGGTGTAGGTGGCGGAGGCAGAGGCAGCTCCGGCTGCTCTGCTCCTGCCGATGTAGGTGGCGGAGGCAGAGGCAGCTCCTGCTCCTCTGCTCCTGGAAGTGGCAGAGGCAGCTCCGGCTGCTCTGCTCCTGCCGGTGAAGGTGGGAGCAGCGTGTAGTCTCCTGCCGATGGAGGTGGGAGCAGCGTGTAGTCTCCCCCTTTTTCAGGGGACTGGTGCTGCTCTGCCTCTCTTGCAGCGGACTGGTGCGGCTCTGCTTCTGAAGGGGAAACCAGCAGGCATTCTTCCTCTGCTGGTTGTGCTGGGGAAACCAGCAGGCATTCTTCCTCTGCTGGTTGTGCTGGGGAAACCAGCAGGCATTCTTCCTCTGCTGGTTGTGCTGGGGAAACCAACAGTCATTCTTCCTCTGCTGGTTGTGCTGGGGAAACCAGCAGGCATTCTTCCTCTGCTGGTTGGGCTGGGGAAACCAGCAGGCATTCTTCCTCTGCTGGTTGGGCTGGGGAAACCAGCAGGCATTCTACCTCTGCTGGTTGTGATGGGGAAACCAGCAGGCATTCTTGCTCTGCTGGTGAAGGTGGGAACAGCTGCCTCTCAGGCTTCGGATTCCCGCGGTCCCCCCGTCTGGGCGCTGGACGCTCGCGGTCCCCCCGTCTGGGCGCTGGTTCCTCCTCTTCATACTGGGTGGGGCATATGGCTAACGTGTGCCCATAAGCCCCACAGCCAGGGCATAACTCTGCTGCGAGGTTCTTTAAAAAAACCTCCCAGCCATCATCCTCGACCTCCTCCCTTTTGGGCTGTGGACGCCCCGACTCCTCCCTTTTGGGCTGTGGACACTCGGGTTCCCCCCACTCAGGCGTAGGACGTTCGGGTTCCTCCCACTCAGGCGTAGGCCGCTCAGGCTCCTCCCACTCGGGCTGTGGACGCTCAGGCTCCTCCCACTCGGGCTGTGGACGCTCAGGCTCCTCCCACTCGGGCTGTGGACGTTCAGGCTCCTCCCACTCGGGCTGTGGACGCTCAGGCTCCTCCCGCTCAGGTACTGGAGAGGGCAGCGACTGCTCCTCTCCCTCTTGCTCACTGGAAGGCATCCCTCCCATGTCTGCAGCTAGGTAACCCAGCACCACAATGGTGAGGTCACGAACGGATGCCGGGTTGTGCTGTTGCTCCCAGTCCTCCCATCGTTTCCCATCTCGCATCTGCAGTGCGTGAATAACCATGGGGAGGTCACTGGCGAAGTTCCCCTCGGGGTGCACCAGCCAGTCCCATATTTCCCGGGACGGTGGGGAACCCGGTGGCAGTGGGGGTAGAGGGGTGGCTACTGCCCCGTTGTGGCTGTCCTCCTCCCAGCCCGGCATGCAGGATGAGGGCTGCAGCTGTTGTTGTTGCTGCTGCTGCTTCTGCTGCTTCCTGCAGCTCTTTCTTCCCATCCTCGCTTTACTATTTTTTTTTTTTTTTTCACAAATCCCCCTCTCCTGGTCTGACGCTTGGAGGCGCTATTATCCCACGATGACACCACGTGTCACAAAGACGGCCAGAGTGGGTGGCGTCAGACCAGACAGGAATACACAGACAGAGACGGTGGTGATGATGAGCTGAGTGCAATGGCTGCACTCAGCATTTATTTAACAAATAAAAGGGTTGTAAACAACACAAAACAGGACACGGCACTGGTAGCCAAAAGAAACATATAAACAAAACAGACTAAACACTTAACAAACGGTGCACGGAGACAAACAAACACGGTGAGTACAAACAACTATTATATTTACGATCTTTCTTCACTTTACTTTTACTCCTCTCTCTCTCACCCGTTCTCCTCTTCCGAACACCCAACCCTGAGTGCAAGAAATGTGCGTCTATATATACTATTGTGCTGGGATTCAATTACTAATTAATTATTCACTTGAATCCCAGCACGTGAATTAATTCTGTGCAACCCCGTGCTCACATATTACATTTAACCAGCACATGAAGTGATTTGTGCTCTCCTCGTGCCTAAATACAAATCTACACTTTTTAAATACACGTGAAACACAGACCCGGGGGGGGGGGGGTTGTAGAAGCAGTGAGACAGGGGCTGTCTTAAAAACAATTGGGCATTCCAAATTAGGGAAAAATCACGGGGTAAAAATAATTGACGATTCCAAAAAAAAGAAACTTTGATATGCTTTGATGTTAACATTTGAGGGGGTGACTGCTTGAAAAGGCATCTGCGACGGGGGACTGCCCCGTCTTTATGAACGTGGTTGGGACTGGCAGGGAGGGGGTTAAATTCCTCCATGCCAGGAAAACATGTGAGAATGTGGCTGGAGCCCTAACTGAATAATCAGCAATTATTTATTAATTGGGCTCCAGCCACAGGGGATAAAAGCCAGGGGAGAGGCCCTGGCTAGGGGGAGTGTTCTAGAAGGAGAAGAAACAAGAGTGTTTTGTGTGTGCTGTTTTTCTGTTTGTTTGTTTTTGAATCCAGTGAAGGCAACGCCCAGCCTGGAAACCTTTATTTTTGTAAGTTTTGCTTTTTTTGGTTTGTGTTTATTTTATGTTTAAAACCTTTTTGTTTGGCCCTTGTGCCGGTTTATTTTGTATTTTTGTTTATTAAAAACTTTATTTTTGAACGTTTAGACTGTCTCTGAGTCTCAACCTTGGTCATTTCCTGTCACAGCATCCCTCAGACAAACGGTTATAAACTTCTATCTATCTTTCAGTCTCCAGAATTCCAGTGATTAATTTGTTGATTCATTCATTAGTTCATCCCTTTACACTTCCAAACGAGTCACTCGTTCTCGCTTTCCCTCTTGCTGTTCTTTCTCTCACTTCCTTTTCCTCCCTCCCTCTCCCTCCCACTCTCTCATTAGTTTGTTTAATTTATTTATTTACACATTCATTCACAATTTGAGTGATTCACTATTGCCCTGCAAGCTGTTTGAAAACCAGAATGATGGGTTTACATCATAGACACGCAGAGACACAGGTGCACATTCTGAAACACGCACACAGTGACACATGCACAGAGAAATACGCACACTGACACACAGAGAGACATGAACACGCGTACACACAGGGAAACACACACACACTCACTGAGACACGAACACACACACACACCCACACACAGAGGGTATACAACTTAATAATTAGCTTGTCAGCTCGTAACCTGCTGATGAAGCCCTATGGCATAAACTTCAGTTAAAAAAGACTATGCCAGTTTCAATAAGACTCCCTATTGCACAGCAGTTTTAATGAGACTCCCTATTTCACAGCAGTTTCAATAAGACTCCCTATTACACAGCAGTTTCAATGAGACTCCATATTTCACAGCAGTTTCAATAAGACTCATATGGCACAGCAGTTTCAATGAGACTCCTATGGCACAGCATACATTCTACTGTTTAGCAGACTCTGATATTTTATTTCTTAGCAGACACCCGTATCCAGGGTGACATACAATTACCCATTTATACAGTTGGGTTTTTTAATGGAGCAATCTACGTAAAGTACCTGCTTGCTCAAGGGTACAGCAGCAGTGTGTGTGTCCCCACCTGGGACTGAACCCACACAAGAGCCTCCGGTCAAGAGTACAGAGCCCCCCTGACCACTACTCCACACTGCTGCTCCAGATATTGATTGAGACATCTGAAATCTCTTTATAATACACAGCAGCAGATACTGATATTGATTGAGCATGTCTGAAATCTCTTTATAATACACAGCAGCAGACCCTGATATTCATTGAGCATGTCTGAAATCTCTTTATAATACACAGCAGCAGACCCTGATATTGATTGACATCTGAAATATCTTTATAATACACAGCAGCAGACCCTGATATTCATTGAGCATGTCTGAAATCTATTTAATACACAGCAGCAGACCCTGATATTGATTGAGCATGTCTTTAATCTCTTTATAATACACAGCAGCAGACCCTGATATTGATTGAGCATGTCTGAAATCTCTTTATAATACACAGCAGCAGACCCTGATATGGATTGAGCATGTCTGACATTTCTATCAAACGGAAAAACGACTAAAAATAAGGAATACTAAAAGGACCATGTTCGCAAACTCAAAACAAGCGATACAAAGAAATACATACATAGACTAACCCCGTATATTTAATAATATAATATAGATTGTGTTGAATATATATGTGAATGATCAAATATATAACATTTCAAAGTACATAAATGAATATTTGAAAAGAGATGAAAAAAAAATAAACAAACGAAGTCTATCTGCTCATTTATGTTATTAGTTGCCCTCACTGCGTGTTAAACTTAACAAAGACTTAAAATAAATGACAATAAATAAATAAATCAAACACGTCATTGTCAATGTAAATCCATACTGCTATAAGATTCAGTATTTATTTTTACTTACCTTTGACATTTCGAGCACGGGAACCGCTTCGTAAATTCGACCGAGTCCCCATTTCTACTCTGTGCCGGGTGTATTCGTGTGCGGCGCTGCTGCTGCTATCTCTCCGCTGGAGTCTGGTGCTCTCTTTCGGCTCGACTGCGCCTATTATAGAGGGCCACTGCCTACGAAGCACTTGGGGGCTGCGACGGGAAACCCACACGGGCCAAGCCGGGGCATTGTGCGCTAAAGGCGGGGGACAAAACCCGGCACTGTGCCCGCTGACGGAGCTCAGAAGCGAGGGAGGGGGGAGGAGACTCCGAGGAGGTCTATAAAAAGTTCAATTTCTCCGCTAAATATCAAAAGAAAAGAGGAAGGGATGAATGAAGAAAGGATGAAAAGAAGACGTCTGCGTCAATTTTTAATGCTATTCCAAATTAATACGGATCTTATTTTTTTTTTTACTTTGAAGGTTATGCGCTCTAAGACACGGCTCACACCGCCGTTCACTCGCAGACTGACAGGCGCTCCGATACGGCAGGAAAGTTATAGGGGAGCCGCTGCAGGATTGAGGCTCTCTTTAGGACCATGGGTTAACAACTCCTGCAATAGATGGATGGACAGACAGACAGCTAGCAAGTACTTTACCTCCTAGATTGTTCCAGTAAAAACCCAACTGTGTAAAAGGGTGGCAGAATTTGTATACATTTGTGATTCTTGAAATGTGTATTATTATTATTATTATTATTATTTTATGTAGGCTGTGTGTGACAACTGTAAAATAAATAATAGGCTACTAATGTAAAAATAATGTGATATCGTCATCTCAACACTTAATGTGTCATGAGTATATCTTGTTATTTTCCTTGTATAACACTGTACAACTGCTGCGTCTGTGTGTGTGTGTGTGTGTGTGTGTGTGTGTGTGTGTGTGTGTGTGTGTGTGTGTGTGTGTGTTTTACTGGTAATAGACAGGACTGTTTCTCGCCTTTTGGGGGCCCTAAGCAGGATTTGGTTTGAACCCCCCCCCAAAAAAAAAAACAGTTGAACAAACCTCTTGCAGATCCTGTTCATGTTACAAAGGTAAAAGTTATCATCTTACAAAGCCTGGAGACTGTTCGTGTAAACTGCAAAGCAATATTAAGTCTCTTGGATGATGATGTTAATGTTAAAATTTGATGACCCATATTATTTCAAAGATCAAAACTAATTGTCTCCCAGCAAAACCACAGCAACCTACAATGACCATATTCACACTGTCAGAAATATGTGATTTTAAAAGGACAAAAATATAACATCACTATTAATAAGTAGATGGGTTCATACCTTTATTGACTTGCATTTGGTTCACTGCTACTTAAGTTGCCTTACACTGCTGGGACTGGTAACTGCTGCTGACCGGTAAGACTGGTGCTGATACTGCTGGGACTGGTGCTGACACTGTGACTCCTGCTTTGAAAGAGTTTAGCACACAGTTTCTCACTCAACTTTAATATTCTTTTGTCAGTATAAATCGACGATAGGAAGTAGTACAGTACTTCAGCCGGGAGAAACCGGTCGCAGAGGTCCCGGTGCTGCCTGGCGCACAGGCCGGGTCGCTATAGATGCAAATACACAGCCCGAGATTATAGTAATGTGAAGAAATAAAAAATAACATTTTATATATATATATATATATATATATATATATATATATATATATATATATATATATATATATATATATATATATATATATATATCAATTTTACACTCTTAAAAAAGAAAGTGGGTACATTTTTTATTATTATTTTGGTCTTCACAATTAAGAATTGAGTCGATTTTTACCGAGGGCCTCGGCTGCCTCAATGTGTACACTGTGACTACGCGCCTGGGCACAGCCAGCATGCAAGCAAGCTACAGCAATAAAAACGGAGCTAAATCAAATAATACAATACCTTTCTCATGTTGTTTTTCTTCCTCAGTTTTTTTCTTTTTACGCTTCTTCGCGCCAGATTGGTACATTCTTGATCTTTTTTCAGTCACAATTTGTTCGCAATCCTCAAAGAAGCCACCGGAGGCAGATATCACCGTGTAACAATTTTTTTTTTTTTTTTTTTTTTTTGGTTCCTGGGTAGTAAGTGTTATTTTCTAATTGCTTATGCCTCAAAAGTATAGAAAATGGCTATTATTCCCCACAAACTTTGCTTTTGTGACCAGGACAGTGATATTTTGAAATTTACCTATTTTCCAGAACATTCCAGATAGATTCAGTGCTGAGTAAACTTGGAGTAACTTCTAGAACTTTCTAGAACTTTCCAGTAATATAAATAGTAGTATAAATACAGGGGCCTTAAGCCCACCAGTTCAGTTTAGTTCCAGCTGCCTAAGTGGATACATATCTGCATTTTTCTGAGATGGCATCAAGAGGCTGCAAGCATCCGGCAGACGCATTTTGCTATGTCTGCGGCAAATTTATCAAGACAAGAGTGAAAAAGTACTCCGTGGAAGCATCTGCTAAGATGTGTGAGGCCTACAAGGCATATTTTGGCATGCCTGTCGGGGATCAAGACAAACCCTGGGCACCTCATTTCACCTGCGAGCACTGCAAAAAAAACTCTGGAAGGTAAGATGGACAATTATTGCTCGGAATTTTATGTTATAAAATTTGTTAAAATTTTTAAAATTGTAAAAGTTTTTAATTTTAAAATGTTTTAGAATTTTCAATGTTATTGAATAAATATATCATATATGAAAAATGTTGCGAGAATCTCTTACACATTAGTCATGGGTGAAATAAATGTATTTTTGTAGGATGGTACAGAGGGGAAAAGAGAGCCATGAAGAGAGCCATGAAGTTCGCTATCCCAAGAATTTGGCGGGAACCCACTGACCACTCAAGCAACTGCTACTTCTGCATGATGGACCCTTCCAAATGTCAGACTGGCAAGAATGCAGAGAGAGAGAGCAGCCGTCTTTAGAAGTAAAGAGAAGGGTCTTTCAGGTACCTTCAAGACTTCTTCCCTAAGCTGTCTGAGGCAAAGTTCAAAGCCGGTGTCTTCGTCGTACCACAGATAAAGAAGATCCTGGAGTGCATTGAATTCCCCAAGAAGCTCATTAGTAAGGAGAAATCGGCTTGGAACAGCTTTGTCGCAGTGGTTCGGGGCTTCCTGGGCAATCACAAGGCCGAAAACTATGTGGAGCTGGTTGAGACTCTGGTGAAGAACTACGGCACAATGGGCTGAAGGATGTCCCTCAAAGTCCATATCCTTGATGCTCATCTTGATAAATTCAAGGAGAACATGGGAGCGTACTCGGAGGAGCAAGGTGAGCGCTTCCACCAGGATATAATGGACTTTGAACGCCGCTACCAAGGACAGTATAACGAGAACATGATGGGAGACTACATTTGGGGGCTGATTCGTGAAAGTGATTTACAGTATAATCTTAAATCTCGAAAAACTACTCACTTCTAAATCTTTTGTAGTCATTTTTGTATTACTTTAGTATAAATACATGTTAATTTGGATTCATATGTTGTTTTATTCTGACTTTATGTGAACCAAAAGACACAAATTCGTCCGTTTTCTCATTGGAAAAAGGTAAATTTCAAAATATCACTGTCCTGGTAACAAAAGCAAAGTTTGTGGGGAATAGTAGCCATTTTCTATACTTTTGAGGCATAAGCAATTAGGAAATAACACCTACTACCCAGGAACAAAAATTGTGTTACATAGTGATATCAAGACGACGGAACAAGCCTGCTTGCTGCTACAAAAGCGGCACTATACTGAACTTTACCGATGCGTTAGGAATAGACACCATTCATTTATTCATGCTTTTACATATCAACTAATTGCATTCCGCATTTACAGAACATACATGATTATCGTGAACATTTGATAAAATCAAACAATCAAAAAATTCCACTGACTTACACTGCTTTCACTTTTTACCATTTACTTCTTAGCCCTTAGCTTGCGTCTCAAAGCGTGATGATGTTGGTTTTGTTGACTCAGTTGCCATGGGAACGTTTAAAACTCCGCGACAAACTTTACTCAAATGCACAGCTGTACAGAACACACCCCCTCAGGCATGTGCTGTCTATTCACGGGAGCAGACTACTGAACCAGTTAGTTCAGATGATCGCTGGATACACAAGAAACAATCTGACAATTTCACAAATAAACCCGTTTGTGTTCAAACCTATGAGAGGTGGAATGTAACAAAAATGTGAACTGCAAAAGCCGGAGCGTCAAACATCAACGACAAAGTTCAACATTTGAATTGAAGTAACAGCTGTCAAATAGACAAAACTCAACATTCGAAGATAATATGCCAAATTGAAAATGCTCAACACACTAATTGAATTAATTATACATAAAATAATGAATGTAATTAAGCTCAATAATTGAAATGTGAACTTCAAATCTTAAATAAATTGATTACAATTCAAATTTCCAACACGCCCTCCGATTTGTGTTTAGTCTGTTCTAAATCAATACTGCGCGTTGTATTTCAGGTTAAGCGCTGTGCTTTCCATTTGCCACTTGGTCATTCTATTCCCCGGGACTGCCCCTGTCATGGCAAATCTGACATGCTAAAGAGATGCTTTGCACTGTTTCTTAAATCAAGTGGCCTCAAATAAATTGTCTACTTTAATATATGCTTAGCCTACCTATCAGTCTGGGGAAATTGTAAAAATGGGTAATTGACTTGTGAATGTTAACATCAGAACTCGAGCTGTCATTCTCGTCCCCTCAAACTGGCGCAGGCAACACATCTGCCTGGATTCCTGCATGATATAAATGTGTTTCTTCATTTGCGCGGCCTGCTTTTTATTATTCATTGGGGTTTGTTTACTACATGCCTCCATAGCTGAGCCTTTAATCAGACAGTCCTTGTCGGTGACAGTCCAGTTTGTTCCGCACGTACTTCTGCCAAACTTAAATTCAAAGTACAATCTTCTAAATGGGTTATTATTATTATTATTATTATTATTATTATTATTATTATTATTATTATTATTTATTTTAATTAACGTACTGATTGAAAATTAGAGGACTAATATGAAAGAGGTGCGCGCATCAATTGCAGCTAATTAGCTCCCATTAGCACCTGAACCTCTTTATAAACCCATTGCGCACTAAGGAACACCAAACTTAACTACTGACGGGTTTGTTTTTATTATTGTTTCTTTAGAACGGTGAAAGAAGTGCACGGTCGGGGCTGCCTTGGATTTAATGATGCCGTGTTGTCTTAGATTTGGGTAATTGTTGATCTTTTCTCTACTTTAGAAACGTTCATTTTATTGTGTGTTTCTCACTTGCGTGTTTTTTTTTTCAATGCAGAATAACATTGCTGTTAGCAGTGTTAGTCACTGATGTTTGGACGCAGAACCCCCCTCTAGGTACGATAACGGTCGCTTCAGCAGAGCTGTTCTTTCAGCTTCCTGTTTATTTGCCGGTTGTGTGTTTTCAAGTATCGTTGTCTTCTGCAGGCTCGGTGAGGACAGAATGTCAAGGGAGTGTGATGATGATGTTGGATAAGTCTTTTGTTGGAAAGTATTTTCGTATCAATGTGATTGGTGAGTGATCAATTTTCTTGAATGGAAAGCTTTTGATGTATGTTTTTGAAGCGTGTTGACTCGTAATTTAATAACCTGAATTAAGTACAGAGCACTCCTGCGTTGTATGGCATCAACCAGGCTTCGTTTTTTTTTTTCAAATACAGGGTA
The DNA here is from genome assembly GCF_902713425.1 of Acipenser ruthenus. NCBI lineage: Eukaryota > Metazoa > Chordata > Actinopteri > Acipenseriformes > Acipenseridae > Acipenser > Acipenser ruthenus. Next base: position 10,203,181 of record NC_081220.1, read on the forward strand.
TGAAACTCTTGCGTTGGCTTTAAAAGCATGTTGCTGATCACACTAAATAGACCTGTGCTGCTACAACCTTAGTCAGATTTGTTGACTGCAAGTGTGCAGAATTAGAAATAATTTACTCTAAACCTATTGTTCCGAATGGGCGTATAATTCTACAAATATAAATAGTTTTTTTTAAAAATTGTGAAAAGTAGATGGGACGGGGTGGTGGGGGTGTTCACGTTGTTATATCTCTACATTGTTTGATCATGTGTACAGTTTCTTAAAAGGCCAACTGAATTTCTTTCTATAGACAATAAGGGGGCGCTTGTGTCCCTCTCTCCAAGACTGGCTGCACAGTGTGGATATAGCTTAACTGTTGACTTCTTTGGAAATGCCAAGTTCCTTGCTTCTGTGCTGAGCTGCTTTGCTCAGAACACAGTGAGTCATCATTTTATTTCTTGTAAACTTGTTTCTAATGGTGACATGCTGGGACTAACTTTAGCCTTTGTTTCCAGAATGATGAGACCTACAAGCTGACAGTACAAATCAGTGTCTTCTCAAACAGTGCTATGACTTCAGCTTCCTCCTATGTTCAGAGCATGACATGCCGCTATTCTCCATGGGTGGAGAGGGAGATTCTGTGTGAAAGAAACTACATGGAGGTAAGGGCTATCAGGATGTGATAATGCTGTTCAGTATAACTTGTTGTGTTGTGTGGGTATTTTAATTGTCATTACAGAAGTGCTTCACTCATGACTAATGTGAATTCTCTTTAGGTTTCTGTGAGAAGAGGTGTGCCACTTATTGAGCCAAACTTTGTTCAAGATGATCCTGATTGGTCCCTTGCATACCCTGAGGTAAAATCATGTGACTTTGCATTTGCTTCATTCACATCCCCTTGGTCTTGCCTAATTGAGGTCTAATCTACTGTCTCATCTAGTTGAAGCAAAATCTAACGGCCCCCTTAACTTTAACCTGTCTCCCAAGAGGGTGGTCATATTGGAATTGTGTAACATTTAAGGCATTGGCTTTGTATACATATTCTGTGATTTGTTGTGGTAAAACATGATTGTGGTGAAGTTAACACTTTCTTGTCAGTGTGTAAGCTTTGTATTTCAACCACTTAGGTAGTGGCTTCATATGTGCAGGGTTACAAACCCTTCATGATATACCTTTTTGAAGTCTGTTGTATAGGAGCAATTTCAAGTATTGTCCTAAAGATTGGTACACGGATATTAAGGTCCAGTACAAATGAATGGCTACAAACTCTGCCTGTGTCCGATCCAGACCACATGCTTTCACGTAGGCTCTTTCGTACGCAGTTGTATTTGAGGATTTACTCTGTTCCTTTAGAGACGTTTGGTGATCATATAACGGTTTCAGTGATACATTGTCAAAATTTCACCCTTCAGTTTTAGTTCATGTTTTATTAAACAAGCCATCTGCTGTGACAAATCCTTTAGACTGGGATGCTTTGTGTTCAAACTCCCTATTCTAATGGGGTTTTCTCTTTGCTAGGCAACTGCTGCTGACAACAGCATCTGGAAAATTGTGTTCCATCTCCCAGCAAATAGAAAGACAACCATGACTGTTGCTCAGGCCATGACAAATGGCTATGGCATAAACACTACACCAAGTCGAATTCTGGTTAGAGCTGCCTACAACTCCACAGAAAGCCAGCCTCAGGTGGTAAGTAGTCTAGGCTTCATTGTTCTCTAGTACAGTATATCCAGACTATGAAGGTAGAAAAGTCTTGCTTTTGTTTTAGTAAAATTCCCCCTTCCCTCTAACAGATCCAAACTGTACCAATGGCTGTGCTAAGGTCAACCACCTTTTATAAGCAAAGATGGATGGTCATGATGGTGGACACTGCAGTTACATGTCCTACTGGTGAGTAAGCTTATTGAGGGTAACGGTGCTCAAGAACTGTTCTATGTTTTAAGTATGAATTTTCTATACCAAGTCTATGTTACTTTCTGTCAGATGGAACAGCCTTCACAGAACAGATGATTACATGGAATGTTCCCCGTGTTCTACCTCCTCTTGTTCCGACACCACAAATTACTACCCTTGATGTTCAAATGGGAGTTGATGGTCGCAAGCTTGACCCTGCAACGATTCATAATAGAGATTATAAACTGGATGTCGGTCCCCAGCTAATCACTGTAAAAATTCCTGTGGGAGCTGATGGTGGATATTACAAGGTATGTAGAAGTTCAACAACTTCTAAATCCTTCTCATTTTAAAGCTTGCTTCCTAAGATGCTTCTGTGCTTTCAGAGCCATGTATTGGACAACACCTATGTGATCTCTTACTCTATTGAACCAATGCTGGAGCATACCTGGCAAGATGGGCCTGAGAAGACCAAGTACACAGTACTTCATCCAATAACCACTCCTTTCATGCCTCGGCCTCCAGTTGTCACAAACGGTATGTAGAACTTGTCCACATGCAGTAAATCAAAGGGATTTGTTGCAGTGCTCCACTTCATAGCCTTCATTTAACTGCATGCTTTAATTTCAGACACTGTTCCTAAAGCCAGAGTGTTCAATGTGACCCTGGGGACATTCCTGCCTGATGTGGAGCTGGTCAAAATTATAGTTGGATCAGAGACGTTAACTGTGCCAGAAGCCAACCTAAAAGGTTACAATGTCCAGGAGCATGTCTTTCCCAATGGATCCAAGACCTACACTCTCCAGGTGCCATTTGAGGACCCCAATGTGAAGCAAAAGGTAACATCCCACCTGTTCAACCATCCAATTGCCCTTTGAAAACACTTGCTTCCTGTGGATGTGTTGCTTGCTGTCTGACTTTGGGTTTAATCCTACAAACCCATGTTTCTTTCAGGTAACTCCTCCAGATACCAGAACCTACATTCTGCCCCTGACCTACTTGCTGAATATAGTGCCAGAGAATACACCCTTTACTCATCCTGCTGTAGTTGAAGCCATTCTCAAAGACATCAGTAAGTGCCTGACTGTTTGTGGTCTACAATTACCCTTTTCTGACCAATCCAGTCCATTGCCCTGACAACTGCTCTTCCTCTTGCAGTTCTACCTATAGTAACTGGCTACTGTGATGGTGCTGCATTCTAAACCATGGTAACATATGGCAACATGGGTCGCAACTGGGTTCCTTTTGTGGGCTCAAGAGAACTTGGTGGAAGTCTGCTTGCCCTGTACAAGTATAATGCCAACGCTACCAATTTCTGGATGACTGTGCCATACAATTCAGTTGATGCCACATATGAAGTAAGTGATGGAGCTTTAATGTGTTTTTAGTTGTCTTGGGTTCAACACATTACTGACCTGATGTATTGTCTCTGTAGGTGATCAGTTCTTCAGGCATCAGAAGCAGACTTGACTTGACCTTGAAGGATATTGGGACCATGGTTGTGGTGGCTGACTTCTCCCTGTCCTGCAGTTTCCCTACAAAGATGATTGGTAACTCTCCTGCAGACCAAGCATTCTTTAGAATAGCTGTTTTTGAGATTGGCCAAAGGATGCATGAAGTGGTATTGAAGCTATAATCTGTTTCCTTAACCTGGATCCAAATGCTGTGTTTCAGATTGCTTCACCAATGGAACTATGGCAGCTCTTGCTGTGAAAGTGGAATCTGTCCCCAGCTTGTCTCCAAGTCAACTAACTCTAAGGGATCCTAGTTGCCGGCCTCTTCAGTCTGATGCTATCAATGCAGTTTTCTACTTCAATGTCAACTCCTGTGGCACCACTAGAAGGGTTAGTATTGACACATTTAAAACCATATTTTGAGGAGGTTCAACATATTGACAAGTTGGCCACAACACCCATGGATCAATCTGGGGAGCCATGGTGACTGGTGTTTCCATCAGCTGGATTACTTGCATGAAATGTGTACATCTGAAGGATGCCACCTTTGTATTGAACTGCTTGTCCAGTTGACAAAGGTGCTGCGACACATGACTCTTGGTTTATGGCATTGCATGTGCTGCCTATAGACCTTTTTGGGTCAATGGCAGTGAACTGGAAGGAGCGTACTAACTGGGGAAGATCCAGTGGTTAGTACGTAGGATGGGACTAAACTAGTACAAGAGTTGATACCAATTGCAGCTCAAGAGTCGCCAGCTGTGTATTCAAATGTGTATTTGCAACAAATCCAAAATAACTGCTGTTGCCCTCTTAGCGGTTACTAAAACAATACCAAATTAGTCTAGCAGTTTCTGTAGACAGACTTGTGGTATCATACTAACTGTAACAAACATAAGGTCCCAAAAGTGTTCATAATCAATGCTTTTTATTTTTAAATTGTGAAATTGGTACAAAGTTAGTACACAGCTGGGGATGATCCTGAGTACCATATTAGCTAGTCTGCAACTTGGTATGCAGCTCCATACTAAATCTACAAGTTTATTGCAACCTGAGCCTTTTGTGATTCTCTTCCAGTTTGACAACAACCTCCTGACTTATGAGAATGAAGTGCTGTTCACATCTTACCGGTAAGGATTGCAATCAAATTGAGTATCCTTTGTGGTTGAGCCTGAAACTCTCTTAACCCCATCTCCTCTTTCCAGGTTGAGAGTTGCCTGTCACTATCTGGTCAATGACACCAAGGTAGTACAGTTCTTGTACCAGAATAATCCTGCACCTGTAGTCCAGCCTGGCTTGGGGGACCTTGCAGTCATCATGCGGCTTGCATTGGGTAGGACTGGGCAATTGAAATAATATAGATGCTCTAGTGTGTTTCCACCTATAAAATTCTCCCTTGCATCTCTGCAGATTCAACCTACAATGACTTCTATGGCGCTCGGGATTACCCTGTTGTGAAGTACTTGCGAAGACCCTTGTATTTTGAGGTAGAGCTCCTGTACAGCAGGGATCCACAGGCTGAATTGTTTTTGGAGAACTGCTGGGCAACCTATTCTGTTGACAGGAATAGCTCTCCAAAGTGGGATGTTGTTGTGGACAGGTAAGATGCAGGAATATGATATTGCTGCTACAAAACCTAGGAAATGGAGTTGTGGTTGATGTGCTCCTGACCTACTTTCTCTTTCTAGTTGTGAGAACTCTGCAGATGAGTACTTGACCATCTTTCACCCAGTCTCCAGCAATGCAAGAGTGCTGTTCCCTTCCCATCTGAAGAGGTTTGAAGTGAAAATGTTTTCCTTCACAAGCGGCCAGGATGCACTGAAAGGACAGGTAAAGTGGAGTGTTGGGATGGGGATCTTGTACCACAATGCATGGTTTGGATTGCTTTGCAAGCAGTAAATAGTCGCTGTTCTCAAATCTTTGAGTTGGAATGAAAACATGTAACTGCACTTTTGCAAGAAACACTTATGATGCAATATATTTGTTTTTTTCAATTCAGTAATCCTCATTGGATGATGGTACTGCCTGATCTATTGATGCTAGTTTTGCTTGACAAGGTGTGCTGTCTTTCAGATTTACTTCCACTGCGGTGTTGTGATATGTGATTCAACCCGGCCATCAGACAGCCTCTGTAGCAGACGGTGCATTCCAGGGAAACAGAGGCTTGGTAAGAGCTCTGTTTGAGAGGAGGGGACATTTTGTATGCTTTTTTGTCCATTTGTTTTGATGGACTCCTCCTAATTCCTCCTGTAGGTCGCAGTGCTGAAGGGATGGATGGTGGTGCAGTAAAGGTGTTTGTGTCTTCTGGCCCAATTGAGCTGAAGAGAGATGGATCCCTTCACTTTATGCCTAGAAGTGGTAATATGCATGATGTGAACACAATTGCAGTTCAAGTAAAATATAACTCCTTTATTCCTCTAACTATTTCTTTCTTCTCTTGCAGCCCAATTCAATGTGTGGTCCCTTCTGGGAGCTGCAATGGGTGTGTGTTCAGTGGTTATCTTCATAGCTGGAGTTGTATCTTTCTGGAAACTGCCAAAAAGTGTGTATTGATAAATAAAAATCTTGCTTGTAAAAGCTTATTTTTTTTGTGCTTGACTAATTCTACACTTGATGTCAGAATGGCCATGTCAATGGGATTTCCTCCTCCTTGCTGTATCAAATGCTTTGATTTTCCCTGATCAGGCCATTCTCAATATGGTGTGTTACTCAAGGACCCTTCACTAATTCACTGTGTGAACCTGGGGGCAAAGACTTTCCTCCTCCATTGAGCTGTAACCCTATTTTTATATTGAACAGTAACAGGGCAATTACTATACCTTCAGATATTTAGCATGATAAAATTTAAGGAAGAAACCCCCCTTCATTTGTCCCTTTTATTAAATATGTATTAGGTAACAATTTTCATACATAAATTCTATTTCAGTATACAATTTATAGTGTCATGAACCAGGCTTCAACAAGAAACAAACTAGAGCCCCGCTTCACTGATTTAAGAATATATGTTTAACTGTTAATTATTTTGAAGCCTTGTGTGTAGAAATAGTAATGGAGGGGGAGGGGGGTTCATTTGAAAACAAAAGCTGGTGTAAAGTTAAAAGCTGTCCACCAAAGCCAGGCTTGTCCACTTTCCCTTAGGTTGGGCCCTTCTCCCTGACGGATTCTCTTGTCTTTTTTTAAATTTACATTGTGGTGGCTTCATAAATGATTTTCCCACTTGTTGGTTTTTGTAGGCTAGGTATCCTCTACATTACGACTCATCATACAGTCACTGTGCTTCACATCACTTCCAGCTCTTAACTTCTAGAATAATTCCAGGTGTGTAAACTTCCCAATCTTCAGAATACAGTAAGCTTTTATTAACTTATATCCAATAATAAAACTAGTGGAAAATCCTTCCAATACAGCAATATGTTCCATACCAGGAACTCCTTTCAAAAGTACAAACTAATTGTCTTCAGTTGAACTGTATGTGTTGTTGCTCCTCCTCACTGTGTCATCTGTGTTCTTTAGTGTTTACTTTCCACACTGAGTTCTATAGTTCATTAGCTATAAAGAAAACTACCACTTGAGGGTGCAGTGCATAGAAAAGGAGCACATACCAATCCATAAACCATAATAATTACACATACCTAAATAAACTAAAATAAGAATACATTCCTGTGACGAGATGAAGTGATCCCGTGCTGTAAGCCATCCTCCCAGCCGCCAGCGGGCTGTGAGCCAGCCTAGAAGGCCCCAACAGAGATGGTGTGACGTGGCAGTTATACCTTTGGGGCGGAAGTCCCGAAAGGACGGTCACCATCTTTGTTGAGGGCAACAACACGGAATGTCCTGTAATGTCCCAGAATTGGGAGGAGATTAGAATGCCAATTGCTGATTGGTGTTCTGCTGATTAGGGGGCGTTCCGCGGCACATAAAAAGGGGCCGTGTTGTAGCAGTCGAGGGTGGTATCTGAAAGCACAAAGGAGTGTGGGAGAGATACTGAGGGATAAAACCAAACAAATGCTCACTGACTTTTTTGACAGACATAAACAAACTAATTCAAAAGAGAGACAGCCAACCAGGAGGGTGGACACCAGAAAGGCAAGGACAGCCACCCACAGTCTGGATAATTTTACTTTGTTGTTTGTTTGTTTTGTCTCTCCACATTTCAGTTAGCGTTTCTCTTTTGTTTGGACATTTTCTTTTGTTTGTTGTCCTGATTACCACTGTTTGCAGACACTAATAAAGGAAAAGAAAACAACTTGTGTCATATCATACCATTGTCTGGACTTGATTATTTTTACACCTCCACCCAACTCTGCTATCCGTGACAATTCCTTTTTTTAATAATCAAAATTCCAGTTCAGCTCCTACATACGTTTTTGCAAAAGCAATTATTTTTGCTAACATTTCAGGTTCTAAAATCACTATTTCCAGCAGTGCAGTTCCTTCCTGTCTGTATTGGTCATACTTTAGGGCCCATGGGAAGCCTGTGGCAGGAATGCATTCTGGTTACCATGTGACTCCTTGTTCATTGGGACAATTCAGGCTTTTCCAATTGCAATGCATTGTGGTACATTCTACACCTCTTGGTCACTGTTCACAGCAGGACTACACTTCCCATAATGTATTGGGGTGTGAGTTGAAGAGCCTAAACTATCCCAGTGTGTTCTAGTGTGCATGAAGTCATATGGTAACTCTGCCTGTGAAGGCCTGTTTCAGAGTCCTGCCCCATGCAGTCTCCCTTATTTTGAAAGCTCAGTGCTGACAGGTATACATATTATAAAACACACACATGCAAAGAACAGAATTCTAGAAACAAACTTTATTATACAGTTCTGTGGGTGATCGTGTTCACAAAAACTAAGTATATTAAGTATTAATCCAAATACATGCAAAATATAAAACATTAATATATCTCTTACATTTTTGCTTAGTGTAGTTTGTATTACTCCCGTTAGATAAAAAAAAAAAAATCGAATACAGTGGCTAATGCAGCCTCCATCGTTCAGCCACAAAACGGTAAAACTGCAAACAAACTACAATTCCCAGAATCCCGTACCAGTTTCTGTAGTCCCATGTGTGATGCCGTAGGTCTGGCTGCCTCTGAGTTGTGATTACACAGGCATAATCTACTTATTAGATTCCTTCTTGCTTTGACATGCTACTTTCAATATGCAAGTTTAGGGTGAAATTATCAACACTCCTTATATATATACCTTGTTTTAGCATCACAAAAAAGTGCTACTTAACAACATGTTGTTCTCCATGTTTGAGTGTGTGAGTTATTGGAACTGAATTCACTACACTGGAAACCCCGTGTGTAGTACGGGGGGGTGTAATGTGTTTATATTATAAAGAGGACGGAGAGTTTGATGTGAGACTCGATCAGACACAGGCACATTCATATTATTAAACCTGCTATCAGACTCTCCGGCGTCGTCACTCTGAGTGCTCTTTGAAACAGACTGAGTTCGTATTTATATTCATGTTGGGTTAATCAGAGATGACTATCGGCGTCCCGTCTGTAGTACTACCGGAGATTTTAACTGCACAGTTTGTACCGCTCTGTGCAGCGCCGTCCCATTTGTAACACGGTACGTGAACTGCATTCTGCGAAACAAAACATCACAACAGCAGCAGCAGCGCCATCTACTGGACAAAACCCAGACATGCACGTTGATTCAATGATCCAGTTCAATATCTACAAAGACTAAACAAGAAGCTATTAGAAGCCCCGAAAAAGAAAACATTATACAAAACGGTTTAAAATCAAATGTTTTAGATATGATTTAGATATTCGGGTTGGATACCTCGGAAGCCAGTGGAACTCCAGCGTTTCTCTGACAACCACTGATAACCCCTCCCATGATGATCGGCGCTGCCATGACAACCCGTGACATCACCCGCACAAGTTACAACACGGCGAGTCATTTTTTGTAGCACAGTATTAACGTGTTATTGTTTTCACAAAATAACATCAATAAGATTATCAGATCACCTGCTAGTGTGTACTAAACAAAACCTCAAATATCACTGAATTGATACAGAGACAAGCCGTGGCACCAGCAAGGGGTTACAATGAAATTAATAAATAAATTACGACATGAAACAAAAATACATGTGGGTGTATTTTAATCAAAAATCCATGCATCCACAATTCTGATTATAATGTCAGAGCTAATTCTTTACAAATGATCAATTTCTATATTTCTCGGAGTGCTAATGTGGTGTTATACTTTAACATATTAATGGATTTTAGAAATCATCTATGCTAGTCTGCCGCTCAAACAGTTTTAAATATAATTTAGATTTAAATGGCAGGTAGTATATAAATCAATTTCTAAAACAGGTCGCATTTTGTAATTTAAATAGGCCTACGTATGAGCTACCAAAACGTATTTTTGTTTCATGTCGTTATTAATGTATTTACTTATTTATTTGGTTAAACTTTAATCCAGCCTTACATTTGAACTTCTATGTATGAATTACTGACGAGTAATATTTGTGATTTGATTACTCTAGCAGATGAACTGATAATGTATGGATGTTATTTTGTGAAAACAATACAATATTAAAAAAATAAATACTACAACATTTAATAAATAAATAAATTATACACCAAACTGTAGCACATTTCTTTAGTCTTAATATCATAACAAATATACTTATTATAAATACATATCACCTTTTATTTGTTGGAAAACGGTCTGGAACTTCTAGTAAAGTATTTTTTTTAATACAGTGTTATTTGAGTTAAAATATTGTTTTCTTCAAAATTAAAATATCAGCAACGGTGTGTTAATTTAACGAAGCGCCTGACGCCGCTCGGAACGTTCGCATTTTTAAATCCTAACGGTCTCTGCTCAGCTGAGTGGAATGTTCACGATCCGGTTGCCTAGCAGCGTCTCCCCCTCCTTCTCTGCCCCGCCCTCTCGCCCTCTCTCGTTGCTCCAGCTAGGAGTTCACATTTAGCTTCGTTATATCTGCGCAATATTTTCCTAATTTTTTCAATTTAGCTTATTAGGGGCTTCGTGTTTTTAAGATGGTTCAGGTGCAGTCCTGACAGACTGACTGGAGCATCATTACAGTATACCGCACTGCGCTCAGCTTTGTGTGGCGGCTGATACACAAAATAATGAACGACTGTTAAATAAATCACATGTATTGCTTTTTAATGCTAAATATGTATTTGGTATTCTAAGTATTATCTACAATGAATAATTCAGCTGTATTCATATTCATAATGTAATACAGTATTGACAGGGTCCAGTATTATAAATAAATAAACACGCTTTAAGAGAAACAGCAGTGATGTTTATTGACCATTCCCATACATTCTCTATATGTTTCTACATCGTGGTTGCACAGGGACAAGGGACTCAGTGATGTTAAAAAAAAGAAAATAGAGCCCACAATTAACCAATATAGAAAGGAAGGGGGAGAAATGTATTGCCTGTGTGCAGTACCTTACACTTTTCTCTATTAAATGTCATTTGAAATGTGTCTGCCCAGTTCTGAATGCTGTCTAGATCACTTTGAATGTCCTCTGCTGCTGCAACAGTGTTTGCCACTCCTCCTATTTTGAACTGCAAACACAAGTCAAAAAGGAAGTTAGAAAGGCCAAGAGAGAGAGATATAAATTAACATTGCTAAGGGGGCTAAAACCAATTCCAATTTTTTTTTTCCAATATTATAACAGCAAGAGAACATTCAAAGAGGAGGTTAAATGTCTAAGTGATACAAATGGCAAAATCATAGATGAAAAAATAAAAAATAGCAAATATATTAAATGATTACTTTTCACAGGTTTTTACAAAGGAGGATACAGACAACATGCCCCACATGTCAACCTGTTCCTATCCAGTTTTAAATAACTTTAGCATAACAGAGGCAGAAGTGTTAAAGGGACTAGGAGCTCTTAAAATAAACAAATAGTACTCAAAGAAATGAAAGATGTTATTTACAAATCACTAACCAAGATCATGCAACAGTCTCTTGACACAGGGGTTGTACTGACAGACTGGAAAATTGCAAACATAATACCGATCCACAAAAAGGGAGACAAAACCGAGCCAGGTAACTACAGACCAATAAGTCTGACTTCTATTATATGTAAACTTATGGAAACTATAATAAGATCCAAAATGGAAAATTACCTATATGGTAAAAGTATCCTGGGAGACAGTCAGCATGGTTTTAGGAAAGGGAGATCGTGTCTAACTAACCTGCTTGAATTTTTTTGAGGATGCAACATCGACAATGGATAATTGCAAAGCATTTGCCATGGTTTATTTAGATTTTCAGAAAGCTTTAGACAAAGTCCTGCATAAAAGATTAATTCTCAAATTGAATGCAGGTGGGATTCAAGGAAATGCATGCACATGGATTAGGGAGTGGTTAACATGTAGAAAACAGATTAGAGGAGAAACTCAAAATGGGGCGAGGTAACCAGTGGTGTACCACAGGGATCATTATTGAGTTCTCTGCTACTACTAATCTACATTAATGATTTAGATTCTGGTATAGTAAGCAAACTTGTTAAATTTACAAACAACACAAAAAATAGGAGGAGTGGCAAACACTGTTGCAGCAGCAAAGGTCATTCAAAATGATCTAGACAGCATTCAGAACTGGGCAAACACATGGCAACTGACATTTAATACAGAAAAGTGTAAGGTACTGCACGCAGGCAATAAAAATGTGCATTATAAATATCATAATATGACACCTATTGAAACACAAGTGCAGCGCTTAGAACATATATACAAATAGAACTAATCCACTCTTCTATTAAACTGTGAACTTAGTGTTTGATTGAATCCATCTCTGTGTTTGTATAGCCTGGAAACAGGCATCAGTGCCTTGCATAGCTGCACACACTGCCATCATTCACACTGACCACAAGAGGGAGCCAGAGCACCACTGTTGTCCATAATGTAATAACACAGTAATAAGACAATTGACATAGGCATCAGTTACCTCCCCAGTCAGCCCAGTTCTCCCATTGTTAACACAAAGCTCCTCACATCCAGTCATCTAAACACTACAGTGTGGTCTGTGTCTGTATATGAGCAATACTGAAAATGAAGAAGGAATTTATGAAAAATACCAAGGAGTTTATGTTGACTCAGAAATGTCTTCATCTAGACAATGTGGGGAAGCTATAAAAAAGGCCAACAAGATGCTCGGATATATTGTGAGAAGTGTTGAATTTAAATCAAGGGAAGTAATGTTGAAACTTTACAATGCATTAGTAAGACCTCACCTAGAATATTGTGTTCATTTCTGGTCACCACATTACAAAAAGGATATTGCTGCTCTAGAAAGAGTGCAAAGAAGAGTGACCAAAATTATCCCGGGTTTAAAAGGCATGTTGTATGCAGACAGGCTAAAAGAATTGAATCTATTCAGTCGAACAAAGAAGACTACGCGGCGATCTGATTCAAGCATTCAAAATCCTAAAGGTATTGACAATGTCGACTCAAGGGACTTTTTCAGCCTGAAAAAAGAAACAAGGACCAGGGGTCACACGTGGAGATTAGATAAAGAAGCATTCAGAACAGTAAATAGGAGGCACTTTTTTACACAGAGAAGTGTGACGGTCTGGAACCAACTCCCCAGTAATATTTTTGAAGCTGACACCCTGGGATCCTTCAAGAAGCTGCTTGATGAGATTCTGGGATCAATAAGCTACTAACAACCAAATAAGCAAGATGGGCCGAATGGCCTCCTCTTGTTTGTAAACTTTCTTATGTTCTAGAAGCGGGAGTATTTAAATGCTGTCCAAGCCCACTGACATTAATTGATAAACTTGACCTTGTTATAATACAAGTTAATACAGACAGCACAGTGAGTCTTTAGAGCAAGGTCAATTCTAGCACATCATGATAATACAATACACACATTTGTGATTTGTTTCCCCAGAGTTGGAGAGTAATTCATTAGTAGAAGTGAAAGATGAGAGATGGTCCAGGTTCAATAACCAGTTTAATGTAGGGAGCACACAGTAAAGTAAAAGCAGGGTTTGCCATAACGCCTCCAGCATCTCATCATGCCTCTTGGTTTACCCACAATATGCAAGTAACAATTACCTGGGAAAGAGCAGCGTGCTTCTGAACGGCTAAACCGATGACATTATAGAAACAATCAGGCACTTTCTCCTTTACTAAATATGCAATGCAGAAGAAAGAAGAAATACATGAATCCTCCCTTGCCTGTTAAGAGTTCTTTGTTGTCAATAAAAAAGTGCTTTTTGAATGATTTCAGTGGTGGCAGTTTGACAAGAATACATGTCATGTGAAATAAACCAGTCCAAAACGAGACATTGATGCTAATAGTTTTATTGCTTAAAAAGCTTTACAGAAAGAGACAGGCTTTTACCCAGTTTCATGTAACAGCAGATAGTGTTGTTTTGGCAGGACAGCATTTATACTGGTCAACAGTTGGAGCATTTGTTGTCATGAATGCAAATAAAGAGATTTTTAAATAATTGAGAGATGAAGAAAATCTCTATATAAACACAATGTTTTTGTCAGTCTGTGAACAAGGCCTGTCACGGGTCACTTGTGACATCACAGGGTGGCTGTGAGGAGCTGGGAGAAGAAAGGAGTCTACTGGTCAAACCTGACTCGGTGCAGTGATTATGAGCTGGGGCAAATCAATCAAGCACGATCTCCAAGTATATGTGCATATGTGCCCATGTGCAGCTGTGTTTCTATTCAAACATGTGTGAGCATGTGATCTCACTGAGAATCTGAGACTACATGTTAAATAAGGACACCTTTCCATACTTTCCATATTATATATCCTTGAAGAGATTGACCAAATGCACAACAGAGAGCAGCTGCTTTAAACAAACTGGGAATGGCCTGATAGAAATAAGTATGGGTGCTGTAGCTGTGTGTTTGGAGAGGGACCACAACAGAAAGGTTACAGCCATGCTACAAAAGAAGGTTGCTGGTGTGTTTAAGCTTTGCTTGCAGGTCTGCTGTCAGGTAAACTCCAGCACTGTGATCCCTGGGCGCTGCTGCTTCTCAGTAGTGCTGGCATCGCCTGCAGTGGTAGGTACGCCAGTCTGAAACCAATTGAAGACATTATCAGCAACCTGGGCAGAAAAGCTATTGTTCTGATCCATACCCTACAGAGCATTGCACAGCTAGGTAATGGGATTGTGGGGTGGTAATGGTCAGCATTGTCTAATAATATAGACAATCAGTGTCACACTGAGCTGCAGAATTGAACTCCCTCCCATGTGTAGACAGCATCCTCCACACTCTTTGTATTGCACTCCTTTGAATTACAAATTTGAGTAAAGCTTTGTGTAATTCAGCATGCAATTTCACAATCCCAAAGGGTATGGAATCAACTGCTAAACTGTGGAGCCACCACAACCTCGCAATATAATCCTATCAATAAAAAACACGGAAACCCTCTATACTAGTTCAAATGCCAAACATGCTTCTGAGGTTTTATTCAGAGCAATCCTAGATCAAAGCTCCTTTGTTTTAACCCCTGCTTTTATATTTTGTTTCACTGAAATGACAAAAGCATACTCACAGCGTGCGCAGCGGTACCCATGATGGTAGTAGAAATAGTAGTGATAGTGATGAGCTACACAAAAAAAGAAAAGATAATTAGGAACAGTCTATTTTTAACACAGAGCTTCTTAAACCCACTGCCTTCCACACTGTAGCCCAGAACTCAACCCCCTGAGCTACCCAGGGACAGTGGCCCAGTGGTTAATGAAAAGGGCTTGATACCAGGAGGTTCACATCCCGGCTCAGCCACTCACTCACTGTGTGTGACCCTGAGCAAGTCAAAACGTAAAACTGGAGTCCTATTGTAAGTGACTGCAGCAGCAGTTGTTGATGCATAGTACACCCCCTAGTCTCGAAGGCACTTTGGAGAAAAGCGACTGCTAAAAGACTAATGAATAAAAAAGTAATACTCAGATCCACAAGCATGCACATTGCCTTCCACTCTGCAGGGCACCACTTTCTCTAAACACTGAGCTATCAAACCCATTAACTCCTATACTACAGCCCAGCACTAACCACTAAACTGCTCAAACCCACTACCTTCCACACTGCAGCTCTGCACTCTAGTCACTGTGTCACTGAAGCCTCTCAGCAAAGCTACACTGATAAACAATTCATACCCTGATTGAAAATAATAAATAAAACCCACTGATTGCTGCATAAAATAAAGTAGAATCCATTTACTTACCATAGTAGCATCTGTACCTTACTGTGAAAGATACAAGTGATATATTGAGTTCAATCCATTTGAAGTCACTGCAGTGGCTGCTTTGTACAAGAATGGGGCCTCAGTAGTGTATTAGAGAGCTATATATTTCAAAGGAGTGTCTCTCTATTTGTACATTTCTATTATTGGCAAAATCCAAAGACAGGGCTCCTTCTTTATATCCCCTCCCACAGGATACAGAACACCTCACTATGTGAGTATGTATTAAATAAAGATGGCATTTCATATTAAGAGCAGCTAATTCATACTATTATACAATAATACCCCATTCCATATTCTCAACATCAGCTGTAGGAGGCCCCATTGTTAACATGTATTCATTTCTTGTGACGCGCACAGTACATGTGTATTGTATTGTAGTGTACAGTCACATTTTTATTAAAATATCAGATTCACACTTACCACGAGCACAGATGCTATAATCTGGAAATGAAATAAACATACACCATTAAATACAATTTAAAAATATATATACAATTCATTTCTACATATTAATGTACCATAATAAAATAAAATACTTACAACAGTAAGCTGTTCCAAAGAAAAAGAAAAACAGAAACAGTGGTTATTGGATTTAATAGTTCACTTTATATTCATGTTTGAGTTCCATTTACTGGAATGTTTTCTGTTCCTCTGAAAATATAGGTTGATTTTGATAGCTGTTACAGGCTTAATGAAGACACCAAGGGGCACATTTCAAAGTGTTTCCTCCAGTTTGTCCAGAACTATGAAACCACTCCATGGTAGAATATGCTGTAATACTGAAGTGTTTCTCAATGTCTTCAATCAATTGACCTGCAGTCTACAATCCATGCAGTTCACCCAAACCAGGAGCCAGCTCCAGAGAGACACACACTTACTTCTGTAGTATCTTTTGGACAGGGCATCCTTCTTCACTACCATGGACTGTGTCAGGACCACTTCAGAATCCACTTCAGGAGACAGAAAGCACGTGAAGATCATTAAACAAACAGTAGGTTGCATCCCTTCTATTTAAACACAGACCATGTTGAGGAACTCTCCAAATTTGGATTAGGATTTCAATGTACATTAAAGAAGATTGCTGAACAGTAAGGAGCTTCAGATTTTATTTTGTTAGAGTGTGTGTTACGATGTTTTCACCTGAGTTCAGGAGCTGCTCTTCAGTTCTAATTGCCTGTCTTAGATATATGTACGTAATGTAGGCTGGATCAGTCAAAGTGTCTTTATAGAAGAGCCAGTGACTGGATCACGCTTCCTTCTGCTTTCAATTCACTGCTATGCACTAGATGGTGATGGCACTTACTAACAGAAAGATATTTCAGTCTGCATTACATATGAAAAGAATCACACAGGACAATCGCACAAAACAACTGTGGTCAACTGTGAAAGGCGCTATATAAAATAAATATTGATTGATAAAAAGGTAAGAGAACAGGACAACCTTTTAGTCAAGTTATTATATCTCAGTTGGGCGATCCTTTTTACTGACATGTCAGGAGATCAATTAATACAATAAGTCTTATTAAAGGTGCTGCATCAACACATTTAAATGCACATGTTAAATGCAAACAGATGAAATATTTTCAAAGTGTATATCCCTCAAGCTTTGTGTTTTCCTCTTCCGCATCAGTGTAACAGACAGACAGACAGACAGACAGACAGACAGACAGACAGAAACACACTCAACAGAAGAAGCTATAGGCCATCTGTACTCACTGTCAGCTCTTTTCTCCATCATATTGTCTCCTATCAGGTAAAACAGAAATAGGTTTATACACTTAGACGTACATTAGGAAACAGATCTGGGCACTTTGTGTTAGCGCCAATAGAGAAACAGCAGCTAAATATGCTCAGATTCACTGGGGTTTGGTCTTAAGTCTATCATCTGTAATTCACAATGTGTTCCTCTTGAAGGTTTAACGTTGTACCCACACACTACCCAGACGTGCTTTTCAAAGGACTCACCCAACTCCCGCTCTCCTTTGAGTCCATCACTGTCCAGTTCAGCATCACTGTCGCCTGAATCCTCTGCCTCTGGAACAGGGAGAAGAGAGCTTCATGAAGCAATGAAGGAGTCCCTCGACTGCAGTGCACAGCTTCATAGGACACTCAACACAGGGAGGCAGAGAGTTCCCCATTACATTACAATGCAGAGCTGTGAGGTTTAACCATGAGATCTCTGGATATACAGTAGCCCTTGATGTTATGCATGATTAGTGATGATTAGTCAGGTTGAGTTTCTAAACAAGTTGTGTGGTCTGTCCAGGACTGTGCTTTTTTGTCATTGCTTAACTTAAATCCTGCAAATAAGAAACTTTCTTTCTTTCTTTCTTTCTTTCTTTCTTTCTTTCTCTCTTTCTTTCTTTCTTTCTTTCTTTCCTTACCCAGCGCTCTCTTGTTCTCCAGTGCTCCTTCCTGCTCCTCTGAGTCTTCCACAGTGTTGCTGAGATCTGTAAACACAGGCTGTGGTTACATTTTTAATGAGAGCAGTCCTGTGTTGTATCCAGTGCTATGAAAGGAATTACAGCATGGAATGGAGAATGCAAACGGACCGATTAGGAAAACTGGGATTTTTTTTATTTTATTAAGATTTTTGCATCTGTTTTGAAAACATGTAATTATGGTCATAAAATTCTGCACTTTTGTTAATAACTGCAACAGTGTGGAATAGTTGAATTAATATTATATAAATAAACCACTTTAAAGTGCCACCTATTATATAAGGCAAGGAATTGTAATAAATCAACTTGCAGTAAACAGTTTGCATTTTTAATATCTCTTAAATAAATTATTATATTAAATCTGCTGTATAAAAAGTGGTTTGAATATTAAGAGCAGGTCTATATGTTTCAAGGATATGTATATTTTGTGAAAAAGGTAAATCAAACTGAATGAACATTTTAAAATCTAAGTGTATTTTATACACACCTTGCAATGGTTTATTGAAGAGATGAGCGGGAGGCAAGAGCGACTGGAAGGGAAATTTCAAATGCAAACCTTGATTTGTGTTTTCCCCCCAAAATATATTTAAATATTTACTGTTGATGACTGTTTCATTTCTAATAAGTTCTTATAAATGATAAGAAACGACAAGTTGATTTGGCTATTCACATGGATAAGCCACAGCTGCATTTTACAGTACCAGGGAATCCTTCTGGTCTGAAGCAGCCTCTTAATAAGGGGTCCCCATGGTGGGAGGTGGTTGATGCAACACATGGGAGTTTTCAAGTTCTTTAAATGCTGTGTCTTATTCTAGTGGAGTACAGGCTCATCAAATCAATCCCCAAGACAAGTAGACAAACCTCTGTGTTGAGAATATAGGATTGAGTTCTGGAAGAATGGATCTTACCCAGTTCTCTCTTGCTGGCCTGGTAATCATCATTGCAGCAGTGTGGAGTAGTGGTTAGGGCTCTGGACTCTTGACCGGAGGGTTGTGGGTTCAATCCCCAGTGGGGGACACTGCTGTTGTACCCTTGAGCAAGGTACTTTACCTAGATTGCTCCAGTAAAAACCCAACTGTATAAATGGGTAATTGTATGTAAAAAAAATGTGATATCTGTATAATGTGAAATAATGTATAATGTGATATCTTGTAACAATTGTAAGTCGCCCTGGATAAGGGCGTCTGCTAAGAAATAAATAATAATAATAATCATCTCCCAGCTCTTCAGAGTCCTCAAGGAGGCTCCTTGCATCTGCACACAGAGGAAATGGAGGGGGTGGAATCATTATTTTAAATGGCAATGTACAAATTAAGAACAAAGAAGGATATTCTTATGGTAAGTTGATTATTCAATGATGCAGCATTGAGGAAAAGCCTGCCTTCTCCACTATGTTATCTCATGGAAGACTGTCTGCTATCTCCCTACCCTTCTGTTATTCTGATGAAAGTCAGTCAATGCCATCTCTTCCCCCATTTATTTTAGGTTGAAGGCAATCAATGCAATCCCTCCCTCCCTCCCCATGTTACTCAGGATAAAGGCAGTCTTACCAGCCCCTGACAGAAGCCATGCTGTCAGGACCGAGAGGAGAATGGCTCTTGTAGTCCGGGGTTTCATTTTGACAAGGTGCTGATGCTGCTTTTCCACTCTTCAGCTGCTCTGGTCCCTCCACCCTGCTCTGTTTTATACCCTCTCCCAGACAAATGCACTCCTTCACCACTAAACCCTCATCAAGGACCCTTTCTTTCTCTACACTGTGATATTGTGTGATGCCCTCCTCTTCCAAATTTCCATACTTCACTTGAAAACTATTTCCTCTATACCCTATGATCCAAATCTATTGACACAGTGTCAGTGATCTCCATTGTTCTCTTAACACAGAGCAGGATCAGTGCTGGGATCAGCAGGTGCAGACAGATGGCCCCATATACAGTATTAAAGGCAATAGAATGGTTAGTTATCAGTCATGCAAAATGAAGCATTCTCTGGAATTTCATATCTACAGTACAGTACTGCAAACACCTGGCTCACAAACATGTTCATTATACCAGGTGTTGTGGTTGAGCTGCTTCTTTCATGAGCAAATCAGTCAGCTGCTGTACGGTGTGGAGTGCATGTTTCTTATTGAAACATTTCACAGTTGTATTACTAAGTCTCTTTTTAGAAGGAAAAAAGTAGGATTGAAATACACAGTGGGTGTGAGAGAAAGACCTTGGTGTTGTGTTAGACTCATTTCTACCAGCAATGGGGAAGCAATCATAAAGGTGAAGACTAATCCCAGGGCTTAAAGTTAACCCAAACTAATACCTCAAGCATAGCACTGACACCAGGGCCAGAGGACACTGCTGGAAATTAAGTGTGGATAGCCATAGGACAGAGGGTAGGAGACACCTTCTCACAGAGTGTGGTGAGGGGATGGAATGGGTTACCAAGTCATGTTGTTAGGGCTGGCATCCTTTAAGACCCGACTTAACAGGTTTGAGATCAATCAGCTGCTGCACTGATGGGCCGAATGTCCTCCCTGGTTCTGTGTTCTGAATTCTGGATCTCCAGTGTGATGGCATTGATTGGTAACTCCTCTCCAGAGTCAGTTGTTTTCCTTGTACACTCAACCAACCATAAATATGTTGACAGAACAGTTGAGGGAACTAAATCTATTCAGTCTGGAACAAAAAAAAATACTAGAGGAGACTAAAGGTTTTAAAAAGTTGAAGTTAACTGTAGTCACTCTTTCAAGCACAGCAGAGAGACCAGGACTAGAGAGAGAGGGGAGTATTCAACACATCAGGAGCAGAAATCACCTTGTTAAGAAGCAATGGTATGCAGCCCATTAACGTGCTAAAAGCTCTCTGGTGCACCCTGCTGGACACAGTATTGATTTTCCACTTCAAGCTGCCCACATGATAACTGTGGTATACTGTGTTGCGTCTTGAGGTACCGCAGATTCACCATGGTATCAGGGAAGATTCCACACAACACACTGCGAGAGGCTGAGCAATGCAGGAGGAAAAAGAGAAACTTGCACTCCTAATAACAATCTATTTAATATATTACTAGTGTGATGTAACACAATCAGAATGCTCAACATGATGAACACAGATTTTGGTGAGTTTTTGATCTGAACAAATTGTGATTAGGGGTGACCAGATTTATCAAGCGACTTCTGTTTTCAGTTAATATTTCTGTATTTAGTCAAATGCATTCCTGTTGTTTAGTTGTCCCCAAGTGTCTGCATTTCTGAGAATGTTCTCTAGTCCTGTAAGAGTCTGCAACTGACTTCACTTCTTCACACTAAGTGCAAGGATAGGATTACACACCTATGTGAATGTTATGGTGTCTTTTAAGGTGTCCTAACTGGTTGAATCTCTTCCCACAAACAGCACAGTGATAAGGTTTCTCTCCTGTGTGAATGCGCTGGTGGATTTTAAGGTTTCCTAAGTTACTTAATCTCTTCCCACACTCAGTACAGTGATAAGGATTCTCTCTTATGTGAATGCGCTGGTGTGAATGAAGATTTCCTAACTGTTTGAAACTCTTATCACTGGTCTGTATGTGGGAAGGTTTCTCTCCTGTGTGAATGTGCTGGTGTCTTTTAAGCAGTGATATATGATTGAAACTCTTCCCACAATCAGCCCAGGAAAACGTAGTCCCTCCTGTGGGATTTCCCTTGTGAGTTTTAGGAACATCTAATTGACAGGAACTCTTCCCACCTTTAATAGAATGAGGTAAGGTCTTCAAGCTGCCCTGGGTTTCAGAATTGTTAAAACACACAGAATGTGTCATCTCTGTACTCTCCACAGTAAGTGGGTGTCTGTCTTGTAAAGAAGGGATTGTAACTGAGTGAGTTCTCAATGTCTTCACATTTTCTTCTTGGGGTGTCGTTTCTCTGTGTTTCTTGCACTGTGGTTTGCCTCTAGAAGCGTTTTTGCACTGGGGTGATAGAGTGGAGTCGTGTTCTCATTCATCTACTTTAGAAGCTAAAGAAAGAAAGAGAAGAGAGACAAAGGTTATTGTACAGCATTCTTCCACATGCACTGTTCTGAACACAAGTGAATGAGCAGTTCAGTGACTGGTTGCTTGAGATGAGGCGGATTAATTTACCAGTTAGTGTCCCGCAAGTTTCTGTCACAGCAATTTATCTAATATATATTTATTTTTTTTGATAATAATTCATATAGAAATTCCATTTGCAATCCCACACACTGCACCGTGTCTTTTTATTCTAGCTGTATTGAAGACACACGACATGCAGAACTATGTAAGGCTGGAGTGGTTTGGTTTTTCCACAATTTTTTATTAATCAAATGTTGTGTAAAATATCTGTAGAGCAAAGATCCTGTAAAACTACAATTCCCAGAATCCCCTCCCAGCTGAAACTGATTCGCTGGTCTGCTGTACAAAACACCTCCACACACGTACTTACTGTACTGTGACAAGAACAACACAGCAATGCTTACTGTGAGACACACAAAAGTGAAATGTGGAGCAAACATTACAGTCCTCGGGATAGTTGCCATGAGATGAGCTTTTAAAAATGATATTGTATTTGAATAAAGTGTAAGAAATAAAATAAGACTCTCATGTTGGCGATCCTGCTGCATACATTCTCCACAGAAACTCTCTACTGAAATGTTTCTTCTGGTGACGCTGAGCAACCCGACTGGATTTGGCATCACCCAGTGATGGGACATGTGATCCCTGCAGCTCTGTAAAGCTGTGGGAGCAGCACAACTGCAAACAGTCTACCAGGGATGAGGAAAGGCAAAGATCTAACACAGGGGTGTCCATCCAGACACAGGAGTATCACTTTATATAACTGAACCTGTTCAATGTGGAGTGGAATGGCCTCCAGGAGCATGATTGGACACCGCTGATCTCATAGCATTCTAAAGAGGCGTGGCAGCGGCTGCACATCTAGCAGGTGCCTCAGGAGCAAGCACAGTGATGTCCTTGTTGACATAGTGGTTGGGCAGCTCCCCTTGGTTAAAATATGAATCTCAAGCACACTGCTGGTGTTCAGTACCAG
The DNA here is from genome assembly GCF_902713425.1 of Acipenser ruthenus. Lineage (NCBI taxonomy): Eukaryota > Metazoa > Chordata > Actinopteri > Acipenseriformes > Acipenseridae > Acipenser > Acipenser ruthenus. The sequence goes on from NC_081220.1 coordinate 10,226,205, forward strand.
GTTCTGCAGGATGAATAGGCAGCTCAATGCTGCTTGTTTTGTAGGATTACCTCTAAATCCCAGTTCACATTCAGATGGAGAGTCATCATACAGGTTGGATCCCAGCTTGTTGTTCTCCTCAAGTGTACAGACATGATTTTCATGGGGAAGTTCCTCTGCGATGGGGACACATTCCTGCTCTATGAATTCCTCTTTAATAGGAAAACATTCCTGTTGAGGGACCTCTTCATCTTTAACACATGCCAGCTCTGTAACCTGCATTAGACTTGCACACCACTCCTGCTCAAAGGACTCCTCTTGTGTGTAAACTGCTTCTATCTTTGGCCCTTCCTGTGCTTCAGATTCAGGGATAGCGTGGCTCTCTATGGGATCTGTGGGAAACAAAATTGTATACAATTAGATCTCTTACTTACCAGCTAGGTTTGTTAGTTGCTTTGATCAGGGATTTAAAGTTACTGTTCCTCAGTTATTTCGTATAGGGGTGAGCCGGTATAATAGTTTGGTGGTTTAGGTACATGATGGCATTCATACCATTCCTGTTATTCTACATTGCAATTATCGGTTAACACTGTGTTTGTGTTCCTATGAACAAAGTGAAGGAAAAGGCATTTTCATATGAACATCTTTTTATTCTACGTCCTGTACAAAACAAGCCTCCGTGCTGCTGGTCTTTCTCACCTCCTGTAGCCTCACACTGGAGCATTGCATCCACTTCTACCTCCCTGTCAATCACCATCATGACCGCCGTTCTGCCTTTGCATTGTTCTAATGCAAACATCCATTTCTCTACTGCAAACATGCTTAGACACCAAGACAGGACACTTGCAGTCTTAGCAAAGTGTCTGAGGAATGTCTTTTTGTTACCTGATCCTGTATTGTGAGAACGGTTTTGAAGGAAACGGTCAACGCAGAATACAAGTTTCAATGTGTCAAATACAATGAGCAGACAAGCGACTGCAGCAGGATAGCCTGCTTATTCTCAAAGCAGTTTCATTTAAACATGTGATTTACACAACTCAGACTTTTTAAAGTGCAGCCATATGTTTTCTGTTCAAACTCCACCTGTGTAATAATCATTAGCAACAACACTGGAAGCTTACTTGAGCAACGTCACGTGACCTGTAGATATAAATCCAATAACATACCTTGTAGTATTAAAATACATTTGTAATGGTGTTGCTCTCCCTATTGTATGTATCCCGTGCAAACTCATCTCTGCTCTTAAATAATAACCTTGATTAGTAAATGTTTATAAGCAATATGAGCGATCGTTTCCTAATTCTGCTTACCATCAGCTGAACAAAGTACTTTATTTAGAGACTCAATCTAGAGACTCAATAAAATGATACAATTCAGTTGACACCTTACTGTGTTGTATTTACTTCCTCCAACTTCAACCCTTAATTGAACTTGTGGAACCACTCGTGTCCAAAATCTTACAGCGGATTGGTGCAGGCAGGACAGAACTGTGTTATTAAAAGCGCTTATTATAATCAAACACTTTAAAACGTGTCCAAAGAGAAATTCTAACCAAGATCTTTCCAATAGAAGGTGGTTTAAGGTGTTTGATTGACCAAGCAATACCACACAATAAAATCAATCTTACCTTGAAATATTAAAGGTTGTTTAATGTCTTCATCTGCAGCGTTTATACACCCTCGCACAGCTTTCAGCTCGCTCTCTGATATTTCCAATCTCAGCTTCAGACTTTCATTCTCTTTCTCCTTTCCAGCCATTTCCACCTGGAATTCAGTGAATTTGCTGCCGACAGTTTTAGTAATCGCACACAAGACGGTGTGTAGAGCCGCTTTCACTGCGTGCTCGATGGTAGAGGCGAGCTCGTCTTGAAAGAGCGACACGGACACGCTGACGCGTCCATCTTCACTGGTTTGAGTTTCACACTGGTCTAGCGGAATCCTCTTTTCAATCAGAAACGCCGCCTGCGGTTTGTATTTAGTAATATTTATTTTTTACTGTAGCCTTCCCATTCAAATATATTCATCACTTCTTCTGGTGTGATAAAGAAAGCACACAAACAACATGCTTTGCAAGGAGTAACTTTGGTCTTTCAGAATCGCGCAGAGCTCTGCTGGAGCTTCAACGCGTTTGTTTCTCAGTAAATCATCTCATTGAAAAGCTCGACTTGTCTGTAGCTGCGACTGACGCGCTCCACTCTGTGTGTGAAATTCAACACAGAAAAGGGATGCTTTCCTTTTCACGGAACTCCGTGCAGGTAATAAACAAACACAAAAATCACTAATTATTAGAAAACATTTCATCCCAGCCTAAATACTTTAAACAGCAGGAGACAGCGTGTTGTAAAATCATCACTGACTGCAGCCTCCTCTCCACACATGAACAAAACAAACCTCTCTATTTCCTGTACTGAAATGAAAGCGTCACCAGCAGAAGGCGGGTCTGGTTGGAGTCATTGCGTATTATTGGCTGTAGAAACACTCTATCCCCAGCATGTGAGTCTGATTGGCTGTAGAAACACTCTATCCCCAGCATGTGAGTCTGATTGGCTGTAGAAACACTCTATCCCCAGCATGTGAGTCTGATTGGCTGGCCTCCCTGTCGAGGCGGTTATGAAACTGGATGTCAGAGTTCGCCATGTTGGCTCTTTCAGCGCTGTGTTCAATGCGATGCATTCAGGCGCGTTAAGTAAGTGAGCCGCTCAGAAAGCACACGGAGCTGAATTTAAATGACTTAACGCTCTGCTACAGGAGAGCGCTGAGCGACTTTTAAAAATGGAGAATAATAATGATTTGCTTGTTAGTGTTTGTGAGGTGATGGTTGATGAAATGGCCCCGTGTGAAGTTACTGTCCCCTGCTGGACCTCGCTGAGTTCGGCGCTCTGTTTGGACTGAACCTCATATCTGTCTGTGTTTAATACCGACAATACCGACGTTAATAATGAACATTATGAATAATATTAATACTACAAGCCTAATAATAATACATTAATAAATATAAAACAGCTCTACATTTAAAAAGAAAAATGAAATTAAATGATACAAATTCGAAAACAACCATTTTCACATTATTGTCTACATGCATCATCTCAAATAATTACAATGTCATTTATCAGACCCTTCGGCGTTGTCTTTTGAAGAATTAAACCTGCCAGACCGAACGCAGGCTAACAGTCAATCAATCAATCAATCAATCAATTAATTAATTAATTAATCATATATATTTTCTATAGCGCCCGATATGCGCTTCACAAAATCTACTTCAAAACAAGAAAATATCTAATTGTAAGGCTGGTCGAACAAAATAAGTCTTCAGTGTAATTTTAAACAAAGAGCGCTTTCCACGATTTAAGATGCTTTCGAGAGACAGAATATTGGAATTGGCCGCCGAAACTGGGGGATAAAACTGCCTGTGATCAAAGTCATAACGTATTTGGGAGAAAAGAAAACGGATCATCTCTGATTTGCAACGTTTCCATGGTTCGGCCCGGCCACTGCCGTGTGACTGGTTAAAATGATGTTCCGTTTTTTTTTTTCTGCTGCTTGGTAATTCAGTCCTGAGGCAGCTGTAGCAGAGTGGCGCAGCGGAAGCGTGCTGGGCCCATAACCCAGAGGTCGATGGATCGAAACCATCCTCTGCTAGCATGTTTTTCTTCTGTTAGCAAAGTAGTTTTTTTAAATATTAACTGAAGCAATTAATTAATATTACATATTGTAATCAAGGATGATATAATGCGCAAAGATACTTGTCTCATAAGAGCTGAAATAAATTATAGCGCTTTGATATTATGTTACTAACGGATTGTTTAGAAATGTACGTAATTATATTACAACTATTCTAAAAAAGAATGGTATCTCGAAAAAGGAGGCTTGACAAGCCGAAATTGCTCAGCTGGGAGAGCGTTAGACTGAAGATCTAAAGATCCCTGGTTCGATCCCGGGTGTCGGCAAACAACTAGGTATCTCCTAGTTCCATGCTCCCAGTCTCTTAGTTCCTCACCCTTTTTATACCTCAAAGCCCTTCTAATTCCAGGTGTGTACAGGTACCTGCAATTGTTTGGGGCGGGACCTGAGGTCCGTGTGCACAGTGCTTCTGATAAACAAAACAAAAAATACTTTAATTACGAACTCCGTTTCACCCGTGCACCAAACAGAACAGACAAATAATAATCAACACAGCAAAAACACAGTGCAAAGCAAACAGAAAATTATGAAAAGAAAAAAAACGATCTAAATAAAATATTCACACAATACTAATTAATACGTGCAGAAAATAAATAAATAAACACAGGCATATGATTCCCAGCCAATACAACTGTGTTTATGCCCACGTTTCAAATAATGAAATTTCTAAAAGCAAATCGTATTGTTTTATGTTTTCTTTACTTTTAAAGCTGAGAATCAAACACACTTCCGACAACTTCATAGCCCTGCTGGCTACGAACAAGTATTGAGTCGGCTGTTTCCCATGACCCTGGTGATACCCCGTGTTTTCCTAGTATCAGCGTCGGCATTACCATGTTTGGCATGCTTGCTGTACACTCTAGCATTGCATAACAAGCTGTCATTACAGCTGGACTTCGTGGCGCAACGGCAGCGCGTCTGACTCCAGATCAGAAGGTTGCGTGTTCAAATCACGTCGAGGTCAAAGCCGCCTTTGTTTTTATTCCGCACTATTTCATTTTTTAACGTGTTTGAATTTGACTGTTTCCGGACATTTATTTATACAATTTAGCCTATACAACATATTGGTTGTATAGCGATCAAACAGATATTTATTATATTGCGATTATTTTTATGTTTCATTTGATACAGCACAATAAACTAAAGTGAATCCGAAATTACTGTTGACCAGTCTTCATTGACACAGTTGGGTAATAAAGTCATATTAACACTTCCTTGCATGAGATAGTGAAAATGTGTGTAACCTTTCAGTAAGTATTTTAAATTCATTTGGGAAGGTTTAAGATTGTGAAGAAGTTTAAATATGCTGCGTATTTGCGCATTGGGAACTTTGCATAATGACGTTTTTATTAATGACACTTTCTTACGGACAGTAGTCAGGGTGATGATACAAGACCAGAGCCAATAAACCTGTTATTTGCTTGTCCTTTCACTACCATATTCTATCGTGCTTGCTCAGAATACGCGTGAATCCTGAAAACTTCTTGTTAATATTTAAACAAAGCCAGCAGTCACTTTATTGATCACCCTGTGGATTGGAATACAGATGATTGTGTTAAAGATGTTAATAGACTTTCAATGTACACGTTTTAGAGCTAAGCGTTTGTTGAGGCAGTTCAAGCGCTGCACTTTCAGGCAGCCAGTTCCAGTGTTTGCCTTTTGGACTTACTCTGGAAGGAATACAAAAAAAAAAAAAAAAACATTTGTTGAGAACCGCATTTGGGAGAAAACTTAACAGTTTCGAAACACATTTGTAAAGGCATCGGATTCTATTATGGTGTTGCCGAGCTGTTGAACGTTTCTCATTACAGGTTTACTGGATTGCCAAAAAGAATGCTATCTCGAAACATCAGTCTCGTCAAGCTGAAATAGCTCAGTTGGGAGAGCGTTAGACTGAAGATCTAAAGGTCCCCGGTTCGATCCCGGGTTTCGGCAAACAGCAAGGCGATATTTGTTTTGTATTATTTTGAACTAAAAAAAGAGAGCACATTTATTCTTCAGCGTAATTGGATGAAATAACAGCGTATCAGAGTGCCATTATCTAATGTGATTAAAAAAAGCAAAAAGCATCGTCCCTGGGTGGGCTTGAACCACCAACCTTTCGGTTAACAGCCGAACGCGCTAACCGATTGCGCCTCAGAGACCAACCTATTAAGCCGCCAAAGCATACGGGAGTGATTAGCAAGGCGAGATGCTGCAGAACGTGATCGAGGGAGCAGAACTCAGCAGAACCTGAGATCACATCTAAGAAGAAAGCAACACGGGGCAGGAAAGTCTATGTAATCAATTATGGCAGCACAGCATATGTCGTTTTGTTAGATAACACCCTGGGAGACAACAGAGCAGTGTGTGTAAATAGCTACAATGGAAACCATATACTTACGACTTAATTTTGATACAGAACTGTGGTCATGTGTAATCTGTTTTCATTATGATAATAAAGCTACATTTCAGTGGATTATATTTGGAATCTTTGGTTCTGTCATTCACTATTTTCTCAAATAAGATGGCAAATTAATAGCTCAGTTGGTTACAGTGAAAGAAACGAGCACCAGTCAGCCCGGCTAGCTCAGTCGGTAGAGGATGAGACTTTTAATCTCAGGGTCGTGGGTTCGAGCCCCACGTTGGGCGTCCTTTCTAAATACAAATTGAAGATCTTTCTTCGAGACAACGGAGCAATGTCTGATTCTGTTCACATTGTATACAGTATTGCAACAAAATTACTTATTGAATAGAGGCGTGGGTTCAAATCCCACTTCTAACAGTTCAATTTTACTTATTTTTAAAAATAATTAATTTCTTTATTTTACTATTAAAGATTGTTTTAAGAAAATCAACAGCTGATGCCAAACTCTTGTCAGCACTCAATACCATTTTAATTTCCATTTTAAATCTGACTAAAATAGTGTTCCTAACGCAAATTGCATTTTTGTTGTAAACAGACTACTTATTTTGTGTCCAAACATGTTATTTAACTTGATTGTTTTAATATTCCAAATAACATATTACTTTGAAAAACATAATATTATTATACTAGTGGGGTCTAGTGTATGTGAATATCTCCTGTGTTTGTATTGTCAACTGTATGTATTGGTTGTGTTTTATGTATTGAAACCCCCAAGCACTCCCTCCTCTGTCTCTGAAATTGTTACATTTGTGTGGCGGGAAGGAGCCTTGTTATATAAACTCGGAGCGGGAGTATTGGCGCGCTCTGATTCCCAGCTGCGTTAGGGTGAGGTACTGTACTGCGGGACTGTGCTGCGGTATGAGTGTACTACACGGTTTGCCTTGCAGTGCTGATTACAACCTCTGTACTGTTACATTGTTTTCTTAATAAACGGTTGGTTTCAGTTAAACTGGCTGAGTCAGTGCCTTATTTTCTGCCGCCGGATAAAGCAAGCCTTTGGTCTCCATCCACCCTCCAACGATCTGCGAGACTCGCGCAGCGACCTGCCCGGGGTAAGCCAGTGAGTAAGCCGACCGAGATGGACGGGCAGGAGGTAACAATATATTTTTTAATACAGTCCTATTTGAGTATTTAAAATATGGTTACATTCAAATGCCAGCAAAGGTGTGTTAATTTAATGAAGCGCCTAACGCCCCTCGGAACGTTCGCATTTTTAAATTCTAACGGTCTCTGCTCAGCTGAGTGGAATGTTCACGAGCCGGTTGCCTAGCAGCGTCTCCCCCTCCTTCTCTGCCCCGCCCTCTCGCCCTCTCTCGTTGCTCCAGCTAGGAGTTCAAATTTAGCTTCGTTATATTAGCGCAACTCTTTACTAACTTTTACAAATTAGCTTATTAGGAGCTTCGTGTTTTTGAGCTGGTTCAGGTGCAGTCCGGACAGACTGACTGGAGCATCATTACAGTATACCACACTGCGCTCGGCTTTGTGTTGCGGGTGATACACAAAATAATGAACGACTATTAAATAAATCACATCTATTGCTTTTTAATGCTAAATATGTATCTGGTATTCTAAGTATTATCTACAATTAATAATTCAGCTCTATTCATATTCTGAATGTAATACAGTATTAAAACTATCAAACTGACTGGAAACATGGAACACATTAATTGCGATCGATTCGATACCAATAGGATTACATAAGAGCTGTTGTGTATAGACAATGTCATAAACGCCGAAATGAACACGGACGGTCTTTATTAAGGGCTGACTCGTTTAGGTGTTCGAGACACCTACCAGCCCTATTGCTGCCTTCCACGATGCACGCTACAATATGTATATAGGTGTAACAGATTTTATTCTTCAAATTGTAAATATTTATTACAGTTCAAATACTTGTTACTATTGCAATAGATTTTTTGTTTAAAAAAGTTTTTGGCTTAACTTTGAAATATGCAATAAATAAAAGTAAGTTGTTTAATTTTTGTCTTTTTGTATTGTAAAAATAAGAAAGCATTTTACGTGTTTAGATCTTAAACACCTGTAGATTTGTAAAAGTGTTCAGGTGTTTAAAAAGTGTTAGAGCGAATAAACATGTTCACGTGTTTATTACTTAAACACCTTAACGCGTTTATATTCTAAACATGTTTATAAAGTAAACGCCTTGACGTGTTTAAAAAGTGTTACAGATAAGTGTTTATGAATGTTCCAAACTTACACATGGTTTTAGAGTGTAGCTACTGGTGCATGTAAATGAGTTTGATAATCATCTTCCCATATGGTCTAGCGGTTAGGATTCCTGGTTTTCACCAAGGCGGCCCGGGTTCGACTCCCGGTATGGAAACGTCTTTGTTTTTGTCATTTTGTTACAGAACTGTGGTCATGTGTAATGTGTTTTCATTATGATAATAAAGCTACAGTTATAAAATAAAAAAGTATTTAAAAAAACCTACAGTTACTTGAGGTATATATATATATATATATATATATATATATATATATATATATATATATATATATATATATATATATATATAAAATTTACAGAATGGTACAAATGTATTTGACTCTATTCACATTCCCATCGCAGTTTGTTTTTAGATTATATTAGTCCCTGGTCAAGACAAAGTCTCTCAGGGGTTGGCCTATCATTAGATTGCCGATGTAAGGTCTCTGGTTCCATCGTATAAGCAAGATAGTGTATTCACAAATAAATACATACACTTTTATTTATGTTTCTGTTGGTAAATTCACATTATCACATGCGTTCATATCACGCTGTGCACTCTAAAATTGCATCACAAGCCAACAGTACACCAAGACTTCGTGGCGCAACGGTAGCGTGTCTGACTCAAGATCAGAAGGTTGCGTGTTCATATCACGTCGATGTCAAAACCGTCTTTATATCTATTCCACTCTATATCATTTTTTAGCGTGTTTGAATTTGAAATCCGGACATTTATTTATACAATTTAGCCCACACAACATATTGATTATATAGCGACAAACAAATTACTTCCTGGGGGGGCAGTTCAGTTTCAATCAAGTTCCAGTCTCTCTGCCATTATCTTGCGCTGCTGTGTTTGGTCCGGTAAAAAGGGCGTGACCAGAGCGGTATGGGCAATCCCATTAGGTAGCTTGCATGTCAATCTCTCCTTCTTTTCTATTTATATACCCAGCACTGCTTCCGCCCTTCGTCTGTGTTTGTTTCTATTCTTTTCATCATTCAGCTTTTCTATTTTTCTGCAGGAGCTCCATCGTTAGTCTTTTCTGCTCCATCCAGTCTCCAGCGCAGCTTCAGCGCCGTTCAAAGCGCAGCGTCATTCTCAGCTTGCTCTGCGTTTTCATCAGAAAGACTGTTCCGACGTCACCGCTGCACTGCAACTCTTTCACACCGGCGCCTCACAGACCATGGTTACCACGGCAACGCCTCATCTCGTGAACAGTGGGAACAATAGTATTGTGGTTTACTACATAATATCCCACCCATCGTTGGTGTTCAAACAAAGCAGAGTGTTACATTGGGAAAGGGCCGTACCTGTCAGTAAGTATTTTAAATTCATGTGGGAAGGTTTAAGATTGTGAAGAAGTTTAAATATGCTGCGTATTTGCGCATTGGGAACTTTGCATAATGACGTTTTTATTAATACCACTTTCTTACGGACAGTAGTCAGGGTGATGATACAAGACCAGAGCCAATAAACCTGTTATTTGATAGTCTTTTCACTACCATATTCTATCGTGCTTGCTCAGAATACGCGTGAATCCTGAAAACATCTTGTTAATATTTAAACAAAGCCAGCAGTCACTTTATTGATCACCCTTTGGATTGGAATACAGATGAGTGTGTTAAAGATGTTAATAGACTTTCAATGTACACGTTTTAGAGCTCAGCGTTTGTTGAGGCAGTTCAAGCGCTGCACTTTCAGGCAGCCAGTTCCAGTGTTTGCCTTTTGGACTTACTCTGGAAAGAATACAAAAAAAAAAAAAAAAACATTTGTTGAGAACCGCATTTGGGAGAAAACTTAACAGTTTCGAAACACATTTGTAAAGGCATCGGATTCTATTATGGTGTTGCCGAGCTGTTGAATGTTTCTCATTACAGGTTTACTGGATTGCCATAAAGAATGCTATCTCGAAACATCAGTCTCGTCAAGCTGAAATAGCTCAGTTGGGAGAGCGTTAGACTGAAGATTTAAAGGTCCCTGGTTCGATCCCGGGTTTCGGCAAACAGCAAGGCGATATTTGTTTTGTATTATTTTGAACTAAAAAAAGAGAGCACATTTATTCTTCAGCGTAATTGGATGAAATAACAGCGTATCAGAGTGCCATTTTCTAATGTGATTAAGAAATGCAAAAAACATCGTCCCTGGGTGGGCTTGAACCACCAACCTTCCGGTTAACAGCCGAACGCGCCAACCGATTGTGCCACAGAGACCAACCTATTAAGCCGCCAAAGCATACGGCAGTGTTTAACAAGGCGAGATGCTGCAGAACGTGATCGATGGAGCAGAACTCAGCAGAACCTGAGATCACATCTAAGATGAAAGCAAGACGGGGCAGGAAAGTCTATGTAATCAATTATGGCAGCACAGCATGTGTCTTTTTTGTTAGATAACACCCTGGGAGACAACAGAGCAGTGTGTGTAAATAGCTACAATGGAAACCATATACTTACGACTTAATTTTGATACAGAACTGTGGTCATGTGTAATCTGTTTTCATTATGATAATAAAGCTACAGTTCAGTGGATTATATTTGGAATCTTTGGTTCTGTCATTCACTATTTTCTCAAATAAGATGGCAAATTAATAGCTCAGTTGTTTACAGTGAAAGAAACGAGCACCAGTCAGCCCGGCTAGCTCAGTCGGTAGAGGATGAGACTCTTAATCTCAGGGTCGTGGGTTCGAGCCCCACGTTGGGCGTCCTTTTTAAATACAAATTGAAGATGTTTCTTCGAGACAACGGAGCAATGTCTGATTCTGTTCACATTGTATACAGTATTGCAACAAAATTACTTATTGAATAGAGGCGTGGGTTCAAATCCCACTTCTAACAGTTCAATTTTGCTTATTTTTAAAAAGAATAAATTTCTTTATTTTACTATTAAAGATTGTTTTAAGAAAATCAACAGCTGATACCAAACTCTTGTCAGCACTCAATACCATTTTAATTTCCATTTTAAATCGGACTAAAATAGTGTTCCTAACGCAAATTGCATTTTTGTTGTAAACAGACTACTTGTTAACGTCACTGAAAAATATTTTGTCCAAACATGTTATTTAACTTGATTGTTTTAATATTCCAAATAACACATTAGTTTGAAAAACATCTCCGTCGGCCGCTAGATTGTGATCTCAGGCTGGGATGCGGACCATTGAGAACAGTTTGAACGATCTATTCCTAGACGTAGCTTACAGGAGAAATGCCCTCGTTTAACATGCTGGGATGATCGACTTCGGCATTCTCCAACTGCTGTTTACATTTTCTAACACGTTATGAGGACGAATACAAAGTTTGACATTTTCCTTGTAAGTGGGGGTAAGCACAAGTTATTTTCAGATGTAATGTCTTTATTTAAGCTCAATCTAGTCCTGCGTAGTGCAAATCACATTACTGTTTAAAGTGTTCTTAAATTGTTTTAACATTAGCAGTGATCCATTTGAAATTTGCTTAATGATTTAAAAAACTGAACTTACTGTCAGCTCGGTGCTGAGAAGAAAACACTCCCACTCCTCCTGGTGGATACCGAGACCAATCCCTACTAAACAGTTTCACTCTAGAAATGATCCTTGCAAATATAGTCTTAACTTTTATTGGCAGACCGTCACCCCCACCTGGCAAGCTCTTCTTCATCTGATACAATGACTGGGCAACAACGAGGTGTTCCATTAACAATACAAACTAACTTGAGACAGCCAAGCCGTTAAAGCAGACCTTAAGTTTGTCATGAGATACAAAAGCAAGTTTTGGCATTTTTGCATTGCCTGCCTCGTCAAACAAGCTCGAGCCACAACACACAGCGCTGCTGCATCGGGACACAGAGGTGGAGTGTAAAGCAACTGAATCAACGAGCTGAGACTACTTTTTGAAGAAATTGAAAACATGCCTCTTGTCGAAATATTTGCTATTTAATTAAAAAAATGTTTTGAATTTGCAAATGGCAGACTACATTGCCTTGCCCCCCCCCCCCCCCCCCCCACAAAAAAAAGGACAATCTGAATTGCTCATATCAAGCTGCGATGTAGCGTATGAGAATCTCTGGCAGAATTCGAGGGGAATTAGCTCAAATGGTAGAGCGCTCGCTTCGCATGCGAGAAGTAGCGGGATCGATGCCCGCATTCTCCAAATAGTTTTAACGTATCTGCGTATTTAGTCCCAACGCATTATGGAGATAAATACAAAGTGTGAGACGCCCGCCCTACATGTGTATTTTAAAGCACAGTCTATTAATTTGTAATATTCCCCAGACTGAAAAACTGCAGTGCGCCGTCCATCGTATGTCTTCCGAGAAGCACAAACGGAGATTATTTATTTATTTATTTATTTATTTATTTATTCATTTATTTATTAGCAATTAAAGAGTTTGTGTTAATTGAGATTAAAAATAAATGGCTTGAAGTTTGCTTTCATTTGTAACGTGTTTATAATGAAATATCGGTTCTTGTGTTTTTACCAATCATTGTATTGTATACTAGCTACTGTTGCATGTCCATGAGTGTGTTCCTCAGCTTCCCATATGGTCTAGCGGTTAGGATTCCTGGTTTTCACCCAGGCGGCCCGGGTTCGACTCCCGGTATGGGGACGTTCTAGTTATTGTCATTTTGTTACAGAACTGTGGTAATGTGTAATATGTCTTAAATATGATAATAAAGCTACAGTTACTCGAAATATATATTATATATATATACAGAATGATGCAAATGTATTTGACTCTATTCACATTCCCATCGCGTGGAACCATTGCAGTTTGTTTTTAAATTATATTAATCCCTGGTCAAGACAAAGTCTCTCTGGGGTGGGACGATCATTAGATTGCGGATGTAAGGTCTCCGGTCCCATCATAGAAGCAAGATAGTTTATTCACAAATAAATACCTACACATTTATTTATGTTTCTTTTTTTGGTAAATTAACACATTATTGCATTCTGTCACGTCACGCTGTGCACTCTAGCATTGCATAACAAGCATGCACTATGCCAGGACTTCGTGGCGCAACGGTAGCACGTCTGACTCCAGATCAGAAGGTTGCGTGTTCAAATCACGTCGAGGTCAAAGCCGTCTTTATTTCTATTCCACTATATTTCATTTTTTAACGTGCCTGGATTTGAATGTCTCCGGACATTTATTTATACAATTTATACAATTTATTGATTATATAGCGACAAACAAATTTCAATCAAGTTCCAGTCTCTCCGCCATTATCTTGCGCTGCTGTGTTTGTTCAGGTAAAAAGGGCGTGACCAGAGCGGTATGGGCAATCCCGTTAGGTAGCTTGCATGTCAATCTCTCCTTCTTTTCTATTTATACACCCAGCACTGCTTCCGCCCTTCGTCTGTGTTTGTTTTTGGTCTGTGTTTGTTTTTTTGTTGTTCGCTCCTTTCACTGCAGGTCATTTCTCTGCTCAGCGCTGGTAGACAATATCAGCTATTTCCCTACCTGCTCAGGTGATTCTTTTCATTATTCAGCTTTTGTATTTTTCTGCAGGAGCTCCATCGTTAGTCTTCTCTGCTCCCTCCAGTCTCCAGCACAGCTACAGCGCCGTTCAAAGCGCAGCGTCATTCTCAGCTTGCTCTGCGTTCTCATCAGAAAGACTGTTCCGACGTCACCGCTGCACTGCAACTCTTTCACACCGGCGCCTCACAGACCATGGTTACCACGGCAACGCCTCATCGAGTGACTACTGGGAGTGGTAAGTTGCCATGGCGTCCAGGCAGCTTTAACAGGCAATGCGAGCCTGTGCCTCACTACTGCAATCTTCTGGCTCCTGCTGCTGCGCTTTTGCAACATGAGAGCTTCAACTCGCCGAATTATGACATCTAAATACTGCAGGCTCCTCTTCTAGACCTACATTAACTTACTTATATCATCACTAACTGTTCTAAAGCAAACGTTTTATCCATAGACAAGGATTTTAATCGCAATAACCAAATATATGGTACCCTGCTTCACTGAAGCCAGTAGTTTCAATTCCAATCGCAACCTCGAGATGGCAGCATAACACCACAAACTACATAATTTAAACTGATTTGCTATCGCTGCGAATCTCGCACACTCCAAACTTTCTATCAATTCCTGCAGTTCGTTGTCTTTCCGAGGGATTCTCAGTCCCGTCCTGCCTCAACCTCTTTTGCTTCATATATTAACTTGATTATTTCAAATCAAAACCCCTCCCTTCGAGGTTCTGGTCACGAAGCCATGCTTATCAGCTTTCTGAGATGTTAAGAATCCACTGTCACATTAATTTTCCAGCTTCCTTGCATCAGGCCATTCCTGCAACCTTCTTGCTCCCGGATTTGCACTTCGTCATTTGTCCCCAACTTCATCAAGGCACTTAATACAACTTTCAAAGTCCATTTCATTCAATTTGAGCTTCCAGGCACATACGGAAACTATGTCCTACAATTATCAACATTTCAGTCAAGAGTCCTCCAACACCGCAATAGACAATACACTCTTAGACTGCTCCTGATCAAATCAATAGGTTTTGCAGCAGCCTCCGAGCAACGCATTCTCATCCTCTCAGGTTGTGCAGAGGCCTCAGATCTACGCATTATTCATCTCTGCCCAAAGGCAGACCCATCTCCGACATCATCTTAAACGCCTTAACTCTCAAATACCAATTTCCACTGCATTCAGCAGCTCTCTGCTCTCCATAGCAGGCGACTGCACACTACTGACAGCATTCCATCGTTTCTCTGTTTCCGTCTGTCCTAAACGGAGGGGGTTCTCTGTTTTTGTCTCTCCTAAACGGACCCGAGACACATTTCCTAAGCTCTCCACGCTGCCCAGCTGACAGCTTAGCTGCCTGAGGATGCTGCACTGAGTTGCGAAGGATCTGTCCTTTTGTCCTGTTGGTCCCCTTCCTGTCTCTTGTTCCACTAAATGCCCAGCAGCCAGAGGATGCTGCCTGACCCGTCGGGAGCGAGTGTCAGATTGTTGTATGTTATGTGTTTAAACTTTGCTCTTTCTCTCTCACTTTTACGTCACCCCTCTCAAGCCCTCGTAGGCAACCAGTGAAATGTGAGGTGATGTGAATAGAGTCAAATACATTGCATCATTCTGTGTATATATATATATATATATATATATATATATATATATATATATATATATATATATATATATATATATATATATATATATAATTTAAAGTAACTGTAGGTTTATCATCATAATGAAAAAACATTACACATGACCACAGTTCTGTAACAAAATGACAATAACAAAGAAGTTCCCATACCAGGAGTCGAACCCGGGCCACCTGGATGAATACCAGGAATCCTAACCGCTAGACCATATGGGAAGCTGAGTAACAAGCTCCTGGACATGCAACAGTAGCTAGTATACAGTACAATGATAGTAAAACACTAATTCATTACAAACACGTTATAAATTAAAGCAAACTTCAAGCCATTTATATTTATTCTCAATTAACACAAACTCTTCAATTGCTAAAAAATATAAAAAATCTCCCTTTGTGCTTCTCGCAAGGCATACGATGGAGGGCTCACTGCAGTTTTTCAGTCTGCGGGAATATTACAAATTAGCAGACTGCTTTAAAATACACATGTAGGGCGGGCGACTCTGTTACAAAGAATTGTCACACTGTATGTATCTCCATAATGCGTTGGGACTAAATACGCAGATATATTAAAACTATTTGGAGAATGCGGGCATCGATCCCGCTACGTCTCGCATGCGAAGCGAGCGCGCTACCATTTGAGCTAATTCCCCTCGAATTATGCCAGTGATTCTCATAGGCTACATCGCAGCTTGATATGAGCAATTCAGATTGTCAGATTTTTGGCAATGTAGTCTGCCATATGCAAATTCAAAAAATAAATGGATTAACTAAATAGCAAATATTTCGACTAGAGGTATGTTTTCAATTTCTTCAAAAAGTAGTCTCAGCTCGTTGATTCAGTCGCTTTAAAATCCACCTCTGTGTCCCGATGCAGCAGCACTGTGTGCTGTGGCTCGAGCTTGTTTGACGAGGCAGAAATTAAAATGGTATTGAGTGCTGACAAGAGTTTGGTATCAGCTGTTGATTTCCTTGAAAATCTTTTATAATAAAATGAACACATTTATTCATTTTAAAAATAAGTAAAAGTCAACTGTCAGAAGTGAGATTTGCACCCACGCCTCCATTTGGAAACCAAAACACACAATTCTTTACAAAGTCCTTGCTTGTGCTAGAGTGCTGCAGCAAGTTAGTTCCCTTTCAAGTCGAAAATAACCATCAAGATATGGGACATTGCCGTCAGGCAGTAGGGATTGGCTGAGCTTTATGTCAAAGCTGCCGATAGGCCTCCGCGCAAGCTGCCGTGTAAGCCCGCCCCCCTGGGAGCTTACTATACGCAGCGCGCGGAGAGTCACTTCCTCTTTTGCCTTCAGCATCAGTAGCGGTAGGACTTAGAGCTATTTAACTGATTGTACTCACTAAAGCTTAGGCTTGAGAAGCTGGTTTATCCCCTTCTCCGAGTTTATTTCAGCTATACTCTCCGGAGTTATTATTGTTTATTATTATTGTTATTGTATTATTATTTAGGATTATATATTGTTTAACATTATATATTCCTTTTCGCTTTGCTTCGGCATCACGTTCTTCGTGGTCTCCCCGTCTTTCCTCTATTCTTAATTATTATTGTGTGGGTTTTTTGTATATATATATATTTTGTATATATATTTATATTTTATTGTATATATATATTTTGTTATATATATTGTATATTGTGTGTTCGGACGCGTGTTGCGTTGGCCTTGGCCCACGCGCATTTTGCATCCTCGGTCTAGCTTAGGCTAGACCGTGTGTGTGTGCGGGTAGTCTGCTCTGCAGTGTTCCCCCCCCCCGCGGCGCGTTCCTGCCACGTGGTATTGCACTACACTCCCTTACCTTCTGCAGCGTCCACAAAAAAAAAAAAAAAAAAATTTCCCTTCACTATACAGAGGAAGACAACCACCAACGTGCAAAATCCCCAGCACCTTTCAGGTAGGTATTGCACAGCATCAGACACTGTACCAGCACTTAGCGTCTCCGCTTGGCGGGTCAGCTGACGCTTAGGCGTCTGTGCTAGCGTTCCACGCTCGGTACTCGCGCTTCGGCGCTCGCGCTCCGGCGCTTTTGGTGTCAGCGCTTGTGCGCTTGGTGCAGCGCTTCGGCGCTTTGTGCAGCGCTTCTGCGCTTGGTGCTTAGTGCTTCTGCACTTGGGGCTCAGTGCTCGACGCTCGACGCTTCGGCGCTCGGTCGTCATCGATCGTGTCGCTGCTGGCGACGTCTCAGCTCCCTCTGAGCCCATCTTCCCAGCTTACAGCTGGTCAGAGATCTCCAGCCAGGCGTGCTCGGGAACGTTCCCGCAGTCCCTCCTCTCGCGGGGCTCGCCCCCGTCGGGAGTCTCGATCCAGGTCTCGATCGCCTCGCCGGAGAAGGCACTCTCGCTCCCCTCGGAGGGGTAGGCGTTACCAGGACACATCTGGGGTGGCTGAGCTCACCTCCAAGATGTCACAATTTAGGAGCTCATAATGGGACAACAATCCCTCCTTATGACCCTAGCAAATGTGGCGCCTCGGGCCCCAGAGCTAGTAACCGGACCCAGCACTAGTCAGCTGACGGTTCCTCCACCAGTGCCCCAGGAAGTAGAGTGGGACGCCGATGCTTTCTCAAGGGACGCATCTGATGCAGACCCGCTCTTTGAGGACACAGAGCCTGAGGTGGCATCCCAGCACTCTGGGCAGGACGACCCTCAAGTGCTGGATACTAATGACCCTATCTGGTCAGTGGTGGAGAGGGCAGCCCGTCACTCAGGCGTGGACTGGCCTGCGTGAGAGCCAACACGACGCTCTTTATTTGAGTTGCCATCGGCTCCGCCCCTTCAGTCCAGGATGCTCCCGGCGTTCCCGGATTTTATTAAGGAGGTGCAGTCCACCTGGGGAGCCCCGGCCTCCGCCCCGGCGACTTCTCGCAAGGCTTCGGCTTTTACCATGCACGGGGCGAGCGAAGCTGGATTAGCGTCCTTTCCGCCAGTGGGCGCCGCGTTCGCCGTGCTAGTAAAGGCGCCGACATTATCGGGGCTGGCTAAGGACCCTTCCTGCCCTAACAGGCAGTGTAGGATTACGGAGGCCCACCTAAAAAAGGGTTATGCCGCGGCTACAGAGGCAGTTAGACTGTCCAACGTGGCCAGCCTCCTGACAGTCTACCAGGCGGCGCTGATTCGCGACCTGCCTGAGTCCCCATCCGTCGGAATTAGAACCGAGCTGGGTGCAGTTGCACAGCTTTTGGTTAAGCTGGCTCAGCTGAATGCGCGAGCACAGGGCAGGAGCATTGCTTCCCTTGTAGTGGCAAGGAGGCAGCTCTGGCTCTCACAGGCCAGGGTACAGGAGCCTGATAAGGCCCCGTTGCTAGATGCTCCTATATCCCCGGGGCACACGTTTGGCCCAGCGGTGGAGGAGATGCTGCAACGCTCCGTCAAGGCGCGTGAGGCATCGCAGCAGTTGGCTAAGATGTGGCCAAGCAAGCCTTTCCAGCCAAGGCGGCCGCAGGAGCGCCAATGGCGCAGGGCGCCGCCGCAGCAGCAAGCGCACCCACAGGGCAGTAAAACCGCCCCTTTGGGGGTTTCAGCACGCAGCCAACCCGCGTTTGCAAGACCGCAGCGCGGAGGGTGGCGCCCCAGAGGAGGTAGCAGACCATGCCCTCGTGGCTCTGGTCAGGCCCCTCGTGAGCGAGCGCAGCCTAAGCAGCCCTGAGAAACCCCGGCAGCCATTAACCCACCCCTACACTGTTCCACAGCTTCTGTTCTGCCAACAATGCACCAACGACATCTGGGTGCGCAAGACTATACTCACCGGGTACACCCTTCAATTCCGGTTAAACCCCCCCCCCCCTTCAGGGGAGTGGTGGTAACTGCAGTGAAGTACTCGGTTCAGTCCTCAGCTCTAAATGCAGAAATACAGGCATTGCTCAAGAAGCGTGCCATTCAACTAGTAGACCCTGCTCTGACCGACCAGGGGTTCTACTCCAAGTACTTCCTAGTGCCAAAAAAAGGACGGCGGGCTCCGCCCTATTTTAGATCTGCGACTACTGAACAAATACCTACGGGTGTTGTCGTTCAAGATGCTTACGCACAGGCACATTGTCCAGTCTGTCCGGCAGGGCGACTGGTTTACCACCGTAGACCTCACAGATGCATACTTTCACGTTCCCATCTGTCCGGGTCACAGGAAGTACCTACGTTTCGCATTTCAGAGCAGGGTCTACGAGTTTTGTGTCCTGCCATTCGGCCTGTCTCTAGCTCCTCGAACCTTTTCGAAGTGTATGGACGCCATTTTAGCCCCCTTGCGGGCTCAAGGCATCCGACTGCTGAACTATCTGGACGACTGGCTCGTCTGCGCGCAGTCAAAGGAGCAGTTGGCACAGCACACAGTGATGGTTACAGACCATCTTCAGCGGCTAGGTCTGAAGGTCAATTCAGAAAAGAGCCGCCTCGTGCCGAGCCAACAGACCGAATTCTTGGGTCTGCATCTGGACTCTGTGTCCATGGAAGCGACCCTGTCGACACAAAGAGTTGCCTCACTGGAGCGGTGTCTCTCCCTATTCAGGTTGAGAGAAACAGTCAGCATGGAGCTGTGTGAGCGCATGCTGGGGTTGATGGCTGCCGCCTCGCAAGCCCTTCCTTTGGGCTTACTACACCAGAGACCTCTGCAGGCCTGGTTCAATGCCTTCGCGTTGCATCCGCGGAGAGACAAACACTGCAGGTTGAGGGTATCCCAAACCTGCTGGGAAGCACTGCGCTTGTGGAAAGTTCTGTCGAACATCCGCCAGGGCGTACGCTTGGGTCCCATATTCCGAAGGGAGGTTATTACGACCGACGCTTCCAACCAAGGTTGGGGAGCAGTCTGGAACGGGTCGGGGACTCGCGTAGTGTGGTCAGGACCCTGGAGGTCGGCCCACATCAATGCTCTGGAACTCAGAGCGGTGGACCTTGCCCTGCGGCACTTCTTGCCAGTGCTTCTAGGCAAGCACCTGTTAGTGCGGTCAGACAACACCACGGTAGTGGCGTATATCAACCGCCAGGGCGGCTTGCGGTCCCCCGGTCTTCACCGGTTGGTAACACGGCTGTTGCTTTGGGCTCAACCGCGTTTAGCCTCTCTGCGGGCGGTTCACCTACCGGGCAGAGTCAATTACGCAGCGGATCTCCTGTCCAGTGGAGGTCCTCTTGCAGGCGAATGGCGTCTTCACCCTCGGGTGGTAGAGCGCATTTGGGACTGGTTCGGCACAGCGCAAGTCGATCTCTTCGCTTCGCGAGAGACCACGCACTGCCCCCTATGGTTCTCGGTGAAGGACCTCGACAGCCCCCTAGGAGTCGATGCACTGGCTCACGAATGGCCGCCAGGGCTCCTGTACGCATTTCCACCGATTTCGATGCTCCCCGCCTTCTTGGAGAAGGTCAGGGTAGAGCAAGCGACAGTGATCCTGATCGCTCCTCGGTGGCCTCGGAGGATATGGTTCCCGAGTCTAGTGCAGTTGTTGCACGGTCGCCCGAGGGAGCTCCCTCTGCGAGCGGACCTGTTGTCCCAAGCCCAAGGAGGGCTATGGCACCCGAACCCCAAGCTCATGCAGCTATGGGCTTGGCCCCTGAGCGGGAGCGCCTGTCAGCCTTAGGGCTTTCGACGGCGGTTATATCCACCATTCAGAGTGCGAGAGTGCCCTCTACTCGGTCGCAATATGCGTATAAGTGGCAATTGTTTCAGAGTTGGTGTCTGGCTGAGGGCCATGACCCGGTCTCCTGCCCTATGGCAGTGATATTACAGTTTCTGCAGAAGCTGTAAGATGAGGGTAAGTCTCCCTCTACACTGAAAGTGTATTTGGCCGCTATTTCGGCTTGCCATGTACGCATTGACGGGTTATCACCTGGTTGCCATTTCCTGGCATCTCAGTTCCTAAAGGGCGCAAGACGCTTGCGGCCTCAAGGTCGACCAGTTTACCGTCTTGGAGCCTTGATGTGGTGCTAGAAGCCCTTACCAAGGCACCGTTCGAGCCTCTCCACAGTGTGGATATGAAGTTCGTGTCTATTAAGACTGCATTTTTGCTGTCAGTGGTATCAGCAAAACGTGTGGGTGAGTTACATGCACTCTCGGTGCATCCATCATGTACTCGTTTCGCAGGAGACGGTTCTAAGGTCTCCATGCGTCCAAATACGGCCTTTTTACCCAAGGTCATATCCCCGTTTCACATGAACCAACCAGTCGAGTTGATGGCGTTCCATCCTCCTCCTTTTTCTTCCCCAGAGGAAGAGCGGTTACACATGCTCTGCCCTGTGCGGGCATTGAGGTGTTATATTGATCGCACAAAGACTGTGAGGCAAACAGAACAGCTGTTCATATGCCATGGTTCTAAAACTTTGGGTCAGCCGTTGTCTAAGCAACGCCTTTCTCATTGGATAGTGGATGCTATTCAGTTAGCATATGATACTATGGGCCTTCCGCCACCAGGGCAGTTGAAGGCACATTCCACTAGGGGTATGGCAACATCCTGGGCCCTCTTTAGAGGGGTGCCGATGTCTGACATTTGCGCTGCAGCCAGTTGGGTTACACCGCATACATTTACGAGGTTCTACCGGTTAAATGTACTGGAATCCTCTGCTCCGTCATTTGGAGCATCTGTGTTGCACTCTATGACACCTCAGGTTGCGGACGTCTAGAGTGGTTGACAATATGGTGTGACTGACTATTCCACCTTGGGACAGGTGTCTTTGCGAGCATAGACGCTGAGGCGCAGCTCCGCATATATGTAGATGTACTGCCTACGCAGTTGCGTTATGACGTAAGGCTGTCCTACTGCCGAGAATCCTCCCTCGCGACGGCTTGGGTACACTGTTCCCATACCTTGATGGTTATTTTCGACTTGAAAGGGAACGATAGGTTGCGGATGCAACCCCGGTTCCCTGAAAGAGAAAATAACCATCAAGCCGTGAGGTCGCTCTGGAGGCCTTCACGGCCTGAAGGGCAAAAGAGGAAGTGACTCTCTGCGCGCTGCGTATAGTAAGCTCCCAGGGGGGCGGGCTTACACGCCAGCTTGCGCGGAGGCCTATCGGCAGCTTTGACATAAAGCTCAGCCAATCCCTACTGCCTGACGGCAATGTCCCATACCTTGATGGTTATTTTCTCTTTCAGGGAACCGGAGTTGCATCCGCAACCTATCGTTTTGGCCAAGTAGTTAAGGTGATGGACTTAAAAGATGTTGGAATTTCCCCGCTCATGTTCACATCCTGCCGACTATGTGCCCCTTTTTTATGTTTTCTTTGTTAATTTGTAAAGGTCTGTTAAGCTTTAAGGCATCAATCATTACTTGCTGTACTTTAAGTTTCTTCAAAACCAGTATTTGTAGAGCTGTTTTCAATATAACATGCAAGGAAGTGTTAATATGAACCCAGGGTCTTCTGCGTGTAAAGCAGACGTGATAACCACTACACTATGGAACCTTGTCAGAACTGTGGTGGTGCTCAAATAATTGCAATCATTTATCAGACCCTTCGGTGTTGTCTTTTTAAGAATTAACCCTGCCAATTCGAACGCAGGCGAACATTCAATCAATTAATCATATATATTTTCTATAGCGCCCCATATGCGTTTCAAAAAATCTATTTGAAAACAAGAAAATATCTAATTGTAATCCTGGTCGAACAAAAGAAGTCTTCTGTGTAATTTTAAACAAAGAGCGCTTTCCACGATTTAAGATGCTTTCGAGAGACAGAATATTGGAATTGGCTGCCAAAACTGGGGAATAAAACTGCCTGTGATCAAAGTGGGCAGAAAAGTTGCATACTTTGCATAACGTATTTGGGAGAAAAGAAAACGGATCATCTCTGATTTACGACGTTTCCATGGTTTGGCCCGGCCACTGCCGTGTGGCTGGTTAAAACGATGAGTTCAGTTTTTTTTTTCTGCTGCTTGGTAATTGAGTTATGCTGCAACAGCAGCAGAGTGGCGCAGCGGAAGCGTGCTGGGCCCATAACCCAGAGGTCGATGGATCGAAACCATCCTCTGCTAGCTTGTTTTTCTTCTGTTTGCAAAGCAGTTTTTCTAAAATATTAACTGAAGGCAAGACTTTGTATTATATTCGCAATCAGGGAAATGTGCACATTACTGGAGACATTTATATCGACAACTGACCTCGAAACCATCCTCTGCTAGATTGTTTTTCTTCTGTTTGCAAAGCAGTTTTTCTAAAATATTAACTGAAGGCAAGACTTCGTATTATATTCGCAATCAGGGAAATGTGCACATAACTGGACAAATTTAAATCGACAACTGACCTCAAAAACGTTAGGTTTTCTATCAAATTCGTTTCTTTACAAATGACATTGCTTTCTTTTCTTTTTAAATTGTTCCCAGAAAGACCAAAAGATAAAGCCCTTGGGAATACGTCAATATTGCCTGCTCCTGCATATGTCAGCTCTTGAACTCTCTTAAAAATTGAGCTCTAAAACGTTTGCTTTGCAAGTTAATAAACAACAGTAACAATCAATAGCGTTTAATCCATGCGTTAATTAAATTTGGTTATTGATTTGTTCACATATTACAATGCTGTTTTCAGGATTCCCGCATATTCTGAACATGCACAATGTAATATGGCAATGGAATGACAGGGAAACCACTGCTTTTTTCCCTCTGGTCGTATTTTGTCACGCTGACTACTATCCATATGAAAGTGCCGCAGTCAGCTAAAGGATAAGGCACTAGCCTCCTAAACCAGGGATTGTGGTTTGGTCAATGTTTTATTAAAAACAAACTGTGTGTATTTGTTCTTGGTCTGTGATATGTTTATAGAACTTGGTACTTTACACAAAGTAGTTTTGGCCAAGTAGTTAAGGTGATGGACTTAAAAGATGTTGGAGTTTCCCCGCTCATGTTCACATCCTGCCGACTATGTGCCCCTTTTTTATGTTTTCTTTGTTAATTTGTAAAGGTCTGTTAAGCTTTAAGGCATCAATCATTACTTGCTGTACTTTAAGTTTCTTCAAAACTAGTATTTGTAGAGCTATTTTCAATATAACATGCAAGGAAGTGTTAATATGACTTTATTACCCAACTATGTCATTGAAGACTGGCCAACATTAATTTGGGAGTCACTTTAATTTATTGTGCAGTATCAAATGAAACATAAAAAAGAATCACAATACAATAAATCTCTGTTTGATCGCTATACAATCGATATGTTGTGTAGGCTAAATTGTTTAAATAAATGCACGGAAACATTCAAATCCAAACACGTTAAAAAACAAAATAGTGCGGAATAGAAACAAAGAAGGCTTTGACCTCGACGTGATTTGAACATGCAACCTTCTGATCTGGAGTCAGACGCGCTACCGTTGCACCACGAAGTCCGGGCATACTACTTGCCTGTTATGCAATGCTAGAGTGCACAGCAAGCATGCCAAATGCATGGTAATGCCGATGCTGATACTTGGAAAACACCCGGTATCACCAGGGTTATAGGAAACAGCCGACTCGATACGTGTTCGTAGCCAGCAGGGCTATGAAGTTGTCGCAAGTGTGTTTGATTCTCAGCTTTAAAAGTAAAGAAAACATTAAACAACTAGTTTAAATCAGTAAAACTAGTATTTAACTAGGATTCTCTCAGCGCGTCTCCTTTGAATGCGCACTGGCACAAATGGGCTTTGATCGTCTAATTACGTGGCAGAATGCAATAATGTATTGGGTTAATTTACCAACAAAAGAAACATAAACAAACGTGTATGTATTTATTTGTGAATAAACTATCCTGCTTCTACGATGGGACCAGGGATCTTACACCGGCAATCTAATGACAGGCCAACCCCAGAGAGACTTTGTCTTGACCAGGGATTGATATAATTTAAAAACAAACTGCAGTGGTTCCACTGGGGATCGAACCCAGGGCCTTCTGCGTGTAAAGCAGACGTGATAACCACTACACTATGGAACCTTGTCGGAACTGTGGTGGTGCTCCTACATTATTGTCTACATGCAGCATCTCAAATAATTGCAATCATTTATCAGACCCTTCAGCGTTGTCTTTTTAAGAATTAACCCTGCCAGACTGAACGCAGGCCAACATTCAATCAATGAATCATATATATTTTCTATAGCGCCCCATATGCGCTTCAAAAAATCTATTTGAAAAGAAGAAAATATCTAATTGTAAGCCTGGTCGAACAAAAGAAGTCTTCTGTGTAATTTTAAACAAAGAGCGCTTTCCACGATTTAAGATGCTTTCGAGAGACAGAATATTGGAATTGGCCGCCGAAACTGGGGAATAAAACTGCCTGTGATCAAAGTGGGCAGAAAAGTTGCATACTTTGCATAACGTATTTGGGAGAAAAGAAAACGGATCATCTCTGATTTACGACGTTTCCATGGTTTGGCCCGGCCACTGCCGTGTGGCTGGTTAAAACAATGAGTTCAGTTTTTTTTCTGCTGCTTGGTAATTCAGTTATGCGGCAACAGCAGCAGAGTGGCGCAGCGGAAGCGTGCTGGGCCCATAACCCAGAGGTCGATGGATCGAAACCATCCTCTGCTAGATTGTTTTTCTTCTGTTTGCAAAGCAGTTTTTCTAAAATATTAACTGAAGGCAAGACTTCGTATTATATTCGCAATCAGGGAAATGTGCACATTACTGGACAAATTTAAATCGACAACTGACCTCAAAAACGTTAGGTTTTCTATCACATTCGTTTCTTTACAAATGACATTGCTTTCTTTTCTTTTTAAATTGTTCCCAGAAAGACCAAAAGATAAAGCAATTGGGAATACGTCAATATATCGAGCTCCTGCATATGTCAGCTCTTGAACTCTCTTAAAAATTGAGCTCTAAAACGTTTGCTTTGCAAGTTAATTAACAACCGTAACACTCAATATCGTTTAATCCATGCATTAATTAAATTCAGTTATTGATTTGTTCACATATTACAATGCTGTTTTCAGGATTCCCGCATATTCTGAACATGCACAATGTAATATGGCAATGGAATGACAGGGAAACCACTGCTTTTTTCCCTCTGGTCGTATTTTGTCACGCTGACTACTATCCATATGAAAGTGCCGCAGTCACCTAAAGGATAAGGCACTAGCCTCCTAAACCAGGGATTGTGGTTTCGTCAATGTTTTATTAAAAACAAACTGTGTGTATTTGTTCTTGGTCTGTGATATGTTTATAGAACTTGGTACTTTACACAAAGTAGTTTTGGCCAAGTAGTTAAGGTGATGGACTTAAAAGATGTTGGAGTTTCCCCGCTCATGTTCACATCCTGCCGACTATGTGCCCCTTTTTTATGTTTTCTTTGTTAATTTGTAAAGGTCTGTTAAGCTTTAAGGCATCAATCATTACTTGCTGTACTTTAAGTTTCTTCAAAACTAGTATTTGTAGAGCTGTTTTCAATATAACATGCAAGGAAGTGTTAATATGACTTTATTACCCAACTATGTCATTGAAGACTGGCCAACATTAATTTGGGAGTCACTTTAATTTATTGTGCAGTATCAAATGAAACATAAAAAAGAATCACAATACAATAAATCTCTGTTTGATCGCTATACAATCGACATGTTGTGTAGGCTAAATTGTTTAAATAAATGCACGGAAACATTCAAATCCAAACACGTTAAAAAACAAAATAGTGCGGAATAGAAACAAAGAAGGCTTTGACCTCGACGTGATTTGAACACGCAACCTTCTGATCTGGAGTCAGACGCGCTACCGTTGCGGCACGAAGTCCCGGCATACTACATGCTTGTTATGCAATGCTAGAGTGCACAGCAAGCATGCCAAACGCATGGTAATGCCGATGCTGATACTTGGAAAACACTCGGTATCACCAGGGTTATAGGAAACAGCCGACTCGATACGTGTTCGTAGCCAGCAGGGCTATGAAGTTGTCGCAAGTGTGTTTGATTCTCAGCTTTAAAAGTAAAGAAAACATTAAACAACTAGTTTAAATCAGTAAAACTAGTATTTAACTAGGATTCTCTCAGCGCGTCTCCTTTGAATGCGCACTGGCACAAATGGGCTTTGATCGTCTAATTACGTGGCAGAATGCAATAATGTATTGGGTTAATTTACCAACAAAAGAAACGTAAACAAATGTGTATGTATTTATTTGTGAATAAACTATCCTGCTTCTACGATGGGACCAGGGATCTTACATCGGCAATCTAATGACAGGCCAACCCCAGAGAGACTTTGTCTTGACCAGGGATTGATATAATTTAAAAACAAACTGCAGTGGTTCCACTGGGGATCGAACCCAGGGCCTTCTGCGTGTAAAGCAGACGTGATAACCTCTACACTATGGAACCTTGTCGGAACTGTGGTGGTGCTCCTACATTATTGTCTACATGCAGCATCTCAAATAATTGCAATCATTTATCAGACCCTTCGGCGTTGTCTTTTTAAGAATTAACCCTGCCAGACCGAACGCAGGCCAACATTCAATCAATGAATCATATATATTTTCTATAGCGCCCCATATGCGCTTCAAAAAATCTATTTGAAAACAAGAAAATATCTAATTGTAAGCCTGGTCGAACAAAAGAAGTCTTCTGTGTAATTTTAAACAAAGAGAGCGCTTTCCACGATTTAAGATGCTTTCGAGAGACAGAATATTGGAATTGGCCGCCGAAACTGGGGAATAAAACTGCCTGTGATCAAAGTGGGCAGAAAAGTTGCATACTTTGCATAACGTATTTGGGAGAAAAGAAAACGGATCATCTCTGATTTACGACGTTTCCATGGTTTGGCCCGGCCACTGCCGTGTGGCTGGTTAAAACGATGAGTTCAGTTTTTTTTTCTGCTGCTTGGTAATTCAGTTATGCTGCAACAGCAGCAGAGTGGCGCAGCGGAAGCGTGCTGGGCCCATAACCCAGAGGTCGATGGATCGAAACCATCCTCTGCTAGCTTGTTTTTCTTCTGTTTGCAAAGCAGTTTTTCTAAAATATTAACTGAAGGCAAGACTTCGTATTATATTCGCAATCAGGGAAATGTGCACATTACTGGACACATTTAAATCGACAACTGACCTCGAAAACGTTAGGTTTTCTATCAAATTCGTTTCTTTACAAATGACATTGCTTTCTTTTCTTTTTAAATTGTTCCCAGAAAGACCAAAAGATAAAGCCCTTGGGAATACGTCAATATTGCCAGCTCCTGCATATGTCAGCTCTTGAACTCTCTTAAAAATTGAGCTCTAAAACGTTTGCTTTGCAAGTTAATTAACAACCGTAACACTCAATAGCGTTTAATCCATGCGTTAATTAAATTCAGTTATTGATTTGTTCACATATTACAATGCTGTTTTCAGGATTCCCGCATATTCTGAACATGCACAATGTAATATGGCAATGGAATGACAGGGAAACCACTGCTTTTTTCCCTCTGGTCGTATTTTGTCACGCTGACTACTATCCAAATGAAAGTGCCGCAGTCAACTAAAGGATAAGGCACTAGCCTCCTAAACCAGGGATTGTGGTTTCGTCAATGTTTTATTAAAAACAAACTGTGTGTATTTGTTCTTGGTCTGTGATATGTTTATAGAAATTGGTACTTTACACAAAGTAGTTTTGGCCAAGTAGTTAAGGTGATGGACTTAAAAGATGTTGGAGTTTCCCAGCTCATGTTCACATCCTGCCGACTATGTGCCCCTTTTTTATGTTTTCTTTGTTAATTTGTAAAGGTCTGTTAAGCTTTAAGGCATCAATCATTACTTGCTGTACTTTAAGTTTCTTCAAAACTAGTATTTGTAGAGCTGTTTTCAATATAACATGCAAGGAAGTGTTAATATGACTTTATTACCCAACTATGTCATTGAAGACTGGCCAACATTAATTTGGGAGTCACTTTAATTTATTGTGCAGTATCAAATGAAACATAAAAAAGAATCACAATACAATAAATCTCTGTTTGATCGCTATACAATCGATATGTTGTGTAGGCTAAATTGTTTAAATAAATGCACGGAAAAATTCAAATCCAAACACGTTAAAAAACAAAATAGTGCGGAATAGAAACAAAGAAGGCTTTGACCTCGACGTGATTTGAACACGCAACCTTCTGATCTGGAGTCAGACGCGCTACCGTTGTGCCACGAAGTCCGGCCATACTACATGCTTGTTATGCAATTCTAGAGTGCACAGCAAGCATGCCAAACGCATGGTAATGCCGATGCTGATACTTGGAAAACACTCGGTATCACCAGGGTTATAGGAAACAGCCGACTCGATACGTGTTCGTAGCCAGCAGGGCTATGAAGTTGTCGCAAGTGTGTTTGATTCTCAGCTTTAAAAGTAAAGAAAACATTAAACAACTAGTTTAAATCAGTAAAACTAGTATTTAACTAGGATTCTCTCAGCGCGTCTCCTTTGAATGCGCACTGGCACAAATGGGCTTTGATCGTCTAATTACGTGGCAGAATGCAATAATGTATTGGGTTAATTTACCAACAAAAGAAACATAAACAAACGTGTATGTATTTATTTGTGAATAAACTATCCTGCTTCTACGATGGGACCAGGGATCTTACATCGGCAATCTAATGACAGGCCAACCCCAGAGAGACTTTGTCTTCTGTTAGCAAAATAGATTTTCTAAAATATTAACTGAAGGCAAGACTTTGTGTTATTACTTTTCAATTTAGTGTGTGTATTTTGTAAATGTTAAGGTGTAGAAACGGCAGGTATGCAGTTTACCTGCCTCTACCCATAGAGGACCAATACATTTATTAAAACAAAAAAAATCTGAACACAAGGTGTGTTTATTTAATCTGATACCTTACATATAGACTTAACTGTATCGGTTAACAAAATTAGAGTAAGTTATCATAACAATAGAGTTAAAAGAAAATTCAAATAACATGCCAGTTAAAAATGCGCCAAAAATGACAAAGTAGTCTAAGATTAGGACAATGGCACTTAACGGGTACGAAAGACATTTGCAGCAAAACTCTTGAAATCACCAGAGCCTTCCTCCTCCTGAATACTATGTAGGTGGGCGGGGACTGAAACCTCCCCCGGCTAGAAAGTTTGGTCTCATACTGGTAGAAACTCAGAAAAAAGACAACATCAAGCCTACAATTGCTCAGTTGTTAAAATCAATAAGCAAATTTCAAATTGGTCAATGCTAATGCTAAAGCAATTTAAGAACACTTTAAATAGGGCTTGACTAATATAAAAATATAGTAATGTGATTTACACTACGCAGGACTAGATTGAGCTTAAATAAAAACATTACATCTGAAAATAACTTGTGCTTCCCCCCACTTACAAGGAAACTGTCAAACTTTGCATTCATCATCATAACGTGTTAGAAAATGTAAACAGCAGTTGGAGAATACCGAAGTCGATCATCCTAGCATGTTAAACGAGGGCATTTCTCATGTAAGCTACTTCCACTAATAGATCGTTTGTACTGTTCTCAATGGTCCGCATCCCAGCCTGAGACCACGATCCAGTGGCAGTCGGAGATGTTTTTCAAAGTAATGTGTTATTTGAAATATTAAAACAATCTTTAGTTAAAATACACATGTTTCTACTCAAAATATTTTTCAGTGACTTCAACAAGTAGCCAGTTTACAGCAAAAATGCAATCTGTGTTAGGAACGCTATTTTAGTCCGATTTAAAATGGAAATTAAAATGGTATTGAGTGCTGACAAGAGTTTGGTATCAGCTGTTGATTTCCTTGAAACAATCTTTTATAGTAAAATGAACATATTTATTCATTTAAAAAATAAGTAAAAGTGAACTGTCAGAAGTGGGATTTGAACCCACGCCTCCATTCGGAGACCAGAACACACAATTCTTTGGAAAGACAGAGTCCTTGAGTCTGGCGCCTTAGACCACTCGGCCATTCTGACAAGCTGCGTTTGCTATCGTAGAAAACCGCATTATTTCATTTCAGCACAGACTAGGGTTGTCTATTGTATCAAGGCCCGATTGGGTTTATTACGCACATACAAACTTGCTCCATGAATGATGTAATGACAAGTTTAAAAAAAGAAACAGATTGAAGCCAACCCACGAAAGAAAGATTCTTTATTTCAATATCGGTATAGCTTTAAAGGATACACGCATTTTACAATAGCAATTGCTATATGACAATGACCAATAAGTAATTGTGTTGCAATACTTTATACAATGTGAACAGAATCAGACATTGCTCCGTTGCCTCGAAGAAACATCTACAATTTGTATTTAAAAAGGACGCCCAACGTGGGGCTCGAACCCACGACCCTGAGATTAAGAGTCTCATGCTCTACCGACTGAGCTAGCCGGGCTGACAGGAGAAAGTTTCATTGTTTCAGGCGGGGCGAGAGAGGAAGTACCGACAGGTGCGTGGGACCTGAGATTCGGTGTGCTGCTGCTGTAGATGAGTGTTCTGGAGACGCGCTGTTTCTGTGTCTGCGGTGTTACAGCCGTGTGAGTATATTCCAAAAGTAAAGTGTTGGATAATTCGAGAGCTAGTCTGTTGAATAAAGCTCTGAGACGTGTGGTTAAATCCCGGTCTCATCAATTTTGTTTTGTTAGATTAAAAGTGTTCCAGCAGCAGGTAAATGTCCCCACACCTTTTGGTTCTGTTTACTTATGCTACACCTCTGCTAAACCTGAACGTTGCTGCTAATTATCTTAACTAAACTTGTATTGCTGTTGAATTGCTCTAATATAGTTAAGCCTGCAATGTTGCAGCTAACGTTCCCTAATACTGTTAAAACTTGTGTGTATTAACAATCTGGCTTTTGTTGTTGAACCCTTGCTGGGAAGAGCTGTTTCCAATCACCTAGCACTCTTAATGAGAAGTGTAATCGCTGCTATATGTTGGTCTAATACCCCATGCTTTTAAAATGCGGCTATTGGCTGGCTTTATTCAATTTCCCCTCCTTGTTTTTAGTACAACTTTAATACATTTTATTGTATAGTTATTTGAACTGATTTATGTGAATCTTGGATCATTGTAATATAGCTTTGTGAATTGTTATTCTGCCTTTGTCATTCTGTTGTCATTCCTATTCCAAACCTTTTAATTTGTTTTTAGTAGTGTCGGTATTAGGACTCTCACTGGGCATCACTGGGTGTGACTGCTACAATCCCATATAGAATGCGACAAAACAGGTCGCCCTCCTTCATATAAACAGAAAAAGAATAAGTACACGCACACAAGAGTTGATTTACTGCAGCGTCAGACATCGGAGGTTCAGCAGTGTACTGCAATGTTGTAAAAAGACGTGTGTAATTCAGGATGGTTGAGCGATCTAAGGCGCTGCGTTCAGATCACAGTTACCCTGGAAGCGTGGGTTCGAATTCCATTTCTGACAGCTGTGTTTGTTCATTAACCACTCGGCCACGACTACATGCTCTCACGGTTTTCCGTGAAAACAGCCGTATTATTGTCAAAAGAAGCAAACGACACCCGCAGTAATGCTGTAGATGGCAGTATAGGCTAAATAATGAACCCAAGTCAAATGCCTTTGTTGAAACTCTATCAGATTTGTACAAGTCAAGCACGCGTGGGAAATATTAATACAATATCCTTTCTGCCAACGTTCATAATAATGAATACATCCTTATTTCAAAATACGTAGCTATTTAACTGAGCTTTTCAAAACACCCATACACAAAAACTTTATTTCTACTGAAAAACTAACTTGCTTCATGGCTGCTGCTACAGCACTCGGGCACGTTGTGCCTAGCGTTAGCGGACATAGGAGATAAGAAGACCTACAAAATATCACGCGCTGCAGTTTTTCAGTCCGGGGATTATTACAAATTAGCAGACTGTGCATTAAAATACACATGTAGGGTGGGCGTCACTGTTACAAATAATTGTCACACTTTGTATTTATCTC
This sequence comes from Acipenser ruthenus, assembly GCF_902713425.1. Classification (NCBI taxonomy): domain Eukaryota; kingdom Metazoa; phylum Chordata; class Actinopteri; order Acipenseriformes; family Acipenseridae; genus Acipenser; species Acipenser ruthenus. The sequence continues at coordinate 10,259,357 of NC_081220.1, forward strand.
CATAATGCGCCGGGACAAAATACGCAGATACTTTAAAATTATTTGGAGAATGCGGGCATCGATCCCGCTACTTCTCGCATGCTAAGCGAGCGCTCTACCATTTAAGCTAATTCCCCTTTAATGGTGCCACCGATTCTCATAGGCTTCATCGCAGCTTGATACGAGCAAATCAGATTAGTTTTTTTTTTTTTTTATTATTATTATTATTATTTTGGCAATGTAGTCTGTGATTTGCAAATTTAAAAAATAATTGAATTAACTAAATAGCAAATATTTCGACTAGAGGTATGTTTTCAATTTCTTTAAAAAGTAGTCTCAGCTCGTTTATTCAGTCGCTTATAAACCCACAATCTGTGTCCCGATGCAGCAGCGTTGTGTGCTGTGGCTCGAGCTTGTTTGACGAGGCAGACAATGCAAAAATGCCAATACTTGCTTTTGTATCACGCGACAAACTTAAGGTATGCTTTAACGGCTTGGCTGTCTCGAGTTAGTTTGTATTGTTAATGTAACACCTCGTTGTTGCCCAGTCATTGTTTCATATGAAGTAGAGCTTGCCAGTTGGGGGCGAAGGTCTGCTAATAAAAGTTAAGACTATATTTGCAAGGATCATTTCTAGAATGAAACATGTTTTGAAGGGATTGGTCTCGGTATCCACCAGGAGGAGTGGCAGTGTTTTCTTCTCAGCACCGAGCTGACAATGAGTGTTGTTATCGGGAACCTACTCGCTGCAAGTAATGACCACTTCAATCTTCAGTCGGGGATTGTTGAAGGAAGGGGGCACATTTTGAGTGCGTATCTCATTCCGGTAGAAACGTAGAAAAAAGTAACCATCAAGCCCACAATTGTTCAGTTGTTTAAATCAATAACCAAATTTAAATTGATCATTGCTAATGTTAAAACAATTTAAGAACACTTTAAATAGGGCTTGACTAATATAAAAAATATAGCAATGTCTTTTGCACTACGCAGGACTAGATTGAGTTTAAAATAGACATTACATCTGAAAATAACTTGTGCTTACCCCCACTTACAAGGAAGCTGTCAACCTTTGTATTCGTCCTCATAACGTGTTAGAAAATGTAAACAGCAGTTGGAGAATACCGAAGTCGATCATCCTAGCATGTTAAACGAGGGCATTTCTCATGTAAGCTACTTCCACTAATAGATCGTTTGTACTGTTCTCAATGGTCCGGATCCCAGCCTGAGACCACGATCCAGTGGCAGTCGGAGATGTTTTTCAAAGTAATGTTTTATTTGAAATATTAAAACAATCTTTAGTTAAATAACACATGTTTCTACACAAAATATTTTTCAGTGACTTCAACAAGTAGCCAGTTTACAGCAAAAATGCAATCTGTGTTAGAAAGCAATTTTAGTCCGATTTAAAATGGAAATTAAAATGGTATTGAGTGCTGACAAGAGTTTGGTATCAGCTGTTGATTTCCTTGAAACAATCTTTTATAGTAAAATGAACATATTTATTCATTTAAAAAATAAGTAAAAGTGAACTGTCAGAAGTGGGATTTGAACCCACGCCTCCATTCGGAGACCAGAACACACAATTCATTGGAAAGACAGAGTCCTTGAGTCTGGCGCCTTAGACCACTCGGCCATTCTGACAAGCTGCGTTTGCGATAGTAGAAAACCGCATTATTTCATTTTAGCACAGACTAGGGTTGTCTATTGTATCAAGGCCCGATTGGGTTTATTACGCACATACAAACTTGCTCCATGAATGATGTAATGACAAGTGTAAAAAAAGAAAGAGATTGAAGCCAACCCACGAAAGAAAGATTCTTTATTTCAATATCGGTATAGCTTTAAAGGATGCACGCATTTTACAATAGCAATTGCTATATGACAATGACCAATAAGTAATTGTGTTGCAATACTTTATACAATGTGAACAGAATCAGACATTGCTCCGTTGCCTCGAAGAAACATCTACAATTTGTATTTAAAAAGGACGCCCAACGTGGGGCTCGAACCCACGACCCTGAGATTAAGAGTCTCATGCTCTACCGACTGAGCTAGCCGGGCTGACAGGAGAAAGTTTCTTTGTTTCAGGCGGGGCGAGAGAGGAAGTACCGACACGTGCGTGGGACCTGAGATTCGGTGTGCTGCTGCTGTAGATGAGTGTTCTGGAGACGCGCTGTTTCTGTGTCTGCGGTGTTACAGCCGTGTGAGTATATTCCAAAAGTAAAGTGTTGGATAATTCGAGAGCTAGTCTGTTGAATAAAGCTCTGAGACGTGTGGTTAAATCCCGGTCTCATCAATTTTGTTTTGTTAGATTAAAAGTGTTCAAGCAGCAGGTAAATGTCCCCACACCTTTTGGTTCTGTTTACTTATGCTACACCGCTGCTAAACCTGAACGTTGCTGCTAATTATCTTAACTAAACTTGTATTGCTGTTGAATTGCTCTAATATAGTTAAGCCTGCAATGTTGCAGCTAACGTTCCCTAATACTGTTAAAACTTGTGTGTATTAACAATCTGGCTTTTGTTGTTGAACCCTTGCTGGGAAGAGCTGTTTCCAATCACCTAGCACTCTTAATGAGAAGTGTAATCGCTGCTATATGTTGGTCTAATACCCCATGCTTTTAAAATGTGGCTATTGGCTGGCTTTATTCAACTTCCCCTCCTTGTTTTTAGTACAACTTTAATACATTTTATTGTATAGTTATTTGAACTGATTTATGTGAATCTTGGATCATTGTAATATAGCTTTGTGAATTGTTATTCTGCCTTTGTCATTCTGTTGTCATTCCTATTCCAAACCTTTTAATTTGTTTTTAGTAGTGTCGGTATTAGGACTCTCACTGGGCATCACTGGGTGTGACTGCTACAATCCCATATAGAATGCGACAAAACAGGTCGCCCTCCTTCATATAAACAGAAAAAGAATAAGTACACGCACACACGAGTTGATTTACTGCAGCGTCAGACATCGGAGGTTCAGCAGTGTACTGCAATGTTGTAAAAAGACGTGTGTAATTCAGGATGGTTGAGCGATCTAAGGCGCTGCGTTCAGATCACAGTTACCCTGGAAGCGTGGGTTCGAATTCCATTTCTGACAGCTCTGTTTGTTCATTAACCACTCGGCCACGACTACATGCTCTCACGGTTTTCCGTGAAAACAGCCGTATTATTGTCAAAAGAAGCAAACGACACCCGCAGTAATGCTGTAGATGGCAGTATAGGCTAAATAATGAACCCAAGTCAAATGCCTTTGTTGAAACTCTATCAGATTTGTACAAGTCAAGCACGCGTGGGAAATATTAATACAATATCCTTTCTGCCAACGTTCATAATAATGAATACATCCTTATTTCAAAATACGTAGCTATTTAACTGAGCTTTTCAAAACACCCATACACAAAAACTTTATTTCTACTGAAAAACTAACTTGCTTCATGGCTGCTGCTACAGCACTCGGGCACGTTGTGCCTAGCGATAGCGGACATAGGAGATAAGAAGACCTACAAAATATCACGCGCTGCAGTTTTTCAGTCCGGGGATTATTACAAATTAGCAGACTGTGCATTAAAATACACATGTAGGGTGGGCGTCACTGTTACAAAGAATTGTCACACTTTGTATTTATCTCCATAATGCGCCGGGACAAAATACGCAGATACTTTAAAATTATTTGGAGAATGCGGGCATCGATCCCGCTACTTCGCGCATGCTAAGCGAGCGCTCTACCATTTGAGCTAATTCCCCTTTAATGGTGCCATCGATTCTCATAGGCTTCATCGCAGCTTGATACGAGCAAATCAGATTAGTTTTTTTTTTTTATTATTATTATTATTTTGGCAATGTAGTCTGTGATTTGCAAATTTAAAAAAATAATTGAATTAACTAAATAGCAAATATTTCGACTAGAGGTATGTTTTCAATTTCTTTAAAAAGTAGTCTCAGCTCGTTTATTCAGTCGCTTATAAATCCACAATCTGTGTCCCGATGCAGCAGCGTTGTGTGCTGTGGCTCGAGCTTGTTTGACGAGGCAGACAATGCAAAAATGCCAATACTTGCTTTTGTATCACGCGACAAACTGAAGGTATGCTTTAACGGCTTGGCTGTCTCGAGTTAGTTTGTATTGTTAATGTAACACCTCGTTGTTGCCCAGTCATTGTTTCATATGAAGTAGAGCTTGCCAGTTGGGGGCGAAGGTCTGCTAATAAAAGTTAAGACTATATTTGCAAGGATCATTTCTAGAATGAAACATGTTTTGAAGGGATTGGTCTCGGTATCCACCAGGAGGAGTGGCAGTGTTTTCTTCTCAGCACCGAGCTGACAATGAGTGTTGTTATCGGGAACCTACTCGCTGCAAGTAATGACCACTTCAATCTTCAGTCGGGGATTGTTGAAGGAAGGGGACACATTTTGAGTGTGTATCTCATTCCGGTAGAAACGTAGAAAAAAGAAACCATCAAGCCCACAATTGTTCAGTTGTTTAAATCAATAACCAAATTTACATTGATCGTTGCTAATGTTAAAACAATTTATGAACACTTTAAATAGGGCTTGACTAATATAAAAATATAGCAATGTCTTTTGCACTACGCAGGACTAGATTGAGTTTAAAATAGACATTACATCTGAAAATAACTTGTGCTTACCCCCACTTACAAGGAAGCTGTCAACCTTTGTATTCGTCCTCATAACGTGTTAGAAAATGTAAACAGCAGTTGGAGAATACCGAAGTCGATCATCCTAGCATGTTAAACGAGGGCATTTCTCATGTAAGCTACTTCCATTAATAGATCGTTTGTACTGTTCTCAATGGTCCGCATCCCAGCCTGAGACCACGATCCAGTGGCAGTCGGAGATTTTTTTCAAAGTAATGTGTTATTTGAAATATTAAAACAATCTTTAGTTAAATAACACATGTTTCTACACAAAATATTTTTCAGTGACTTCAACAAGTAGCCAGTTTACAGCAAAAATGCAATCTGTGTTAGGAACGCTATTTTAGTCCGATTTAAAATGGAAATTAAAATGGTATTGAGTGCTGACAAGAGTTTGGTATCAGCTGTTGATTTCCTTGAAACAATCTTTTATAGTAAAATGAACATATTTATTCATTTAAAAAATAAGTAAAAGAGAACTGTCAGAAGTGGGATTTGAACCCACGCCTCCATTCGGAGACCAGAACACACAATTCTTTGGAAAGACAGGGTCCTTGAGTCTGGTGCCTTAGACCACTCGGCCATTCTGACAAGCTGCGTTTGCTATCGTAGAAAACCGCATTATTTCATTTCAGCACAGACTAGGGTTGTCTATTGTATCAAGGCCCGATTGGGTTTATTACGCACATACAAACTTGCTCCATGAATGATGTAATGACAAGTTTAAAAAAAGAAACAGATTGAAGCCAACCCACGAAAGAAAGATTCTTTATTTCTATATCGGTATAGCTTTAAAGGATGCACGCATTTTACAATAGCAATTGCTATATGACAATGACCAATAAGTAATTGTGTTGCAATACTTTATACAATGTGAACAGAATCAGACATTGCTCCGTTGCCTCGAAGAAACATCTACAATTTGTATTTAAAAAGGACGCCCAACGTGGGGCTCGAACCCACGACCCTGAGATTAAGAGTCTCATGCTCTACCGACTGAGCTAGCCGGGCTGACAGGAGAAAGTTTCTTTGTTTCAGGCGGGGCGAGAGAGGAAGTACCGACAGGTGCGTGGGACCTGAGATTCGGTGTGCTGCTGCTGTAGATGAGTGTTCTGGAGACGCGCTGTTTCTGTGTCTGCGGTGTTACAGCCGTGTGAGTATATTCCAAAAGTAAAGTGTTGGATAATTCGAGAGCTAGTCTGTTGAATAAAGCTCTGAGACGTGTGGTTAAATCCCGGTCTCATCAATTTTGTTTTGTTAGATTAAAAGTGTTCAAGCAGCAGGTAAATGTCCCCACACCTTTTGGTTCTGTTTACTTATGCTACACATCTGCTAAACCTGAACGTTGCTGCTAATTATCTTAACTAAACTTGTATTGCTGTTGAATTGCTCTAATATAGTTAAGCCTGCAATGTTGCAGCTAACGTTCCCTAATACTGTTAAAACTTGTGTGTATTAACAATCTGGCTTTTGTTGTTGAACCCTTGCTGGGAAGAGCTGTTTCCAATCACCTAGCACTCTTAATGAGAAGTGTAATCGCTGCTATATGTTGGTCTAATACCCCATGCTTTTAAAATGTGGCTATTGGCTGGCTTTATTCAATTTCCCCTCCTTGTTTTTAGTACAACTTTAATACATTTTATTGTATAGTTATTTGAACTGATTTATGTGAATCTTGGATCATTGTAATATAGCTTTGTGAATTGTTATTCTGCCTTTGTCATTCTGTTGTCATTCCTATTCCAAACCTTTTAATTTGTTTTTAGTAGTGTCGGTATTAGGACTGTAACTGGGCATCACTGGGTGTGACTGCTATAGTCCCATATAGAATGCGACAAAACAGGTCGCCCTCCTTCATATAAACAGAAAAAGAATAAGTACACGCACACACGAGTTGATTTACTGCAGCGTCAGACATCGGAGGTTCAGCAGTGTACTGCAATGTTGTAAAAAGACGTGTGTAATTCAGGATGGTTGAGCGATCTAAGGAGCTGCGTTCAGATCACAGTTACCCTGGAAGCGTGGGTTCGAATTCCATTTCTGACAGCTCTGTTTGTTCATTAACCACTCGGCCACGATTACATGCTCTCACGGTTTTCCGTGAAAACAGCCGTATTATTGTCAAAAGAAGCAAACGACACCCGCAGTAATGCTGTAGATGGCAGTATAGGCTAAATAATGAACCCAAGTCAAATGCCTTTGTTGAAACTCTATCAGATTTGTACAAGTCAAGCACGCGTGGGAAATATTAATACAATATCCTTTCAGCCAACGTTCATAATAATGAATACATCCTTATTTCAAAATACGTAGCTATTTAACTGAGCTTTTCAAAACACCCATACACAAAAACTTTATTTCTACTGAAAAACTAACTTGCTTCATGGCTGCTGCTACAGCACTCGGGCACGTTGTGCCTAGCGTTAGCGGACATAGGAGATAAGAAGACCTACAAAATATCACGCGCTGCAGTTTTTCAGTCCGGGGATTATTACAAATTAGCAGACTGTGCATTAAAATACACATGTAGGGTGGGCGTCACTGTTACAAAGAATTGTCACACTTTGTATTTATCTCCATAATGCGCCGGGACAAAATACGCAGATACTTTAAAATTATTTGGAGAAAGCGGGCATCGATCCCGCTACTTCTCGCATGCTAAGGTAGCGCTCTACCATTTGAGCTAATTCCCCTTTAATGGAGCCACCGATTCTCATAGGCTTCATCGCAGCTTGATACGAGCAAATCAGATTAGGTTTTTTTTTTTTATTATTATTTTGGCAATGTAGTCTGTGATTTGCAAATTTAAAAAATAATTTAATTAACTAAATAGCAAATATTTCGACTAGAGGTATGTTTTCAATTTCTTTAAAAAGTAGTCTCAGCTCGTTTATTCAGTCGCTTATAAATCCACAATCTGTGTCCCGATGCAGCAGCGTTGTGTGCTGTGGCTCGAGCTTGTTTGACGAGGCAGACAATGCAAAAATGCCAATACTTGCTTTTGTATCACGCGACAAACTTAAGGTATGCTTTAACGGCTTGGCTGTCTCGAGTTAGTTTGTATTGTTAATGTAACACCTCATTGTTGCACAGTCATTGTTTCATATGAAGTAGAGCTTGCCAGTTGGGGGCGAAGGTCTGCTAATAAAAGTTAAGACTATATTTGCAAGGATCATTTCTAGAATGAAACATGTTTTGAAGGGATTGGTCTCGGTATCCACCAGGAGGAGTGGCAGTGTTTTCTTCTCAGCACCGAGCTGACAATGAGTGTTGTTATCGGGAACCTACTCGCTGCAAGTAATGACCACTTCAATCTTCAGTCGGGGATTGTTGAAGGAAGGGGACACATTTTGAGTGCGTATCTCATTCCGGTAGAAACGTAGAAAAAAGAAACCATCAAGCCCACAATTGTTCAGTTGTTTAAATCAATAACCAAATTTAAATTGATCATTGCTAATGTTAAAACAATTTATGAACACTTTAAATAGGGCTTGACTAATATAAAAATATAGCAATGTCTTTTGCACTACGCAGGACTAGATTGAGTTTAAAATAGACATTACATCTGAAAATAACTTGTGCTTACCCCCACTTACAAGGAAGCTGTCAACCTTTGTATTCGTCCTCATAACGTGTTAGAAAATGTAAACAGCAGTTGGAGAATACCGAAGTCGATCATCCTAGCATGTTAAACGAGGGCATTTCTCATGTAAGCTACTTCCACTAATAGATCGTTTGTACTGTTCTCAATGGTCCGCATCCCAGCCTGAGACCACGATCCAGTGGCAGTCGGAGATTTTTTTCAAAGTAATGTGTTATTTGAAATATTAAAACAATCTTTAGTTAAATAACACATGTTTCTACACAAAATATTTTTCAGTGACTTCAACAAGTAGCCAGTTTACAGCAAAAATGCAATCTGTGTTAGGAACGCTATTTTAGTCCGATTTAAAATGGAAATTAAAATGGTATTGAGTGCTGACAAGAGTTTGGTATCAGCTGTTGATTTCCTTGAAACAATCTTTTATAGTAAAATGAACATATTTATTCATTTAAAAAATAAGTAAAAGTGAACTGTCAGAAGTGGGATTTGAACCCACGCCTCCATTCGGAGACCAGAACACACAATTCTTTGGAAAGACAGAGTCCTTGAGTCTGGCGCCTTAGACCACTCGGCCATTCTGACAAGCTGCGTTTGCTATCGTAGAAAACCGCATTATTTCATTTCAGCACAGACTAGGGTTGTCTATTGTATCAAGGCCCGATTGGGTTTATTACGCACATACAAACTTGCTCCACGAATGATGTAATGACAAGTGTAAAAAAAGAAACAGATTGAAGCCAACCCACGAAAGAAAGATTCTTTATTTCAATATCGGTATAGCTTTAAAGGATGCACGTATTTTACAATAGCAATTGCTAAATGACAATGACCAATAAGTAATTGTGTTGCAATACTTTATACAACGTGAACAGAATCAGACATTGCTCCGTTGCCTCGAAGAAACATCTACAATTTGTATTTAAAAAGGACGCCCAACGTGGGGCTCGAACCCACGACCCTGAGATTAAGAGTCTCATGCTCTACCGACTGAGCTAGCCGAGCTGACAGGGGAAAGTTTCTTTGTTTCAGGCGGGGCGAGAGAGGAAGTACCGACAGGTGCGTGGGACCTGAGATTCGGTGTGCTGCTGCTGTAGATGAGTGCTCTGGAGACGCGCTGTTTCTGTGTCTGCGGTGTTACAGCCGTGTGAGTATATTCCAAAAGTAAAGTGTTGGATAATTCGAGAGCTAGTCTGTTGAATAAAGCTCTGAGACGTGTGGTTAAATCCCGGTCTCATCAATTTTGTTTTGTTAGATTAAAAGTGTTCAAGCAGCAGGTAAATGTCCCCACACCTTTTGGTTCTGTTTACTTATGCTACACCGCTGCTAAACCTGAACGTTGCTGCTAATTATCTTAACTAAACTTGTATTGCTGTTGAATTGCTCTAATATTGTTAAGCCTGCAATGTTGCAGCTAACGTTCCCTAATACTGTTAAAACTTGTGTGTATTAACAATCTGGCTTTTGTTGTTGAACCCTTGCTGGGAAGAGCTGTTTCCAATCACCTAGCACTCTTAATGAGAAGTGTAATCGCTGCTATATGTTGGTCTAATACCCCATGCTTTTAAAATGTGGCTATTGGCTGGCTTTATTCAACTTCCCCTCCTTGTTTTTAGTACAACTTTAATACATTTTATTGTATAGTTATTTGAACTGATTTATGTGAATCTTGGATCATTGTAATATAGCTTTGTGAATTGTTATTCTGCCTTTGTCATTCTGTTGTCATTCCTATTCCAAACCTTTTAATTTGTTTTTAGTAGTGTCGGTATTAGGACTCTCACTGGGCATCACTGGGTGTGACTGCTACAATCCCATATAGAATGCGACAAAACAGGTCGCCCTCCTTCATATAAACAGAAAAAGAATAAGTACACGCACACACGAGTTGATTTACTGCAGCGTCAGACATCGGAGGTTCAGCAGTGTACTGCAATGTTGTAAAAAGACGTGTGTAATTCAGGATGGTTGAGCGATCTAAGGCGCTGCGTTCAGATCACAGTTACCCTGGAAGCGTGGGTTCGAATTCCATTTCTGACAGCTCTGTTTGTTCATTAACCACTCGGCCACGACTACATGCTCTCACGGTTTTCCGTGAAAACAGCCGTATTATTGTCAAAAGAAGCAAACGACACCCGCAGTAATCCTGTAGATGGCAGTATAGGCTAAATAATGAACCCAAGTCAAATGCCTTTGTTGAAACTCTATCAGATTTGTACAAGTCAAGCACGCGTGGGAAATATTAATACAATATCCTTTCTGCCAACGTTCATAATAATGAATACATCCTTATTTCAAAATACGTAGCTATTTAACTGAGCTTTTCAAAACACCCATACACAAAAACTTTATTTCTACTGAAAAACTAACTTGCTTCATGGCTGCTGCTACAGCACTCGGGCACGTTGTGCCTAGCGTTAGCGGACATAGGAGATAAGAAGACCTACAAAATATCACGCGCTGCAGTTTTTCAGTCCGTGGATTATTACAAATTAGCAGACTGTGCATTAAAATACACATGTAGGGTGGGCGTCACTGTTACAAAGAATTGTCACACTTTGTATTTATCTCCATAATGCGCCTGGACAAAATACGCAGATACTTTAAAATTATTTGGAGAATGCGGGCATCGATCCCGCTACTTCTCGCATGCTAAGCGAGCGCTCTACCATTTGAGCTAATTCCCCTTTAATGGAGCCTCCGATTCTCATTGGCTTCATCGCAGCTTGATACGAGCAAATCAGATTAGTTTTTTTTTTTTATTATTATTATTATTATTATTTTGGCAATGTAGTCTGTGATTTGCAAATTTAAAACATAATTGAATTAACTAAATAGCAAATATTTCGACTAGAGGTATGTTTTCAATTTCTTTAAAAAGTAGTCTCAGCTCGTTTATTCAGTCGCTTATAAATCCACAATCTGTGTCCCGATGCAGCAGCGTTGTGTGCTGTGGCTCGAGCTTGTTTGACGAGGCAGACAATGCAAAAATGCCAATACTTGCTTTTGTATCACGCGACAAACTTAAGGTATGCTTTAACGGCTTGGCTGTCTCGAGTTAGTTTGTATTGTTAATGTAACACCTCGTTGTTGCCCAGTCATTGTTTCATATGAAGTAGAGCTTGCCAGTTGGGGGCGAAGGTCTGCTAATAAAAGTTAAGACTATATTTGCAAGGATCATTTCTAGAATGAAACATGTTTTGAAGGGATTGGTCTCGGTATCCACCAGGAGGAGTGGCAGTGTTTTCTTCTCAGCACCGAGCTGACAATGAGTGTTGTTATCGGGAACCTACTCGCTGCAAGTAATGACCACTTCAATCTTCAGTCGGGGATTGTTGAAGGAAGGGGACACATTTTGAGTGCGTATCTCATTCCGGTAGAAACGTAGAAAAAAGAAACCATCAAGCCCACAATTGTTCAGTTGTTTAAATCAATAACCAAATTTAAATTGATCATTGCTAATGTTAAAACAATTTAAGAACATTTTAAATAGGGCTTGACTAATATAAAAATATAGCAATGTCTTTTGCACTACGCAGGACTAGATTGAGTTTAAAATAGACATTACATCTGAAAATAACTTGTGCTTACCCCCACTTACAAGGAAGCTGTCAACCTTTGTATTCGTCCTCATAACGTGTTAGAAAATGTAAACAGCAGTTGGAGAATACCGAAGTCGATCATCCTAGCATGTTAAACGAGGGCATTTCTCATGTAAGCTACTTCCACTAACAGATCGTTTGTACTGTTCTCAATGGTCCGGATCCCAAACTGAGACCACGATCCAGTGGCAGTCGGAGATGTTTTTCAAAGTAATGTGTTATTTGAAATATTAAAACAATCTTTAGTTAAATAACACATGTTTCTACACAAAATATTTTTCAGTGACTTCAACAAGTAGCCAGTTTACAGCAAAAATGCAATCTGTGTTAGAACGCTATTTTAGTCCGATTTAAAATGGAAATTAAAATGGTATTGAGTGCTGACAAGAGTTTGGTATCAGCTGTTGATTTCCTTGAAACAATCTTTTATAGTAAAATGAACATATTTATTCATTTAAAAAATAAGTAAAAGTGAACTGTCAGAAGTGGGATTTGAACCCACGCCTCCATTCGGAGACCAGAACACACAATTCTTTGGAAAGATAGAGTCCTTGAGTCTGGCGCCTTAGACCACTCGGCCATTCTGACAAGCTGCGTTTGCGATAGTAGAAAACCGCATTATTTCATTTCAGCACAGACTAGGGTTGTCTATTGTATCAAGGCCCGATTGGGTTTATTACGCACATACAAACTTGCTCCATGAATGATGTAATGACAAGTGTAAAAAAAGAAACAGATTGAAGCCAACCCACGAAAGAAAGATTCTTTATTTCAATATCGGTATAGCTTTAAAGGATGCACGCATTTTACAATAGCAATTGCTATATGACAATGACCAATAAGTAATTGTGTTGCAATACTTTATACAATGTGAACAGAATCAGACATTGCTCCGTTGCCTCGAAGAAACATCTACAATTTGTATTTAAAAAGGACGCCCAACGTGGGGCTCGAACCCACGACCCTGAGATTAAGAGTCTCATGCTCTACCGACTGAGCTAGCCGGGCTGACAGGAGAAAGTTTCTTTGTTTCAGGCGGGGCGAGAGAGGAAGTACCGACAGGTGCGTGGGACCTGAGATTCGGTGTGCTGCTGCTGTAGATGAGTGTTCTGGAGACGCGCTGTTTCTGTGTCTGCGGTGTTACAGCCGTGTGAGTATATTCCAAAAGTAAAGTGTTGGATAATTCGAGAGCTAGTCTGTTGAATAAAGCTCTGAGACGTGTGGTTAAATCCCGTTCTCATCAATTTTGTTTTGTTAGATTAAAAGTGTTCCAGCAGCAGGTAAATGTCCCCACACCTTTTGGTTCTGTTTACTTATGCTACACCGCTGCTAAACCTGAACGTTGCTGCTAATTATCTTAACTAAACTTGTATTGCTGTTGAATTGCTCTAATATAGTTAAGCCTGCAATGTTGCAGCTAACGTTCCCTAATACTGTTAAAACTTGTGTGTATTAACAATCTGGCTTTTGTTGTTGAACCCTTGCTGGGAAGAGCTGTTTCCAATCACCTAGCACTCTTAATGAGAAGTGTAATCGCTGCTATATGTTGGTCTAATACCCCATGCTTTTAAAATGTGGCTATTGGCTGGCTTTATTCAACTTCCCCTCCTTGTTTTTAGTACAACTTTAATACATTTTATTGTATAGTTATTTGAACTGATTTATGTGAATCTTGGATCATTGTAATATAGCTTTGTGAATTGTTATTCTGCCTTTGTCATTCTGTTGTCATTCCTATTCCAAACCTTTTAATTTGTTTTTAGTAGTGTCGGTATTAGGACTCTCACTGGGCATCACTGGGTGTGACTGCTACAATCCCATATAGAATGCGACAAAACAGGTCGCCCTCCTTCATATAAACAGAAAAAGAATAAGTACACACACACACACGAGTTGATTTACTGCAGCGTCAGACATCGGAGGTTCAGCAGTGTACTGCAATGTTGTAAAAAGACGTGTGTAATTCAGGATGGTTGAGCGAGCTATGGCGCTGCGTTCAGATCACAGTCACCCTGGAAGCGTGATTTCGAATTCCATTTCTGACAGCTCTGTTTGTTCATTAACCACTCGGCCACGGCTACATGCTCTCATGGTTTTCCGTGAAAACAGCCGTATTATTGTCAAAAGAAGCAAACGACACCCGCAGTAATGCTGCAGATGGCAGTATAGGCTAAATAATGAACCGAAGTCAAATGCCTTTGTTTAAACTCTATCAGATTTGTACAAGTCAAGCACACGTGGGAAATAATAATACAATATACTTTCTGTTAACGTTCATAATAATGAATACATCTTTATTTCAAAATACGTAGCTATTTAACTGATCTTTTCAAAACACCCCCATCCACAAAAACAAAGTAGATATTTATTTCAGCTGAAAAACTGACTTGCTTCATGGCTGCTGCCAGAGCACTCGAGCACGTTCTGGCTAGCGTGAGCGGACTAAGCAGATAACAAGATCTACAAAATATCACATGCCAATAAAACTTACCATAATTATGTTCATTTTATTATTATTTATTTAGCAGACGCCTTTATCCGTGGCGACTTACAGAGACTAGGGTGTGTGAACTATGCATCAGCTGTAGAGTCACTTACATTTACATCTCACCCGAAAAACGGAGCACAAGGAGGTTAAGTGACTTGCTCAGGGTCACACAATGAGTCAGTGGCTGAGGTGGTATTTGTACCGGGGGACCTCCTGGTTAAAAGCCCTTTATCTTTAACCACTGGACCACACAGCCTCCTATAACAAAATCACACCCCAGATGGGACTCGAAACCACAATCCATGGCTTAGAAAGCCAGTGCCTTATCCATTAGGCCACAAGGGCTGACACGAAATGCACATTTGGTAGTAATAAAGAAAGTGGGAACAATAGTATCGTGGTTTAATACATCATATCCAAGCCATCGTTGGTGTTCAAACACAGCAGAGTGTTACACTGGGAAAGGGCCGTACTTGTCAGTACGTATTTGACATTCATGTGGGAAGATTTAAGATTGTGAAGAAGTTTAAATATGCTGCGTATTTGCGCATTGGGAACCTTACATAATTAGGTTTTTGATTAATGCCACTTTCTTACGGACAGTAATCAAGGTGACGCAGTTATTTTCCTGTCCTTTCATTACCATATTCTTGTGTGCTTGTTCAGAATATGCGTGAATCGTGAAAACATCTTGCGAATATGTGAACAAAGCCAGCTTTCACTTTATTGATCACCATGTGGATTAACCGCTATTGGAACACAGATGATTGTGTTAAAGATGTTAATAGACTTTTAATGTACACATTTTAGAGCTAAACGTTTGTTGAGACAGTTCAAGCGCTGTAGCAGTGTTTAACTATTTCCTGGATGTTTGCCTTTTGGTCTTACTCTGGAAAAAGTAATAATAATAATAAAAAAGTAGGCAAAACCATTTTTTGAGAAACCGCATTTGGGAGAAAAACTAACAGTTTGGAAACACATTTGCAAAGGCATTGGATTCTATTGTGGTGTTTCCGAACTGTTGAACGTTTCTCATTACATGCAGGTTTACTGGCTTGACAAAAAGGCGATTGACGAAAAGAATGCTGTCTCGATAGCAAAATCGCTTCAAGCTGAAATAGCTCAGTTGGGAGAGCGTTAGACTGTAACGGTCCCTGCTTCGATACCGGGGTTTTGCAAACAGCACGACTAGGGCTATTTTTTCTTAATTAATTTTTTGAATTAAAAAAACAGCACATTTTTTCTTCAGTGTAATTGGAGGAAATAAAAACGTATTATAGTGCCATTTTCTAATGCGATAAAGAAATGCAAAAAGCATAATCTCTGCGTGGGCTTGAAACACCAAAATTTCGATTAACAGCCCAACGTGCTAACCGATTATGGTGTTTTA
This sequence comes from Acipenser ruthenus, assembly GCF_902713425.1. Lineage (NCBI taxonomy): Eukaryota > Metazoa > Chordata > Actinopteri > Acipenseriformes > Acipenseridae > Acipenser > Acipenser ruthenus. The sequence goes on from NC_081220.1 coordinate 10,275,068, forward strand.
TTAGATAACACCCTGGGAGCTCGACAGAACAGTGTGTATGCATAGAGCTAAAATGGAAACCAAATATATACGATTCAAATGGGAATCGTATTCAGATTTTAAGCACAAATCTGATAGACTTCACAGTGCAAAGGAGGAAGGCAGACAATGCAAATGAGGCAACTGGCTCCTACTTTTTAAATCATACGTGAAACTTGAACCCAATTAAGCTTTTAACCGCCTGCAGTTTGGAATGAGTTTGAAATGTTGTTGTAACACCTCACAGGGCAACAGCAATTGCATTATATGAAAGCTCCTGTTTATTTGTCAGCGGCACAGCTACCGGTGCCACTCAGAGTTGGAGGGAGACGGTCGGCCACTTGCCCATAAAACAATACTTTCCGGGATCATTTCTATAGTGATTTGCCAGCGAAATGCGTTTATAAAGTGTTTGGACTCGCTATCCACGAGGAAGAGTGAGAGTGTTCGTTTTTGAGCTTGAAGGAGACAGCGAGTGTTTTTTTTTTGGCCAACTGCTCCCTGTTATTGATGACCGCTCCAGTGTTCCTTAGGGGGCTGGAGGAAGCAGACACGTTCTGAGTGGGTATCTTACCAAAAGGTACTCAAGACGAACTACAGTTGCAAAGCACTGCTGCTTTTTCGATGATTGATTAAAACTATCAATCTGACTGAAAACACGGATCACATTAATTGTGATCGGTTTGATACCAATAGGCTTACATGACAGTTATTGTGTATAGACAATGTCATATACATAGAAATGAACACGGACAGTGTTTATTAAGGGCTGACTCATTTTAATGTTCGAGAGATCTAGGTGTACTGGACAAATATACTGGATTTTTTTCCATGTCGTAATTGTGCCGCCTGTGATAATGCGTTTGAAACTAGAGATAATGTGAGATAATGTCTGTTACTGGCGGATAGTTTACAAATGTACTCAATTATGTTACAACTTTTGTGTCTACGAAACATATCTGTAACATTTATGTAATGCCTGTGTGGTTTTTTTCATGAAGTTAATTTGCTAACAGACTGTTCTGATTTGTTTCTAACCGTGAAGCGATCGCTCTGTTTGCCGTATATTTTCTGTCTGTAAGAGGAGTGTCGTTGTGATCCCATATAGAATGCGACGAAACAGGTCGCCCTCCTTAATATAAACAGATAAAGAATAAGTTCACACACACACCAGGTGATTTACTGTAGCGTCAGACATTGGAGGTTCAGCAGTGTACTGCAGTGTTGTGCAAAGTGGTCAGTGTAAGTCAGGATGGCCGAGCGGTCTAAGGCGCTGCGTTCAGGTCGCAGTCTCTCTGGAGGCGTGGGTTCGAATCCCACTTCTGACAAATCTGTTTGTTTATTTATTTCTTAAAACGTCCACCGAATGCTTGGTAATTTGATTTGCTTTTCTTGTTAGTATTCAAATCACAAGGTCGTTAAATGAGAGAAAGTCACCGCAAGCCTGCACCTCACCACATCCTTCACACTGTTAAACTGCCTCATTATGACGAGGCCTCTAATTATGCCTTTCCGATACTTTGAATGTGTTATTGTTCAGTTTAACATGAGAACATCTTGGTAGAACAATCATAATGTCCGCAGGACTTATTTTCCTCGGGTTCTAGTATCAAGTTTTGAGCGTGTGGCCGGTTAGCTCAGTTGGTTAGAGCGTGGTGCTAATAACGCCAAGGTGGCTGGTTCGATCCCCGTACGGGCCACGGCTCTTCTTCTTTAAAGAAACCACAGCATTTGTAATGGTGCCAAAATGAACATTCTTTAACAAAATGAACCGAAGCGATATGAAGTACAACCAGTAATATTTCAGACTTCCTGAGCTTTAAACATGTATTAACAATGAACACATACAATCAATTAAAAACAAAGCTTACGTAGTCGGCAGGATTCGAACCTGCGCGGGGAAACCCCAATGGATTTCAAGTCCATCGCCTTAACCACTCGGCCACGACTACATGCTCGCACGGTTAGTTGTGAAAATATCCAAAAGAAGTAAACGGCTCCCGCAGTAATGCTGTAGATGGCAGTATAGGCTAACTAATGAACCCAAGTCAAATGCCTTTGTTGAAACTCTGTCAGATTTGTACAAGGCAAGCACACGTGGGAAAAGTAAATACAATATACTTTCTGTTAACGTTCATAATAATGAATACATCTTTATTTCAAAATACGTAGCTATTTAACTGATCTTTTCAAACCACCCCCATCCACAAAAACAAAGTAGTTATTTATTTCAACTGAAAAACTGACTTGCTTCATGGCTGCTGCCAGAGCACTCGAGAACGTTCTGGCTAGCTTGAGCGGACTAAGCAGATAACAAGATCTACAAAATATCACATGCCAATAAAACTTACCATAATTATGTTCATTTTATTATTATTTATTTAGCAGACGCCTTTATCCGTGGCGACTTACAGAGACTAGGGTGTGTGAACTATGCATCAGCTGTAGAGTCACTTACATTTACATCTCACCCGAAAAACGGAGCACAAGGAGGTTAAGTGACTTGCTCAGGGTCACACAATGAGTCAGTGGCTGAGGTGGGATTTGTACCGGGGGACCTCCTGGTAAAAAGCCCTTTATCTTTAACCACTGGACCACACAGCCTCCTATAACAAAATCACACCCCAGATGGGACTCGAAACCACAATCCATGGCTTAGAAAGCCAGTGCCTTATCCATTAGGCCACAAGGGCTGACACGAAAAGCACATTTGGTAGTAATAAAGAAAGTGGGAACAATAGTATCGTGGTTTAATACATCATATCCAAGCCATCGTTGGTGTTCAAACACAGCAGAGTGTTACACTGGGAAAGGGCCGTACTTGTCAGTACGTATTTGACATTCATGTGGGAAGATTTAAGATTGTGAAGAAGTTTAAGTATGCTGCGTATTTGCGCATTGGGAACCTTACATAATTAGGTTTTTGATTAATGCCACTTTCTTACGGACAGTAATCAAGGTGACGATACAAGACCAGAGCCAATAAAGCAGTTATTTTCCTGTCCTTTCATTACCATATTCTAGAGTGCTTGTTCAGAATATGCGTGAATCGTGAAAACGTCTTGCGAATATGTGAACAAAGCCAGCATTCACTTTATTATTCACCATGTGGTTTAACCGCTATTGGAACACAGATGATTGTGTTAAAGATGTTAATAGACTTTTAATGTACACATTTTAGAGCTAAACGTTTGTTGAGACAGTTCAAGCGCTGTAGCAGTGTTTAACTATTTCCTGGATGTTTGCCTTTTGGTCTTACTCTGGAAAAAGTAATAATAATAATAAAAAAGTAGGCAAAACCATTTTCTGAGAAACCGCATTTGGGAGAAAAACTAACAGTTTGGAAACACATTTGCAAAGGCATTGGATTCTATTGTGGTGTTTCCGAACTGTTGAATGTTTCTCATTACATGCAGGTTTACTGGCTTGACAAAAAGGCGATTGACGAAAAGAATGCTGTCTCGATAGCAAAATCGCGTCAAGCTGAAATAGCTCAGTTGGGAGAGCGTTAGACTGTAACGGTCCCTGCTTTGATCCCGGGTTTTTGCAAACAGCACGACTAGGGCTATTTTTTCTTAATTAATTTTTTGAATTAAAAAAACAGCACATTTTTTCTTCAGTGTAATTGGAGGAAATAAAAACGTATTATAGTGCCATTTTCTAATGCGTTAAAGAAATGCAAAAAGCATCATCTCTGCATGGGCTTGAAACACCAAAATTTCGATTAACAGCCGAACGTGCTAACCGATTATGGTGTTTTATTAGATAACACCCTGGGAGCTCGACAGAACAGTGTGTATGCATAGAGCTAAAATGGAAACCAAATATATACGATTCAAATGGGAATCGTATTCAGATTTTAAGCACAAATCTGATAGACTTCACAGTGCAAAGGAGGAAGGCAGACAATGCAAATGAGGCAACTGGCTCCTACTTTTTAAATCATACGTGAAACTTGAACCCAATTAAGCTTTTAACCGCCTGCAGTTTGGAATGAGTTTGAAATGTTGTTGTAACACCTCACTGGGCAACAGCAATTGCATTATATGAAAGCTCCTGTTTATTTGTCAGCGGCACAGCTACCGGTGCCACTCAGAGTTGGAGGGAGACGGTCGGCCACTTGCCCATAAAACAATACTTTCCGGGATCATTTCTATAGTGATTTGCCAGCGAAATGCGTTTATAAAGTGTTTGGACTCGCTATCCACGAGGAAGAGTGAGAGTGTTCGTTTTTGAGCGTGAAGGAGACAGCAAGTGTTTTTTTTTGGCCAACTGCTCCCTGTTATTGATGACCGCTCCAGTGTTCCTTAGGGGGCTGGAGGAAGCGGACACGTTCTGAGTGGATATCTTACCAAAAGGTACGCAAGACGAACTACAGTTGCAAAGCACTGCTGCTTTTTCGATGATTGATTAAAACTATCAATCTGACTGAAAACACGGATCACATTAATTGTGATCGGTTTGATACCAATAGGCTTACATGACAGTTATTGTGTATAGACAATGTCATATACATAGAAATGAACACGGACAGTGTTTTTTTAAGGGCTGACTCATTTTAATGTTCGAGAGATCTAGGTGTACTGGACAAATATACTGGATTTTTTCCATGTCGTAATTGTGCCGCCTGTGATAATGCGTTTGAAACTAGAGATAATGTGAGATAATGTCTGTTACTGGCGGATAGTTTACAAATGTACTCAATTATGTTACAACTTTTGTGTCTACGAAACATATCTGTAACATTTATGTAATGCCTGTGTGGTTTTTTTCATGAAGTTAATTTGCTAACAGACTGTTCTGATTTGTTTCTAACCGTGAAGCGATCGCTCTGTTTGCCGTATATTTTCTGTCTGTAAGAGGAGTGTCGTTGTGATCCCATATAGAATGCGACGAAACAGGTCGCCCTCCTTAATATAAACAGATAAAGAATAAGTTCACACACACCCCAGGTGATTTACTGTAGCGTCAGACATTGGAGGTTCAGCAGTGTACTGCAGTGTTGTGCAAAGTCGTCAGTGTAAGTCAGGCTGGCCGAGCGGTCTACGGCGCTGCGTTCAGGTCGCAGTCTCTCTGGAGGCGTGGCTTCGAATCCCACTTCTGACAAATCTGTTTGTTTATTTATTTCTTAAAACGTCCACCGAATGCTTGGTAATTTGATTTGCTTTTCTTGTTAGTATTCAAATCACAAGGTCGTTAAATGAGAGAAAGTCACCGCAAGCCTGCACCTCACCACATCCTTCACACTGTTAAACTGCCTCATTATGACAAGGCCTCTAATTATGCCTTTCCGATACTTTGAATGTGTTATTGTTCAGTTTAACATGAGAACATCTTGGTAGAACAATCATAATGTCCGCAGGACTTATTTTCCTCGGGTTCTAGTATCAAGTTTTGAGCGTGTGGCCGGTTAGCTCAGTTGGTTAGAGCGTGGTGCTAATAACGCCAAGGTCGCGGGTTCGATCCCCGTACGGGCCACGGCTCTTCTTCTTTAAAGAAACCACAGCATTTGTAATGGTGCCAAAATGAACATTCTTTAACAAAATGAACCGAAGCGATATGAAGTACAACCAGTAATATTTCAGACTTCCTGAGCTTTAAACATGTATTAACAATGAACACATACAATCAATTAAAAACAAAGCTTATGTAGTCGGCAGGATTCGAACCTGCGCGGGGAAACCCCAATGGATTTCAAGTCCATCGCCTTAACCACTCGGCCACGACTACATGCTTGCACGGTTAGTTGTGAAAATATCCAAAAGAAGTAAACGGCTCCCGCAGTAATGCTGTAGATGGCAGTATAGGCTAACTAATGAACCCAAGTCAAATGCCTTTGTTGAAACTCTGTCAGATTTGTACAAGGCAAGCACACGTGGGAAAAGTAAATACAATATACTTTCTGTTAACGTTCATAATAATGAATACATCTTTATTTCAAAATACGTAGCTATTTAACTGATCTTTTCAAACCACCCCCATCCACAAAAACAAAGTAGTTATTTATTTCAACTGAAAAACTGACTTGCTTCATGGCTGCTGCCAGAGCACTCAAGAACGTTCTGGCTAGCTTGAGCGGACTAAGCAGATAACAAGATCTACAAAATATCACATGCCAATAAAACTTACCATAATTATGTTCATTTTATTATTATTTATTTAGCAGACGCCTTTATCCGTGGCGACTTACAGAGACTAGGGTGTGTGAACTATGCATCAGCTGTAGAGTCACTTACATTTACATCTCACCCGAAAAACGGAGCACAAGGAGGTTAAGTGACTTGCTCAGGGTCACACAATGAGTCAGTGGCTGAGGTGGGATTTGTACCGGGGGACCTCCTGGTTAAACGCCCTTTATCTTTAACCACTGGACCACACAGCCTCCTATAACAAAATCACACCCCAGATGGGACTCGAAACCACAATCCATGGCTTAGAAAGCCAGTGCCTTATCCATTAGGCCACAAGGGCTGACACGAAAAGCACATTTGGTAGTAATAAAGAAAGTGGGAACAATAGTATCGTGGTTTAATACATCATATCCAAGCCATCGTTGGTGTTCAAACACAGCAGAGTGTTACACTGGGAAAGGGCCGTACTTGTCAGTACGTATTTGACATTCATGTGGGAAGATTTAAGATTGTGAAGAAGTTTAAGTATGCTGCGTATTTGCGCATTGGGAACCTTACATAATTAGGTTTTTGATTAATGCCACTTTCTTACGGACAGTAATCAAGGTGACGATACAAGACCAGAGCCAATAAAGCAGTTATTTTCCTGTCCTTTCATTACCATATTCTAGTGTGCTTGTTCAGAATATGCGTGAATCGTGAAAACGTCTTGCGAATATCTGAACAAAGCCAGCATTCACTTTATTGATCACCATGTGGATTAACCGCTATTGGAACACAGATGATTGTGTTAAAGATGTTAATAGACTTTTAATGTACACGTTTTAGAGCTAAACGTTTGTTGAGACAGTTCAAGCGCTGTAGCAGTGTTTAACTATTTCCTGGATGTTTGCCTTTTGGTCTTACTCTGGAAAAAGTAATAATAATAATAAAAAGTAGGCAAAACCATTTTTTGAGAAACCGCATTTGGGAGAAAAACTAACAGTTTGGAAACACATTTGCAAAGGCATTGGATTCTATTGTGGTGTTTCCGAACTGTTGAACGTTTCTCATTACATGCAGGTTTACTGGCTTGACAAAAAGGCGATTGACGAAAAGAATGCTGTCTCGATAGCAAAATCGCGTCAAGCTGAAATAGCTCAGTTGGGAGAGCGTTAGACTGTAACGGTCCCTGCTTCGATACCGGGTTTTTGTAAACAGCACGACTAGGGTTATTTGTTCTTAATTAATTTTTTGAATTAAAAAAACAGCACACTTTTTCTTTAGTGTAATTGGAGGAAATAAAAACGTATTATAGTGCCATTTTCTAATGCGATAAAGAAATGCAAAAAGCATCATCTCTGCGTGGGCTTGAAACACCAAAATTTCGATTAACAGCCGAACGTGCTAACCGATTATGGTGTTTTATTAGATAACACCCTGGGAGTCTCAACAGAACAGTGTGTATGCATATTGCTAAAATGGAAACCAAATATACACGATTCAAATGGGAATCGTATTCAGATTTTAAGCACAAATTTGATAGACTTCACAGTGCAAAGGAGGAAGGCAGACAATGCAAATGAGGCAACTGGCTCCTACTTTTTAAATCATACGAGAAACTTGAACCCAATTAAGCTTTTAACCGCCTGCAGTTTGGAATGAGTTTGAAATGTTGTTGTAACACCTCACTGGGCAACAGCAATTGCATTATATGAAAGTTCCTGTTAATTTCTCAGCGGCACAGCTACCGGTGCCACTCAGAGTTGGAGGGAGACGGTCGGCCACTTGCCCATAAAACAATACTTTCAGGGATCATTTCTATAGCGATTTGCTAGCGAAATGCGTTTTTAAAGTGTTTGGACTCGCTATCCACGAGGAAGAGTGAGAGTGTTCACTTTTGAGCGTGAAGGAGGCAGTGAGTGTTGTTTTTTGGCCAACTGCTCCCTGTTATTGATGACCGCTCCAGTGTTCCTTAGGGGGCTGGAGGAAGCGGACACGTTCTGAGTGGGTATCTTTCCTAAAGGTACGCAAGACGAACTACAGTTGCAAAGCACTGCTGCTTTTTCGACGATTGATTAAAACTATCATTCTGACTGAAAACACGGATCACATTAATTGTGATCGGTTTGATACCAATAGGCTTACATGGCAGGTATTGTGTATAGACAATGTCATATACACAGAAATGAACACGGAGTGTGTTTATTAAGGGCTGACTCATTGAAACGTTCGAGAGATCTCGGTGTACTGGACAAATATACTGGATTTTTTCCATGTCGTAATTGTGCCGCCTGTGATAATGCGTTTGAAACTAGAGATAATGTGAGATAATGTCTGTTACTGGCGGATAGTTTACAAATGTACTCAATTATGTTACAACTTTTGTGTCTACGAAAATATCTGTAACATGTATGTAAGTCCTGTGTGTTTTTTTCATGAAGTTAATTTGCTAACAGACTGTTCTGATTTGTTTCTAACCGTGAAGCGATCGCTCTGTTTGCCGTAAATTTTCTGTCTGTAAGAGGAGTGTCCTTGTGATCCCATATAGAATGCGACGAAACAGGTCGCCCTCCTTAATATAAACAGAAAAAGAATAAGTTCACGCACACACCAGGTGATTTACTGTAGCGTCAGACATTGGAGGTTCAACAGTGTACTGCAGTGTTGTGCAAAGTCGTCGGTGTAAGTCAGGATGGCCGAGCGGTCTAAGGCGCTGCGTTCAGGTCGCAGTCTCTCTGGAGGCGTGGGTTCGAATCCCACTTCTGACAAACCTTTTTGTTCATTTATTTCTTAAAACGTCCACCGAATGCTTGGTAATTTGATTTGTTTTTCTTGTTAGTATTCAAATCACAAGGTCGTTAAATGAGAGAAAGTCACCGCAAGCCTGCACCTCACCACATCCTTCACACTGTTAAACTGCCTCATTATGACGAGGCCTCTAATTATGCCTTTCCAATACTTTGAATGTGTTATTGTTCAGTTTAACATGAGAACATCTTGGTAGAACAATCATAATGTCCGCAGGACTTATTTTCCTCGGGTTCTAGTATCAAGTTTTGAGTGTGTGGCCGGTTAGCTCAGTTGGTTAGAGCATGGTGCTAATAACGCCAAGGTTGCGGGTTTGATCCCCAAAATGAACATTCTTTAACAAAATGAACCGAAGCGATATGAAGTACAACCAGTAATATTTCAGACTTCCTGTGCTTTAAACATGTATTAACAATGAACACATACAATCAATTAAAAACAAAGCTTACGTAGTCGGCAGGATTCGAACCTGCGCGGGGAAACCCCAATGGATTTCAAGTCCATCGCCTTAACCACTCGGCCACGACTACATGCTCGCACGGTTAATTGTGAAAATATCCAAAAGAAGTAAACGGCTCCCGCAGTGATGCTGTAGATGGCAGTATAGGCTAACTAATGAACCCAAGTCAAATGCCTTTGTTGAAACTGTCAGATTTGTACAAGGCAAGCACACATGGGAAAAGTAAATACAATATACTTTCTGTTAACGTTCATAATAATGAATACATCTTTATTTCAAAATACGTAGCTATTTAATCCTAACAGAAACAATAGGCTTCCCAGCCATCAGCTTGGAAGCAGAATGGAGATCAAATCGGACGAATAACGAGTGCAAAATGGAATGTGGAAATCAATGTAAAGGCAGTTTAAATAAGAGCAGCTGCAATACATTAAATAGAGTTATATTTAAGAGCAAGCAGTAACTGCAGTAGAGTATTTAATTATGGATGGACCAAACTTGCAGGTCGCCACTGTCACATTTTCCAGGAAATCACGGCTAATACTGAGAAAGAAAACAGATGATAACCTAACAGAAAACTAGTGAAAAACACTGCACTGATTAACTGAACGGGTCAAACGTAGCCTACTGAATTGCTGAATTGTTGGGGGGAGCGTGGCGCATCCAGCTGAGGCGCTTCATCTGAATTGCAAGGTGTGCCTTATAGCCTGGAGATCGCTGGTTCCAATCCAGACTATGCCATCGCCGACAGGAACGCCGAGGGGGCGGCGCACAGTTGGCAGAGTGCCACCCGGGTTGGGAGGGTTTAGGTCAGCTTGGTAATCATTGTCTCAACAAGCTCCAGCAACTCCTGTGGCGACCGGTCTCCTGCGAGTTGTGGGCAGAACTGCGTTTCCTCAAACACCGCTACAGCCAGGTGCGGCTGGCTTTGCTGTTGCAGTGTGACAAGAGGAGGGTGGCTGACGGCGTTTGTTTCAGAGGATGCGCATGATGAGTCTTCGTTCTCCCGAGTCGATACGGGAAGCTGCAGCAGCGCCATAAAAAAAAACAATTGGATATTCCAAATTGGGAGAATTTTTAAAAATATTACAAAAAAATAAATTAAATAGTTAAGCTTCAAAAAATCTATTTTTGACTGAGCGAGTTAAGTGTGTACGGTATCCTGACAACACAACACGTTGAAAACACAGAAAAGACGCTGAGAAAAAAAAAAGTTTCCTATTTCCTGTTTAATTAAGAAAATACAATAAAAAAAGATTATTCTCTTACTTGTCTTCCTGCCATATCCCCTCTTTTTTGGTCAAATATTGAATATATTCGTATTCAATTTCAAACGACTGTTCTTTGTTCCCATGATGCATCTGTGATGGGCTGGGTTTTAGCGATCGCGATAATTTCTGATATTTTACAGTGGCTGGACTTTATAATAATAAAAAAATGAAAAAGGGTAACGAGCGACAAATGCATTAATTTCTGTCGATTTGTTCTATTTTAATGGGTTATAATTTTACAAATTTAAAAGACATTCATTAAGAAAAGACAAAACTAATTTAATAACCTTTAAGAATTATGTTTTTATTGACAGAAATATATTTGATGTATGTGTGTTTGGCATGAAATCAAATAAAGTCCCATTGGATTTTGCTTGAAAAGAGGAAACACAAAAGGTGTTTTTTTAGGTTTTTTTTTTTTTTAATTAAGCATTTATTCAACATGTTTGTTTTTTTTTACAAAAATACATAAAAATACAACACAATACAACACGGAATGTTTTTTTTTTTGTTAAAAAAATGACAAAAGTTAAAATATTTTTTCGTTTTGTTTTCTGTTTGTTGTTGGGCTGCCATCTTGGTAACAGCTTGTCAATTGTGGCATGTGAACACATTCCCTACCAAAATGTCCAGTACAGTACAGTACAGTGCTGTTAGATTAGACTGGACTGTATTGAATTAGCTGGCTCTCAGATCCCCAGTACAGTACCGTGCTGTTAGATTAGACTGGACTGTATTGAATTAGCTGGCTCTCAGATCCCCAGTACAGTACAGTGCTGTTAGATTAGACTGGACTGTATTGAATAAGCTGGCTCTCAGATCACCAGTACAGTACCGTGCTGTTAGATTAGACTGGACTGTATTGAATTAGCTGGCTCTCAGATCCCCAGTACAGTACATTGCTGTTAGATTAGACTGGACTGTATTGAATTAGCTGGCTCTCAGATTCCCAGTACAGTACCGTGCTGTTAGATTAGACTGAACTGTATTGAATTAGCTGGCTCTCTGATCACCAGAACAGTACCGTGCTGTTAGATTAGACTGGACTGTATTGAATTAGCTGGCTCTCAGATCCCCAGTACAGTACCGTGCTGTTAGATTAGACTGGACTGTATTGAATTAGCTGGCACTCAGATCACCAGTACAGTACCGTGCTGTTAGATTAGACTGGACTGTATTGCATTAGCTGGCTCTCATATCTCCAGTACAGTACAGTGCTGTTACATTAGACTGGACTGTATTGAATTAGCTGGCTCTCAGATCCCCAGTACAGTACAGTGCTGTTAGATTAGACTGGAATGTATTGAATTAGCTGGCTCTCAGATTCCCAGTACAGTACCGTGCTGTTAGATTAGACTGGACTGTATTGAATTAGCTGGCTCTCAGATCACCAGTACAGTACCGTGCTGTTAGATTAGACTGAACTGTATTGAATTAGCTGGCTCTCTGATCACCAGAACAGTACCGTGCTGTTAGATTAGACTGGACTGTATTGAATTAGCTGGCTCTCAGATCCCCAGTACAGTACCGTGCTGTTAGATTAGACTGGACTGTATTGAATTAGCTGGCACTCAGATCACCAGTACAGTACCGTGCTGTTAGATTAGACTGGACTGTATTGCATTAGCTGGCTCTCATATCTCCAGTACAGTACAGTGCTGTTACATTAGACTGGACTGTATTGAATTAGCTGGCTCTCAGATCACCAGTACAGTACCGTGCTGTTAGATTAGACTGGACTGTATTGAATTAGCTGGCTCTCAGATCCCCAGTACAGTACAGTGCTGTTAGATTAGACTGGAATGTATTGAATTAGCTGGCTCTCAGATTCCCAGTAAAGTACAGTGCTGTTAGATTAGACTGGACTGTATTGAATTAGCTGGCACTCAGATCACCAGTACAGTACCGTGCTGTTAGATTAGACTGGACTGTATTGCATTAGCTGGCTCTCAGATCACCAGTACAGTACAGGGCTGTTAGATTAGACTGGACTGTATTGAATTAGCTGGCTCTCAGATCACCAGTACAGTACCGTGCTGTTAGATTAGACTGGACTGTATTGAATTAGCTGGCTCTCAGATCCCCAGTACAGTACATTGCTGTTAGATTAGACTGGACTGTATTGAATTAGCTGGCTCTCAGATTCCCAGTACAGTACCGTGCTGTTAGATTAGACTGGACTGTATTGAATTAGCTGGCTCTCAGATCACCAGTACAGTACCGTGCTGTTAGATTAGACTGAACTGTATTGAATTAGCTGGCTCTCTGATCACCAGAACAGTACCGTGCTGTTAGATTAGACTGGACTGTATTGAATTAGCTGGCTCTCAGATCCCCAGTACAGTACCGTGCTGTTAGATTAGACTGGACTGTATTGAATTAGCTGGCACTCAGATCACCAGTACAGTACCGTGCTGTTAGATTAGACTGGACTGTATTGCATTAGCTGGCTCTCATATCTCCAGTACAGTACAGTGCTGTTACATTAGACTGGACTGTATTGAATTAGCTGGCTCTCAGATCACCAGTACAGTACCGTGCTGTTAGATTAGACTGGACTGTATTGAATTAGCTGGCTCTCAGATCCCCAGTACAGTACAGTGCTGTTAGATTAGACTGGAATGTATTGAATTAGCTGGCTCTCAGATTCCCAGTACAGTACAGTGCTGTTAGATTAGACTGGACTGTATTGAATTAGCTGGCACTCAGATCACCAGTACAGTACCGTGCTGTTAGATTAGACTGGACTGTATTGCATTAGCTGGCTCTCAGATCACCAGTACAGTACAGTGCTGTTAGATTAGACTGGACTGTATTGAATTAGCTGGCTCTCATATCTCCAGTACAGTACCGTGCTGTTAGATTAGACAGGATTGTATTGATTTAGCTGGCTCTCAGATCCACAGTACAGTACAGTGCTGTTTTTAAAATCCATAAAATCTTAAATTCCTGATATCTAACACTTATGAAAATGAATGAACAAAATAAACAAATAAAAATACATAAATGAAAAAAATCAATACACAACTTTATAAACAAATTCCTAAAATTACACAAATTCAGTCAATCCAACACCTTTAAAAAAAAAAAAAAAAGTACAAAGTAACACGGAACAGTCCATTATAGTTAGTATAGGGGGTGATTGGTCTAAGGCTATTGTGCATATTATTATTATTATTATTATTATTATTATTATTATTATTATTATTATTATTATTATTATTTTAGTATTATTACTAGTCCAAACTCCCTCACCCCTCTCTTTGACTGCACCTAAATGGACCAGTCCCTTAAAAAAAAAAAAAAAAAAAAAAAAGTCATTTTCCACTGAAATTAAATAAAATACACGCAATTTCAAACTAAAAAGAAAACAGTTTCAAATTGTAACACCTGAAACACATTTTGTGTATATATATATATTTTGTGTTTATATAATCTTTAAACATCTCAAAACAGTTGCAGAATATTTTGTAGGGATTTTCGTAGCAATTAAGAAAGTCAAAGAGAGAGAGAGACATAACTGGGAAAAAAATGGCAAAACACTTTAAAAGAAGTGTAATTTGTAATTCATTATGAACAGAGCTGCACAGAGCAGGTCTATAGGAAACTCAACACTGCAGAGCTGCACAGAGCAGGTTAAAGGGAAAGAGAGATCAACACTGCAGAGCTGTACAGAGCGAGTCTATAGGAAAGACATAATTTCATTTTTTTTATATAACTTTTTAGATTGGTTCCTTTTAAAACAGTGCTTTCCCTGGGTCTCTCTCAAACACTTTCAATGAGACTCCCTATCGCACAGCAGTTTCAATGAGACTCCCTATCACACAGCAGTTTCAATGAGACTCCCTATTACACAGCAATTTCAATAAGACTCCCTATCACACAGCAGTTTCAATAAGACTCCCTATCACACAGCAGTTTCAATGAGACTCCCTATTGCACAGCAGTTTCAATAAGACTCCCTATCACACAGCAGTTTCAATAAGACTCCCTGTCACACAGCAGTTTCAATGAGACTCATCCTATTTCACAGCAGTTTCAATGAGACTCCCTATTGCAGAGCAGTTTCAATGAGACTCCCTATCACACAGCAGTTTCAATAAGACTCCCTGTCACACAGCAGTTTCAATGAGACTCATCCTATTTCACAGCAGTTTCAATGAGACTCCCTATTGCACAGCAGTTTCAATGAGACTCCCTATTGCAGAGCAGTTTCAATGAGACTCCCTATCACACAGCAGTTTCAATAAGACTCCCTGTCGCACAGCAGTTTCAATGAGACTCCCTATTGCACAGCAGTTTCAATAAGACTCCCTGTCACACAGCAGTTTCAATGAGACTCCCTATTACACAGCAGTTTCAATAAGACTCCCTGTCACACAGCAGTTTCAATGAGACTCATCCTATTTCACAGCAGTTTGAATGAGACTCCCTATTGCACAGCAGTTTCAATGAGACTCCCTATCACACAGCAGTTTCAATAAGACTCCCTATTACACAGCAGTTTCAATAAGACTCCCTGTCGCACAGCAGTTTCAATGAGACTCCCTATTGCACAGCAGTTTCAATAAGACTCACTATTACACAGCAGTTTCAATAAGACTCCCTGTCACACAGCAGTTTCAATGAGACTCATCCTATTTCACAGCAGTTTCAATAAGACTCCCTATCGCACAGCAGTTTCAATAAGACTCCCTGTCGCACAGCAGTTTCAATGAGACTCCCTATTGCACAGCAGTTTCAATAAGACTCCCTATTGCACAGCAGTTTCAATAAGACTCATTATCACACAGCAGTTTTAATAAGACTCATTATCGCACAGCAGTTTCGATGAGACTCCCTATTGCACTGCAGTTTCAATAAGACTCCCTATCACACAGCAGTTTCAATGAGACTCCCTATCACACAGCAGTTTTAATGAGACTCCCTATTGCACAGCAGTTTAAATGAGACTCCCTATCACACATCAGTTTCAATGAGACTCCCTATTGCACAGCAGTTTCAATAAGACTCCCTAATGCACAGCAGTTTCAATAAGACTCCCTATTGCACAGCAGTTTAAATAAGACTCATTATCGCACAGCAGTTTCAATAAGACTCATTATCGCACAGTAGTTTCAATAAGACTCATTATCGCACAGCAGTTTCAATGAGACACATCCCATTTCACAGCAGTTTCAATAAGACTCCCTATCGCACAGCAGTTTCAATGAGACTCCCTATTGCACAGCAGTTTCAATAAGACTCCCTGTCACACAGCAGTTTCAATGAGACTCCCTATTACACAGCAGTTTCAATAAGACTCCCTGTCGCACAGCAGTTTCAACGAGACTCCCTATTGCACAGCAGTTTCAATAAGACTCCCTTAAACATCTTAAAACAGTTGCAGAATATTTTGTAGGGATTTTCGTAGCAATTAAGAAAGTCAAAGAGAGAGAGAGACATAACTGGGAAAAAAATGGCAAAACACTTTAAAAGAAGTGTAATTTGTAATTCATTATCAACAGAGCTGCACAGAGCAGGTCTATAGGAAACTCAACACTGCAGAGCTGCACAGAGCAGGTTAAAAGGAAAGAGAGATCAACACTGCAGAGCTGTACAGAGCGAGTCTATAGGAAAGACATAATTTCATTTTTTTTTTATAACTTTTTAGATTGGTTCCTTTTAAAACAGTGATTTCCCTGGGTCTCTCTCAAACACTTTCAATGAGACTCATTATCACACAGCAGTTTTAATAAGACTCATTATCGCACAGCAGTTTCGATGAGACTCCCTATTGCACAGCAGTTTCAATAAGACTCCCTATCACACAGCAGTTTCAATGAGACTCCCTATCACACAGCAGTTTTAATGAGACTCCCTATCGCACAGCAGTTTCAATGAGACTCCCTATCACACATCAGTTTCAATGAGACTCCCTATTGCACAGCAGTTTCAATAAGACTCCCTAATGCACAGCAGTTTCAATAAGACTCCCTATTGCACAGCAGTTTCAATAAGACTCATTATCGCACAGTAGTTTCAATAAGACTCATTATCGCACAGAGCAGAGCTGGTCTATAGGAAACTCAACACTGCAGAGCAGTAATTGAATCGTAATATCTTTTCAATATAGACTTTAAGGGGAAATTCACAAATGCTCTTCACATGGTTTCAGGAAAAAGAAAGTGAAGGGTGAGAGAGAGGGAGAGGGTGAGAGTGAGGGAGAGAGAGAGGAGAAAGAGGGACACGTCTGGACAAACGCCTCTGGATTTCCCGTTTGCTTCTTTCAAACAATCCAACTTGTAACAACGAATAGTGGAGTCTTCGTTTTCATATTTCTCCCAGTAGTCTTGCTCTTTAACTTTCATCAATGTGGACTCAGCTTCGTAACTTTTGGTTTGACTTTTATCTGGACTGATGTAACTGTTGTCTTGCTGTTGTCCTTTCTTTCCATCCAAGCCTTTAGATTTGTCCGAATTCCCCCCGCTTGCCTTGCCCGATTTGGGGAACCACCATCTCGTTCTGGTGCTAAAGGTGTAAGTGACGCGGGCTCTCGGATAGTAAGGCATCATGGGGCAGGGAGCGAAATCGATTTCTCTCAAGAACCTCAAATCTAGACCTTTCCTCTCCTCGGGACCGGCGCAGAGGAGCTTGGAGCTGGAGATCCGGACCTGACGGAACCATTCCCAGAGAGGACGGGCCTGGCAGGCGCAGCTCCAGGGGTTTCCGTTGAGTCTGAGGAACTGCAGGGACGAGAGATCGGAGAGGGCCGAAGCAGGGAGGTCTGTTAGGGCGTTGTTGAAGAGGAAGAGGGTGGTGAGGTGACCCAGGTCCCTGAAGGCTTTGCGGTTGACCTGTCGCACTCGGTTCTCGTGGAGGAGGAGCCTGTCCAGGTTGCCCAGCCCTCTGAAGACATTTTCAGACAGGACTCGGATTCGGTTGCCGTGGAGGAAGAGGTGAGTGAGATTCACCAGGTCTGAGAAGAGATTGTCCTGAGAGGGGGAGAGAGAGGGAGGGGGAAGGGGAGGGACAGAGATTGATATTTGGCACATGAAAATTCAGTACTACCAAAAAGTTGTATGTTAAATTATGAAATTAAAATTATTTGTGTTATAGCTCTCCTGTATGTATCTGCCTCCTGTCACCCCTTCCCCCCCAGGAGCAGGGTTGAGACACACTGTATTAGATAGGATAGAGGGGGCTCTCCAGGAGCAGGGTTGAGACACACTGTATTAGATAGGATAGAGGGGGCTCTCCAGGAGCAGGGTTGAGACACACTGTATTAGATAGGATAGAGGGGGCTCTCCAGGAGCAGGGTTGAGACACACTGTATTAGATAGGATAGAGGGGGCTCTCCAGGAGCAGGGTTGGAGACACACTGTATTAGATAGGAGGTCTCTCTCTCTCTCTCTCTCTCTCTCTCTCTCTCTCTCTCTCTCTCTCTCTCTCTCTCTCACCTTGATGTGTTGCAGCAGGTTGTCCTGCAGGTAAAGGAACTGCAGGCTGTAGAGTTTTTTGAAGATGTTTCCGGGCAGGGTCCCCAGCTGGCAGCGGTATATGTGCAGCTCTGCAGCTTGTCCAGTCCCCGGAAGGAGTCAGGATGGAGGGTGCGCAGGGAGGGGTTATCCCCCAGGTCCAGCTCCTCCAGGTCTCGCATGTCACTGAAGGAATCGGGTTTGATGGAGCTGATGTTGTTGGAGTAGAGCCACAGGACCTGATGAGAGGGAGAGAGAGAGGTGGGGGAGGGAGAGGAAGATCATTTTCAAGCTCAATTTCGAGTTACAGTCAAACCTGTATTAAGAGACCTGCACTCAAGGGACAGTCAAATAGTGTCTCTTAAAAGAGGGACCCCCCCATACATTTTCTATTTGTCTCCGACATCCTACCTTCCTGTAATTATATATGTATGTTTAAAAAACTCTGTAAAAGACTACATATATGAACAAAATAAGTACTGGAATTGAATTACATTTAGATTATTGTGTGGGCTTGCACATTGTTGTTTCGGAGGACAAAAGCTTGAGTGTGTTTGTCTATCTCCAGCCTCTCCCAGCCGAGAAGGAGTCACTGCGGGGGAGATCGCAGCAGCAGCAGCAGTGGTGAGGCAGACATAGTCTTAAAAACAATTTATAAATTGGGGGAGAAAAGGGGGTTACAAATAATTGTGAAGTGTGAACAGGGCAAGACGGTACCTGTGTCTGGAAGCAAAAGGACTGCGCCCGCAGCTCTGTGATGCGGTTGTTTTGGAGGAACACTCTCTGGCTGTCGTAGGGAATGCCGGCCGGCACCGCCGAGAAGTTCTGAGACTGGCAGCTGACCATCATCGGGGAGGGGTAACAGACACACAGCCTGGGGCAGGAATAGGCAGGGCTAGGGGAGCAGACAGCCAGACAGACACCGAGTCTGCGTGGGGAGAGAGAGGAGAGAGTGTGAGAGAGGAGAAGGGAGGGGAGAGAGATAGACTGATAGATAAACAGAATGACAGACAAGACAGAAAGGCAGATAAACCAATATACAGACAGATTTGAAGTCATGTCTCAATGAACATTTATTCAGTTGTCTGTCATAGATCTCTCTAAGAGTGACCCCTGACCCCGAGTGACCCAATGATATAATATTCTCAGCACATAACAGAACTGACTGGGCGAACAGTCACTCAGAGAGAGGCACGGAAACTTTGGTGACATTTATAGAGGAACCCGAAAACTCGGAAAAACAGGAACGCCTTCTATAATTCAGGGAAGACAATGAATAGAGGAGAACACTGTCAATGTGTGTGTGTGTGTGTGTGTGTATGTCTCTCAATGTGTGTCTGTGTCTCGGTGTGTTTCTATCTCAATGTGTGTGTATATGTGTGTGTGTGTGTGTCTCAGTGTGTGTCTCTCTCAATGTGTGTGTGTGTGTCTCTCAATGTGTGTGTGTGTCTCGGTGTGTTTCTGTGTGTGTGTGTGTGTCTCAGTGTGTGTCTCTCTCAATGTGTGTGTGTGTGTGTGTGTGTCTCTCTCAATGTGTGTGTCTCAGTGTGTGTCTCTCTCAATGTGTGTGTGTATCTCAATGTGTGTCTTGGTGTGTTTCTCTCTCAGTGTGTGTGTGTCTCAGTGTGTTTCTCTCTCAATGTGTGTGTGTGTCTGTGACAAAGATGGCTGCAGGGAGGAACTCAGACCAGAGAGAGAAACACACAGACAGAGACGGTGGTGATGCTGAGCTGAGTGCAATGGCTGCACTCAGCGTTTATTAACAAAAAAATAAAAAGGTTTAACAAACAGAACACAAAACAGGACACGGCACTACACGCCAAAATAACCAGACAGACAAAACGAACTACACAGACAAACACGGTGAGCTTCTTTTACTATTATTTTACTTTATACTACCCTCCGTCTCCTAACCCGTTCTCCACTCACCGAACACCAACCCCCAGTGAGTGAAAACATGCAGCTTTTATGCAGTTGTACCGAGATTCGATTGCTAGTCAATCATTCAATTGGAATCTCGGTACAACTGCACGTGAATTAATTAAAGTGCAATTCCCCGTGCTCACATATTACTTTTTACTTGCACGTGATGTGATGTGCCATCCCCGTGCCTAAATACAAATATACAATTTACACACACGTGAAACACAGACCGCTTATATCCCGTGTACCAATGCCTATACACCCACATTTACACACAACACGTAACATATAACATACACAGGGGGGGCACTTTGCCACAGTGTCTCAGTGTGTTTCTCTCTCAATGTGTGTGTGTGTCTCAGTGTGTTTTTCTCTCTCAATGTGTGTGTGTCTCAGTGTGTTTCTCTCTCAATGTGTGTGTGTGTCTCAGTGTGTGTCTCTCTCAATGTGTGTGTGTGTGTCTCTCTCTCTCAATGTGTGTGTCTCAGTGTGTGTCTCTCTCAATGTGTGTGTGTGTCTCAATGTGTGTATTGGTGTGTTTCTCTCTCAATGTGTGTGTGTTCCAGTGAGTGTGGGAGGTGTGGAGGTGGGGGGGGGGTTGTAGAAGCAGTGAGACAGGGGCTGTCTTAAAAACAATTGGGCATTCCAAATTGGGGAGAAATCACGGGGTAAAAATAATTGAGGATTCCAAAAAAAAAAAAGAAACTAAACTTTGATATGCTTTGATGTTAACATTTGAGGGGGTGACTGCTTGAAAAGGCATCTGTGACGGGGGACTGCCCCGTCTTTAAGAACGTGGTTGGGACTGGCAGGGAGGGGGTTAAATTCCTCCGTGCCAGGAAAACATGTGAGAATGTGGCTGGAGCCCTAATTGAATAATCAGCAATTATTGATTAATTGGGCTCCAGCCACAGGGGATAAAAGCCAGGGGAGAGGCCCTGGCTAGGGGGAGTGTTCTAGAAGGAGAAGAAACAAGAGTGTTTTGTGTGTGCTGTTTTTCTGTTTGTTTGTTTTTGATTCCAGTGAAGGCAATGCCCAGCCTGGAAACCTTTATTTTTGTAAGTTTTGCTTTTTTTGTTTTGTGTTTATTTTAAGTTTAAAACCTTTTTGTTTGGCCCTTGTGTCGGTTTATTTTGTATTTTTGTTTATTAAAAACTTTATTTTTGAACGTTTAAACTGTATCTGAGTCTCAACCTCGGTCATTTCCTGTCACAGCATCCCTCAGACAAACGGTTATAAACTTCTATCTATCTTTCAGTCTCCAGAATTCCAGTGATTAATTTGTTGATTCATTCATTAGTTCATCCCTTTACACTTCCAAACGAGTCACTCGTTCTCGCTTTCTCTCACTTCCTTTTCCTCCCTCCCTCTCCCTCCCACTCTCTCATTAGTTTGTTTAATTTATTTATTTACACATTCATTCACAATTTGAGTGATTCACTATTGCCCTGCAAGCTGTTTGAAAACCAGAATGATTCGTTTACATCATAGACACGCAGAGACACAGGTGCACATTCTGAAACACGCACACAGTGACACATGCACAGAGAAATACGCACACTGACACACAGAGAGACATGAACACGCGTACACACAGGGAAACACACACACACACACACTCACACACACAGAGGGTATACAACTTAATTAGATTGTCAGCTCGTAACCTGCTGATGAAGCCCTATGGCATAAACTTCAGTTAAAAAAGAATATGCCAGTTTCAATAAGACTCCCTATTGCACAGCAGTTTCAATGAGACTCCCTATTGCACAGCAGTTTCAATGAGACTCCCTATCGCACAGCAGTTTCAATGAGACTCCCTCCTATGGCAAAACTTCAGTAAAAAAAGACTCTGCCAGTTTCAATGAGACTCCTAAGGCACAGCAGTTTCAATGAGACTCCTATGGCACAGCATACATTCTACTGTTTAGCAGACTCTGATATTTTATTTTTTAGCAGACACCCGTATCCAGGGTGACTTACAATTGTGATATTATTATTTACATACAATTACCCATTTATACAGTTGGGTTTTTTAATGGAGCAATCTAGGTAAAGTACCTGCTTGCTCAAGGGTACAGCAGCAGTGTGTGTGTCCCCACCTGGGACTGAACCCACACAAGAGCCTCCGGTCAAGAGTACAGAGCCCCCCTGACCACTACTCCACACTGCTGCTCCAGATATTGATTGAGACATCTGAGATCTCTTTATAATACACAGCAGCAGATACTGATATTGATTGAGCATGTCTGAAATCTCTTTATAATACACAGCAGCAGACCCTTATATTGATTAAGCATGTCTGAAATCTCTTTATAATACACAGCAGCAGACCCTGATATTGATTGAGCATGTCTGAAATCTCTTTATAATACACAGCAGCAGACCCTGATATTGATTGAGCATGTCTGAAATCTCTTTATAATACGCAGCAGCAGACCCTGATATTGATTGAGCATGTCTGAAATCTCTTTATAATACACAGCAGCAGATACTGATATTGATTGAGCATGTCTGAAATCTCTTTATAATACACAGCAGCAGACCCTGATATTGATTGAACATGTCTGAAATCTCTTTATAATACACAGCAGCAGATACTGATATTGATTGAACATGTCTGAAATCTCTTTATAATACGCAGCAGCAGATACTGATATTGATTGAGCATGTCTGAAATCTCTTTATAATACGCAGCAGCAGACCCTGATATTGATTGAGCATGTCTGAAATCTCTTTATAATACACAGCAGCAGATACTGATATTGATTGAGCATGTCTGAAATCTCTTTATAATACATAGCAGCAGACCCTGATATTGATTGAGCATGTCTGAAATCTCTTTATAATACACAGCAGCAGACCCTGATATTGATTGAGCATGTCTGAAATCTCTTTATAATACACAGCAGCAGATACTGATATTGATTGAGCATGTCTGAAATCTCTTTATAATACACAGCAGCAGACCCTGATATTGATTGAGCATGTCTGAAATCTCTTTATAATACACAGCAGCAGATACTGATATTGATTGAGCATGTCTGAAATCTCTTTATAATACACAGCAGCAGACCCTGATATTGATTGAGCATGTCTGAAATATCTTTATAATACACAGCAGCAGACCCTGATATTGATTGAGCATGTCTGAAATCTCTTTATAATACACAGCAGCAGACCCTGATATTGATTGAGCATGTCTGAAATATCTTTATAATACACAGCAGCAGACCCTGATATTGATTGAGCATGTCTGAAATCTCTTTATAATACACAGCAGCAGACCCTTATATTGATTAACCATGTCTGAAATCTCTTTATAATACACAGCAGCAGACCCTGATATTGATTGAGCATGTCTGAAATCTCTTTATAATACACAGCAGCAGACCCTGATATTGATTGAGCATGTCTGAAATCTCTTTATAATACGCAGCAGCAGACCCTGATATTGATTGAGCATGTCTGAAATCTCTTTATAATACACAGCAGCAGATACTGATATTGATTGAGCATGTCTGAAATCTCTTTATAATACACAGCAGCAGACCCTGATATTGATTGAGCATGTCTGAAATCTCTTTATAATACACAGCAGCAGACCCTTATATTGATTAAGCATGTCTGAAATCTCTTTATAATACACAGCAGCAGACCCTGATATTGATTGAGCATGTCTGAAATCTCTTTATAATACACAGCAACAGACCCGGATATTGATTGACATCTGAAATCTCTTTATAATACATAGCAGCAGACCCTGATATTGATTGACATCTGAAATCTCTTTATAATACACAGCAGCAGATACTGATATTGATTGAGCATGTCTGAAATCTCTTTATAATACACAGCAACAGACCCGGATATTGATTGACATCTGAAATCTCTTTATAATACACAGCAGCAGACCCTGATATTGATTGACATCTGAAATCTCTTTATAATACACAGCAGCAGATACTGATATTGATTGAGCATGTCTGAAATCTCTTTATAATACACAGCAGCAGACCCTGATATTGATTGACATCTGAAATCTCTTTATAATACACAGCAGCAGATACTGATATGGATTGAGCATTTCTGACATTTCTATCAAACGGAAAAACGACTAAAAATAAGGAATACTAAAAGGACCATGTTCGCAAACTCAAAACAAGCGATACAAAGAAATACATACATAGACTAAACCCGTATATTTAATAATATAATATAGATTTTGTTGAATATATATATGTGAATGATCAAATATATAACATTTCAAAGTACATAAATGAATATTTGAAAAGAGATGAAAAAATAAACAAACGAAGTCTATCTGCTCATTTATGTCATTAGTTGCTCCTCACTGCGTGTTAAACTTAACAAAGACTTAAAATAAATGGCAAAAAATAAATAAATAAAACACATCATTGTCAATGTAAATCCATACTGCTATAAGATTCAGTATTTATTTTTACTTACCTTTGACATTTCGAGCACGGGAACCGCTTCGTAAATTCGACCGAGTCCCCATTTCTACTCTGTGCCGGGTGTATTCTATTCTGCTGCTATCTCTCCGCTGGAGTCTGGTGCTCTCTTTCGGCTCGACTGCGCCTATTATAGAGGGCAACTGCCTACGAAGCACTTGGGGGCTGCGACGGGAAACCCACACGGGCCAAGCCGGGGCATTGTGCGCCAAAGGCGTGGGACAAAACCCGGCACTGTGCCCGCTGACGGAGCTCAGAAGCGAGGGAGGGAGTGGGGAGGAGACTCCGAGGAGGTCTATAAAAAGTTCAATTTCTCCGCTAAATATCAAAAGAAAAGAGGAAGGGATGAATGAAGAAAGGATGAAAAGATGACGTCTGCGTCCATTTTTTAATGCTTTTCCAAATTAATACGAATCTTATTTTTTTTTACTTTGAAGGTTCTGCGTTCTAAGACACGGCTCACACCGCCGTTCACTCGCAGACTGACAGGCGCTCCGATACGGCAGGAAAGTTATAGGGGAGCCGCTGCAGGATTGAGGCTCTCTTTAGGACCATGGGTTAACAACTCCTGCACTAGATGGATGGACAGACAGACAGCTAGCAAGCAACTACTTTACCTCCTAGATTGTTCCAGTAAAAACCCAACTGTATAAAAGGGTGGCAGAATGTGTATACATTTGTGATTCTTGAAATGTGTATTATTATTATTATTATTTTATGTAGGTTGTGTGTGACAACTGTAAAATAAATAATAGGCTACTAATGTAAAAATAATGTGATATCGTCATCTCAACACTTAACGTGTCATGAGTATATCTTGTTATTTTCCTTGTATAACACTGTACAACTGCTGCCTCTGTGTGTGTGTGTGTGTGTGTGTGTGTGTGTGTGTGTGTGTGTGTGTGTGTGTGTGTGTGTGTGTGTGTGTGTGTGTTTTGTACTGGTAATAGACAGGACTGTTTCTAGCCTTTTGGGGGCCCTAAGCAGGATTTGGTTTGTATGAGCACACATATGTACAAGCAAACATACAATGTACAAATAAACATTTAGATTTTTACTGAGGCAAAAAAAAAAAAAAAAAAGTTGAACAAACCTCTTGCAGATCCTGTTCATGTTACAAAGGTAAAAGTTATCATCTTACAAAGCCTGGAGACTGTTCATGTAAACTGCAAAGCAATATTAAGTCTCTTGGATGATGATGTTAATGTTAAAATTTGATGACCCATATTATTTCAAAGATTAAAACTAATTGTCTCCCAGCAAAACCACAGCAACCTACAATGACCATATTCACACTGTCAGAAATATGTGATTTTAAAAGGACAAAAATATAACATCACTATTAATAAGTAGATGGGTTCATACCTTTATTGACTTGCATTTGGTTCACTGCTACTTAAGTTGCCTTACACTGCTGGGACTGGTAACTGCTGCTGACCGGTAAGACTGGTGCTGATACTGCTGGGACTGGTGCTGACACTGGGACTGGTGCTGACACTGTGACTCGTGCTTTGAACGAGTTTAGCACACAGTTTCTCACTCAATTCTAATATTCTTTTGTCTGTATAAATCGATGATAGGAAGTAGTACAGTACTTCAGGCGGGGGAAACCGGTCGCAGAGGTCCCGGTGCTGCCTGGCGCACAGGACGGGTCACTATAGATGCAAATACACAACCCGAGATTATAGTAATGTGAAGAAATTAAAAATAACATTATATATATATATATATCAATTTTACACTCTTAAAAAAGAAAGTGAGTACATTTTTTTTTTATTATTTTGGTCTTCACAATTAAGAATTGAGTCGATTTTTACCGAGGGCCTCGGCTGCCTCAATGTGTACACTGTGACTACGCGCCTGGGCACAGCCAGCATGCAAGCAAGCTACAGCAATAAAAACGGAGCTAAATCAAATAATACAATACCTTTCTCATGTTGTTTTTCTTCCTCAGTTTTTATGCTTCTTCGCGCCAGATTGGTACATTCTTGATCTTTTTTCAGTCATAATTTGTTCGCAATCCTCAAAGAAGCCACCGGAGGCAGATATCACCGTGTAACATTTTTTTTTTTTTTTTTTTTTTTTTGGTTCCTGGGTAGTAAGTGTTATTTTCTAATTGCTTATGCCTCAAAAGTATAGAAAATGGCTATTATTCCCCACAAACTTTGCTTTTGTGACCAGGACAGTGATATTTTGAAATGTACCTATTTTCCAGAACATTCCAGATAGATTCAGTGCTGAGTAAACTTGGAGTAACTTCTAGAACTTTCTAGAACTTTCCAGTAATATAAATAGTAGTATCAATACAGGGGCCTTAAGCCCACCAGTTCAGTTTAGTTCCAGCTGCCTAAGTGGATACATATCTGCATTTTTCTGAGATGGCATCAAGAGGCAGCAAGCAACCGGCAGACGCATTTTGCTATGTCTGTGGCCAATTTATCAAGACAAGAGTGAAAAAGTACTCCGTGGAAGCATCTGCTAAGATGTGTGAGACCTACAAGGCATATTTAGGCATGCCTGTCGGGGATCAAGAAAAACCCTGGGCACCTCATTTCACCTGCGAGCACTGCAAAAAAACTCTGGAAGGTAAGATGGACAATTATTGCTCGGAATTTTATGTTATAAAATTTGTTAAAATTTTTAAAATTGTAAAAGTTTTTAATTTTAAAATGTTTTACAATTTTCAATGTTATTGAATAAATATATCATATATGAAAAATGTTGCGAGAATCTCTTACACATTAGTCATGGGTGAAATAAATGTTTTTTTGTAGGATGGTACAGAGGGGAAAAGAGAGCCATGAAGTTCGCTATCCCAAGAATTTGGCGGGAACCCACTGACCACTCAAGCAACTGCTACTTCTGCATGGTGGACCCTTCCAAATGTCGGACTGGCAAGAATGCACCTGCTATCACGTATCCGGACCTTCCTTCATCCATCGCCCCGGTGCCACACTGCCATGAGCTCCCCGTACCCACTCCTCCGGAGAGAGAGCAGCCGTCTTTAGAAGTAAAGAGAAGGGTCTTTCAGGTACCTTCAAGACTTCTTCCCTAAGCTGTCTGAGGCAAAGGTCAAAGCCGGTGTCTTCGTCGGACCACAGATAAAAAAGATCCTGGAGTGCAATGAATTCCCCAAGAAGCTCACTAGTAAGGAGAAAGCGGCATGGAACAGCTTTGTCGCAGTGGTTCGGGGCTTCCTGGGCAATCACAAGGCCGAAAACTATGTGGAGCTGGTTGAGACTCTGGTGAAGAACTACGGCACAATGGGCTGTAGGATGTCCCTCAAAGTCCATATCCTTGATGCTCATCTTGATAAATTTAAGGAGAACATGGGAGCGTACTCGGAGGAGCAAGGCGAGCGCTTCCACCAGGATATAATGGACTTTGTAAATCTCGAAAAACTACTCACTTCTAAATCTTTTGTAGTCATTTTTGTATTACTTTAGTATAAATACATGTTAATTTGGATTCATATGTTGTTTTTTTCTGACTTTATGTGAACCAAAAGACACAAATTCGTCCGTTTTCTCATTGGAAAAAGGTAAATTTCAAAATATCACTGTCCTGGTCACAAAAGCAAAGTTTGTGGGGCATAGTAGCCATTTTCTATACTTTTGAGGCATAAGCAATTAGGAAATAACACCTACTACCCAGGAACAAAAATGGTGTTACATAGTGATATCAAGACGACGGAACAAGCCTGCTTGCTGCTACAAAAGCGGCACTATACTGAACTTTACCGATGCGTTAGGAATAGACACCATTCATTTATTCATGCTTTTACATATCAACTAATTGCATTCCGCATTTTCAGAACATACATGATTATCGTGAACATTTGATAAAATCAAAAAATGAAAAAATTCCACTGACTCACACTGCTTTCACTTTTTACCATTTACTTCTTAGCCCTTAGCTTGCGTCTCAATGCGTGATGATGTTGGTTTTGTTGACTCAGTTGCCATGGGAACGTTTTAAACTCCGCGACAAACTTTACTCAAATGCACAGCTGCACAGAACACACCCCCTCAGGCATGTGCTGTCTATTCACGGGAACAGACTACTGAACCAGTTAGTTCAGAAGATCGCTGGATACACTATAAACAATCTGACAATTTCCCAAATAAACGCGTCTGTGTTCAACCCTATGAGAGGTGGAATGTAACAAAAATGTTCACTGCAAAAGCCGGAGCGTCAAACATCAACGACAAGGTTCAACATTTGAATTGAAATAACAGCTGTCAAATAGACAAAGCTCAACACTCGAAGATAATATATCAAATTGAAAATGTTCAACACACTAATTGAATTAATTATACATAAAATAATGAATGTAATTAAGCTCAATAATTGAAATGGGAACTTCAAATCTTAAATAAATTGATTACAATTCAAATTTCCAGCACGCCCTCCGATTTGTGTTTAGTCTGTTCTAAATCAATACTGCGCGTTGTATTTCAGGTTAAGCGCTGTGCTTTCCATTTGCCACTTGGTCATTCTATTCCCCGGGACTGCCCCTGTCATGGCAAATCTGATATGCTAAAGAGATGCTTTGCACTGTTTCTTAAATCAAGTGGCCTCAAATAAATTGTCTACTTTAATATCTGCATAGCCTACCTATCAGTCTGGGGATATTGTAAAAATGGGTAATTGACTTGTGGATGTTCACATCAGAACTCGAGCTGTCATTCTCGTCCCCTCAAACTGGCGCAGGCAACACATCTGCCTGGATTCCTGCATGATATAAATGTGTTTCTTCATTTGCGCGGCCTGCTTTTTATTATTCATTGGGGTTTGTTTACTACATGCCTCCATAGCTGAGACTTTAATCAGACAGTCCTTGTCGGTGACAGTCCAGTTTGTTCCGCACGTACTTCTGCCAAACTTTAATTCAAAGTACAATCTTCTAAATGGGTTATTATTATTATTATTATTATTATTATTATTATTATTATTATTATTATTATTATTATTATTATTATTATTTATTTATTTATTTATTTATTTATTTATTTATTTATTTTAATTAACGTACTGATTGAAAATTAGAGGACTAATATGAAAGAGGTGCGCGCATCAATTGCAGCTAATCAGCTCCCATTAGCACCTGAACGTCTTTATAAACCCATTGCGCTCTAAGAAACACCAAACTCAACTACAGACGGGTTTGTTTTTATTATTGTTTCTTTATAACGGAGAAAGAAGTGCACGGTTGTGACTGCCTTGGATTTAATGATGCCGTGTTGTCTTAGATTTGGGTAATTGTTGATCTTTTCTCTACTTTAGAAACGTTCATTTTATTGTGTGTTTCTCACTTGCGTGTTTTTTTTTCAATGCAGAATAACATTGCTGTTAGCAGTGTTAGTCACTGAAGTTTGGACGCAGAACCCGCCTCTAGGTACGATAACGGTCGCTTCAGCACATCTGTTCTTTTAGCTTGCTGTTTATTTGCCGGTTGTGTGTTTTCATGTATCGTTGTCTTCTGCAGGCTCGGTGAGGACAGAATGTCAAGGGAGTGTTATGATGATGATGTTGGATAAGTCTTTTGTTGGAAAGTATTTTCGTATCAATGTGATTGGTGAGTGATCATTTTTCTTGAATGGAAAGCTTTTGATGTCTCAAGCCTGTTGACTCGTAATGTAATAACCTGAATTAAGTACAGAGCACTCCTGCGCTGTATGGCATCAACCAGGCTTCGTTTTTTTTTTTCAAATACAGGGTATGAAACTCTTGCGTTGGCTTTAAAAGTGTGTTGCTGATCACACTAAATAATAGACCTGTGCTGCTACAACCTTAGTCAGATTTGTTGACTGCAAGTGTGCAGAATTAGAAATAATTTACTCTAAACCTATTGTTCTGAATGGGCGTATAATTCTACAAATATAAATAGTTTTTTAAAAAAATCGCGAAAAGTAGATGGGACGGGGTGGTGGGGGTGTTCACTTTGTTATATCTCTGCTTTGTTTGATCATGTGTACAGTTTCTTAAAAGGCCAACTGAATTTCTTTCCATAGACAATAAGGGGGCGCTTGTCTCCCTCTCTCCAAGACTGGCTGCACAGTGTGGATATAGCTTAACTGTTGACTTCTTGGGAAATGCCAAGTTCCTTGCTTCTGTGCTGAGCTGCTTTGCTCAGAACACAGTGAGTAATCATTTTATTTCTTGTAAACTTGTTTCTAATGGTGACATGCTGGGACTAACTTTAGCCTTTGTTTCCAGAATGATGAGACCTACAAGCTGACAGTACAAATCAGTGTCTTCTCAAACAGTGCTATGACTTCAGCTTCCTCCTATGTTCAGAGCATGACATGCCGCTATTCTCCATGGGCAGAGAGGGAGATTCTGTGTGAAAGAAACTACATGGAGGTAAGGGCTTTCAGGATGTGATAATGCTGTTCAGTATAACTTGTTGGGTTGTGTGGGTATTTTAATTGTCATTACAGAAGTGCTTCACTCATGACTAATGTGAATTCTCTTTAGGTTTCTGTGAGAAGAGGTGTGCCACTTATTGAGCCAAACTTTGTTCAAGATGATCCTGATTGGTCCCTTGCATACCCTGAGGTAGAATCATGTGACTTTTCATTTGCTTCATTCACATCCCCTTGGTCTTGCCTAATTGAGGTCTCATCTAGTTGAAGCAAAATCTAACGGCCCCCTTAACTTTAACCTGTCTCCCAAGAGGGTGGTCATATTGGAATTGTGTAACATTTAAGGCATTGGCTTTGTGTACATATATTCTGTGATTTGTTTTGGTAAAACATGATTGTGGTGAAGTTAACAATCTCTTGTCAGTGTGTAAGCCTTGTATTTCAACCACTGAGGTAGTGGCTTCATGTGTGCAGGGTTATAAAACCCTTCATGATATACCTTTTTGAAGTCTGCTGTATAGGAGCAATTTCAAGTATTGTCCTAAAGTTTTGGTACACTGATATATTAAGGTCCAGTACAAATGAGTGGCTACAAACTCTGCCTGTATCCGATCAAGACCACATGCTTTCACGTAGGCTCT
This sequence comes from Acipenser ruthenus, assembly GCF_902713425.1. Classification (NCBI taxonomy): domain Eukaryota; kingdom Metazoa; phylum Chordata; class Actinopteri; order Acipenseriformes; family Acipenseridae; genus Acipenser; species Acipenser ruthenus. The sequence continues at coordinate 10,306,602 of NC_081220.1, forward strand.
TTCGTACGCAGTTGTATTTGAGGATTTACTCTGTTCCATTAGACGTTTGGTGATCATATAACAGTTTCAGTGATACATTGTTAATTTCACCCTTCAGTTTTAGTTCATGTTTTATTAAACAAGCCATCTGCTGTGGCAAATCCTTTAGACTGGGGATGCCTTGTGTTCAAACTCCCTATTCTAATGTTTTTTTTTTTCTTTGCTAGGCAACTGCTGCTGACAACAGCATCTGGAAAATTGTGTTCCATCTCCCAGCAAATAGAAAGACAACTATGACTGTTGCTCAGGCCATGACAAATGGCTATGGCATAAATACTACACCAACTCGAATTCTGGTTAGAGCTGCATACAACTCCACAGAAAGCCAGCCTCAGGTGGTAAGTAGTCTAGGCTTCATTGTTCTCTAGTACAGTATATACAGACTGTGAAGGTAGACGAGTCTTGCTTTTGTTTTAGTAAAATTCCCCCTCCCCTCTAACAGATCCAAACTGTACCAATGGCTGTGCTAAGGTCAACCACCTTTTATAAGCAAAGATGGATGGTCATGATGGTGGACACTGCAGTTACATGTCCTACTGGTGAGTAAGCTTATGGAGGGTAATGGTGCTCAAGAACTGTTCTACGTTCAAGTGAATTTTCTATACCAAGTCTATGGTGTTCCTTTCTGTCAGATGGAACAGCCTTCACAGAACAGATGATTACATGGAATGTTCCCCGTGTTCTACCTTCTCTTGTTCCAACACCACAAATTACTACCCTTGATGTTCAAATGGGAGTTGATGGCCGCAAGCTTGACCCTGCAACGATTCATAATAGATTATAAACTGGATGTCGGTCCCCAGATAATCACTGTAAAAATTCCTGTGGGAGCTGATGGTGGATATTACAAGGTATGTAGAAGTTCAACATCTTCTAAATCCTTCTCATTTTAAAGCTTGCTTCCTAAGATGCTTCTGTGCTTTCAGAGCCATGTATTAGACAACACCTATGTGATCTCTTACTCTATTGAACCAATGCTGGAGCATACCTGGCAAGATGGGCCTGAGAAGACCAAGTACACCGTACTTCATCCAATAACCACTCCTTTCATGCCTCGGCCACCAGTTGTCACAAACAGTATGTAGAACTTGTCCACATGCAGTAAATCAAAGGGATTTGTTGCAGTGCTCCACTTCATAGCCTTCATTTAACTGCATGCTTTAATTTCAGACACTGTTCCTAAAGCCAGAGTGTTCAATGTGACCCTGGGGACATTCCTGCCTGATGTGGAGCTGGTCAAAATTATAGTTGGATCAGAGACGTTAACTGTGCCAGAAGCCAACCTAAAAGGTTATAATGTCCAGGAGCATGTCTTTCCCAATGGATCCAAGGCCTACACTCTCCAGGTGCCATTTGAGGACCCCAATGTGAAGCAAAAGGTAACATCCAATTGCCCTTTGAAAACACTTGCTTCCTGTGGACGTGTTGCTTGCTGTCTGACTTTGGGTTTAATCCTACAAACCCTTGCTCTTTTCAGGTAACTCCTCCAGATACCAGAACCTACATTCTGCCCCTGACCTACTTGCTGAATATAGTGCCAGAGAATACACCCTTTACTCATCCTGCTGTAGTTGAAGCCATTCTCAAAGACATTGGTAAGTGCCTTACTATTTGTGGTCTACAACTACCCTTTTCTGACAATCCAGTCCATTGCCCTGACAACTGCTCTTCCTCTTGCAGTTCTACCTACAGTAACTGGCTACTGTGATGGTGCTGCATTCTATACCATGGTAACATATGGCAACATGGGTCGCAACTGGGTTCCTTTTGTGGGCTCAAGAGAACTTGGTGGAAGTCTGCTTGCCCTGTACAAGTATAATGCCAATGCTACCAATTTCTGGATGACTGTGCCATACAATTCAGTTGATGCCACATATGAAGTAAGTGATGGAACTTTAATGTGTTTTTAGTTGTCTTGGGTTCAACACATTACTGACCTGATGTATTGTCTCTGTAGGTGATCAGTTCTTCGGGCATCAGAAGCAGGCTTGACTTGACCTTGAAGGATGTTGGCACCATGGTTGTGGTGGCTGACTTTTCTCTGTCCTGCAGTTTCCCTACAAAGATGATTGGTAACTCTCCTGCAAACATTATTTAGAATAGCTGCTTTTGAGATTGGCCAAAGGTTGCATGGAGTGGTATTGAAGCTATAATCTGTTTCCTTAACCTGGATCCAAATGCTGTGTTTCAGATTGCTTCACCAATGGAACTATGGCAGCTCTTGCTGTGAAAGTGGAATCTGTCCCCAGCTTGTCTCCAAGTCAACTAACCCTAAGGGATCCGAGTTGCCGGCCTCTTCAGTCTGATGCTATCAATGCGGTTTTCTACTTCAATGTCAACTCCTGTGGCACAACTAGAAGGGTTAGTATTGACACATTTTAAAACCATATTTTGAGGAGGTTCAACATATTGACAAGTTGGCCACAACACCCCTGGATCAATCTGGGGAGCCATGGTGACCGGTGTTTCTATCGGCTGAATTACTTGCATGAATTGTGTACATCCTGAAGGATGCCACCTTGTATTGAACTGCTTGTCCAGTTGACAAAGGTGCTGCGACACATGACTCTTGGTTATGGCATTGCATGTGCTGCCTAGAGACCTTTTGGGTCAATGGCAGTGAACTGGAAGGAGCGTACTAATTGGGGAAGATCCCGTGGTTAGTATGTAGGATGGGACTAAACTAGTACACGAGTTAATGACAATTGCAACTCAAAAGTTGCCAGCTGTGTATTTGCAACAAATCCAAAATAACTGCTGTTGCCCTCCTAGAGGTTACTAAAACAATACTAAATTAGTCTAGCAGTTTCTGTAGACAGACTTGTGGTATCATACTAACTGTAACAAACATGAGGTCCCAATAAAGTGTTCAATTATGAAATTGCAATATTCATAATCAACACTTTATTTTTAAATTGGTACAAAGTTAGTACACAGCTGGGGATGATCCTGAGTACCATATTAGCTAGTCTGCAACTTGGTATGCAGCTCCATACTAAATCTACAAGTTCATTGCAACCTGAGCCTTTTGTGATTTTCTCTTCCAGTTTGACAACAACCTCCTGACTTATGAGAATGAAGTGCTGTTCACATCTTACCGGTAAGGATTGCAATCAAATTTAGTATCCTTGTGGTTGAGCCTGAAACTCTCCTAACCCCATCTCCTCTTTCCAGGTTGAGAGTTGCCTGTCACTACCTGGTCAATGACACCAAGGTAGTACAGTTCTTGTACCAGAATAATCCTGCACCTGTAGTCCAGCCTGGCTTGGGGGACCTTGCAGTCATCATGCGGCTTGCATTGGGTAGGACTTGGCAATTGAAATAATATAGATGCTCTAGTAGCGTGTTTCCACCTATAAAATTATCCCTTGCATCTCTGCAGATTCAACCTACAATGACTTCTATGGCGCTCGGGATTACCCTGTTGTGAAGTACTTGCGAAGACCCTTGTATTTTGAGGTAGAGCTCCTGTACAGCAGGGATCCACAGGCTGAATTGTTTTTGGAGAACTGCTGGGCAACCTATTCTGCTGACAGGAATAGCTCTCCAAAGTGGGATGTTGTTGTGGACAGGTAGATGCTGGAATATGATATTGTTGCTACAAAACCTAGGAATTGGAGTTGTGGCTGACGTGCTCCTGACCTACTTTCTCTTTCTAGCTGTGAGAACTCTGCAGATGAGTACTTGACCATCTTTCACCCAGTGTCCAGCAATGCAAGAGTGCTGTTCCCATACCATCTGAAGAGGTTTGAAGTGAAAATGTTTTCCTTCACAAGCGGCCGGGATGCACTGAAAGGACAGGTACAGTGGAGTGTTGGGATGGGGATTTTGTACCACAATGCATGGTTTGGATTGCTTTGCAAGCAGCAAATAGTCGCTGTTCTCAAATCTTTAGTGAGTTGGAATGAAAACATGTAACTAAACTTTTGCAAGAAACACTTATGATGCAATATATTTGTTGTTCAATTCAGTAATCCTCATTGGATGATGGTCCTGCCTGATCTATTGATGCTAGTTTTGCTTGACAAGGTGTGCTGTCTTTCAGATTTACTTCCACTGCGGTGTTGTGATATGTGATTCAAACCGGCCATCAGACAGCCTCTGTAGCAGACGGTGCATTCCAGGGAAACAGAGGCTTGGTAAGAGCTCTGTCTGTTGGGGGGGGGGGGGGGAGGGGGGGACATTTTGCATGCATTTTTGTCCATTTGTTTTGATGGACTCCTAATTCCTCCTGTAGGTCGCAGTGCTGAAGGGATGGATGGTGGTGCAGTAAAGGTGTTTGTGTCTTCTGGCCCAATTGAGCTGAAGAGAGATGGATCACTTCACTTTATGCCTAGAAGTGGTAATATGCATGATGTGAACACAATTGCAGTTAAAGTAAAATTATATAACTATCTCCTTTTTATTCCTCTAACTATTTCTTTCTTCTCTTGCAGGCAAATTCAATGTGTGGTCCCTTCTGGGAGCTGCAATGGGTGTGTGTTCAGTGGTTATCTTCATAGCTGGAGTTGTATCTTTCTGGAAACTGCCAAAAAGTGTGTATTGATAAATAAAAATCTTGCTTGTAAAAGCTTATTTTTTTTGTGCTTGACTAATTCTACACTTGATTTGTCAGAATGGCCATGTCAATGGGATTTCCTCCTCCTTGCTGTATCAAATGCTTTGTTTTGCCCTGATCAGGGAAATTCTCAATATGGTGTGTTACTCAAGGACCCTTCACTAATTCACTGTGTGAACCCGGGGGCAAAGACTTTCCTCCTCCATTGAGCTGTAACCCTATTTTTATATTTAACAGGGCAATTTACTATACCTTCAGTTATTTAGCATGATACAATTTAAGGAAGAACCCCCCCCCCACCCCCTCATTTGTCCCTTTTATTAAATATGTATTGGGTAACAATTTTCATATAAATTCTATTTCAGTATACAATTTATACATTGTCTTGAACCAGGCATCAACAAGAAATAAACTAGAACCCGGCTTCACTGATTTAAGAATATATGTTTAACTGTTAATTATTTTGAAGCCTCGTGTGTTGAAATAGTAATGGAGGAGGGGGGTTCATTTGAAAACAAAAGCTGGTGTAAAGTTAAAAGCTGTCCACCAAAGCCAGGCTTGTCCACTTTCCCTTATGTTGGGCCCTTCTCCCTGACCAGATTCTCTTGTCTCTTTTAAATTTACATTGTGGTGGCTTCATAAATAATTTTCCCACTTGTTTAGTTTTTGTAGACTAGGTATCCTCTACATTACGACTCATCATACAGTCACTGTGCTTCACATCACTTCCAGCTCTTAACTTCTAGAATAATTCCAGGTGTGTAAACTTCCCAATCTTCAGAATACAGTAAACTTTTATTAACTTACATCCAATAATAAAACTAGTGGAAAATCCTTCCACTACAGCAATATATTCCATACCAGGAACTCCTTTCAAAAGTAGAAACTAATTGTCTTCAGTTGAACTGTATTTGCTGCTGCTGCTCCTCCTCACTGTGTCATCTGTGTTCTTTATTGTTTACTTTCCACACTGAATTCTATAATTCATTAGCTATAAAGAAAACTACCACTTGAGGGTGCAGTGCATAGAAAAGGAGCACATACCAATCCATAAACCATAATAATTATACATACCTAAATAAACTAAAATAAGAATACATTCCTGTGACGAGATAAAGTGATCCCGTGCTGTAAGCCATCCTCCCAGCCGCCAGGGGGCTGTGAGCCAGCCTAGAAGGCCCCAACAGAGATGGTGTGACGTGGCAGTTCTACCTTTGGGGCAGAAGTCCCGAAAGGACGGTCACCATCTTTGTTGAGGGCAACAACACGGAATGTCCTGCAAAGTCCCAGAATTGGGAGGAGATTAAAATGCCAATTGCTGATTGGTGTTCTGCTGATTAGGGGGCGTTCCGCGGCACATAAAAGGGGGCAGTGTTGTAGCAGTCGAGGGTGGTATCTGAAAGCACAAAGGAGTGTGGGAGAGGTACTGAGGGATAAAACCAAACAAATGCTCACTGTGACTTTTTTGACAGACATAAACAAACTAATTCAAAAGAGAGACAGCCAACCAGGAGGGTGGACACCAGAAAGGCAAGGACAGCCACCCAGAGTCTGGATAATTTTACTTTGTTTGTTTGTTTTGTCTCTCCACATTTCAGTTAGCGTTTCTCTTTTGTTTGGACATTTTCTTTTGTTTGGACATTTTCTTTTCTTTGTTGTCCTGATTACCACTGTTTGCAGACACTAATAAAGTAAAAGAAAACAACTTGTCACATCATACCATTGTCTGGACTTGATTATTTTTACACCTCCACCCAACTCTGCTATCCGTGACAATTCCTTTTTTTTTAATAATCAAAATTCCAGTTCAGCTCCTACATACGTTTTTGCAAAAGCAATTATTTTTGCTAACATTTTGGGTTCTAAAATCACTATTTCCAGCAGTGCAGTTCCTTCCTGTCTGTATTGGTCATACTTTAGGGCCCTTGGGAAGCCTGTGGCAGGCATGCATTCTGGTTACCATGTGACTCCTTGTTCATTGGGACAATTCAGGCTTTTCCAATTGCAATGCATTGTGGTACATTCTACACCTCTTGGGCACTGTTCAAAGCAGGACTACACTTCCCACAATCTTTTGGCGTGTGAGTTGAAGAGCCTAAACTATCCTAGTGTGTTCTAGTGTGCATGAAGTCATATGGTAACCCTGCCCGTGAAGGTCTGTTTCAGAGTTCTGCCCCATGCAGTCTCCCTTATTTTGAAAGCTCAGTGCTGACAGGTGTACATATTATAAAACACACACATGCAAAGAACAGAATTCTAGAAACAAACTTTATTATACAGTTCTGTGGGTGATCGTGTTCACAAAAACTAAGTATATTAAGTATTAATCCAAATACATGCAAAATATAAAACATTAATATATCTCTTACATTTTTGCTTAGTGTAGTTTGTATTACTCCCGTTAGATAAAAAAAAAAATCGAATACAGTGGCTAATGCAGCCTCCAGCGTTCAGCCACAAAACGGTAAAACTGCAAACAAACTACAATTCCCAGAATCCCTTGCCAGTTTCTGTAGTCCCGTGTGTGATGCCATAGGTCTGGCTGCCTCTGAGTTATTATTATTATTATTATTATTTATTTCTTAGCAGACGCCCTTATCCAGGGCGACTTACAATCGTAAGCAAAAACATTTCAAGCGTTACAATACAAGTAATACAATAAGAGCAAGAAATACAATAACTTTTGATCAAGTAAAGTACAAGTTTGACAAACCACAATTCAATAATACAGCAGGTAATAGTGATACTTACATCAGGATATGATTAAATAGTGATAGTTACATCAGGATGTGATTAAATACAAAGTACTACAGGTTAAAAACTTGGCAGATTACAGTATTCTGAAGTACAGGATTAAATGCAGTAAAATAGTGGGCAGATAAGAGCAAAATAAAGCACATTTACATGAAGGGTGATAGTGTCCCAGGATACAAACAGAGGAGTTCTACAGGTGCTCTTTGAAGAGGTGAGTCTTAAGGAGGCGCCGGAATGTGGTCAGGGACTGGGCAGTCCTGACATCTGTAGTGATGAGTTGTGATTACACAGGCATAATCTACTTATTAGATTCCTTCTTGCTTTGACATGCTACTTTCAATATGCAAGTTTAGGGTGAAATTATCAACACTCCTTATATATACCTTGTTCTAGCATCACAAAAAAGTGCTACTTAACAACATGTTGTTCTCTTCATGTTTGAGTGTGTGAGTTATTGAAACTGAATTCACTACACTGGAAACCCCGTGTGTAGTACGGGGGGGGGGGGGGGTGTAATGTGTTTATATTATACAGAGGACGCTGAGTTTGATGCAAGACTCGATCAGACACAGGCACATTCATATTATTAAACCTGCTATCAGACTTTCCGGCGCCGTCACTCTGAGTGCTCTTTGAAACAGACTGAGTTCGTATTTATATTCATGTTGGGTTAATCAGAGATGACTATCGGCGGCCCGTCTGTAGTACTACCGGAGATTTTAATTGCACAGTTTGTACCGCTCTGTGCAGCGCCGTCCCGTTTGTAACACGGTACGTGAACTGCATTCTGCTAAACAAAACATCACAACAGCAGCAGCAGCACCATCTACTGGACAAAACCCAGACATGCACATTAAAACAATGATCCAGTTCAATATCTACAAAGACTAAACAAGAAACTATTAGCGAAGCCCCGAAAAAGAAAATATTATACAAAACGGTTTAAAATCAAATGTTTAGATATGATTTAGATATTCGGGTTGGATACCTCAGAAGCCAGCGGAACTCCAGCGTTTCTCCGACAACCACTGATAACCCCTCCCGTGATGATCGGCGCTGCCATGACAACCCGTGACATCACCCGCACAAGTTACAACACGGCGAGTCATTTTTTGTAGCACAGTATTAACGTGTTATTGTTTTCACAAAATAACATCAATAAGATTATCAGATCACCTGCTAGTGTGTACTAAACAAAACCTCAAATATCACTGAATTGATACAGAGACAAGCCGTGGCACCAGCAAGAGATAAACATGTATTTACTTATTTATTTGGTTAAACTTTAATCCAGCCTTAGATTTTAACTTCTTGAAGTTACCACAGTGTGTCTGTGTATGAATTACTGACGAGTAATATTTGTGATTTGATTACTCTAGCAGATGAACTGATAATGTATGGATGTTATTTTGTGAAAACAATACAATATTAAAAAAGAAATACAACATTTAATAAATAAATAAATAAATAAATAATACACCAAACTGTAGCACATTTCTTTAGTCTTAATATCATAACAAATATACTTATTATAAATACGTATCACCTTTTATTTGTTGGAAAACGGTCTGGAACTTCTAGTAAAGTATTATTTTAATAGAGTGCTGTTTGAGTTAAAATATTGTTTTCTTCAAAATTAAAATACCAGCAACGGTGTGTTAATTTAACGAAGCGCCTAACGCTGCTCGGAACGTTCGCATTTTTAAATCCTAACGGTCTCTGCTCAGCTGAGTGGAAAGTTCACGAGCCGGTTGCCTAGCAGCGTCTCCCCCTCCTTCTCTGCCCCGCCCTCTCGTCTTCTCTCGTTGCTCCAGCTAGGGGTTCAAATTTAGCTTCGTTATATCTGCGCAATTTTTTCCTAATTTTTTCAATTTAGCTTATTAGAGGCTTCGTGTTTTTAAGATGGTTCAGGTGCAGTCCGGACAGACTGATTGGAGCATCATTACAGTATACCGCACTGCGCTCAGCTTTGTGTGGTGGCTGATACACAAAATAACGAACGACTGTTAAATAAATCACATGTATTGCTTTTTAATGCTAAATATGTATCTGGTATTCTAAGTATTATCTACAATTAATAATTCACCTATATTCATATTCATAATGTAATACAGTATTGACAGGGTCCAGTATTATAAATAAATAAACACGCTTTAAGAGAAACAGCAGTGATGTTTATTGTCCATTCCCATACATTCTCTATATGTTTCTACATTGTGGTTGCACAGGGACAAGGGACTCAGTGATGTTAAAAAAAAGAAAATAGAGCCCACAATTAACCAATATAGAAAGGAAGGGGGGAGAAATGTATTGCCTGTGTGCAGTACCTTACACTTTTCTCTATTAAATGTCATTTGAAATGTGTCTGCCCAGTTCTGAAAGCTGTCTAGATCACTTTGAATGTCCTCTGCTGCTGCAACAGTGTTTGCCACTCCTCCTATTTGGAACTGCAAACACAAGTCAAAAAGGAAGTTAGAAATGCCAAGAGAGATAGATATAAATGAACATTGCTAAGGGGGCTAAAACCAATTCCAAAATGTTTTTCCAATATTATAACAGCAAGAGAACATTCAAAGAGGAGGTTAAATGTCTAAGAGATACAAATGGCAAAATCATAGATGAAAAAATAAAAAAATAGCAAATATATTAAATGATTACTTTTCACAGGTTTTTACAAAGGAGGATGCGGACAACATGCCCCACATGTCAACCTTTTCCTATCCAGTTTTAAATAACTTTAGCATAACAGAGGCAGAAGTGTTAAAGGGACTAGGAGCTCTTAAAATAAACAAATCCACTGGGCTGGATGAGATCCTCCCAATAGTACTCAAAGAAATGAAAGAAGTTATTTACAAACTGCTAACCGAGATCATGCAACAGTCTCTTGACACAGGGGTTGTACCGACAGACTGGAAAATTGCAAACGTAATACTGATCCACAAAAAGGGAGACAAAACCGAGCCAGGTAACTACAGACCAATAAGTCTGACTTCTATTATATGTAAACTTATGGAAACTATAATAAGATCCAAAATGGAAAATTACCTATATGGTAAAAGTATCCTGGGAGACAGTCAGCATGGTTTTAGGAAAGGGAGATCGTGTCTAACTAACCTGCTTGACTTTTTTTGAGGATGCAACATCGACAATAGATAATTGCAAAGCATATGGCATGGTTTATTTAGATTTTCAGAAAGCTTTTGACAAAGTCCTGCTAAAAGATTAATTCTCAAATTGAATGCAGGTGGGATTCAAGGAAATGCATGCACATGGATTAGGGAGTGGTTAACATGCAGAAAACAGATTAGAGGAGAAAACTCAAAATGGAGCGAGGTAACCAGTGGTGTACCACAGGGATCAGTATTAGGTCTTCTGCTATTCCTAATCTACACTAAGGATTTAGATTCTGGTATAGTAAGCAAACTTGTTATTTACAACAACACAAAAATAGGAGAAGTGGCAAACACTGTTGCAGCAGCAAAGGTCATTCAAAATGATCTACACAGCATTCAGAACTGGGCAAACATATGGCAACTGACATTTAATACAGAAAAGTGTAAGGTACTGCACGCAGGCAATAAAAATGTGCATTATAAATATCATAATATGACACCTATTGAAACAGAAGTGCAGCGCTTAGAACACATATACAAATAGAACTAATCCACTCTTCTATTAAACTGTGAACTTAGTGTTTGATTGAATCCATCTCTGTGTTTGTATAGCCTGGAAACAGGCATCAGTGCCTTGCATAGCTGCACACACTGCCATCATTCACACTGACCACAAGAGGGAGCCAGAGCACCACTGCTGTTTATAATGTAATAACACAGTAATAAGACAATTGACATAGGCATCAGTTACCTCCCCAGTCAGCCCAGTTCTCCCATTGTTAACACAAAGCTCCTCACATCCAGTCATCTAAACACTACAGTGTGGTCTGTGTCTGTATATGAGCAATACTGAAATTGAAGAAGGAATTTATGAAAAATACCAAGGAGTTTATGTTGACTCAGAAATGTCTTCATCTAGACAATGTGGGGAAGCTATAAAAAGGCCAACAAGATGCTCGGATATATTGTGAGAAGTGTTGAATTTAAATCAAGGGAAGTAATGTTGAAACTTTACAATGCATTAGTAAGACCTCACCTAGAATATTGTGTTAATTTCTGGTCACCACATTACAAAAAGGATATTGCTGCTCTAGAAAGAGTGCAAAGAAGAGTGACCAAAATTATCCCGGGTTTAAAAGGCATGTTGTATGCAGACAGGCCAAAAGAATTTAATCTATTCAGTCTTGAACAAAGAAGACTACACGGCGATCTGATTCAAGCATTAAAAATCCTAAAAGGTATTGACAATGTCGACCCAAGGGACTTTTTCGGCCTGAAAAAAGAAACAAGGACCAAGCATTCAGAACAGAAAATAGGAGGCACTTTTTTACACAGAGAAGTGTGAGGGTCTGGAACCAACTCCCCAGTAATATTTTTGAAGCTGACACCCTGGGATCCTTCAAGAAGCTGCTTGATAAGATTCTGGGATCAATAAGCTACTAACAACTAAATAAGCAAGATGGGCTGAATGGCCTCCTCTCATTTGTAAACTTTCTTATGTTATAGAAGTGGGAGTATTTAAATGCTGTCCAAATGCTCACTGACATTAATCGATAAACTTGACCTTGTTATAATACAAGTTAATACAGACAGCACAGTGAGTCTTTAGAGCAAGGTCAATTCTAGCACATCATGATAATACAATACACACATTTGTGATTTGTTTCCCCAGAGTTGGAGAGTAATTCATTAGTAGAAGTGAAAGATGAGAGATGGTCCAGGTTCAATAACCAGTTTAATGTAGGGAGCACACAGTAAAGTAAAATCAGGGTTTGCCATAATGCCTCCAGCATCTCATCATGCCTCTTGGTTTACCCACAATATGCAAGTAACAATTACCTGGGAAAGAGCAGCGTGCTTCTGAACGGCTAAACCGATGACATTATAGAAACAATCAGGCACTTTCTCCTTTACTAAATATGCAATGCAGAAGAAAGAGGAAATACATGAATCCTCCCTTGCCTGTTAAGAGTTCTTTGTTGTCAATAAAGAGTGCTTTTTGAATGATTTCAGTGGTGGCAGTTTGACAAGAATACATGTCATGTGAAATAAACCAGTCCAAAACGAGACATTGATGCTAATAGTTTTATTGCTTAAAAAGCTTTACAGAAAGAGACAGGCTTTTACCCAGTTTCATGTAACAGCAGATAGTGTTGTTTTGGCAGGACAGCATTTATACTGGTCAACAGTTGGAGCATTTGTTGTCATGAATGCAAATAAAGAGATTTTAAAATAAGTGAGAGATGAAGATAATCTCTACATAAACACAATGTTTTTGTCAGTCTGTGAACAAGGCCTGTCACGGGTCACTTGTGACATCACAGGGTGGCTGTGAGGAGCTGGGAGAAGAAAGGAGTCTACTGGTCAAACCTGACTCGGTGCAGTGATTATGAGCTGGGGCAAATCAATCAAGCAGGCTCTCCAAGTAACGCTTTGTATATGTGCCCATGTGGAGTTGTATTTCTATTCAGACATGTGTGAGCATGTGATCTCACTGAGAATCTGAGACTACATGTTAAATAAGGACACCATTCCATACAATGTAAAGACCTGCTTCATGAGAGGCAGGGAATCACCCAATAGAAAAATAATGTTGTCTCTATTATATATCCTTGAAGAGATTGACCAAATGCACAACAGGGAGCAGCTGTTTTAAACAAGCTGTGAATGGCCTGATAGAAATAAGTATGGGTCTGTAGCTGTGTGTGGGGAGAGGGACCAGAACAGAAAGGTTACAGTGATGCTATAAAAGAAGGTTGCTGGTGTGTTTAAGCTTTGCTTGCAGGTCTGCTGTCAGGTAAACTCCAGCACTGTGATCCCTGGGTGCTGCTGCAGCTCAGTAGTGCTGGCATCGCCTGCAGCGGTAGGTACGCCGGTCTGAAACCAATTGAAGACATTATCAGCAACCTGGGCAGAAAAGCTATTGTTCTGATCCATACCCTACAGAGCATTGCACAGCTAGGTAATGAGATTGTGGGGTGGTAATGGTCAGCATTGTCTAATAATATAGACAATCAGTGTCACACTGAGCTGTAGAATTGAACTCCCTCCCATGTGTAGATAGCATCCTCCACACTCTTTGTATTGCACTCCTTTAAATTACAAATTTGAAAAAAGCTTTGTGTAATTCAGCATGCAATTTCACAATCCCAAAGGGTATGGAATCAACTGCTAAACTGTGGAGCCACCACAACCTCTCAATACAATCCTATCAATAAAAAACACGGAAACCCTCTATACTAGTTCAAATGCCAAACATGCTTCTGAGGTTTTATTCAGAGCAATCCTAGATCAAAGCTCCTCTGTTTTGTCCCCTGCTTTTATATTTTGTTTCACTGAAATGACAAAAGTTCCACAGGAGATTGAGGTCAGTGGACCCTTCTTCTCAACTCAAAGCCAACCCTGACATAATGACCTCCCACAGAGAACTACTGTACACACACCATAAAACAGCAGCAATCCCATTCATCAGATCTCCTGGGATTATTTGTGGAGTTGGTTACTCCAGCATGAGATCACACACATGTAATAAGTTTAAGTATACATTTCTTGATTGCAGGAGACAGGTTAGACTTTCCTCTTTCCAATAAGTTACGAATGACCTCAAATCGATCAATAGTTTGAGACAATGCTGTAGAAAGATGAATCATAAACTCATCTTGATATTTCCAGTTGAAGGATTATGATGGATGGCATCTGTTATAAAACTTATTCCAACAATTCTGTGTCTCTCTTGGAGTTCCATCCATATTTGACCTGGTCGACCTCATGTTCTAAACTGTTATGGAATGACACTTGGTTTTCTATTTCAAATTGTTCTAATATATCCCACAACCAATGTATACAGAAATAATAAGGCATACTCACAGCGAGCGCAGCGGTACCCATGACGGTAGTAGAAATAGTAGTGATAGTGATGAGCTACACAAAAAAAGAAAAGATAATTAGGAACAGTCTATTTTTAACACAGAGCTTCTTAAACCCACTGCCTTCCACACTGTAGCCCAGAACTCAACCCCCTGAGCTACCCAGGGACAGTGGCCCAGTGGTTAATGAAAAGGGCTTGTTATCAGGAGGTTCACATCCCGGCTCAGCCACTCACTCACTGTGTGTGACCCTGAGCAAGTCAAAACGTAAAACTGGAGTCCTATTGTAAGTGACTGCAGCAGCAGTTGTTGATGCATAGTACACCCCCTAGTCTCGAAGGCACTTTGGAGAAAAGCGACTGCTAAAAGACTAATGAATAAAAAAGTAATACTCAGATCCACAAGCATGCACATTGCCTTCCACTCTGCAGGGCACCACTTTCTCTAAACACTGAGCTATCAAACCCATTAACTCCTATACTACAGCCCAGCACTAACCACTAAACTGCTCAAACCCACTACCTTCCACACTGCAGCTCTGCACTCTAGTCACTGTGTCACTGAAGCCTCTCAGCAAAGCTACACTGATAAACAATTCATGTCCTGATTGAAAATAATAAATAAAACCCACTGATTGCTGCATAAAATAAAGTAGAATCCATTTACTTACCATAGTAGCATCTGTACCTTACTGTGAAAGATACAAGTGATATATTGAGTTCAATCCATTTGAAGTCACTGCAGTGGCTGCTTTGTACAAGAATGGGGCCTCAGTAGTGTATTAGAGAGCTATATAATTCAAAGGAGTGTCTCTCTATTTGTACATTTCTATTATTGGCAAAATCCAAAGACAGGGCTCCTTCTTTATATCCCCTCCCACAGGATACAGAACACCTCACTATGTGAGTATGTATTAAATAAAGATGGCATTTCATATTAAGAGCAGCTAATTCATACTATTATACAATAATACCCCATTCCATATTCTCAACATCAGCTGTAGGAGGCCCCATTGTTAACATGTATTCATTTCTTGTGACGCGCACAGTACATGTGTATTGTATTGTAGTGTACAGTCACATTTTTATTAAAATATCAGATTCACACTTACCACGAGCACAGATGCTATAATCTGGAAATGAAATAAACATACAAAATTAAATACAATTTAAAAATATATATACAATTCATTTCTACATATTAATGTACCATAATAAAATAAAATACTTACAACAGTAAGCTGTTCCAAAGAAAAAGAAAAACAGAAACAGTGGTTATTGGATTTAATAGTTCACTTTATATTCATGTTTGAGTTCCATTTACTGGAATGTTTTCTGTTCCTCTGAGAATATCAGTTAATTTTGATAGCTGTTACAGGCTTAATGAAGACACCAAGGGGCACATTTCAAAGTGTTTCCTCCAGTCTGTCCAAAACTATGAAACCACTCCATAGTAGAATATGTTGTAATACTGAAGTGTTTCTCAATGTCTTCAATCAATTGACCTTCAGTCTACAATCCATGCAGTTCACCCAAACCAGGAGCCAGCTCCAGAGAGACACACACTTACTTCTGTAGTATCTTTTGGACAGGGCATCCTTCTTCACTACCATGGACTGTGTCAGGACCACTTCAGAATCCACTTCAGGAGACAGAAAGCACGTGAAGATCATTAAACAAACAGTAGGTTGCATCCCTTCTATTTAAACACAGACCATGTTGAGGAACTCTCCAAATTTGGATTAGGATTTCAATGTACATTAAAGAAGATTGCTGAACAGTAAGGAGCTTCAGATTTCATTTTGTTAGAGTGTGTGTTACAATGTTTTCACCTGAGTTCAGGAGCTGCTCTTCAGTTCTAGTTGCCTGTCTTAGATATATGTACATAATGTAGGCTGGATCAGTCAAAGTGTCTTTATAGAAGAGCCAGTGACTGGATCACGCTTCCTTCTGCTTTCAATTCACTGCTATGCACTAGATGGTGATGGCACTTACTAACAGAAAGATATTTCAGTCTGCATTACATATGAAAAGAATCACACAGACTTATGCACAAAACAACTGTGGTGAACTATGAAAGGTGCTGTATAAAATAAATATTGATTGATAAAAAGGTAAGGGAACAGGACAACCTTTTAGTCAAGTTATTATATCTCAGTTGGGCGATCCTTCTTACTGACATTTAAGGTGATCAATTAATACAATACGTCTTATTAAAGGTGCTGCATCAACACATTTAAATGCACATGTTAAATGCAAACAGGTGAAATATTTTCAAAGTGTATATCCCTCAAACTTTGTGTTTTCCTCTTCCGCATCAGTGTGACAGACAGACAGACAGACAGACAGACAGACAGACAGACAGACAGACAGACAGACACTCAACCGAAGAAGCTACAGGCTTTCTGTACTCACTGTCAGCTCTTTTCTCCATCATATTGTCTCCTATCAGGTAAAACAGAAATAGGTTTATACAGTTAGACGTACATTAGGAAACAGATCTGGGCACTTTGTGTTAGTGCCAGTAGAGAAACAGCAGCTAAATATGCTCAGATTCACTGGGGTTTGGCCTTAAGTCTATCATCTGTAATTCACAATGTGTTCCTCTTGAAGGTTTAACGTTGTACCCACACACTACCCAGACGTGCTTTTCAAAGGACTCACCCAACTCCCGCTCTCCTTTGAGTCCATCACTGTCCAGTTCAGCATCACTGTCACCTGAATCCTCTGCCTCTGGAACAGGGAGAAGAGAGCTTCATGAAGCAATGAAGGATTCCCTCGACTGCAGTGAACAGCTTCATAGGACACTCAACACAGGGAGGCAGAGAGTTCCCCATTACATTGCAATGCAGAGCTGTGAGGTTTAACCAGGAGATTTCTGGATATACAGTAGCCCTTGATGTTATGCATGATTAGCGATGATTAGTCAGGTTAAGTTTCTAAACAAATTGTGTGGTCTGTCCAGGACTGTGCTTTTTTGTCATTGCTTAACTTAAATCCTGCAAATAAGAAACTTTCTTTCTTTCTTTCTTTCTTTCTTTCTTTCTTTCTTTCTTTCTTTCCTTACCCAGTGCTCTCTTGTTCTCCAGTGCTCCTTCCTGCTCCTCTGAGTCTTCCAAAGTGTTGCTGAGATCTGTAAACACAGGCTGTGGTTACATTTTTAATGAGAGCAGTCCTGTGTTGTATCCAGTGCTATGAAAGGAATGACAGCATGGAATGGAGAATGCAAACAGACCGATTAGGAAAACTGGGATTTTTTAAAATTGTATTAAGATTTTTGTATCTGTATTGAAAACATGTAATTATGGTCATAAAATTCTGCACTTTTGTTAATAACTGCAACAGTGTAGAATAGTTGAATTAATATTATATAAATAAACCACTTTAAAGTGCCACATATTATATAAGGCAAAGAATTGTAATAAATCAACTTGCAGTAAACAGTTTGCATTTTTAATATCTCTTAAATAAATTATTATATTAAATCTGCTGTATAAAAAGTGGTTTGAATATTAGCACAATAAATGAAAGAGCAGGTCTATATGTTTCAAGGATATGTATATTTTGTGAAAAAGGTAAATCAAACTGAATGAACATTTTAAAATCTCAGTGTATTTTATTCACACCCTGCAATGGTTTATAGAAGAGATGAGCAGGAGGCAAGATCGACTCGAAGGGAAATTTCAAATGCAAACCTTGATTTGTTTCCCCCCCCCCCCCAATATATTTAAATATTTACTGTTTATGACTGTTTCATTTCTAATAAGTTATTATAAATGATAAGAAACGACGAGTTGATTTGGCTATTCACGTGGATAAGCCACAGCTGCATTTTACAGTACCAGGGAATCCTTCTGGTCTGAAGCTGCCTCTTAATAAGGGGTCCCCATGGTGGGAGGTGGTTGATGCAACACATGGGAGTTTTCAAGTTCTTTAAATGCTGTGTCTTATTCTAGTGGAGTACAGGCTCATCAAATCAATCCCCAAGACAAGTAGACAAACCTCTGTGTTGAGAATATAGGATTGAGTTCTGGAAGAATGGATCTTACCCAGTTCTCTCTTGCTGGCCTGGTAACCATCATCTCCCAGCTCTTCAGAGTCCTCAAGGAGGCTCCTTGCATCTGCACACAGAGGAAATGGAGGGGGTGGAATCATTATTTTAAATGGCAATGTACAAATTAAGAACAAAGAAGGATATTCTTATGGTAAGTTGATTATTCAATGATGCAGCATTGAGGAAAAGCCTGCCTTCTCCACTATGTTATCCCATGGAAGACTGTCTGCTATCTCCCTACCCTTCTGTTATTCTGATGAAAGTCAGTCAATGCCATCTCTTCCCCCATTTATTTTAGGTTGAAGGCAATCAATGCAATCCCTCCCTCCCTCCCCATGTTACTCAGGAGAAAGGCAGTCTTACCAGCCCCTGACAGAAGACATGCTGTCAGGACCGAGAGGAGAATGGCTCTTGTAGTCCAGGCTTTCATCTTGACAAGGTGCTGATGCTGCTTTTCCACTCTTCAGCTGCTCTGGTCCCTCCACCCTGCTCTGTTTTATACCCTCTCCCAGGCAAATGCACTCCTTCACCACTAAACCCTCATCAAGGACCCTTTCTTTCTCTACACTGTGATACTGTGTGATGCCCTCCTCTTCCAAATTTCCATACTTCACTTGAAAACTATTTCCTCTATACCCTATGATCCAAATCTATTGACACAGTGTCAGTGATCTTCATTGTTCTCTTAACACAGAGCAGGATCAGTGCTGGGATCAGCAGGTGCAGACAGGTGGCCCCATATACAGTATTAAAGGCAATAGAATGATTAGTTATCAGTCATGCAAAATGAAGCCTTCTCTGGAATTTCATATCTACAGCACAGTACTGCAAACACCTGGCTCACAAACATGTTCATTATACCAGGTGTTGTGGTTGAGCTGCTTCTTTCATTAGCAAATCAATCAGCTGCTGTACAGTGTGGAGTGCATGTTTCTTATTGAAACATTTCACAAATGTATTACCAAGTCTCTTTTTAGAAGGAAAAAAGTAGGATTGAAATACACAGTGGGTGTGAGAGAAAGACCTTGGTGTTGTGATAGACTCATTTCTACCAGCAACAGGGATGCAATCATAAAGGTGAAGACTAATCCCGGGGCTTAAAGGAACGAGCTGTGAAGAGGGTACTGAATTTGTTTAGCTTGAACACAGAACAATTAGGCGGACTTGACTGAAGTCTTTAAAAACTTGAAAGGTGTTGACAAAGTTAACCCAAACTAATACCTCAAGCATAGCACTGACACCAGGGTCAGAGGGCACTGTTGGAAATTAAGTGTGGATAGCTATAGGACGGAGGGTAGGAGACACCTTCTCACAGAGTGTGGTGAGGGGATGGAATGGGTTACCAAGTCATGTTGTTAGGGCTGGGATCCTTTAAGACCCAACTTAACAGGTTTGAGATCAATCAGCTGCTGCACTGATGGGCCGAATGTCCTCCCTGGTTCTGTGTTCTGAATTCTGGATCTCCAGTGTGCTGGCATTGATTGGTAACTCCTCTCCAGAGTCAGTTGTTTTCCTTGTACACTCAACCAATCCTAAATATGCTGAGAGAACAGTTGAGGGAACTAAATCAATTCAGTCTGGAACAAAAAAAGACTAGAGGAGACTAAAAAGCTTTTAAAAAGTTGGAGTTAACTGTAGTCACTCTTTTAAGCACAGCAGAGAGACCAGGACTAGAGTACACAGTTATAAACTGAGTGGAGACAGACTTAGGACAGAGGTTAGGAGACACATCTTCTCACAGTAAGTTACTTAACCTCCTTGTGCTCCGTCCTTCGGATGAGATGTAAAACCGAGGTCCTATTGGAAGTGACTCTGCAGCAGAAATTGTTGGTGTATAGTTCATTCCCTAGTCTCTGTAGTTGCTTTGGATAACAGCGTCTGCTAATTGACACATTTATTATTACACCCAGAGTCAAAAAGGGCTCGGGTTGACGTGCTCCTCCGACTGGGCAACATCCCTTGCAGTGGAGTTAACAGACAATCAACAGACAAGGGAACTGAATCTATTTAGCCTGGAACAAAGAAGGATTAGAGAAGACACTTCTCACAGAGTTGGGAGTGTTTGAAATGGGTCACTAGAATGGTGCTGCTGCAGAGTCATTAGGATGTCTTTAAAAGCCAACTAGATGAAAGCCAGGGATCAGTCAGCTACTAGAAAAGTATTGATGCATTAAATTCCCTGATTTTGTTCATAACTTTTCTTATATTATTAAATCAATGCCCTATTGTAAGTGACTCTGCATATAATGCACAGTTCACAACCTACCTCTGTAAAGCACTGTGAGATGGTGTTCCACTATGAAAGGTGCTATATAAAAATAAATATATTATTATTATCTTATTACAAGCTAAAAAGATTATTATTTATTTCTTTCTTAGCAGACACCCTTATCCGTCTTACAACATTTGGAATTCAAAGAGAAAGAATAAATATGGTGTTTAACTTGTAATGCAATATATGAACATGTGAGCCTCCACACCTTGCATTACACTCAAATGCAGGTGCATAAGCTTCTATATGAAACCAAAGGAGTAACTGCACCTGCACAGAAAACAGCACATACTCAAGTATAAGCGCATGCGTCAATTCCTAGTGAGTATACGGTAATAAAACCAAACCTGATCTCACTGCTAAACATTACTACAGTACTAGCTTCAATAGTTCCTTTAAACAAACCTCTCCCAATTCCAATAATATGACATTATTAGTACATAAATAGGTTACTTTTTAATTAACCAAACATTAAGAACACAATGAACAATGTTTGATAGTTTTAATGAGCTCTTTGCTAACAGTTACTAGACTAAACAAGCAGCACTTCAAATGAAGCGTGACCACTGCTCCCACTGAACACCTGATTGTGCATTTCAAAGGAACTTTGATGGATATCACATCACTGATGCATGTGCTGAAATATGGAAATATAAAAAGGAAATGTGTCACCAGTAGTTCAATTGCTTTTTGAGTAATGGCTTCTTTCTTGCCACCCATCCATACAGGCCAGCTTTGTGTAGGGACTGGCTTATTGTTGATGTGTGAATGCTGACTCCCACCTTAGACACAGAACTTTGCAGATCTCTCAAGGTCATTGGTGGCTTCAGTGACATCCCGAACCAGTTTCCTGCTTGTCCAGCTGCTCAGTTTGGGAGGGCGACCTGATCTGGGTAGTGTCTGGGTGGTATGATGCATCTTCCACTTCTTAATGATGGCCTTCACTGTGCTGAGAGGGATAATCAGAGCCTTTGAAATGTTCTTGTACCCTTCTCTGTGCCTCTCTACCACTTTATCCCTGACTTATTTCGAAAGCTCCTTGGTCTTCATGGTTGCTTTGTTGGTTCACTATGTGAGTTGCAGCTTGAAAGTCTTTATATGCCTGAATGTAATTATCTACAAGTTAAACCACTTTGAGTACATACAAGCTAAAACTATTTCACTAATTTTGTGACCTTTAACTTTATCAATGTGGAGTAGTTTGTGTAGATTCTACATGTAAAGTCTAATTTGAAAGCGTCATGGAGTACGCTCAGGTGCCAACAAAATGTGAAAACTTTGCAGGGGGGTGAATACTTCTGCAAACCACTGGAATTGCTTAATAAAAATGTCTTGTGCAAAATGCTTTTTCGGGTTCCCATTCGCTCAGTTTATTTTACTTGAGAAAACCTGGCTTTCATCAGACGTCATGTAAATGAAGGGGAAAGGTGGGGGTTGCTATATAAATTAGCCATGTGTAAAGTTCTTGTGCTGTTTTCGCAGATGGCTCATGAAAATGTTGTTTCCATGCACAGAGAACTGGTACACGAGAGAATCTAAGATGATGTAATAAAGCTGTGATTTCTAAATACCTTGTGCCTGTTTGTTTAATAGAGTCCCCCAGAGAGAGAGAGGGGAGTATTCAACACATCAGGAGCAGAAATCACCTTGTTAAGAAGTAATGGTATGCAGCCCATTAAAGTGCTAAAAGGTCTCTGGCGCACCCTGCTGGAAACAGTATTGATTTTCCACTTCAAGCTGCCCGCATGATAACTGTGGTATACTGTGCTGCATCTTGATGTACCGCAGATTCACCATGGTATCAGGGAAGATTCCACACAACACACTGCAAGAGGCTGAGCAATGCAGGAGGAAAAAAAGAGAAACTTGCACTCATAATAACAATCTATTTAATATGCTCAACAACATGATGAACACAGATTTTGGTGAGTTTTTGATCTGAACAGATTGTGATTAGGGGTGACCCTATTTATCAAGCAAGTTTATTCTTTTGTTTTCAGTTAATATTTCTGTATTTAGTCGAATGCACTCCTGTTGTTTAGGTGTCCCCAAGTGTCTGCATTTCTGAGAATGTTCTCAAGTCCTGTAAGAGCCTGCAACTGACTTAACATCTTCACACTAAGTGCAGGGATAGGATTACACATATGTGTGAATGTTATGGTGTCTTGTGCGGTTTCCTGACTGACTGAATCTCTCCCCACACTCAGTACAGTGATAAGGTTTCTCTCCTATGTGAATGCACTGGTGTGAATGAAGATTTCCTAACTGTGTAAAACTCTTATCACTGGTCTGTATGTGAGAAGGTTTCTCTCCTGTGTGAACGCGCTGGTGTCTTTTAAGCAGTGATATATGATTGAAACTCTTCCTACAATCAGCCCAGGAACACGGAGTCCCTCCTCTGGGATTTCCCTTGTGAGTTTCAGGAGTGTCTAATTGACAGGAACTCTTCCCACCTTTAATAGAATGAGGCAAGGTCTTCAAGTTGCCCTGGGTTTCAGAATTGTTAAAACATACAGAATGTGGCGTCTCTGTACTCTACACAGTAAGTGGGTGTCTGTCTTGTAAGGAAGGGATTGTAACTGAGTGAGTTCTCAATGTCTTCACATTTTCTTCTTGGGGTGTTGTTTCTCTGTGTTTCTTGCACTGTGGTTTGCCTCTAGAAGCATTTTTGCACTGGGGTGATAGAGTGGAGTCGCGTTCTCCTTCATCTACTTTAGAAGCTAAAGAAAGAAAGAGAAGAGAGACAAAGGTTATTGTACAGCATTCTTCCACATGCACTGTTCTGAACACAAGCGAATGAGCAGTTCAGTGATTGGTTGCTTGAGATGAGGTGGATTTATTCACCAGTTAGTGTCCCGCAAGTTTCAGTCACAGCAAAAATGATGTCAACATGTCAGCCAAGTGGAAAATGAAAAACATCCTTTTTTTTAATGTTTAAAATGGAATATTTTAAATCGAGCCAACAGAGCATCATGAAAAATCCTATTTAGTACCTGCATTTTGATAGTACTGCAATGTATCTAACATTTAATTTGTTTTTTGATAATTAATAATTAATATAGAAATTATCTGTTGAGCTGGTCTGCTGTACAGAACACCTCCACACACATTCTTACTGTACTGTGACAATAATAACACAGCAATGCTTACTGTGAGACACACAAAAGTGAAATGTGGCATTGCGAGCAAACATTACAGTCCTCGGGATAGTTGCAGTGAGATGAGCGTTTAAAAATGATATTGTATTTGCATAAAGTGTAAGAAATAAAATAAGACTCATGTTGGTGATCCTGCTGCATACATTCTCCACAGAAATTCTCTACTGAAATGTTTCTTCTGGTGACGTTGAGCAACCCGACTGGATTTGGCATCACCCAGTGATGGGACATGTGATCCCTGCAGCTCTGTAAAGCTGTGGGAGCAGAACTGCAAACAGCCTACCAGGAATGAGGAAAGGCAAAGATCTAACACAGGGGTGTCCATCCAGAAACAGGAGTATCACTTTATATAACTGAACCTGTTCAATGTGGAGTGGAATGGCCTCCAGGAGCGTGATTGGACACCGCTGATCTCACAGCATTCTAAAGAGGCGTGGCAGCGGCTGCACATCTAGCAGGTGCCTCAGGAGCAAGCACAGTGATGTCCTTGTTGACATAGTGGTTGGGCAGCTCCCCTTGGTTAAAATATGAATCTCAAGCACACTGCTGGTGTTCAGTACCAGTTTCTGCAGGATGAATAGGCAGCTCAATGCTGCTTGTTTTGTAGGATTACCTCTAAATCCCAGTTCACATTCAGATGGAGAGTCATCACACAGGTTGGATCCCAGCTTGTTGTTCTCCTCAAGTGTACAGACATGATTTTCATGAGGAAGTTCCTCTGCGATGGGGACACATTCCTGCTCTATGAATTCCTCTTTAATAGGAACACATTCCTGTTGAGGGACCTCTTCATCTTTAACACATGCCAGCTCTGTAACCTGCATTAGACTTGCACAGCACTCCTGCTTCTATCTTTGGCCCTTCCTGTGCTTCAGATTCAGGGATAGCGTGGCTCTCTTTGGGATCTGTGGGAAACAAAACTGTATACAATTAGATCTCTTACTTACCAGCTAGGTTTGTTAGTTGCTTTGATCAGGGATTTAAAGTTACTGTTCCTCAGTTATTTCGTATAGGGGTGAGCCGGTATAATAGTTTGGTGGTTTAGGTACATGATGGCATTGATACCATTCCTGTTATTCTACATTGCAATTATCGGTTAACGCTGTGTCTGTGTTCCTATGAACAAAGTGAAGGAAAAGGCATTTTCATATGAACATCTTTTTATTCTACGTCCTGTACAAGACTCAGTGCTGCTGGTCTTTCTCACCTCCTGTAGCCTCACACTGGAGCATTGCATCCACTTCTACCTCCCTGTCAATCACCATCATGACCACCGTTCTGCCTTTGCATTGTTCTAATGCAAACATCCATTTCTCTACTGCAAACATGCTTAGAAACCAAGCCTAGAGACTTGCAGTCTGAGCAAAGTGTCTGAGGAATGTCTTTTTGTTACCTGATCCTGTATTGTGAGAACGGTTTTGAAGGAAACGGTCAACGCAGGATGCAAGTTTCAATGTGTCAAATACAATGAGCAGACAAGCGACTGCAGCAGGATAGCCTGCTTATTCTCAAAGCAGTTTCATTTAAACACGTGATTTACACAACTCAAACTTTTTAAAGTGCAGCAATATGTTTTCTGTTCAAACTCCACCTGTGTAATAATCATTAGCAACAACACTGGAAGCTTACTTGTGCAATGTCACGTGACCTGTAGATATAAATCCAATAACATCCCTTGTAGTATTAAAATACATTTGTAATGGTGTGGCTCTCCCTATTGTATGTATCCTGTGCAAACTCATCTCTGCTCTTAAATAATAACCTGGATTAGTAAATGTTTATAAGCAATATGAGCGATCGTTTCCTAATTCTGTTTACCATCAGCTGAACAAAGTACTTTATTTAGAGACTCAATCTAGAGACTCAATAAAATGATAGAATTCAGTTGACACCTTACTGTGTTGTATTTACTTCCTCCAACTTCAACCCTTAATTGAACTTGTGGAACCACTCGGGTCCAAAATCTTACAGCGGATTGGTGCAGGCAGGGTGCTGCTGCCGCCCCTTTATTCACACAGTGAGGTCTGGAAAGATCGTGTAAATGTGTGTGTGTGGAACAAGAAGGAAACAGGACTACAGCAAAAGAACGAGCAGCGAATGAGCCGCGACTGTACCAAAGACAAACTCAACAGCACTGGAGCGGAATACAATGAAACCATTTATCTAAAAATAGATTCGCAGTCAAACAGTTCAATCAAACACTGAAACCCGATGTGCTGCTGCCTGTATGTTGATATTAGATCACAAATCATTATTCTAACCCTCTGCAATATGGTCTGTGACTGTCTCAGTGGGACTCTATACAAGACATCACTTTACCAGAAGGATGCCATTGAAGCCTCCTAAATTAGACTGGTTAAGATTTACCAATCTAGTACTTTCTAGAATACCTATTTAAATATATAAAATAATACAATGCCTCGATTTGACTCTTTATAACCAATATCAGGACAGAGCTGCGCTTATTATAATCAAACACTTTAAAACGTGTCTTAAGAGAAATTCTAACCAAGATCTTTCCAATAGAAGGTGGTTTAAGGTGTTTGATTGACCAAGCAATACCACACAATAAAATCAATCTTACCTTGAAATATTAAAGGTTGTTTAGTGTCTGCATGTGTAGCGTTTATACACCCTCGCACAGCTTTCAGCTCGTTCTCTGATATTTCCAATCTCAGCTTCAGACTTTCATTCTCTTTCTCCTTTTTGTTCCATTTCCACTCTGAATTCAGTGAATTGCTGCCGACAGCTTTAGTAATCGCGCACAAGACGGTGTGTAGAGGCGCTTTCACTGCGTGCTCGATGGTAGAGGCGAGCTCGTCTTGAAAGAGCGACACGGACACACTGACGCGTCCATCTTCACTGGTTTGAGTTTCACACTGGTCTAGCGGAATCCTCTTTTCATTCAGAAACACCGCCTGCGGTTTTTATTTATTAATATTTATTTTGTACTGTAGCCTTCCCATTCAAATATATTCATGACTTCTTCTGGTGTGATAAAGAAAGAACACAAACAACATGCTTTGCAAGGAGTAACTTTACTTTGGTCTTTCAGAATCGCGCAGAGCTCTGCTGGAGCTTCAACGCGTTTGTTTCTCATTAAATCATCTCATTGAAAAGCTCGACTTGTCTGTAGCTGCGACTGACGCGCTCCGCTCTGTGTGTGAAATTCAACACAGAAAAGGGATGCTTTCCTTTTCACGGAACTCCGTGCAGGTGATAAACAAACACAAAAATCACTAATTATTAGAAAACATTTCATCCCAGCCTAAATACTTTAAAAAGCAGGAGACAGCGTGTTGTAAAATCATCACTGACTGCAGCCACCTCTCCACACATGAACAAAACAAACCTCTCTATTTCCTGCACTGAAATGAAAGCGTCACCAGCAGAAGGCGGGTCTGGTTGTACCCATCGCGTATTATTGGCTGTCGAAACACTCTATCCCCAGCTTGTGAGCCTCATTGGCTGCAGAAACACTCTATCCCCAGCATGTGAGCCTGATTGGCTGGCCTCCCTGTCGGAGGCGGTTATGAAACTGGATGCCAGAGTTCGCCATGTTGGCTCTTTCAGCGCTGTGTTCAATGCGATGCATTCAGGCGCGTTAAGTAAGTGAGCCGCTCAGAAATCACACGGAGCTGAAATTAAATGACTTAACGCTCTGCTACAGGAGAGCGCTGAGCGACTTTTAAAAATGGAGAATAATAATGATTTGCTTGTTAGTGTTTCTGAGGTGATGGTTGATGAAATGGCCCCGTGTGAAGTTACTGTCCCCTGCTGGACCTCGCTGAGTTCGGCGCTCTGTTTGGACTGAACCTCATATCTGGCTGTGTTTAATATCGACAATACCGACGTTAATAATGAACATTATGAATAATATTAATACTACAAGCCTAATAATAATACATTAATAACTATAAAACAGCTATACATTTAAAAAGAAAAATGAAATTAAATAATACAAATTCGAAAACAACCATTTGTGGAGTAGTGGTTAGGGCTCTGGACTCTTGACCGGAGGGTAGTGGGTTCAAATCCCGGTGGGGACACTGCTGCTGTACCCTTGAGCAAGGTACTTTACCTAGATTGCTCCAGTAAAAACCCATCTGTATAAATGGGTAATTGTATGTAAAAATAATGTGATATCTTGTAACAATTGTAAGTTCCCCTGGATAAGGGCGTCAGCTAAGAAATAAATAAATAATAATAATTTTTACATTACTGTCTACATGCATCATCTCAGATAATTACAGTGTCATTTATCAGACCCTTCGGCGTTGTCTTTTGAAGAATTAAACCTGCCAGATCGAACGCAGGCTAACATTCAATTAATCAATCTATCTATTAATCATATATATTTTCTATAGCGCCCGATATGCGCTTCACAAAATCTACTTAAAAACAACAAAATATCTAATTGTAAGGCTGGTCGAACAAAATAAGTCTTCAGTGTAATTTTAAACAAAGAGTGCTTTCCACGATTTAAGATGCTTTCGAGAGACAGAATATTGGAATTGGCAGCCGAAACTGGGGGATAAAACTGCCTGTGATCAAAGTGGGCAGAAAAGTTGCATACTTTGCATAAAGTATTTGGGAGAAAAGAAAACGGATCATCTCTGATTTACGACGTTTCCATGGTTCGGCCGGCCACTGCCGTGTGACTGGTTAAAACGATGTTCAGTTTTTTTTTTTCTGCTGCTTGGTAATTCAGTCATGAAGCAGCTGTAGCAGAGTGGCGCAGCGGAAGCGTGCTGGGCCCATAACCCAGAGGTCGATGGATCGAAACCATTCTCTGCTAGCTTGTTTTTCTTCTGTTAGCAAAGTAGTTTTTCTAAAAAATTAACTGAAGCAATTAATTAATATTACATATCGTAATCAAGGATGATATAATGCGCAAAGATACTTGTCTCATAAGAGCTGAAATAAATTATAGCGCTTTGATATTATGTTACTAACGGATTGTTTAGAAATGTACGTAATTATATTACAACTATTCTAAAAAAGAATGTTATCTCGAAAAAGGAGGCTTGACAAGCCGAAATTGCTCAGCTGGGAGAGCGTTAGACTGAAGATCTAAAGGTCCCTGGTTCGATCCCGGGTTTCGGCAAACAACATGACGATATTGGTTTTGTATTATTTTGAACTAAAAAAACAGATCACATTTATTCTTCAGCGTAATTGGATGAAATAACAGCGTATCAGAGTGCCATTTTCTAATGTGATTAAGAAATGCAAAAAACATCGTCCCTGGGTGGGCATGAACCACCAACCTTTCGGTCAACAGCCAAACGCTCTAACCGATTGCGCCACAGAGACCAACCTGTTAAGCAGCCAAAGCATACGGGAGTGATGAGCAAGGCGAGATGCTGCAGAACGTGATCGAGGGAGCAGAACTCATCAGAACTTGAGATCACATCTAAGAAGAAAGCAACACGGGGCAGGAAAGTCTATGTGATCAATTATGGCAGCACAGCATATGTCGTTTTGTTAGATAACACCCTGGGAGACAACAGAGCAGTGTGTGTAAATAGCTACAATGGAAACCATATACTTACGACTTAATTTTGATACAGAACTGTGGTCATGTGTAATCTGTTTTCATTATGATAAGAAAGCTACAGTTCAGTGGATTATATTTGGAATCTTTGGTTCTGTCATTCACTATCTTCTCAAATAAGATGACAAATTAATAGCCCAGTTGGTTACAGTGAAAGGAACCTCGCAAAGTCAGCCCGGCTAGCTCAGTCGGTAGAGCATGAGACTCTTAATCTCAGGGTCGTGGGTTCGAGCCCCACGTTGGACGTCCTTTTTAAATACAAATTGAAGATGTTTCTTCGAGACAACGGAGCAAAGTCTGATTCAGTTCACATTGTATACAGTATTGCAACAAAATTACTTATTGGTCATTGTCAAACAGCAATTGCTATTGTAAAAAGCATGCATCGTTTATAGCTACACCGATATTGAAATAAATAATCTTACTTTTTTGGGTTGACTTCAATCCGTTTCTTTTTTTTAGAATTGTCTTAACATCATTCATGGAGCATCAGTTGGTATGTGCGTAATAAAACCAATCGGGCCTTGATACGAGAACCCTAGTGTGTGCTGAAATAAATAATGCGGTTTTCTACAATAACAAACGTAGCTTGACAGAATGGCCGGTTGGTCTAAGACGCCAAACTCAAGGACATTGTCTTTCCAAAGAATTGTGTGTTCTGGTCCCTGAATGGAGGCGTGGGTTGAAATCCCACTTCTAACAGTTCACTTTTACTTATTTTTAAAAGGAATAAATGTGTTCATTTTACTATAAAAGATTGTTTTAAGGAAATCAACAGCTAATACCAAACTCTTGTCAGCACTCAATACCATTTTAATTTCCATTTTAAATCAGACTAAAATAGTGTTCCTAACACAGATTGCAATTTTTGTTATAAACAGACTACTTGATGAAGTCACTGAAAAATATTTTGTGGCCAAACATGTATTTAACTTGATTGTTTTAATATTCCAAATAACATATTACTGAAAAACATCTCCGTCGACCACTGGATCGTGGTCTCAGGCTGGGATGCGGACCATTGAGAACAGTATAAACGATCTATTAGTGGAAGTAGCTTACATGAGAAATGCCCTCGTTTAACATGCTGGGATGATCGACTTCGGCATTCTCCAACTGCTGTTTACATTTTCTAACACGTTATGAGGACGAATACAAAGTTTGACACTTTCCTTGTAAGTGGGGGTAAGCACAAGTTATTTTCAGATGTAATGTCTTTATTTAAGCTCAATCTAGTCCTGCGTAGTGCAAATCACATTACTGTTTAAAGTGTTCTTAAATTGTTTCAATATTAGCAGTGATCCATTTGAAATTTGCTTAATGATTTAAACAACTGAACTTATTGTCAGCTCGGTGCTGAGAAGAAAACACTCCCACTCCTCCTGGTGGATACCGAGACCAATCCCTTCAAAACAGTTTCACTCTAGAAATGATCCTTGCAAATATAGTCTTATCTTTTATTGGCAGACCGTCACCCCCAGCTGGCAAGCTCTACTTCATATGATACAATGACTGGGCAACAACGAGGTGTTACATTAACAATACAATCTAACTTGAGACAGCCAAGCCGTTAAAGCATACCTTAAGTTTGTCATGTGATACAAAAGCAAGTTTTGGCATTTTTGCATTGCCTGCCTCGTCAAAGAAGCTCGAGCCACAGCACACAGCGCTGCTGCATCGGGACACAGAGGTGGATTATAAAGCGACTGAATCAACGAGCTGAGACTACTTTTTGAAGAAATTGAAAACATGCCTCTCGTCGAAATATTTGCTATTTAATAAAAAAAATGTTTTGAATTTGCAAATGGCAGACTACATTGCCTTGCCCCCCCCCCCCCCCCCCCCCCCACAAAAAAAAGACAATCTGATTTGCTCATATCAAGCTGCGATGTAGCCTATGAGAATCGCTAACACAATTCGAGGGGAGTTAGCTCAAATGGTAGAGCGCTCGCTTAACATGCGAGAAGTAGCGGGATCGATGCTCGCATTCTCCAAATAGTTTTAACGTATCTGCGTATTTAGTCCCAACGCATTATGGAGATAAATACAAAGTGTGACAATTCTTTGTAACAGAGACGCCCGCCCTACATGTGTATTTTAAAGCACATTCTCCTAATTTGTAATATTCCCAAGACTGAAAAACTGCAGTGCGCCGTCCATCGTATGTCTTCCGAGAAACACAAAGGGAGATTATTTATTTATTTATTTATTAGCAATTAAAGAGTTTGTGTTAATTGAGAATAAAAATAAATGGCTTGAAGTTTGCTTTCATTTGTAACGTGTTTATAATGAAATATCGGTTCTTGTGTTTTTACCAATCATTGTACTGTATACTAGCTACTGTTGCATGTCCATGATTTTGCCCCTCATCTTCCCATATGGTCTAGCGGTTAGGATTCCTGGTTTTCACCCAGGCGGCCCGGGATCGACTCCCGGTATGGGAACGTTCTTGTTATTGTTATTTTGTTACAGAACTGTGGTCATGTGTAATGTGTCTTCAATATGATAATAAAGCTACAGTTACTCGAAATATATATATATATATATATATATATATATATATATATATATATATATATATATATATATATATATACAGAATGATGCAAATGTATTTGACTCTATTCACATTCACATCGCGTGGAACCATCGCAGTTTGTTTTTAAATTATATTAATCCCTGGTCAAGACAAAGTCTCTATGGGGTGGGACGATCATTAGAATGCGGATGTAAGGTCTCTGGTCCCATCATAGAAGCAAGAAATAAATACCTACACATTTATTTATGTTTCTTTTGTTGGTAAATTAACACATTATTGCATTCTGTCATGTCACGCTGTGCACTCTAGGATTGCATAACAAGCATGCACCATGCCAGGACTTCGTGGCGCAACGGTAGCGCGTCTGACTCCAGATCAGAAGGTTGCGTGTTCAAATCACGTCGAGGTCAAAACCGTCTTTATTTCTATTCCACTATATTTCATTTTTTAACGTGCCTGGATTTGAATGTCTCCGGACATTTATTTATACAATGTATTGATTATATAGCGACAAAACTATTTCAATCAAGTTCCAGTCTCTCTGCCATTATCTTGCGCTGCTGTGTTTTTTCAGGTAAAAATGGCGTGACCAGAGCGGTATGGGCAATCCCGTTAGGTAGCTTGCATTTCAATCTCTCCTTCTTTTCTATTTATACACCCAGCACTGCTTCCGCCCTTCGTCTGTGTTTGTTTTTGGTCTGTGTTTGTTTTTTTGTTATTCGCTCCTTTCACTACAGGTCATTTCTCTGCTCAGCGCTGGTAGACAGTATCAGCTATTTTCCTACCTGCTCAGGTGATTCTTTTCATCATTCAGCTTTTGTATTGTTCTACAGGAGCTCCACCGTTAGTCTTCTCTGCTCCCTCCAGTCTCCAGCGCAGCTACAGCGCCGTACAAAGCGCAGCGTCATTCTCAGCTTGCTCTGCGTTTTCATCAGAAAGACTGTTCCGACGTCACCGCTGCACTGCAACTCTTTCACAAAGGCGCCTCACAGACCATGGTTACCATGGCAACGCCTCATCGAGTGACTACTGGGAGTGCTAAGTTGCCATGGCGACCAGGCAGCTTTAACAGGTAATGCGAGCCTGTGCCTCACTACTGCAATCTTCTGGCTCCTGCTGCTGCGCTTTTGCAACATGAGAGCTTCAACTCGCCGAATTATGACATCTAAATACTGCAGGCTCCTCTTCTAGACCTACGTTAACTTACTTATATCACCACTAACTGTTCTAAAGCAAACGTTTTATCCATAGACAAGGATTTTAATCGCAATAACCAAATATATGCTACCCTGCTTCACTGAAGCCAATAGTTTCAATTCCAATCGCAACCTCGAGATGGCAGCATAACACCACAAACTACATAATTTAAACTGATTTGCTATCGCTGCGAATCTCGCACACTCCAAACTTTCTATCAATTCCTGCAGTTCGTTGTCTTTCCGAGGGATTCTCAGACCCCTCCTGCCTCAACCTCTTTTGCTTAATATATTAACTTGATTATTTCAAATCAAAACCCCTCCCTTCGAGGGTCTGGTCATGAAGCCATGCTTATCAGCTTTCTGAGATGTTAAGAATCCACTGTCACATAAATTTTCCAGCTTTCTTGCATCAGGCCATTCCTGCAACCTTCTTGCTCCCGGATTTGCACTTCGTCATTTGCCCCCAAATTCATCAAGGCACTTAATACAACTTTCAAAGTCCATTTCATTCAATTTGAGCTTCCAGGCACATACGGAAACTATGTCCTACGATTATCAACATTTCAGTCAAGAGTCCTCCAACACCGCAATAGACAATACACTCTTAGACTGCTCCTGATCAAATCAATAGGTTTTGCAGCAGCCTCCGAGCAACGCATTCTCATCCTCTCAGGTTCTGCAGAGGCCTCAGATCTACGCATTCTTCATCTCTGCCCAAAGGCAGACCCATCTCCGACATCATCTTAAACACCTTAACTCTCAAATACCAATTTCCACTGCATTCAGCAGCTCTCTGCTCTCTATAGCAGGCCACTGCACACTACTGACAGCATTCCATCGTTTCTCTGTTTCCGCCTGTCCTAAACGGAGGGGGTTCTCTGTTTTTGTCTCTCCTAAACGGACCAGAGACACATTTCCTATGCTCTCCACGCTGCCCAGCTGACAGCTTAGCTGCCTGAGGATGCCGCACTGAGTTGCGAAGGATCTGTCCTTTTGTCCTGTTGGTCCCTTTCCTGTCTCTTGTTCCACTAAATGCCCAGCAGCCAGAGGATGCTGCCTGACCCGTCGGGAGCGAGTGTCAGATTGTTGTATGTTATGTGTTTAAACTTTGCTCTTTCTCTCTCACTTTTACATCACCCCTCTCAAGCCCTCGTAGGCAACCAGTGAAATGTGAGGTGATGTGAATAGAGTCAAATGCATTGCATCATTCTGTGTATATATATATATATATATATATATATATATATATATATATATATAATTTCAAGTAACTGTAGGTTTATCATCATAATGAAAACACATTACACATGACCACAGTTCTGTAACAAAATGACAATAACAAAGACGTTCCCATACCGGGAGTCGAACCCGGGCCGCCTGGGTGAAAAACAGGAATCCTAACCGCTAGACCATATGGGAAGCTGATTAACAAGCTCCTGGACATGCAACAGTAGCTAGTATACAGTACAATGATAGTAAAAAACCACTAATTCATTACAAACACGTTACAAATTAAAGCAAACTTCAAGCCATTTATATTTATTCTCAATTAACACAAACTCTTCAATTGCTAAAAAATATAAAAAAATCTCCCTTTGTGCTTCTCGGAAGGCATACGATGGAGGGCGCACTGCAGTTTTTCAGTCTGCGGGAATATTACAAATTAGCAGACTGTGCTTTAAAATACACATGTAGGGCGGGCGACTCTGTTACAAAGAATTGTCACACTGTATGTATCTCCATAATGCGTTTGGACTAAATACGCAGATATATTAAAACTATTTGGAGAATGCGGGCATCGATCCCGCTACTTCTCGCATGAGAACCGAGCGCTCTACCATTTGAGCTATTTCCCCTCGAATTATGCCCGTGATTCTCATAGGCTACATCGCAGCTTGATATGAGCAATTCAGATTCGGGAGTCTCGATCCAGGTCTCGATCGGCTTGCCGGAGAAGGCATTCTCGCTCCCCTCGGAGGGGTAGGCGTTACCAGGACACATCTGGGGTGGCTGAGCTCACCTCCAAGATGTCACAATTTATGGAGCTCATGATGGGACAACAATCCCTCCTTATGACCCTAGCAAATGTGGCGCCTCGGGCCCCAGAGCTAGTAACCGGACCCAGCACTAGTCAGCTGACGGTTCCTCCACCAGTGCCCCAGGAAGTAGAGTGGGACGCAGATGCTGTCTCAAGGGACGCATCTGATGCAGACCCGCTCTTTGAGGACACAGAGCCTGAGGTGGCATCCCAGCACTCTGGGCAGGACGACCCTGAAGTGCTGGATACTAATGACCCTATCTGGTCAGTGGTGGAGAGGGCAGCCCGTCACTTAGGCGTGGACTGGCCTGCGTCAGAGCCAACACGACGCTCTTTATTTGAGTTGCCATCGGCTCCGCTGCTTCAGTCCAGGATGCTCCCGGCATTCCCGGATTTTATTAAGGAGGTGCAGTCCACCTGGGGAGCCCCGGCCTTCGCCCCGGCGACTTCTCGCAAGGCTTCGGCTTTTACCATGCACGGGGCGAGCGAAGCTGGATTAGCGTCCTTTCCGCCAGTGGGCGCCGCGTTCGCCGTGCTAGTAAAGGCGCCGACATTATCGGGGCTGGCTAAGGACCCTTCCTGCCCTAACAGGCAGTGTAGGATTACGGAGGCCCACCTAAAAAAGGGTTATGCCGCGGCTACAGAGGCAGTTAGACTGTCTAACGTGGCCAGCCTCCTGACAGTCTACCAGGCGGCGCTGATTCGCGACCTGCCTGAGTCCCCATCCGTCGGACTTAGAACCGAGCTGGGTGCAGTTGCACAGCTTTTGGTTAAGCTGGCTCAGCTGAATGCGCGAGCACAGGGCAGGAGCATTGCTTCCCTTGTAGTGGCAAGGAGGCAGCTCTGGCTCTCACAGGCCAGGGTACAGGAGCCTGATAAGGCCCCGTTGCTAGATGCTCCTATATCCCCGGGGCACACGTTTGGCCCAGCGGTGGAGGAGATGCTGCAACGCTCCGTCAAGGCGCATGAGGCGTCGCAGCAGTTGGCTAAGATGTGGCCAAGCAAGCCTTTCCAGCCAAGGCGGCCGCAGGAGCGCCAATGGCGCAGGGCGCCGCCGCAGCAGCAAGCGCACCCACAGGGCAGTAAAACCGCCCCTTTGGGGGTTTCAGCACGCAGCCAACCCGCGTTTGCAAGACCGCAGCACGGAGGGTGGCGCCCCAGAGGAGGTAGCAGACCACGCCCTCGTGGCTCTGGTCAGGCCCCTCGTGAGCGAGCGCAGCCTAAGCAGCCCTGAGAAACCCTGGCAGCCATTAACCCACCCCTACACTGTTCCAGAGCTTCTGTTCTGGCAACAATGCACCAACGACATCTGGGTGCGCAAGACTATACTCACCGGGTACACCCTTCAATTCCGGTTAAACCCCCCCCCCTTCAGGGGAGTGGTGGTAACTGCAGTGAAGTACTCGGTTCAGTCCTCAGCTCTAAATGCAGAAATACAGGCATTGCTCAAGAAGCGTGCCATTCAACTAGTAGACCCTGCTCTGACCGACCAGGGGTTCTACTCCAAGTACTTCCTAGTGCCAAAAAAGGACGGCGGGCTCTGCCCTATTTTAGATCTGCGACTACTGAACAAATACCTACGGGTGTTGTCGTTCAAGATGCTTACGCACAGGCACATTGTCCAGTCTGTCCGGCAGGGCGACTGGTTTACCACCGTAGACCTCACAGATGCATACTTTCACGTTCCCATCTGTCCGGGTCACAGGAAGTACCTACGTTTCGCATTTCAGAGCAGGGTCTACGAGTTTTGTGTCCTGCCATTCGGCCTGTCTCTAGCTCCTCGAACCTTTTTGAAGTGTATGGACGCCATTTTAGCCCCCTTGCGGGCTCAAGGCATCCGACTGCTGAACTATCTGGACGACTGGCTCGTCTGCGCGCAGTCAAAGGAGCAGTTGGCACAGCACACAGTGATGGTTACAGACCATCTTCAGCGGCTAGGTCTGAAGGTCAATTCAGAAAAGAGCCGCCTCGTGCCGAGCCAACAGACCGAATTCTTGGGTCTGCATCTGGACTCTGTGTCCATGGAAGCGACCCTGTCGACACAAAGAGTTGCCTCACTGGAGCGGTGTCTCTCCCTATTCAGGTTGAGAGAAACAGTCAGCATGGAGCTGTGTCAGTGCATGCTGGGGTTGATGGCTGCCGCCTCGCAAGCCCTTCCTTTGGGCTTACTACACCAGAGACCTCTGCAGGCCTGCTTCAATGCCTTCGCGTTGCATCCACGGAGAGACAAACACCGCAGGTTGAGGGTATCCCGAACCTGCTGGGAAGCACTGCGCTGGTGGAAAGTTCCGTCGAACATCCGCCAGGGCGTACGCTTGGGTCCCATCTTCCGAAGGGAGGTTATTATGACCGACGCTTCCAACCAAGGTTGGGGAGCAGTCTGGAACGGGTCGGGGACTCGCGGAGTGTGGTCAGGACCCTGGAGGTCGGCCCACATCAATGCTCTGGAACTCAGAGCGGTGGACCTTGCACTGCGGCACTTCTTGCCAGTGCTTCTAGGCAAGCACGTGTTAGTGCGGTCAGACAACACCACGGTAGTGGCGTATATCAACCGCCAGGGCGGCTTGCGGTCCCCCGGTCTTCACCGGTTGGTAACACGGCTGTTGCTTTGGGCTCAACCGCGTTTAGCCTCTCTGCGGGCGGTTCACCTACCGGGCAGAGTCAATTACGCAGTGGATCTCCTGTCCAGAGGAGGTCCTCTTGCAGGCGAATGGCGTCTTCACCCTCGGGTGGTAGAGCGCATTTGGGACTGGTTCGGCACAGCGCAAGTCGATCTCTTCGCTTCACGAGAGACCATGCACTGCCCCCTATGGTTCTCGGTGAAGGACCTCGACAGCCCCCTAGGAGTCGATGCACTGGCTCACGAATGGCCGCCAGGGCTCCTATATGCATTTCCACCGATTCCGATGCTCCCCGCAGAAGGTCAGGGTAGAGCAAGCGACAGTGATCCTGATCGCTCCTCGGTGGCCTCGGAGGATATGGTTCCCGAGTCTAGTGCAGTTGTTGCACGGTCGCCCGAGGGAGCTCCCTCTGCGAGCGGACCTGTTGTCCCAAGCCCAAGGAGGGCTATGGCACCTGAAACCCAAGCTCATGCAGCTATGGGCTTGGCCCCTGAGCGGGAGCGCCTGTCAGCCTTAGGGCTTTCGACGGCGGTTATATCCACCATTCAGAGTGCGAGAGCGCCCTCTACTCGGTCGCAATATGCGTATAAATGGCAATTGTTTCAGAGTTGGTGTCTGGCTGAGGGCCATGACCCGGTCTCCTGCCCTATGGCAGTGATATTACAGTTTCTGCAGAAGCTGTTAGATGAGGGTAAGTCTCCCTCTACACTTAAAGTGTATTTGGCCGCTATTTCGGCTTGCCATGTACGCATTGACGGGTTATCACCTGGTTGCCATTTCCTGGCATCTCAGTTCCTAAAGGGCGCAAGACGCTTGTGGCCTCCAAGGTCGACCAGTTTACCGTCTTGGAGCCTTGATGTGGTGCTAGAAGCCCTTACCAAGGCACCGTTCGAGCCTCTCCACAGTGTGGAAATGAAGTTCGTGTCTATTAAGACTGCGTTTTTGCTGTCAGTGGTATCAGCAAAACGTGTGGGCGAGTTACATGCACTCTCGGTGCATCCATCATGTACTCGTTTCGCAGGAGACGGTTCTAAGGTCTCCATGCGTCCAAATCCGGCCTTTTTACCCAAGGTCATATCCCCGTTTCACATGAGCCAACCAGTCGAGTTGATGGCGTTCCATCCTCCTCCTTTTTCTTCCCCAGAGGAAGAGCGGTTACACATGCTCTGCCCTGTGCAGGCATTGAGGTGTTATATTGATCGCACGAAGACTGTGAGGCAAACAGAACAGCTGTTCATATGCCATGGTTCTAAAACTTTGGGTCAGCCGCTGTCTAAGCAACGCCTTTCTCATTGGATAGTGGATGCTATTCAGTTAGCATTTGATACTATGGGCCTTCCGCCACCAGGGCAGTTGAAGGCACATTCCACTAGGGGTATGACAACATCCTGGGCCCTCTTTAGAGGGGTGCCGATGTCTGACATTTGCGCTGCAGCCAGTTGGGTTACACCGCATACATTTACGAGGTTCTACCGGTTAAATGTACTGGAATCCTCTGCTCCGTCATTTGGAGCATCTGTGTTGCACTCTATGACGCCTCAGGTTGCGGACGTCTAGAGTGGTTGACAATATGGTGTGACTATTCCACCTTGGGACAGGTGTCATTGCGAGCATAGACGCTGAGGCGCAGCTCCGCATATGTGTAGATGTACTGCCTACGCAGTTGCGTTATGACGTAAGGCTGTCCTACTGCCGAGAATCCTCCCTCGCGACGGCTTGGGTACACTGTTCCCATACCTTGATGGTTATTTTCGACTTGAAAGGGAACGATAGGTTGCGGATGCAACCCCGGTTCCCTGAAAGAGAAAATAACCATCAAGCCGCGAGGTCGCTCTGGAGGCATTCACGGCCTGAAGGGCAAAAGAGGAAGTGACTCTCCGCGCGCTGCGTATAGTAAGCTCCCAGGGGGGCGGGCTTACACGCCAGCTTGCGCGGAGGCCAATAGGCAGCTTTGACATAAAGCGCAGCCAATCCCTACTGCCTGACGGCAATGTCCCATACCTTGATGGTTATTTTCTCTTTCAGGGAACCGGGGTTGCATCCGCAACCTATCGTTTTATTGGATAACACCCTGGGAGCTCGACAGAACAGTGTGTATGCATATTGCTAAAATGGAAACCAAATATACACGATTCAAATGGGAATCGTATTCAGATTTTAAGCACAAATCTGATAGACTTCACAGTGCAACGGAGGAAGGCAGACAATGCAAATGAGGCAACTGGCTCCTACTTTTTAAATCATACGAGAAACTTGAATCCAATTAAGCTTTTAACCGCCTGCAGTCTGGAATGAGTTTGAAATGTTGTTGTAACACCTCACTGGGCAACAGCAATTGCATTATATGAAAGTTCCTGTTAATTTGTCAGCGGCACAGCTAACGGTGCCACTCAGAGCTGGAAGGAGACGGTCGGCTACTTGCCCATAAAACAATACTTTCAGGGATCATTTCTATAGCGATTTGAAAGCGAAATGCGTTTTTAAAGTGTTTGGACTCGCTATCCACGAGGAAGAGTGAGAGTGTTCGCTTTTGAGCGTGAAGGAGACAGTGAGTGTTGTTTTTGGCCAACTGCTCACTGTTATTGATGACCCCTCCAGTGTTCCTTAGGGGGCTGGAGGAAGCGGACACGTTCTGAGTGGGTATCTTACCTAAAGGTACGCAAGACGAACTACAGTTGCAAAGCACTGCTGCTTTTTCGATGATTTATTAAAACTATCAATCTGACTGAAAACACGGATAACATTAATTGTGATCGGTTTGATACCAATAGGCTTACATGGCAGGTATTGTGTATAGACAATGTCATTTACACAGAAATGAACACGGACAGTGTTTATTAAGGGCTGACTCATTGAAACGTTCGAGAGATCTCGGTGTACTGGAGAAATATACTGGATTTTTTCCAAGTCGTAATTGTGCCGCCTGTGATAATGCGTTTGAAACTAGAGATAATGTGAGATAATGTCTGTTACTGGCGGATTGTTTACAAATGTACTCAATTATGTTACAACTTTTTTGTCTACGAAACATATCTGTAACATTTATGTAATGCCTGTGTGTTTTTTTTCATGAAGTTAATTTGCTAACAGACTGTTCTGATTTGTTTCTAACCGTGAAGCGATTGCTCTGTTTGCCGTATATTTTCTGTCTGTAAGAGGAGTGTCCTTGTGATCCCATATAGAATGCGACGAAACAGGTCGCCCACCATAATATAAAGAGAAAAAGAATAAGTTCACACACACCCCAGGTGATTTACTGCAGCGTCAGACATTGGAGGTTCAGCAGTGTACTGCAGTGTTAGGCAAAGTCGTCGGTGTCAGTCAGGATGGCCGAGCGGTCTAAGGCGCTGCGTTCAGGTCGCAGTCTCTCTGGAGGCGTGGGTTCGAATCCCACTTCTGACAAATTTTTTTGTTCATTTATTTCTTAAAACGTCCACCGAATGCTTGGTAATTTGATTTGTTTTTCTTGTTAGTATTCGAATCACAAGGTCGTTAAATGAGAGAAAGTCACCACAAGCCTGCACCTCACCACATCCTTCACACTGTTAAACTGCCTCATTATGACGAGGCCTCTAATTATGCCTTTCCGATACTTTGAATGTGTTATTGTTCAGTTTAACATGAGAACATCTTAGTAGAACAATCATAATGTTCGCAGGACTTATTTTCCTCGGCTTCTAGTAACAAGCTTTGAGTGTGTGGCCTGTTTAGCTCAGTTGGTTAGAGCGTGGTGCTAATAACGCCAAGGTCGCGGGTTCGATCCCCGTACGGGCCGAGGCTTTTCACCTTTAAGGAAACCACAGCATTTGTAATGGTGCCAAAATGAACAATCTTTAACAAAATGAACCGAAGCAATATGAAGTACAACCAGTAATATTTCAGACTTCCTGAGCATTAAACATGTATTAACAATGAACACATACAATAAATTAAAAACAAAGCTTACGTAGTCGGCAGGATTCAAACCTGCGCGGGGAAACCCCAATGGATTTCTAGTCCATCGCCTTAACCACTCGGCCACGACTACATGCTCGCACGATTATTTGTGAAAATATCCAAAAGAAGTAAACGAAACCCGCAGTAATGCTGTAGATGGCAGTATAGGCTAACTAATGAACCGAGGTCAAATGCCTTTGTTGAAACTGTCAGATTTGTACAAGGCAAGCACACGTGGGAAATGTAAATACAATATAATTTTTGTTAACGTTCATAATAATGAATACATCTTTATTTCAAAATACGTAGCTATTTAACTGATCTTTTCAAAAAATACCCCCATCCACAAAAACAAAGTAGTTATTTATTTCAACTGAAAAATTGACTTGCTTCATGGCTGTTGCCAGAGCACTCGAGCACGTTCTGGCTAGCGTGAGCGGACTTAGCAGATAACAAGATCTACAAAATATTTCATGCTAATAAAACATACCATAATTATGTTCGTTTTTATTATACATGGCGACTTACAGAGACTAGGGTGTGTGAACTATGAATCAGCTGCAGTGTCACTTACAGTTACATCTCACCTGAAAACGGAGCACAAGAAAGTTAAGTGACTTGCTCAGCGTCACACAATGAGTCAGTGGCTGAGGTGGGATATGTATCGGGGGACCTCCTGGTTACAAGCCCTTTATCTTTAACCACTGGACCACGCAGCCTAGTATAACAAAATCACACCCCAGATTTGACTCGCAACCACAATCCCTGGCATAGAAGGCCAGTGCCTTATCCATTAGGCCACAAGGGCTGACATGATAAACACAGTTGGTAGTACTAAAGAAAGTGGGAACAATAGTATCGTGGTTTACTACATAATATCCAAGCCATCGTTGGTGTTCAAACACAGCAGAGTGTTACATTGGGAAAGGGCCGTACTTGTCAGTACGTATTTGACATTCATGTGGGAAGATTTAAGATTGTGAAGAAGTTTAAATATGCTGCGTATTTGCGCATTGGGAACCTTACATAATTAGGTTTTTGATTAATGCCACTTTCTTACGGACAGTAATCAAGGTGACGCTACAAGACCAGAGCCAATAAAGCAGTTATTTTCCAGTCCTTTCATTACCATATTCTAGTGTGCTTGTTCAGAATATGCGTGAATCGTGAAAACATCTTGCCAATATGTGAGC
Organism: Acipenser ruthenus; assembly: GCF_902713425.1. Lineage (NCBI taxonomy): Eukaryota > Metazoa > Chordata > Actinopteri > Acipenseriformes > Acipenseridae > Acipenser > Acipenser ruthenus. Next base: position 10,349,498 of record NC_081220.1, read on the forward strand.
AAAGCCAGCATTCACTTTATTGATCACCATGTGGATTAACCGCTTTTGGAAAACAGATGATTGTGTTGAAGATGTTAATAGACTTTTAATGTACACGTTTTAGAGCTAAACGTTTGTTGAGACAGTTCAAGCGCTGTAGCAGTGTTTAACTATTTCCTGGATGTTTGCCTTTTGGTCTTACTCTAGAAAAAGTAATAATAATACTAAAAAGTAGGCAAAACCATTTTTTGAGAAACCACATTTGGGAGAAAAACTAACAGTTTGGAAACACATTTGCAAAGGCATTGGATTATATTGTGGTGTTTCCGAACTGTTGAACGTTTCTCATTACATGCAGGTTTACTGGCTTGACAAAAAGGCGATTGACGAAAAGAATGCTGTCTCGATAGAAAAAAGGCGTCAAGCTGAAATAGCTCAGTTGGGAGCGCGTTAGACTGTAACGGTCCCTGCTTCGATCCCGGGTTTTTGCAAACAGCACGACTAGGGTTATTTTTTCTTAATTAATTTTTTGAATTAAAAAAACAGCACATTTTTTCTTCAGTGTAATTGGAGGAAATAAAAACGTATTATAGTGCCATTTTCTAATGCGATAAAGAAATGCAAAAAGCATCATCTCTGCGTGGGCTTGAAACACCAAAATTTTGATTAACAGCCGAACGTGCTAACCGATTATGGTGTTTTATTAGATAACACCCTGGGAGCTCAACAGAACAGTGTGTATGCATAGAGCTAAAATGGAAACCAAATATATACGATTCAAATGGGAATCGTATTCAGATTTTAAGCACAAATTTGATAGACTTCACAGTGCAAAGGAGGAAGGCAGACAATGCAAATGAGGCAACTGGCTCCTACATTTTAAATCATACGAGAAACTTGAACCCAATTAAGCTTTTAACCGCCTGCAGTCTGGAATGAGTTTGAAATGTTGTTGTAACACCTCACTGGGCAACAGCAATTGCATTATATGAAAGCTCCTGTCTATTTGTCAGCGGCACAGCTACCGGTGCCACTCAGAGTTGGAGGGAGACGTTCGGCCACTTGCCCATAAAACAATACTTTCCGGGATCATTTCTATAGTGATTTGCCAGCGAAATGCGTTTATAAAGTGTTTGGACTCGCTATCCACGAGGAAGAGTGAGAGTGTTCGTTTTTGAGCGTGAAGGAGAAAGCGAGTGGTTTTTTTTTGGCCAACTGCTCGCTGTTATTGATGACCGCTCAAGTGTTCTTTAGGGGGCTGGAGGAAGCGGACACGTTCTGAGTGGGTATCTTACCTAAAGGTACGCAAGACGAACTACAGTTGCAAAGCACTGCTGCTTTTTCGATGATTTATTAAAACTATCAATCTGACTGAAAACACGGATCACATTAATTGTGATCGGTTTGATACCAATAGGCTTACATGACAGGTATTGTGTATAGACAATGTCATATACATAGAAATGAACACGGACAGTGTTTTTTTAAGGGCTGACTCATTTTAATGTTGGAGAGATCTAGGTGTACTGGACAAATATACTGGATTTTTTCCATGTCGTAATTGTGCCGCCTGTGATAATGCGTTTGAAACTAGAGATAATGTGAGATAATGTCTGTTACTGGCGGATAGTTTAAAAATTGTCTCAATTATGTTACAACTTTTGTGTCTACGAAACATATCTGTAACAATCATGTAATGCCTGTGTGGTTTTTTCATGAAGTTAATTTGCTAACAGACTGTTCTGAATTGTTTCTAACCGTGAAGCGATCGCTCTGTTTGCCGTATATTTTCTGTCTGTAAGAGGAGTGCCCTTGTGATCCCATATAGAATGCGACGAAACAGGTCGCCCTCCTTAATATAAACAGATAAAGAATAAGTTCACGCACACACCAGGTGATTTACTGTAGCGTCAGACATTGGAGGTTCAGCAGTGTACTGCAGTGTTGTGCAAAGTCGTCGGTGTAAGTCAGGATGGCCGAGCGGTCTAAGGCGCTGCGTTCAGGTCGCAGTCTCTCTGGAGGCGTGGGTTCGAATCCCACTTCTGACAAATCTTTTTGTGTATTTATTTCTTAAAACGTCCATCGAATGCTTGGTAATTTGATTTGTTTTTCTTGTTAGTATTCAAATCACAAGGTCGTTAAATGAGAGAAAGTCACCGCAAGCCTGCACCTCACCACATCCTTCACACTGTTAAACTGCCTCATTATGACGAGGCCTCTAATTATGCCTTTCCAATACTTTGAATGTGTTATTGTTCAGTTTAACATGAGAACATCTTGGTAGAACAATCATAATGTCCGCAGGACTTATTTTCCTCGGGTTCTAGTATCAAGTTTTGAGTGTGTGGCCGGTTAGCTCAGTTGGTTAGAGCGTGTTGCTAATAACGCCAAGGTCGTGGGTTCGATCCCCGTAAGGGCCACGGCTTTTCTTCTTTAAAGAAACCACAGCATTTGTAATGGTGCCAAAATGAACATTCTTTAACAAAATGAACCGAAGCGATATGAAGTACAACCAGTAATATTTCAGACTTCCTAGCTTTAAACATGTATTAACAATGAACACATACAATCAATTAAAAACAAAGCTTACGTAGTCGGCAGGATTCGAACCTGCGCGGGGAAACCCCAATGGATTTCTAGTCCATCGCCTTAATCACTCAGCCACGGCTACATGCTCTCACGGTTTTACGTGAAAACAGCCGTATTTTTGTCAAAAGAAGTCAACGACACCCGCAGTAATGCTGCAGATGTCAGTATAGGCTAAATAATGAACCCAAGTCAAATGCCTTTGTTGAAACTCTATCAGATTTGTACAAGTCAAGCACACGTGGGAAATAATAATACAATATCCTTTCTGCCAACGTTCATAATAATGAATACATCCTTTTTTCAAAATACGTAGCTATTTAACTGATCTTTTCAAAACACCCATACACAAAAGCCTTATTTCTACTGAAAAACTAACTTGCTTCATGGCTGCTGCTACAGCACTCGGTCACGTTGTGCCTAGCGTTAGCGGACATAGGAGATAAGAAGACCTACAAAATATCACGCGCTGCAGTTTTTCAGTCCGGGGATTATTACAAATTAGCAGACTGTGCATTAAAATACACATGCATGGTGGGCGTCTCTGTTACAAATAATTGTCACACTTTGTATTTATCTCCATAATGCGCCGGGACAAAATACGTAGATACTTTACAAATATTTGGAGAATGCGGGCATCGATCAAGCTACTTCTCGCATGCTAAGCGAGTGCTCTACCATTTGAGCTAATTCCCTTTTAATGGTGCCAGGGATTCTCATAGGCTTCATCGAAGCTTGATACGAGCAAATCAGATTGTCAGTTGTTTTTCATTTTTATTTTGGCAATGTAGTCTGTGATTGCAAATTAAAAAAAATAATTTAATTAACTAAATAGCAAATATTTCGACTAGAGGTATGTTTTCAATTTCTTTCAAAAGTAGTCTCAGCTCGTTTATTCAGTCGCTTAGAAATCCACAATCTGTGTCCCGATGCAGCAGCGCTGTGTGCTGTGGCTCGAGCTTGTTTGACGAGGCAGACGATGCAAAAATGCCAATACTTGCTTTTGTATCACGCGACAAACTTAAGGTATGCTTTAACGGCTTGGCTGTCTCGAGTTAGTTTGTATTGTTAATGTAACACCTCGTTGTTGCCCAGTCATTGTTTCATATGAAGTAGAGCTTGCCAGTTGGGGGCGACGGTCTGCTAATAAAAGTTAAGACTATATTTGCAAGGATCATTTCTAGAATGAAACACGTTTTGAAGGGATTGGTCTCGGTATCCACCAGGAGGAGTGGCAGTGTTTTCTTCTCAGCACCGAGCTGACAATGAGTGTTGTTATCGGGAACCTACTCGCTGCAAGGAATGACCACTTCAATCTTCAGTCGGGGGTTGCTGAAGGAAAGGGACACATTTTGAGTGTGTATCTCATTCCGGTAGAAACGTAGAAAAAAGAAACCATCAATCCCACAATTGTTCAGTTGTTTAAATCAATAACCACATTTAAATTGATCATTGCTAATGTCAAAACAATTTGAGAACACTTTAAATAGGGCTTGACTAATATAAAAATATAGCAATGTCTTTTGCACTATGCAGGACTAGATTGAGTTTAAAATAGACATTACATCTGAAAATAACTTGTGCTTGCCCCCACTTACAAGGAAGCTGTCAACCTTTGTATTCGTCCTCATAACGTGTTAGAAAATGTAAACAGCAGTTGGAGAATACCGAAGTCGATCATCCTAGCATGTTAAACGAGGGCATTTCTCATGTAAGCTACTTCCACTAATAGATCGTTTATACTGTTCTCAATGGTCCGCATCCCAGCCTGAGACCACGATCCAGTGGCAGTCGGAGATGTTTTTCAAAGTAATATGTTATTTGAAATATTAAAACAATCTTTAGTTAAATAACACATGTTTCTACACAAAATATTTTTCAGTGACTTCGACAAGTAGCCAGTTTACAACAAAAATGCAATCTGTGTTAGGAACGCTATTTTAGTCCGATTTAAAATGGAAATGGTATTGAGTGCTGACAAGAGTTTGGTATCAGCTGTTGATTTCCTTGAAACAATCCTTTATAGTAAAATGAACAAATTGATTCATTTAAAAAATAAGTAAAAGTGAACTGTCAGAAGTGGGATTTGAACCCACGCCTCCATTCGGAGACCAGAACACACAATTCTTTGGAAAGACAGCGTCCTTGAGTCTGGTGCCTTAGACCACTCGGCCATTCTGACAAGCTGCGTTTGCTTTAGTAGAAAACCGCATTATTTCATTTCAGCACAGACTAGGGTTGTCTATTGTATCAAGGCCCGATTGGGTTTATTACGCACATACTAACTTGCTCCATGAATGATGTAATGACAAGTGTAAAAAAAGAAACAGATTGAAGCCAACCCACAAAAGTACGATTCTTTATTTCAATATCGGTATAGCTTTAAAGGATGCACGCATTTTACAATAGCAATTGCAATATGACAATGACCAATAAGTAATTGTGTTGCAATACTTTATACAATGTGAACAGAATCAGACATTGCTCCGTTGCCTCGAAGAAACATCTACAATTTGTATTTAAAAAGGACGCCCAACGTGGGGCTCGAACCCACGACCCTGAGATTAAGAGTCTCATGCTCTACCGACTGAGCTAGCCGGGCTGTCGGGAGAAAGTTTCTTTCTTTGAGGCGGGGTGAGAGAGGAAGTACCGACAGGTGCGTGGGACCTGAGATTCGGTGTGCTGCTGCTGCTGTAGATGAGTGTTCTGGAGACGCGCTGTGTCTGTGTCTGCGGTGTTACAGCCGTGTGAGTATATTCCAAAAGTAAAGTGTTGGATAATTCGAGAGCTAGTCTGTTGAATAAAGCTCTGAGACGTGTGGTTAAATCCCGGTCTCATCAATTTTGTTTTGTTAGATTAAAAGTGTTCCAGCAGCAGGTAAATGTCCCCACACCTTTTGGTTGTGTTTACTTATGCTACACCGCTGCTAAACCTGAACGTTGCTGCTAATTATCTTAACTAAACTTGTATTGTTGTTGAATTGCTCTATTATAGCTAAACCTATAATGTTGCAGCTAACGTTCCCTAATACTGTTAAAACGTGTGTGTATTAACAATCTGGCTTTTGTTGTTGTACCCTTGCTGAGAAGAGCTGTTTCCAATCATCTAGCACTCTTAAAGAAAAGTGTAATCGCTGCTATATGTTGGTCTAATACCCCATGCTTTTAAAATGTGGCTATTGGCTGGCTTTATTCCATTTCCCCTCCTTGTTTTTAGTACAACTTTAATACATTTTATTGTTAGTTATTTGAACTGATTTATGTGAATCATGGATCATTGTAATAAAGCTTTGTGAATTGTTATTCTGCCTTTGTCATTCTGTTGTCATTCCTATTCCAAACATTTAAATTAATTTTTAGTAGTGTCGGTATTAGGACTCTCACTGGGTGTCACTGGGTGTGGCTGCTACAATCCCATATAGAATGCGACAAAACAGGTCGCCCTCCTTCATATAAACAGAAAAAGAATAAGTACACACACACACACGAGTTGATTTACTGCAGCGTCAGACATCGGAGGTTCAGCAGTGTACTGCAATGTTGTAAAAAGACGTGTCTAATTCAGGATGTTTGAGCGAGCTATGGCGCTGCGTTCAGATCACAGTTACCCTGGAAGCGTGGGTTCGAATTCCATTTCTGACAGCTCTGTTTGTTCATTAACCACTCGGCCACGGCTACATGCTCTCACGGTTTTCCTTGAAAACAGCCGTATTATTGTCAAAAGAAGCAAACGACACCCGCAGTAATGCTGTAAATGGCAGTATAGGCTAAATAATGAACCCAAGTCAAAAGCCTTTGTTGAAACTCTATCAGATTTGTACAAGTCAAGCACACGTGGGAAATAATAATACAATATCCTTTCTGCCAACGTTCATAATAATGAATACATCCTTATTTCAAAATACGTAGCTATTTAACTGATCTTTTCAAAACACCCATACACAAAAGCCTTATTTCTACTGAAAAACTAACGTGCTTCATGGCTGCTGCTACAGCACTCGGGCACGTTGTGCCTAGCGTTAGTGACATAGGAGATAAGAAGACCTACAAAATATCACACGGTGCAGTTTTTCAGTCCGGGGATTATTACAAATTAGCAGACTGTGCATTAAAATACACATGCATGGTGGGCGTCTCTGTTACAAAGAATTGTCACACTTTGTATTTATCTCCATAATGCGCCGGGACAAAATACGCAGATACTTTAAAATTATTTGGAGAATGCGGGCATCGATCCCGCTACTTCTCGCATGCTAAGCGAGCGCTCTACCATTTGAGCTAATTCCCCTTTAATGGTGCCAGGGATTCTCATAGGCTTCATCGCAGCTTGATACGATCAAATCAGATTGTCAGTTGTTTTTTATTTTTATTTTGGCAATGTAGTCTGTGATTGCAAATTAAAAAAAATAATAATTTAATTAACTAAATAGCAAATATTTCGACTAGAGGTATGTTTTCAATTTCTTTCAAAAGTAGTCTCAGCTCGTTTATTCAGTCGCTTAGAAATCCACAATCTGTGTCCCGATGCAGCAGCGCTGTGTGCTGTGGCTCGAGCTTGTTTGACGAGGCAGACGATGCAAAAATGCCAATACTTGCTTTTGTATCACGCGACAAACTTAAGGTATGCTTTAACGGCTTGGCTGTCTCGAATTAGTTTGTATTGTTAATGTAACACCTCGTTGTTGCCCAGTCATTGTTTCATATGAAGTAGAGCTTGCCAGTTGGGGGCGACGGTCTACTAATAAAAGTTAAGACTATATTTGCAAGGATCATTTCTAGAATGAAACACGTTTTGAAGGGATTGGTCTCGGTATCCACCAGGAGGAGTGGCAGTGTTTTCTTCTCAGCACCGAGCTGACAATGAGTGTTGTTATCGGGAACCTACTCGCTGCAAGGAATGACCACTTCAATCTTCAGTCGGGGGTTGCTGAAGGAAGGGGACACATTTTGAGTGTGTATCTCATTCCGGTAGAAACGTAGAAAAAAAGAAACCATCAAGCCCACAATTGTTCAGTTGTTTAAATCAATAACCACATTTAAATTGATCATTGCTAATGTTAAAACAATTTATGAACACTTTAAATAGGGCTTGACTAATATAAAAATATAGCAATGTCTTTTGCACTACGCAGGACTAGATTGAGTTTAAAATAAACATTACATCTGAAAATAACTTGTGCTTACCCCCACTTACATGGAAGCTGTCAACCTTTGTATTCGTCCTCATAACGTGTTAGAAAATGTAAACAGCAGTTGGAGAATACCGAAGTCGATCATCCTAGCATGTTAAACGAGGGCATTTCTCATGTAAGCTACTTCCACTAATAGATCGTTTGTACTGTTCTCAATGGTCCGCATCCCAGCCCGAGACCACGATCCAGTGGCAGTCGGAGATGTTTTTCAAAGTAATGTATTATTTGAAATATTAAAACAATCTTTAGTTAAATAACACATGTTTCTACACAAAATATTTTTCAGTGACTTCGACAAGTAGCCAGTTTACAACAAAAATGCAATCTGTGTTAGGAACGCTATTTTAGTCCGATTTAAAATGGAAATTAAAATGGTATTGAGTGCTGACAAGAGTTTGGTATCAGCTGTTGATTTCCTTGAAACAATCTATAGTAAAATGAACATATTTATTCATTTAAAAAATAAGTAAAAGTGAACTGTCAGAAGTGGGATTTGAACCCACGCCTCCATTCGGAGACCAGAACACACAATTCTTTGGAAAGACAGCGTCCTTGAGTCTGGTGCCTTAGACCACTCGACCATTCTGACAAGCTGCGTTTGCTTTAGTAGAAAACCGCATTATTTCATTTCAGCACAGACTAGGGTTGTCTATTGTATCAAGGCCCGATTGGGTTTATTACGCACATACTAACTTGCTCCATGAATGATGTAATGACAAGTGTAAAAAAAGAAACAGATTGAAGCCAACCCACAAAAGTACGATTCTTTATTTCAATATCGGTATAGCTTTAAAGGATGCACGCATTTTACAATAGCAATTGCAATATGACAATGACCAATAAGTAATTGTGTTGCAATACTTTATACAATGTGAACAGAATCAGACATTGCTCCGTTGCCTCGAAGAAACATCTACAATTTGTATTTAAAAAGGACGCCCAACGTGGGGCTCGAACCCACGACCCTGAGATTAAGAGTCTCATGCTCTACCGACTGAGCTAGCCGGGCTGTCGGGAGAAAGTTTCTTTCTTTGAGGCGGGGTGAGAGAGGAAGTACCGACAGGTGCGTGGGACCTGAGATTCGGTGTGCTGCTGCTGTAGATGAGTGTTCTGGAGACGCGCTGTTTCTGTGTCTGCGGTGTTACAGCCGTGTGAGTATATTCCAAAAGTAAAGTGTTGGATAATTCGAGAGCTAGTCTGTTGAATAAAGCTCTGAGACGTGTGGTTAAATCCCGGTCTCATCAATTTTGTTTTGTTAGATTAAAAGTGTTCCAGCAGCAGGTAAATGTCCCCACACCTTTTGGTTGTGTTTACTTATGCTACACCGCTGCTAAACCTGAACGTTGCTGCTAATTATATTAACTAAACTTGTATTGTTGTTGAATTGCTCTAATATAGTTAAACCTGTAATGTTGCAGCTAACGTTCCCTAATACTGTTAAAACTTGTGTGTATTAACAATCTGGCTTTTGTTGTTGAACCCTTGCTGGGAAGAGCTGTTTCCAATCACCTAGCACTCTTAAAGAGAAGTGTAATCGCTGCTATATGTTGGTCTAATACCCCATGCTTTTAAAATATGGCTATTGGCTGGCTTTATTCAATTTCCCCCTCCTTGTTTCTAGTCCATCGCCTTAACCACTCGGCCACGACTACATGCTTGCACGAGTATTTGTGAAAATATCCAAAAGAAGTAAACGAAACCAGTAGTAATGCTGTAGATGGCAGTATAGGCTAACTAATGAACCGAAGTCAAATGCCTTTGTTGAAACTGTCAGATTTGTAGAAGGCAAGCACACGTGGGAAATGTAAATACAATATAATTTTTGTTAACGTTCATAATAATGAATACATCTTTATTTCAAAATACGTAGCTATTTAACTGATCTTTTCAAAAAACACCCCCATCCACAAAAACAAAGTAGTTATTCATTTGAACTGAAAAATTGACTTGCTTCATGGCTGTTGCCAGAGCACTCGAGCACGTTCTGGCTAGCGTGAGCGGACTTAGCAGATAACAAGATCTACAAAATATTTCATGCTAATAAAACATACCATAATTATGTTCGTTTTTATTATACATGGCGACTTACAGAGACTAGGGTGTGTGAACTATGCATCAGCTGCAGAGTCACTTACAGTTACATCTCACCCGAAAACGGAGCACAAGAAAGTTAAGTGACTTGCTCAGGGTCACACAATGAGTCAGTGGCTGAGGTGGGATTTGTACAGGGGGACCTCCTGGTTACAAGCCCTTTATCTTTAACCACTGGACCACGCAGCCTCCTATAACAAAATCACACCTCAGATTTGACTCGAACCCACAATTCCTGGCTTAGGAGGCCAGTGCCTTAGCCATTAGGCCACAAGGGCTGACACGCATCACACATTTGGTAGTACTAAAGAAAGTGGGAACAATAGTATCGTGGTTTAATACATCAAATCCAAGCCATCATTGGTGTTCAAACACAGCAGAGTGTTACATTGGGAAAGGGCCGTACTTGTCAGTACGTATTTGACATTCATGTGGGAAGATTTAAGATTGTGAAGAAGTTTAAATATGCTGCGTATTTGCGCATTGGGAACCTTACATAATTAGGTTTCTGATTAATGCCACTTCTTACGGACAGTAATCAAGGTGACGATACAAGACCAGAGCCAATAAAGCAGTTATTTTCCTGTGTGCTTGTTCAGAATATGCGTGAATCGTGAAAACGTCTTGCTAATATGTGAACAAAGCCAGCATTCACTTTATTGATCACAATGTGGATTAACCGCTATTGGAACACAGATTATTGTGTTAAAGATGTTAATAGACTTTTAATGTACACGTTTTAGAGCTAAACGTTTGTTGAGACAGTTCAAGCGCTGTAGCAGTGTTTAACTATTTCCTGGATGTTTGCCTTTTGGTCTTACTCTGGAAAAAGTAATAATAATAATAAAAAGTAGGCAAAACCATTTTTTGAGAAACCGCATTTGGGAGAAAAACTAAGAGTTTTTCTTTAACTGATCTTTTCAAAACACCCATACACAAAAGCCTTATTTCTACTGAAAAACTAACGTGCTTCATGGCTGCTGCTACAGCACTCGGGCACGTTGTGCCTAGCGTTAGTGACATAGGAGATAAGAAGGCCTACAAAATATCACACGGTGCAGTTTTTCAGTCCGGGGATTATTACAAATTAGCAGACTGTGCATTAAAATACACATGCATGGTGGGCGTCTCTGTTACAAAGAATTGTCACACTTTGTATTTATCTCCATAATGCGCCGGGACAAAATACGCAGATACTTTAAAATTATTTGGAGAATGCGGGCATCGATCCCGCTACTTCTCGCATGCTAAGCGAGCGCTCTACCATTTGAGCTAATTCCCCTTTAATGGTGCCAGGGATTCTCATAGGCTTCATCGCAGCTTGATACGAGCAAATCAGATTGTCAGTTGTTTTTTTATTTTTATTTTGGCAATGTAGTCTGTGATTGCAAATTAAAAAAAAATAATTTAATTAACTAAATTGCAAATATTTCGACTAGAGGTATGTTTTCAATTTCTTTCAAAAGTAGTCTCAGCTCGTTTATTCAGTCGCTTAGAAATCCACAATCTGTGTCCCGATGCAGCAGCACTGTGTGCTGTGGCTCCAGCTTGTTTGACGAGGCAGACGATGCAAAAATGCCAATACTTGCTTTTGTATCACGCGACAAACTTAAGGTATGCTTTAACGGCTTGGCTGTCTCGAGTTAGTTTGTATTGTTAATGTAACACCTCGTTGTTGCCCAGTCATTGTTTCATATGAAGTAGAGCTTGCCAGTTGGGGGCGACGGTCTGCTAAGAAAAGTTAAGACTATATTTGCAAGGATCATTTCTAGAATGAAACACGTTTTGAAGGGATTGGTCTCGGTATCCACCAGGAGGAGTGGCAGTGTTTTCTTCTGAGCACCGAGCTGACAATGAGTGTTGTTATCGGGAACCTACTCGCTGCAAGGAATGACCACTTCAATCTTCAGTCGGGGGTTGCTGAAGGAAGGGGACACATTTTGAGTGTGTATCTCATTCCGGTAGAAACATAGAAAAAAGAAACCATCAAGCCCACAATTGTTCAGTTGTTTAAATCAATAACCACATTTAAATTGATCATTGCTAATGTTAAAACAATTTATGAACACTTTAAATAGGGCTTGACTAATATAAAAATATAGCAATGTCTTTTGCACTACGCAGGACTAGATTGAGTTTAAAATAGACATTACATCTGAAAATAACTTGTGCTTACCCCCACTTACATGGAAGCTGTCAACCTTTGTATTCGTCCTCATAACGTGTTAGAAAATGTAAACAGCAGTTGGAGAATACCGAAGTCGATCATCCTAGCATGTTAAACGAGGGCATTTCTCATGTAAGCTACTTCCACTAATAGATCGTTTGTACTGTTCTCAATGGTCCGCATTCCAGCCCGAGACCACGATCCAGTGGCAGTCGGAGATGTTTTTCAAAGTAATGTATTATTTGAAATATTAAAACAATCTTTAGTTAAATAACACATGTTTCTACACAAAATATTTTTCAGTGACTTCGACAAGTAGCCAGTTTACAACAAAAATGCAATCTGTGTTAGGAACGCTATTTTAGTCCGATTTAAAATGGAAATTAAAATGGTATTGAGTGCTGACAAGAGTTTGTTATCAGCTGTTGATTTCCTTGAAACAATCTATAGTAAAATGAACATATTTATTCATTTAAAAAATAAGTAAAAGGGAACTGCAGAAGTGGGATTTGAACCAACGCCTCCATTCGGAGACCAGAACACACAATCGTCCTTGAGTCTGGCGCCTTAGCCCACTCGGCCATTCTGACAAGCGGCGTTTGCTATAGTAGAAAACCGCATTATTTCATTTCTGCACAGACTAGGGTTGTCTATTGTATCAAGGCCCGATTGGGTTTATTACGCACATACTAACTTGCTCCATGAATGATGTAATGACAAGTGTAAAAAAAGAAACAGATTGAAGCCAACCCACGAAAGTAAGATTCTTTATTTCAATATCGGTATAGCTTTAAAGGATGCACGCATTTTACAATAGCAATTGTTATATGACAATGACCAATAAGTAATTGTGTTGCAATACTTTATACAGTGTGAACAGAATCAGACATTGCTCCGTTGCCTCGAAGAAATATCTACAATTTGTATTTAAAAAGGACGCCCAACGTGGGGCTCGAACCCACGACCCTGAGATTAAGAGTCTCATGCTCTACCGACTGAGCTAGCCGGGCTGATGAGAGAAAGTTTATTTCTCTGAGGCGGGGTGAGAGAGGAAGTACCGACAGGTGCGTGGGACCTGAGATTCGGTGTGCTGCTGCTGTAGATGAGTGTTCTGGAGACGCGCTGTTTCTGTGTCTGCGGTGTTACAGCCGTGTGAGTATATTCCAAAAGTAAAGTGTTGGATAATTCGAGAGCTAGTCTGTTGAATAAAGCTCTGAGACGTGTGGTTAAATCCCGGTCTCATCAATTTTGTTTTGTTAGATTAAAAGTGTTCCAGCAGCAGGTAAATGTCCCCACACCTTTTGGTTGTGTTTACTTATGCTACACCGCTGCTAAACCTGAACGTTGCTGCTAATTATATTAACTAAACTTGTATTGTTGTTGAATTGCTCTAATATAGTTAAACCTGTAATGTTGCAGCTAACGTTCCCTAATACTGTTAAAACTTGTGTGTATTAACAATCTGGCTTTTGTTGTTGAACCCTTGCTGGGAAGAGCTGTTTCCAATCACCTAGCACTCTTAAAGAGAAGTGTAATCGCTGCTATATGTTGGTCTAATACCCCATGCTTTTAAAATATGGCTATTGGCTGGCTTTATTCAATTTCCCCCTCCTTGTTTCTAGTCCATCGCCTTAACCACTCGGCCACGACTACATGCTTGCACGAGTATTTGTGAAAATATCCAAAAGAAGTAAACGAAACCAGTAGTAATGCTGTAGATGGCAGTATAGGCTAACTAATGAACCGAAGTCAAATGCCTTTGTTGAAACTGTCAGATTTGTAGAAGGCAAGCACACGTGGGAAATGTAAATACAATATAATTTTTGTTAACGTTCATAATAATGAATACATCTTTATTTCAAAATACGTAGCTATTTAACTGATCTTTTCAAAAAACACCCCCATCCACAAAAACAAAGTAGTTATTCATTTGAACTGAAAAATTGACTTGCTTCATGGCTGTTGCCAGAGCACTCGAGCACGTTCTGGCTAGCGTGAGCGGACTTAGCAGATAACAAGATCTACAAAATATTTCATGCTAATAAAACATACCATAATTATGTTCGTTTTTATTATACATGGCGACTTACAGAGACTAGGGTGTGTGAACTATGCATCAGCTGCAGAGTCACTTACAGTTACATCTCACCCGAAAACGGAGCACAAGAAAGTTAAGTGACTTGCTCAGGGTCACACAATGAGTCAGTGGCTGAGGTGGGATTTGTACAGGGGGACCTCCTGGTTACAAGCCCTTTATCTTTAACCACTGGACCACGCAGCCTCCTATAACAAAATCACACCTCAGATTTGACTCGAACCCACAATTCCTGGCTTAGGAGGCCAGTGCCTTAGCCATTAGGCCACAAGGGCTGACACGCATCACACATTTGGTAGTACTAAAGAAAGTGGGAACAATAGTATCGTGGTTTAATACATCAAATCCAAGCCATCATTGGTGTTCAAACACAGCAGAGTGTTACATTGGGAAAGGGCCGTACTTGTCAGTACGTATTTGACATTCATGTGGGAAGATTTAAGATTGTGAAGAAGTTTAAATATGCTGCGTATTTGCGCATTGGGAACCTTACATAATTAGGTTTCTGATTAATGCCACTTCTTACGGACAGTAATCAAGGTGACGATACAAGACCAGAGCCAATAAAGCAGTTATTTTCCTGTGTGCTTGTTCAGAATATGCGTGAATCGTGAAAACGTCTTGCTAATATGTGAACAAAGCCAGCATTCACTTTATTGATCACCATGTGGATTAACCGCTATTGGAACACAGATTATTGTGTTAAAGATGTTAATAGACTTTTAATGTACACGTTTTAGAGCTAAACGTTTGTTGAGACAGTTCAAGCGCTGTAGCAGTGTTTAACTATTTCCTGGATGTTTGCCTTTTGGTCTTACTCTGGAAAAAGTAATAATAATAATAAAAAGTAGGCAAAACCATTTTTTGAGAAACCGCATTTGGGAGAAAAACTAAGAGTTTTTCTTTAACTGATCTTTTCAAAACACCCATACACAAAAGCCTTATTTCTACTGAAAAACTAACGTGCTTCATGGCTGCTGCTACAGCACTCGGGCACGTTGTGCCTAGCGTTAGTGACATAGGAGATAAGAAGACCTACAAAATATCACACGGTGCAGTTTTTCAGTCCGGGGATTATTACAAATTAGCAGACTGTGCATTAAAATACACATGCATGGTGGGCGTCTCTGTTACAAAGAATTGTCACACTTTGTATTTATCTCCATAATGCGCCGGGACAAAATACGCAGATACTTTAAAATTATTTGGAGAATGCGGGCATCGATCCCGCTACTTCTCGCATGCTAAGCGAGCGCTCTACCATTTGAGCTAATTCCCCTTTAATGGTGCCAGGGATTCTCATAGGCTTCATCGCAGCTTGATACGAGCAAATCAGATTGTCAGTTGTTTTTTTATTTTTATTTTGGCAATGTAGTCTGTGATTGCAAATTAAAAAAAAATAATTTAATTAACTAAATTGCAAATATTTCGACTAGAGGTATGTTTTCAATTTCTTTCAAAAGTAGTCTCAGCTCGTTTATTCAGTCGCTTAGAAATCCACAATCTGTGTCCCGATGCAGCAGCACTGTGTGCTGTGGCTCCAGCTTGTTTGACGAGGCAGACGATGCAAAAATGCCAATACTTGCTTTTGTATCACGCGACAAACTTAAGGTATGCTTTAACGGCTTGGCTGTCTCGAGTTAGTTTGTATTGTTAATGTAACACCTCGTTGTTGCCCAGTCATTGTTTCATATGAAGTAGAGCTTGCCAGTTGGGGGCGACGGTCTGCTAAGAAAAGTTAAGACTATATTTGCAAGGATCATTTCTAGAATGAAACACGTTTTGAAGGGATTGGTCTCGGTATCCACCAGGAGGAGTGGCAGTGTTTTCTTCTGAGCACCGAGCTGACAATGAGTGTTGTTATCGGGAACCTACTCGCTGCAAGGAATGACCACTTCAATCTTCAGTCGGGGGTTGCTGAAGGAAGGGGACACATTTTGAGTGTGTATCTCATTCCGGTAGAAACATAGAAAAAAGAAACCATCAAGCCCACAATTGTTCAGTTGTTTAAATCAATAACCACATTTAAATTGATCATTGCTAATGTTAAAACAATTTATGAACACTTTAAATAGGGCTTGACTAATATAAAAATATAGCAATGTCTTTTGCACTACGCAGGACTAGATTGAGTTTAAAATAGACATTACATCTGAAAATAACTTGTGCTTACCCCCACTTACATGGAAGCTGTCAACCTTTGTATTCGTCCTCATAACGTGTTAGAAAATGTAAACAGCAGTTGGAGAATACCGAAGTCGATCATCCTAGCATGTTAAACGAGGGCATTTCTCATGTAAGCTACTTCCACTAATAGATCGTTTGTACTGTTCTCAATGGTCCGCATTCCAGCCCGAGACCACGATCCAGTGGCAGTCGGAGATGTTTTTCAAAGTAATGTATTATTTGAAATATTAAAACAATCTTTAGTTAAATAACACATGTTTCTACACAAAATATTTTTCAGTGACTTCGACAAGTAGCCAGTTTACAACAAAAATGCAATCTGTGTTAGGAACGCTATTTTAGTCCGATTTAAAATGGAAATTAAAATGGTATTGAGTGCTGACAAGAGTTTGTTATCAGCTGTTGATTTCCTTGAAACAATCTATAGTAAAATGAACATATTTATTCATTTAAAAAATAAGTAAAAGGGAACTGCAGAAGTGGGATTTGAACCAACGCCTCCATTCGGAGACCAGAACACACAATCGTCCTTGAGTCTGGCGCCTTAGCCCACTCGGCCATTCTGACAAGCGGCGTTTGCTATAGTAGAAAACCGCATTATTTCATTTCTGCACAGACTAGGGTTGTCTATTGTATCAAGGCCCGATTGGGTTTATTACGCACATACTAACTTGCTCCATGAATGATGTAATGACAAGTGTAAAAAAAGAAACAGATTGAAGCCAACCCACGAAAGTAAGATTCTTTATTTCAATATCGGTATAGCTTTAAAGGATGCACGCATTTTACAATAGCAATTGTTATATGACAATGACCAATAAGTAATTGTGTTGCAATACTTTATACAGTGTGAACAGAATCAGACATTGCTCCGTTGCCTCGAAGAAATATCTACAATTTGTATTTAAAAAGGACGCCCAACGTGGGGCTCGAACCCACGACCCTGAGATTAAGAGTCTCATGCTCTACCGACTGAGCTAGCCGGGCTGATGGGAGAAAGTTTATTTCTCTGAGGCGGGGTGAGAGAGGAAGTACCGACAGGTGCGTGGGACCTGAGATTCGGTGTGCTGCTGCTGTAGATGAGTGTTCTGGAGACGCGCTGTTTCTGTGTCTGCGGTGTTACAGCCGTGTGAGTATATTCCAAAAGTAAAGTGTTGGATAATTCGAGAGCTAGTCTGTTGAATAAAGCTCTGAGACGTGTGGTTAAATCCCGGTCTCATCAATTTTGTTTTGTTAGATTAAAAGTGTTCCAGCAGCAGGTAAATGTCCCCACACCTTTTGGTTGTGTTTACTTATGCTACACCGCTGCTAAACCTGAACGTTGCTGCTAATTATATTAACTAAACTTGTATTGTTGTTGAATTGCTCTAATATAGTTAAACCTGTAATGTTGCAGCTAACGTTCCCTAATACTGTTAAAACTTGTGTGTATTAACAATCTGGCTTTTGTTGTTGAACCCTTGCTGGGAAGAGCTGTTTCCAATCACCTAGCACTCTTAAAGAGAAGTGTAATCGCTGCTATATGTTGGTCTAATACCCCATGCTTTTAAAATATGGCTATTGGCTGGCTTTATTCAATTTCCCCCTCCTTGTTTCTAGTCCATCGCCTTAACCACTCGGCCACGACTACATGCTTGCACGAGTATTTGTGAAAATATCCAAAAGAAGTAAACGAAACCAGTAGTAATGCTGTAGATGGCAGTATAGGCTAACTAATGAACCGAAGTCAAATGCCTTTGTTGAAACTGTCAGATTTGTAGAAGGCAAGCACACGTGGGAAATGTAAATACAATATAATTTTTGTTAACGTTCATAATAATGAATACATCTTTATTTCAAAATACGTAGCTATTTAACTGATCTTTTCAAAAAACACCCCCATCCACAAAAACAAAGTAGTTATTCATTTGAACTGAAAAATTGACTTGCTTCATGGCTGTTGCCAGAGCACTCGAGCACGTTCTGGCTAGCGTGAGCGGACTTAGCAGATAACAAGATCTACAAAATATTTCATGCTAATAAAACATACCATAATTATGTTCGTTTTTATTATACATGGCGACTTACAGAGACTAGGGTGTGTGAACTATGCATCAGCTGCAGAGTCACTTACAGTTACATCTCACCCGAAAACGGAGCACAAGAAAGTTAAGTGACTTGCTCAGGGTCACACAATGAGTCAGTGGCTGAGGTGGGATTTGTACAGGGGGACCTCCTGGTTACAAGCCCTTTATCTTTAACCACTGGACCACGCAGCCTCCTATAACAAAATCACACCTCAGATTTGACTCGAACCCACAATTCCTGGCTTAGGAGGCCAGTGCCTTAGCCATTAGGCCACAAGGGCTGACACGCATCACACATTTGGTAGTACTAAAGAAAGTGGGAACAATAGTATCGTGGTTTAATACATCAAATCCAAGCCATCATTGGTGTTCAAACACAGCAGAGTGTTACATTGGGAAAGGGCCGTACTTGTCAGTACGTATTTGACATTCATGTGGGAAGATTTAAGATTGTGAAGAAGTTTAAATATGCTGCGTATTTGCGCATTGGGAACCTTACATAATTAGGTTTCTGATTAATGCCACTTCTTACGGACAGTAATCAAGGTGACGATACAAGACCAGAGCCAATAAAGCAGTTATTTTCCTGTGTGCTTGTTCAGAATATGCGTGAATCGTGAAAACGTCTTGCTAATATGTGAACAAAGCCAGCATTCACTTTATTGATCACCATGTGGATTAACCGCTATTGGAACACAGATTATTGTGTTAAAGATGTTAATAGACTTTTAATGTACACGTTTTAGAGCTAAACGTTTGTTGAGACAGTTCAAGCGCTGTAGCAGTGTTTAACTATTTCCTGGATGTTTGCCTTTTGGTCTTACTCTGGAAAAAGTAATAATAATAATAAAAAGTAGGCAAAACCATTTTTTGAGAAACCGCATTTGGGAGAAAAACTAACAGTTTGGAAACACATTTGCAAAGGCATTGGATTCTATTGTGGTGTTTCCGAACTGTTGAACGTTTCTCATTACATGCAGGTTTACTGGCTTGACAAAAAGGCGATTGACGAAAAGAATGCTGTCTCGATAGGAAACGCGCGTCAAGCTGAAATAGCTCAGTTGGGAGAGCGTTAGACTGTAACGGTCCCTGCTTCGATACCGGGTTTTTCTAAACAGCACGACTAGGGTTATTTTTTCTTAATTAATTTTTTGAATTAAAAAAACAGCACATTTTTTCTTTAGTGTAATTGGAGGAAATAAAACGTATTACAGTGCCATTTTCTAATGCGATAAAGAAATGCAAAAAGCATCATCTCTGCGTGGGCTTGAAACACCAAAATTACGATTAACAGCCGAACGTGCTAACCGATTATGGTGTTTTATTAGATAACACCCTGGGAGCTCGACAGAGCAGTGTGTATGCATACAGCTAAAATGGAAACCAAATATATACGATTCAAATGGGAATCGTATTCAGATTTTAAGTACACATTTGATAGACTTCACAGTGCAAAGGAGGAAGACAGACAATGCAAATGAGGCAACTGGCTCCTACTTTTTAAATCATACGAGAAACTTGAACCCAATTAAGCTTTTAACCACCTGCAGTTTGGAATGAGTTTGAAATGTTGTTGTAACACCTCACTGGGCAACAGCAATTGCATTATATGAAAGCTCCTGTTTATTTGTCAGCGGCACAGCTACCGGTGCCACTCAGAGTTGGAGGGAGAGGGTCGGCCACTTGCCCATAAAACAATACTTTCAGGGATCATTTCTATAGTGATTTGCCAGCGAAATGCGTTCATAAATTGTTTGGACTCGCTATCCACGAGGAAGAGTGAGAGTGTTCGTTTTTGAGCGTGGAGACAGCGAGTGTTGTTTTTTGGCCAACTGCTCCCTGTTATTGATGACCGCTCCAGTGTTCCTTAGGGGGCTGGAGGAAGCGGACACGTTCTGAGTGGGTATCTTACCAAAAGGTACGCAAGACGACCTACAGTTGCAAAGCACTGCTGCTTTTTCGATGATTGATTAAAACTATCAATCTGACTGAAAACACATATCACATTAATTGTGATCGGTTTGATACCAATAGGCTTACATGACAGGTATTGTGTATAGACAATGTCATATACATAGAAATGAACACGGACAGTGTTTTTTTAAGGGCTGACTCATTTTAATGTTCGAGAGATCTAGGTGTACTGGACAAATATACTGGATTTTTTTCCATGTCGTAATTGTGCCGCCTGTGATAATGCGTTTGAAACTAGAGATAATGTGAGATAATGTCTGTTACTGGCGGATAGTTTACAAATGTACTCAATTATGTTACAACTTTTGTGTCTACGAAACATATCTGTAACATTTATGTAATGCCTGTGTGTTTTTTTTTTCATGAAGTTAATTTGCTAACAGACTGTTCTGATTTGTTTCTAACCGTGAAGCGATCGCTCTGTTTGCCGTATATTTTCTGTCTGTAAGAGGAGTGTCCTTGTGATCCCATATAGAATGCGACGAAACAGGTCGCCCTCCTTAATATAAACAGAAAAAGAATAAGTTCACGCACACACCAGGTGATTTACTGTAGCGTCAGACATTGGAGGTTCAGCAGTGTACTGCAGTGTTGTGCAAAGTCGTCGGTGTAAGTCAGGATGGCCGAGCGGTCTAAGGCGCTGCGTTCAGGTCGCAGTCTCTCTGGAGGCGTGGGTTCGAATCCCACTTCTGACAAATCTGTTTGTTTATTTATTTCTTAAAACGTCCATCGAATGCTTGGTAATTTGATTTGTTTTTCTTGTTAGTATTCAAATCACAAGGTCGTTAAATGAGAGAAAGTCACCGCAAGCCTGCACCTCACCACATCCTTCACACTGTTAAACTGCCTCATTATGACGAGGCCTCTAATTATGCCTTTCCAATACTTTGAATGTGTTATTGTTCAGTTTAACATGAGAACATCTTGGTAGAACAATCATAATGTCCGCAGGACTTATTTTCCTCGGGTTCTAGTATCAAGTTTTGAGTGTGTGGCCGGTTAGCTCAGTTGGTTAGAGCGTGGTGCTAATAACGCCAAGGTTGCGGGTTTGATCCCCGTACGGGCCATGGCTTTTCTTCTTTAAAGAAACCACAGCATTTGTAATGGTGCCAAAATGAACAATCTTTAACAAAATGAACTGAAGCGATATGAAGTACAACCAGTAATATTTCAGACTTCCTGTGCTTTAAACATGTATTAACAATGAACACATACAATCAATTAAAAACAAAGCTTACGTAGTCGGCAGGATTCCAACCTGCGCGGGGAAACCCTAATGGATTTCAAGTCCATCGCCTTAACCACTCGGCCACGACTACATGCTCGCACGGTTAGTTGTGAAAATATCCAAAAGAAGTAAACGGCTCCCGCAGTAATGCTATAGATGGCAGTATAGGCTAACTAATGAACCCAAGTCAAATGCCTTTGTTGAAACTCTGTCAGATTTGTACAAGGCAAGCACACATGGGAAAAGTAAATACAATATACTTTCTGTTAACGTTCATAATAATGAATACATCTTTATTTCAAAATACGTAGCTATTTAATCCTAACAGAAACCATAGGCTTCCCAGCCATCAGCTTGGAAGCAGAATGGAGATCAAATCGGACGAATAACGAGTGCAAAATGGAATGTGGAAATCAATGTAAAGGCAGTTTAAATAAGAGCAGCTGCAATACATTAAATAGAGTTATATTTAAGAGCAAGCAGTAACTGCAGTAGAGTATTTAATTATGGATGGACCAAACTTGCAGGTCGCCACTGTCACATTTTCCAGGAAATCACGGCTAATACTGAGAAAGAAAACAGATGATAACCTAACAGAAAACTAGTGAAAAACACTGCACTGGTTAACTGAACGGGTCAAACGTAGCCTACTGAATTGCTGAATTGTTGGGGGGAGCGTGGCGCATCCAGCTGAGGCGCTTCATCTGAAATGCAGGGTGTGCCCTATAGCCTGGAGATCGCTGGTTCCAATCCAGACTATGCCATCGCCGACAGGAACGCCGAGGGGGCGACGCACAGTTGGCAGAGTGCAACCCGGGTTGGGAGGGTTTAGGTCAGCTTGGTAATCATTGTCTCAACAAGCTCCAGCAACTCCTGTGGCGACCGGTCTCCTGCGAGTTGTGGGCGGAACTGCGTTTCCTCCAACACCGCTACAGCCAGGTGCGGCTGGCTTTGCTGTTGCAGTGTGACAAGAGGAGGGTGGCTGACGGCATTTGTTTCAGAGGATGCGCATGATGAGTCTTCGTTCTCCCGAGTCGATACGGGAAGCTGCAGCAGCGCCATAAAAAAAACAATTGGATATTCCAAATTGGGAGATTTTTTTAAAATATTTCAAAAAAATAAATTAAATAGTTAAGCTTCAAAAAATCTATTTTTGACTGAGCGAGTTAAGTGTGAACGGTATCCTGACAACACAACACGTTGAAAACACAGAAAAGACGCTGAGAAAAAAAAAAGTTTTCTATTTCCTGTTTAATTAAGAAAATACAATAAAAAAAAGATTATTCTCTTATTTGTCTTCCTGCCATATCCCCTCTTTTTTGGTCAAATATTGAATATATTCGTATTCAAATTCAAACGACTGTTCTTTGTTCCCATGATGCATCAGTGATGGGCTGGGTTTTAGTGATCGCGATAATTTCTGATATTTTACAGTGGCTGGACTTTATAATAATAAAAAAATGAAAAAGGGTAACGAGCGACAAATGCATTAATTTCTGTCAATTTGTTCTATTTTATTGGGTTATAATTTTACAAATTTAAAAGACATTCATTAAGAAAAGATTTAATAATTTAATAAAACTAATTTAATAACCTTTAAGAATTAAGTTTTTATTGACAGAAATATATTTGATGTATGTGTGTTTGGCATGAAATCAAATAAAGTCCCATTGGATTTTGCTTGGAAAGAGGAAACACAAAAGGTGTTTTTGTATACATAAAAATACAACACAATACAACACAGAATGTTTTCTTTTTTGTTAAAATAATGACAAAAGTTAAAATATTTTTTCGTTTTTTTTTCTGTTTGTTGTTGGGCTGCCATCTTGGTAAGAGCTTGTCAATTGTCGCATGTGAACACATTCCCTACCAAAATGTCCAGTACAGTACAGTACAGTGCGGTTAGATTAGACTGGACTGTATTGAATTAGCTGGCTCTCAGATCACCAGTACAGTACCGTGCTGTTAGATTAGACTGGACTGTATTGAATTAGCTGGCTCTCAGATCCCCAGTACAGTACCGTGCTATTAAATTAGACTGGACTGTATTGAATTAGCTGGCTCTCAGATCTCCAGTACAGTACAGTGCTGTTAGATTAGACTGGACTGTATTGAATAAGATGGCTCTCAGATCCCCAGTACAGTACCGTGCTGTTAGATTAGACTGGACTGTATTGAATTAGCTGGCTCTCAGATCACCAGTACAGTACCGTGCTGTTAGATTAGACTGGACTGTATTGAATTAGCTGGCTCTCAGATCCCCAGTACAGTACCGTGCTGTTAGATTAGACTGGACTGTATTGAATTAGCTGTCTCTCAGATCCCCAGTACAGTACCGTGCTGTTAGATTAGACTGGACTGTATTGAATTAGCTGGCTCTCAGATCCCCAGTACAGTACAGTGCTGTTAGATTAGACTGGACTGTATTGAATTAGCTGGCTCTCATATCTCCAGTACAGTACCGTGCTGTTAGATTAGACTGGACTGTATTGAATTAGCTGGCTCTCAGATCCCCAGTACAGTACAGTGCTGTTTTTAAAATCCATAAAATGTTGTAAATCTTAAATTCCTGAGATCTAACACTTATGAAAATGAATGAACAAAATAAACAAATAAAAATACATAAATTAAAAAAATCAATACACAACTTTATAAACAAATTCCTAAAATTACACAAATTCAGTCAATCCAACACCTTTAAAAAAAAGAAAAAAGTACAAAGTAACACGGAACAGTCCATTATAGTTAGTATAGGGGGTGATTGGTCTAAGGCTATTGTGCATATTATTATTATTATTATTATTATTATTATTATTATTATTATTATAGTATTATTACTAGTCCAAACTCCCTCACCCCTCTCTTTGACTGCACCTAAATGGACCAGTCCCTTAAAAAAAAAAGTCATTTTCCACTGAAATTAAATAAAATACACACAATTTCAAACTAAAAAGAAAACAGTTTCAAATTGTAACACCTGAAACACATTTCGTGTATATATATATATATATATATATATATATATATATATATATATATATATATATATATATATATATAGGGAATTTCGTAGCAATTAAGAAAGTCAAAGAGAGAGAGAGACATCACTGGGAAAAAATGGCAAAACACTTTAAAAGAAGTGTAATTTGTAATTCATTATGAACAGAGCTGCACAAAGCAGGTCTATAGGAAACACAACACTGCTGAGCTGCACAGAGCAGGTCTATAGGAAACTCAACACTGCAGAGCTGCACATAGCAGGTCTATAGGAAATTCAACACTGCAGAGCTGCACAGAGCAGGTCTATAGGAAACTCAACACTGCAGAGCTGCACAGAGCAGGTCTATAGGAAACTCAACACTGCAGAGCTGTACAGAGCAGGTCTATAGGAAACTCAACACTGCAGAGCTGCACAGAGCAGGTCTATAGGAAACTCAACACTGCAGAGCTGTACAGAGCAGGTCTATAGGAAACTCAACACTGCAGAGCTGCACAGAGCAGGTCTGTAGGAAACTCAACACTGCAGAGCTGCACAGAGCAGGTCTATAGGAAACTCAACACTGCAGAGCTGCACAGAGCAGGTCTATAGGAAACTCAACACTGCAGAGCTGCACAGAGCAGGTCTATAGGAAACTCAACACTGCAGAGCTGCACAGAGCAGGTCTATAGGAAACTCAACACTGCAGAGCTGTACAGAGCAGGTTAAAAGGAAAGAGAGATCAACACTGCAGCGCTGTACAGAGCGAGTATATAGGAAAGACAACATTTCATTTTTTTATATAACTTTTTAGATTAGTTCCTTTTAAAACAGTGCTTTCCCTGAGTCTCTCTCAAACACTTTCAATGAGACTCCCTATCGCACAGCAGTTTCAATGAGACTCCCTATCACACAGCAGTTTCAATAAGACTCATCCTATTTCACAGCAATTTCAATGAGACTCCCTATTGCACAGCAGTTTCAATAAGACTCCCTGTCACACAGCAATTTCAATGAGACTCCCTATTGCACAGCAGTTTCAATAAGACTCCCTATTGCACAGCAGTTTCAATAAGACTCCCTGTCACACAGCAGTTTCAATAAGACTCCCTGTCACACAGCAGATTCAATAAGACTCATTATCGCACAGCAGTTTCAATGAGACTCCCTATTGCACAGCAATTTCAGTAAGACTCCCTATCACACAACAGTTTCAATGAGACTCCCTATCACACAGCAGTTTCAATAAGACTCCCTATTGCACAGCAGTTTCAATAAGACTCCCTATCACACAACACTTTCAATGAGACTCCCTATTACACAGTAGTTTCAATAAGACTCCCTATTGCACAGCAGTTTCAATAAGACTCCCTATCACACAGCAGTTTCAATGAGACTCCCTATCACACAGCAGTTTCAATAAGACTCCCTATTGCACAGCAGTTTTAATAGGACTCATTATCGCACAGCAGTTTCAATAAGACTCATTATCGCACAGCAGTTTCAGAGCAGAGCTGGTCTATAGGAAACTCAACACTGCAGAGCAGTAATTGAATCGTAATATCTTTTCAATATAGACTTTAAGGGGAAATTCACAAATGCTCTTCACATGGTTTCAGGAAAAAGAAAGTGAAG
The DNA here is from genome assembly GCF_902713425.1 of Acipenser ruthenus. NCBI lineage: Eukaryota > Metazoa > Chordata > Actinopteri > Acipenseriformes > Acipenseridae > Acipenser > Acipenser ruthenus. The sequence goes on from NC_081220.1 coordinate 10,375,674, forward strand.
GGTGAGAGAGAGGGAGAGGGTGAGAGTGAGGGAGAGAGAGAGGAGAAAGAGGGACGCGTCTGGACAAACGCCTCTGGATTTCCCGTTTGCTTCTTTCAAACAATCCAACTTGTAACAACGAATAGTGGAGTCTTCGTTTTTATATTTCTCCCAGTAGTCTTGCTCTTTAACTTTCGTCAATGTGGACTCAGCTTCGTAACTTTTGGTTTGACTTTTATCTGGACTGATGTAACTGTTGTCTTGCTGTTGTCCTTTCTTTCCATCCAAGCCTTTAGATTTGTCCGAATTCCCCCTGCTTGCCTTGCCCGATTTGGGGAACCACCATCTCGTTCTGGTGCTGAAGGTGTAAGTGACGCGGGCTCTCGGATAGTAAGGCATCATGGGGCAAGGAGCGAAATCGATTTCTCTCAAGAACCTCAAATCTAGACCTTTCCTCTCCTCGGGACCGGCGCAGAGGAGCTCGGAGCTGGAGATCCAGACCTGACGGAACCATTCCCAGAGAGGGCGGGCCTGGCAGGAGCAGCTCCAGGGGTTTCCGTTGAGTCTGAGGAACTGCAGGGACGAGAGATCGGAGAGGGCCGAAGCAGGGAGGTCTGTTAGGGCGTTGTTGAAGAGGAAGAGGGTGGTGAGGTGACCCAGGTCCCTGAAGGCTTTGCGGTTGACCTGTCGCACTCGGTTCTCGTGGAGGAAGAGCCTGTCCAGGTTGACCAGCCCTCTGAAGACATTTTCGGACAGGACTCGGATTCGGTTGCCGTGGAGGAAGAGGTGAGTGAGATTCACCAGGTCTGAGAAGAGATTGTCCTGAGAGGGAGAGAGAGAGGGAGGGGGAAGGGGAGGGACAGAGATTGATATTTGGCATATGAAAATTCAGTACTACCAAAAAGTTGTATGTTAAATTATGAAATTAAAATTATTTGTGTTATAGCTCTCCTGTATGTATCTGCCTCCTGACGTCCCTCCCACCCCCCAGGAGCAGGATTGAGACACACTGTATTAGATAGGATAGAGGGAGCTCTCCAGAAGCAGGATTGAGACACACTGTATTAGATAGGATAGAGGGAGCTCTCCAGGAGCAGGGTTGAGACACACTGTATTAGATAGGATGGGGGGGATGGTGGGGGGCTCAAGGAGCAGGGTTGGAGACACACTGTATTAGATCGGATGGGGGGGGGGCTCCAGGAGCAGGGTTGGAGGTGCACTGTATTAGATAGGAGGTCTCTCTCTCTCTCTCTCTCTCACCTGGATGTGTTGCAGCAGGTTGTCCTGCAGGTAAAGGAACTGCAGGCTGTAGAGTTTTTTGAAGATGTTTCCGGGCAGGGTCCCCAGCTGGCAGCGGTATATGTGCAGGCTCTGCAGCTTGTCCAGCCCCCGGAAGGAGTCAGGATGGAGGGTGCGCAGGGAGGGGTTATCCCCCAGGTCCAGCTCCTCCAGATCTCGCATGTTGCTGAAGGAATCGGGTTTGATGGTGCTGATGTTGTTGGAGTAGAGCCACAGGACCTGATGAGAGGGAGAGAGAGAGGTGGGGGAGGGAGAGGAAGATCATTTTCAAGCTCAATTTCGAGTTACAGTCAAACCTGTATTAAGAGACCTGCACTCAAGGGACAGTCAAATAGTGTCTCTTAAAAGAGGGACCCTCCCATACATTTTCTATTTGTCTCCGACATCCTACCTTCCTGTAATTATATATGTATGTTTAAAAAACTCTGTAAAAGACTACATATATGAACAAAATAAGTACTGGAATTGAATTACATTTAGATTATTTTGTGGGCTTGCACGTTGTTGTTTCGGAGGACAAAAGCCTGTGTGCGTTTGTCTATCTCCAGCCTCTCCCAGCCGAGAAGGAGTCACTGCGGGGGAGATCGCAGCAGCAGCAGCAGCAGTGGTGAGGCAGACATAGTCTTAAAAACAATTTATAAATTGGGGGAGAAAAGGGGGTTACAAATAAATGTGAAGTGTGAACAGGGCAAGACGGTACCTGTGTCTGGAAGCCGAAGGACTGCGCCCGCAGCTCTGTGATGCGGTTGTTTTGGAGGAACACTCTCTGGCTGTCGTAGGGAATGCCAGCCGGCACCGCTGAGAAGTTCTGAGACTGGCAGCTGACCGTCATCGGGGAGGGGTAACAGACACACAGCCTGGGGCAGGAATAGGCAGGGCTAGGGGAGCAGACTGCCAGCCAGAGCAACAGCCAGACAGACACCGAGCCTGCGTGGGGAGAGAGAGGAAAGAGTGTGAGAGAGGAAAAGGGAGGGGAGAGAGATAGACTGATAAACAGAATGACAGACAAGACAGAAAGGCAGATAAACCAATATACAGACAGATTTGAAGTCATGTCTCAATGAACATTTATTCAGTTGTCTGTCATAGATATCTCTAAGAGTGACCCCTGACCCCGAGTGACCCAATGATATAATGTTCTCAGCACATAACAGAACTGACTGGGCGAACAGTCACTCAGAGAGAGGCTCGGAAACTTTGGTGACATTTATAGAAGAACCCGAATACTCAGAAAAACAGGAACGCCTTCTATAATTCAGGAAAGACAATGAATAGAGGAGAACACTGTCAATGTGTGTGTGTGTGTGTGTGTGTGTGTATGTCTCTCAATGTGTGTGTGTGTCTCAGTGTGTGTCTATCTCAATGTGTGTGTGTGTGTGTGTCTCGGTGTGTTTCTCTGTGTGTGTGTGTCTCAGTGTGTGTCTCTCTCAATGTGTGTGTGTGTGTCTCAATGTGGGTCTTGGTGTGTTTCTCTCTCAGTGTGTGTGTGTCAGTGTGTTTCTCTCTCAATGTGTGTGTGTGTCTCAGTGTGTTTCTCTCTCAATGTGTGTGTGTGTCTCAGTGTGTTTCTCTCTCAATGTGTGTGTGTGTCTCAGTGTGTTTCTCTCTCAATGTGTGTGTGTGTCTCAGTGTGTTTCTCTCTCAATGTGTGTCTCAGTGTGTTTCTCTCACAATGTGTGTGTGTCTCAGTGTGTTTCTCTCTCAATGTGTGTTTGTGTGTCTCAGTGTGTTTCTCTCTCAATGTGTGTGTGTGTCTCAGTGTGTTTCTCTCTCAATGTGTGTGTGTGCCCAGTGTGTTTCTCTCTCAATATGTGTGTGTCTCAGTGTGTTTCTCTTGCAATGTGTGTGTGTTCCAGTAAGTGTATGTCTCTCAATGTGTGTGTGTCTCAGTGTGTGTCTCTCTCAATGTGTGTGTGTGAAAGCCTGAACACATTTCACTCCAGATTAGCACTCTCACACAGCAGCACATCAGCAGCACGGTGGAGGTACCTAGGGGATTCCTAGAGGATTTCCAAGGGGCTCCCAGGGGACAGTGCACAATTAGCAGAGTGCCACCCAGGCAGGGGAGCTCAAGTCAGCTGGGTAATCACGGTCTCACCGCACACCAGTGACTCCTGTGGGTGGCCAGACGTCCGCCTGCCTGCCTGCCTGCCTGCCTGCCTGCCTGTGAGCCGGCTGTGTTACACTGGGCTTGCAGTGTGAAAGAAAGAAACAAAAAAACAAAGAAAGAAGAAAGTGGACAGCTTCACTTGACAGCTTGAAGTACGGTGTTGTTTCAGAGGACTAAAGCTTGAGTGCGCTTGTCTGTCTCCAGCCTCTCCCAGCCGAGGAGGAGTCACTGCGGGGGGGGGGGGGGGGGGGGAGGCGGGGGGGGGGTTGTAGAAGCAGTGAGACTGGGGCTGTCTTAAAAACAATTGGGCATTCCAAATTGGGAAGAAATCACGGGGTAAAAATAATTGATGATTCCAAAAAAAAAAGAAACTAAACTTTGATATGCTTTGATGTTAACATTTGAGGGGGTGACTGCTTGAAAAGCCATCTGTGACGGGGGACTGCCCCGTCTTTAAGAACGTGGTTGGGACTGGCAGGGAGGGGGTTAAATTCCTCCGTGCCAGGAAAACATGTGAGAATGTGGCTGGAGCCCTAATTGAATAATCAGCAATTATTGATTAATTGGGCTCCAGCCACAGGGGATAAAAGCCAGGGGAGAGGACCTGGCTAGGGGGAGTGTTCTAGAAGGAGAAGAAACAAGAGTGTTTTGTGTGTGCTGGTTTTCTTTCTGTTTGTTTGTTTGTTTTTGAATCCAGTGACGGCAACGCCCAGCCTGGAAACCTTTATTTTTGTAAGTTTTGCTTTTTTTGTTTTGTGTTTATTTTATGTTTATAACCTTTTTGCTTGGCCCTTGTGTCGGTTTATTTTGTATTTTTGTTTATTAAAAACTTTATTTTTAATGTTTAAACTGTCTCTGAGTCTCAACCTCGGTCATTTCCTGTCACAGCATCCCTCAGACAAACGGTTATAAACTTCTATCTATCTTTCAGTCTCCAGAATTCCAGTGATTAATTTGTTGATTCATTCATTAGTTCATCCCTTTACACTTCCAAACGAGTCACTCGTTCTTGCTCTCCATCTTGCTGTTCTTTCTCTCACTTCCTTTTCCTCCCTCCCTCTCCCTCCCACTCTCTCATTAGTTTGTTTAATTTATTTATTTACACATTCATTCACAATTTGAGTGATTCACTATTGCCCTGCAAGCTGTTTGAAAACCAAAATGATTGATTTACATCATAGACACGCAAACACAGAGACACAGGTGCACATTCTGAAACACGCACACAGTGACACATGCACAGAGAAATACGCACACTGACACATAGAGAGACATGAACACGCGTACACACAGGGAAACACACACACACTCACTGAGACACGAACACACACACACACACAGAGGGTATACAACTTAATAATTAGCTTGTCAGCTTGTAACCTGCTGATGAAGCCCTATGGCATAAACTTCAGTAAAAAAAGACTATGCCAGACTCCCTATGGCACAGCAGTTTATATGAGACTCCTATTGCACAGCAGTTTCAATGAGAATCCTATGACACAGCAGTTTCAATGAGACTCCCTATGGCACAGCAGTTTCAATGAGACTCCTATGGCACAGCATACATTCTACTGTTTAGGAGACTCTGATATTTTATTTCTTAGCAGACACCCATATCCAGGGTGACTTACAATTGTGATATTATTATTTACATACAATTACCCATTTATACAGTTGGGTTTTTAATGGAGCAATCTACGTAAAGTACCTGCTTGCTCAAGGGTACAGCAGCAGTGTGTGTGTCCCCACCTGGGACTGAACCCACACAAGAGACTCCAGTCAAGAGTACAGAGCCCCCCTGACCACTACTCCACACTGCTGCTCCAGATATTGATTGAGCATGTCTGAAATCTCTTTATAATACACAGCAGCAGATACTGATATTGATTGAGCATGTCTGAAATCTCTTTATAATACACAGCAGCAGACCCTGATATGGATTGAGCATGTCTGAAATCTCTTTATAATACGCAGCAGCAGACCCTGATATTGATTGACATCTGAAATATCTTTATAATACACAGCAGCAGACCCTGATATTGATTGAGCATGTCTGAAATCTCTTTATAATACACAGCAGCAGATCCTGATATTGATTGAGCATGTCTGAAATATCTTTATAATACACAGCAGCAGACCCTGATATGGATTGAGCATGTCTGAAATCTCTTTATAATACACAGCAGCAGACCCTGATATTGATTGAGCATGTCTGAAATCTCTTTATAATACACAGCAGCAGACCCTGATATTGATTGACATCTGAAATCTCTTTATAATGCACAGCAGCAGATACTGATATGGATTGAGCATGTCTGAAATCTCTTTATAATACACAGCAGCAGATACTGATATTGATTGAGCATGTCTGAAATCTCTTTATAATACACAGCAGCAGACCCTGATATGGATTGAGCATGTCTGAAATCTCTTTATAATACACAGCAGCAGACCCTGATATTGATTGAGCATGTCTGAAATCTCTTTATAATACACAGCAGCAGACCCTGATATTGATTGACATCTGAAATCTCTTTATAATACACAGCAGCAGATACTGATATGGATTGAGCATGTCTGAAATCTCTTTATAATACACAGCAGCAGATACTGATATTGATTGAGCATGTCTAAAATCTCTTTATAATACACAGCAGCATACCCTGATATTGATTGAGCATGTCTGAAATCTCTTTATAATACACAGCAGCAGACTCTGATATGGATTGAGCATGTCTGAAATCTCTTTATAATACACAGCAGCAGACCCTGATATTGATTGACATCTGAAATCTCTTTATAATACACAGCAGCAGATACTGATATGGATTGAGCATGTCTGAAATATCTTTATAATACACAGCAGCAGACTCTGATATTGATTGAGCATGTCAGAAATCTCTTTATAATACACAGCAGCAGACCCTGATATGGATTGAGCATGTCTTTAATCTCTTTATAATACACAGCAGCAGACCCTGATATGGATTGAGCATGTCTGAAATCTCTTTATAATACACAGCAGCAGACCCTGATATTGATTGACATCTGAAATCTCTTTATAATACACAGCAGCAGATACTGATATGGATTGAGCATGTCTGAAATCTCTTTATAATACACAGCAGCAGACCCTGATATGGATTGAGCATGTCTGAAATCTCTTTATAATACGCAGCAGCAGACCCTGATATTGATTGACATCTGAAATATCTTTATAATACACAGCAGCAGACCCTGATATTGATTGAGCATGTCTGAAATCTCTTTATAATACACAGCAGCAGATCCTGATATTGATTGAGCATGTCTGAAATATCTTTATAATACACAGCAGCAGACCCTGATATGGATTGAGCATGTCTGAAATCTCTTTATAATACACAGCAGCAGACCCTGATATTGATTGAGCATGTCTGAAATCTCTTTATAATACACAGCAGCAGACCCTGATATTGATTGACATCTGAAATCTCTTTATAATGCACAGCAGCAGATACTGATATGGATTGAGCATGTCTGAAATCTCTTTATAATACACAGCAGCAGATACTGATATTGATTGAGCATGTCTGAAATCTCTTTATAATACACAGCAGCAGACCCTGATATGGATTGAGCATGTCTGAAATCTCTTTATAATACACAGCAGCAGACCCTGATATTGATTGAGCATGTCTGAAATCTCTTTATAATACACAGCAGCAGACCCTGATATTGATTGACATCTGAAATCTCTTTATAATACACAGCAGCAGATACTGATATGGATTGAGCATGTCTGAAATCTCTTTCTAATACACAGCAGCAGATACTGATATTGATTGAGCATGTCTAAAATCTCTTTATAATACACAGCAGCATACCCTGATATTGATTGAGCATGTCTGAAATCTCTTTATAATACACAGCAGCAGACTCTGATATGGATTGAGCATGTCTGAAATCTCTTTATAATACACAGCAGCAGACCCTGATATTGATTGACATCTGAAATCTCTTTATAATACACAGCAGCAGATACTGATATGGATTGAGCATGTCTGAAATATCTTTATAATACACAGCAGCAGACTCTGATATTGATTGAGCATGTCAGAAATCTCTTTATAATACACAGCAGCAGACCCTGATATGGATTGAGCATGTCTTTAATCTCTTTATAATACACAGCAGCAGACCCTGATATGGATTGAGCATGTCTGAAATCTCTTTATAATACACAGCAGCAGACCCTGATATTGATTGACATCTGAAATCTCTTTATAATACACAGCAGCAGATACTGATATGGATTGAGCATGTCTGAAATATCTTTATAATACACAGCAGCAGACTCTGATATTGATTGAGCATGTCAGAAATCTCTTTATAATACACAGCAGCAGACCCTGATATGGATTGAGCATGTCTTTAATCTCTTTATAATACACAGCAGCAGACCCTGATATGGATTGAGCATGTCTGACATTTCTATCAAACGGAAAAACGACTAAAAATAAGGAATACTAAAAGACCATGTTCGCAAACTCAAAACAAGCGATACAAAGAAATACACATAGACTAAACCCGTATATTTAATAATATAATATAGATTTTGTTGAATATATATGTGAATGATCAGATATATAACATTTCAAAGTACATAAATGAATATTTGAAAAGAGATGAAAAAAATAAACAAACGAAGTCTATCTGCTCATTTATGTTATTAGATGCTCCTCACTGCGTGTTAAACTTAACAAAGACTTAAAATAAATGACAATAAATCAATAAATAAAACACATCATTGTCAATGTAAATCCATACTGCTATAAGATACAGTATTTATTTTTACTTACCTTTGACATTTCGAGTACGGGAACCGCTTCGTAAAATCGACCGAGTCCCCATTTCTACTCTGTGCCGGGTGTATTCGTGTGCGGCGCTGCTGCTGCTATCTCTCCGCTGGAGTCTGGTGCTCTCTTTCGGCTCGACTGCGCCTATTATAGAGGGCCACTGCCTACGAAGCACTTGGGGGCTGCGACGGGAAACCCACACGGGCCAAGCCGGGGCATTGTGCGCTAAAGGCGGGGGACAAAACCCGGCACTGTGCCCGCTGACGGAGCTCAGAAGCGAGGGAGGGAGTGGGGAGGAGACTCCGAGGAGGTCTATAAAAGTTCAATTTCTCCGCTAAATATCAAAAGAAAAGAGGAAGGGATGAATGAAGAAAGGATGAAAAGAAGACGTCTGCGTCAATTTTTTAATGCTATTCCAAATTAATACGGATCTTATTTTTTTACTTTGAAGGTTCTGCGATCTAAGACACGGCTCACACCGCCGTTCACTCGCAGACTGACAGGCGCTCCGATACGGCAGGAAAGTTATAGGGGAGCCACTGCAGGATTGAGGCTCTCTTTAGGACCATCGGTTAACAACTCCTGCACTAGATGGATGGACAGACAGACAGCTAGCAAGCAACTACTTTACCTCTTAGATTGTTCCAGTAAAAACCCAACTGTATAAAAGGGTGGCAGAATTTGTATACATTTGTGATTCTTGAAATGTGTATTATTATTATTATTATTTTATGTAGGCTGTGTGTGACAACTGTAAAATAAATAATAGGCTACTAATGTAAAAATAATGTGATATCGTCATCTCAACACTTAATGTGTCATGAGTATATCTTGTTATTTTCCTTGTATAACACTGTACAACTGCTGCCTGTGTGTGTGTGTGTGTGTGTGTGTGAGTGTGTGTGTGTGTGTGTGTGTGTGTGTGTGTGTGTGTGTGTGTGTTTTGTACTGGTAATAGACAGGACTGTTACTAGCCTTTTGGGGGCCCTAAGCAGGATTTGGTTTGATGACCCATATTATTTCAAAGATTAAAACTAACTGTCTCCCAGCAAAACCACAGCAACCTACAATGACCATATTCACACTGTCAGAAATATGTTATTTTAAAAGGACAAGAATATAACATCACTATTAATAAGTAGATGGGTTCATACCTTTATTGACTTGCATTTGGTTCACTGCTACTTAAGTTGCCTTACACTGCTGGGACTGGTAACTGCTGCTGACCGGTAAGACTGGTGCTGATACTGCTGGGACTGGTGCTGACACTGGGACTGGTGCTGACACTGTGACTCGTGCTTTGAGTTTAGCACACAGTTTCTCACTCAACTTTAATATTTTTTTGTCTGTATAAATCGATGATAGGAAGTAGTACAGTACTTTAGGCGGGGGAAACCGGTCGCAGAGGTCCCGGTGCTGCCTGGCGCACAGGCCGGGTCGCTATAGATGCAAATACACAGCCCAAGATTATAGTAATGTGAAGAAATAACATATATATATAAATTTTACACTCTTAAAAAGAAAGTGGGTACATTTTTTATTATTATTTTGGTCTTCACAATTAAGAATTGAGTCGATTTTTACCGAGGGCCTCGACTGCCTCAATGTGTACACTGTGACTACGCGCCTGGGCACAGCCAGCATGCAAGCAAGCTACAGCAATAAAAACGGAGCTAAATCAAATAATACAATACCTTTCTCATGTTGTTTTTCTTCCTCCGTTTTTTTCTTTTTACGCTTCTTCGCGCCAGATTGGTACATTCTTGATCTTTTTTTCAGTCATAATTTGTTCGCAATCCTCAAAGAAGCCACCGGAGGCAGATATCACCGTGTAACAATTTTATTTTATTTTTTTTTTGGTTCCTGGGTAGTAAGTGTTATTTCCTAATTGCTTATGCCTCAAAAGTATAGAAAATGGCTATTATTCCCCACAAACTTTGCTTTTGTGACCAGGACAGTGATATTTTGAAATTTACCTATTTTCCAGAACATTCCAGATAGATTAAGTGCTGAGTAAATTTGGAGTAACTTCTAGAACTTTCTAGAACTTTCCAGTAATATAAATAGTAGTATAAATACAGGGGCCTTAAGCCCACCAGTTCAGTTTAGTTCCAGCTGCCTAAGTGGATACATATCTGCATTTTTCTGAGATGGCATCAAGAGGCTGCAAGCATCCGGCAGACGCATTTTGCTATGTCTGCGGCCAATTTATCAAGACAAGATTGAAAAAGTACTCCTTGGAAGCATCTGCTAAGATGTGTGAGGCCTACAAGGCATATTTCGGCATGCCTGTTGGGGATCAAGACAAACCCTGGGCACCTCATTTCACCTGAGAGCACTGCAAAAAAAACTCTGGTAAGATGGACAATTGTTGCTCGGAATTTTATGTTATAAAATTTGTTAAAATTTTTAAAATTGTAAAAGTTTTTAATTTTAAAATGTTTTACAATTTTCAATGTTATTGAATAAATATATCATATATGAAAAATGTTGCGAGAATCTCTTACACATTAGTCATGGGTGAAATAAATGTATTTTTGTAGGATGGTACAGAGGGGAAAAGAGAGCCATGAAGTTCGCTATCCCAAGAATTTGGCGGGAACCCACTGACCACTCAAGCAACTGCTACTTCTGCATGGTGGACCCTTCCAAATGTCGGACTGGCAAGAATGCACCTGCTATCACGTATGCGGACCTTCCTTCATCCATCGCCCCAGTGCAACACTGCCATGAGCTCCCAGTACCCACTCCTCCGGAGAGAGAGCAGCCGTCTTTAGAAGTAAAGAGAAGGGTCTTTCAAGTACCTTCAAGACTTCTTCCCTAAGCTGTCCTAGGCAAAGGTAAAAGCCGGTGTCTTCGTCGGACCACAGATAAAGAAGATCCTGGAGTGCAATGAATTCCCCAAGTAGCTCACTAGTAAGGAGAAAGCGGCTTGGAACAGCTTTGTCGCAGTGGTTCGAGGCTTCCTGGGCAATCACAAGGCCGAAAACTATGTGGAACTGGTTGAGACTCTGGTGAAGAACTACGGCACAATGGGCTGTAGGATGCCCCTCAAAGTCCATATCCTTGATGCTCATCTTGATAAATTCAAGGAGGACATGGGAGCGTACTCAGAGGAGCAAGGCGAGAGCTTCCACCAGGATATAATGGACTTTGAACGCCGCTACCAAGGACAGTATAACGAGAACATGATGGGAGACTACATTTGGGGGCTGATTCGTGAAAGTGATTTACAATATAATCGTAAATCTCGAAAAACTACTCACTTCTAAATCTTTTGTAGTCATTGTTGTATTACTTTAGTATAAATACATGTTAATTTGGATTCATATGTTGTTTTTTTCTGAATTTATTGAACCAAAAGACACAAATTCGTCCGTTTTCTCATTGGAAAAAGGTAAATTTCAAAATATCACTGTCCTGGTCACAAAAGCAAAGTTTATGGGGAATAATAGCCATTTTCTATACTTTTGAGGCATAAGCAATTAGGAAATAACACCTACTACCCAGGAACAAAAATTGTGTTACATAGTGATATCAAGACGACGGAACAAGCCTGCTTGCTGCTACAAAAGCGGCACTATTCTGAACTTTACCAATGCGTTAGGAATAGACACCATTCATTTATTCATGCTTTTACATATCAACTAATTGCATTCCGCATTTACAGAACATACATAATTATCGTGAACATTTGATATAATCAAACAATCAAAAAATTCCACTGACTCACACTGCTTTCACTTTTTACCATTTACTTCTTAGCCCTTAGCTTGCGTCTCAATGCGTGATGACGTTTGTTTTGTTGACTCAGTTGCCATGGGAACGTTTAAAACTCCGCGACAAACTTTACTCAAATGCACAGCTGTACAGAACACACCCCCTCAGGCATGTGCTGTCTATTCACGGGAGCAGACTACTGAACCAGTTAGTTCAGATGATCGCTGGATACACAAGAAACAATCTGACAATTTCACAAATAAACCCGTTTGTGTTCAATTCTATGAGAGGTGGAATGTAACAAAAATGTGAACTGCAAAAGCCGGAGCGTCAAACATCAACGACAAAGTTCAACATTTGAATTGAAGTAACAGCTGTCAAATAGACAAAACTAAACATTCGAAGATAATATGCCAAATTGAAAATGCTCAACACACTAATTGAATTAATTATACATAAAATAATGAATGTAATTAAGCTCAATAATTGAAATGGGAACTTCAAATCTTAAATAAATTGATTACAATTCAAATTTCCAGCACGCCCTCCGATTTGTGTTTAGTCTGTTCTAAATCAATACTGCGCGTTGTATTTCAGGTTAAGCGCTGTGCTTTCCATTTGCCACTTGGTCATTCTATTCCCCGGGACTGCCCCTGTCATGGCAAATCTGACATGCTAAAGAGATGCTTTGCACTGTTTCTTAAATCAAGTGGCCTCAAACAAATTGTCTACTTTAAAATCTGCTTAGCCTACCTATCAGTCTGGTGAAATTGTAAAAATTGGTAATTGACTTGTGGATGTTAACATCAGAACTCGAGCTGTCATTCTCGTCCCCTCAAACTGGCGCAGGCAACACATCTGCCTGGATTCCTGCATGATATAAATGTGTTTCTTCATTTGCGCGGCCTGCTTTTTATTATTCATTGGGGTTTGTTTACTACACGCCTCCATAGCTGAGCCTTTAATCAGACAGTCATTGTCGGTGACAGTCCAGTTTGTTCCGCACGTACTTCTGCCAAACTTAAATTCAAAGTACAATCTTCTAAATGGGTTATTATTATTATTATTATTATTATTATTATTATTATTATTATTATTATTATTATTATTATTATTTATTTTAATTAACGTACTGATTGAAAATTAGAGGACTAATATGAAAGAGGTGCGCGCATCAATTGCAGCTAATTAGCTCCCATTAGCACCTGAACCTCTTTATAAACACATTGCGCACTAAGGAACACCAAACTCAGCTACTGACGGGTTTGTTTTTATTATTGTTTCTTTATAACGGTGAAAGAAGTTCACGGTCGGGGCTGCCTTGGATTTAATGATGCCGTGTTGTCTTAGATTTGGGTAATTGTTGATCTTTTCTCTACTTTAGAAACGTTCATTTTATTGTGTGTTTCTCACTTGCGTGTTTTTTTTTTTCAATGCAGAATAACATTGCTGTTAGCAGTGTTAGTCACTGAAGTTTGGACGCAGAACCCCCCTCTAGGTACGATAACGGTCGCTTCAGCACATCTGTTCTTTTAGCTTCCTGTTTATTTGCCGGTTGTGTGTTTTCATGTATCGTTGTTTTCTGCAGGCTCGGTGAGGACAGAATGTCAAGGGAGTGTTATGATGATGATGTTGGAGAAGTCTTTTGTTGGAAAGTATTTTCGTATCAATGTGATTGGTGAGTGATCAATTTTCTTGAATGGAAAGCTTTTGATGTATAAAGCCTGTTGACTCGTAATGTAATAACCTGAATTAAGTACAGAGCACTCCTGCACTGTATGGCATCAACCAGGCTTCGTTTTTTTTTTTTTTTTTTTTCAAATACAGGGTAGGAAAGTCTTGCGTTAGCTTTAAAAGTGTGTTGCTGATCACACTAAATAATAGACCTGTGCTGCTACAACCTTAGTCAGATTTGTTGACTGCAAGTGCGCAGAATTAGAAATCATTTACGCTAAATCTATTGTTCCGAATGGGCGTATAATTCTACAAATATAAATAGTTTTAAAAAAAAAAATGCGAAAAATAGATGGGACGGGGTGGTGGGCGTGTTCACTTTGTTTATATCTCTACATTGTTTGATCATGTGTACAGTTTCTTAAAAGGCCAACTGAATTTCTTTCCATAGACAATAAGGGGGCGCTTCTGTCCCTCTCTCCAAGACTGGCTGCACAGTGTGGATATAGCTTAACTGTTGACTTCTTGGGAAATGCCAAGTTCCTTGCTTCTGTGCTGAGCTGCTTTGCTCAGAACACAGTGAGTCTTCATTTTATTTCTTGTAAACCTGTTTCTAATGGTGACATGCTGGGACTAACTTTAGCCTTTGTTTCCAGAATGATGAGACCTACAAGCTGACGGTACAAATCAGTGTCTTCTCAAACAGTGCTATGACTTCAGCTTCCTCCTATGTTCAGAGCATGACATGCCGCTATTCTCCATGGGTGGAGAGGGAGATTCTGTGTGAGAGAAACTACATGGAGGTAAGGGCTGTCAGGATGTGATAATGCTGTTCAGTATAACTTGTTGGGTTGTGTGGGTATTTTAATTGTAATTACAGAAGTGCTTCACTCATGACTAATTTCAATTTTCTTTAGGTTTCTGTGAGAAGAGGTGTGCCACTTATTGAGCCAAACTTTGTTCAAGATGATCCTGATTGGTCCCTTGCATACCCTGAGGTAGAATCATGTGACTTTGCATTTGCTTCATTCACATCCCCTTGGTCTTGCCTAATTGAGGTCTAATCTACTGTCTCATCTAGTTGAAGCAAAATCTAACGGCCCCCTTAACTTTAACCTGTCTCCCAAGAGGGTGGTCATATTGGAATTGTGTAACATTTAAGGCATTGGCTTTGTATACATATATACTGTGATTTGTTGTGGTAAAACATGATTGTGGTGAAGTTAACACTTTCTTGTCAGTGTGTAAGCCTTGTATTTCAACCACTTAGGTAGTGGCTTCATATGTGCAGGGTTATAAACTCTTCATGATAAATGTGTCCTGATACCTTTTTTGAAGTCTGCTGTATAGGAGCAATTTCAAGTATTATCCTAAAGTTTTGGTACACTGATATTAAGGTCCAGTACAAATGAGTGGCTACAAACTCTGCCTGTATCCCATCCAGACCACATGCTTTCACGTAGTCTCTTTCGTACGCAGTTGTATTTGAGGATTTACTCTGTTCCATTAGGGACGTTTGATCATGTAACGGTTTCAGTGATACATTGTTAAAATTTCACCCTTCAGTTTTAGTTCATGTTTATTAAACAAGCCATCTGCTGTGACAAATCCTTTAGACTGGGGATGCTTTGTGTTCAAACTCCCTATTCTAATGAGGTTTTCTCTTTGCTAGGCAACTGCTGCTGACAACAGCATCTGGAAAATTGTGTTCCATCTCCCAGCAAATAGAAAGACAACTATGACTGTTGCTCAGGCCATGACAAATGGCTATGGCATAAACACTACACCAACTCGAATTCTGGTTAGAGCTGCATACAACTCCACAGAAAGCCAGCCTCAGGTGGTAAGTAGTCTAGGCTTCATTGTTCTCTAGTACAGTATATCCAGACTATGAAGGTAGACAAGTCTTTCTTTTGTTTTAGTAAAATTCCCCCTCCCCTCTAACAGATCCAAACTGTACCAATGGCTGTGCTAAGGTCAACCACCTTTTATAAGCAAAGATGGATGGTCATGATGGTGGACACTGCAGTTACATGTCCTACTGGTGAGTAAGCTTATGGAGGGTAACGGTGCTCAAGAACTGTTCTACGTTTAAGTGAATTTTCTATACCAAGTCTGTGGTGTTCCTTTCTGTCAGATGGAACAGCCTTCACAGAACAGATGATTACATGGAATGTTCCTCGTGTTCTGCCTCCTCTTGTTCCAACACCACAAATTACTACCCTTGATGTTCAAATGGGAGTTGATGGCCGCAAGCTTGACCCTGCAACGATTCATAATAGAGATTATAAACTGGATGTCGGTCCCCAGCTAATCACTGTAAAAATTCCTGTGGGAGCTGATGGTGGATATTACAAGGTATGTAGAAGTTCAACATCTTCTAAATCCTTCTCATTTTAATTCTTTCCTCCTAAGATGCTTCTGTGCTTTCAGAGCCATGTATTGGACAACACCTATGTGATCTCTTACTCTATTGAACCAATGCTGGAGCATACCTGGCAAGATGGGCCTGAGAAGACCAAGTACACAGTACTTCATCCAATAACCACTCCTTTCATGCCTCGGCCACCAGTTGTCACAAACAGTATGTAGAACTTGTCCACATGCAGTAAATCAAAGGGATTTGTTGCAGTGCTCCACTTCATAGCCTTCATTTAACTGCGTGCTTTAATTTCAGACACTGTTCCTAAAGCCAGAGTGTTCAATGTGACCCTGGGGACATTCCTGCCTGATGTGGAGCTGGTCAAAATTATAGTTGGATCGGAGACATTAACTGTGCCAGAAGCCAACCTAAAAGGTTATAATGTCCAGGAGCATGTCTTTCCCAATGGATCCAAGACCTACACTCTCCAGGTGCCATTTGAGGACCCCAATGTGAAGCAAAAGGTAACATCCCACCTGTTCAACCATCCAATTGCCCTTTGAAAACACTTGCTTCTTGTGGATGTGTTGCTTGCTGTCTGACTTTGGGCTTAATCCTACAAACCCTTGCTTTTCTTTCAGGTAACTCCTCCAGACACCAGAACCTACATTCTGCCCCTGACCTACTTGCTGAATATAGTGCCAGAGAATACACCCTTTACTCATCCTGCTGTAGTTGAAGCCATTCTCAAAGACATCAGTAAGTGCCTGACTGTTTGTGATCTACAACTACCCTTTTCTGACCAATCCAGTCCATTGCCCTGACAACTGCTCTTCCTCTTGCAGTTCTACCTACAGTAACTGGCTACTGTGATGGTGCTGCATTCTATACCATGGTAACATATGGCAACATGGGTCGCAACTGGGTTCCTTTTGTGGGCTCAAGAGAACTTGGTGGAAGTCTGCTTGCCCTGTACAAGTATAATGCCAACGCTACCAATTTCTGGATGACTGTGCCATACAATTCAGTTGATGCCACATATGAAGTAAGTGATGGAGCTTTAATGTGTTTTTAGTTGTCTTGGGTTCAACACATTACTGACCTGATGTATTGTCTCTGTAGGTGATCAGTTCTTCGGGCATCAGAAGCAGGCTTGACTTGACCTTGAAGGATGTTGGCACCATGGTTGTGGTGGCTGACTTTTCTCTGTCCTGCAGTTTCCCTACAAAGATGATTGGTAACTCTCCTGCAGACCAAGCATTCTTTATAATAGCTGTTTTTGAGTTTGGCCAAAGGTTGCATGGAGTGGTATTGAAGCTATAATCTGTTTCCTTAACCTGGATCCAAATGCTGTGTTTCAGATTGCTTCACCAATGGAACTATGGCAGCTCTCGCTGTGAAAGTGGAATCTGTCCCCAGCTTGTCTCCAAGTCAACTAACTCTAAGGGATCCGAGTTGCCGGCCTCTTCAGTCTGATGCTATCAATGCGGTTTTCTACTTCAATGTCAACTCCTGTGGAACAACTAGAAGGGTTAGTATTGACACATTTTAAAACCATATTTTGAGGAGGTTCAACATATTGACAAGTTGGCCACAACACCCCTGGATCAATCTGGGGAGCCATGGTGACCGGTGTTTCTATCAGCTGAATTACTTGCATGAGTTGTGTACATTTGTATTGAACTGCTTGTCCAGTTGACAAAGGTGCTGCGACACATGACTCTTGGTTATGGCATTGCATGTGCTGCCTATAGACCTTTTGGGTCAATGGCAGCAAACTGGAAGGAGCGTACTAACTGGGGAAGATCCCATAGTTAGTACGTAGGATGGGACTAAACTAGTACACGAGTTAATACCAATTGCAGCTCAAGAGTCGCCAGCTGTGTATTCAAATGTGTATTTGCAACAAATCCAAAATAACTGCTGTTGCCCTCCTAGAGGTTACTAAAACAATACCAAATTAGTCTAGCAGTTTCTGTAGACAGACTTGTGGTATCATACTAACTGTAACAAACATGAGGTCCCAATAGTGTTCAATTATGAAATTGCAATATTCATAACCAACGCTTTTTTTTTTTTTTTTTTTTTTTTTTTTTTTTAAATTGTGAAATTGGTACAAAATTAGTACACAGCTGGGGATGATCCTGAGTACCATATTAACTAGTCTACAACTTGGTATGCAGCTCCATACTAAATCTACAAGTTCATTGCAACCTGAGCCTTTTGATTTCTCTTCCAGTTTGACAACAACCTCCTGACTTATGAGAATGAAGTGCTGTTCACATCTTACCGGTAAGGATTGCAATCAAATTGAGTATCCTTGTGGTTGAGGCTGAAACTCTCCTAACCCCATCTCCTCTTTCCAGGTTGAGAGTTGCCTGTCACTATCTGGTCAATGACACCAAGGTAGTGCAGTTCTTGTACCAGAATAATCCTGCACCTGTAGTCCAGCCTGGCTTGGGGGACCTTGCAGTCATCATGTGGCTTGCATTGGGTAGGACTTGGCAATTGAAATAATATAGATGCTCTAGTAGTGTGTTTCCACCTATAAAATTCTCCCTTGCATCTCTGCAGATTCAGCCTACAATGACTTCTATGGAGCTCGGGATTACCCTGTTGTGAAGTACTTGCGTAGACCCTTGTATTTTGAGGTAGAGCTCCTGTACAGCAGGGATCCACAGGCTGAATTGTTTTTGGAGAACTGCTGGGCAACCTATTCTGCTGACAGGAATAGCTCTCCAAAGTGGGATGTTGTTGTGGACAGGTAAGATGCTGGAATATGATATTGCTGCTAAAAAACCTAGGAATTGGAGTTGTGGCTGATGTGCTCCTGACCTACTTTCTCTTTCTAGCTGTGAGAACTCTGCAGATGAGTACTTGACCATCTTTCACCCAGTCTCCAGCAATGCAAGAGTGCTGTTCCCTTCCCATCTGAAGAGGTTTGAAGTGAAAATGTTTTCCTTCACAAGCGGCCGGGATGCACTGAAAGGACAGGTAAAGTGGAGTGTTGGGATGGGGATCTTGTACCCCAATGCATGGTTTGGATTGCTTTGCAAGCAGCAATTAGTTGCTGTTCTCAAATCTTTAGTGAGTTGGAATGAAAACATGTAACTACACTTTTGCAAGAAATACTTGCTATGATGCAATATATTTGTTTTTCAATTCAGTAATCCTCATTGGATGATGGTACTGCCTGATCTATTGATGCTTGTTTTACTTGACAAGGTGTGCTGTCTTTCAGATTTACTTCCACTGCGGTGTTGTGATATGTGATTCAAACCGGCCATCAGACAGCCTCTGTAGCAGACGGTGCATTCCAGGGAAACAGAGGCTTGGTAAGAGCTCTGTCTGTTGGGGGGAGGGGGGACATTTTGCATGCATTTTTGTCCATTTGTTTTGATGGACTCCTCCTAATTCCTCCTGTAGGTCGCAGTGCTGAAGGGATGGATGGTGGTGCAGTAAAGGCATTTGTGTCTTCTGGTCCAATTGAGCTGAAGAGAGATGGATCCCTTCACTTTATGCCTAGAAGCGGTAATATGCATGATGTGAACACAATTTGCAGTTAAAGTAAAATATATAACTATCTCTTTCTTCCACTAACTATTTCTTTCTTCTTTTGCAGGCCAATTCAATGTGTGGTCCCTTCTGGGAGCTGCAATGGGTGTGTGTTCAGTGGTTGTCTTTGTAGCTGGAGTTGTATATTTTTGGAAAATGCCCAAAAGTGTGTATTGATAAATAAAAATCTTGCTGTAAAGACTGTTTTGGGTTTTTTTTTTTTTTTTTTTTTTTTTTTTTTTTTTTTTTTTGGTGGGTGCTTGACTAATTCTACATAGATTATAGATTGTATGTCAGAATGGCCATATTAATGGGATTCTCTCTTCTTACTGCATTGCATGCTTTGCTTGTGTCCTGATCAGGCCATTCTTAATATGGTGTGTTATTCAAGGACTCTTCACTAATTCACTGTGTGAACCCCGGGGGCAAAGACTTTCCTTCTCCATTGAGTTGTAACCATCTTTATGTTCCTTTTTGCTTTGACATGCTGCTTTCAGTATGCAAGTTTAGGGTGAAATTATCAACACACCATATATTATACCTTGTTCTAGCATCACAAAAAGTGTGTAGATTTATATGGGCTGATTGTTGTTGGGTTTTTTTTTTTTTTTTGTTATGAATGCAAGTTTGTATTCATTTTGTTCACTGCAGTTAATACGTCTTTTACTGGAAGTGGTCCCTGGTGAGATCTCCAAGTAAGGTATTAGTTTAACTTTTTCAGTTTTAACACTGTGTACAAATGAGTGTTCATATATATTTTTTTTCTTTCTCTCAAGTTATTGGTTAAACAAACCATTACTTGGCAACATGTTCTCTTCATGTTTGTTTTCACTGTGGTTTATATAGTCTTTTACTGGATAAACTCATTTTACAAAACTCGTTCCATAACAAACCGGTACACCCGATGCGGGGAATCTTTAGATCTGCGCACCAGTCCGAACCAGAAGTTCCATTCTTTGAGCTGCTTGGTAAAACAGGAGGACTATATATATATATATATATATATATATATATATTAATATTATATATATATGTATATGAGAGAGCTGAGTTATTGGAACTGAATTCTCTACACCCGCTGGCAACCCCTTGTGTAATGTGTTTATACTATATAGAGGACGCTGAGTTTGATGCAAGACTCGGTCAGCCACATTAATATTATTAAACCTGCTCGCAGACTCCCTGGTGCCGTCACTCTGAATGCTCTTTGAAACAGACTGGGTTTGTATTTATATTCATGTTGGGTTAATCAGAGATGATTATCGGCGGCCCGTCTGTAGTACTAACGGAGATTTTAATTGCACAGTTTATACCGCTCTGTGCCGCGCCGTCCCGTTTGTAACACGGTACGTGAACTGCATTCTGCTAAACAAAACATCACAACAGCAGCAGCTCCATCTACTGGACAAAACCCAGACATGCACGTTGAAACAATGATCCAGTTCAATATCTACAAAGCCTAAACAAGAAACTATTAGCAAAGCCCCGAAAAAGAAATTTATACAAGACGGTTTAAAATCAAATGTTTAATTGTTAATCTAACCATTTTTAGTTACTGTGGAACTACTTCTCTCAGTGGAAGGTGACACAAATAAAAATGATTAAAATAAGGTTTAAAGTGTTATTTATTTACCAATAATAACACACTCCTAGACCCATTTTAATAATAGAAATAATACACTCCAGGGTCTGTGTGTTATCATTAGATATATCACCACTTCCTAAACAATCCGCTAGTAACATAATATCAGAGTGCTATAATTTATTTCAGCTCTTATGAGACAAGTATCCTTGCGCATTATATCATCCTTGATTACGATATGTAATATTAATTCATTGCTTTCAGTTAATATTTTAGAAAAACTACTTTGCTAACAGAAGAAACACAAGCTAGCAGAGGATGGTTTCGATCCATCGACCTCTGGGTTATGGGCCCAACATGCTTCCGCTGCGCCACTCTGCTACAGCTGAGATAATTTGTTTTCTTTTCTTCCACATACGGTATGCAAATTATGCAACTTTTCTGCCCACTTTGATCACAGGCAGTTTTATCCCCCAGTTTCGGCTGCCAATTCCAATATTCAGTCTCTAAAGCATCTTAAATCATGGAAAGCGCTCTTTGTTTAAAATTACACTGAAGACTTATTTTGTTCGACCAGGCTAATAACTGCAACACCAGCGTCTGCTGTTCAACTACATACAACACTCTCCAACCTTCTGCAATCTGTTCATCACTACATGGCCACACCCTTAGCCCCAGCGACCAAATCTTCATTTACCACTGGATGGAAAACATTTACAACTTTCTGCACTCAAAACAAAATACATCCCATTCCGATTTAATGAACTCGGATTGTAGCCTCCATTGCCCATGCAAGGGATTCTCTTCACTTTGCCGTCGCTACCGTTAAAGCCTCTGGAATTCAGTATTTCTGCCACCTCATCTCCGTCCCTTCTCCAATACTCCTATCCATCCCATCAGTTTGCTGACACTCAGAGAGATCCTCAAGAGCCCCCCCCCCCCCTCCCCCTCCCCCTCCCCCTCCCCCTCCCCCTCCCCCCCCTGCTGCTCCCTCCTGGCTTCCTATATCAATAGACATCCTTCACTCTTTAATCTCTACCCCCAGGAAAGGCTGTTCTGTCCATTCAATGACCTGACCATGGAAGTACTATGTCTAACTGCTCTTGTGAAGCACTTCCTCTGCAGGACTCCTGAAGGAACAGAGTGCACCCTGTGAACTTACCATGTCAGCATCAGTGGGGAAAAAAGGCAACAGTTACCAGGACATCAACGGGAATTCAATGGATAGACGGAACGTTAAGCCATTTCAACCATGAGGTCTTGTGAACCATTCCTTGCACCCAGCTACTGGACTTTGGCCAGCTGTAGTAATTTTACTACAGAATACTACACCTTGCAGTAAAAAAACAAACACAGCCTGGTCCCAGAAGCAGACCCCAACCCACGGCATTTCCTCCTTTCAATCAGCTGGTGTTCCACTAAACTCCACACTCTCCTCTTCCAGTCGGCCTGCAGCTTCAGGGAGCATGCCTTCACTCTTTCCACTCGCTCTTCTTATTCTACTGCCTGGTCTTCCATTCCACATTCTGTGCCCAGAATCAGATCTCTCTCACCTCATATAACCTTCAGCACCTCCTTGCCTTTATCACAGACCTCAGGCTATCGCTTAACCTCACCCCTTCCTCCATCAGGAATGATCTCTCAGGTATCCAGCACCAGTTCCGCCTCCAGCCCCCCTCCTTCTACTTTAACCCAGCACTATTTCCGCTTCCTTGTCTGTGTTTGTTTTTTGTTCCTCCTCCTCCCCACCTCTGCTCTTTTTCTATATCGCACTGTCCGCACAGGGCTCCCTCAGAGGGGGAAGTGAGTCTCACTCCCCCGTCTGTCCGGGTCGGCCTCTCGTCTCAACCACTGCCGCCCGGCTGTTCCTCGCTGGCCTGAGGGGACCCCGGCCACATCCTATTCTTCTGCTGCTTATGCGCTAGCCTTCCAGGCCTCAACCTTGCTGTCCCATCTCCTCTCTTCCATTTTAGGTCCCCCTCATGCAGTAGGCTTTTGTCCTGTCCTTTTGTCCTGTTCGTCCCCTTCCTGTCTCTTGCTCCACTAAACGCCCAGCAGCCAGAGGATGCTGCCTGACAAAGTGGAAAGTGTTTATATCTAATCCTTTGCTCTTCTCGTGTCTCCCTCTCTACGTCGCCCAGCAGCCAGAGGATGCTGCCTGACCCGACGAGAAGGGAAAACTCTTCGTCCACCCTATCTCGTCCTGCTATCAGTATCTAACCTCAATGTTACTAAGCACCATTCCCAAACTCCATCCCTCAATCTCGCCATCCCTCTCAAACTCGTCTCACTCTTAAACTCTCAAATCTCGCCCCCTCTCAAGCCTCGTAAGCAACCAGAGAAATCTTCTCAACTTGTTTCCCTCTCAATATCGCTTCCTTGTCTCACTCTCAATTTCGCCTCCTCTCAAGCCCTTGTAGGCAACCAGTGAATTCTTTTCAGCTCTTAACAGTTGCATATTTCAGGATAGCTTTGACAGTTTATGAATAACTTGAACACTGTAACAGTTTAAGAGCCGAAAACAATTAAAAAAGGTCTAATTACGCAAAGTGTAAGTTCAATTAACGGTCTAAGTAATTGAGAGCTCTGTTGGAATGAAAACCAGCAGACACAGTTGGCCCCCAGGCCCGGGGTTGGGAACCACCGATCTAACGGATTTCCAGGTGAATAGGTTCATGATTTGAAGGCTGGACCTGCAAAGGTTCAAGAGCGCCCTCTTTTGGAAATACCAGTATCTTGGATGGGCACAGAGAATAGATAATTGGCTGCCCAAAAATAGCATGCCAGTATCAGATTGTAATTCCTATATGAAAACA
The DNA here is from genome assembly GCF_902713425.1 of Acipenser ruthenus. Taxonomy (NCBI): domain Eukaryota; kingdom Metazoa; phylum Chordata; class Actinopteri; order Acipenseriformes; family Acipenseridae; genus Acipenser; species Acipenser ruthenus. Next base: position 10,399,609 of record NC_081220.1, read on the forward strand.
TACCTATCATTAATTTTGCATTTAATGCAAATTATTAGCAAACAGCATTTATAAATAAAATAAAATACCTTTAAGTGCGTTGCTCCGGCTGGTCGGTTAATGGAGTTAAAATTCTTGAGTTGGGGGGGCACAAAGAATTTACATAAATCTTGCAACCAAAATTCCCCAGATATTTCCTTTATGATATCTTGGAGGGGGCTATAAAAAGAGAAAGGATCAAAACTCACCATCTTTTCATGCACATTTCTGGTCCCCGGAGAGATCTTAATAAATTCCAATTGCTCAATATACCGAGATCACTGGTTAAAAGGTAGGTACGTTTTTAGTTGTGTTATAAGATTATATATATATATATATATATATATATAATCCATGTAATTTCCACAATGTGATGGTTTATCATATTTTGCCTAGAATAATATTAAATATAATATTTTATAAAATATTATAAAGATGAAGTAGTATACAGTTTGAACACATTAGAAGCTGTTCAAGGACGCACATTTTAATGACTAGTCAACCAGCTAAAAAACATTATTTGATTTGCCTGTCTTTATTTTGAACAAAGACAATAACGTTTGCAGACAGCATGTTAGTGTTCTGTTCAGCGAGAAGTACTGAATAACTGTTTGCACTGTTCCGTGTTTGTTTTCAGCTCATTGAAAGATGACATTCTACAATGGCATTTATCCATTTTACCCTCAACAAAGGATGCCCTTCTTCTTCAGCCTCAGCCAGCTCATAATCATGCTGGTGTTTTTAGTCCTTGCTTGCAGTTTCCTTGTTATAGTAACAGTCATTTCTTATAAGAAAATACTGTTTCCAACTAAACCGACACATGCACCAAAATGTGAGTGTAACATAGCTATGTAACACAATTTTTGTTCCTGGGTAGTAAGTGTTATTTCCTAATTGCTTATGCCTCAAAAGTATAGAAAATGGCTATTATTCCCAACAAACTTTGCTTTTGTGACCAGGACAGTGATATTTTGAAATTTACCTATTTCCAATGAGAAAACGAGCGAATTTGTGTCTTTTCGTTCACATAAAGTCAGAAAAAAACAACATATGAATCCAAATTAACATGTATTTATACTAAAGTAATACAAAAATGACTACAAAAGATTTAGAAGTGAGTAGTTTTTCGAGATTTACGATTATACTGTAAACCACTTTCACGAATCAGCCCCCAAATGTAGTCTCCCATCATGTTCTCGTTATACTGTCCTTGGTAGCGGCGTTCAAAGTCCAGTATATCCTGGTGGAAGCGCTCGCCTTGCTCCTCCGAGTACGCTCCCATGTTCTCCTTGAATTTATCAAGATGAGCATCAAGGATATGGACTTTGAGGGACATCCTACAGCCCATTGTGCCATAGTTCTTCACCAGAGTCTCAACCAGCTCCACATAGTTTTTGGCCTTGTGATTGCCCAGGAAGCCCCGAACCACTGCGACAAAGCTGTTCCAAGCCACTTTCTCCTTACTAGTGAGCTTCTTGGGGAATTCATTACACTCCAGGATCTTCTTTATCTGTGGTCCGACGAAGACACCGGCTTTGACCTTTGCCTCAGACAGCTTAGGGAAGAAGTCTTGAAGGTACTTGAAGGCTGCTGACTCCTTATCTAGAGCTCTGACAAATTGTTTCATAAGGCCCAATTTGATGTGCAGTGGTGGCATCAGCACCTTCCGGGGGTCCACCAGTGGCTCCCACTTGATGTTGTTCCTCCCCACAGAGAACTTGGTCCGCTGTGGCCAGTCCCGCCTGTGGTAGTGCACCTTGGTGTCCCTGCTGTCCCAAAGGCAAAGATAAAACCGCCTTTGAGACCCATGAGGAATGCCACCATTTTGAAGTCTCCTATGACCTCCCAGCCGTACTCATCATACTTCAAGGTGTCCAGCAAGGTCTTGATGCTGTTGTAATCCTCTTTGAGGTGCACCGAGTGAGCCAGGGGAAGAGACGGGTACTTGTTACCATTATGGAGCAGCACGGCTTTGAGGCTCCTTGATGAGCTGTCAATGAAGAGGCGCCACTCATTCTGGTTACAGACGATTCCGATTGCCTCAAACAGACTGGTCATATTGTGGCAGAAACACAAAATTCACATTCTGACCAGGTTCCATAGTGTAGTGGTTATCACGTCTGCTTTACACGCAGAAGGCCCTGGGTTCGATCCCCAGTGGAACCATCGCAGTTTGTATTTAAAATACGACTCCCAGGTCAAGACAAGGTAGTTCTGGGTTTGGCCCATCATTAGATTGCGGATGTAAGGTCTCTGGTCCCATCATAGAAGCAAGATAGTTTATTCACAAAAAATATATACACTTTTATTTATGTTTCTTTTGTTGGTAAATTAACCCAATACATTATTGCATTCTGTCACGTCATTAGATGAGCAAAGCCCCTTTGTGCCAGTGCGCATTCAGAGGAGACGCGCTGAGAAAATCCGTCATCTGTGTCACTCAGTACTGCCAGCTTTCCCTCGTTGGTGATATATTGGTCAGCATAGCTGCTTTCCAAGTAATTGACCCGAGACGATTCCCAGCCAGTACAACTGTGTTTATGCCCACGTTTCAAATAATAAACATTATAAAAGCAAATCGCATTGTTTTATGTTTTCTTTACTTTTAAGCTGAGAATCAAACACACTTCCGACAACTTCATAGCCCTGCTGACTACGAACAAATATTGAGTCGGCTGTTTCCCATGACCCTGGTGATACCGCGTGTTTTCCTAGTATCAGCATCGGAATTAGCATGCGTTTGGCATGCTTGCTGTGCACTCTATCATTGCATAACAAGCATGCACTACGGCAGGAATTCGTGGCGCAACGGTAGCGCGTCTGACTCCAGATCAGAAGGTTGCGTGTTCAAATCACGTCAAGGTCAAAGCCTTCTTTGTTTCTATTCCACACCATTTAATTTTGTAATGTGTTTGCAAATACTAGTTTGGAAGAATTTAATGTACAGCAAGTAATAATTGATACCTTTAAGCTGAACAGGCATTTAAGAATTAACAACGAAGACATAAAAAGGGACACAACGCCAACAGAGTTCAAGCCCATCACCTTAACCACTTGGCCACGACTACTTGGTGCAACGTGCCAAGATCTATAAACACAGACCACATATATCACAGACCAAGAACAAATACACACACACTGTTTTAAATAAAACTGACGAAACCATAATCCCTGGTTTAGGAGGCCAGTGCCTTATCCTTTAGGTGACTTCCAGATGGATAGCAGTCAGCGAGACAATACACGACCAGAAGAATAAATGTGTTCATTTTACTATAAAGATTGTTTCAATGAAATCAACAGCTGATACCAAACTCTTGTCAGCACTCAGTACCATTTTAATTTCTTTTTTAAATCGGACTAAAATAGCGTTCCTAACACAGATTGTATTTTTTGTTGTAAACAGACTACTTGTTGAAGTCACTGAAAAATACTGTGTGTCCAAACATGTATTTAACTTGATTGTTTTAATATTCCAAATAACATATTACTTTGAAAAACATCTCCGTCGGCCACTGGATCGTGGTCTCAGGCTGGGATACGGACCATTGAGAACAGTATAAACGATCTATGACTGGAAGTAGCTTACATGAGAAATGCTCTCGTTTAACATGCTAGGATGATCGACTTCGGCATTCTCCAACTGCTGTTTACATTTTCTAACACGTTATGAGAACGAATACAAAGTTTGACCCTTTCCTTGTAAGTGGGGGTAAGCACAAGTTATTTTCAGATGTAATGTCTTTATTTAAGCTCAATCAAGTCCTGCGTAGTGCAAATCACATTACTATATTTTTTATATTAGTCAAGTCCTATTGAAAGAGTTCTTAAATAGTTTCAACATTATCAATGATCAATTTGAAATTTGCTTATTGATTTAAACCAGTATGAGATGCACACTCAAAATGTGTCCCCTTCCTTCAACAACCCCCCGACTGAAGATTGGAGTGGTCATCACTAGCAGCCAGCAGGTGCCCGAAAACAACACTCATTGTCAGCTCGGTGCTGAGAAGTGGCAAGCTCTACTTCATTAATATGATACAATGACTGGGCAACAACGAGGTGTTACATTAACAATACCAACTAACTTGAGACAGCCAAGACGTTGAAGTATACCTTAAGTCTGTCATGTGATGCAATAACAGGTTTTAGCATTTTTGCATTTCCTGCTTCGTCAAACAAGCTCGAGCCACAGCACACAGCGCTGATGCATCGGAACAGAGGTGGATTTTAAAGCGATTGAATCAACGAGCTGAGACTACTTTTTGAAGAAACTGAAAACATACCTCTCGTCGAAAAATGTGCTATTTAGTTAATTAATTTATTTATTGAATTTGCAAATGGCAGACTACATACATGGGAATAAATATAAAAGGCTTGAAGTTTGCTTGCATTGGGTTGCATACATTTAATTGTGATTACAGACTTTTCTGCCGTGTTGCTTTCTTCTTAGATGTGGTCTCAGGTTCGGTGGAGCCGATTGGTCTCTGTGGCGCAATTGGTTAGCGCGTTCGGCTGTTAACCGAAAGGTTGGTGGTTCAAGCCCACCCAGGGACGATTTTTTTGCATTTCTTAATCACATTAGAAAATGGCACTCTGATACGTTGTTATTTCTTCCAATTACACAGAACAAAAAAACCGCTCTATTTTTCAGTTCAAAATAATACAAAACAAAAATTGTCTTGCTATTTGCCGAAACCCGGGATCGAACCAGGGACCTTTAGATCTTCAGTCTAACGCGCTCCCAACTGAGCTATTTCGGCTTGACAAGTCTTGCGTTTTTTGTCACCCCAGTAAACCTGTGTATTATGAGAAACGTTCAACAGCTCGGCAACACAATAGAATCCGATGCCTTTACAAATGCGTTTCGAAACACTTAAGTTTTCTCCCAGATGCGGTTTTCAGCCGAAACGGGGGGATAAAACTGCCTATGATCAAAGTGGGCAGAAAAGTTGCATACTTTGCATACCGTATTGGGAGAAAAGAAAACGGATCATCAAATTGATCAATGCTAATGTTAAAACAATTTAAGAACACTTTACATAGGCCTTGACTAATATAAAAATATAGTAATGTGATTTGCATTACGCAGGACTAGATTGAGCTTAAATAAAGACATTACATCTGAAAATAAATTGTGCTTACCCCCACTTACAAGGAAAGTGTCCAACTTTGTATTCGTACTCATAACGTGTTATAACATGTAAACAGCAATTGGAGAATACCGATGTCGATCATCCTAGCATGTTAAACGCGGGCATTTCTGATGTAAGCTACTTCCACTAATAGATCGTTTATACTGTTCTCAAAGGTCCGCATCCCAGCCTGAGACCTCGATCCAGTGGCCGACGGAGATGTTATTCAATTTAATATATTATTTTTAATATTAAAACAAGTTAAATACATGTTTGGACAAAATATTTTTCATTGACTTCAACGAGTAGTCTGTTTACAACCAAATGCAATCTGTGTTAGGAACGCTATTTTAGTCTGAATTAAAATGGAAATTAAAATGGTATTGCGTTCTGACAAGAGTTTGGTATCAGCTGTTGATTTCCTTGAAACAATCTTTTATAGTAAAATGAACACATTTATTCCTTTTAAGAATAAATAAAATTGAACTGTCAGAGGAGGATTTGAACCGACACCTCCACTTGGAGACCAGAACACAGAATTCTTTGGAAAGATAGAGTCCTTAAGTCTAGCGCCTTAGACCACTCGACCATCTTGACAAACTGCGTTCATTACAGCAGAAAACCGCATTATTTATTTCAGCACAGCCTAGTGTTGTCATATCAAGGCCCGATCGGGTTTATTACGCACATACCAACTGTTGCTCCATGAATGATGTAATAACAAGTGTTAAAAAAGAAACGGTTTGAAGCCAACCCACAAAAGTAAGACTATTTATTTCAATATCGTTATAACTATAAACGATGCACGCATTTTACAATAGCAATTGCTATATGACAACGACCAAAAAGTAATTTTGTTGCAATACTGTATACAGTGTGAACAGAATCGGATATTGCTCTGTTGCCTCGAAGAAACATCTACATTTTGTATTTAAAAAGGACGTCCAACGTGAAGCTCGATCCCAAAAGAGAGCGGAATGTTCATCAATGATCAAGAACAGCTACAGTGAAGTAGCATTCAAGTCCCGCTTCGCGCTCAGAAGAAAACACTGTAACTCCTCATTATGGTTAGCGAGACCAGACACTAGAAACGCATTTCACTAGAAACAAACTATAGAAATGATCCCTGAAAGTATAGTCTTAACAAATATGTGGGTAAAACAACTTCCCTACTCCCGGCATGACGGTGTCTGATTCGGTTTCCTTTCTAGTATCACACTTGTTCATAGTAATGTTAATAATTGCCAATGCGTTTCAAACACAAAATTCACATTCTGACAAGGTTCCATAGTGTAGTGGTTATCACGTCTGCTTTACACGCAGAAGGCCCTGGGTTCAATCCCCAGTGGAACCACTTCTGTTTGTTTTTACAATATGACTCCCTGGTCAAGACAAGGTAGTTCTGGGTTTGGCCGATCATTAGATTGCGGATGTAAGGTCTCTGGTCCCATCGTAGAAGCAAGATAGTTTATTCACAAAAAATACATACACTTTTATTTATGTTTCTTTTGTTGGTAAATTAACCCAATACATTATTGCATTCTGTCACGTCATTAGATGAGCAAAGCCCCTTTGTGCCAGTGCGCATTCAGAGGAGACGCGCTGAGAAAATCCGTCATCTGTGTCACTCAGTACTGCCAGCTTTCCCTCGTTGGTGATATATTGGTCAGCATAGCTGCTTTCCAAGTAATTGACCCAAGACGATTCCCAGCCAGTACAACTGTGTTTATGCCCACGTTTCAAATAATAAACATTATAAAAGCAAATCGCATTGTTTTATGTTTTCTTTACTTTTAAGCTGAGAATCAAACACACTTCCGACAACTTCATAGCCCTGCTGACTACGAACAAATATTGAGTCGGCTGTTTCCCATGACCCTGGTGATACCGAGTGTTTTAATAGTATCAGCGTCGGCATTACCATGTGTTTGGCATGCTTGCTGTGCACTCTAGCATTGCATAACAAGCATGCACTACGGCAGGAATTCGTGGCGCAACGGTAGCGCGTCTGACTCCAGATCAGAAGGTTGCGTGTTCAAATCACGTCGAGGTCAAAGCCTTCTTTGTTTCTATTCCACACCATTTAATTTTGTAATGTGTTTGCAAATACTAGTTTGGAAGAATTTAATGTACAACAAGTAATAATTGATACCTTTAAGCTGAACAGGCATTTAAGAATTAACAACGAAGACATAAAAAGGGACACAACGCCAACAGAGTTCAAGCCCATCACCTTAACCACTTGGCCACGACTACTTGGTGCAACGTGCCAAGATCTATAAACACAGACCACATATATCACAGACCAATAACAAATACACACACACTGTTTTAAATAAAACTGACGAAACCATAATCCCTGGTTTAGGAGGCCAGTGCCTTATCCTTTAGGTGACTTCCAGATGGATAGCAGTCAGCGAGACAATACACGACCAGAGGAATAAATGTGTTCATTTTACTATAAAGATTGTTTCAATGAAATCAACAGCTGATACCAAACTCTTGTCAGCACTCAATACCATTTTAATTTCTTTTTTAAATCGGACTAAAATAGCGTTCCTAACACAGATTGTATTTTTGTTGTAAACAGACTACTTGTTGAAGTCACTGGAAAATACTGTGTGTCCAAACATGTATTTAACTTGATTGTTTTAATATTCCAAATAACATATTACTTTGAAAAACATCTCCGTCGGCCACTGGATCGTGGTCTCAGGCTGGGATACGGACCATTGAGAACAGTATAAACGATGTATGACTGGAAGTAGCTTACATGAGAAATGCTCTCGTTATACATGAGAAATGCTCTCGTTAAACATGCTAGGATGATCGACTTCGGCATTCTCCAACTGCTGTTTACATTTTCTAACACGTTATGAGAACGAATACAAAGTTTGACCCTTTCCTTGTATGTGGGGGTAAGCACAAGTTATTTTCAGATGTAATGTCTTTATTTAAGCTCAATCAAGTCCTGCGTAGTGCAAATCACATTACTATATTTTTTATATTAGTCAAGTCCTATTGAAAGAGTTCTTAAATAGTTTCAACATTATCAATGATCAATTTGAAATTTGCTTATTGATTTAAACCAGTATGAGATGCACACTCAAAATGTGTCCCCTTCCTTCAACAACCCCCTGACTGAAGATTGGAGTGGTCATCACTAGCAGCCAGCAGGTGCCCGAAAACAACACTCATTGTCAGCTCGGTGCTGAGAAGTGGCAAGCTCTACTTCATTAATATGATACAATGACTGGGCAACAACGAGGTGTTACATTAACAATACCAACTAACTTGAGACAGCCAAGACGTTGAAGTATACCTTGAGTCTGTCATGTGATGCAATAACAGGTTTTAGCATTTTTGCATTTCCTGCTTCGTCAAACAAGCTCGAGCCACAGCACACAGCGCTGATGCATCGGAACAGAGGTGGATTTTAAAGCGACTGAATCAACGAGCTGAGACTACTTTTTGAAGAAACTGAAAACATACCTCTCGTCGAAAAATGTGCTATTTAGTTAATTTATTTATTTATTGAATTTGCAAATGGCAGACTACATACATGGGAATAAATATAAAAGGCTTGAAGTTTGCTTACATTGGGTTGCATACATTTAATTGTGATTATAGACTTTTCTGCCGTGTTGCTTTCTTCTTAGATGTGGTCTCAGGTTCGGTGGAGCCGATTGGTCTCTGTGGCGCAATTGGTTAGCGCGTTCGGCTGTTAACCGAAAGGTTGGTGGTTCAAGCCCACCCAGGGACGATGTTTTTGCATTTCTTAATCACATTAGAAAATGGCACTCTGATACGTTGTTATTTCTTCCAATTACACAGAACAAAAAAACCGCTCTATTTTTCAGTTCAAAATAATACAAAACAAAAATAGTCTTGCTATTTGCCGAAACCCGGGATCGAACCAGGGACCTTTAGATCTTCAGTCTAACGCGCTCCCAACTGAGCTATTTCGGCTTGACAAGACTTGCGTTTTTTGTCACCCCAGTAAACCTGTGTATTATGAGAAACGTTCAACAGCTCGGCAACACAATAGAATCCGATGCCTTTACAAATGCGTTTCGAAACACTTAAGTTTTCTCCCAGATGCGGTTTTCAGCCGAAACGGGGGGATAAAACTGCCTATGATCAAAGTGGGCAGAAAAGTTGCATACTTTGCATACCGTATTGGGAGAAAAGAAAACGGATCATCAAATTGATCAATGCTAATGTTAAAACAATTTAAGAACACTTTACATAGGCCTTAACTAATATAAAAATATAGTAATGTGATTTGCATTACGCAGGACTAGATTGAGCTTAAATAAAGACATTACATCTGAAAATAAATTGTGCTTACCCCCACTTACAAGGAAAGTGTCCAACTTTGTATTCGTACTCATAACGTGTTATAACATGTAAACAGCAATTGGAGAATGCCGATGTCGATCATCCTAGCATGTTAAACGCGGGCATTTCTGATGTAAGCTACTTCCACTAATAGATCGTTTATACTGTTCTCAAAGGTCCGCATCCCAGCCTGAGACCACGATCCAGTGGCCGACGGCGATGTTATTCAATTTAATATATTATTTTTAATATTAAAACAAGTTAAATACATGTTTGGGCAAAATATTCTTCATTGACTTCAACGAGTAGTCTGTTTACAACCAAATGCAATCTGTGTTAGGAACGCTATTTTAGTCTGATTTAAAATGGAAATTAAAATGGTATTGAGTTCTGACAAGAGTTTGGTATCAGCTGTTGATTTCCTTGAAACAATCTTTTATAGTAAAATGAACACATTTATTCCTTTTAAAAATAAATAAAATTGAACTGTCAGAGTGGGATTTGAACCGACACCTCCACTTGGAGACCAGAACACAGAAATCTTTGGAAAGACAGAGTCCTTAAGTCTAGCGCCTTAGACCACTCGACCATCCTGACAAACTACGTTCATTACAGCAGAAAACCGCATTATTTATTTCAGCACAGCCTAAGGTTGTCATATCAAGGCCCGATCGGGTTTATTACACACATACCAACTGTTGCTCCATGAATGATGTAATGACAAGTGTTAAAAGAGAAACGGTTTGAAGCCAACCCACAAAAGTAAGACTATTTATTTCAATATCGTTATAACTATAAACGATGCACGCATTTTACAATAGCAATTGCTATATGACAACGACCAAAAAGTAATTTTGTTGCAATACTGTATACAGTGTGAACAGAATCGGATATTGCTCTGTTGCCTCGAAGAAACATCTACATTTTGTATTTAAAAAGGACGTCCAACGTGAAGCTCGATCCCAAAAGAGAGCGGAATGTTCATCAATGATCAAGAACAGCTACAGTGAAGTAGCATTCAAGACCCGCTTCGCGCTCAGAAGAAAACACTGTTACTCCTCGTTATGGTTAGCGAGACCAGACACTAGAAACGCATTTCACTAGAAACAAACTATAGAAATGATCCCTGAAAGTATAGTCTTAACAAATATGAGGGTAAAACAACGTCCCCACTCCCGGCATGATGGTGTCTGATTCGGTTTCATTTCTAGTATCACACTTGGTCATAGTAATGTTAATAATTGCCAATGCGTTTCAAACACAAAATTCACATTCTGACAAGGTTCCATAGTGTAGTGGTTATCACGTCTGCTTTACACGCAGAAGGCCCTGGGTTCGATCCCCAGTGGAACCACTTCAGTTTGTTTTTACAATATGACTCCCTGGTCAAGACAAGGTAGTTCTGGGTTTGGCCGATCATTAGATTGCGGATGTAAGGTCTCTGGTCCCATCGTAGAAGCAAGATAGTTTATTCACAAAAAATACATACACTGTTATTTATGTTTCTTCTGTTGGTAAATTAACACAATACATTATTGCATTCTGTCACGTCATTAGATGAGCAAAGCCCCTTTGTGCCAGTGCGCATTCAGAGGAGACGCGCTGAGAGAATCCGTCTTCTGTGTCACTCAGTACTGCCAGCTTTCCCTCGTTGGTGATATATTGGTCAGCATAGCTGCTTTCCAAGTAATTGACCCGAGACGATTCCCAGCCAGTACAACTGTGTTTATGCCCACGTTTCAAATAATAAACATTATAAAAGCAAATCGCATTGTTTTATGTTTTCTTTACTTTTAAGCTGAGAAACAAACACACTTCCGACAACTTCATAGCCCTGCTGACTACGAACAAATATTGAGTCGGCTGTTTCCCATGACCCTGGTGATACCGAGTGTTTTCCTAGTATCAGCATCGGAATTAGCATGTGTTTGGCATGCTTGCTGTGCACTCTAGCATTGCATAACAAGCATGCACTACGGCAGCACTTTGTGGCGCAACGGTAGCGCGTCTGATTCCAGATCAGAAGGTTGCGTGTTCAAATCACGTCGAGGTCAAAGCCTTTTTTGTTTCTATTCCACACCATTTAATTTTTTAATGTGTTTGCAAATACTAGTTTGGAAGAATCTAAAGTACAGCAAGTAATAATTGATACCTTTAAGCTTGAGAGACATTTAAGAATTAACAACGAAGACATAAAAAGGGACACGACACCAACAGAGTTCAAGCCCATCACCTTAACCACTTGGCCACGACTACTTGGTGCAACGTGCCAAGATCTATAAAAACAGACCACATATATCACAGACCAAGAACAAATACACACACACACTTTTAAATAAAACTGACGAAACCATAATCCCTGGTTTCGGAGGCCAGTGCCTTATCCTTTAGGTGACTTTCAGATGGATAGCAGTCAGCGAGACAATACACGACCAGAAGAATAAATGTGTTCATTTTACTATAAAGATTGTTTCAATGAAATCAACAGCTGATACCAAACTCTTGTCAGCACTCAGTACCATTTTAATTTCCATTTTAAATCGGACTAAAATAGCGTTCCTAACACAGATTGCATTTTTGTTGTAAACAGACTACTTGTTGAAGTCACTGAAATATTGCGTCCAAACATGTGTTATTTAACTTGACTGTTTTAATATTCCAAATAACATATTACTTTGAAAAACATCTCCGTTGGCCACTGGATCGTGGTCTCAGGATCTATTACTGGAAGTAGCTTACATGAGAAATGCCCTCGTTTAACATGCTAGGATGGTCGACTTCGGCATTCTCCAACTGCTGTTTACATTTTCTAACACGTTATGAGGACGAATACAAAGTTTGACAATTTCCTTGTAAGTGGCGATAAGCACAATTCTTTTCAACGTCCTGTCCCTGCCTATTGGCTGAGCGTCGCAGAACAAGCAGGGGTGGCACTTTCAAATATCAAACTGTACAGTCAGACGCGGAGCATTTAGCTTGTTTGTTTTTACGCTACTGACTGTCTCTGTTGAACCGAATACTGTTTTGTTTTTAGCCTTATTTTTATTTTCATCGGCAGACGCGCTCTGGATGCAAGTACAGTGCTGACATGTCATTTCCTAAAATAATATTAACCGAGGTTTCGGGTAAATATATAAAGAAAAAAGGGAGTGTATATTTTACCACTAGTACAACAAGACCATGTACGGAATTAAAATGAATGGACTATAGAATAGTCTTTTTGGGTTTTTTTTTGGAACAATTTAAATGGGTTAAAAGCAAACAAGATTATCCATAAACTAACCTTAACAGAAAATAAATATAAAAAGAGAATTTCGACAAAAGCTAAAACACCACACGAACACTTGTCATGTGACACATTCTATATTGGCTTGCTAGCTTGCAATTGGCTGCTAGTCCACTGAGCGCTGGTTTAACATGTTACAGGTGTTATATACCAGCGCCAGTAGGCACTGAGCGCTTTTCACCTCCAGCGACAGTGTGTCACTGACGCTGGCCTGCGTATCGGGTGCCAGGTGTGCGGAGGCACATCCAGTCACTGTGCTTCACATCACTCCCAGCTTCGGGTGCATAATGACGTTTTTAGTAATGCCACTTTCTTACGGACAGTAGTCAGGGTGATGATAGAAGACCAGAGCCAATAAACCTGTTATTTGCTTGTCCTTTCACTACCATATTCTACTGTGCTTGTTCAGAATACACGTGAATCCTGAAAACATCTCGTTAATATATAAACAAAGCCAACAGTCACTTTATTGATCACCCTGTGGATTAACCGCTATTGGAACACAGATGATTGTGTTAAAGATGTTAATAGTCTTTCTATGTACACGTTTTAGAGCTCAGCGTTTCTTGAGGCAGTTCAAGCGCTGCACTTTCAGGCAGCCAGTTCCAGTGTTTGCCTTTTGGACTTACTCTGGAAGGAATACAAAAAAAAAAAAAAAAAAAACATTTGTTGATAACCGCATTTGGGAGAAAACTTAACAGTTTCGAAACGCATTATTATTATTATTATTATTATTATTATTATTATTATTATTATTATTATTATTATTATTATTATTAAGCCATTGTAAAAGCAGGTCATTTTATATTTAAGCCTGTGCTCTTATCTCAAACCATAGCACTTCTGTGGTGAAACTTATAATTCTAGGGGAATTAGCTCAAATGGTAGAGCGCTCGCTTAGCATGCGAGAAGTAGCGGGGTCGATGCCCGCATTCTCCAAATAATTTTAATGTATTTGCGTATTTAGTCCCAACGCATTATAGAGATAAATACAAAGTGTGACAATTCTTTGTAACAGAGTCGCCCGCCCTACATGTGTATTTTAATGCACAGTCTGCTAATTTGTAATATTCCCCAGGCTGAAAAACTGCATTGCGCCCTCCATCGTATGCCTTCCGAGAAGCACAAAGGGAGATTTTTTATATATTTTTTTTAACAATGGAAGAGTTTGTGTTATTTGGGAATAATTATAAATGGCTTGAAGTTTGCTTGCATTGTTTTGAATACATGTAATTGTGATTACACTTTCCTGCCGTTGCTTTCTTGATGAGGTCTCAGTTTAATAATCACTCCCGTATGCTTTGAACTCCAATCGGTTGGTCTCTGTGGCGCAATCGGTTAGCACGTTCGGCTGTTAACCGAAAGGTTGGTGGTTCAAGCCCACCCAGGGACGAAGCTTTTTGCATTTCTTAATCACTTTAGAAAATGGCACTCTGATACGTTGTTATTTCTTCCAATTACACTGAAAAAAAAAAGTGTTCTGATTTTTATTTCAAAATAATACAAAACACATATATTCTTGCATGACTTGCGCAGGGTCACACAATGATCGAACCAGGGACCTTTAGGTCTTCAGTTTAACGCTCTCCCAGCTGAGCTATTTCGGCTTGACAAGCTTCCTTTTTGAGATAACATTCTTTTTTAGAACAGCTTTAATATAATTAAGTACATTTCTAAACAATCCGCTAGTAACATATATAATCTCAAAGCGCTATAATTTATTTATGGAGATTGAAGATCCTTTTTGATTCACATTGTAATAGTTTTTGATCGAGATTACCACCATTCCGATCTTGAAATATGTTTTTGTATGCTACAAAATTTAAGAAGGCAGTGTATATTTTAGCACTACTACAAGACCATGTACGGAATTAAAACGAATGGACTAAAGAATGGTTATTGTTTTCTAACAGTTTAATTGGATTAAAGCAAACAAGATTATCCATGAACTAATGTTCACAGAAAATGAACATAAAAAGAGAATATTGACAAAAGCTGCCGCTAAGCACTGTGGTTGAAAGTGAAAACGTAACCGCCTAACATTTTTTCCACTAGAAAGCAGAATTGCAGAAACGTTAATCTGTTAACGCTACTCTCGAGAGACTGCGGTTGCAGAGACACACAGTTCGTTTTTAATAAAACATTGATGAAACCACAATCCCTGGTTTAGGAGGCCAGTGCCTTATCCTTTAAGTGACTGCGGCACTTTCATATGGATAGTAGTCAGCGTGACAATACACGACCAGAGGGAAGAAAGCAGTGGTTTCCCTGTCATTCCATTGCCATATTACATTGTGCATGTTCAGAATATGCGGGAATCCTGAAAACAGCATTGTAATATGTGAACAAATCAATCACTGAATTTAATTAACACATGGATTAACCGCTATTAAGTGTTACATTTTTTAATTAACTTGCAAAGCAAACATTTTAGAGTGACTTGTCAGCACTGTGCTTGCATCCAGAGCGCGTCTGCAGATGAAAATAAAAATACGGCTAAAAACAAAACAGTATTCGGTTCAACAGAGACAGTCAGTAGTTTAAAGACAAATAAGTTAAATGCTCCGTGTCTATCTGTGTAGTTTGAATTTTGAATGTGCTACCATAATGGATTACATAGACTTTCCTGCCCCGTGTTGCTTTCTTCTTAGATGTGGTCTCAGGTTCGGCTGAGTTCTGCTCCCTCGCTCACGTTCTGCAGCATCTCGCCTTGCTCATCACTCCCGTATGCTTTGGCGATCTAACAGTTTGGTCTCTGTGGCGCAATCGGTTAGCGCGTTCGGCTGTTAACCGAAAGGTTGGTGGTTCAAGCCCACCCAGGGACGGTGCTTTTCGCATTTCTTATATATATATATAAAAATATATTTTTGTGCAAATGATTCACATCACCTCACATTTAAAAGCCTTTTTTTGGGTTGGCTTCAATCCGTTTCTTTTTTTTACAGTTGTCATTACATCATTCATGGAGCAACAGTTGGTATGTGCGTAATAAACCCAATCGGGCCTTGGTATAAGCCTAGTCTGTGCTGAAATAAATAATGCATTTTTCTGGTGTAATAAATGTAGCTCGTCAGGATGGCCGAGTGGTCTAAGGCGCCAGACTCAAGGACTCTGTCTTTCCAAACCCTACTTCTGACAGTTCAATTTGGCTTATCTTTAAAAGCAATAAACGTGTTCATTTTACTATAAAAGAGTGTTTCAAGGAAATCAACAGCTGATACCAAACTCTTGTCAGCACTCAATACCATGTTCATTTCCATTTTAAATCCGAATAAAATAGCGTTCCTAACACAGATTGCATTTTTGTTGTAAACAGACTACTTGTTGAAGTCACTACTTGTTGAAGGAATTGTGGGAAATGTCGTTTTAAGACCTTGAAATATACCGTTGCTTCTATACCTGATCCCACATTTCCCACAATTATTTTCAACGTCCCGTCCCTGCCTATTGGCTGAGCGTCGCAGAGCATGCAGGGGCGGCGCATTTAAATTTCAAACTTGTACAGACAGACACGGAGTATTTCGCTTATTTGTTTTTAAGATACTGACTGTCTGTTGAACAATACAAACTAACTTGAGACAGCCAAGCCGTTAAAGCATACCTTAAGTCTGCCATGTGATGCAATAACAAGTATTGGCATTTTTGCATTGTCTGCTTCGTCAAACAAGCTCTAGCCACAGCACACAGCGCTGCTGCATCGGGACACAGAGGTGGATTTTAAAGCGACTGAATCAACGAGCTGAGACTACTTTTTGAAGAAATTGAAAACATACCTCTCGTCAAAATATTTGCTATTTAGTTAATTTATTTATTTTTTGAATTTGCAATTGGCAGACTACATTGCCGACAATCTGAATTTCTCATATCAAGTTGCGTTGTAGCCTATGAGAATCGCTGGCATAGCTCAAGGGGAATTAGCTCAAATGGTAGAGCGCTCGCTTAGCATGCGAGAAGTAGCGGGATCGATGCCCGCATTCTCCAAATAGTTTTAATGTATCTGCGTATTTAGTCCCAACGCATTATGGAGATAAATGCTTGCATTGGTTTGAATACATGGGGTAACCAGCTAAATGGTGGAGAAGAGAGAGAGAGAGAGAGAGACAGAGAGAGAGAGAGAGAGAGAGACGCGACCTGGGAAATGTTTGAGCTGATGTTTTTTTTTTTTTTTTTTTTAGTAACCCAGCTAGCACAGGACGGCTAGTCGATTTGCTAGCGGAGCTTAGCATAGTTATACATAGCTGACTAGATCTCAAAAAGTGACTAACGTTACAAATATTGGTGTAGCCGTTTTATAAAAGCAATAAGTCACAGCCAAGGCGTTATTAGGTACGAGGCGCAGCCCAGTCTTTAATCTATTTTAATGCAACCATAAACTCTACTCCTTGTACCTGCTGTGCTCGACCCTGCCACTGCGTCATCTTCTTCAGTGGGCTCCCTAGGCTGAGGTGGCTGATTAACACTGGCATCCTGACGTCCCTCGCTCTCCCTACTACCAGCCGGCCTGCGGAACATGTCCGTTATTTTTGTGCATTTTGCGGCATCTGCCTCGAGAGACCGTTGCCGTTTGTCTCTATTCTTTTATGCACCACTCTTTCTTTTTCTCTCCATTTTTTACACTGACACTCATCCACTAGTGATGTGCAGTTCACGAACGAATCGTTCTTTCCGGTTCAAATAAACCTGCGTAAACAATCTTAATGCGGTCTACATTGATTGGTTTGTATCATTGAATCAGTGAATCAAATGAAAGAAATGAATCGATTCACCAAACTGAACTGAATCAAATGACTCGAGTCACAAAAAAGAATCAAACTGCCCATCACACTCATCCACTATCAATACAAGATGATCAAACGAAAGAGAGAGAGAGACAGAGAGAGAGAGAGAGAGAGAGACGCGACCTGGGAAATGTTTGAGCTGATGTTTTTTTTTTTTTTTTTTTTAGTAACCCAGCTAGCACAGGACGGCTAGTCGATTTGCTAGCGGAGCTTAGCATAGTTATACATAGCTGACTAGATCTCAAAAAGTGACTAACGTTACAAATATTGGTGTAGCCGTTTTATAAAAGCAATAAGTCACAGCCAAGGCGTTATTAGGTACGAGGCGCAGCCCAGTCTTTAATCTATTTTAATGCAACCATAAACTCTACTCCTTGTACCTGCTGTGCTCGACCCTGCCACTGCGTCATCTTCTTCAGTGGGCTCCCTAGGCTGAGGTGGCTGATTAACACTGGCATCCTGACGTCCCTCGCTCTCCCTACTACCAGCCGGCCTGCGGAACATGTCCGTTATTTTTGTGCATTTTGCGGCATCTGCCTCGAGAGACCGTTGCCGTTTGTCTCTATTCTTTTATGCACCACTCTTTCTTTTTCTCTCCATTTTTTACACTGACACTCATCCACTAGTGATGTGCAGTTCACGAACGAATCGTTCTTTCCGGTTCAAATAAACCTGCGTAAACAATCTTAATGCGGTCTACATTGATTGGTTTGTATCATTGAATCAGTGAATCAAATGAAAGAAATGAATCGATTCACCAAACTGAACTGAATCAAATGACTCGAGTCACAAAAAAGAATCAAACTGCCCATCACACTCATCCACTATCAATACAAGATGATCAAACGAAAGACGAAATCTGGCTGACCAATCACGTTCTAAGAAAATCCGGGCAAGTCCAATCAGGGAATGGCCACTCATTGCTCCCCCCCCCCCCCCCCTTAGATATTGCGATATTGGATCTACCCAATGACTGGTGTAGTAATGTGTGTGCGCGCGAGAGAGAGCGAGACTGCCAAGTTAATAACAGCGTAATTCTCAGCATGTAATGGGAAGGATAAAAAAAAAAAAAAAATTATGACTCAAATGTAGACCAGCGGCCCACGCAGGTCCAAACAGACCGGCCCACCGGGGATTCTCCCGCACTTCCCGATGGCCAGTCCGCGCCTACTCCTCCTGGATGTGTTGCCTTAGTGTCAGGACTCTCTCTCTCTCTCTCTCTCTCTCTCTCTCTCTCTCTCTCTCTCTCTCTCTCTCTCTCTCTCTCTCTCTCTCTCTCTCTCTCTCTCTCTCTCTCTCTCTCTCTCTCTCTCTCTCTCTCTCTCTCTCTCTCTCTCTCTCACACACACTCTCTAATTTTTTTAAAAAATAAGATACGATACTACAGGATTAAATACAGTAAAATCGGGAGCAGATAAGTGCAAGTTAAAGTGCATTAAGGGCAGAGTGCTATATTGTCCACAAGGGGAGAGCTGAGTTTTACAGGTCCTGTCTGAAGAGGTGTGTCTTGAGGAGGTGCCAGAAGGTGGTCAGGGACTGGGCAGTCCTGACATCTATAGGAAGGTCGCTCCTCCACTGCGGGGCGAGGGTGGAATCTGCAGTATCAGTAGTGTATCCTACAGATGTCAGGACTGCCCAGTCCCTGACCACATTCCGGCGCATTTAAATGTGCTTTATTTTGCTCTTATCTGCATTTAATCCTGTACTTCAGAATACTGTAATCTGTCAAGTGTTTAACCTGTAGTATTTTGTATTTAATCATATCCTGATGTAACTATCACTATTTAATCATATCCTGATGTAACTATCACTATTATCTGCTGTATTATTGAATTATGGTTTGTCACACTTGAACAAAAGTTATTGTATTTCTTGCTCTTATTGTATTACTTGTATTGCAACACTTGAAATGTATTTGCTTACGATTGTAAGTTGCCCTGGATAAGGGCGTCTGCTAAGAAATAAATAATAATAATAATAATAATAATAATAATAATAATAATAATAATAATAATAATAATAATAATAATAGTTACTTTGAAAGACACTAAACCAGAGTTTAAAGCATTCGTTATTTAAACCAAAACCAGTGTATAAAGTGTTTTTGTAAGACAAATAAAACACAAATGCACCGAGATTTGAACAGCTCGCTAGATTCAGAGTGCTAACCATTACACCATGAAACCACCCATACAGTTCCCCCATTGCAGGGACTCTCGTCAATGTTTCGTCAAAACACCAAACAGCACAAACTGCACTACACTCTGTGACCACAAGAGGGAGAGAGAGAGAGCGTAATAAAATGATGCTCTTTAATCCAGAGCAGTGGTTCTTAACCTGGGGTCCTCAGAGACAGTCCAGGAGGTCCACAGGAAAAAAACTTGAAACTTTTCACTCAACATTAGTAATGTGCAAAATCAAAATGTTTGCTTCTTGAATTGATTTGATTTCACAAAGTTTATGATGGATCTGTTAACCTGCAGCTCTGATTTTAATATTTTACAATTAATAATTATTTATACTGTGTAACAAAGCTACATAATCACAGCCGTGGCTAAGATGAATGGTTTGAGAGAAGGGAGAAGAGAGAGAAATAGCTGTGTTTGTACAAACTCAACACAAAGAAAACTATATTCTATTTTTTCGTTTTGCTTGCAAGATCAACTTTTTTCAGTTTTTTTTCTGAATGGCAAAGAAACTGCATCAGCTGAAAATGAGTTTAAACATAAGAGCACTGCTTTATAGCCCTGTGAGTTTAACAAGTTGTCTGAATTTAACCTGTCTGGTCAGGCTCTGAAATGGATGGAGTCTGACTTGTTAGATAGAAAACAAAGTGTTAAAATAAGCAATAGTGAATCAGCGTTTAGGATCTGTACTATGGGGGTCCCACAGGGATCTATATTTGGGCCTTTATTATTTAGTCTCTACATTAATGATCTACCTTTGGTCTGTCCAGAAGATCAACCACAAGAGGAGACTGTAGTGTCTTGACATCACACTACATTTGCACAAACAGCTTGCTCAATTAAGGGTGCCATGTTCTGGAATACGCTAGCAGACTTTATGAAAAGTATATCGGACTACAAGAGTTTTTTTTTTTAATAGAACTGAAAAAATGGTTGAAACAGGACCAACTTTGTGACCATGTCTAGTCCCCCTCCATTTGTTGACATTAAATAATAATAATTTAATGTTTGAGAGCTGCCCTTCATGGCAACAGAATCCACAACAACAATGACTTTTATCAGCATCTTCATCTGGGCACTTGTCATCTGCATTCAGGGTAAGAATCATTTAGAAAAACACTTTCATCAATTTGTGGGGCTATTCTTAATATATAAGTGTAAAACAGGGGCAAACTAATGGAAAATAAATTAAACTTCAATAGAAAAGGCTTTCATTTAAATGGGTTTTCATTAGTTAATTCACTGATGTACTATATTTTCACAGACTCCCCACTAATTTAGTCTCATTCCAAATGAAAGAAAGCTGGTTTTTCCAATCTTTCTCAAAACAACATGTCAATACAAGAGCCATGTGTTTCTCAGTGAGCTGGAATCGCCATGGCAATGGAGTGTGATCAGTCACTGTGTGCACCCTTTCACAAACATCAAACAAAATCAATGAATAAAGAAATCAATACACGAGTGTGATGGAAATATAATGAGTTCTGGTTGTAAATCTCCCTCTTGACCTGTGAGGATACAAAGTAGCGAAAGGGAAAGGCTTTGGACGGGTTGGCCTGACAGTTCATTCCCTGGGTCGGGAAGTCAATCAGCCTGGAAAAAGACGAGACTCCAGTGCGGGAATGTATTGACCTGGAAGGTAAACGAGGTAGCAGCTGCAGGCAATAGAATCAGCTGCAATCGTTTACCAAGGGGTCATGCATAACCGCATAAAAGGGGCTGGAGAATCTTTTCCTTCGTTTTTGGTTTTGAAATAGACCCAGAAGGACCCGTGCACTGTGTATTAAGAATATCGTGAGTTTTTGTTTTGTTTGTCTTGTCTATAATTGCTATTTGTGTGTTTATAGACAGCTAACACGTTCTGGAGCTGTTAGTAAGAGCCAGCACTGAACCCGGAACAGCACTGCACTATTTGTCACTCTTTAACCTGTATCACCCACCACGAGCACTACAGCACGCACCCAGGACTGGTGACTGTGGTTGTATATTGTGGGAGAGATGCTGTGTTTATTGTTTAGGGCTGCAATCCCTGTTACTGTACTCCGTGTTTTACGCATCGCTTATTATTTGGTCACCAGACCTGGATTATAACTAAAAATAAAACGTATATTTTTCCATACCGGATTACAAATCTCGTCCGTTTATTCCTGCACTGCATCACCTCTGCACCTGTTCATAATCAGCAACCACTTTGCCACAAGGAGTTTGATACCTTTTCCCCTGGCTTGTTAAATATCATTCTGATTGACATAATGAAAACGCACTCCTAGCAGCTTGCTCAAGGTACATCTTGAAAAGGCCTGTGAAAGACAGTGAAGTAGATGTCCAATTTATAACAGTAAGAAGCAGTCAAAATGTGACCAATGAAAAGAAAAATGACAGGTCCATTACTTCTACAGCAGCAGCAGCAGCACGTGGGAAGGTATACCACTAGGGGTAGGGCACTACATACCCTTTAATACACAATAGCATTGAAATGATGACAGAAACAGAAATATTACTGTCAGTTTAGACAAACAGATCAGTTATATTAGACAGCAGTGATATACTGAGAGCTTTGACTGGGGGAAAAATAGAAGAAAACAGTCAAAGTGAACCCGACCCTATCAATCGCACTGGTGCTCACTCACGGCTCAGATCTCCTCTATCTGTGACAGCAGCAGCAGCAGCAGGATTTGTAGAAAGGAAGCTGCTTTGTATACCGGTGCCTGCCTCACTGCTCCAAACACTTTGAGACACACAGTATTGATGAGTCACTGCTCAGCCCTTTCAGAGTCACTGAAACACACAGTACAATGATGCCATTGCTTCTACTGCTGGGGACACGGGGGCTCTTTGCTCAAGGTGATAATTAAATAGTTATTTATAAATCTGAAAGCTTGACTGGAGTTCATTTTAAACAGAACTTTTCATTGAAGTAAATCTGTCTAGCCGCTTCTGTACATTTTGTTTGTATTCTAACACAACACTATTTAATTTGACTCTTGCATTATTATTTTATAATCATTTTTTGTTGTATTTTTTCTCCAGAGTCCAGTGCAGACGTTGTTCTGACTCCGTCTCCAGCAGCTCAGTCTGTTCTCCAGGACACACGGTCTCTATCCGCTGTACAGCCAGCAGCTTTGTTAGTACCAGCTCCATCCACTGGTACCTGCAGAAACCTGGAGAAGCTCCCAAACTCCTGATTTATTCTACTTCTAACCGTCACTCTGGGACTCCAGCTCCATTCAGTGGCAGTGGATCAGGGACACAGTTTACACTGAGCATCAGTGGAGTGCAGGCTGAAGATGCAGGAGATTATTACTGTCAGCAGGGCAATAGCTACACATTCACACAGTGATACACGTCCGTACAAAAACCTCCCTCAGCTCTGCAGGAACTGCTCTGGCTCATAGACAGTAACCACAGGGGCTGAGGCTGAGAGCAGCTGCAGAGCTGCTACAGTCGGACTGCACAGAGCTGGGTTTGATTAGGCTGTGTCAGTGGTATAGCCTGGATTCAAACCAGCGCTCTCCGGGCTATAGGGCACAGCCTGCACTCCGGCACAGTGCCTTTGCTGAATGCTCCACTCAGGAGCCCCTGAATTTTATGATTTTTAGAAGATTTTTTTTTTAATTTTATTAAGTAAGCAATATTAATAAAATCATTTCAGTATGAATGTAAAATGTTATTTAATGACAGTGATGACATTTGAATGTGTCCAACGTGAAAGGTCATTTAAAGAAAGACCAGGTCAATGATCTAGTCTTAGAGCCCACCGTGGGGGACATTAGTGCTGCTATTACTTAACAATGTGAGGAAGTAAACAAGAATCTATTTGCTTTACTTCATTCTTTTTCTTGTTTTCATCATTTAAAAACCTGCATACAGAAGAGATGTGTTCATACTCAGAAAAGTAGTCCAAAGAGTTTGATGATAAAAGCAGCATTTTAATGACAAAGAGCAATTAATTTGACCTCCGAGAGACACACAGCAGATATTAATAGTGACCACAAGAGGGAGCCAGAGCACCACTGCTGTCCATAATGTAACAACACAGTAATAAGACTATTGAAATAGGCAGTAGCAGTTACCTCCCCAGTCAGCCCAGTTCTCCCATTGTTAACACAAGGCTCCTCACACCCAGTCATCTAAACATTCCAGTGTGGGTCTGTGTCTGGAGGAAGGAGCTGCTCACAGTGATGCATGCAGGGAAACACTGACTCTAAAATCTCAACCTGCAACTTCCACCCCTGACACTTCTAGTATATTTGTTGTCTTACATTTGATTTCTATAAGAATCCAGACTGACGCAGATAGTCAAAGTAAACAGCTTTTATTTCCCTAATCAAATACAGCTCATCGCTTAGCTTGTCCCCTGCTTGTTGTGTTATCTGGTTTTACACTTTGAATTTGCACAGGGTGGGGCTAGCAGCAACACACAGTCTAAAAGCGCATCTACATTTACTCTATTACAGCTGCCTTGTGCCATTCTATGCAAAATAATTAACAATAGCAGTTTATTTCCTCCTTCAAAGGGTTTACCAGGAGAGCTGCTCTATGATACAGCTGTAGCTCATAGCAATCGATGGAGCTGAATTCAGCATTCCTGGACTTCCAATAAGAGCATTTACACTGTGTCCTAAATTTGCATTGCGCATTTTACTTTGTAGTTTGGACATATCATTTTTTAATAGCTCTATTTATATAAAAAAAACAGTGTTGAACATGAGCACTCAGATTCTGATCCAATCAGAAATGATCTCTTTCGTATTACAATGTGAGTGTGTGTCTCAGTCACGTCAAGTCATACAAACAGCATTTCAAGAGGAGCGAAGCGATAAAAAAAGGCGCCAAGTTAGAAGCAAAAATTATGTGAATCTTGGGCCCCAGCACCTTTCCAAGTGTGCCTTTTTGCTTGACAAGATTGGCCTAATTGCTTCTCCTAACTTGGATTTTTGCATTTGAGATCACCCCTTTAAACAGCTGTTTGTCTAACTTGTTTTTTTACATTGACAATGTTTTTGTCATGGGATATATTTAATATAGGGAGGTAATCGCTCCATAGTGGTTGGCTTTGTGCTAAGGGCGAGGTCGTTACACTAGTAAATTCCATTTAAGGATTTTTTTCTGACTGTCTCCTCGGCTTGGGCAGCCACACTATTCAGCAGCACACTGCTGTGCTGAAATGCCAGGAAGCAAAATGGATAAAAGTTATTTTTATGCAGGAACATTATTTACATTTTCTTTTTTTTTCTCTCCTGTGTGAATTTGCTGGTGTGTAACAAGGGATCTTGACTGACTGAAACTCTTCCCACAATCAGAGCAGCGGTACGGTTTCTCTCCTGTGTGAACGCGCCGGTGTGAAACAAGGTGTCCCGACCGTCTGAAAGTCTTCCCACAGTCAGAGCAGCGGTACGGTTTCTCTCCTGTGTGAATACGCTGGTGTGCAGCAAAGGATGCCAAGTGACCGAAACTCTTCCCACAGTGAGAGCAGCGATACGGTTTCTCTCCTGTGTGAATGCGCCGGTGTACAGCAAAGGATGCTGAGTGACGGAAACTTTTCCCACAGTTAGAGCAGTGATACGGTTTCTCTCCTGAGTGAATTCGCTGGTGTGAAACAAGGTTTGCTAACGAACTGAAACTCTTCCCACAGTCAGAGCAATGAAACGGTTTTTCTCCTGTGTGAATCCGCTGATGTTTTCCAAGTTGTCCTGACTGACTGAAACTTTTACCACAGTCGGAGCAGTGATATGGCTTTACTCCTGTGTGAGTTCTCTGGTGTTTTACAAGGTCTGTTGAATCCCTGAAACTCTTCCCACAGTCAGAGCAGTAATATGGTTTCTCTCCTGTGTGAATTCGCTGGTGTGTTACAAGTTGTCCTGATCGACTGAAACTCTTCCCACAGTCAGTGCAGTGATACGGTCTCTCTCCAGTGTGTATTCGCTGATGTATTAATAGGTGTTCTGACCGACTGAAACTCTTCCCACAGTCAGAACAGTGATATGGTTTCTCTCCTTTGTGAGTTCGCTTATGCAATTCAAAATTTCCAGACCGACTGAAACTCTTCCCACAGTGAGAACAGCGATAAGGTTTCTCTCCTGTGTGAATTCGCTGGTGTTTTGAAAGGTCTCCTGAGTTCCTGAAACTCTTTCCACAGTCAGAGCAGCAATGCGGTTTCTCTCCTGTGTGAATTCGCTGGTGTGCTGTACGGTGTCCTGATGACTTGAACCTCTTTCCACAGTCAGAGCAGCGATAGGGTATCTCTCCTGTGTGAATTCGCTGGTGTATCACAAGGTCTCCTGAGTGCCTGAAACTCTTTCCACAGTCAGAGCAGCAATACGGTTTCTCTCCTCTGGTATATTTTAATTTCTCTCCTCTCAGTATTTTTAAATTCCTTAACTGGGTCCTTGCTTTAACTGCTGGACTGGAACCTGGAAAAAACAAACAGGAGAGAAAAATCAGAGACTGTTTTAAGTAAGAAATGCAGCAAATGTTCCTTCCTCATTATGTCGTTTCATGACCTTTTCTGGGTTAGGTAGTGTAGGTAACTGTAGTGTAGTCCGCACCAGGGAGGCTGCAAAACTGATTTGATTTCATCCATCTGAACGCATGAAGGAACCTTCTAACCTCTCTTTAACTGAACTTTAGAGGAATACTAAGGATGAGTGAGTATAAGTTTAATTTATTCATCACAGGAATAGTAACCTACTATACTGTTTTTTCTGGTGTTGTTGATTATTGTTTATTATTTGTCAAAAAGGGTTGCAATGGGTACCTATCTGTTATTAATACTAGCCCGATCAGCTAGATTAGGATAGGGAGATTGTAGAAGGTAACAGAGCTGTACATTTCTACGAGGAATCTGTGCACTCTGATTCTGGGGCCCTGTGCCGATCTCGGAAGGTTTGATCAGGAGAGTCAGCCTAGAACTTTTAGTCTTTTTCGAAAAACAGATTTAAGGGGTGGTGTAAAGTAGACAGAGATTGGGTGTTTGAAATACTATACCAGAGTTGCCAGGTCTGTGGTTTTCCCGCGGAATTGGGCTACTTTAAAAAGACAGCCGTGGGAAATATTTAGGAGTCGCTGGTTGCTACTTTTTGGGCTACTTTCAAGAGGTCTCGTGGTTTTTTGGGCTAGTTTACTTTATACATATAAAAAAGAATAACTTTATTAAAAATGAATAAACTTTTGCAGCCTACCCGCCGCAGTGCACACAAACTATGTAAAACTGTGTTTCCCAATAAAATAACATATTGCGCATGACCACAACCACCACTGCGCATGACCATGTGAGTGAACAGGCATGAGAGACGAACGATTGTGTTAATTGACAGTGAAAAGCAGCCATTTTAAGAAACAGGGTAGAAACATCGAAACCGCTAAAAAGCAGGAAAAATAAAGAAGTAATCTAAATACTGAAAAAATACTGCAAAGACTGAGAAAGAAAAAGGGTTACAAGAATGGATTAGCCGTGTACCTGGCGATGACTCAAAAGCAGCGTGTAGGTACTGTAAATGTGAAGTGCGAGCACATCACAGCGATCTGTTAGCTCACAGTAAGACAGAGAAACATATTAGAAATGCAGCTCCCTATTCAAATACAAGAAGCTTATTTGACACGGGATTTAAGAAACAAGTTGACAATTCCATTAAAATATGTGAGTTGAAGCTGGCAGCCCATATTGCTTGCCTTTCCAGCATCCTCACCGTAGATCATTTGGGATGCATAGTCAGGGAAGTTGTACAGAAGGATATTAGTCTTCATAGAACAAAATGCTCAGCACTTATAAAATGTGTCATCGGGCCCATTGTTCATCAGGAGATGCTTGAAGACATCGCCAAAGAGCCATACTCTCTAATTGTGGACGAAAGCACAGACATCAGTGCAAACAAGCAACTCTGTGTGGTGTTCAGGTACTTCAGCAGAAAACTTGATCGTATCGTGACATCGTTTGCCGGGATTGTTAGCTTGCCAGCCGGTGATTCTCACAGCATTGCAACAGCCTTGTTCAAATTCTTAAAGGAAAACAAACGAAGTGGAAAGATGCATTGGTCTGGCAACAGACGGTTGCAATACAATGTGTGGGAAAAATAATTCGGTACTAACAAAGTTAAGGGAGGTGAATCCAAAAATTGTGTACATCAAGTGTGTTTGTCATTCACTGCAGCTCTGTGCATCAAAAGCAATGGACGTACTTCCTCGAAACATCGAGTACATGGTATCACAGACGTACTCGTGGTTTTCCCACAGCACTCAGCGTCAAAAGAAGTACCGCGATCTCTATGCCACCATTAATGTTGGAGAAGCCCCGCTGAAGATTTTGCAGCTTTCTGACACAAGATGGCTTGCAATTAGCCAGTGTGTTGATCGAGTGCTTTCTCAGTACGAAGAGCTAAAGTTGCACTTTCAGCTTACAAAGGACACTGAAAGGAATTACAATGCTGAACTGCTGTACCAGATGCATTCAGACCGCGTAAACAGAATGTATCTGGTTTTTCTTCAGCCCCTCATCACTGAGGTCAACAGAATAAACAAACTGTTTCAGCTTGACAGTGCCAATCCAGCGAAACCTCTTGCTGATTTAATGACATTTTACCGCAGTTTGATCCAACGAATCATGAAACCTCACGATTTTCCAACATGGTCATCTGTAATGGATTTTGACATAACGTCCGACAGAAACAGCTTGCCACTTTCAGCAGTGGACTTCGGGATCAAGTTCCAGTTAGAACTGTCAGAATCAAAGATCGAACCTCAGAAAGCAGAGGATATCAAACGCAGATGCAGAGATTACATGTTCGAGTTTCTGAAAGAGATCAAACAAAGATTGCCTCCCAATATCCAGCAACTTGAGTCACTTACCGTTCTCAGCCCAACTGTTGTACTCAGTTCCAAAAAGCCACAGCTGGCAAATATATCATTTTTGCCGCTTTACAATGGAGATCTTGGCAAACTCGAACAGCAATGGCGAGCTTTGAACAATGTACACTGGGAGCACACTGAAGACAGCCAAATTAAAGAGTTCTGGGTTGAAGTGGCTAAACACTCCGATGCAGCTGGTGATAAAGATTTCACTGAACTTGGTCTTTTTGCCTTATCTCTTTTAGCCCTACCATTTAGCAATGCATCAGTGGAACGTGCTTTTTCACAAATGGCCCTAATCAAAACCAAACTAAGGACCCGCATGCAAGAGAAATTGTTGGAAAACATTCTTAGGGTCAGAGCATATATGCAGCGTAATAAGTGTTGCTGCAACCAATTTCAGCCATCCAAAGCAATGCTGTCACTGTTTACAGGCGACATATATGAAGCAAATAACGCAGAAGATGGTGCAGACTCAGAGGAGCTTTTTTGAAACTTATATATATATATATATATATATAAATAAAAGTAAAAATGTTTTATTTGGTACATACTTTTTTCTTTGTACATTTAAAATTGACTTGAGATACACCTGCGTGATGATAACAGCTGGCCCTTACACGAGGAGTTTGAAGGTAAGAGGTTAAAAATGTTTTTTATGTGTTATTTCAATGCATGGGGCATACTTTCAATTAACTTAACTTTTTTGTGTTTGCAAAAAAGAGCCAACAACTTGCCTTTTTTTAATTTGTTAGGTGTATTTAATTGATGTGGCTGTTTAATTGATTTAAATGATGTGATCATCTAATTAGATTGGTGGCATAACTTTAAAAGATTGAACTGTTTTCTTCTTTGGGAAACAGTAGCAGCATTGAAGGATAGGGCTACATGTTAATGGTAATAAGCTTGGTTTCAGTAAAAAAACAAAACAAATTAGGCTAGTTTTGGGCTAGTTTTGAAGTGACTTTGGGCTATAAACACTGTAGAAATCTGGCAACCCTGTACTATACAGAGTATAATGGTCCTGATCCCATTCTGGTTGCGAAGACCAGGGAGTCAAGTTGTTTATTGCTGAGGGGAGGGGGGGGAGGGAGGGTTAGGTCGGTCAGGGTGTCTCGGCTCACCGCGCACCAGCAACCCCTGTAGTCTGGCCCGGCGCCTGCGGGCTTGCCTGTAAGCTGACCGAGAGCTGCGTTGTCCTCCGACGCTGTAGCTCTTGGGTGGCTGCATGGTGAGTCTGCAGTGTGAAAAAAGCGGTCGGCTTGACGGCACACGCTTCGGAGGACAGCGTGTGTTTATCTTCGCCCTCCTGAGTCAGCACAGGGGTGGTAGCGGTGAGCCGAGCGTAATGAAATAATTGGCCATTCCAAATTGGGAGAAAATAATAAATTATTGGCAACGACTAAGTTTATAAAAAAAAATAAAAAAAGCTTGCCTATGTTGAGAGTAATTGAACATGCAAATGGGAAAGGCTTGCCTAGGTTGCAAGAGAACCCAGAGAGTCATTTGTTAGATTGGGTTGCAGGAGAAACCAGAGAGCAGTTGAATGCACAATAAGCTTGTCAAGGTTACAGGAGTTTTCTGGGAGTAATTGTGTGTACGATAACCTTGTTTGTTGATTGTAAATGAGAGAGTAATTGGAAATAAACTCATTGATTATATGTTGCATCACAGATCTGCTGTATAAAAATAGAATAAATGAATAAGAGTGATTGAATATTAACTCCAATATATCGGAGGACAACCCCGCCGATTAGCAATAAAGATCAATTTAAATCTGTGTATTAGAAATAAATGAATAAGAGTGATTGAATATTAAGTCTAGTATATTGGCAGGGGGGGGGGTAAGCCTGCCGATTCGGAATAAAGTCATATTCCCCAATAGATGTCATATTAACCCTGTAGACCCCAGATTAAATACAGAACCCTCCTGTAGATTCCTGAGAATTTTGACCAACAGTGGCGATTCCACCTAAGTTTGATTCAAATAAACATAACTAAAAAAAAACAAGTAAAATGTATAATTACAGGTTTTATTAATTCTAAACAGGACAAATTATTCTTTGAAACAACACCAGCCTTGACAGTTTGTGCAAAGCAGACAGCAGAGTGAAGAGATGGGTAAGACGAAAGGGCTTCCGGGTCGCGTCCGTCACTGAACAGAGACGAGAAGGAAGGAGGGGCTTCTGTTCCATTAACCAGTAAAATGAGAAAAGGCGGAAAAGAAGGCGGGGCTTCTAGTCCGGCAGCCAGTAAGAAGGCAGCTGCCATCCTGTTGGTCAGGAAAGAAGGAGCTCTCAGCCTAGCAGTCTAAAGGGGAGGAGCTACCGCCAGCCAAGTTACCAGAGAAGGAGGCGGAGCTCTCAGCCCAGCATTCTCAGGGGGAGGAGCTACCGCCAGCCCAGGAAGGGGGAATGGCAGTCATGTCAACCAGAGGGGGCGGAGCTATGGTTCCCACGGGGAGAGAAAGTGAGCCTGTCGGAGCGTCTGGAGCCGACAGCACCCCTGCCTGAGTGGCCGTTTGCCCCAGCAGCAGCAGAGTAGTGGCTGTTGTCACCACTAGCAGCAGTGTGGCCACTGCCACCACCACCGCCAGAGCGGGCGTTGCTGACCCTATGCCCTGCACCGCAGCCAGATGGGTTAGTGCTGCTACATGGGGACATGGGGCTTAAGAGAAAATGTGGTGGTTAAACGGGCGCCTTCTAACAGAAGCCCAGGGGGCAACAATAGGATAAAATTAGAGACAGCGGTTAGCAGACGGCAGGGCGTCCAGGTTAGAAAAGGCAGCCATGTCCGTCTGGTATTTGACAGGTGTCAGGGTCGGGGTTGGCTGGACTCTAACTTTCCCACCCCCCCCGCCCAGAGGTTAAACGTTATTAGGAGGGAAGTTAGCCTTTTCTGTCGGAACGGCTTTTGTGAAAGTGGGAGGAATATGATCAGGCTGTTGTCAAATGACTGGGCTTTTAAAAGAGAACCGAGTGCCAGTAAGTGCCAAAGTCATAGTCTTCAAAGTAAAGTGTCAAAATGCTTGAGTGATGTTATGGGAAACATATAAAAGTTCAAAATGTATGTGAATTGTTTTTGAAAAAAAAAAAAAGTACCAGAAAACTCTGACTATTCAAAAAGGTCGCTGTAAGAGATAGCCGTCTCTTTTAAAGAAGAACATAACATTAAGTTTCATATTGCACACACTATAGCTTCTAGAGGGAGAGTGAATTAGAGGACTGGGAATGTTAATCAAATCTCTTAACTGTTTCATCGATTTTTACCTACATAATTGGGTACAATTTGGTTTCGACAAACAAACCTACAATAAATTGAACTGTGTTTGGGGTCTCAAGCTGTGTTGTACGGGCTGTGTGAGAATGGAGAGAAAGATGTCCAGCTGCATTCTGGGACTACAGGCTCTCACCACACAGACACACACACACACACACACACACACACACTCATTTGAATGCCCACTTTTTAAATAATATACTTTGAAAACTTAGAAGTGATTAGGAAGAAAATAACATGAATTTGGTGATTGATTTTGCATAGAATTAATTAACACATGAAGCATTTTGTTATAAGAATCATTTAAATTGTTTATTTCTTACTTTTGATAAACAATGAAAGACCTTGGCTGTTAACTCAATCTGGTAGTTATGGACATGTTCATTAAATTACATTGAAGTTTTACCCAATTAGCCAAATTTGATAAATTACTGTGGATGGTCTTTAGGAGCAGGTCCATTACGATGTTTATCTACCAGTACCATTGAGAAAGATCCATGAGAATAAATGCAATTCATATTACAAAAATAAAAAGTAATCTGAACATTTGAAATGTAAGACACATTGACATTGTAATAAGAAAACAAGTTTTACTTTAACCATTAACTAATTAATGGCTTGTAGACTGAGATTATGGAAAAGCTAATGATTAAAAACTATTTACAAAAGGGGCCTTGGGCAGCAAATTTGACGGGACCACGTGAAATTATAGACACATGTGGCGAGGGGAATATTATGGTTTGTAAAAACAAGGAAACAGCCGACATATAAATGGTTTCATGCGGATTAGTGCAAATTGTTTAAAGGCTGATATTGTCTAGAATACATTCTAAATTAAAGTCGTAGACCTATATTTCAATGGGGAGGTTGGGGCAAAAGGCATGCAATATATATTTAAGGTTTTCAAATATTAACAAAGAATAAATCCTTCACTTGATTTTTCATTTCAGAAGCTGCTGTTCTGTGTGCATTGGTGAGCCTGCTAGCAGTCACTGAAATGCACCCTTGGCCAGATCCCTGTGTTCCCTCAATGAGAGATCAACAAGCCGATTACTGCTTTGCTATGAACTAAGATCTGGTGGAAGCAGTGATTAACAAATGAGGAGAACTCCACAGTGATGTTAATAGAGGGGAAGCGAGAACCCGCAATTGATACAGGCAGTACCTCCAGAACAAAATACTGATGAACAAAAACGCATAAAACCTGCTGCTTTGCCAAAGATTGGAGATGTCAAATCCCTAAAGAAAGAGGAACACGGAGGCTGGGTAACGACTTCATTCAAAGATTGGAGATGTCAAATCCCTAAAGAAAGACGAACATGGAGGCTGGGTAATGACTTCATTCAAAGATTGGAGATGTCAAATCCCTAAAGAAAGACGAACATGGAGGCTGGGTAATGACTTCATTCAATATCCATTGTTGTTGAAAAATTCCTATTGGGGGTGGGGGGGGGGGGAATCGGACATTCCCTTTAAGGAGTTGCGAATTCATCCCTTCAATGCAAAACACACTGGAACTTACTGGTTGCAATATACCACACAATAAACTTGGACCACTCTCAATGTGTTTCAGCTTTCATTTCTGAAACAAAAACCCATTATTATTGCCACGACCACGACCAAAATCACTGATACCACATAGTCCACAGACTACTCCAGGATCCGCAAATAGACTTGTGTTTACTCGTTTCGAAAAGACTACTGTTGAAAATGTTCAAATAATCAATGCTGACTGTGCTTATTAATGTTGATAGTTGGAAAAATATGCTAGAAATGTATTGTTTAAACGACATTAGGTCTAACTCGAAAGTTATCCAGGGTGCCGTTTCCCAAAAGTAACTCGACCATCGTAACAGCAACGTGTCAAATCTGATGTGTTTCCCAAACACCGTCGTTAGTCAAGGATCTCATGAATAGCATTGTGGGTTCACGAGTGGTCTGGGGTAATTGCGAGGAGACTTTGTGAGCACACAAGGGCTGCGGAGCACCACTTGAAGTGTGTGTGTTGAGGGCATCAAACATATACATTCTGGTTTAAGTTTAATAATTCTTGCTTTGAACAGTATATCGCGTTGCTTTGTGTTGAATTTATTGCATTTATAACACATAAAAAGGGTAATTTTATTAAGAATAAAAAAGACCAGTATTTAATTGTATCGTTTTGAAGCCAGGTTACCTTCAATTGCAATGTGTAAAATAAAGACGCATTATATGAGGGCAGAAGTACAAAGTTTAGTAATACAAAGTGTACATAAGATCATGATTTAAATGGAAATTGAAATAATATCTGGAAGATGCTGTTATCACAATACATAATGGTTACTCCCCATGACCCTATAAAGGATTAAGTGGTTATGGAAATGGATGGATGGGTGATGGTTACTTGGATATACTGAACGGAGACATCACCACCAGGGGCCATAAGAAAAAAACAAACTATTATTATCATTGCGCTGTAAGCCTAACCTACCTGCATTCTATATCTGGGATGGATTGAACTTATTATTACCAGTATTAGACCTATTATTATTTCATTACTTATCTTTATTAATAGACAACATTGATCTATATTTATAAACAAAAGTGCTAGTAGTTTATATCTTTAATTTACTTATTTGTATATAGAGCTTGTTTTTACTGTACCGTCAGTTCAGGAGAGTCCAGTTAAGAAGAGAAAGATTGAGTTTGGCACGGTTGTTTTGTATCCCTTTTCACTGTAATAAACCCTCCATGCTTGATTCAAGTGGCCTGTTCGCATTTATATAACCCATGCCTGGTTGTCTAATCTTTTTAAACCCTTACAATATTACAGTATATTAACAATACAAATTTTTATTTCTGCTTGTTCATTTTCCAAAGTTTCCTCGTCTATATAATTGCCAGGTCTCATAATCGACGGTCTCCAATAGGCGCTGGTCTGCTCGTGAGTTTTGTAAATAAATGCCTGGCCGTTTAATAGAAGTTTCATGGTATGTGTTAATGTCCATTTAACTGCTGTTAAATACTTTTGTAAATGTCCGGCTACAGAGATTAGCACTGTCTCTCAGAGCCGGCCTTAGGGCAAGGCAAGCAAGGGGACCGCCTAGGAGGGCCCCACCCCCAAATTGTGTATATGACGTCTTGAAATGAATCCCGATTCAGACTCTTCACAATAATCACCTCCAAAATATATTGATTTCTGCTGACCAATTTACTGTATGCACAGACTGACAAAGTGGATGTATTTCCTCATGTGTGTACTTGTTCTGCCATAACGGCCCTTTTATTGAAGGATGGGTCCTGATCATGACATGCTTTTTTTAATTAGTAAAAAAAATACTTTAAAAAAAAAAAAAAAAAAAAAACTCAAGCAAAAAAGTAAAGCTACAAAAAGGACCCTTCAGTATGGCATTCACACAGCGATATTACAGGCTCAGCTGCAATTTGGCAGCATACCTCCATTTACATAGAAGGCAGATCATGCAGTGTTAAAACATGCTGCCGGTGTGTCACACTTCAAAAGAATATACTGTATGTTGTACACATTAAATAGGGATTCGTTTTTTAAAAAACAAAAACATTCTGTTCTTCAAATCTGCAAGAGCACAAAACAAAGTCTACCGGTAACTCACATTTCAGTATGTTGCTTAGACAAGTTAAACTGACAGTTTGTTTCAAACTTTTTGTGCCATGTAATGATACACATAAAACAGTAGGCTACAGTATTCTAATTAAAAAATAAACCATTTTAGCCAGAACTCTCTAACTTATTCTAATAAATTAAACTTTGTTTTATAATATAAAGCAGAAATGCTGTTAACATATGGTATTTTTAACAGTATTTGTGTTTTTATCATTTATATTCTGAGGTGAAATTAAATATTTAAGCTATTTATTACCCAACCTGTGACATAAAATATACAATATAGTAGCCTACGCTGGTCAGACAGTTGGTTTCGAACTTCAGCCCCGTGTCATCAGCTGCAGATGTGGGCAGGACCAGATTTCAGAACACGAAAAAATAAGGGGAGTTTTAGGACTGTACCAGTAACATCTATTACATACATTATAGGGTGTTACATACTGTCCTATATAAAATGTGGTGTCTGTTCACACTGAGAAAAATCTGCTTCACACCGGCACTGTGCCGCCACTGAACCACCTTGAGAGTGTCGCTGCATTTACCAGGATTTCCCATTGACACAAAGTGATTCCGCATCAGTGCCGCCACAGACACAGTGATTTGCTTCAGTGTAGACAAGTATGTGAAATGAACCTGGATGCTAATGTGGAGCCCTGCTATCTGTTCTCAGCCTCTCAGTCACACTGTGGCCATCACTGAGTGTAGAATGACAATGTCACAGCTAGTCAGTCACTCACCTGCTGGACTGCACTCTGAATGTGAGCTCTCGTCGTCCTGTCCACCTCCTTGCGTGCTGTTGGGAGAGCCTTCCTCTCCAGAGCCTTGCTTTCTCGCATAGATTCTCTCCAGCACCACGCTACACTCCCGCAGGTGTACCGGACCCAGCTCAGTGGGGGCTGCTTTCAAGTCTTCGGATTCTTCCTTCCCTGGTTTCAAGAGTACCTCCTCTTTCAGGGGCTCCAGTTTAATATGCACCATTTCCAGCACCTCTTCTTTGATAGGAACTGGTTCTTCTGTCTGGGAGATCTCCAGTTCGTTGCGCTCAGCTTTAATTCCAGACACCACTGGCTTGATGCTGTCACAGGGCGTCTCACAGAGCTCCTGTTTAATGGGGAGGGCAGCCAGTCCAGTGAACTCCAGTCTAATGGGGACCAGTTCAAGTTTAGGGAGCTCCTCTTTAATCGGGACAGATTCCATCTTCACATTGTCCAAGGCATCAAACGTGGTTCTGCTTGGTAACTGTCAGAAAAAAAAAGAAAAAAAGATTAAGGGCTGGTTTCATATCACAGACCCTGATTAGCACTAATGCTGAGGCATGTCTACACTGAAGCAAATCACTGTGTCTGTGACGGCACTGATGTGGAATCACTTTCAGTGTCAATGGGAAATGCTGGTAAAATGCAGAGACTCTTTATTCTGTCACTGACCCGTCTCTCGAGGTGGTTCAGTGGCGGCACAGTACCGGTTCTGAAGCAGATGTTTCTCAGTGTAAACTGCAATGCCACAACAGACACTGCATTTTACATAGAACAGTATGTAACACCCTATTATATTTTTAATGGACGTTAATGGTACACTCCTAAAAAAAACATTTTTTTGTGTTTTGAAATAGGGTTCAACCCGCTACGCTCCCCTGCCTCCCGAGCCCGCTCCTTCTCCACCCTTGCTCCGCAGTGGTGGAACGACCTTCCTACAGATGTCAGGACTGCCCAGTCCATGACCACATTCCGGAGCCTCCTTAAGACTCACCTCTTCAAACAGCACCTGTAGAACTCCTCTGTTGTATCCTGGGACACTATCACCCTTCATTTAAATGTGCTTTATTTTGCTCTTATCTGCCCCCTATTTTACTGCATTTAATCCTGTATTTCAGAATATTGTAATCTGCCAAGTGTTTAACCTGTAGTAGTTTGTACTTAATCATATCCTGATGTATCTATCACTATTATCTTCTGTATTATTGAATTGTGGTTTGTCACACTTGAACAAAAATTATTGTATTTCTTGCTCTTATTGTATTACTTGTATTGTAACACTTGAATGTATTTGTATCTGCTTGCGATTGTAAGTCGCCCTGGATAAGGGCATCTGCTAAGAAATAAATAATAATAATAATAATAATAATAATAATAATAATAATAATAATAATAATAATCTGCAGCAGGGAGCCGAAGTTCAAAACAAACAAACTGCAGTGTACAAAAATGAGGGTCGATAGAATAAAAGAAGTCATTTTTAAATTACTAAATGATGCTTTAATCATGTCAGACTTTGTGTAGATCAACTTATTTAAAAATGGATTGATTTGATCGATTGCTCAAAGTAGGTGTTAATCCCCAGGGATCCTAGAAATCTGTTTATAACAGAATACTGTGGAAAAATGCGCAATTTGCATTTTGGCAGAGAATTTGTATTTTTTACATTTTGTGAAGAATGCAAAGAACATCTATGAACCCCACCAACTGAATGAGTTGTAAATGTTTTAATGTAAGCACCAGTGACACTTCTGCAATGTGCACATCATCACCCTGTTGTGTTTGATCAACCGCTACACCTACACTCTACAAGAAGCCTGGGAAAGTACTGGACGTACTTCATTCATCCCGTGGGGATAAAATAAAATAAGGGTTTTGGAGGTTGCCTGTGCTTTGAAGTTTCGGTTAGGATTGTTAGGATTATGGTGAATTATAAAAAAAAAAAATCATGTGATGAACGAATAGCAACTGCCCACCAGCGTCGAGTATGTGGGGGCCGTGAGACCTCAGCCCTCCTCGGGCAAAGTCAGCATTTTAAAAGGGGGCTCAACCCCCCCCTGTGTTTTGAGACATGTCAGGGCATCCCTGCTGATCACAAATGAAAAGAAAAATGGTTTCACATTACTAGCGTGAAATACATTGAAAGCACTTAGAACAAAATACCTATACAGTTTGTATACACAGCAATGCAGTCGAATACGTTTGCCTAGAGATTTATTGGTATAGTACTTCTGACAGATATATCTTATAGTCAGTCTGACATACATAACCAACCCATAAATAATTCTTTAAAAAAAATCTTATAACTGTTGTGACTACATTTTCACCATTCTGGTGTTGTGGTCACGTTCATGGGTTCTTTGTTAAAGATCACTTAACTCTGTTATTTTACGGTCAAAACTACAGATATATATCTATAGATAGATCTAGAGCTACAATCAGCAGAGTTCAAGTGAGATTTCGGTCCATCATCTTGGGTGATGATAAGAACACGAGAGAGTACACATAGTTCTATATGTCTCTGGAGGGGTTCCAGTTTAGTAATACACACCATTTCCAGCACCTCTTCATTCACAGGAAGGGGTTCTTCTGTCTGGGAGATCTCCAATTCATTGCGCTCAGCTTTAATCCCAGACACCTCCGACTTGATGCTGTCAGATGGCATCTCACAGAGCTTCTGTTTAATGGGGAGGGAAGACAGTCCAGAGAACTCCAGTCTAATGGGGACCAGTTCAAGTTTAGGGAGCTCCTCTTTAATCGGGACTGATTCCATCTTTAAACTGTCCACAGTATCAAATGGGGTTCTGCTCGGTAGCTGCCAAAAATAAAAAAAAAGAAAGATTATAAGTACTGTCAAAGAGGTTTAAGTGGGGGCTCCTGACAGGCACACCCAGTAAAAGCGCTCGCCCGAGTGCAGTGGATTTGTATTTCACTTTCAGACACCAGAATTTAAGGTGGACTTAAAAATACCAGAATTATTCTGATCTGACTCTTAAGGTGGATTTCACTTTTAAATCGCCACAAAACATGAAGATGTTTAATTTAAATTACTGATTGCGCATGCGTCTATTCAAAAACACTCCTGCAAATTCGGCGAGTTTTCGGTTTAACCCTGAAGCAGAAATCGTGTTAACCATTGACATACACACACACACACACACACACACACATATATATATATTAAAAAAAACATGGATTACATTGTCAACGTGTAGTTTATACTAACGTTTCAGAAAATGCGCAAACATTTGACTACATGTTGTATTCACACACAAACAGGAAACAGGCTGCTCTCGTACAAGCAGTGTTATAGATTGGGGGGTTTCCACAAACGATTAGATTCACACTGTGTATTACTTCTAAATGAACACACTTTATTGAAAATCACACATCTGGTACCACGAACTCAGCTCTTCCCAGAATCCCGCTCTCCAACATTTTCCTACCAGACCCCATCTCCCTGTAACAAAGGTTCCCACCGAGTAAGCGCTACAATTCATTGAATCACCAGACTGTTACATTTGCTTAGTTGCAGGTTAGTAATATTACGAAAGCACACAATTACTTTAATTGCTTGTTCTTATATCACTGACCAATATAAATCCAGGATTTTATGAAATGGTTAGCAACTCACCCGCTACTAATCTTCAAAACTCAAACCCGCCGCAATACTTACGCTTTAAAATGATGCGTCCGGTTCAGTTGAGTTTTTGGAAACCAAGCTTGTTCTGGGGGCAGAACGAGTGCTTTGCTTCTGATTGGTTACTTGCGAGTCTGAAATGTTTAATGGAACATTTGATTGGCCAGATTATTTGACAAAAAAGAAGGTGGGGAAAGACCCGAAAGAATTCAGGTGTGTCTGACTTGCGGTTAGAACTACCCACTGAAATGCATAGAATTGTATAAAATATTGTATAGAAGAAAAGAGGCTGTATCAAACTACCGATATTTAATATTTTTTTTTAATTTTGCAAGATTCGTACATATACAATATTTTAATACTAGTGTTTCCAAAGATGGTTTATTCAAGTTTTTCATGGCAATGCAGTGTTGGTGATACAGAATGAGACTTGAGTTTAAAATATGTCTGCCTTGAGCAAGTGCAGGTCTGTGTCCCTCCTGACCGAATCATCTGACGAGCATAAACAAATAACCACTAAACCTACTGCTGCCCCTCGTCAGCGGAGTCCAATGACATATCTAGCCCTTTATCATTCATTACACAATACAACTGAGATCGGCTGTTTTAATAACGGTGTGTGGATTTGTGGGGGGTCGTCAGAAGGCAGGGTCAGGACACAAGGTATGATTTAGATTTATTTGAATTTGAGCTCATTTCTGTTTCTTTACGTGTTTATTTTCCCTTCAGTATAAAGTTTGCTTTTCAGGTTGTGTGTGTGTGTGCGTGTGCGTGCGTGTGTGTGTGTCGTTTTATGGCCGTGCACATGCGTTTCTTATGTTTTATTTGTTCTTACCCCGTGGTCAGTTTTGGTGTCGTTTAAATTTGGTATTTAGGCTACCGAAAGAACAATACAGACGAGAATCTTGTATGAAGTTTGTCCGACCACCCGCAATTATCGAAATAAATAAAGTAATATGTAAATATTGGAATGAATAAATAAATACGCATGGGAATAAATACATTTATGTCGATATTTATGTATTCAGTCATTCATTTTAAGCAATGCTTTTTTCCTCGTGTAGCACTATTCCGGTATTAGTTACTATGAAACATACTAAACCACCACAGCTTTTCGCTTACGGCCATACCACCTTGAGAACGCCCGATCTCGTCTGATCTCGAAAGCTAAGCAAGGTCGGGCTTGGTTAGTACTTGGATGGGAGACCGCCTGGGAATACCATTTCCCCACATATATCGAATAATTTTCTCACACTTGCGCCAACTAGAAAAAAATTATACATTTTATTTTAACATTTAACATGAAACTTTTAACATAAGTAAATGCTATGAACTCAATCCATCCTGCCCTTTTCCCATGTGTGTTCGAGTTTGTTAAAACATAAAAAATTACATTATTTTTCAGTTTAATAAATAGACATTGTTGTGGAATTACGTGATTTCAAAGACATTGAGATTCAATGTATTATCAGTATATCCTGCTAAGAAATAAAAAGTATATCAGCCTATATATGTACAGTAAAATGGTACATGGATATTTAAATATGCTTTTCTATTTTCTAGCTGCCATGAAAACTTATTGGTGTTCCTTAAAAAGAAAAAGCAACAAATCCAACATTTGGAACAGACGGCATCTTGAGGAGAGAAGAAGAAAGTCAATAAGAAATGTAAGTGGTTTTACTATACGGTTGCAATTAAGGACAAATATTTTAACACATTGAAATGGTCTTTGTTTTTGTTAACTTTTTCTTAACTCAAATTTTGAAAGATAAAAGTCAAACCATGAGGTAAAATATTACGAATTAACAAACTGTCTTAAGAATTGTATAATTGTTGATGTAGACCTGACTTGGAACCTTAAAAGTTTTGCTGAATGTATCGGACACTACTTCAAATAGTCCACATTGTATTGGACAGGAATAAGCAATATAAAAATGTCAGACGCATGGAGAGGTGTCATTCAATAGTTGAAATGCTTTGTAAAAGAAAATGTCAAAATGAAATTTGTTTATTGCTAATTTTTCCAGAAACTACAACGTCGTCTCCAAGTCCTGTCAACAGCTGAGAACAGTAGTTAGGCCCAGGCGATGGGCATCACCAGCATTTAAAGAGGTGAAGAAACACCTTGACTTACAATCCAGGGCGAGAAGCCCACAGACAAAACCCCCGAAAAATGGGGTCATACTTAATTAGAGAGCATCCTGAACTTGAATCAGCCTGGATTACTCGGGAGAAATGAGCAGTATTCAATCAAATATGTCATGATAACAAAAAACTCCAAGTCCCATAAGCAAGTTGATAAGCCCTCAGCTCCAAGCTAGTGCCACTGGAAGCAAACCCTGTCACTTGTTTCTCTAGATCTAACTCTGGACAATGCAAAATTGAAGAAACATGGCGGTTTGATTACAACATAATTTCTCATTTTTTGTTGACCCTTGCAAGGTCATAGGTCGAAGGAGAAATTAAAAAAAAAATAACAACCATAGTTTCTGCACTCAGCATGTCAGAAAAACCCAGGTGATTTTTTCTAGTAAAATCTGCACTGGTTGAGT
Organism: Acipenser ruthenus; assembly: GCF_902713425.1. Classification (NCBI taxonomy): domain Eukaryota; kingdom Metazoa; phylum Chordata; class Actinopteri; order Acipenseriformes; family Acipenseridae; genus Acipenser; species Acipenser ruthenus. The sequence goes on from NC_081220.1 coordinate 10,442,042, forward strand.
TGGTATGGAATGACCCATATATTAACATGGTGTGCACCTCAAATAGATGGAAGATTGGGTGCTTTAGTCTTCTTTTTCTAACTTGGATTATAACTTATAATAATAAAAATGATGTTATCTCAATTTCAGACACATTTTTAAATGAGGAACTCAGAAGTCCCTGAATGAATTCTTATTTTTTATTCAGGATCAGCACATCAGCGTTATTGAAGGCAGTTTATTCTTTATTGTCTTGCCTCCTGTGTCATCCTTGTTACCCACCTGGTCTCCTTCATTCCTTATGTGTGCAGCAGCTCCCTGGCACACATGTCTCAACACTTATGGGCCAGTTCATTCTGAACAGGCAGATTTCTAATGCCCCTCCTAGAGAGCAGGAAAGCACTGAGAGGCTAAACATAAAACTACAGGAAGGATAATCTAACTGTACTGTGAGTCACCCAACCCTATCAAGTCCCACCTGTGTTCACAGCTCAGATCTCATAGAACTGTCTGTGACACTTATTGAAACAGAAGTGCAGCGCTTAGAACATATATACAAATAGAACTAATCCACTCTTCTATTGAACTGTGAACTTAGTGTTTGATTGAATCCCTCTCTGGAAACAGGCAGCAGTGCCCTGCCAAGCTGCACACACTGCCATCACTCTGTCACGTTTTCACTTTTCATGTTCTCTTTTTATTGTATTATTCGCTCTGCACACACTCTTAACTCAGGGGAGACGTTGAGGAGGACAGAGATATTTAAAAACTCCTAGTGGTTTATGTTTGAGCACTGGACGAGCGGTATGTCCATAAAACCTTTATTTAATCAAGAAAATCATGCAGACTCATTTATTTGAAGTTGTACGAATCAGAGCAACATCAGTGCCCCTTCGGTTTATTAAAATGCCTTTAATATTGGTTTAGTAGTTTGCGCATACCACTAAAACCCAAAAACATGTAACAATAATTAGCAATCCTAAGTTTATTACAAACTCAGCATTTAATACTTCAATAACATAATACAATTATATGTATTTAGTGCAGCCCTCGGGCCGGCTAAGCACAAAGCCTACAAGCACCCACTGCTATGTTTTAGCACATTCAATATAAGACTCTCAATACTAAAACATGGTTTCAAAACCTCATAGCAATATAACCAATACATGCAAGATACAATATTACCATTAATATGCTTACCTTCTATTATGAGGAAGAGTAGCGTGAACAAAAGAGAAGGACTGTCCTGTGGAGATCTACAAAGGATGGACCACGTGGCTCTGCAAAGCTGAGTCTTGGTTGTGGTGGTTTTAGTGTGATCAGCCCAGGGTTTTTATACAATTGTTGTCCCATTGAAAGCAATGGGAGGCCCCAATTAGTTCCAATCATCAATCTTCATGGACAGTCCTTATCTCTTAGCGAACAGTAATCTCTAAGGAATTCAACCAACTCTTCAGACCCACTTGGAGTCATATGTCAGTAAATCAACACTGGCCCATGATCTCATCCACTCATCCTTGGCCCCCTCCTTTATTTAAAAAGTTTAGGTAAAGCAGAGATCACAAAATCCTTGCTATTTTGATTCACTACTTAATATGTGTGCATTATAAAAAGGAGTGGTGTTTAAATATATGCAACACCAATAATTGTGTGTAATATAAAAAGAGTGGTGTTTGAATATATGCAACACCAACAGTTTATATCATAATATAGCAGTTATAGTTATAATGGTTATAATTGATTACATGAACTTGGCTTTCAAAAATATATTCCCTCATGTCATCTCACTCAAATTAGTTTCCTTCTTTCCTTACTGGTGTATGTTTAGCCGGTATTATCGGGAACTTTCATTCTATATCTTTTTAGTGTAGAGTTTTCTTCTCATGGAAAACCTAACTATTTTACTGAGCTGTGAAGTTGTAATGTATTTTTCTCCTATGGGCCCCAATTGCCTGAACTCAATTGACATCCAGATGACCCTGTATGTTTCAGCTATACTCATACTGGCTAAATCCAGTTTGTTAAAGACACCTCTTCCCTTGCCAAGTTTGGTAGTGATGGATGTTTCTATAAATCTCCTTACACCTATGTCTTGCATGCCTCCTCTGCCCTTCGACTAGCTATTTTAGGTGTTAAGACCATCCATTCTAACTCCCTATTTTTGCAGTCCAGCCCCTGATACTATAAGCCTTCTGATAAGAAAATTCCGGCTTCTTCCCACCAAAGAGGCCTTCCAGCAGCTAATACTAATCTCTCCAAGGGCAGGCTGATAGAGAGTTCAAGAAGACAGGTCACATAGAGTTTATTCTTCTAAAACCTATCTCCTGCTTTTATTCTTCATTATTTATTCAATCCTTTTATTTTGTATGTTTACCACAACTTCTTTTTATGCTGCGTCTTTTAACTTCAGAGTCAAACGAGTACCTTACTTCTTATAACGTATGGCTGCTAACCTTATTACTTTCTGCTAGCAGCAACATAGCAGCAATGTTACAATAGGATTTTATTCAATTTTTCTGTTCTCTATTTGTGGTGTATCTTCTGAAATGCTTATTTTTCTTAAGTTAGAGTCTGTTTTTTACTCTAAGTTGTTCTTACTCACCTACTTATTTTAAAACTGAATTACAAGCAGAAACCGACTCAAAGCGAGGTCTTTTAATCCCTTTCTGTTTTTCTCTTTCCCTTTAGAATACTCCTAACTCCTTTTTCCTTTATATTCGGAAAGTATAATTCTTGAATGTAAGCACACAGTAATTCTTTTCATTGAATTAGGACTCAGTTTTCAACTATGCTCATCTTGATAGAAAACAGCTTCAGGTATGCTATCATATTAAGCAAAGTGAATCATATGATCTTATACATAAAAATTGTTCATAGTACACTATTATTTAAACTAAATATAATTACCACTACCTATGATTACATGTTACCACAACAACCTATACCATTTAAAACAAGCATATTAACATACATCTATTAGTACAGCATTATTCTGTATTCAAGATGAAAAGTGTTAACAGAGATTTTAGCACTAAATTCTGGGAATCGTGCCAATTTTAATAAGAGACTGCTCAAGGCCGGCCAGTGTATCAAGTTGTACCAGATTCTGTTATACGGTCTTACAGAGAGAGAGCACTTTACAGTATTCGTTACAGACTAAAGATTATTCAAACATTACAAATGGTTACAACACATATCATCTCATTAATACATTTCATTTTTAAATCATCCAGTCCATGTCCAATGTTTCAGCTCGTTCCCAGCAGGACTCCACTTCTGTCTTGGGTTCAGCTCGGGTCGGCTCTGCAAACACCACAATACCTATTTTGCTCTACATTATTAGTGGGCAGACTTAATACAACTGAATCTGAATCAATCGAGGAGCCGTGAACTCTAGCCACTGAAATTCTCCATGCAAAGGAATCCAATTTCTTACTACACATAATAACTGGTTCGGGGTCACCCGTGACAACTCACACTGACCACAAGAGGGAGCCAGAGCACTACTGCTGCCCCATACTGTAACACAGTAATAAAACAATTGAAATAGGCAGCAGCAGTGAGCTCCCCAGTCAGTCCAGTTCTTCCATTGTTAACACAAGGCTCCTCACACCCAGTCATCTAAACACTCCAGTGTGGTCTGTGTCTGGAGGAAGGAGCTGCTCACCGTGGTGTAGTTTACATGTATGTGTCACGGGTAGGGTGTCCACGGTAACCTGTATGATACCAAGAGATTTTGTCGACTACGTCACCTTGGGTTTGGGAAGGACAAGGACCTTCATGGCCGAGAGGAAATAGAATTTGCCCCACGCGGCTTGGCAATTTTGAGTGAGTATTTAGGGCGCTGGCCTAAATCTTCTATAACGCTGGTTTGTGGACTGACCACGACCTGCGTTCCCTCTGCCTGCCGGTCGGGCTCGGTTACCTGCTGGTGTGCCCTGAGGGCGATGCCTTAGGTCACCCAGTGGAGCTGTGGGGACTGGGACTGTTTGTGTGACAGTCCGAGTCTGGGGAGCTCGCCAGCGGCTCGACCTACCCCAGGCAGAGGCACGGGGAGGGAGCAATGCGGCCACCTGACTGGATGCCTAGCGTTCCTTTTGGGAACTTTGCAAAATCTCCTCCACTGCTGGCCCAAACGTATGACCTGGGGATATGGGCGCGTCAAGCAGCGCGGCCTTATCCGCATCAGGGACCCTGGCTTGAATGCCATAGCTGTCTACGAGCCACCACTAAGCTAGCCAGGCTCCGGCCAAGGGCTTGCCCTTGGAGACCGGAGACTTGCAGCAGTGTGCTGGACAGGAAGCGCAGCTCCATGGCCACAGGCCCGGGGAGTGGGGCTTCACGCAATACACCATCTAAATACGTGGTCAGCACACTAGCTGTATTAGCCAAGCGAGTTGCTTGCGCTTCTGCTGCGTAGGCTCGCTTCAAATGTGTCTCCGTCACCCTGCATTGGGGGTTCGGGCACGCCGGGTCTTTAATAAGACCACCCACCGGCGGGGCCTTAACCAGGGCTGCAATGGTGGAGTCTACCAGGAGGCGAGCGATGCGGCCTACTTCAGCACACTGAGTCCCGAGGCCTGGTGGTCCCAGGAGGAGCGTACCTCCTCCAAAAAATGTGGGAAGGCTGGGAACCTCTAGGGGCGGGGAGAAAGCGCCTGCTTCCGGAAAACGGACCAGCGTGGTTCTGATGCTGGCATCCAGGGGAACTGCAGGAAAGCTGCAGCACGTCCCACGAGTGCCGAAATGGAGCTGGACAGCGGGGTGGTACTGGCTTCTGAGACACTCTCAGAACCAGGCTCTTCCTCGGCAAGGGTCTCACCCACTTGCATCTCCGAGGAGAAAGAAGCCCCGTCGCCCGAGGCCGCTATAGATAGCGTGTCCTCCTGTACCAGCTGAGATGACCCTGCCCACCCCTCCTGCACTCCCATGGGAGAGGGGGGGGTATGGCGATTGGGGCTGCGGGACCTGGACAGGGGAAGAGCTCCAGGACCTGGGTCATCTTGGCCTTGAGATCCATAATGTCCATACAGGGATGAGACATAGGCCTGGCCTTGTGCATTAGCACTGAGGCACTGTTTGCACTGCAACGAACACTGGCAAGTGTTAGCATAGTGTATACAACCACTATTGTTGCAGCAAGGCTATTAACCTTGTGCACCTTGTGCCGAGTACCCTGTTTACACTGGGTACTGCGCAGCACTGTGAGCTATATGCTAGGTTGACCAGTGCCTACGCAATTAGCGCAACGTGCACCACATGTACTGCTTGCACTGTGCGTCCCAGGCACCATATCTATGTGAACTGCGTACCATGCGTAATCACACTAGAGTGGTAGAGGTATCAGCACGCATGCACACGTGTTCTGTGTGATCCGAGCACTGCACACTCCGAGTACTGAGGGCACTAAGTGCACCGTGTATCGTGCAGCGTTGTTGTGCACTACCACTGAGGCGCTGGGCACCGTGTGTCGCATATTAAGCACCTGTGCCCCGAGATAATAACATCACGGGCTAACCGTGCGCCGCGGTACCGCAGCACCAGGGAGGCCGCTACGCAATGTGCCTACCCTAACCGCGTGGTCAACACACACACCTGGTCAGCGCGTAGCGTGTACCGGGGGGGACGCAGGGCCGAAGCCACGGTGGGCGAGTATAAGCAGACAATAAACACAGTGAAAAATAGTACACTGTTTGTTTACAGCATTGCAAACACCTTGCTGCCTAGAGAGCACACACACCACAAACAATACATTCAAAGTAATACCGATAAATATGACACACAAATAACATTAGTTTAAATTATTATTATTCAACATATACATCATTCAATAATAATAATAATAATAAAATAGGCTTCTAATCAATAAACTGCATTTCTGTTATTACTTTGGAAGAGAATTCAATTGCTGAATATTTGTAGGAGGCACAGAAAAGAACAAGACACAGCAATTATTTGACACATGAAGGGAAGCAGGGATTCAGGATTTAACTGTGGAAAATTAGCAGAGAACAGAACATACAGTGCAATAATGAAGTGCTTTCGAGAAACTCATCAATATAATGAGATCTGATTGGGACAAAGCAATTCCACACTCAGTGCAGTAATGAAGTGAACCTTTATACGCTTTGGATTCCAAACTAATCTCAACAGAAGACTTTGCTCTTGTTATTATTAAGTACGATTTCATCAACTCTACTTTACTTGTGTGTGCAGGCTAGCTTTAACCCTACCAGGACACCTGTCCTTGGCTGTAATAATATGACTATAGTAGCTTATCCACCTGGCTGAAAACCAGAGAATCCAGCGCTGTTATGGATTTTTTTCAGCTTTAGCACAAACCAGAGGTATTTACAGATACTGTAAAAAGATCACAGAATGAGTGCAATAAGGAGCCCAGCTAGAAGAGATTGAAAATCAACAGGATGAATAAACCTTGTTTGTTTGTTTATATTCTTTCATTATTTTTTTTAATTACTAAAAGGAAAGGGGGTGTCTTCTGTAATGGGGCAAGATTATCACTTTATTCTATCTTTCATTTTCTAATATTATTTAAGGTTGTTGTTTTTTTGTTGTTGTTTTGTTTTGTTTTTTGCTGATAGTAATCCTATACACGCATTTACAAGTACAAGGAAAGCTCACCAGAGGGCACCAAAACATTACTTATGTGGAAAAGGCCTCAACATGGCTGTCCAGGGTATTCTGTTGGGAATGGTAATGGACAGAATCCACCTGTCAGGAACTTCAGTATTAAAGCGACCACACTCCAGGATAAATTACCCTGAGAGGGATACCTGCATCATAAATATACAGTAAAATAGACTATACAATAAAAATAAACTCAAGTACAATTTATACTGGGTACTGTACAATACAATTGACTCAGATGTCTACTGTCAACAAAAGACCTGCTGCAATGTACTGCCATTTTGTAAAGGTTTGAACTGTATAACAAAAATAAATCTTTGAATGTCTAACAAACATGAATGAATTAATTTAGAAACAATCAGTTATTTCATAATACTTACACTGTATCTGAAGCCATTTGGACTAGGTTGCACTGACATTCAATTTAAATGTTTAGTTAAAGTTTAAATTGCAGTGTTTTTTTCAACCTTTACCTGTTGATCCATGTTATTACTTACAGTACCAGTATTGTCCTATTCATTTCAGTGGACAATGGCGCTTCATGAATTAAGCAATAATTCACTAGAACTGTGTCGTTAAGGATTACTCAAATACCAGTGGAAGTAAATGTAATCAAATGCTTCTTAAATAACTTTGAATATCTACCAATATATATTTTTTGAGTGAGCAGAAATGATTTTCATTGGTAGTGTAATGGGCAATACTGTGTGTTGCACTGTCGTTATGGATTCCGTCCCCTGTCGATGAGATGAGATGAGGATAAAAGCTCTATAACCACAATGCAGACCAGCTCTTTGCTTGCTTGCTTGCTGTGGGTCGGGTCGCTGGTTTGGACTCATCCTCTGCCCTGTTAATTACACAGGCATGCTTGTCATACCTCTGATTGACTAAGCAGGTACTGTATTAGAGAGATGTGGTCATTTAGATTTTAAACACAAAAATGCAAGACACACAATGGTTTCCTGCATCTCTGTCAGACACAGGACACCCCTATTTCCCTTAGAGCGCCCCCATCAGCAGAGGGGGTGGAGCAGCAATGCTCTATTGCAGTTCCACTAGCATTTTATTGAGACATTATTACAAGGCTCTACATATCCTGTTCAGGAGCAGGTTATGATTATGGCATATTGTATCCAATCAGAGTGATCTCTGAAGGTATTGTAGCAAACCAGCTATTTTATGAAGGAGACTGGAAACTGGAGGGTAATCTAAATAGACACCCAGGCTTTTTATTACACAACAGCAAAAATAGCTGCTGAGCAGCATGACACAAAGTAGGTACAAATAAAACACTTACTAAAAGAAAATGAGTTGTACAAATCTAAACCTTGCACACTGTAGAAAAACTGGCTGCAAAGGTGGTCCATCTTTTGCAAACCTACACAGTTGAGCTGATTGAATTCAGTTTCATTTGCCTGGTGAAGACAGCCATATCCTTTTACGATTTATATTAAAGGGTAAGCATTAAGCAATTATTATTATTATTTTATCTCGCATGCATTGCATGTATTACCATAAGGAACTCACGCTAAGTTTTAGAAATAAGAGAGAGTTTTGTTGAATGTGCTGAAATAGACCATTGGGTACTTTAGGTGACGTGTTCTTGGCCTGCTTGTCGGCCTTGATTAACACATATATACATGTATTAAAGTGTTAACGTTGATATCTGTTAAGACACTGGACTGCCCAGTGTGTCTTTCAGCTGGGGATACGACGTAGCCTGTAGCTACTCTATCCAATATTTAACTGTTAATAAACCGAACGAGTACTAATCATACTCCGATTCGTAAAAATCTTTAAATACATGAGTCTGTCAATTTCTTGAGTTCTATATTAGTCATCTGGATATACTGCGGGTCCAGAGCACAAACTACACCCCACTGGAAGTAATAACATCTCTGTCCTCCTAACGTCTCCCCTGAGATAAGAGTGTATGCTGAGCAAATAGAAAGAGTACGTAAAGAAATCTGAACACGCAGATTTCGTGGCATTTGACAAGGGTTCACGCTGCAGTCCGAGATTCAGCCCCGGGTTCCAGTCTGGAGGGCTAGGTGACGCAGACAGTGGGCTGATTCAGCAGCCTCAACCCTGCTGAATTTACACCACCTCTTCTTCCTTTCATGGGGAACGGGATGAATGTAATGTCTCACAATGCTGCTGGTGCTGATTTTCTGTATGAGGACTTTCTGGAATTCACTTGTGAAATTCAGCATGAGAATAAGCTGGTCACTGCAGGGTTTAACATGGATGCTGGGCAGTTCCTGGCAGGATGCAGGGCACGTGGCCTCACCTGCAAATTGGTCACATAGCCTTTTATGAGAGCTCTGTCCAAAAATTAACATGTTTTGGAAATAAATGCCAGGTATAGGAAGCTTGTTAATAAGATTAGGGAGTGGCAGACAGCTGGCATGTTAGGAGTGAGGTACAGAGATACAGAGGTGAATGCCAGACCTGTTCTTGAGAAACTCAGAGCAGTCTAGTTCAGAGTTTGATGAGCTGACTGGGCAGGCTGTATAATGCTGTAACAGAGCATTTAAAGGGGTCCCAGATAATCACCCAAATTACTGTCCTATATTTACAACTGAGGAAATATTTTGAACAGAAAAGTTACCTGACAGCGTAAAACACCAACATCTTTAAGTGTATATTTAATATGGGCACAGATGGCAGTAACTGGATGAATGGAAACTTGTTAAACTCAATGAAAAACAAGCGGGCACAACAGCAATTGACTTCAAAGCTTCTTTACATTTGGACATATATGGGAATCAGTAACCATTAAATAGAAGTATGACGACAATTCTCACAATGATTACTCTCATCAGCAACTGATACGACAGGGAAGGCAATCACATGCAACAAAGTTAGTGCAACAGAAATACACAGTAACCATAAGCTAGTCAGTAGGCTAGTTGTGTGTTAGTTGCACTAATAACATGCAGGTGATCCAATCAGTCAAAACAACAACGACAACATCAAAAAAACAATATCCTTTATATCCAAGCATGGGGAAAAAACCTTCATAAGTGCACTGTGTGGAACAAACAAAAAAAAATACAAGAAAAAAGAAGAAAGTTTCCGTTATTCCCAGAAAATCTCCTCTGACTCATTTCTGAGGGGCCTGGAGGATCGATTGCACAACACTTTTGACCACATCCGGGTACCACACTGCAGCGCAGTACTCCCCAGCATGTGTGCAACGTGCAGACCCTGCAAGAGGACAGTTCTGGATATCCGGGTACCACACTGCAGCGCAGTACTCCCCAGCATGTGTGCAACGTGCAGACCCTGCAAGAGGACAGTTCTGGATATCCACTTTGGGACAAATAGCCTGGCTCAGGGACAATCCCCTTAAGACATCCTATGCGGGAGTTAATCGTGGCAGTTAGGAGAGCTTCTCCCCACAAACGTTTTATTGCTGTAAGTTCAAGTTTGCCTGCACCCAGTGATTATGCATCAACGTCTAGAGTTGTGAAAGAAGCCAACCGGATTTCTTCACCACTCCCTGTTGACATGGTGAATGTACTGTTCCTCAGAAGCAATCACTTTGTTGGGAGAATTGGTGTTTGAATACTCAATTAAAGATAATGAATTAATACATGTGTGTAATGGGTTAACTGAGTTACAAACTTCTTCCAAATGAGTTCAAGATCACAGAGAGAATAACTGAATGATAAAACACGCAACACCACTATTGGTCTTGATCTTTTATCAATTTTATCAAAAGCTAGTAATTAAACATACGGTACAGAAATAGAAAAGCAGGTTAATTATCAAAACAGCATCAATCAGTACAGCAGTCTCTATAATCAACAACTGTCACGTGATAGCTCAGCTTCAGTGTAAGTATCAATTACATATAAAAGCAAAGCTTCATAAACTATCCTATAAATTGTAATAATAATAAAAAAATAACAACTGAGTCAATAACTAATATAATTAAATGGCAGTATAACTGAATGAGTAAATATGTGGGTATAAGTTCAGTAAATTCGAATTAATCGGATATTACCAAATAGTAATTCATTCTTTATCAATCTGATGTTAAAATGTTCTTTAATTAGAACCACGGAACAAAATACTTAACACCCCAAATCTATCATGCATTCAACAGCTCTAGATATAATTCTCTTTCAGTTTAGTTATTAAATTATAATCCTCAGATAGCAAAATAGACATTTTGTTCTAAAGCACTCCTAGCTGCACCGCTCGACAGAACACAAATTTGAACTTTACTGCAAACATACATTTATAACGTTTTCCAAATATGATTTCTGCAATTTTCTATTCTTTGGTTTAACTGGGAATACTCCATTTCTGTTGTGGAGTGGATGCAACAGCAGAGTGTGGTTGAGGTTCTTTCTTCAGTCTTTGTCCCCATGTGTAGATTCTTGCTGTACAATTGATTGTTCTGGTGGGCCAACCCAGTCAATTGCTGTAGAGTTATCATGTTCCTGGTCAGACAACCCAGTCAATTGCTGTAGAGTTATCATGTTCCTGGTCAGACAACCCAGTCAATTGCTGTAGAGTTATCATGTTCCTGGTCAGACAACCCAGTCAATTGCTGTAGAGTTATCATCTTCCTGGTCAGACAACCCAGTCAATTGCTGTAGAGTTATCATTTTCCTGGTCAGACAACCCAGTCAATTGCTGTAGAGTTATCATTTTCCTGGTCAGACAACCCAGTCAATTGCTGTAGAGTTATCATTTTCCTGGTCAGACAACCCAGTCAATTGCTGTAGAGTTATCATTTTCCTGGTCAGACAACCCAGTCGATTGCTGTAGAGTTATCATTTTCCTGGTCAGATAACCCAGTCAATTGCTGTAGAGTTATCATTTTCCTGGTCAGACAACCCAGTCAATTGCTGTAGAGTTATCATGTTCCTGGTCAGACAACCCAGTCAATTGCTGTAGAGTTATCATGTTCCTGGTCAGACAACCCAGTCAATTGCTGTAGAGTTATCATGTTCCTGGTCAGACAACCCAGTCAATTGCTGTAGAGTTATCATCTTCCTGGTCAGACAACCCAGTCAATTGCTGTAGAGTTATCATGTTCCTGGTCAGACAACCCAGTCAATTGCTGTAGAGTTATCATTTTCCTGGTCAGACAACCCAGTCAATTGCTGTAGAGTTATCATTTTCCTGGTCAGATAACCCAGTCAATTGCTGTAGAGTTATCATTTTCCTGGTCAGACAACCCAGTCAATTGCTGTAGAGTTATCATTTTCCTGGTCAGATAACCCAGTCAATTGCTGTAGAGTTATCATTTTCCTGGTCAGACAACCCAGTCAATTGCTGTAGAGTTATCATTTTCCTGGTCAGACAACCCAGTCAATTGCTGTAGAGTTATCATTTTCCTGGTCAGACAACCCAGTCAATTGCTGTAAAGTTATCATTTTCCTGGTCAGATAACCCAGTCAATTGCTGTAGAGTTATCATTTTCCTGGTCAGACAACCCAGTCAATTGCTGTAGAGTTATCATTTTCCTGGTCAGATAACCCAGTCAATTGCTGTAGAGTTATCATTTTCCTGGTCAGACAACCCAGTCAATTGCTGTAGAGTTATCATTTTCCTGGTCAGATAACCCAGTCAATTGCTGTAGAGTTATCATTTTCCTGGTCAGACAACCCAGTCAATTGCTGTAGAGTTATCATTTTCCTGGTCAGACAACCCAGTCAATTGCTGTAGAGTTATCATTTTCCTGGTCAGACAACCCAGTCAATTGCTGTAGAGTTATCATTTTCCTGGTCAGATAACCCAGTCAATTGCTGTAGAGTTATCATTTTCCTGGTCAGACAACCCAGTCAATTGCTGTAGAGTTATCATTTTCCTGGTCAGATAACCCAGTCAATTGCTGTAGAGTTATCATTTTCCTGGTCAGACAACCCAGTCAATTGCTGTAGAGTTATCATTTTCCTGGTCAGACAACCCAGTCAATTGCTGTAGAGTTATCATTTTCCTGGTCAGACAACCCAGTCCTTTAATTTATTTATAAACGTTCTTTTTTCTTCAATAATAATCCAATCGTTGAGGGTTCTCTTCAATTTTTTTTTTTTTTTTTTTTGTTATTGGGTGCTTTGCTGGATGTTGTTAGAGCTGCTGGTTAAAGGTGTTGACGTGAGCTCCCTTTTTCTCTGACTGACTAACTTGACTTGAAACAAAGAACTGCTCTTCTCTGACCTTGAAGAGAGCTACACATACAAAAACACTTTGAGTTTCTGCTCTCAGAATTTGGGCCCTCAGATTGATGTCTTTGTTGTCATGGGAACGGGGCTAGCAGAGTGCTCGGGTAATTGGAAAGATGCTGCCCTGCTTATTTATGACCTTCAGTTCAGATCCACAGCTGCTAGTTCAACTACTCCATGTTTAACCCTTTAATTACTCCTGTGGGCCGACAATTTGTTTCTGAGGAACAAGCAACCTGTCGCAAGGTTCTTCAGACCAGATGGCAAAAACTATATTTCTGATTAGATTTGTAATTTTCTTCACCATTATTTTCAATCTTAAATGTTTTATTTATTTATATATATTTTTAGGGATTATAACTGTTACTGTTTTATATTATTATTATTGTTCATTTATATTTTATTTAAGTTATTTAACTTTTTATACTCCCTTGTCAGATGAAGCTGCCCTTTATTCATAAGTCTTGTAATACAGCTTGCTATGATATAGAAAAAAGTGCTACACCATACAAACTCAGAGAAAAAAAAAACAGTGTTAATAGTATAACATATATTTAGTATATGCTTTTTTCTATATTTTGTAGTTAAATACTTTCAAATGTATACAGCAAGATAATAGAAGCTAGGCTTAAATTGAGTCAAATAACAATTTGTATGAAGTGCTTATTTATTCAGCACTGCCATAGTCAATGTTTCACTCCAACATAAAGATATATTGAAAAACAAACAGAAGCTTGTGATAACTAAACTAAACTAATAATCCATTCTGGCGACAATCACACACTGACTAACCCCAGTCAGTGCAAGGAGGACACCTGTCTAAAGGTTCACTGTCATAATGAGGGTGCTTTTCATTCCTACTGGTTACATGACTGAGCAAGACGCTTCACTTCCAAGCACACTTATGCTCGTTTTTGGACCAATCGAGAACCCGGTTCCCAAGACCTTTGCCTCAATTCCCTCCACTCCTATAGAAGCCCCTGTGTCAACTCCCAGCCCAACCTTCACACCTACAGGGCCTACTGATGCAGAGGCACTTGCCAGCTCGCCCCGGACCATTGCAGAAGCTCCCAAAGCACTGACTTCAGCACGTGCTGCTGCACTGCTGCCCTTGGCTTCTAATTGAATCTCACGGAATACTACCTTGGTAGATTCAGCTTCCATTTCTATAAAACCTCCAATTTTAGGAATCGTCATGGTAAGGTGACTTCCAGGCACATGTTTGTCCAAGTGTAACCCAAATGGACTATATTTCAATGAAGCTGGTTTATTGTGGATCACAATGCCTTCTTTGTGTTGCATATTAACACATTTAATTGAGACACTGCCTTCTTCGTCTGTAAAAAAAAGAGATAGTTATTTATTTTTTATCACATTTTTATTAGGTTTTAATGATAACAAACAAAATACACACAATAATGCATGCAAAATGTGGTACAGTACATAGGGGTTAACATAAGATAAGATAAAACAAATACATGAATACATAAATACATAATAGAATAAAATAAACCTTAGGGAGTGAGGGATCCCACACTTAAAATAAAAACATGAATTATAAGGACCGCAGATGGCCTACACCAGTGGCACAGAGGATCAGTAGTGATTTTCATCTGAAACCATCAATATGGAGTAGCATCAAATCTATGTGCAAGTTGAAAGTGAATCAGTTGATGTGCTACATTTTTAGAGGATGTAAAAATATGATCCCAAACTCTGTCCCAGTCAGGGCTGATGCCCAAAGCCCTGGAGAGAGGAAAATGAAGAGGGAATTAGCCATGTTTATCTTGTAGTGAGATTGTTTAAAATATGGGATGTATTGAATGTGATCTGTACAGACACAGGTGTGTCCCAAAGGTATGAGATTTGAAAATATCTTCTGACCCATGTGGGGAAAAAATACTGTACAAGATAGAGAAGTCATGTGACTTGGGTTTCCTGAAAACAAGCGCAGCGCTGTGGAAATAAACCAAAATGTATCCAATGTATTGTTTCCTTACATAGTAGATCAAACTACATTATCTGAGGTCTGCTATTGCCAATTTCGACATGTCACTGAGACCATAGTTTCACTCGGAGTGATTCCTGTTTCAACCTGCATCCTCTCCTTTCAATTTTACACATATACTTTTAAAGTAAACAAAGCTTTCATGCACATCCATATATTTCTATTGGTTTATAAAAATGTGGTTTGTTATTTTTTTTTTTTTTAGAAAACTAACCCAGTGGACTCAGTAAAGCCAAGAGGGCAGAAATGACGTCTAATGTTGAAACCGAGGATGAGACCATCAGTGGAAAGTCAGGAAACCCTCACGCTTTGAAAGTGACAGGGAAAGACCAGACCTTGACCACGGTAAAAAATAAAAGTGCTGCATAGTTTGTGAATTCCTAATATCGGTCTGAAGAGAGTTAATAGACAATCGTGTGGTTGTGAAAGTGCAGATATATGTCATTTTTTCATATTACAGATGAAGACGATTCGGACAGCTTGGTGTCAAAAATAAGTCAATAAGAAACCAACCTGCACCCCCCAGCATCAACGCCACGAGCGCCTCAGTGTAAACACGGAACATGATGCGTTTCATCTAGATTGTTGCTGTGTGAATCGCATCCTGAAGGGAAAACATTGGAGTTCACTTTGAGTGTCTTATCTGATGATAAATTATAAGACGCTATTGCAATCTCTATTTGGTTTGGAAGGAATACCAAGGTTGCAGATATCGTAAAGTACAGATCATTTTGTGTACGTGGACGGCGGCTTCCATGTTTCCCTGTTTAGAATTCAGGAAGTACTCAAATGTTAAGATCGGTATCTCTTCATCAAAGGAGTCCTGCCTCAGAGAGACCACGGCATGCAGTTAAAACACAATGAAGCAGCATGTTTTGATGCAGGAGTGGCTAACGATTGCTCAACATGCTTGCATTTCCTTTACATATTGAATTCTGTTGGCAAATCTTGTGCGTAGCCTCTTGAGTGGGTAATACAGGGAACGAAGGCATTGTATTATCTTGTAAATGGTGTAGACTGATTTGGCCTTTGCTTGTGTTTGAAAACCATTTTTTTCTGTCTGAAAGGTGAGATATTGGTATATTGGTAGTGATGGAGTTTTTTTCTTTGGTGTAGTACACCTCTTGGTGATTCGAGTGTCCTAGTACGCAGAAGCAGGTCACCTCAGTGAACTCCAAGCATGAGGCTATGCAGTTTGTCACCCACAAACAGAACCGTTACAAATTTACTGAGCTTAGTAAGTATGCTGCTTCTATTGCTTTCTTTTATTTTAACCCCCTCGCCCGGTTTGGAATATCCAGTTGTTTTTAAGACCTTGTTTCAACGCTGCAGCTCCCGTGTTGACTCAGGAGAGACGCAGACAGGCGTGCACGTCCTCCGAAGCGTGTGCCGTCAGCCAGCCTGTCTTCGTACTGCGAGTCGACAGCGAAGCCAGCCAGACCGTTCGTGTCACAGGAAACGAAGTTCTGCTGACAACTCAGCCAACCTGCAGGCGCCCGGGCCGGCACAGGAGGCGCTGGTGAGCGACGAGACAAGGATTACCCGGCTGACTTCAATCCTTCCCACCCAGCCTAGGAGGCGATGGCACAGCCTGGATTGGAACCAGCGATCGCCACACAGGGAGCTCCCTGCAATTCAGGTGACACCGCATGAGCCCCTACTGCTTTAATTTCAATGTAAATGTAGATTTACAGCTTTTTATTTGTGCTCCATCACAAAACACTTTTGTGCGTGTGCCTTAACATCTTCAGAAATGAATGACGTCAGGTTTTGATGTAATCGCAGATTCAGTGTGATTTTGTATGCAGATTTGATTTATATTTATTGAGTGTTTTTTTATTTATTTTTCTTTTCTGTAGCTTCTCCAACACCACTACTGATTTGTAGCAGGAAAAGGTCAAGGGGCTTGCGTTTACCGTCTGCTTGTATCCTTGAGATCATTTCTCCAGTGAGTGAGAGGTACAAGGTAAATTCCTGCTATTAATATATATATATATATATATATATATATATATATATATATATATATATATATATATATATATATATTGCCTCGCGCCTCCTCGTCACTATGAACAGCTGACCGTTGTTTTCCGTGTCGTTGCTGTGTAACCATTTCAACAGTTACCTGTGAGTATTTAATTAGCATAACCCTTTTCCTCGCGCTAGGTGATGTTGTTGTTTATATAGTTGTTATTTTGTGTTAGTTAGTCAGCTTGTTTTTATTATTTTTATTTGTTTATTTAGCAGACGCCTTTACCCAAGGAGACTTACAGAGACTAGGGTGTGTGAACAATGCATCAGCTGCAGAGTCACTTACAACTACATCTCACCCGAAAGACGGAGCACAAGGAGGTTAAGTGACTTGCTCAGGGTCACACAATGAGTCAGTGGCTGAGGTGGGATTTGAACCGGGGACCTCCTGGTTACAAGCCCTTTTCTTTAACCACTGGACCACTCAGCCTCCCACTGCTAATGTTCCGTTCTTGTCAGCTAACTAGCGGGATCATTTGTTCTCAGTCGTCGTTTGTTTTCTACCCCTGTTAAATTCTTAGCTTATGTCACATCCCGTATATTTAGCGCAGTTCTGTGTAACGTTGTTAGGTTAATGTTAGTCTAGCAGGGGTCTGTTAGTTATCTTTCTTATTTGTGTTTTCTTCTCTGTTGTAGTTTCACACCCACCACACGGCAAATCAATGTGCTGAAAGTCCAAACGTCTTGTGTGGTGAAGAAGGAGGAGGGAGTTTAGCTGCCTGTCAACCTTGAGCAAGGACGACACTCTTGGGATGACAGAACAGCGCTCCTAATGAGAGTGAGGTCATCGCTTTACACGTGGTGCGGGTAAGGGGGTCATCATGGGATAAGAACCTTGTTTAATACACAGATCTTCATGATGCTGATTATATATTTATAGAAATATATGCTGATATAGTCACGCAAAAATTAAACTGTTAGTAATTTTAAAATGCCTAAGTTCCAGAAAAAAAAAAAGATGTCGCAGGAATTAAAAAAAAAATAAAGTAACATTTATCTTGGATAATCTTTCAGAGGAATGTTCTGATGAAACTGGAGTCCGTGACGGAGAAACAGTCGGAGATTTTAACCCTTCTAAGAGCAAGGCAGATTTCTAATGGAGCTGTTGATTGTGAGATAATGAAATCGTCCATGCAGCGCTGTAAGGGAGTTAGAGGAATTGTTTGTACGCTTAGAAGAGGAGCACAGATACACAAAGAACATGGGGAGAAAACAGCAGGTTTTATAAATAACAAGTAGGAATAGAATGATCCTGGTGGACTCCCTTTCTATTGCTTCACATGTCACGTGAAGTATTAGTTTTGGATGCATTTATAATAAACCTCATATGACCTCTCCATACCTTTGTCTGTATTGTTGTGTACCCGGAGCTTTTGATATCTCCAGAATACTCTCATGTAATTGGGTTAGTTGTGTGGCTGTGTTTTTCGAAGGGTCGCTGCTGTAGGAGATGAAGATCGGGAGATTGGCGGGTAGGATAGTAGGGAGTACATTTACAAGAGGGAACCTAATTAACTGGAATAAACTAATGTTGTGTCGTTGGCAATGCTACCTGAAAGCAGTGCCAATGTTATTACATAACATTAGTTACGAACGTTCTCGTAACATTTATGAAAACGTTCCAAAAAAATGTTCTTTAAACATGACTTAATGTTATCCTGACTTTCGAATAACATTCTCATAACGTTCTGGAACATCATTGTGTTCGCTGGGTTACTATAAAATCTATTACTGACACCTTGTGGTCATGATACGCAACTGCACGTCATACATTTCTTATTGAATTTCTGCAAGTGTGTCACGTGATACTAGTTTCGTGTTGTTTGTATACTCTTGTATACAACAGCATTTATTTACTTTAACAACATAGAACAGTATAAACATTCTGCATGGACAGATGTGATCGCACAGTTTCGTTTTTCCAAAGCTGGTAAAGGATTTATTCGTGACTTAGGGCAGTACATGTGCTTATTAGAGTGACTGTATTTTGTTTATGACTGTAAGTAGCACTGGATAAGGGCGTCTGCTAAGAAATAAATAAATAAATAAATAATAATAATAATAATAATAATAATAATAATAATAATAATAATAATAATAATAATACTTACAGCGCATCGACTCCAACAACACGGGTGTAAAAAAAACCCTCATGAGTGTGTGTGTGTGTGTGTGTGTGTGTGTAAACATGTGTTTGCCTCTGCAGAAATACAACTGCAATACTCTGGGAAATGCATAACCATTATCTAAGAAAACAATGTGAAACAACTGATTTGGAAACAGGTTAACAACGCGAATGTAGTCGCATTTATTGAAATGTTCTTTAATCAGCAACACTATGCCTCTCTTATTCCCAGCACATCTCCACTCTGGCACGCACTTGCCAATTCTTCCTGAGCAACATCCGAAGAATCCGACCCTTCCTCACCAACTATGCTACCCAGTTCCTGGTCCAGGCCCTGGTACTCTCCCGCCTAGACTACTGCAACTCCCTCCTGGCTGGCCTCCCTGCGTCCGCCACCCGTCCGCTCCAGCTCATCCAGAACTCTGCTGCCCGCCTGGTGTTCTCTCTGCCTCGCTTCGCCCACGCTACTCCACTACTCCGCTCGCTCCACTGGCTCCCGATCACCGCTCGCATCCAGTTCAAGACTCTTGTACTAGCCTACAGATGTCTTGACCAGACTGAACCCAGCTACCTCCAGACCCTCATCTCTCCCTACACCCCCACTCGACTTCTCCGCTCCGCCTGCACTAGAAGACTGGCTCTACCTCCGCTACGCTCCCCTGCCGCCAGAGCCCGCTCCTTCTCCACCCTTGCTTCGCACTGGTGGAACGACCTTCCTACTGATGTCAGGACTGCCCAGTCCCTGACCACATTCCGGCGCCTCCTTAAGACTCATCTCTTCAGACAGCGCCTGTAGAACTCCTCTGTTTGTATCCTGGGACACTATCACCCTTCATTTAGATGTGCTTTATTTTGCTCTTATCTGCCCCCTATTTTACTGCTCTTAATCCTGTACTTCAGAATACTGTAATCTGCCAAGTGTTTAACCTGTAGTACTTTGTATTAATCACATCCTGATGTAACTGTCACTATTTAATCATATCCTGATGTAACTATCACTATTATCTGCTGTATTATTGAATTGTGGTTTGTCACACTTGTACTTTGCTTGAACAAAGTTATTGTATTTCTTGCTCTTATTTTATTACTTGTATTGTAACACTTGAAATGTATTTGCTTACGATTGTAAGTCGCCCTGGATAAGGGCGTCTGCTAAGAAATAAATAATAATAATAATAATAATAATAATAACTATGCAGGGAATGCGAGTCAGCAGTTTGGTGGTTAACACGCGCTCACAGACACGGCTCAGTGGTGGGCGGGTCTAATGTGTGCGCGCTCTTCTTTGCTGGTTTCTTTTTCAATCAGGTCCGGTCTGCCTGTATGTAATAGAGCCTCAGCCCTCGTTTCAAGTATTGTGTTATTTTTATAATACGGATCTACAATATGTCTGGAAGAGGCAAAGGTGGTAAAGGACTTGGGAAAGGAGGCGCCAAGCGGCATCGCAAAGTGCTCCGTGATAACATCCAGGGCATCACCAAGCCCGCTATCCGCCGCCTGGCTCGCCGTGGAGGAGTGAAGCGAATCTCCGGACTGATCTATGAAGAGACCCGCGGGGTGTTGAAGGTGTTCCTGGAGAATGTGATCCGGGATGCCGTCACCTACACTGAGCACGCCAAGAGAAAGACCGTCACCGCTATGGATGTCGTGTACGCTCTGAAGCGCCAGGGTCGCACTCTGTACGGATTCGGAGGTTAAGGATATTCATTGGCTGCATTTGAACACAAAGGCTCTTTTCAGAGCCACCCACAATATCAACCACGAGTTTAAATCCGTTTACTAATCATTCACTTTCTACAACATGAGGAGTTGCTTTTTGGGTTAGGGTGTTAGTTATATATTTATGCATGTTGTTTATATATGTATCTGCGTAAACTCTGAATTCCAATGACATTGTATGTATAATATGCGTTTTGAGAGTTATTTTTTTGTTTAAAGAAAGTTTGCATTAATAAAGTACGGATAATGTATTAACGAGCTAATTTAATTAAGGTAGTATGTTGATGTAAACTAGGGAAAGAGGTATTGTTCTAAACTTGAACAGTCTTAAGCAAAAACACCGCTGCTTAACTTTAATATTAACAAACTGCTGATACCGCAGAACTAGCGGTGTGTTCACTGGAAACCCCTTCCAGCTCTCCTAACAGGAGGCTGCCTGTCACCGGGGGAATGCGCTGCTCAGATCTGCGGGATTATACAGCGGGTGTCGAGGCCGAGTGGGTAAGACGATGGACTGGGAATCCATTGGGGTCTCACCGCGCAGTTTCCAATCCTGCAGACAACGTGTAAATATCCATTTTGTATTATTCCGTGCCATTGTATAATCGCAATGAAACCATAGATAGGATGTCTATGAATGTTTTCATGTGGGCAAAAATCTGAGCCTGTGTTACTGAACCTCATCCCGAGGATACTCGGGTTAAAACAGGCACGGTGATCTAAAAATCTACAGCGATATTTCGGTTATTTGTACTTTGGGGGGGAATGTTTTAATCAAACTGTTTTATAATGTAAATAAATTATTGGAACATATAATTTAAATTGGTATCATTGCAGATATAACTACCTTTACACAATGTAAACAAACTGGACAGTCAACAATATCGACTTTCTAGTTAACTGAAATGCCCAGAACTCTAAACTGTAAACTAAAACCTATGAATTATAACAACTCGAACACGACTGTAGGGCAGTGTGGTTTTAAACACCTCTAAACGGTTACATTTTGTTACAGCTGTCTTCCAATTTAAAAATGCGCGCCAAGAGGAAACAAGACAAACCGCAGCAGAACAGCGCCAAACCAGAAACAGCGGGCAGGGAATGATACAACCAATCAGAGGCATGCAATAAGAGTCTGCACGCCCTCCTCCACTATGACGTCTTTTAACATTCTAACTAGTATTGCACCGTTCTGTCCAATCACGAATGAGCCGGTGTGTATAATAGCAGGAGAGCGGCCGCGCATTTATTGTTGTGATATTCTGAACTACAGTGAAGATGTCTGGAAGAGGAAAGACTGGCGGTAAAGCTCGTGCTAAAGCAAAGACTCGCTCCTCCAGGGCAGGACTGCAGTTCCCAGTCGGCCGTGTTCACAGGCTACTGCGGAAGGGAAACTATGCCCAGCGTGTGGGCGCTGGAGCCCCGGTCTATCTGGCCGCTGTGCTCGAGTACCTGACTGCTGAAATCCTGGAACTGGCCGGGAATGCCGCTCGGGACAACAAGAAAACCAGAATCATCCCGCGTCACCTGCAGCTCGCTGTCCGCAACGACGAGGAGCTCAACAAGCTGATGGGAGGCGTCACCATCGCTCAGGGCGGAGTGCTGCCCAACATCCAGGCCGTGCTGCTGCCCAAGAAAACCGAGAAGCCAGCCAAGAAATAAATCACCCGGACGCCGCTTTTACATCTTATAAACCCCCAAAGGCTCTTTTAAGAGCCTCCCACTTTTCTATAAAAGCGCATCGAATCGGTTTATTTTCATTGTTTGAAAAATACCGAATGGTGAGAACTGAAGCAATAAATAGTTTGTTTTTGTGTGTGGCAGTGCAGCGCTGCCATGTCTGTTTGGAGCGATATCAAACCCACGCCTCGCCTCAGCGCGTGTAGCTCACGTTCCCACATTAATGCCACGTTCTTTACAAAGAGACAATCTGATACAATATCAATTGACTGCTTTGCTTTGTTTTCGATCGAGCTACCTTGAAACATGCTTCCAGTTGGAAATCCACCCCCTCCCGTGTTTGTTTTATTGCGGGGATATACACCCACTCTTGGGTCCAGAAAACTGTCCAATCAGGAAATTGTATTTTCCGTGTTTTGTTTTTTGTTTGTTTTAAGTCTGATTTATAGTTTTTGAATTGGGCTATTTTCTTTAGTGTTAAGGGTACATGCTTGGTTTATGTATTTTCTCTCGCTATAAATAAGTATTGCTTGCCTATTGTTGAGCGTTTCTCCATTACAATTTTAAACACAGACTGCTTAATCTGAATGGAATGTATTTCTTATACTGGGGATAAGCAATGTTGTCCTGAAATACTATACTGTATTTGTAAAAAAAAAAAAAAAAAAAAAGGCGCCAACAGCTCAGAAACAATAACTGCTTAACAGAATGCGCGCGCGCAGAATTCAAATGCTCCAATCAATCATTGAGAATCTGGAATATAGCCAATGAGGAACAGAGACCCGCCCTTCAGATCTCATAGCCTATCAGAGCAGCTCAGTTCCTATATCGTCTCTGGTATCGGCTGCTTGTGCCATTTACAGGCTTTTTTTTTATATAATGTGTAATAGAGTTTGAAAATGGCAAGAACTAAGCAGACTGCGCGTAAGTCCACCGGTGGAAAGGCGCCCAGGAAACAGCTTGCTACCAAGGCTGCTCGAAAGAGCGCCCCCGCTACCGGCGGCGTGAAGAAACCTCACCGTTACAGACCTGGCACTGTGGCTCTGAGGGAGATCCGCCGCTATCAGAAATCCACCGAGCTGCTGATCCGCAAACTGCCCTTCCAGCGGCTCGTCCGAGAAATCGCTCAGGATTTCAAGACCGACCTGCGCTTCCAGAGCTCCGCTGTGATGGCGCTGCAGGAGGCTAGCGAGGCTTACCTAGTTGGGCTCTTTGAGGACACCAACCTGTGTGCCATTCACGCCAAGAGAGTCACCATCATGCCCAAAGACATCCAGCTGGCCCGCCGAATCCGAGGGGAACGCGCTTAAACTGCAAAACCCTTCAAATACAGCGAAACTCAAAGGCTCTTCTAAGAGCCACCCACTCCTCTGAAAGTGTTATATTCCAATTTTAAATAAACAGCTGTAGTTTACACGGTAAGTGTTATATGTGTAAGTCTCGCAATTGGAACATGTTCACATTATATTATGAGTGCTTTTCGCTTTTCCTTCCCAACGTTGTGTTTCTTATAAATCATCAAATCTATCTAGATGGAAATAGAGACTACATTTCAGGCCAAAATAAAAATCTGATATCGGATATAAAAGAAACGACGTTAATATCCTTAATCAATTTCATCGTCATTATATTTAATTACGTGCTGAAACATCACAGAAATGCCTTGTTTATTATAGGCGGAATTTCGGGAGGTGAACCGGCTCGGACTCGCTCAGCTTGTTCGGTGTGTAACAGGAACAGCTTCGAGTCTTTTTCTCAGAATCAGTTTGTTCTGTTTCTGTTCTAGCATCTTGGCTGACAGCGATGTGGGGATGATGGGGTTTGTGCTTGGTGATGTTTTTTCAGTCGGCAAGTTCAAACCAGTCTTTATATCATATGAAAAATAGCAACATTAATAAAATTGAGTCAAATACACAAAAACAATCTCGCTGTACAGTACAGACCATCGTAAATCGAGTGTTTATTGTAGTTTGCCAGTATTGCAGATACAGTTGTCATTGATCTAATGTATGTGTACAATGTGATAATTTTAATTGTAAGTCGCCCTGGTTAAGGGCGTCTGCTAAGAAATAATAATAAAAATAAAAGTATTGAACAATGTGACGTTTCCAAATCTAACACGAAATACTGTACAACTGCATTATGGCTTTTGATAGACTTTTACGACATCATTTCGTAGTTTATTTGATTACATGTCAAATAAAATATCTAAATGAGGTTATTAATTATTTTAAAGGTTTCAATCATAGAATTCGAGATAATGTAACACCTTTGTCCACAGCTGTACCTGCGGGGCGGCGCCATGTTTCACCGTCTTGGACTGCTCGCCGAGGAGACCGGGCTGTTCCACCGAGAAAGCGGAACACGTTCCACGGCAGCACATTCCACACATCGCCCTGTGTTTACAAGGACAATCTGCTCTTTTAGAAAGATGTTTTGGCTCTGAAAAGAGCCTTTGGGTTCACTGTCGCATCGTCGCTTTAACTGATCACTTCTTTTTAGGAGCCGCCTTCTTCGCTGCGGGTTTAGCTGCCTTGGTTACTCTCTTAGGTTTAGGCGCTGCCTTCACTTTCTTCGGGCTCTTCTTCACGACCTTTTTAGGCTTGGCAGCCGCTTTCTTCGGGCTCTTGGGCGCCTTCTTTACAGCTTTCGGTTTCTTCGCTTTCGTAGGAGTCTTCTTGGGTGTCGCTGCTTTCTTTGCCGAAACCTTTTTCGTTGTTTTCTTGACAACCACTTTCTTTGCCGCTGGTTTCTTTGGAGCTGCTTTCTTCTTGGCCGCCTTCTCCTTGGCTTCAGCTGCTTTTTTGTTGAGCTTGAAGGAGCCCGAGGCGCCGGTGCCCTTGGTCTGTAGCAGGGTCTCCTTGGTCACCAGGCTCTTGAGGGCTCTATTGACGTGGGAGTTGTTTTTCTCCACATCGTAGCCGCCGGCCTGCAGGATCTTCTTGAGCGCCGCCACAGACAGCCCGCTGCGCTCCTTGGAGGCAGACACAGCCTTGACGATGAGCTCCGACACGCTGGGACCCGATTTCTTGGGCTTTGCCGCGGTCTTCTTCTTGGGAGCTTTAGCCGGAGCAGGAGCGGCTGGTGCTGGATCAGTTTCTGCCATTTCTAATATTTCAACGCGGAGAAAACTCACACGTAATACTGAACTGTTCTGTGCGTCACAGAATGCGGTCAGAAAGGCGGAGAGCGGAACTTATCCGCGGGATGAGAACCGTGTAGACTCAACTGACCCGCAGGCAACAGATTCATTATGAAAACGTCCTGTCTTGTGTTTTCACGCTGCACAAAATATACAATTTGACAGTGAAATTGGAACAAATGTACACAAACAACCGGGGGTATCAAAACAGAAGGGTTGTGTTTACAATATAACGTATTCTTTAACCAGGACCTTTACTGCATTTTTAATTGAGGTGACCAAACCTGCAAAATCCTCCAGCGAAACCAAACTGCTCGCTCTGTACTTCGCTAGATTTTTTTGAATATAAGATGACAATTGTATCATTTAAAGTAACTGTATGATTGGTTTCACAAACGAGAAAGCTAGGCAAACACAACTTAAGTTTGAAGCGTGAAGTTTGTAAAACTGGACATTTAATCACCTTTATGTGCGGTGCGGTTAACACACTGCAGCCCGTTCTGCCGGATCATCCCCTTGTAATCGATTGGGAGAATTACTTTGTTGAATTGTATTTCTCTTCATCCCTGACCCACACTTGTTGCAACAATTTAAGTACCCTGGCATCAGCACGGCATTCTCTGAGTAGTTTAAATATTTCATTAGTAGTGTACTTCATAGGCAATGCCACCTCTTCCTCCTGGTGAGGAAAACAAAGGTTATTTTTTCCACTGTGTGTTTGCCTCTGCAGAAATACAACTGCAATACGCAGGGAAATACATAACCATTATGTTGGAAAACAATGTGTAAAAACTTATTTGGAATCAGGTTAAAGGACATTTCCATAAATACATTCACATTCGCGTTGTTAATCAGCAACACTATGCAGGGAATGCGAGTCAGCAGTTTGGTGGTTAACACGCGCTCACAGACACGGCTCAGTGGTGGGCGGGTCTAATGTGTGCGCGCTCTTGGCTGGCTTCTTTTTCAATCAGGTCCGGTCTGCGTGTATGTAGCAGAGCCTCAGCCCTCGTTTCAAGTATTGTGTTATTTTTGTAATACGCATCTACAATATGTCTGGAAGAGGCAAAGGTGGTAAAGGACTCGGGAAAGGAGGTGCCAAGCGGCATCGCAAAGTGCTCCGTGATAACATCCAGGGCATCACCAAGCCCGCTATCCGCCGCCTGGCTCGCCGTGGAGGAGTGAAGCGAATCTCCGGACTGATCTATGAAGAGACCCGCGGGGTGTTGAAGGTGTTCCTGGAGAATGTGATCCGGGATGCCGTCACCTACACTGAGCACGCCAAGAGAAAGACCGTCACCGCTATGGATGTCGTGTACGCTCTGAAGCGCCAGGGTCGCACTCTGTACGGATTCGGAGGTTAAGGATATTCATTGGCTGCATTTGAACACAAAGGCTCTTTTCAGAGCCACCCACAATATCAACCACGAGTTTAAATCCGTTTACTAATCATTCACTTTCTACAACATGAGGAGTTGCTTTTTGGGTTAGGGTGTTAGTTATATATTTATGCATGTTGTTTATATATGTATCTGCGTAAACTCTGAATTCCAATGACATTGTATGTATAATATGCGTTTTGAGAGTTATTTTTTTGTTTAAAGAAAGTTTGCATTAATAAAGTACGGATAATGTATTAACGAGCTAATTTAATTAAGGTAGTATGTTGATGTAAACTAGGGAAAGAGGTATTGTTCTAAACTTGAACAGTCTTAAGCAAAAACACCGCTGCTTAACTTTAATATTAACAAACTGCTGATACCGCAGAACTAGCGGTGTGTTCACTGGAAACCCCTTCCAGCTCTCCTAACAGGAGGCTGCCTGTCACCGGGGGAATGCGCTGCTCAGATCTGCGGGATTATACAGCGGGTGTCGAGGCCGAGTGGGTAAGACGATGGACTGGGAATCCATTGGGGTCTCACCGCGCAGTTTCCAATCCTGCAGACAACGTGTAAATATCCATTTTGTATTATTCCGTGCCATTGTATAATCGCAATGAAACCATAGATAGGATGTCTATGAATGTTTTCATGTGGGCAAAAATCTGAGCCTGTGTTACTGAACCTCATCCCGAGGATACTCGGGTTAAAACAGGCACGGTGATCTAAAAATCTACAGCGATATTTCGGTTATTTGTACTTTGGGGGGGAATGTTTTAATCAAACTGTTTTATAATGTAAATAAATTATTGGAACATATAATTTAAATTGGTATCATTGCAGATATAACTACCTTTACACAATGTAAACAAACTGGACAGTCAACAATATCGACTTTCTAGTTAACTGAAATGCCCAGAACTCTAAACTGTAAACTAAAACCTATGAATTATAACAACTCGAACACGACTGTAGGACAGTGTGGTTTTAAACACCTCTAAACGGTTACATTTTGTTACAGCTGTCTTCCAATTTAAAAATGCGCGCCAAGAGGAAACAAGACAAACCGCAGCAGAACAGCGCCAAACCAGAAACAGCGGGCAGGGAATGATACAACCAATCAGAGGCATGCAATAAGAGTCTGCACGCCCTCCTCCACTATGACGTCTTTTAACATTCTAACTAGTATTGCACCGTTCTGTCCAATCACGAATGAGCCGGTGTGTATAATAGCAGGAGAGCGGCCGCGCATTTATTGTTGTGATATTCTGAACTACAGTGAAGATGTCTGGAAGAGGAAAGACTGGCGGTAAAGCTCGTGCTAAAGCAAAGACTCGCTCCTCCAGGGCAGGACTGCAGTTCCCAGTCGGCCGTGTTCACAGGCTACTGCGGAAGGGAAACTATGCCCAGCGTGTGGGCGCTGGAGCCCCGGTCTATCTGGCCGCTGTGCTCGAGTACCTGACTGCTGAAATCCTGGAACTGGCCGGGAATGCCGCTCGGGACAACAAGAAAACCAGAATCATCCCGCGTCACCTGCAGCTCGCTGTCCGCAACGACGAGGAGCTCAACAAGCTGATGGGAGGCGTCACCATCGCTCAGGGCGGAGTGCTGCCCAACATCCAGGCCGTGCTGCTGCCCAAGAAAACCGAGAAGCCAGCCAAGAAATAAATCACCCGGACGCCGCTTTTACATCTTATAAACCCCCAAAGGCTCTTTTAAGAGCCTCCCACTTTTCTATAAAAGCGCATCGAATCGGTTTATTTTCATTGTTTGAAAAATACCGAATGGTGAGAACTGAAGCAATAAATAGTTTGTTTTTGTGTGTGGCAGTGCAGCGCTGCCATGTCTGTTTGGAGCGATATCAAACCCACGCCTCGCCTCAGCGCGTGTAGCTCACGTTCCCACATTAATGCCACGTTCTTTACAAAGAGACAATCTGATACAATATCAATTGACTGCTTTGCTTTGTTTTCAATCGAGCTACCTTGAAACATGCTTCCAGTTGGAAATCCACCCCCTCCCGTGTTTGTTTTATTGCGGGGATATACACCCACTCTTGGGTCCAGAAAACTGTCCAATCAGGAAATTGTATTTTCCGTGTTTTGTTTTTTGTTTGTTTTAAGTCTGATTTATAGTTTTTGAATTGGGCTATTTTCTTTAGTGTTAAGGGTACATGCTTGGTTTATGTATTTTCTCTCGCTATAAATAAGTATTGCTTGCCTATTGTTGAGCGTTTCTCCATTACAATTTTAAACACAGACTGCTTAATCTGAATGGAATGTATTTCTTATACTGGGGATAAGCAATGTTGTCCTGAAATACTATACTGTATTTGTAAAAAAAAAAAAAAAAAAAAAGGCGCCAACAGCTCAGAAACAATAACTGCTTAACAGAATGCGCGCGCGCAGAATTCAAATGCTCCAATCAATCATTGAGAATCTGGAATATAGCCAATGAGGAACAGAGACCCGCCCTTCAGATCTCATAGCCTATCAGAGCAGCTCAGTTCCTATATCGTCTCTGGTATCGGCTGCTTGTGCCATTTACAGGCTTTTTTTTATATAATGTGTAATAGAGTTTGAAAATGGCAAGAACTAAGCAGACTGCGCGTAAGTCCACCGGTGGAAAGGCGCCCAGGAAACAGCTTGCTACCAAGGCTGCTCGAAAGAGCGCCCCCGCTACCGGCGGCGTGAAGAAACCTCACCGTTACAGACCTGGCACTGTGGCTCTGAGGGAGATCCGCCGCTATCAGAAATCCACCGAGCTGCTGATCCGCAAACTGCCCTTCCAGCGGCTCGTCCGAGAAATCGCTCAGGATTTCAAGACCGACCTGCGCTTCCAGAGCTCCGCTGTGATGGCGCTGCAGGAGGCTAGCGAGGCTTACCTAGTTGGGCTCTTTGAGGACACCAACCTGTGTGCCATTCACGCCAAGAGAGTCACCATCATGCCCAAAGACATCCAGCTGGCCCGCCGAATCCGAGGGGAACGCGCTTAAACTGCAAAACCCTTCAAATACAGCGAAACTCAAAGGCTCTTCTAAGAGCCACCCACTCCTCTGAAAGTGTTATATTCCAATTTTAAATAAACAGCTGTAGTTTACACGGTAAGTGTTATATGTGTAAGTCTCGCAATTGGAACATGTTCACATTATATTATGAGTGCTTTTCGCTTTTCCTTCCCAACGTTGTGTTTCTTATAAATCATCAAATCTATCTAGATGGAAATAGAGACTACATTTCAGGCCAAAATAAAAATCTGATATCGGATATAAAAGAAACGACGTTAATATCCTTAATCAATTTCATCGTCATTATATTTAATTACGTGCTGAAACATCACAGAAATGCCTCGTTTATTATAGGCGGAATTTCGGGAGGTGAACCGGCTCGGACTCGCTCAGCTTGTTCGGTGTGTAACAGGAACAGCTTCGAGTCTTTTTCTCAGAATCAGTTTGTTCTGTTTCTGTTCTAGCATCTTGGCTGACAGCGATGTGGGGATGATGGGGTTTGTGCTTGGTGATGTTTTTTCAGTCGGCAAGTTCAAACCAGTCTTTATATCATATGAAAAATAGCAACATTAATAAAATTGAGTCAAATACACAAAAACAATCTCGCTGTACAGTACAGACCATCGTAAATCGAGTGTTTATTGTAGTTTGCCAGTATTGCAGATACAGTTGTCATTGATCTAATGTATGTGTACAATGTGATAATTTTAATTGTAAGTCGCCCTGGTTAAGGGCGTCTGCTAAGAAATAATAATAAAAATAAAAGTATTGAACAATGTGACGTTTCCAAATCTAACACGAAATACTGTACAACTGCATTATGGCTTTTGATAGACTTTTACGACATCATTTCGTAGTTTATTTGATTACATGTCAAATAAAATATCTAAATGAGGTTATTAATTATTTTAAAGGTTTCAATCATAGAATTCGAGATAATGTAACACCTTTGTCCACAGCTGTACCTGCGGGGCGGCGCCATGTTTCACCGTCTTGGACTGCTCGCCGAGGAGACCGGGCTGTTCCACCGAGAAAGCGGAACACGTTCCACGGCAGCACATTCCACACATCGCCCTGTGTTTACAAGGACAATCTGCTCTTTTAGAAAGATGTTTTGGCTCTGAAAAGAGCCTTTGGGTTCACTGTCGCATCGTCGCTTTAACTGATCACTTCTTTTTAGGAGCCGCCTTCTTCGCTGCGGGTTTAGCTGCCTTGGTTACTCTCTTAGGTTTAGGCGCTGCCTTCACTTTCTTCGGGCTCTTCTTCACGACCTTTTTAGGCTTGGCAGCCGCTTTCTTCGGGCTCTTGGGCGCCTTCTTTACAGCTTTCGGTTTCTTCGCTTTCGTAGGAGTCTTCTTGGGTGTCGCTGCTTTCTTTGCCGAAACCTTTTTCGTTGTTTTCTTGACAACCACTTTCTTTGCCGCTGGTTTCTTTGGAGCTGCTTTCTTCTTGGCCGCCTTCTCCTTGGCTTCAGCTGCTTTTTTGTTGAGCTTGAAGGAGCCCGAGGCGCCGGTGCCCTTGGTCTGTAGCAGGGTCTCCTTGGTCACCAGGCTCTTGAGGGCTCTATTGACGTGGGAGTTGTTTTTCTCCACATCGTAGCCGCCGGCCTGCAGGATCTTCTTGAGCGCCGCCACAGACAGCCCGCTGCGCTCCTTGGAGGCAGACACAGCCTTGACGATGAGCTCCGACACGCTGGGACCCGATTTCTTGGGCTTTGCCGCGGTCTTCTTCTTGGGAGCTTTAGCCGGAGCAGGAGCGGCTGGTGCTGGATCAGTTTCTGCCATTTCTAATATTTCAACGCGGAGAAAACTCACACGTAATACTGAACTGTTCTGTGCGTCACAGAATGCGGTCAGAAAGGCGGAGAGCGGAACTTATCCGCGGGATGAGAACCGTGTAGACTCAACTGACCCGCAGGCAACAGATTCATTATGAAAACGTCCTGTCTTGTGTTTTCACGCTGCACAAAATATACAATTTGACAGTGAAATTGGAACAAATGTACACAAACAACCGGGGGTATCAAAACAGAAGGGTTGTGTTTACAATATAACGTATTCTTTAACCAGGACCTTTACTGCATTTTTAATTGAGGTGACCAAACCTGCAAAATCCTCCAGCGAAACCAAACTGCTCGCTCTGTACTTCGCTAGATTTTTTTGAATATAAGATGACAATTGTATCATTTAAAGTAACTGTATGATTGGTTTCACAAACGAGAAAGCTAGGCAAACACAACTTAAGTTTGAAGCGTGAAGTTTGTAAAACTGGACATTTAATCACCTTTATGTGCGGTGCGGTTAACACACTGCAGCCCGTTCTGCCGGATCATCCCCTTGTAATCGATTGGGAGAATTACTTTGTTGAATTGTATTTCTCTTCATCCCTGACCCACACTTGTTGCAACAATTTAAGTACCCTGGCATCAGCACGGCATTCTCTGAGTAGTTTAAATATTTCATTAGTAGTGTACTTCATAGGCAATGCCACCTCTTCCTCCTGGTGAGGAAAACAAAGGTTATTTTTTCCACTGTGTGTTTGCCTCTGCAGAAATACAACTGCAATACGCAGGGAAATACATAACCATTATGTTGGAAAACAATGTGTAAAAACTTATTTGGAATCAGGTTAAAGGACATTTCCATAAATACATTCACATTCGCGTTGTTAATCAGCAACACTATGCAGGGAATGCGAGTCAGCAGTTTGGTGGTTAACACGCGCTCACAGACACGGCTCAGTGGTGGGCGGGTCTAATGTGTGCGCGCTCTTGGCTGGCTTCTTTTTCAATCAGGTCCGGTCTGCGTGTATGTAGCAGAGCCTCAGCCCTCGTTTCAAGTATTGTGTTATTTTTGTAATACGCATCTACAATATGTCTGGAAGAGGCAAAGGTGGTAAAGGACTCGGGAAAGGAGGTGCCAAGCGGCATCGCAAAGTGCTCCGTGATAACATCCAGGGCATCACCAAGCCCGCTATCCGCCGCCTGGCTCGCCGTGGAGGAGTGAAGCGAATCTCCGGACTGATCTATGAAGAGACCCGCGGGGTGTTGAAGGTGTTCCTGGAGAATGTGATCCGGGATGCCGTCACCTACACTGAGCACGCCAAGAGAAAGACCGTCACCGCTATGGATGTCGTGTACGCTCTGAAGCGCCAGGGTCGCACTCTGTACGGATTCGGAGGTTAAGGATATTCATTGGCTGCATTTGAACACAAAGGCTCTTTTCAGAGCCACCCACAATATCAACCACGAGTTTAAATCCGTTTACTAATCATTCACTTTCTACAACATGAGGAGTTGCTTTTTGGGTTAGGGTGTTAGTTATATATTTATGCATGTTGTTTATATATGTATCTGCGTAAACTCTGAATTCCAATGACATTGTATGTATAATATGCGTTTTGAGAGTTATTTTTTTGTTTAAAGAAAGTTTGCATTAATAAAGTACGGATAATGTATTAACGAGCTAATTTAATTAAGGTAGTATGTTGATGTAAACTAGGGAAAGAGGTATTGTTCTAAACTTGAACAGTCTTAAGCAAAAACACCGCTGCTTAACTTTAATATTAACAAACTGCTGATACCGCAGAACTAGCGGTGTGTTCACTGGAAACCCCTTCCAGCTCTCCTAACAGGAGGCTGCCTGTCACCGGGGGAATGCGCTGCTCAGATCTGCGGGATTATACAGCGGGTGTCGAGGCCGAGTGGGTAAGACGATGGACTGGGAATCCATTGGGGTCTCACCGCGCAGTTTCCAATCCTGCAGACAACGTGTAAATATCCATTTTGTATTATTCCGTGCCATTGTATAATCGCAATGAAACCATAGATAGGATGTCTATGAATGTTTTCATGTGGGCAAAAATCTGAGCCTGTGTTACTGAACCTCATCCCGAGGATACTCGGGTTAAAACAGGCACGGTGATCTAAAAATCTACAGCGATATTTCGGTTATTTGTACTTTGGGGGGGAATGTTTTAATCAAACTGTTTTATAATGTAAATAAATTATTGGAACATATAATTTAAATTGGTATCATTGCAGATATAACTACCTTTACACAATGTAAACAAACTGGACAGTCAACAATATCGACTTTCTAGTTAACTGAAATGCCCAGAACTCTAAACTGTAAACTAAAACCTAGGAATTATAACAACTCGAACACGACTGTAGGGCAGTGTGGTTTTAAACACTTCTAAACGGTTACATTTTGTTACAGCTGTCTTCCAATTTAAAAATGCGCGCCAAGAGGAAACAAGACAAACCGCAGCAGAACAGCGCCAAACCAGAAACAGCGGGCAGGGAATGATACAACCAATCAGAGGCATGCAATAAGAGTCTGCACGCCCTCCTCCACTATGACGTCTTTTAACATTCTAACTAGTATTGCACCGTTCTGTCCAATCACGAATGAGCCGGTGTGTATAATAGCAGGAGAGCGGCCGCGCATTTATTGTTGTGATATTCTGAACTACAGTGAAGATGTCTGGAAGAGGAAAGACTGGCGGTAAAGCTCGTGCTAAAGCAAAGACTCGCTCCTCCAGGGCAGGACTGCAGTTCCCAGTCGGCCGTGTTCACAGGCTACTGCGGAAGGGAAACTATGCCCAGCGTGTGGGCGCTGGAGCCCCGGTCTATCTGGCCGCTGTGCTCGAGTACCTGACTGCTGAAATCCTGGAACTGGCCGGGAATGCCGCTCGGGACAACAAGAAAACCAGAATCATCCCGCGTCACCTGCAGCTCGCTGTCCGCAACGACGAGGAGCTCAACAAGCTGATGGGAGGCGTCACCATCGCTCAGGGCGGAGTGCTGCCCAACATCCAGGCCGTGCTGCTGCCCAAGAAAACCGAGAAGCCAGCCAAGAAATAAATCACCCGGACGCCGCTTTTACATCTTATAAACCCCCAAAGGCTCTTTTAAGAGCCTCCCACTTTTCTATAAAAGCGCATCGAATCGGTTTATTTTCATTGTTTGAAAAATACCGAATGGTGAGAACTGAAGCAATAAATAGTTTGTTTTTGTGTGTGGCAGTGCAGCGCTGCCATGTCTGTTTGGAGCGATATCAAACCCACGCCTCGCCTCAGCGCGTGTAGCTCACGTTCCCACATTAATGCCACGTTCTTTACAAAGAGACAATCTGATACAATATCAATTGACTGCTTTGCTTTGTTTTCGATCGAGCTACCTTGAAACATGCTTCCAGTTGGAAATCCACCCCCTCCCGTGTTTGTTTTATTGCGGGGATATACACCCACTCTTGGGTCCAGAAAACTGTCCAATCAGGAAATTGTATTTTCCGTGTTTTGTTTTTTGTTTGTTTTAAGTCTGATTTATAGTTTTTGAATTGGGCTATTTTCTTTAGTGTTAAGGGTACATGCTTGGTTTATGTATTTTCTCTCGCTATAAATAAGTATTGCTTGCCTATTGTTGAGCGTTTCTCCATTACAATTTTAAACACAGACTGCTTAATCTGAATGGAATGTATTTCTTATACTGGGGATAAGCAATGTTGTCCTGAAATACTATACTGTATTTGTAAAAAAAAAAAAAAAAAAAAAGGCGCCAACAGCTCAGAAACAATAACTGCTTAACAGAATGCGCGCGCGCAGAATTCAAATGCTCCAATCAATCATTGAGAATCTGGAATATAGCCAATGAGGAACAGAGACCCGCCCTTCAGATCTCATAGCCTATCAGAGCAGCTCAGTTCCTATATCGTCTCTGGTATCGGCTGCTTGTGCCATTTACAGGCTTTTTTTTATATAATGTGTAATAGAGTTTGAAAATGGCAAGAACTAAGCAGACTGCGCGTAAGTCCACCGGTGGAAAGGCGCCCAGGAAACAGCTTGCTACCAAGGCTGCTCGAAAGAGCGCCCCCGCTACCGGCGGCGTGAAGAAACCTCACCGTTACAGACCTGGCACTGTGGCTCTGAGGGAGATCCGCCGCTATCAGAAATCCACCGAGCTGCTGATCCGCAAACTGCCCTTCCAGCGGCTCGTCCGAGAAATCGCTCAGGATTTCAAGACCGACCTGCGCTTCCAGAGCTCCGCTGTGATGGCGCTGCAGGAGGCTAGCGAGGCTTACCTAGTTGGGCTCTTTGAGGACACCAACCTGTGTGCCATTCACGCCAAGAGAGTCACCATCATGCCCAAAGACATCCAGCTGGCCCGCCGAATCCGAGGGGAACGCGCTTAAACTGCAAAACCCTTCAAATACAGCGAAACTCAAAGGCTCTTCTAAGAGCCACCCACTCCTCTGAAAGTGTTATATTCCAATTTTAAATAAACAGCTGTAGTTTACACGGTAAGTGTTATATGTGTAAGTCTCGCAATTGGAACATGTTCACATTATATTATGAGTGCTTTTCGCTTTTCCTTCCCAACGTTGTGTTTCTTATAAATCATCAAATCTATCTAGATGGAAATAGAGACTACATTTCAGGCCAAAATAAAAATCTGATATCGGATATAAAAGAAACGACGTTAATATCCTTAATCAATTTCATCGTCATTATATTTAATTACGTGCTGAAACATCACAGAAATGCCTCGTTTATTATAGGCGGAATTTCGGGAGGTGAACCGGCTCGGACTCGCTCAGCTTGTTCGGTGTGTAACAGGAACAGCTTCGAGTCTTTTTCTCAGAATCAGTTTGTTCTGTTTCTGTTCTAGCATCTTGGCTGACAGCGATGTGGGGATGATGGGGTTTGTGCTTGGTGATGTTTTTTCAGTCGGCAAGTTCAAACCAGTCTTTATATCATATGAAAAATAGCAACATTAATAAAATTGAGTCAAATACACAAAAACAATCTCGCTGTACAGTACAGACCATCGTAAATCGAGTGTTTATTGTAGTTTGCCAGTATTGCAGATACAGTTGTCATTGATCTAATGTATGTGTACAATGTGATAATTTTAATTGTAAGTCGCCCTGGTTAAGGGCGTCTGCTAAGAAATAATAATAAAAATAAAAGTATTGAACAATGTGACGTTTCCAAATCTAACACGAAATACTGTACAACTGCATTATGGCTTTTGATAGACTTTTACGACATCATTTCGTAGTTTATTTGATTACATGTCAAATAAAATATCTAAATGAGGTTATTAATTATTTTAAAGGTTTCAATCATAGAATTCGAGATAATGTAACACCTTTGTCCACAGCTGTACCTGCGGGGCGGCGCCATGTTTCACCGTCTTGGACTGCTCGCCGAGGAGACCGGGCTGTTCCACCGAGAAAGCGGAACACGTTCCACGGCAGCACATTCCACACATCGCCCTGTGTTTACAAGGACAATCTGCTCTTTTAGAAAGATGTTTTGGCTCTGAAAAGAGCCTTTGGGTTCACTGTCGCATCGTCGCTTTAACTGATCACTTCTTTTTAGGAGCCGCCTTCTTCGCTGCGGGTTTAGCTGCCTTGGTTACTCTCTTAGGTTTAGGCGCTGCCTTCACTTTCTTCGGGCTCTTCTTCACGACCTTTTTAGGCTTGGCAGCCGCTTTCTTCGGGCTCTTGGGCGCCTTCTTTACAGCTTTCGGTTTCTTCGCTTTCGTAGGAGTCTTCTTGGGTGTCGCTGCTTTCTTTGCCGAAACCTTTTTCGTTGTTTTCTTGACAACCACTTTCTTTGCCGCTGGTTTCTTTGGAGCTGCTTTCTTCTTGGCCGCCTTCTCCTTGGCTTCAGCTGCTTTTTTGTTGAGCTTGAAGGAGCCCGAGGCGCCGGTGCCCTTGGTCTGTAGCAGGGTCTCCTTGGTCACCAGGCTCTTGAGGGCTCTATTGACGTGGGAGTTGTTTTTCTCCACATCGTAGCCGCCGGCCTGCAGGATCTTCTTGAGCGCCGCCACAGACAGCCCGCTGCGCTCCTTGGAGGCAGACACAGCCTTGACGATGAGCTCCGACACGCTGGGACCCGATTTCTTGGGCTTTGCCGCGGTCTTCTTCTTGGGAGCTTTAGCCGGAGCAGGAGCGGCTGGTGCTGGATCAGTTTCTGCCATTTCTAATATTTCAACGCGGAGAAAACTCACACGTAATACTGAACTGTTCTGTGCGTCACAGAATGCGGTCAGAAAGGCGGAGAGCGGAACTTATCCGCGGGATGAGAACCGTGTAGACTCAACTGACCCGCAGGCAACAGATTCATTATGAAAACGTCCTGTCTTGTGTTTTCACGCTGCACAAAATATACAATTTGACAGTGAAATTGGAACAAATGTACACAAACAACCGGGGGTATCAAAACAGAAGGGTTGTGTTTACAATATAACGTATTCTTTAACCAGGACCTTTACTGCATTTTTAATTGAGGTGACCAAACCTGCAAAATCCTCCAGCGAAACCAAACTGCTCGCTCTGTACTTCGCTAGATTTTTTTGAATATAAGATGACAATTGTATCATTTAAAGTAACTGTATGATTGGTTTCACAAACGAGAAAGCTAGGCAAACACAACTTAAGTTTGAAGCGTGAAGTTTGTAAAACTGGACATTTAATCACCTTTATGTGCGGTGCGGTTAACACACTGCAGCCCGTTCTGCCGGATCATCCCCTTGTAATCGATTGGGAGAATTACTTTGTTGAATTGTATTTCTCTTCATCCCTGACCCACACTTGTTGCAACAATTTAAGTACCCTGGCATCAGCACGGCATTCTCTGAGTAGTTTAAATATTTCATTAGTAGTGTACTTCATAGGCAATGCCACCTCTTCCTCCTGGTGAGGAAAACAAAGGTTATTTTTTCCACTGTGTGTTTGCCTCTGCAGAAATACAACTGCAATACGCAGGGAAATACATAACCATTATGTTGGAAAACAATGTGTAAAAACTTATTTGGAATCAGGTTAAAGGACATTTCCATAAATACATTCACATTCGCGTTGTTAATCAGCAACACTATGCAGGGAATGCGAGTCAGCAGTTTGGTGGTTAACACGCGCTCACAGACACGGCTCAGTGGTGGGCGGGTCTAATGTGTGCGCGCTCTTCTTGGCTGGCTTCTTTTTCAATCAGGTCCGGTCTGCGTGTATGTAGCAGAGCCTCAGCCCTCGTTTCAAGTATTGTGTTATTTTTGTAATACGCATCTACAATATGTCTGGAAGAGGCAAAGGTGGTAAAGGACTCGGGAAAGGAGGTGCCAAGCGGCATCGCAAAGTGCTCCGTGATAACATCCAGGGCATCACCAAGCCCGCTATCCGCCGCCTGGCTCGCCGCGGAGGAGTGAAGCGAATTTCCGGGCTGATCTATGAAGAGACCCGCGGGGTGTTGAAGGTTTTCCTGGAGAATGTGATCCGGGATGCCGTCACCTACACTGAGCACGCCAAGAGAAAGACCGTCACCGCTATGGATGTGGTGTACGCTCTGAAGCGCCAGGGTCGCACTCTGTACGGATTCGGAGGTTAAACATTTGGACACAAGGACACGAACACAAAGGCTCTTTTAAGAGCCGCCCACCTTTTCATTTAAAGAGTTTAATTCTAAAACAAGCTCAATTTAGTACAACGCTAAGATCTTCAAAAGAATAAATCACATTTTTCAGAATGTTTTATATTGTTATCTCCAAGTGTTTTCTTTGTTGTTTTAAAATGGCTATTTAGACCTATTTCACGCTGTGTAACGAGAGTATTTTAGGCTTAAAAGTTAAGTGTTGGATTTTTAACTACACAAATCCAGAAAAAAATAAAATTAAAATAAGCATTTCAGTGAATAAATCAATAAAATCAATTAATTGAATGGAATTGTATTTTAAAAGTGAACATTTTCAGTAATAATGAGAAAATACGAGCTCGGTTTTATCCGATTGCTTGCAGAATTAAAGTCAGATAAGATAAAAAAAAGTCTTATCTAATTTTATTTTCAGTACATTTTGTAATCAGTATAATAAATTAAAAGCAGCAAATCCTGATTCAGCTTTGACCTCCACGGTGTCGTCTTAATGAGCACAAAAAGTGACTTGGGTTTGATTATATTTCTATATTTAAGACGCATCGGGTGTGGATTTCAATACTGCTGTATACTGAGTTCTTCATGTATTTAATAAATGAAAAACAAAAGACCTAAACTAACCGCTCAAGAAAAAAGGCGCCGAATTCAAACCTGAACTCGAGAGAAAGAAAAAAAGATCTCAGCTCGCGGCAATTTCACCACCCCCTCTGTTGCGTATCCAGTGAACAACCAATCACATCGAAGTACTCAGTCACCCGGGAGCGTTGCTAGGTTACCAGGTCAACATTCTCACTCTAAATGGTTTTTTAGTAGTAATTTGCATACAGACTCTATAAATACTGGGGCTCTGGGGCTGGTTACTCATTCATCTTTGAAAAAGCATCAGAGAAGGAAAATGCCAGAACCGAAAGCTGCACCCGCGCCGAAGAAAGGCTC
Organism: Acipenser ruthenus; assembly: GCF_902713425.1. Classification (NCBI taxonomy): domain Eukaryota; kingdom Metazoa; phylum Chordata; class Actinopteri; order Acipenseriformes; family Acipenseridae; genus Acipenser; species Acipenser ruthenus. Next base: position 10,482,319 of record NC_081220.1, read on the forward strand.
CAAGAAGGCTGTTGCCAAGACCCAGCCTAAGGGAGGGAAGAAGCGCAGAAAGACCAGGAAGGAGAGCTACGCGATCTACGTGTACAAAGTGCTGAAGCAGGTCCACCCCGACACCGGCATCTCTTCCAAGGCGATGGGCATCATGAACTCGTTCGTCAACGACATTTTCGAGCGTATCGCCGGCGAGTCGTCCCGCCTGGCTCACTACAACAAGCGCTCCACCATCACTTCCCGGGAGATCCAGACAGCCGTGCGCCTCCTGCTGCCCGGAGAGCTGGCCAAGCACGCCGTGTCTGAGGGCACCAAGGCCGTCACCAAGTACACCAGCTCCAAGTAAACCGAGACCGTCCCTGCTCCGTCTTTACAACACAAAGGCTCTTCTGAGAGCCACCCAAATACCGCAAAAAGAGTACAATTCTCATTTCAGTTCTCTGCACATTTTTAAATGGAAATGTTTAAGGTAAGGAGACTTACGTATTTATTTGGGAATACATTTAGTTTTAGTTTCATAAACTTAAATGTTTATCCGGTTTTATGAGTTTTATTTTTCTTGTAAAAATCGATTCGAATCTGTTTAATTTCGACGGAAAAAATTGAATATGGATTGTTTCGACAAAACTGCGAATATTACAAGAAACATTACATTTGAGTTAAAATAAGCGTTCTTAGTTATTGAACAATATGCTTTTGTTGGTATCTCATTTATTTCATGTATATCGTTGCCTCCACTGGGATGCATTCTGTTGTACTTTGCAATTCAAAGGTTTGGTTGTGCATTGTTCTAAATCGAGAGTAGAACTGAGGCCAGTTTGAATTTCAGTGTTTACATTCATATATTATGTTTGTTTTTTTATTAATCCAGTGAAATGCACTGCCCAACTCTCAGTGTGTTCATAAACCTTGATTTAAAAAAATAAAAAAATAACTGCTTGATAATGTTAGTTGTCCAGTTTGTTTACATGCTCTCCATTTGCAAGCAGCAGCGCTTGCTGGAGCATCTTGAGAAACGCAGCCGTCTGTTTAAGTGAGATAGAGAGATCTCAATGACACGACACGTGATCTTCGTTCTGTTTGCACCAAGATCACCTCGAACAACGAAATGGACCTGGATCAATATGGAGATCGAGAGATTCGCCTGTAACAGAACTCCCATAGGCTATACTGCAGAACTTGTCTATTGCCATTGTGCTTTTTCTTTCTCCACTAGATGGCACTCTTCTTTCATTTGTAACGTCTTTATCTTTGGTTCATTAATAAAGAAACGGATGCCACTCTTCCTTGTAAGTGGGGATAAGCACAGGTTATTTTCAAATGTAATGTTTTTATTTAAGCTCATCTAGTCCTGCGTAGTGCAAATCACATTACTATATTTTTTAATCAGTCAAGGCCTATTTAAAGTGTTCTTAAATTGTTTTAACATTAGCATTGATCAATTTGAAATTTGCTTATTGTTTTAAACAACTGAACAATTGTAGGCTTGATGGTTTCTTTTTTCTGCGTTTCTCCCAGTATGAGATACGCACTCAAAATGTGTCCCCTTCCTTCAACAACCCCCGACTGAAGATTGGAGTGATCATCACTAGCAGCGAGCAGGTACCCAAAAACAACACTCATTGTCAGCTCGGTGCTGAGAGGAAAACACTCCCACTCCTCCTGGTGGATACCGAGACCAATCCCTTCAAAACATGTTTCACTCTAGAAATGATCCTTACAAATATAGTCTTAGCCTTTATTAGCAGACGTCGCCCCCAATTGGCAAGCTCTACTTCATATGATACAATGACTGGGCAACGAGGTGTTACATTAACAATACAAACTAACTTGAGACAGCCAAGCCGTTAAAGCATACCTTAAGTTTGTCGTGTGATACAAAAGCAAGTTTTTGGCATTTTTGCATTGCCTGCCTCGTCAAACATGCTCGAGCCACAGCACACAGCGCTGCTGCATCGGGACACAGAGGTGGATTTTAAAGCGACTGAATCAACGAGCTGAGACTACTCTTTGAAGAAATTGAAAACATACCTCTAGTCGAAATATTTGCTATTTAGTTATTATTATTTTTTTTTTTTAAGTTGCAATTGGCAGACTACATTGCCAAAGACAATCTGACTTGCTCGTATCAAGCTGCGATGAAGCCTATGAGAATCTCTGGCACCATTAAAGGGGAATTAGCTCAAATGGTAGAGCGCTCGCTTTGCATGCGAGAGGTAACGGGATCGATGCCTGCATTCTCCAGATAGTTTTAACGTATCTGCGTATTTAGTCCCAACGCATTATGGAGATATATACAAAGTGTGACAATTCTTTGTAACAGAGACGCCCGCCCTACATGTGTATTTAAAAACAGTCTCCTAATCTGTAATATTCCCCCGACTGAAAACTGCAGTGCGCCCTCCATCGTATGCCTTCAGAGAAGCACAAACGGAGATTTTTTAATATATTTTTTTAGCAATGGAAGAGTTTATGTTATTTGGGAATAAATATAAATGGCTTGAAGTTTGCTTGCATTGGTTTGCATACATGTAATTGTGATTACACCCAGAGACGGTGTTTTTTTTCATTTTCTTAATCCCATTAGAAGATGGCACTGTAATATGTTATTATTTCCTCCAATTACACTGAAGAAAAAAATGTGTTCTGTTTTTTAGTTCAAAATAATACAAAACAAAAATATTCTTGCTGTTTGCCGAAACCCGGGATCGAACTAGAGACCTTTAGATCTTCAGTCTAACGCTCTCCCAGCTGAGCTATTTCGGCTTGACAAGCCTCTGTTTTCGAGATAACATTCTTTTTTTAGTACAGTTGTACTATAATTAAACAGATTTCTAAACAATCCGATAGTAACATATATAATCTCAAAGCGCTATAATTTATTTCAGCTCTAATGAAAGACAAGTATCCTTGCGCATTATATCATCGTTGATTGCGAAATGTAATATTAATTAATTGCCTTCAGTTAATATTTTAGAAAAACTAATTTGCTTACAGAAGAAAAACTAGCAGAGGATGGTTTCGATCCATCGACCTCTGGGTTATGGGCCCAGCACGCTTCCGCTGCGCCACTCTGCTACAGCTGCCTCATGACTGAATTACCAAGCAGCAGAAAAAAACTGAACTCATCGTTTTAACCAGCCACACGGCAGTGGCCGGGGCGAACCATGGAAACGTCGCAAATCAGAGATGATCCGTTTTCTTTTCTCCCAAATACGGTATGCAAAGTATGCAACTTTTCTGCCCACTTTGATCACAGGCAGTTTTATCGCCCAGTTTCGGCTGCCAATTCCAATATTCTGTCTCTCTAAAGCATCTTAAATCGTGGAAAGCGCTCTTTGTTTAAAATTACACTGAAGACTTATTTTGTTCTTCCATGCTTACAAATAGACATTTTGTTGTTTTTAAGTAGATTTTGTGAAGCGCATATGGGGCGCTATAGAAAATATATATGATTAATTAATTAATTAATTAATTAATTGATTGATTGATTGATTGATTGATTGCTCTTATTGTATGACTTGTATTGTAACACTTGAATGTATTTGTATTTGCTTGCGATTGTAAGTCGCCCTGGATAAGGGCGTCTGCTAAGAAATAAATAATAATAATAATAATAATTAATTGATTGATTAACTGATTGAATGTTATCCTGCGTTCGGTCTGGCAGGTTTAATTCTTCAAAAGACAACGCCGAAGGGTCTGATAAATGACATTGTAATTATTTGAGATGATGCATGTAGACAATAATGTAAAAATGGTTGTTTTCGAATTTGTATCATTTAATTTCATTTTTCTTTTTAAATGTAGAGCTGTTTTATAGTTATTAATGTATTATTATTAGGCTTGTAGTATTAATATTATTCATAATGTTCATTATTAACGTCGGTATTGTCGGTATTAAACACAGCCAGATATGAGGTTCAGTCCAAACAGCGCCGAACTCAGCGAGGTCCAGCAGGGGACAGTAACTTCACACGGGGCCATTTCATCAACCATCACCTCAGAAACACAAACAAGCAAATCATTATTATTCGCCATTTTTAAAAGTCGCTCAGCGCTCTCCTGTAGCAGAGCGTTAAGTCATTTAAATTCAGCTCCGTGTGCTTTCTGAGCGGCTCACTTACTTAACGCGCCTGAATGCATCGCATTGAACACAGCGCTGAAAGAGCCAACATGGCGAACTCTGGCATCCAGTTTCATAACCGCCTCGACAGGGAGGCCAGCCAATCAGACTCACATGCTGGGGATGGAGTGTTTTTACAGCCAATCAGGCTCACATGCTGGGGATAGAGTGTTTATACAGCCAATAATACGCGATGGTTCCAACCAGACCCGCCTTCTGCTGGTGACGCTTTCATTACAGATCAGGAAATAGAGAGGTTTGTTTTGTTTATGTGTGGAGAGGTGGTTGCAGTCAGTGATGATTTTACAACACGCTGTCTCCTGCTGTTTAAAATATTTAGGCTGGGATGAAATGTTTTCTAATAATTAGTGATTTTTGTGTTTGTTTATTACCTGCACGGAGTTCCGTGTAAAGGAAAGCATCCCTTTTCTGTGTTGAATTTCACACACAGAGCGGAGCGCGTCAGTCGCAGCTACAGACAAGTCGAGCTTTTCAATGAGATGATTTACTGAGAAACAAACGCGTTGAAGCTCCAGCAGAGCTCTGCGCGATTCTGAAAGACCAAAGTAAAGTTACTCCTTGCAAAGACTGTTGTTTGTGTTCTTTCTTTATCACACCAGAAGAAGTGATGAATATATTTGAATGGGAAGGCTACAGTACAAAATAAATATTAATAAATAAAAAACGCGGTGTTTCTGATTGAAAAGAGGATTCTGCTAGACCAGTCTGAAACTCAAACCAGTGAAGATGGACGCGTCAGTGTGTCCGTGTCGCTCTTTCAAGACGAGCTCGCCTCTACCATCGAGCACGCAGTGAAAGCGGCTCTACACACCGTCTTGTGTGCGATTACTAAAGCTGTCGGCAGCAAATTCACTGAATTCAGAGTGGAAATGGAAAAAAAAGGAGAAAGAGAATGAAAGTGAAGCTGAGATTGGAAATATCAGAGACCGAGCTGAAAGCTGTGCGAGCGTGTATAAACGCTACAGATGCAGACACTAAACAACCTTTAATATTTCAAGGTAAGATTGATTTTATTGTGTGGTATTGCTTGGTCAATCCAGCACCTTAAACCACCTTCTATTGGAAAGATCTTGGTTAGAATTTCTCTTCGGACACGTTTTAAAGTGTTTGATTATTATAAGCATTGTTAATAACACAGTTCTGTCCTGATATTGGCTATAAGGAATCTAATCAAGACATTGTATTATTTTATATATTTAAATAGGTAGTCTAGAAATTAATAAAGTACTAGATTGGTAAATCTTAACCAGTCTAATTTAAAAGCCTTCAATGGTATCCTTCTGGTAAAGTGATATTTTGTATAGTCCCACTGAGACAGTCACAGACCATATTGCAGAGGGTTAGAATAATGATTTGTGATCTAATATCAACATACAGGCAGCAGCACATCGGGTTTCAGTGTTTGATTGAACTGTTTGACTGCGAATCTATTTTTAGATAAATGGTTTCATTGTATTCCGCTCCGGTGCTGTTGAGTTTGTCTTTGGTACAGTCGCGGCTCATTCGCTGCTCGTTCTTTTGCTTTAGTCCTGTTTCCTTCTTGTTCCACACACACACATTTACACGATCTTTCCAGACCTCACTGTGTGAATAAAGGGGGCGGCAGCAGCACCCTGCCTGCACCAATCCGCTGTAAGATTTTGGACCCGAGTGGTTCCACAAGTTCAATTAAGGGGTGAAGTTGGAGGAAGTAAATACAACACAGTAAGGTGTCAACTGAATTGTATCATTTTATTGAGTCTCTAGATTGAGTCTCTAAATAAAGTACTTTGTTCAGCTGATGGTAAACAGAATTAGGAAACGGTCGCTCATATTGCTTATAAACATTTACTAATGCAGGTTATTATTTAAGAGCAGAGCTGAGTTTGCACAGGATACATACAATAGGGAGAGACACACCATTACAAATGTATTTTAATACTACAAGGGATGTTATTAGATTTATATCTACAGGTCACCGGACATTGCACAAGTAAGCTTCCAGTGTTGTTGCTAATGATTATTACACAGGTGGAGTTTGTACAGAAAACATATGGCTGCACTTGAAAAAGTTTGAGTTGTGTAAATCACGTGTTTAAATGAAACTGCTTTGAGAATAAGCAGGCTATCCTGCTGCAGTTGCTTGTCTGCTCATTGTATTTGACACATTGAAACTTGTATTCTGCGTTGACCGTTTCCTTCAAAACCGTTCTCACAATACAGTATCAGGTAACAAAAAGACATTCCTCAGACACTTTGCTAAGACTGCAAGTCTCCTGGCTTGGTTTCTAAGCATGTTTGCAGTAGAGAAATGGATGTTTGCATTAGAACAATGCAAAGGCAGAACGGCGGTCATGATGGTGATTGACAGGGAGGTAGAAGTGGATGCAATGCTCCAGTGTGAGGCTACAGGAGGTGAGAAAGACCAGCAGCACTGAGGCTTGTACAGGACGTAGAATAAAAAGATGTTCATATGAAAATGCCTTTTCCTTCACTTTGTTCATAGGAACACAAACACAGCGTTAACCGATAATTGCAATGTAGAATAACAGGAATGGTATCAATGCCATCATGTACCTAAACCACCAAACTATCATACCGGCTCACCCCTATACGAAATAACTGAGGAGCAGTAACTTTAAATCCCTGATCAAAGCAACTAACAATGTAGAATAACAGGAATGGTATCAATGCCATCATGTACCTAAACCACCAAACTATCATACCGGCTCACCCCTATACGAAATAACTGAGGAACAGTAACTTTAAATGCATGCTGCACATTATTGAACACAGCAGTTTGGAGGGTTTATTTTGATACAATCAAAGCAACTAACAAACCTAGCTAGTAAGTAAGAAACCTAGCTAGTATCTAATTGTATACAATTTTGTTTCCCACAGATCCCATAGAGAGCCACACTATCCCTGAATCTGAAGCACAGGAAGGGCTAAAGATAGAAGCAGTTTACACACAAGAGGAGTCCTTTGAGCAGGAGTGCTGTGCAAGTCTAATGCAGGTTATAGAGCTGGCATGTGTTAAAGATGAAGAGGTCCCTGAACAGGAATGTGTTCCTATTAAAGAGAAATTCATAGAGCAGGAATGTGTCCCCATCGCAGAGGAACTTCCTCATGAAAATCATGTCTGTACACTTCAGGAGAACAAGAAGCTGGGATCCAACCTGTGTGATGACTCTCCATCTGAATGTGAACTGGGATTCAGAGGTAATCCTACAAAACAAGCAGCATTGAGCTGCCTATTCATCCTGCAGAACCTGGTACTGAACACCAGCAGTGTGCTTGAGATTCATATTTTAACCAAGGGGAGCTGCCAAACCACTATGTCAACAAGGACATCACTGTGCTTGCTCCTGAGGCACCTGCTAGATGTGCAGCCGCTGCCACGCCTCTTTAGAATGCTGTTAGATCAGCGTTGTCCAATCACGCTCCTGGAGGCCATTCCTCTCCACATTGAACAGGTTCAGTTATATAAAGTGCTACTCCTGTGTCTGGATGGACACCCCTGTGTTAGATCTTTGCCTTTCCCCATTCCTGGTAGACTGTTTGCAGTTGTGCTGCTCCCACAGCTTTACAGAGCTGCAGGGTTCACATGTCCCATCACTGGGTGATGCCAAATCCAGTCGGGTTGCTCAGCGTCACCAGAAGAAACATTTCAGTAGAGAGTTTCTGTGGAGAATGTATGCAGCAGGATCGCCAAAATTAGAGTCTTATTTTATTTCATTTTTAAAAGCTCATCTCACGGCAACTATCCCGAGGACTGTAATGTTTGCTCGCAACGCCACATTTCACTTTTGTGTGTCTCACAGTAAGCATTGCTGTGTTATTATTGTCACAGTACAGTAAGTATGTGTGTGGAGGTGTTCTGTACAGCAGACCAGCGAATCAGTTTCAGCTGGGAGGGGATTCTGGGAATCGTGGTTTTACTGGATCTTTGCTCTACAGATATTTTACACAACAACATTTGATTAAAAAAAAATGAGTTGTGGAAAAACCAAACCACTCCAGCCCTACATAGTTCTGCATGTCGTTTGTCTTCAATACAGCTAGAATAAAAAGACAAGGTGCAGTGCGTGGGATTGCAAATGGAATTTCTATATGAATTATTAATTATCGGAAAAAAAATTAAATATTAGATAAATTGCAGTACTATCAAAATGCAGGTACTATCCACCTCATCTCAAGCAACCAATCACTGAACTGCTCATTCACTTGTGTTCAGAACAGTGCATGTGGGAGAATGCTGTACAATAACCTTTGTCTCTCTTCTCTTTCTTTCTTTAGCTTCTAAAGTAGATGAAGGAGAACACGACTCCACTCTATCACCCCAGTGCAAAAACTCTTCTAGAGGCAAACCACAGTGCAAGAAACACAGAGAAATGACACCCCAAGAAGAAAATGTGAAGACATTGAGAACTCACTCAGTTACAATCCCTTCTTTACAAGACAGACACCCACTTACTGTGGAGAGTACAGAGATGGCACATTCTGTATGTTATAATAATATTGAATCCCAGGGCAACTTGAAGACCTTGCCTCATTCTATTGAAGGTGGGAAGAGTTCCTGTCAATTAGACGCTCCTGAAACTCACAAGGGAAATCCCACAGGAGGGACTACGTTTTCTTGGGCTGATTGTGGGAAGAGTTTCAATCATATATCACTGCTTAAAAGACACCAGCGCGTTCACACAGGAGAGAAACCTTCCCACATACAGACCAGTGATAAGAGTTTCACACAGTTAGGAAATCTTCATTCACACCAGCACATTCACATAAGAGAGAAACCTTATCACTGTTCTGTTTGTGGGAGGAGATTCAGTGACTTAGGATCCCTTAAAAGGCACCAGCGCATTAACACAGGAGAGAAACCTTATCATTGTGCTGTTTGTGGGAAGAGATTCAACCAGTTAGGACATCTTAAAAGACACCATAACATTCACATAGGTGTGTAATCCTATCCCTGCACTTAGTGTGAAGAAGTGAAGTCAGTTGCAGACTTACAGGACTAGAGAACATTCTCAGAAATGCAGACACTTGGGGACAACTAAACAACAGGAGTGCATTTGACTAAACACAGAAATATTAACTGAAAACAGAAGTGGCTTGATAAATCTGGTCACCCCTAATCACAATTTGTTCAGATCAAAAACTCACCAAAATCTGTGTTCATCATGTTGTTGAGCATTCTGATTGTGTTACATCACATTAGTAATATATTAAATAGATTGTTATTATGAGTGCAAGTTTCTCTTTTTCCTCCTGCATTGCTCAGCCTCTTGCAGTGTGTTGTGTGGAATCTTCTCTGATACCATGGTGAATCTGTGGTACCTCAAGACGCAGCACAGTATACCACAGTTATCATGCGGGCAGCTTGAAGTGGAAAATCAACACTGTTTCCAGCAGGGTGCACCAGAGAGCTTTTAGCACGTTAATGGGCTGCATACCATTGCTTCTTAACAAGGTGATTTCTGCTCCTGATGTGCTGAATACTCCCCTCTCTCTCTAGTACTGGTCACTCTGCTGTGCTTGAAAGAGTGACTACAGTTAACTTCAACTTTTTAAAACCTTTAGTATCCTCTAGTCTTTTTTTTTGTTCTAGACTGAATAGATTTAGTTCCCTCAACTGTTCTCTCAACATATTTAGGGTTGGTTGAGTGTACAAGGAAAACAACTGACTCTGGAGAGGAGTTACCAATCAATGCCAGCACACTGGAGATCCAGAATTCAGAACACAGAACCAGGGAGGACATTCGGCCCATCAGTGCAGCAGCTTATTGATCTCAAACCTGTTAAGTCGGGTCTTAAAGGATACCAGCCCTAACAACATGACTTGGTAACCCATTCCATCCCCTCACCACACTCTGTGAGAAGGTGTCTCCTACCCTCTGTCCTATGGCTATCCACACTTAATTTCCAACAGTGCCCTCTGACCCTGGTGTCAGTGCTATGCTTGAGGTATTAGTTTGCGTTAACTTTGTCAACACCTTTCAAGTTTTTAAAGACTTCAGTCAAGTCCGCCTAATTGTTCTGTGTTCAAGCTAAACAAATTCAGTACCCTCTTCACAGCTTGTTCCTTTAAGCCCCGGGATTAGTCTTCACCTTTATGATTGCTTCCCCGTTGCTGGTAGAAATGAGTCTATCACAACACCAAGGTCTTTCTCTCACACACACTGTGTATTTCAATCCTACTTTTTTCCTACTAAAAAGAGACTTGGTAATACATTTGTGAAATGTTTCAATAAGAAACATGCACTCCACACCGTACAGCAGCTGACTGATTTGCTAATGAAAAGAAGCAGCTCAACCACAACACCTGGTATAATGAACATGTTTGTGAGCCAGGTGTTTGCAGTGCTGTACTGTAGATATGAAATTCCAGAGAATGCTTCATTTTGCATGACTGATAACTAATCATTCTATTGCCTTTAATACTGTATATGGGGCCACCTGTCTGCACTTGCTGATCCCAGCACTGATCCTGCACTGTGTTAAGAGAACAATGGAGATCAGTGACACTGTGTCAATAGATTTGGATCATAGGGTATAGAGGAAATAGTTTTCAGGTGAAGTATGGAAATTTGGAAGAGGAGGGCATCACACAGTATCACAGTGTAGAGAAAGAAAGGGTCCTTGATGAGGGTTTAGTGGTGAAGGAGTGCATTTGCCTGGGAGAGGGTATAAAACAGAGCAGGGTGGAGGGACCAGAGCAGCTGAAGAGTGGAAAAGCAGCATCAGCACCTTGTCAAGATGAAAGCCTGGACTACAAGAGCCATTCTCCTCTCGGTCCTGACAGCATTGCTTCTGTCAGGGGCTGGTAAGACTGCCTTTCTCCTGAGTAACATGGGGAGGGAGGGAGGGAGGGATTGCATTGATATTCTCAACACAGAGGTTTGTCTACTTGTCTTGGGGATTGATTTGATGAGCCTGTACTCCACTAGAATAAGACACAACATTTAGAGAACTTGAAAACTCCCATGTGTTGCATCAACCACCTCCCACCATAGGGACAAATCAAGGTTTGCATTTGAAATTTCCCTTCGAGTCGATCTTGCCTCCTGCTCATCTCTTCAATAAACCATTGCAGGGTGTGTATAAAATACACTGAGATTTTAAAATGGTCATTCAGTTTGATTTACCTTTTTCACAAAATATACATATCCTTGAAACATATAGACCTGCTCTTAATATTCAAACCACTTTTTATACAGCAGATTTAATATAATTTATTTAAGAGATATTAAAAATGCAAACTGTTTACTTATATGTTTACCGCAAGTTGATTTATTACAATTCCTTTCCTTATATAATATGTTGCACTTAAAGTGGTTTATTTATATAATATTAATTCAAGTAGTCTACACTGTTGCAGTTATTAACAAAAGTGCAGAATTTTATGACCATAATTACATTTTTTCAAAACAGATACAAAAATCTTAATAAAATCCCAGTTTTCCTAATCGGTCCGTTTGCATTCTCCATTCCATGCTGTCATTCCTTTCATAGCACTGGATACAACACAGGACTGCTCTTATTAAAAATGTAACCACAGCCTGTGTTTACAGAACTCAGCAACACTTTGGAAGACTCAGAGGAGCAGGAAGGAGCACTGGAGAACAAGAGAGCGCTGGGTAAGGAAAGAAAGAAAGAAAGAAAGAAAGACAGAAAGAGAGAAAGAAAGAGAATGAAAGAAAGAAAGAAAGAAAGAGAGAAAGTTTCTTATTTGCAGGATTTAAGTTAAGCAATGACAAAAAAGCACAGTCCACATAATTTGTTTAGAAACTCAACTAATCATCGCTAATCATGCATAACATCAAGGGCTACTGTATATCCAGAAATCTCCTGGTTAAACCTCACAGCTCTGCATTGCAATGTAATGGGGCGCTCTCTGCCTCCCTGTGCTGAGTGTCCTATGAAGTTGTGCTCTGCAGTCGAGGGACTCCTTCATTGCTTCATGAAGCTCTCTTCTCCCTGTTCCAGAGGCAGAGGATTCAGGCAACAGTGATGCTGAGCTGGACAGTGATGGACTCAAAGGAGAGCGGGAGTTGGGTGAGTCCTTTGAAAAGCACGTCTGGGTAGTGTGTGGGTACAACGTTAAACCTTCAAGAGGAACACATTGTGAATTACAGATGATAGACTTAAGGCCAAACCCCAGTGAATCTGAGCACATTTAGCTGCTGTTTCTCTACTGGCACTAACACAAAGTGCCCAGATCTGTTTCCTAATGTACGTCTAACTGTATAAACCTATTTCTGTTTTACCTGATAGGAGACAATATGATGGAGAAAAGAGCTGACAGTGAGTACAGACGGCCTATAGCTTCTTCTGTTGAGTGTGTTTCTGTCTGTCTGTCTGCCTGTCTGTCTGTCTGTCTGTCTGTTACACTGATGCGGAAGAGGAAAACACAAAGCTTGAGGGATATACACTTTGAAAATATTTCACCTGTTTGCATTTAACATGTGCATTTAAATGTGTTGATGCAGCACCTTTAATAAGACGTATTGTATTAATTGATCACCTTAAATGTCAGTAAGAAGGATCGCCCAACTGAGATATAATAACTTGACTAAAAGGTTGTCCTGTTCCCATACCTTTTTATCAATCAATATTTATTTTATATAGCGCCTTTCATAGTTGACCACAGTTGTTTTGCGCATAAGTCTGTGTGCTTCTTTTCATATGTAATGCAGACTGAAATATCTTTCTGTTAGTAAGTGCCATCACCATCTAGTGCATAGCAGTGAACTGAAAGACACTTTGACTGATCCGGCCTACATTCTGTACATATATCTAAGACAGGTAACTAGAACTGAAGAGCAGCTCCTGAACTCAGGGGAAAACATCGTAACACACACTCTAACAAAATGAAATCTGAAGCTCCTTACTGTTCAGCAATCTTCTTTAATGTACATTGAAATCCTAATCCAAATTTGGAGAGTTCCTCAACATGGTCTGTGTTTAAATAGAAGGGATGCAACCTGCTGTTTGTTTAATGATCTTCATGTGCTTTCTGTCTCCTGAAGTGGATTCTGAAGTGGTCCTGACACAGTCCATGGTAGTGAAGAAGGGTGCCCTGTCCAAAAGATACTACAGAAGTAAGTGTGTGTCTCTCTGGAGCTGGCTCCTGGTTTGGTTGAACTGCATGGATTGTAGACTGAAGGTCAATTGATTGAAGACATTGAGAAACACTTCAGTATTACAGCATATTCTACCATGGAGTGGTTTCATAGTTCTGGACAGACTGGAGGAAACACTTTGAAATGAGCCCCTTGGTGTCTTCATTAAGCCTGTAACAGCTATCAAAATCAACCGATATTCTCAGAGGAACAGAAAACATTCCAGTAAATGGAACACAAACATGAATATAAAGTGAACTATTAAATCCAATAACCACTGTTTCTGTTTTTCTTTTTCTTTGGAACAGCTTACTGTTGTAAGTATTTTATTTTATTATGGTACATTAATATGTAGAAATGAATTGTATATATATATTTAAATTGTATTTAATGGTGTATGTTTATTTCATTTCCAGATTATAGCATCTGTGCTCGTGGTAAGTGTGAATCTGATATTTTAATAAAAATGTGACTGTACACTACAATACAATACACATGTACTGTGCGCGTCACAAGAAATGAATACATGTTAACAATGGGGCCTCCTGCAGCTGATGTTGAGAATATGGAATGGGGTATTATTGTATAATAGTGTGAATGAGCTGCTCTTAATAAGAATGCCATCTTCATTTAATACATACTCACATAGTGAGGTGTTCTGTATCCTATGGGAGGGGATATAAAGAAGGAGCCCTGGCTTTGGATTTTGTCAATAATAGAAATGTACAAATAGAGAGACACTCCTTTGAAATATATAGCTCTCTAATACACTACTGAGGCCCTATTCTTGTATAAAGCAGCCACTGCAGTGACTTCAAATGGACTGAACTCAATATATCACTTTTATCTTTCACAGTAAGGTACAGATGCTACTATGGTAAGTAAATGGATTCTACTTTATTTGATGCAGCAATCAGTGGGATTTATTTATGATTTTCAATCAGGGCATGAATTGTTTATCAGTGTAGCTTTGCTGAGAGGCTTCAGTGACACAGTGGCTAGAGTGCAGAGGTGCAGTGTGGAAGGTAGTGGGTTTGAGCAGTTCAATGACTAGAGTGCAGAGGTGCAGTGTGGAAGGTAGTGGGTTTGAGCAGTTCAATGACTAGAGTGCAGAGCTGCAGTGTGGAAGGTAGTGGGTTTGAGCAGTTCAATGACTAGAGTGCTGGGCTGCAGTGTGGTTTAGTTGTTTTGACTAGCTCAGTGGTTAGTGCTGGGCTGTAGTATAGGAGTTAATGGGTTTGATAGCTCAGTGTTTAGAGAAAGTGGTGCCCTGCAGAGTGGAAGGCAATGTGCATGCTTGTGGATCTGAGTATTACTTTTTATTCATTAGTCTTTTAGCAGTCGCTTTTCTCCAAAGTGCCTTCGAGACTAGGGGGTGTACTATGCATCAACAACTGCTGCTGCAGTCACTTACAATAGGACTCCAGTTTTACGTTTTGACTTGCTCAGGGTCACACACAGTGAGTGAGTGGCTGAGCCGGGATGTGAACCTCCTGGTATCAAGCCCTTTTCATTAACCACTGGGCCACTGTCCCTGAGTAGCTCAGGGGGTTGAGTTCTGGGCTACAGTGTGGAAGGCAGTGGGTTTAAGAAGCTCTGTGTTAAAAATAGACTGTTCCTAATTTTCTTTTCTTTTTTTGTGTAGCTCATCACTATCACTACTATTTCTACTACCGTCATGGGTACCGCTGCGCTCGCCGTGAGTATGCCTTATTATTTCTGTATACATTGGTTGAGGGATATATTAGAACAATTTGAAATAGAAAAACAAGTGTCATTCCATATCAGTTTAGAACATGAGGTCGACCAGGTCAAATATGGATGGAACTCCAAGAGAGACACAGAATTGTTGGAATAAGTTTTATAACAGATGCCATCCATCATAGTCCTTCAACTGGAAATATCAAGATGGGTTTATGATTCATCTTTCAACTGCATTGTCTCCAACTATTGATCGATTGAGCTCATTCATAACTTATTGGAAAGAGGAAAGTCTAACCTGTCTCCTGCAATCAAGAAATGTATACTTAAACTTATTACATGTGTGTGATCTCATGCTGGAGTAACCAACTCCACAAATAATCCCAGGAGATCTGATGAATGGGATTGCTGCTGTTTTATGGTGTGTGTACAGTAGTTCTCTGTGGGAGGTCATTATGTCAGGGTTGGCTTTGAGTTGAGAAGAAGGGTCCACTGACCTCAATCTCCTGTGGAACTTTTGTCATTTTAGTGAAACAAAGTATAAAAGCAGGGGTCAAAACAGAGGAGCTTTGATCTAGGATTGCTCTGAATAAAACCTCAGAAACATGTTTGGCATTTGAACTAGTATAGAGGGTTTCTGTGTCTTTTATTGATAGGATTGTATTGAGAGGTTGTGGTGGCTCCACAGTTTAGCAGTTGATTCCATACCCTTTGGGATTGTAAAATTGCATGCTGAATTACACAAAGCTTTACTCAAATTTGTAATTTAAAGGAGTGCAATACAAAGAGTGTGGAGGATGCTATCTACACATGGGAGGGAGTTCAATTCTGCAGCTCAGAGTGACACTGATTGTCTATATTATTAGACAATGCTGACCATTACCACCCCACAGTCTCATTACCTAGCTGTGCAATGTTCTGTAGGGTATGGATCAGAACAATAGCTTTTCTGCCCAGGTTGCTGATAATGTCTTCAATTGGTTTCAGACTGGCATACCTACCGCTGCAGGCGATGCCAGCACTACTGAGAAGCAGCAGCGCCCAGGGATCACAGTGCTGGAGTTTACCTGACAGCAGACCTGCAAGCAAAGCTTAAACACACCAGCAACCTTCTTTTGTAGCATTGCTGTAACCTTTCTGTTCTGGTCCCTCTCCCCACACACAGCTACAGCACCCATACTTATTTCTATCAGGCCATTCCCAGTTTGTTTAAAACAGCTGCTCCCTGTTGTGCATTTGGTCAATCTCTTCAAGGATATATAATAGAGACAACATTATTTTTCTATTGGGTGATTCCCTACCTCTCATGAAGCAGGTCTTTACATTGTATGGAATGGTGTCCTTATTTAACGTGTAGTCTCAGATTCTCAGTGAGATCACATGCTCACACATGTTTGAATAGAAATACAACTCCACATGGGCACATATACAAAGCGTTACTTGGAGAGCGTGCTTGATTGATTTGCTCCAGCTCATAATCACTGCACCGAGTCAGGTTTGACCAGTAGACTCATTTCTTCTCCCAGCTCCTCACAGCCACCCTGTGATGTCACAAGTGTCCCGTGACAGGCCTTGTTCACAGACTGACAAAAACATTGTGTTTATATAGAGATTTTCTTCATCTCTCACTTATTTTAAAATCTCTTTATTTGCATTCATGACAACAAATGCTCAAACTGTTGACCAGTATAAATGCTGTCCTGCCAAAACTACAGTATCTGCTGTTACATGAAACTGGGTAAAAGCCTCTCTCTTTCTGTAAAGCTTTTTCAACAATAAAACTATTAGCATCAATGTCTCATTTTGGACTGTTTTATTTCACATTAATATAGATTAGGACTAGCAGAGGACCTAATACTGATCCCTGTGGTACACCACTGGTTACCTCGCTCCATTTTGAGGTTTCTCCTCTAATCAGTACTTTCTGTTTTCTACATGTTAACCACTCCCTAATCCATGTGCATGCATTTCCTTGAATCCCTACTGCGTTCAGTTTGAAAATTAATCTTTTATGCGGGGCTTTGTCAAAAGCTTTCTGGAAATCTAAATAAACCATGCCGTATGCTTTGCAATTATCCATTGTCGATGTTGCATCCTCAAAAAAATCAAGCAGGTTAGTTAGACACGATCTCCCTTTCCTATAACCATGCTGGCTGTCTCCCAGGATATTGTTACCATATAGGTAATTTTCCATTTTGGATCTTATTATAGTTTACATAAGTTTACATATAATAGAAGTCAGGCTTATTGGTCTGTAGTTACCTGGTTCGGTTTTGTCTCCCTTTTTGTGGATTGGTATTACGTTTGCTATTTTCCAGTCTGTTGGTACAACCCCTGTGTCAAGAGACTGTTGCACGATCTTGGTTAGCGGTTTCTAAATAACTTGTTTCATTTCTTTGAGTTCTATTGAGAGGATCTCATCCGGCCCAGGGGATTTGTTTATTTTAAGAGCTCCTAGTCTCTTTAACACTTCTGCCTCTGTTATGCTAGTTATTTAAAACTGGATAGGAACAGGTCAACATGTGGGGCATGTTGTCCGTATCCTCCTTTGTAAAAACATGTGAAAAGCAATCATTTAATATATTTGCTATTTTTGTTTTCTTCGTCTATGATTTTTGCCATTTGTATCTCTTAGACATTTAACCTCCTATTTGAATATTCTCTTGCTGTTATAATATTGAAAAAAAAACATTTTGGAATTGGTTTTAGCCCCCTAAGCAATGTTCATTTGTATCTGTCTCTCTTGGCCTGACAATGTAGAAACATATAGAGAATGTATGGGATAATAAACATCACTGCTGTTTCTCTTAAAGCGTGTTTATTTATTTCTAATACTGGACCCTGTCTTAATACTGTATTACATTCTGAATATGAATAGAGCTGGATTATTAATTGTAGATAATACTTAGCATACCAGATTCATATTTAGCATTAAAAAGTAGTGCATTATTTTGTGTATCAGCCGTCACACGAAGCCGAGCGCAGTGCGGTATACTGTAATGATGCTCCAGTCAGTCTGTCCGGACTGCACCTGAACCAGCTAAAAAACACGAAGCCCCTAATAAGCTAATTTGTAAAAGTTAGTAAAGAATTGCGCTAATATAACGAAGCTAAATTTGAACTCCTAGCTGGAGCAACGAGAGAGGGCGAGAGGGGCGGGGCAGAGAAGGAGGGGGAGACGCTGCTAGGCAACCGGCTCGTGAACATTCCACTCAGCTGAGCAGAGACCGTTAGGATTTAAAAATTCGAACGTTCTGAGCGGCGTTAGGCGCTTCGTTAAATTAACACACCGTTGCTGGCATTTGAATTTTGAAGAAAAATATATTTTAAATACTCAAATAGTGCTGTATTAAAAAAAAAAAAAAATACTTCAGTTCCAGACCGTTTTCCAACAAATAAAATGAGTTACGTATTTATAATAAGTATATTTGTTATGATATTAAGACTAAACAAATGTGCTACAATTTGGTGTATAATTTATTTATCTATTAAATGTTGTAGTATTTCTTTTTTTTAAATATTGTATTGTTTTCACAAAATAACATCCATACATTATCAATTCATCTGCTAGAGTAATCATATCACAAATATTACTCGTCAGTAATTCATACATAGACACGCTGTGGTAACTTCAAGAAGTTAAAATGTAAGGCTGGATTCAAGTTTAACCAAATAAATAAGTAAATACATTAATACTAACATGAAACAAAAATACGTTTTGGTAGCTCATACGTAGGCTTATTTAAAATACAAAATGCGACCTGTTTTAGAAATTGATTTATATATTACCTGCCATTTAAATCTAAATTATATTTAAAACTGTTTGAGGAGCAGACTAGCATAGATGATTTCTAGAATCCATTAATATGTACACCACATTAGCACTCCGAGAAACATAGAAATTGATAATTTGTAAAGAATTAGCTGTGGGATTATAATCAGAATTATGGATGCATGAGTTTTTGATTAAAATATACTCACATGTATTTCTGTTTCATGTTGTAATGTATTTATTAATTTCATTTGAACCCTTTGCTGGTGCCACGGCTTGTCTCTGTATCAATTCACTGATATTTGAGGTTTTGTTTAGTACACACTAGCAGGTGATCTGATAATCTTATTGATGTTATTTTGTGAAAACAATAACACGTTAATACTGCGCTACAAAAAATGACTCGCCGTGTTGTAACTTGTGCGGGTGATGTCACGGGTTGTCATGGCAGCGCCGATCATCACGGGAGGGGTTATCAGTGGTTGTCAGAGAAACGCTGGAGTTCCGCTGGCTTCCGAGGTATCCAACCCGAATATCTAAATCAATACAGTGACAACAAAGGAATGTGACATATAAACCTAATGACTACATTAATGAAGCAGTAATACACGACAGGGTGTGTGTGTTATCATGAGGTAATATCACCACGCCTTGGGTGCGTTGGGAGGCACTAGACGAAGTCGAGTTCTTCAACCGCCCAGGAAGTGGTGATATATCTCATGATAACACACAGACCCTGGAGTGTATTATTGCTATTATTAAATGGGTCTAGGAGTGTGTTGTAGTTGGTAAATAAAAAAGACTTTAAACTGTATTTTAATAATTTCTATTTGTGTCACCTTCCACTGAGAGAAGTAGTTCCACAGTAACTAAAAATGGTTAGATTAACAATTAAACATTTGATTTTAATCCGATTTGTATAATATTTTCTTTTTCGGCGCTTCGCTAATAGTTTCTTGTTTAGTCTTTGTAGATATTGAAGTGGATCATTGTTTCAACGTGTATGTCTGGGTTTTGTCCAGTAGATGGCGCTGCTGCTGTGATGTTTTGTTTAGCAGAATGCAGTTCACGTACCGTGTTACAAACGGGACGGCGCTGCACAGAGCGGTACAAACTGTGCAATTAAAATCTCCGGTAGTACTACAGACGGGCCGCCGATAGTCATCTCCGATTAACCCAACATGAATATAAATACAAACCCAGTCTGTTTCAAAGAGCACTCAGAGTGACGACGCCAGAGAGTCTGCGAGCAGGTTTAATAATATGAATGTGTCTGATCGAGTCTCGCATCAAACTCAGCGTCCTCTATATTATAAACACATTAAACAAGGGGTTGCCAGCGGGGGTAGTGAATTCACCTCTAATAACTCAGCGCTCTCTTTCTCTCTATATCTAGTCCTCCTGTTTTACCAAACAGCTCAAAGAATGGAACTTCTGGTTCGGACTGGTACGCGGATCTAAAGATTCCCCGCATCGGGTGTACCGGTTTGTTATGGAACGTGTTTCGTAAAATGAGTTTATCCAGTAACAGACTATATAAACCACAGTGAAAAACAAACAAGAGAACATGTTGCCAAGTAGTGGCTTGTTTAACTAGTTCCTCATAAAATAAGACTCAGTTGTACACACCGTATTAAAAACTGAAAAGCTAAACTAATAACTGACTTGGAGCTCTCACCAGGGACCACTTCCAGTAAAAGACGTATAAACCGCCGTGAACAAAATGAAAACTTGCATTCATAACAGAAAAAAAATAAAATAAATAACAGCCCATATAAATCTACACACTTTTTGTGATGCTATAACGTGGTATTACATATAATGAGTGTTGTTAATTTCACCCTAAACTTTGCATACTGAAAGGAGCATGTCAAAGCAAGAAGGAATATAAAAATAAGGTTATAGCTCAATGGAGGAGGAAAATTTTTGCCCCTGGATTCACAATGAATCAGTGAAGGGTCCTTGAGTAACACACCATATTGAGAATGGCCTGATCAGGAAACAAGCAAAGCATTCAATACAGTAAGAGGAGAGAATCCCATTAACATGGCCATTCTGACACACACCAATATATTATCTATGTAGAATTAGTCAAGCACCCACCAAAAACAAAAATAAAAATCCACACACAATCCAAACAACCTTCACAAACAAGATTTATTTACTAATACACACTTTTGGGCATTTTCCAAATATATACAACTCCAGCTACAAAGACAGCCACTGAACACACACCCATTGCAGCTCCCAGAAGGGACCACACATTGAATTTGCCTGCAAGAGAAGAAAGAAATAGTTAGTGGAATATAGAGATAGTTATATATTTTATTTGAACTGCAATTGTGTTCACATCATGCATATTACCGCTTCTAGGCATAAAGTGAAGGGATCCATCTCTCTTCAGCTCAATTGGTCCAGAAGACACAAACACCTTTACTGCACCACCATCCATCCCTTCAGCACTGCGACCTACAGGAGGAATCCTTCAAAACAAATGGACAAAAATGCATGCAAAATGTCCCCCCTCCTCCCAACAGACAGAGCTCTTACCAAGCCTCTGTTTCCCTGGAATGCACCGTCTGCTACAGAGGCTGTCTGATGGCCGGTTTGAATCACATATCACAACACTGCAGTGGAAGTAAATCTGAAAGACAGTACACCTTGTCAAGTAAAACAAGAATCAATATCAGGCAGGACCATCATCCAATGAAGATTACTGAATTGAAAAACAAATATATTGCATCATAGTAAGTGTTTCTTGCAAATGTGCAGTTATGTTTTCATTCCAACTCACTAAAGATTTGAGCACAGTGACCATTGCTGCTTGCAAAGCAATCCAAACCACACATTGTGGTACAAGATCCCCATACCAACACTCCACTTTACCTGTCCTTTCAGTGCATCCCGGCCACTTGTGAAGGAAAACATTTTCACTTCAAACCTTTTCAGATGGGAAGGGAACGGCACTCTTGCATTGCTGGAGACTGGGTGAAAGATGGTCAAGTACTCATCTGCAGAGTTCTCACAGCTAGAAAGAAGGTCAGGAGCACATCAGCCACAACTCCAATTCCTAGGTTTTGTAGCAGCAATATCATATTCCAGCATCTTACCTGTCCACAACAACATCCCACTTTGGAGAGCTATTCCTGTCAGCAGAATAGGTTGCCCAGCAGTTCTCCAAAAACAATTCAGCCTGTGGATCCCTGACTGAAATGTTGATTCAGTAGTTCGGGACAAACACCAATCACAAAATGTTTTAGTACAAATATTTATTGTAGAGAATGCGGAGTATGCGATTTTACAGAAAAGTATGCTGTATATACACATTCATTTGGCATCAAACCTAACTTGACTGGACGAGGCTGAGACCCCCATTGATAAAACATAAAAATTGTTATTAAGAAAGGTGGAGATGGGGAGGTGGTGGGTTACGATGAAATCAAAACGCAACTGAGAGATAAGTGAAGAGGGTATTTATAGTGCTAACAATTTAAATTGGCTAATGTGTAAATTGAATGATTCAATTTGGTGATGCGGAGATTGGTGTCTGACCCTCCTCCCGAACTTTAATTATAAATTTCATTAATCGTAGGACATAGTTTCCGTATGTGACTGGAAGTTCAAATTGAATGAAATGGACTTTGAAAATTGTATTAAGTGCCTTGATGAAGTTGGGGGCAAATGAGGAAGTGCAAATCCGGGAACAAGAAGGTTGCAGGAATGGCCTGATGCAGGGAAGCTGGAAAATGAATGTGACGGTGGATTCTTAACATCTCAGAAGGATGATAAGCATGGCTTCATGACTAGATCCTCAAAGGGAGGGGTTTTGATTTGAAAAAATAAAGTTAATATATGAAACAAAAGAGGTTGAAGCAGGACGGGACTGAGAATCCCTTGAAATGACAACGAACTGCAGGAATTGATTTGAAGGTTTAGAGTGTGCGAGATTCGCAGCGATAGCAAATCATCTTAAATTATGTAAAGCTTGTGGTGTTATGCTGCCATCTAGAGGTTGCGATTGGAATTTAAATTATTGTCTTCAGTGAAGCAGGGTAGCATATATTTAGTTAATGCGATTAAAATCCTCGTCTATGAATAAAACATTTGCTTTTGAACAGTTAGTGATGATATAAGTAAGTTAACGTAGGTCTAGAAGAGGAGCCTGCAGTATTTAGATGTCACAATTCGGCGAGTTGAAGCTCTCATGTTGCAAAAGCGCAGCAGCTGGAGCCAGAAGATTGCAGTAGTGAGGCACAGGCTCGCATTGCCTGTTAAAGCTGCCTGGTCGCCATGGCAACTTACCACTCCCAGGAGTCACTCGATGAGGCGTTGCCGTGGTAACCATGGTCTGTGAGTCTTTCTGATGAAAACGCAGAGCAAACTGAGAATGACGCTGCGCTTTGAAAAGCGCTGTAGCTGCGCTGGAGACTGGAGGGAGCAGAAAAGACTAACGCTGAAGCTCCTGCAGAAAAATACAAAAGCTGAATGATGAAAAGAATCACCTGAGCAGGTAGGAAAATAGCTGATAGATGGCCTTCAGTGAAAGGAGCGAACAACAAAAAACAAACACAGACGAAGGGCGGAAGCAGTGCTGGGTGTATAAATAGAAAAGAAGGAGAGATTGACATGCAAGCTACCTAACGGGATTGCCCATACCGCTCTGGTCACGCCCTTTTTACCGGACCAAACACAGCAGCACAAGATAATGGCAGAGAGACTGGAATTTGATTGAAATTTGTTTGTCACCATATAATCAATAAATTGTATAAATAAATGTCCGGAGACATTCAAATCCAAGCACGTTAAAAAACAAAATAGCGTGGTATAGAAACAAAGACGGCTTTTACCTCGACGTGATTTGAACACGCAACCTTCTAATCTGGAGTCAGACGTGCTACCGTTGCGCCACGAAGTTCTGGCGGAGTGCACACTGTGACATGAAAGAATGCAATAATGTGTTAATTTATCAACAAAAGAAACAAAAATAAAAGTGTATATTTATTTGTGAATAAACTATCTTGCTTATACGATGGGACCAGAGACCTTACATCGGCAATCTAATGAGAGGAAAACCCCAGAGAGACTTTGTCTTGACCAGGGATTAATATAATTTATAAACAAACTGCGATGGTTCCACGCGATGGGAATGTGAATAGAGTCAGTTATATATATATATGTATATATATATATATATATATATATATATATATATATATATATATATATATATATATATTTCATTTAACTGTCGCTTTATTATCATAATGAAAACACATTACACATGACCACAGTTCTGTAACAAAATGACATTATCAAAGCCATAACCATACCGGGAGTCGAACCTGGGCCGCCTGGGTGAAAACCAGGAATCCTAACCGCTAGACCATATGGGAAGCTGAGTAGCATACTCATGGACATGCAACAGTAGCTAGTATACAGTACAATGATTGGTAAAAACCACAAAAACTGATACTTCATTACAAACACGTTACAAATGAAAGCAAACTTCAAGCCATTTATATTTATTCTCAATTAACACAATCTCTTCAATTGCTAAAAAATATATTAAAAAATCTCCCTTTGTGTTTCTCAGAAGACATACGATGGAGGGCGCACTGCAGTTTTTCAGTCTGGGGAATATTACAAATTAGCGGACTGTGCTTTAAAATACACATGTAGGACGGGCGACTCTGTTACAAAGAATTGTCACACTGTATGTATCTCCATAATGCGTTGGGACTAAATACACAGATACATTAAAACTATTTGGAAAATGCAGGCATCTATCCCGTTACCTCTCGCATGCTAAGCGAGCGCTCTACCATTTGAGCTAATTCCTCTTGAATTGTGCGAGCGATTCTCATAGGCTACATCGCAGCTTGATATGAGCAATTCAGATTGTCATAAATTTTGTATTGGCAATGTAGTATGACATTTGCAAATTCAAAAAATAAATTAACTAAATAGCAAATATTTCGACTACAGGTATGTTTTCAATTTCTTCAATAAGTAGTCTCAGCTTGTTGATTGAGTCTCTTTAAAATCCACCTCTGTGTCCCGATGCAGCAGCGCTGTGTGCTGTGGCTCGAGCTTGTTTGACGAGGCAGGCAATGCAAAAATGCCAAAACTTGCTTTTGTATCACATGACAAACTTAAGGTCTGCTTTAACGGCTTGGCTGTCTCAAGTTAGTTTGTATTGTTAATGTAACACCTCGTTGTTGCCCAGTCATTGTATCATATGAAGTAGAGCTTGTCAGTCGGGGGCGACGGTCTACAAATAAAAGCTAAGACTTTATTTGCAAGGATCATTTCTAGAGTGAAACATGTTTTGAAGGGATTGGTCTTGGTATCCACCAGGAGGACTGGGAGTGTTTTCTTCTCAGCACCGAGCTGACAATGAGTGTTGTTTTCGGGTACCTGCTCGCTGCTAGTGTTGTTGAAGGAAGGAGACACATTTTGAGTGCGTATCTCATACTGGTAGAAACGCAGAAAAAAAGAAACCATCAAGCCTACAATTGTTCAGTTGTTTAAATCAATAAGCAAATTTCAAATTGATCAATGCTAATCTTAAAACAATTTAAGAGCACTTTAAATAGGCCTTGACTAATATAAACATATAGTAATGTGATTTGCACTACGCAGGACTAGATGAGCTTAAATAAAGACATTACATCTGAAAATAACTTGTGCTTACCCCCACTTACAAGGAAAGTGTCAAACATTGTATTCGTTCTCAAAACGTGTTAGATAATGTAAACAGCAGTTGGAGAATGCCGATGTCGATCATCCTAGCATGTTAAACGAGAGCATTTCTCATGTAAGCTACTTGCAGCCATAGATCGTTTATACTGTTCTCAATGGTCCGTATCCCAGCCTGAGACCACGATCCAGTGGCCGACCGAGATGTTTTTCAAAGTAATATGTTATTTGGAATATTAAAACAATCAAGTTAAATAACAGATGTTTGGGCACAACATATTTTTCAGTGACTTCAACAAGTAGTCTGTTTACAACAAAAATGCAACCATGTGTTAGGAACGCTATTTTAGTCCGATTTAAAATGGAAATTAAAATGGTATTGAGAGCTGACAAGAGTTTTGTATCAGCTGTTGATTTCCTTGAAACACTCTTTTATAGTAAAATGAACACATTTTATTCCTTTTAAAAATAAGTAAAAGTGAACTGTCAGAAGTGGGATTTGAACCCACACCTCCATTCAGAGACCAGAACACACAATTCGTTGGCAAGAGTCCTTGAGTCTGGCCCCTTAGAACACTCGGCCATCCTGACAACCTGCGTTTATTATAGTAGAAAACCGCATTATTTATTTCAGCACAGCCTAGGGTTGTCATATCAAGGCCTGATCGGGTTTATTACGCACATACCAACTGTTGCTCCATGAATGATGTAATGACAAGTGTATTGTCAATAGAGCAGTTAGCAGTTGTGCCAGTCCCCTTGCAAAGTGAGGTGGAACCCATTTAAGGGTGGGCATATAATAGTGGTCAGTCTACAGGAACCAGGGACTGAGGCAGATAGGCAAGTTCCTGCTTCAAGTAATCTTTAATTAACTACATTTGGTAACTTTGTAAGGTGGTGTTTGAATTAGCTGAGTTGGTGTGTGATTAGTACCAGGTGAGTGGTTTAATTGAATAGAAGTTGTTTTGCTATCTGATTGGTTTCCACGCAGTTGTTTTTTATATATTAAGCAGCCTATTTTAGCGCCAGCTAGAAGCGCCAGCCAACTGAAGAGCCTCAACAAAAGAGCCGGGAGTCCAGCTGTGGGAGTCCAGCAAGGGGAGGCCTGCACTGAGACGCTGTTCCAATAGATCCAAACCTAACGGGGCTCTAGAAGAAGCTATCTACTAGTCAGGTCTGTACCCTCCACCCTACTGCTCCTACTGTGCCTTTTGTCCTGCTTGTCCTGCTATGACTGTCTCTCACATCCCTGTTCTGTCCTCCCGTCCTCGTCCTCTGCCCTCCCTCCGCTGCTGCTCCTCCAACTCCTCTAACCTCATTTCTCTGCCTCTCCCCCCCTCCCGCACACTCTCTGGTGCACTCTGGAACTGTCACTCTTCTGCTAACAAAGCTGATTTCATATCTGCCTTTGCCTCCCACCTCTCGCTGGATTTCCTTGCTCTCACTGAAACCTGGCTGTCCCCTGATAACACTGTTACTCCTGCTGCCCTGTCCTCTCTCTACGTCCTGTCCCATACCCCGTGTCTCACTGGACGGGGAGGTGGGACGGGTCTTCTCCTCTCTCCCTACTTACTCTTTTCTGTCCCCTCCGATCTCATCTCACTCTCTGTCAATACCTTTGAATTTCATGCAGTCCAACTAACCTTTCCCGGTCAACTCCTGCTCATTGTTCTGTACCGCCCCCCTGGGCCTCTCACTCACTTTCTGGATGAACTCGACTATCTACTCTCCTCCCTCCCCTCCCTGTCTACCCCGACTGTCCTGTTGGGTGACTTCAACATCCATCTCTCCAACCCCAGCCACTCTGCTGGATTCCTCCCTCTCCTGCACTCCTTCGACTTCTGTCTCTCTCCATCCCCCCCTACCCACAAAGCTGGCCGTCAACTGGACCTCACCTTCTCCAGGGCCTGCTGCCCCTCCACCTTCTCTGTCACCCCCCTGGACCTCTCTGATCACTATTTCATCTCTTTTTCTCTGTCTCTCCCCCCTCTCCCTGCTCCTCCTAACCCCACTGTCGCCTCTCGCCGTAACCTCCGCTCTCTCTCCCCCTCTGTCCTTGCCTCCACTGCTCTCTCTCACCTCCCTCCTATTGACTCCTTTTCACAACTCTCCGTAGACTCTGCTACCTCCACCCTCTTCTCCTCACTCACCTCCTCCCTCGACTCCCTCTGTCCCCTCACCTCCCGTCCTGCTCGCCCCTCCCCTCCCCATCCCTGGCTCTCCTCTGCGCTCCGCTCGGCAAGAATCACACTGCGATCTGCTGAAAAGAAATGGAAGAGAACCAAACTCCCTGCTGCCCTAGACCTTTACCGCACTCTCCTCTCCTCCTTCTCCTCTACTCTCTCCTCTGCTAAATGTGCTTATTTCCAATCTGTAATCCAAGCCTCCACTAACAACTCACGTAAACTATTCTCTACCTTCTCCTCCCTCCTAAACCCTCCCCCCTCCTCCTCCCTCCTCTATCTCCCCTGATGACTTTGCCTCCTTCTTCTCTTCTAAAATTTCAGATATCCGCAAACTCTTTAACACCTCTCCCTCCCCCGCACCCCCTCCCGCTCCAACTCCTACACCCACTGCAACCCCTACTAACTCACCCTCCTTCTCCACCTTCTTGCCCCTCTCAGACTCTGACCTCTCCTCCCTGCTCCAGGGTCACAAACCCACCACGTGTGCCTTGGACCCCCTCCCCACTCACCTCTTTCAAGCTGCTGCTCCTGCTCTACTCCCCTTCATCTCCTCCCTCCTCAACACCTCTCTACTTTCTGGTATCTTTCCATCTGCCTTCAAAAAAGCCTCTATCACTCCCCTCCTCAAAAAACCTACCCTCGACCCCACCTCCCTCCAGAGCTACCGTCCTGTCTCCCTCCTACCCTTCCTCTCCAAAACCCTCGAGCGGACTGTACACCGCCAGCTCTCTGCTTTCCTGTCCAACCACTCTCTGCTTGACCCTCTCCAATCTGGTTTCCGCTCTGCTCACTCCACTGAAACCGCCCTCCTGTCTGTCACCAACTCACTTAAATGTGCCCAAGCTGCCTCTCTCTCCTCTGTCCTAATTCTCCTTGACCTCTCTGCTGCCTTTGACACTGTTGATCACTCTATTCTACTATCATCTCTTGCTGACCTGGGGATCTCTGGCACTGCTCTGGCCTGGTTCTCCTCCTACCTCTCCAACCGCACTTACCAGGTAACCTGGCGTGGAGCAACCTCCACACCTCACCCTCTCTTAACTGGAGTCCCCCAAGGGTCAGTCTTGGGTCCTCTCCTGTTCTCTCTCTACACCCGCTCCCTGGGCCCCCTCATCGCATCCTATGGTTTCTCATACCATTTCTATGCTGATGATGCTCAGATTTTCCTCTCCTTCCCCACCTCTGACTCTACCATCTCCTCCCGTATCTCTACCTGTCTATCTGCTATTTCCTCCTGGATGCACTCACATCACCTCAAACTCAACCTCTCTAAATCTGACCTCCTTTTCTTTCCCTCCTCCTCCCCCTCCTCTGATCTCTCTATCTCTGTTCCTCTGGAATCTACCACACTCTCTCCCTCTTCCTCCGCTAAGAACCTTGGAGTCACCCTGGAACCCTGCCTCTCTTATTCCCAGCACATCTCCACTCTGGCACGCACTTGCCGATTCTTCCTGAGCAACATCCGAAGAATCCGACCCTTCCTCACCAACTATGCTACCCAGCTCCTGGTCCAGGCCCTGGTACTCTCCCGCCTAGACTACTGCAACTCCCTCCTGGCTGGCCTCCCTGCGTCCGCCACCCGTCCGCTCCAGCTCATCCAGAACTCTGCTGCCCGCCTGGTGTTCTCTCTGCCTCGCTTCGCCCACGCTACTCCACTACTCCGCTCGCTCCACTGGCTCCCAATCACCGCTCGCATCCAGTTCAAGACTCTTGTACTAGCCTACAGATGCCTTGACCAGACTGCACCCAGCTACCTCCAGACCCTCATCTCTCCCTACACCCCCACTCGACCTCTCCACTCCACCTGCACTAGAAGACTAGCTCTACCTCCGCTACGCTCCCCTGCCTCCAAAGCCCGCTCCTTCTCCACCCTTGCTCCGCAGTGGTGGAATGACCTTCCTACAGATGTCAGGACTGCCCAGTCCCTGACCACATTCTGGCGCCTCCTTAAGACTCACCTCTTCAAAGAGCACCTGTAGAACTCCTCTGTTTGTATCCTGGGACACTATCACCCTTCATGTAAATGTGCTTTATTTTGCTCTTATCAGCCCCCTATTTTACTGCATTTAATCCTGTACTTCAGAATACTGTATTCTGCCAAGTTTTTAACCTGTAGTACTTTGTATTTAATCACATCCTGATGTAACTATCACTATTTAATCATAACCTGATGTAACTATCTCTATTATCTGCTGTATTATTGAATTGTGGTATGTCACACTTGTACTTTGCTTGAACAAAAGTTATTGTATTTCTTGCTCTTATTGTATTACTTGTATTGTAACGCTTGAAATGTTTTTGCTTACGATTGTAAGTCGCCCTGGATAAGGGCGTCTGCTAAGAAATAAATAATAATAATAATAAAAAAGAAACGGATTGAAGCCAACCCAAAAAAGTAAGATTATTTATGTCAATATCGTTATAGTTACAAACGATGCACACATTTTACAATAGCAATTGCTATTTGACAATGACCAATAAGTAATTATGTTGCAATTGAGAGGAACGGTAGTTCTTCGCACAAGTTAGAAAAACTTGTTTGAAACTACCGAGTGTCTCTATACAGCTCAAAGAGTTTGACTGTTTTTAACATGTTGCAGCGGCAGAACTAAATCACTTAGAATTACCATCTGTATCAGTATCAAAAGTCTGAAACTTTCTTACCTCTAATGTGAAAAAACGTACATACCTCTTATACACAATGAGAAATAAGTCGTCAAACTAAGGTAAAATTATTCTCCTTCTTCCTCTTCCGTCTACGTTTTAAGGGTGTGTAGCAACTATTCAAACAGAAAAGCTAAATAACTGGACATCTACCAATCATGTGATTCCACATGTTGGTCAGCGTCAAAACAAACCAGGGTGTGCAGGCAGTTTGATATCTACACCATTTATATTAAAGAAATTATGTATGTTTTAAAACAGCACATATCGAAGGAGGGAAAAAGATAATACAGTGGTTTGAAGTTGAAACATGACGTTCTTGAAGAGCACACGACCTTGAAATACGTTCATTTTTTAAGCTTACATCCAAGCCTGACCAGCTTTCGCTGAAAACCTGAAGGTGCTGCTCGATTCTAGAAATTTTCGATTTCCTGTTTGAAAATTTCTAGTTTCCTGTTTGGTAGATACCATAGAATGGAATTGCACACAAGAGTGGCATGTAGCTTCCTTGTCTAAATCTCTGAACTCTGATTAATTGTAGTTCCTCGTTTAATTAAATATAAAGGAATAATTTATTTGGTAGAAATAAATAAATGATTTAAACAAATGCATAGAGGAATAAATACATTTAGAAATAAATATTTTTAAATGAATAAATGTAGAAATGAACACATGTTTATATTATAAATGTATTAATAAATAGCAAGCTAGAAAACTACATGTCATATTAATTGATTTGGCGTCTTATTTGAGAAAATACTGAACGACAAAAACCAGATTCCAAACATAAGAGTCACCAGAATCGGCTTTGATGACACAAAGTCGTATGACACGAACCCTAAGAATTTGATACCAGATTCATTGTCGCTTAGAAACAACTGCAGCCTCCCTGCCTCCCTGCCTCAATACAAATAATACCAAATGAAAAATCGAATTACATGTATTTAAAATGAATGGTCTCATCCAGGGCTGACTCGTTTAGATGTTCGAGAGATCTAGGTGTACTGGACAAATCTACTGGATTTTTTCCATGTCGTAATTGTGCCGCCTGTGATAATGCATTTAAAACTAAGACAATGCACAAGCCATACAACGAAAAAAACAGTACAGTATCTTACAAGTGCTTGTGCTTTAACTCATGTCATTTATGTGATTTCTTGTCCTTTTGCAATACGGTGGTAAAACTACTAGACTGTTACAATTGCGCATTAATGAGCGAGCATAAAAGTTCACTTTTATGTTCAGGAGAAAATATATTCATCCACCACTAGCTAGACATTTTGTAGATGCCAAACATTCCGTTTCAGATCTTAAATTCTGTGTCATACAAAAAATCATTTCAGGATCGCAGTGGTGGTAATCTCGATCAAAAACTATTACAATGTGAATCAAAATGGACCTTCTATCTCCATACGGTACAACCTGAGGGATTAAATGAAGAGCTAGGATTATCATGTTTACTGTGATATAATGCGCAAGGATTCTTGTCTTTCATAAGAGCCGAAATAAATAAGGCCTTCTGCATGTAAAGCAGACGTGATAACCACTACACTATGGAACCTTGACGAAACAGTGGTGGTGCTCCTACATTATTGTCTACATGCAGCATCTCAAATAATTACAGTGTCATTTATCAGACCCTTCGGCGTTGTCTTTTGAAGAATTAAACCTGCCAGACCGAACGCAAGCTAACATTCAATCAATCAATCAATTAATCCTATATATTTTCTATAGCGCCCCATATGCGCTTCACAAAATCTACTTAAAAACAAGAAAATATCTAATTGTAAGCCTGGTCGAACAAAATAAGTCTTCAGTGTATTTTTAAACAAAGAGCGCTTTCCACAATTTAAGATGCTTTAGAGACTGAATATTGAAATTTGCAGCCGAAACTGGGGGATAAACATGCCTGTGATGAAAGTGGGCAGAAAAGTTGCATACTTTGCATACCGTATTTGGGAGAAAAGAAAACGGATCATCTCTGATTTGCAACGTTTCCATGGTTCGGCCCGGCCACTGCCGTGTGACACATTAAAACGATGAGTTCAGTTTTTTTTTTTTCTGCTGCTTGGTAATTCTGTCAAAAAGCAGCTGTAGCAAAGTTGCGCAGCGGAAGCGTGCTGGGCCCATAACCTAGAGGTCGATGAATCGAAACCATCCTCTGCTAGCTTGTTTTTCTTCTGTTAGCAAAGTAGTTTTTCTAAAATATTAACTGAAGGCAATTAATTAATATTACATTTCGCAATCAAGGATAATATAATGTGCAACTTGTCTATCATAAGAGCTGAAATAAATTATAGCGCTTTGAGATTATATATGTTACTAGCGGACTGTTTAGAAATGTACTTAATTATATTACAACTGTTCTAAAAATAAATGTTATCTCGAAAAAGGAGCCTTCTCAAGCCGAAATAGCTCAGTTGGGAGAGCGTTAGACTGAAGATCTGAAGGTCCCTGGTTTCGGCAAACAGCAAGAATATTTTTGTTTTGTATTATTTTGAACTAAAAAACAGAACACATGTATTTTTCTTCAGTGTAATTGGAGGAAATAATAACGTATTACTGTGCCATTTTCTAATGTGATTAAGAAATGCAAAGAGCACCGTCCCTGTGTGGGCTTGAACCACCAACCTTTCGAACAACCGAACGCGCTAACCAATTGCGCAACAGAGACCAAACTGCTCAGCCGAAACTGAGACCACATCTAAGAAGAAAGCAACACTGGGCAGGAAAGTGTAATCACAATTGCATGTATTCAACCCAATGCAAGAAAACTTCTAGCCATTTATATATATTCCCAAATAACATAAACTCTTCCATTGCTAAAAAAAAATATAAAAAAATCTCCCTTTGTGCTTCTCGGAAGGCATACGAAGAAGTCTTAGGGAGGGTAAAGAGGAAAATGGATTATTGGAAGTTAAGAAGGCTATCGCTAGAGGGGAAACTATTAAATATAAAAATGGTACTGATGCCAATGCTGCTGTATGTAGCAAGGGTGTTCCCACCTGATGTTGCATCAGGTAGAACATTACATAGACAATTGTTTCGGTTTTTTTGGGGAGAGAAATTTGAGAAGGTCAAGAGAGAATCAGTAATCTTACAAGGGAATCAGGGTGGTAAGGGCTTTCCAAATGTCATTTATTTTCTATGGGTCCGTTGTGTATGTCACATGATGAAGGCAATTATTGAAGTGAATAAAAAAATAGAGTGTTTTTTGCTAGGTTTTATTTTGGACAGTTTTTGAGGAGAATGGGTATACTGAAATTAACGAATACTGTGCCATACAGTCAGGATATGCCTTTTGTGTACAGGAAGGCCATGAATTTTATTATACAAAATAATGTGTGTAAAGCGATGGAAGCCGAGTGGTCAGCAAAGAAATTGATTAAAAAGAAGGAGGCAAGTGGAAAATTACGTAGAATAGGCTTATTGAGTGACAAAGACTCAGAAATGGTATGGAACAATGTAAATTATTTTAGATTAAGTAATAAACAAAAGGACATAGCATGGTTAACAGCACATGCAAGGATGCCTTGTAAAGAGCTGCTCTATAGAAGATATGTGTCGAGGTCGAATGCATGTGTTAGAGGAGAGTGTGGGGCAGAAGAAATGATACAACATGTGTTTTATGAATGAGAGTATGCGAGGAAATGTTGGGAAAGGGTAAATAATTGGACACGGAAATTTATTTAAAAAAAGATTTATGTGTCAATTTAATATTGTATGGGCCGAGAAAAGGGATTAAATCAAATGACAGGGAAAAAGGATGGCTGATAATTAATTGTGCAAAAGAGGCACTGTGGAGTATTAGAAATCTGAGTATGTTTAAAAATAAAACAAATGTAAATGATTTCTGTAAAATTGTGATTTCTAGGATTAGAGATTATGTGTGGATAGACATAAAGGCTTTGGGCAAAAAGACAGCCTTGAGAAAATGGAAAATGAGAACACCGCGTGAGTTGTTTTTGTAATGTTTCTTTGTATTGGTTTTTGATGTTATGAATGTATTTTGATTTGTTTTGAATTTTTCTAATAAACATTTATATAAAAGCTGGCGAAATGCGTTTCTAAAGTGTTTGGACTCGCTATCCACAAGGAAGAGCGAGAGTGTTCGTTTTTGAGCGTGAAGGAGACAGCGAGTGTTGTTTTTTGGCCAACTGCTCGCTGTTATTGATGACCCCTCCAGTGTCCCTTAGGGGGCTGGAGGAAGCAGACATGTTCTGAGTGGGTATCTTACCAAAAGGTACGAAAGACGAACTACAGTTGCAAAGCACTGCTGCTTTTTCGACGATTTATTAAAACTATCAATCTGACAGAAAACACGGATCACATCAATTGTGATCGGTTTGATATCAATAGGCTTACATGACAGGTATTGTGTATAGACAATGTCATATACATAGAAATGAACACGGACAGTGTTTATTAAGGGCTGACTCATTTAAATGTTCGAGAGATCTAGGTGTACTGGACAAATATGCTGGATTTTTTTCCATGTCGTGATTGTGCCGCCTGTGATAATGCGTTTGAAACTAGAGATAATGTGAGATAATCACT
Source organism: Acipenser ruthenus (assembly GCF_902713425.1). Classification (NCBI taxonomy): domain Eukaryota; kingdom Metazoa; phylum Chordata; class Actinopteri; order Acipenseriformes; family Acipenseridae; genus Acipenser; species Acipenser ruthenus. Next base: position 10,517,143 of record NC_081220.1, read on the forward strand.
GTTACTGGCGGATTGTTTACAAATGTATTCAATTATGTTACAACTTTTTTGTCTACAAAACATATCTGTAACATTTATGTAATGCCTGTGTGTTTTTTTCATGAAGTTAATTTGCTAACAGACTGTTCTGATTTGTTTCTAACCGTGAAGTGATCGCTCTGTTTGCCGTATATTTTCTTTCTGTAAGAGGAGTGTCCTTGTGATCCCATATAGAATGCGACGAAACAGGTCGCCCTCCTTAATAGAAAGAGAAAAAGAATGTGTTCACGCACACACCAGGTGATTTACTGCAGCGTCAGACATTGGAGGTTCAGCAGTGTACTGCAGTGTTGTGCAAAGTCGTTGGTGTAAGTCAGGATTGCCGAGCGGTCTAAGACGCTGCGTTCAGGTCGCAGTTCTCTAGAGGCGTGGGTTTGAATCCCGCTTCTGACAAATCTGTTTGTTCATTTATTTCTTAAAACGTCCACCGGATGCTTGGTAATTTGATTTGTTTTTCTTGTTAGTATTCAAATCACAAGGTCGTTAAATGAGAGAAAGTCACCGCAAGCCTGCACCTCACCACATCCTTCGCAGGTTCGATCCCCGTACGGGCCATGGCTTTTCTTCTTTAAAGAAACCACAGCATTTGTAATGGTGCCAAAATGAACAATCTTTAACAAAATGAACCGAAGCGATATGAAGTACAACCAGTAATATTTCAGACTTCCTGAGCTTTAAACATGTATTAACAATGAACACATACAATCAATTAAAAACAAAGCTTACGTAGTCGGCAGGATTCGAACATGCGCGGGGAAACCCCAATGGATTTCTAGTCCATCGCCTTAACCACTCGGCCACGACTACATGCTCGCACGATTGTTTGTGAAAACATCCAAAAGAAGTAAATGACACCCGCAGTAATGTTGTAGATGGCAGTAGGGCTAACTAATGAACCGAAGTCAAATGCCTTTGTTGAAACTCTGTCAGAATTGTACAAGGCAAGCACACGTGGGAAATGTAAATACAATATAATTTCTGTTAACGTTCATAATAATGAATACATCATTATTTCAAAATACGTAGCTATTTAACTGATCTTTTCAAAAAACACCCCCATCCACAAAAACAGAGTAGTTATTTATTTCAACGGAAAAATTGACTTGCTTCATGGCTGCTGCCAGAGCACTCGAGCACGTTCTGGAAAGCGTGAGCGGACTTAGCAGATAACAAGATCTACAAAATATCACATGCTAATAAAACATACCATAATTATGTTCGTTTTTATTATACATGGCGACTTACAGAGACTAGGGTGTGTGAACTATGCATCAGCTGCAGAGTCACTTACAGTTACATCTCACCCGAAAACGGAGCACAAGGAAGTGAAGTGACTTGCTCAGGGTCACACAATGAGTCAGTGGCTGAGGTGGGATTTGTACCGGGGGACCTCCTGGTTACAAGCCCTTTATCTTTAACCACTGGACCACGCAGCCTCCTATAACAAATTCACACCCCAGATGGGACTCGCACCCACAATCTCAGGCTTAGGAGGCCAGTGCCTTATCCATTAGGCCACAAGGGCTGACAGGAAAAACACATTTGGTAGTACTAAAGAAAGTGGGAACAATAGTATCGTGGTTTAATACATACTATCCAAGCCATCGTTGGTGTTCAAACACAGCAGAGTGTTACATTGGGAAAGGGCCGTACTTGTCAGTACTTATTTGACATTCATGTGGGAAGATTTAAGATTGTGAAGAAGTTTAAATATGCTGCGTATTTGCGCATTGGGAACCTTACATAATTAGGTTTTTGATTAATGCCACTTTCTTACGGACAGTAATCAAGGTGACGCTACAAGACCAGAGCCAATAAAGCAATTATTTTCCTGTCATTTCATTACCATATTCTAGTGTGCTTGTTCAGAATATGCGTGAATCATGAAAACATCTTGCCAATATGTGAACAAAGCCAGCATTCACTTTATTGATCACCATGTGGATTAACCGCTATTGGAAAACAGATGATTGTGTTAAAGATGTTAATAGATTTTTAATGTACACGTTTTAGAGCTAAACATTTGTTGGGACAGTTCAAGCGCTGTAGCAGTGTTTAACTATTTCCTGGATGTTTGCCTTTTGGTCTTACTCTAGAAAAAGTAATAATAATACTAAAAAGTAGGCAAAACCATTTTTTGAGAAACCGCATTTGGGAGAAAAACTAACAGTTTGGAAACACATTTGCAAAGGCATTGGATTCTATTGTGGTGTTTCCGAACTGTTGAACGTTTCTCATTACATGCATGTTTACTGGCTTGACAAAAAGGCGATTGACGAAAAGAATGCTGTCTCGATAGAAAAATCGCGTCAAGCAGAAATAGCTCAGCTGGGCGAGTGTTAGACTGTAACGGTCCCTGCATCGATACCGGGTTTTTGCAAACAGCACGACTAGGGTTTTTTTTTTTTTTAATTAATTTTTTTAATTAAAAAAACAGCACATTTTTTCTTCAGTGTAATTGGAGGAAATAAAAAAGTATTATACTGCCATTTTCTAATGCGATAAAGAAATGCAAAAAGCATCATCCCTGCGTGGGCTTGAAACACCAACCTTTTGATTAACAGCCGAACGTGCTAACCGATTATGGTGTTTTATTGGATAACACCCTGGGAGCTCGACAGAACAGTGTGTATGCATATTGCTAAAATGGAAACCAAATATACACGATTCAAATGGGAATCGTATTCAGATTTTAAGCACAAATTTGATAGACTTCACAGTGCAAAGGAGGAAGGCAGACAATGCAAATGAGGCAACTGGCTCCTACATTTTAAATCATACGAGAAACTTGAACCCAATTAAGCTTTTAACCGCCTGCAGTCTGGAATGAGTTTGAAATGTTGTTGTAACACCGCACTGGGCTAAGCAATTGCATTATATGAAAGTTCCTGTTAATTTGTCAGCGGCACAGCTACCGGTGCCATTCAGAGTTGGAGGGAGACGGTCGGCCACTTGCCCATAAAACAATACTTTCAGGGATCATTTCTATAGCGATTTGCTAGCGAAATGCGTTTTTAAAGTGTTTGGACTCGCTAGCCACGAGGAAGAGTGAGAGTGTTCGCTTTTGAGCGTGAAGGAGACAGTGAGTGTTGTTTTTGGCCAACTGCTCGCTGTTATTGATGACCCCTCCAGTGTTCCTTAGGGGGATGGAGGAAGCGGACACGTTCTGAGTGGGTATCTTACCAAGAGGTACGCAAGACGAACTACAGTTGCAAAGCACTGCTGCTTTTTCGATGATTGATTAAAACTATCAATCTGACTGAAAACACGGATCACATCAATTGTGATCGGTTTGATACCAATCGGCTCACATGACAGGTATTGTGGATAGACAATGTCAGATACACAGAAATGAACACGGACAGTGTTTATTAAGGGCTGACTCATTTAAATGTTCGAGAGATCTAGGTGTACTGGACAAATATACTGGATTTTTTCCATGTCGTAATTGTGCCGCCTGTGATAATGCGTTTGAAACTAGAGATAATGTGAGATAATCACTGTTACTGGCGGATTGTTTACAAATGTACTCAATTATGTTACAACTGTTTTGTCTACGAAACATATCTGTAACATTTATGTAATGCCTGTGTGGTTTTTTCATGAAGTTAATTTGCTAACAGACTGTTCTGATTTGTTTCTAACCGTGAAGCGATCGCTCTGTTTGCCGTATATTTTCTTTCTGTAAGAGGGGTGTCCTTGTGATCCCATATAGAATGCGACGAAACAGGTCGCCCTCCTTAATAGAAAGAGAAAAAGAATAAGTTCACGCACACACCAGGTGATTTACTGCAGCGTCAGACATTGGAGGTTCAGCAGTGTACTGCATTGTTGGGCATAGTCGTCGGTGTCAGTTAGGATGGCCGAGCGGTCTAAGGCGCTGCGTTCAGGTCGCAGTCTCTCTGGAGGCGTAGGTTCGAATCCCACTTCTGACAAATCTTTTTGTTCATTTATTTCTTAAAACGTCCACCGAATGCTTGGTAATTTGATTTGTTTTTCTTGTTAGTATTCAAATCACAAGGTCGTTAAATGAGAGAAAGTCACCGCAAGCCTGCACCTCACCACATCCTTCGCGGGTTCGATCCCCGTACGGGCCATGGCTTTTCTTCTTTAAAGAAACCACAGCATTTGTAATGGTGCCAAAATGAACAATCTTTAACAAAATGAACCGAAGCGATATGAAGTACAACCAGTAATATTTCAGACTTCCTGCGCTTTAAACATGTATTAACTATGAACACATACAATCAATTAAAAACAAAGCTTACGTAGTTGGCAGGATTCGAACCTGCGCGGGGAAACCCCAATGGATTTCTAGTCCATCGCCTTAACCACTCGGCCACGACTACATGCTCGCACGATTGTTTGTGAAAACATCCAAAAGAAGTAAATGACACCCGCAGTAATGTTGTAGATGGCAGTAGGGCTAACTAATGAACCGAAGTCAAATGCCTTTGTTGAAACTCTGTCAGAATTGTACAAGGCAAGCACACGTGGGAAATGTAAATACAATATAATTTCTGTTAACGTTCATAATAATGAATACATCATTATTTCAAAATACGTAGCTATTTAACTGATCTTTTCAAAAAACACCCCCATCCACAAAAACAGAGTAGTTATTTATTTCAACGGAAAAATTGACTTGCTTCATGGCTGCTGCCAGAGCACTCGAGCACGTTCTGGAAAGCGTGAGCGGACTTAGCAGATAACAAGATCTACAAAATATCACATGCTAATAAAACATACCATAATTATGTTCGTTTTTATTATACATGGCGACTTACAGAGACTAGGGTGTGTGAACTATGCATCAGCTGCAGAGTCACTTACAGTTACATCTCACCCGAAAACGGAGCACAAGGAAGTGAAGTGACTTGCTCAGGGTCACACAATGAGTCAGTGGCTGAGGTGGGATTTGTACCGGGGGACCTCCTGGTTACAAGCCCTTTATCTTTAACCACTGGACCACGCAGCCTCCTATAACAAAATCACACCCCAGATGGGACTCGAACCCACAATCTCAGGCTTAGGAGGCCAGTGCCTTATCCATTAGGCCACAAGGGCTGACAGGAAAAACACATTTGTTAGTACTAAAGAAAGTGGGAACAATAGTATCGTGGTTTAATACATACTATCCAAGCCATCGTTGGTGTTCAAACACAGCAGAGTGTTACATTGGGAAAGGGCCGTACTTGTCAGTACTTATTTGACATTCATGTGGGAAGATTTAAGATTGTGAAGAAGTTTAAATATGCTGCGTATTTGCGCATTGGGAACCTTACATAATTAGGTTTTTGATTAATGCCACTTTCTTACGGACAGTAATCAAGGTGACGCTACAAGACCAGAGCCAATAAAGCAGTTATTTTCCTGTCATTTCATTACCATATTCTAGTGTGCTTGTTCAGAATATGCGTGAATCGTGAAAACATCTTGCCAATATGTGAACAAAGCCAGCATTCACTTTATTGATCACCATGTGGATTAACCGCTATTGGAAAACAGATGATTGTGTTAAAGATGTTAATAGATTTTTAATGTACACGTTTTAGAGCTAAACGTTTGTTGGGACAGTTCAAGCGCTGTAGCAGTGTTTAACTATTTCCTGGATGTTTGCCTTTTGGTCTTACTCTAGAAAAAGTAATAATAATACTAAAAAGTAGGCAAAACCATTTTTTGAGAAACCGCATTTGGGAGAAAAACTAACAGTTTGGAAACACATTTGCAAAGGCATTGGATTCTATTGTGGTGTTTCCGAACTGTTGAACGTTTCTCATTACATGCATGTTTACTGGCTTGACAAAAAGGCGATTGACGAAAAGAATGCTGTCTCGATAGAAAAATCGCGTCAAGCAGAAATAGCTCAGCTGGGCGAGTGTTAGACTGTAACGGTCCCTGCATCGATACCGGGTTTTTGCAAACAGCACGACTAGGGTTTTTTTGTTTTTTTTTTAATTAATTTTTTGAATTAAAAAAAAACAGCACATTTTTTCTTCAGTGTAATTGGAGGAAATAAAAAGTATTATAGTGCCATTTTCTAATGCGATAAAGAAATGCAAAAAGCATCATCCCTGCGTGGGCTTGAAACACCAACCTTTTGATTAACAGCCGAACGTGCTAACCGAGTATGGTGTATTATTGGATAACACCCTGGGAGCTCGACAGAACAGTGTGTATGCATATTGCTAAAATGGAAACCAAATATACACGATTCAAATGGGAATCGTATTCAGATTTTAAGCACAAATTTGATAGACTTCACAGTGCAAAGGAGGAAGGCAGACAATGCAAATGAGGCAACTGGCTCCTACATTTTAAATCATACGAGAAACTTGAACCCAATTAAGCTTTTAACCGCCTGCAGTCTGGAATGAGTTTGAAATGTTGTTGTAACACCGCACTGGGCTAAGCAATTGCATTATATGAAAGTTCCTGTTAATTTGTCAGCGGCACAGCTACCGGTGCCATTCAGAGTTGGAGGGAGACGGTCGGCAACTTACCCATAAAACAATACTTTCAGGGATCATTTCTATAGCGATTTGCTAGCGAAATGCGTTTTTAAAGTGTTTGGACTCGCTAGCCACGAGGAAGAGTGAGAGTGTTCGCTTTTGAGCGTGAAGGAGACAGTGAGTGTTGTTTTTGGCCAACTGCTCGCTGTTATTGATGACCCCTCCAGTGTTCCTTAGGGGGATGGAGGAAGCGGACACGTTCTGAGTGGGTATCTTACCAAGAGGTACGCAAGACGAACTACAGTTGCAAAGCACTGCTGCTTTTTCGATGATTGATTAAAACTATCAATCTGACTGAAAACACGGATCACATCAATTGTGATCGGTTTGATACCAATCGGCTCACATGACAGGTATTGTGGATAGACAATGTCAGATACACAGAAATGAACACGGACAGTGTTTATTAAGGGCTGACTCATTTAAATGTTCGAGAGATCTAGGTGTACTGGACAAATATACTGGATTTTTTCCATGTCGTAATTGTGCCGCCTGTGATAATGCGTTTGAAACTAGAGATGGTGTGAGATAATCACTGTTACTGGCGGATTGTTTACAAATGTACTCAATTATGTTACAACTGTTTTGTCTACGAAACATATCTGTAACATTTATGTAATGCCTGTGTGTTTTTTTCATGAAGTTAATTTGCTAACAGACTGTTCTGATTTGTTTCTAACCGTGAAGCGATCGCTCTGTTTGCCGTATATTTTCTTTCTGTAAGAGGGGTGTCCTTGTGATCCCATATAGAATGCGACGAAACAGGTCGCCCTCCTTAATAGAAAGAGAAAAAGAATAAGTTCACGCACACACCAGGTGATTTACTGCAGCGTCAGACATTGGAGGTTCAGCAGTGTACTGCAGTGTTGGGCACAGTCGTCGGTGTCGGTCAGGATGGCCGAGCGGTCTAAGGCGCTGCGTTCAGGTCGCAGTCTTTCTGGAGGCGTGGGTTCGAATCCCACTTCTGACAAATCTTTTTGTTCATTTATTTCTTAAAACGTCCACCGAATGCTTGGTAATTTGATTTGTTTTTCTTGTTAGTATTCAAATCACAAGGTCGTTAAATGAGAGAAAGTCACCGCAAGCCTGCACCTCACCACATCCTTCGCGGGTTCGATCCCCGTACGGGCCATGGCTTTTCTTCTTTAAAGAAACCACAGCATTTGTAATGGTGCCAAAATGAACAATCTTTAACAAAATGAACCGAAGCGATATGAAGTACAACCAGTAATATTTCAGACTTCCTGAGCTTTAAACATGTATTAACTATGAACACATACAATCAATTAAAAACAAAGCTTACATAGTCGGCATTATTCGAACCTGCGCGGGGAAACCCCAATGGATTTCTAGTCCATCGCCTTAACCACTCGGCCACGACTACATGCTCGCACGATTGTTTGTGAAAACATCCAAAAGAAGTAAATGACACCCGCAGTAATGTTGTAGATGGCAGTAGGGCTAACTAATGAACCGAAGTCAAATGCCTTTGTTGAAACTGTCAGAATTGTACAAGGCAAGCACACGTGGGAAATGTAAATACAATATAATTTCTGTTAACGTTCATAATAATGAATACATCATTATTTCAAAATACGTAGCTATTTAACTGATCTTTTCAAAAAACACCCCCATCCACAAAAACAGAGTAGTTATTTATTTCAACTGAAAAATTGACTTGCTTCATGGCTGCTGCCAGAGCACTCGAGCGCGTTCTGGAAAGCGTGAGCGGACTTAGCAGATAACAAGATATACAAAATATCACATGCTAATAAAACATACCATAATTATGTTCGTTTTTATTATACACGGCGACTTACAGAGACTAGGGTGTGTGAACTATGCATCAGCTGCAGAGTCACTTACAGTTACATCTCACCCGAAAACGGAGCACAAGGAAGTGAAGTGACTTGCTCAGGGTCACACAATGAGTCAATAGCTGAGGTGGGATTTGTACCGGGGGACCTCCTGGTTACAAGCCCTTTATCTTTAACCACTGGACCACGCAGCCTCCTATAACAAAATCACACCCCAGATGGGACTCGAACCCACAATCTCAGGCTTAGGCCACAAGGGCTGACAGGAAAAACACATTTTGTAGTACTAAAGAAAGTGGGAACAATAGTATCGTGGTTTAATACATACTATCCAAGCCATCGTTGGTGTTCAAACACAGCAGAGTGTTACATTGGGAAAGGGCCGTACTTGTCAGTACTTATTTGACATTCATGTGGGAAGATTTAAGATTGTGAAGAAGTTTAAATATGCTGCGTATTTGCGCATTGGGAACCTTACATAATTAGGTTTTTGATTAATGCCACTTTCTTACGGACAGTAATCAAGGTGACGCTACAAGACCAGAGCCAATAAAGCAGTTATTTTCCTGTCATTTCATTACCATATTCTAGTGTGCTTGTTCAGAATATGCGTGAATCGTGAAAACATTTTGCCAATATGTGAACAAAGCCAGCATTCACTTTATTGATCACCATGTGGATTAACCGCTATTGGAAAACAGATGATTGTGTTAAAGATGTTAATAGATTTTTAATGTACACGTTTTAGAGCTAAACGTTTGTTGGGACAGTTCAAGCGCTGTAGCAGTGTTTAACTATTTCCTGGATGTTTGCCTTTTGGTCTTACTCTAGAAAAAGTAATAATAATACTAAAAAGGAGGCAAAACCATTTTTTGAGAAACCGCATTTGGGAGAAAAACTAACAGTTTGGAAACACATTTGCAAAGGCATTGGATTCTATTGTGGTGTTTCCGAACTGTTGAACGTTTCTCATTACATGCAGGTTTACTGGCTTGACAAAAAGGCGATTGACGAAAAGAATGCTGTCTCGATAGAAAAATCGTGTCAAGCAGAAATAGCTCAGCTGGGCGAGTGTTAGATTGTAACGGTCCCTGCTTCGATACCGGGTTTTTGCAAACAGCACGACTAGGGTTTTTTTTTTTTTTTTAATTAATTTTTTGAATTAAAAAAACAGCACATTTTTTCTTCAGTGTAATTGGAGGAAATAAAAAAGTATTATAGTGCCATTTTCTAATGCGATAAAGAAATGCAAAAAGCATCATCCCTGCGTGGGCTTGAAACACCAACCTTTTGATTAACAGCCGAACGTGCTAACCGATTATGGTGTTTTATTGGATAACACCCTTGGAGCTCGACAGAACAGTGTGTATGCATATTGCTAAAATGGAAACCAAATATACACGATTCAAATGGGAATCGTATTCAGATTTTAAGCACAAATTTGATAGACTTCACAGTGCAAAGGAGGAAGGCAGACAAGGCAAATGAGGCAACTGGCTCCTACATTTTAAATCATACGAGAAACTTGAACCCAATTAAGCTTTTAACCGCCTGCAGTCTGGAATGAGTTTGAAATGCTGTTGTAACACCTCACTGGGCTAAGCAATTGCATTATATGAAAGTTCCTGTTAATTTGTCAGCGGCACAGCTACCGGTGCCATTCAGAGTTGGAGGGAGACGGTCGGCCACTTACCCATAAAACAATACTTTCAGGGATCATTTCTATAGCGATTTGCTAGCGAAATGCGTTTTTAAAGTGTTTGGACTCGCTAGCCACGAGGAAGAGTGAGAGTGTTCGCTTTTGAGCGTGAAGGAGACAGTGAGTGTTGTTTTTGGCCAACTGCTCGCTGTTATTGATGACCCCTCCAGTGTTCCTTAGGGGGATGGAGGAAGCGGACACGTTCTGAGTGGGTATCTTACCAAAAGGTACGCAAGACGAACTACAGTTGCAAAGCACTGCTGCTTTTTCGATGATTGATTAAAACTATCAATCTGACTGAAAACACGGATCACATCAATTGTGATCGGTTTGATACCAATCGGCTTACATGACAGGTATTGTGGATAGACAATGTCAGATACACAGAAATGAACACGGACAGTGTTTATTAAGGGCTGACTCATTTAAATGTTCGAGAGATCTAGGTGTACTGGACAAATATACTGGATTTTTTCCATGTCGTAATTGTGCCGCCTGTGATAATGCGTTTGAAACTAGAGATAATGTGAGATAATCACTGTTACTGGCGGATTGTTTACAAATGTACTTAATTATGTTACAACTGTTTTGTCTACGAAACATATCTGTAACATTTATGTAATGCCTGTGTGGTTTTTTCATGAAGTTAATTTGCTAACAGACTGTTCTGATTTGTTTCTAACCGTGAAGCGATCGCTCTGTTTGCCGTATATTTTCTTTCTGTAAGAGGGGTGTCCTTGTGATCCCATATAGAATGCGACGAAACAGGTCGCCCTCCTTAATAGAAAGAGAAAAAGAATAAGTTCACGCACACCAGGTGATTTACTGCAGCGTCAGACATTGGAGGTTCAGCAGTGTACTGCATTGTTGGGCATAGTCGTCGGTGTCAGTTAGGATGGCCGAGCGGTCTAAGGCGCTGCGTTCAGGTCGCAGTCTCTCTGGAGGCGTGGGTTCGAATCCCACTTCTGACAAATCTTTTTGTTCATTTATTTCTTAAAACGTCCACCGAACGCTTGGTAATTTGATTTGTTTTTCTTGTTAGTATTCAAATCACAAGGTCGTTAAATGAGAGAAAGTCACCGCAAGCCTGCACCTCACCACATCCTTCGCGGGTTCGATCCCCGTACGGGCCATGGCTTTTCTTCCAGAAACCACAGCATTTGTAATGGTGCCAAAATGAACAATCTTTAACAAAATGAACCGAAGCGATATGAAGTACAACCAGTAATATTTCAGACTTCCTGAGCTTTAAACATGTATTAACTATGAACACATACAATCAATTAAAAACAAAGCTTACGTAGTCGGCAGGATTCGAACCTGCGCGGGGAAACCCCAATGGATTTCTAGTCCATCGCCTTAACCACTCGGCCACGACTACATGCTCGCACGATTGTTTGTGAAAACATCCAAAAGAAGTAAATGACACCCGCAGTAATGTTGTAGATGGCAGTAGGGCTAACTAATGAACCGAAGTCAAATGCCTTTGTTGAAACTCTGTCAGAATTGTACAAGGCAAGCACACGTGGGAAATGTAAATACAATATAATTTCTGTTAACGTTCATAATAATGAATACATCATTATTTCAAAATACGTAGCTATTTAACTGATCTTTTCAAAAAACACCCCCATCCACAAAAACAGAGTAGTTATTTATTTCAACGGAAAAATTGACTTGCTTCATGGCTGCTGCCAGAGCACTCGAGCACGTTCTGGAAAGCGTGAGCGGACTTAGCAGATAACAAGATCTACAAAATATCACATGCTAATAAAACATACCATTGTTAGAAAGTCTTTGATTTACGGCTAAATGCTGCCCTCTAGTGTTCTTGAATGTTATATTGTTCTCTTTATACACGTCATCTTAGTGAGACAGTTTCCTTATGAGTCAGCTTAGATAGTCGTTTTTTCTGTATTGTCATAGACGGCTGAGAGTAAGCAAGCCCTTTCTTACACGAATAATCCATCTATCTGTGCGTCAGTGCCGAAATGTAAGTAATAATCTTAGTTATAAGTATTTCATCATCATTTCTGTTTAAGTTGATATCAGTATTTATACGTAAGATTTAAGTTTAATGATTGTAAACATAGCATAGTAAGCTCATGCATATTCACTCTGCCAATCGCAATGTTTCCTTAGTTTACTTAATTCCTTGTTTATTGGAACAAGCAGGGTTTATAGAAATCGTTGTTTCTTGTTTATTACAGACCACAGATACTAGCATTACCCAGATACTAGTATAACACAGATACTAGTATAACACGGATAATATTATCTCCTCGTTGGTGATTATAAACACGGATTGTTTACTTGATGCACGTTCTGAATAAACCCACACGTTCTGGAAGTACCTGTCTCCCCGTGTCTACTCATCTGACCGTGAGCCTATCCTTAGGCATCTGTTCAACTTCACCAAAAGAACTAGTCTAGCCTGAAGAGGTCCCTGTCCTCTGTTACATGGTCCTTCGAGCCGGATCTTACTGAACAGACTGACCTAAGTATAAAATGGATAACAAGCAAAATGCTGATGGACCTAATCCTGTCACCCACGGCGCCAGTGCAGACAGCATGGATATCTCCAGTGCTGTGAACCCAGTTAACCCATTAACTACCAGCCTACCTTATCCTGCTGTTGCCACCACCACCGTAGTGGACACCCCGACTGTCTGTACAGTGACAATATCCCAACCACTGGGCCCAACCGTCAGTACAGGCAGCCAGCCATCAGTGTGTGCCCGTATCCCCCGGGAGAGACAAATTCCGCAATACCTTTCAGACTATGACATGGGATACCACCCGTCACGGGCACCCATCACCACACAACATGCCCGAGCACCACAGAGCGAGGCAAGCACCCAAAGCAGATCACGCTCATGCCAGAGCAGAAAGTTTGATATCGCATCTCAGCGAAGCAGCCGTATCACACAGCTCAGCTCACGCACCGCACGCAGCCATGCCTCAAGCACATCACTCAGGGATTCACAGTCAGCCATTCTCCGGGAAGAACAAAAACGAGCCGAACTGGAAGAGCTGAAACGTCAGATAGCTGAGGACAACAGGGCTGATGAACAATACAGACAACTAGATTATCAAGCCTGTGAGGCCCTCCGACAGAGAGAAATGATTACACAACAACTGTGGAGACAACGGCGCCTCAGGAAGGTAGAAAGACAACTAGAAGAAGCTCAGATGATTACATCATTCATCAAAGAAAATGAACAAAGTGAGGGCATCACGTCACTTTCAGGTGATGCCGGTGCAGAACAGCTTACCATTACTTCAGTGAGCAACACTGCAATGCCTCCTACAGGCCCCCAGCAGACCAAGACTGGTTCTAATGCCCAACAGAGCACTCTGAACGCTGAGGCAACGCCCTACCCTCCAGCCAGTCAGCCCAAGGCTGTAGGCCTATCACTGCAATGGGACTGCACCACAGACAGTTCTGCGGTCGCCCAGCCTTCCCAACCTATCCAAAGTCCAATATGGCAAGCACCCACCACCACAGGGACTGACCCGGGCCACAATGTGCTACCTACGGGATCAGTACCTATTTACCTAGTCAATCAGGCTTCTCCAGCCAACTTACCACCTGCTGTCCATGACACAGTCTCATCGTTTATACCTGGAGCAGCTAACCTACAACAGCCTCACCCTGTCAATACGCCTCTTCACCCCTCAGTAGGAGAAACACCCTGTTCATCGGTAGCCTACCAGGCATTACCAGCAGCATCACCATACATGCAACCTATGTATCCACCTGGGGTACTTCCTGCACCAAACCTGATGGACCTGCTAATTGCCTCCTCACATGGTATACCGAAGCCTACCCTTCCCTACTTCGAGAATGGTAAAGAGAGTGACTTTGCCCTCCTCAAGATGGCACTAGACAGCCTTATGTACAACCATAGTCACCTCACCGAGCAGTACAAGTACCAAGTGCTGTTAGGTCGCCTAAAACTCCCCAGTGCATACAAGTTAGCCAAGGCTTATATGCACGACCCCAAGCCATACACTGCTGCACTCCAGGCCCTGAAGGATAAATATGGGCAGCCACGTCAACTTGTTCAGTGTGAGATAGGTACCATCATGAATGCTCCACCAATTAAGTTTGGAGACGCTGAAGACTTTGATGACTTCGCTCTAGCGGTGCACTCCCTGGTTGGCATGCTGCAATCTCTCGAAGGAGAGAATGGATACGAACTAAAGTGCGGCTCACACGTCGACCGACTCATGAGCAAGCTACCTGCAAGCTACCGTGATGGATTCGTGGAGTACTGCATCAACCGTGGCATACTGAGAGCTGATGCAGACCAAACTTACACTCTCTGTGACTTGTCCGCCTGGCTGCAGACCAAGTCACGCGCTAAACGAATCTCTAACCGGGCAGCCGTCCTCTATAAGGGAGAGACCCAAAAGCCAGATAAGAAGGAGCAATGCTGTACATTCAAGAAGAAACAGCAACCAACATCAGTGTACTACAATACAGAGTCCATGCCAGCCAATCCAACGTCACGCTCCTCAACCAGTCCGATATCACCTACAAAGAGGAAAGACAAGCCGAAACCATACTGCCCCCGTTGCGATAATAGTGAACACTATCTCAATGCATGTGCAGAGTTCAAGAAGCTCTCCACGGAACAGATTATCAAGTGGATTACAGAGAAAGAACGCTGTTGGAGATGTGGACGATCACACTCTCCAGAGTTTTGCACCCTCAAGAAGCCTTGCAACACATGTAAGGAGCTGCACCTTACTGTCCTGCATGATGCTGTTCAGAAAGGATGCAAGAACGTTCTTATGACTGGCATCGAGCCTGAAACTATCTACTTCGACCGGCCAAACCGCCCTCACAATGTGATGCTGAAGGTGGTGAAAGTGCTTCTACACCATGCAGGCCAAACCGTCGAAACTTATGCTGTACAGGATGATGGATCCGAGAGGACAGTCGTCTTGACTCCAGCAGTCCAACAGCTCAAGTTAAAAAAACAACCAGAAACGATGACACTCCGAACAGTGCGACAGGACATTGTACAAGTTCGTGGTGCTTCAGTCACGTTTGACATATCCCCTGCTGATGATCCCAACACGAAGTACAAGATACATCATGCCTTCACAGCGGATACTCTCGGTCTTTCAGAGTATTCTTACCCAACTAATGTCCTACAGAAGCGCTACCCTCATCTTCGTGGGCTCCCATTACCCCAGATAGACAAGGCTCATCCGATGGTCCTAATTGGTTCAGACTTCCCACATCTGGTAATACCCATAAAGCCAGTGAATTTAGGCCCGCCTGGGGCTCCAGTTGCAGTTTGTACCAACCTAGGCTGGGCGCTACAGGGTCCTGCTAGTTTTCTCAAGCAACAAACCAGTGAACAGCAATGTTTGCTGACGGCTATTATGCCTTCAACATCTGATCTGCTGAAGAATGTTGAGAGACTCTGGCAGGTGGACACCCTACCATTCATTAATGAGAAACATGCAACCCGATCAAAGCAAGATCAGCAGGCTATAGAACTACTGGAGGCAAAGACCATTAGAGTGGACGAAAAAGGAGTACAGCGCTACGCCACACCATTACTTCGAGTCCAAGACAGCCCCCACTTCCAAGCAACGAAGGAGGCGGTACTCCCCAACCTTCGACGCACGGAGCGACGCCTTGCAAAGGATCCACAACTTGCTCAAGTTCATAACCAACTAATCCAACAGCTAGTAGATGCAGGGTATGTAAAGATACTGAGTCAAGAAGAAGTTGAAGCTTCAGAAGAATCTTGGTATTTCCCGCATCACGTAGTGCAGCACAATGGCAAGAACCGACTGGTGTTCAACTGCTCCTACCAACATGATGGTCTAGTGCTGAATAATCATCTGCTCCCGGGACCTACCCTCGGTCCATCCCTGCTAGGAGTACTACTCAGATTCAGACAACACAAAGTCGCAATCTGTGGTGACATAAAAGCTATGTTTCACCAGGTACGCCTCCTGCCTGCAGACAAGCCGCTGCTCAGATTCATTTGGAGAGGCATGGAACGGGACAAACCCCCAAATGTCTACGAATGGCAAGTCTTGCCCTTTGGCACTACCTGCAGCCCCTGCTGTGCCACTTTCGCCTTACGTAAGCACGCACATGACAACAGTGATGGAAATGAAGATGTCCTAGACTCCATCGACAAGGCCTTCTATGTCGACAACTGCTTACAAAGTTTGACTACGGCAGCTGCCGCTAAACAGCTCATTGACAAGATGCGCAATCAACTGTCATCCGGCGGCTTTGAAATCAGACAGTGGGCCAGCAACTTGCCCTCTGTAGTCGAACACCTACCTCCCGAAACGAGATCTGAAAGCTGTGAATTGTGGCTCTCTCAGAGCAGCGGGGACCCCCAAGAACCTACTCTTGGGCTACGCTGGAACTGCAGTACAGATGAGATAGGCTATAAACACCGCCCAGTAGAGTACCCAGAGCCAACCATGAGGAATATTTATAAGGTTCTCGCCAGTCAATATGACCCCCTTGGTTATATCACTCCATATACAGCCAGAGCCAAGGTACTCGTCCAAGATCTATGGAAGACAGAAAGAGGTTGGGATGATCCTATCAAACCTCAGAGTCTGCTGGAGCGATGGCTTACCTGGGAGAGTGAGCTCAGTGACCTACCGAGAGTTACAATGCCAAGGTGCTACATCCCACCTTGTGCCAACGTATCAACCTCAAAGAGGGATCTTCATATCTTCTGTGACGCTGCTGAGCGCATATATGGCTCAGTTGCTTACCTTCGCAAGGAAGACAATTATGGCCACATCCACGTCAGCTTCATCATGGCTAGATCCCGTGTAGCTCCCAAACACCAGCTTTCCATGCCACGCCTTGAACTCTGCGCAGCGCTCACCGGAGCCCAGCTCGCCCAAATGCTCTGCACAGAACTGACTCTGCCTATCACACAGGTGCTTTTATGGAGCGACTCCACAACTGTCCTCACCTGGCTGAAATCTGACTCCTGCAGGTACAAGGTATTTGTAGGCACCCGAGTGTCAGAGATTCAGAATCTCACCGATGTCAGAAAATGGCGTTACGTGGACACGGCCAATAATCCGGCAGACGACATAACACGAGGTAAATCCCTGCGAGAACTAGGTCAGCACAACCGCTGGAGACATGGTCCTCCTTTTCTGTCTCAGCCACCAGAGAAATGGCCGTCAATACCATCCGCGGAGTATGGAGAGGATCCCGCTGAATTGAAGAAAGCAGTGTTCTGTGGAAATGTCTCCATACAACAGTCTATCAACCTTCCCAATCCTAGTCAGTTCAGCACCTGGAATGACCTGATCGTAGCCACACAGCAGTCCCTTGATGGGGCGGCCAGCAGCGATACAAGTTCCACACAGACAGCTGAACGCCGGATGGAGGCCGAGATCCTCCTCTTACAGCAAGTTCAGGCAGATAGCTTTTCAGGGGAGTTGAATGCCCTTGAGACAGGCAAAGATATACCAGCAAATAGCCGTCTATGGACTCTTTCACCCGAGTATGACCAGTGCCTCAGACTCATTAGAGTAGGGGGTAGGCTACGCCAAGCTGAGGGCCTGGACCCAGATTCAATCCATCCCATTGTGTTGGACCCGAGCCATCCAATAACAAAGCTCCTCATACAAGACTACGATGAAAGGCTTCTCCACCCTGGACCAGAACGAGTCCTTGCTGAAATCAGGCGTAAGTATTGGATACTACGCAGCCGAGAGGCCATCCGCCGACACCAATACACCTGCCAACAATGCCGTAGGTGGCGCGCCAACCCTGAAGTGCCGAAAATGGCAGACTTGCCTCCTGCACGCTTACGCCTTTATAAGCCCCCTTTCTGGTCTACAGGAGTAGACTGCTTCGGTCCTTTCACCATCAAAATTGGTCGGAGAACAGAGAAACGCTGGGGCATTATATTCAAGTGCCTAACGACCCGTTGCGTCCACCTTGACCTCTTGGAGAACCTCGACACGGATGCCTTCCTGATGGCATTCCGACGCTTCGTCTCTCGACGGGGCAAGCCCTTTGAAATCCTTTCTGATCGAGGCACCAACTTTCGTGGTGGAGATAATGAACTACAAGAGGCTATCGCCAGCATGGAGCCTTCACTTAAACAGCAGCTTGCCGATCAGAAAGTGACCTTCCGATTCAACCCGCCAAACGCTCCGCACTTCGGTGGAACCTGGGAACGTGAGATTAAGTCGGTGAAGAATGCTCTGCGCGTGGTGCTTGGTGACCGTACTGTGACTGAGCCTGTTCTATGCACCGTCCTCATCGAAGTTGAAGGGATTCTGAATTCTAAGCCCCTTGGCTACGTGTCTTCAGATGTAGCTGATCCGGATCCGATTACTCCCAATGTGCTTCTAATGGGACGTCGGGACGCATCCCTTCCTCAGGTGATATACCCATCAAACGATCTGTTAGGCCGACGCCGTTGGCGCCACAGCCAGATTCTTGCAGACCACTTTTGGGCCAAGTTTGTAAGACATTATCTCCCAGATCTTCAGGTACGCCAGAAGTGGCACAAGGACTGCAAAGACTTGACAGTTGACCAGGTTGTCATGATCGTCGACCCCCAGCTACCTCGTGCTCTGTGGCCGACCGGCAAGGTTACAGAGACCCACCGAGGACGAGATGGTCGCATCCGAACAGCCAAAGTCCAGGTCCGGGACCGGGCCTACATCCGTCCAGTAGCCAGATTGATCCGGCTTCCCTTTCTCAAGGAAGAGGATGAGGATATCCAGACCAACTGAACAGCCAGAGACTTTCCTCCTGACTTGCAAATTTTCTATACAAATTTGGGGGCGGCTGTGTTAGAAAGTCTTTGATTTACGGCTAAATGCTGCCCTCTAGTGTTCATGAATGTTATATTGTTCTCTTTATACACGTCATCTTAGTGAGACAGTTTCCTTATGAGTCAGCTTAGATAGTCGTTTTTTCTGTATTGTCATAGACGGCTGAGAGTAAGCAAGCCCTTTCTTACACGAATAATCCATCTATCTGTGCGTCAGTGCCGAAATGTAAGTAATAATCTTAGTTATAAGTATTTCATCATCATTTCTGTTTAAGTTGATATCAGTATTTATACGTAAGATTTAAGTTTAATGATTGTAAACATAGCATAGTAAGCTCATGCATATTCACTCTGCCAATCGCAATGTTTCCTTAGTTTACTTAATTCCTTGTTTATTGGAACAAGCAGGGTTTATAGAAATCGTTGTTTCTTGTTTATTACAGACCACAGATACTAGCATTACCCAGATACTAGTATAACACAGATACTAGTATAACACGGATAATATTATCTCCTCGTTGGTGATTATAAACACGGATTGTTTACTTGATGCACGTTCTGAATAAACCCACACGTTCTGGAAGTACCTGTCTCCCCGTGTCTACTCATCTGACCGTGAGCCTATCCTTAGGCATCTGTTCAACTTCACCAAAAGAACTAGTCTAGCCTGAAGAGGTCCCTGTCCTCTGTTACACCATAATTATGTTCGTTTTTATTATACATGGCGACTTACAGAGACTAGGGTGTGTGAACTATGCATCAGCTGCAGAGTCACTTACAGTTACATCTCACCTGAAAACGGAGCACAAGAAAGTTACGTGACTTGCTCAGGGTCACACAATGAGTCAGTGGCTGAGGTGGGATTTGTACCGGGGGACCTCCTGGTTACAAGCCCTTTATCTTTAACCACTGGACCACGCAGCCTCCTATAACAAAATCACACAGCAGATTTGAATCGAACTCACAATACCTGGCTTAGGAGGCCAGTGCTTTAGCCATTAGGCCACAAGGGCTGACACGCATCACACATTTGGTAGTACGAAAGAAAGTGGGAACAATAGTATCGTGGTTTAATACATAATATCCAAGCCATCGTTGGTGTTCAAAAACAGCAGAGTGTTACATTGGGAAAGGGCCGTACTTGTCAGTACGTATTTGACATTCATGTGGGAAGATTTAAGATTGTGAAGAAGTTTAAATATGCTGCGTATTTGCACATTGGGAACCTTACATAATTAGGTTTTTGATTAATGCCACTTTCTTACGGACAGTAATCAAGGTGACGCTACAAGACCAGAGCCAATAAAGCAGTTTTTTTCCTGTCCTTTCATTACCATATTCTAGTGTGCTTCTTCAGAATATGCGTGAATCGTGAAAACATCTTGCCAATATGTGAACAAAGCCAGCATTCACTTTATTGATCACCATGTGGATTAACCGCTATTGGAAAACAGATGATTGTGTTAAAGATGTTAATAGATTTTTAATGTACACGTTTTAGAGCTAAACGTTTGTTGGGACAGTTCAAGCGCTGTAGCAGTGTTTAACTATTTCCTGGATGTTTGCCTTTTGGTCTTACTCTAGAAAAAGTAATAATAATAATAAAAAGTAGGCAAAACCATTTTTTGAGAAACCGCATTTGGGAGAAAAACTAACAGTTTGGAAACACATTTGCAAAGGCATTAGATTCTATTGTGGTGTTTCCGAACTGTTGAACGTTTCTCATTACATGCAGGTTTACTGGCTTGACAAAAAGGCGATTGACGAAAAGAATGCTGTCTCGATAGAAAAATCGCGTTAAGTTGAAATAGCTCAGCTGGGCGAGTGTTAGGCTGTAACGGTTCCTGCTTCGATTCCGGGTTTTTGCAAACAGCACGACTAGGGTTTTTTTTTTTTTTTAATTAATTTTTTTAATTAAAAAAAAACAGCACATTTTTTCTTCAGTGTAATTGGATGAAATAAAAACGTATTATAGTGCCATTTTCTAATGCTATTAAGAAATGCAAAATGCATCATCCTTGCGTGGGCTTGAAACACCAACATTTCGGTTAACAACCGAACGTGCTAACCGATTATGGTGTTTTATTAGATAACACCCTGGGAGCTCAACAGAACAGTGTGTATGCATATAGCTAAAATGGAAACCAAATATACACGATTCAAATGGGAATCGTGTTCAGATTTTAAGCACAAATTTGATAGACTTCACAGTGCAAAGGAGGAAGGCAGACAATGCAAATGAGGCAACTGGCTCCTACTTTTTAAATCATACGAGAAACTTGAACCCAATTAAGCTTTTAACCGCCTGCAGTCTGGAATGAGTTTGAAATGTTGTTGTAACACCTCACTGGGCAACAGCAATTGCATTATATGAAAGTTCCTGTTAATTTGTCAGCGGCACAGCTACCGGTGCCACTCAGAGTTGGAGGGAGACGGTCGGCCACTTGCCCATAAAACAATACTTTCAGGGATCATTTCTATAGCGATTTGCTAGCGAAATGCGTTTTTTAAAGTGGTTTGGACTCTCTATCCACGAGGAAGAGTGAGAGTGTTCACTTTTCAGCGTGACGGAGACAGTGAGTGTTGTTTTTGGCCAACTGCTCGCTGTTATTGATGACCTCTCCAGTGTTCCTTAGGGGGATGGAGGAAGCGGACACGTTCTGAGTGGGTATCTTACCAAAAGGTACGCAAGACGAACTACAGTTGCAAAGCACTGCTGCTTTTTCGACGACTGATTAAAACTATCAATCTGCCTGAAAACACGGATCACATTAATTGTGATCGGTTTGATACCAATAGGCTTATATGACAGGTATTGTGTATAGACAATGTCATATACACAGAAATGAACACGGACAGTGTTTATTAAGGGGTGACTCATTGAAACGTTCGAGAGATCTCGGTGTACTGGACAAATACACTGGATTTTTTCCATGTCGTAATTGTGCCGGCTGTGATAATGCGTTTGAAACTAGAGATAATGTGAGATAATCACTGTTACTGGCGGATTGTTTACAAATATACTCAATTATGTTACAACTTTTTTGTCTACGAAACATATCTGTAACATTTATGTAATGCCTGTGTGTTTTTTTTCATGAAGTTAATTTGCTAACAGACTGTTCTGATTTGTTTCTAACCGTGAAGCGATCGCTCTGTTTGCCGTATATTTTCTTTCTGTAAGAGGAGTGTCCTTGTGATCCCATATAGAATGCGACGAAACAGGTCGCCCTCCTTAATATAAACAGAAAAAGAATAAGTTCACGCACACACCAGGTGATTTACTGCAGCGTCAGAATTCGGAGGATCGCAGTGTACTGTGATTAGCAAGGCGAGATGCTGCAGAACATGATCGAGGGAGCAGTACTCAGTCGAACCTGAGACCACATCTAAGAAGAAAGCAACACGGGGAAGGAAAGTCTATGTAATCCATTATGGCAGCACAATTTACGTCGTTTTGTTAGATAACATTCAGAGCAGTGTGTTTAAATAGCTACAATGGAAACCAAATACTTACGATTTAATTTTGATACAGAACTGTGGTCATGTGTATTCTGTTTTCATTATAATAAAGCTACTGTTCAGTGGATTATTAATAGCTCAGTCGGTTTCACAAGACAGCCGCGCTAGCTCAGTCGGTAGAGCATGAGACTCTTAATCTCAGCGTCGTGGGTTCGAGCCCCACGTTGGGCGTCCTTTTTAAATACAAGTTGAAGATGTTTCTTTGAAGCAGTGGAGCAATGTCTGATTCTGTTCACATTGTATACAGTACTGCAACAAAATTACTTATTGTTCACTGTCATATAGCAATTGCTATTGTAAAATGCGTGCATCGTTTATAGCTATAACGATATTGAAATAAATAATCTTACTTTTTTGGGTTGGCTTCAATCCGTTTCTTTTTGTACAGTTGTTATTACAGTTGTTATTACACTGTTGATCACTCTATTCTACTTTCATCTCTTGCTGACCTGGGGATCTCTGGCACTGCTCTGGCCTGGTTCTCCTCCTACCTCTCCAACCACACTTACCAGGTAACCTGGCGTGGAGCAACCTCCGCACCTCACCCTCACTTAACTGGAGTCCCCCAAGGGTCAGTCTTGGGTCCTCTCCTGTTCTCTCTCTACACCCGCTCCCTGGGCCCCCTCATCGCATCCTATGGTTTCTCATACCATTTCTATGCTGATGATGCTCAGATTTTCCTCTCCTTCCCCACCTCTGACTCCACCATCTCCTCCCGTATCTCTACCTGCCTGTCTGCTATTTCCTCCTGGATGCACTCGCATCACCTCAAACTCAACCTCTCTAAATCTGACCTCCTTTTCTTTCCCTCCTCCTCCCCCTCTTCTGATCTCTCTATCTCTGTTCCTCTGGAATCTACCACACTCTCTCCCTCTTCCTCTGCTAAGAACCTTGGAGTCACCCTGGACCCCTGCCTCTCTTATTCCCAGCACATCTCCACTCTGGCACGCACTTGCCGATTCTTCCTGAGCAACATCCGAAGAATCCGACCCTTCCTCACCAACTACGCTACCCAGCTCCTGGTCCAGGCCCTGGTACTCTCCCGCCTAGACTACTGCAACTCCCTCCTGGTTGGCCTCCCTGCGTCCGCCACCCGTCCGCTCCAGCTCATCCAGAACTCTGCTGCCCGCCTGGTGTTCTCTCTGCCTCGCTTCGCCCACGCTACTCCACTACTCCGCTCGCTCCACTGGCTCCCGATCACCGCTCGCATCCAGTTCAAGACTCTTGTACTAGCCTACAGATGCCTTGACCAGACTGCACCCAGCTACCTCCAGACCCTCATCTCTCCCTACACCCCCACTCGACCTCTCCGCTCCGCCTGCACTAGAAGACTGGCTCTACCTCCGCTATGCTCCCCTGCCTCCCGAGCCCGCTCCTTCTCCACCCTTGCTCCGCAGTGGTGGAATGACCTCCCTACAGATGTCAGGACTGCCCAGTCCCTGACCACATTCCGGCGCCTCCTTAAGACTCACCTCTTCAAACAGCACCTGTAGAACTTCTCTGTTGTATCCTGGGACACTATCACCCTTCATTTAAATATGCTTTATTTTGCTCTTATCTGCCCCTTATTTTACTACATTTAATCCTGTACTTCAGAATATTGTAATCTGCCAACTGTTTAACCTGTAGTATTTTGCACTTAATCATATCCTGATGTAACTCTCACTATTATCTGCTGTATTATTGAATTGTGGTTTGTCACACTTGAAAAAAAAATTATTGTATTTCTTGCTCTTATTGTATGACTTGTATTGTAACACTTGAATGTATTTGCTTGCGATTGTAAGTCGCCCTGGATAAGGGCGTCTGCTAAGAAATAAATAATAATAATAATAATAATATTACATCTTTCATGGAGCAACAGTTGGTATGTGCGTAATAAACCCAATCGGGCCTTGATACAAGACAACCCTAGTCTGTGCTGAAATAAATAATGCGGTTTTCTACTGTAACAGACGCAGCTTGTCAGGATTCTATTACGGTGTTTCCGAGCTGTTGAACGTTTCTTATAATACACAGGTTTACTGGATTGACAAAAAGGCGATCAACAAAAACCACCAAACTTTCGGGTAATAGCCAAACGCGCTAACCGATTGCGCCACAGCGACCAAACTGTTAGCCGACCAAAGCATATGGGAGTGATTAGCAAGATGAGATGCTGCAGAACGTGATCGAGGGAGCAGAACCTGAGATCACATCTAAGATGAAAGCAACACGGGGCAGTAAAGTCTATGTAAAATATTATGGCAGGACAACATACGTCGTTTTGTTAGATAACAACCTGGGAGCCCAACAGAGCAGTGTGTGTAAATAGCTACAATAGAAACAAAATACTTACGATTCAAATGGGAATCTTCATCAGATTTTAAGAACACGTTTGATATACTTTACACTGCAAAGGAGGCAGGCAGGTGTAACACCTCCACGGTCACTGAAGAGTAAAAACACACCACAAACCTGCCTTTAATTACAAAATATCACAAGATGCAGCAAGTGTTGAATGTAAAAGTATAAATGTAGCCTGACTACGCCAGTTCAGTGCAATAAGGCACCGAACAGATTACAGAAGATCCTTTAGGTTCTTTTTATTCAGATAACAGATCTAAGAATGTAGTAACAAGGTCACCAAGAAAATCACAGATACATTTTAACAAGCATTTGTTTATTGTAAACTTCCAATAGCAACACCTAGTTTCAAATGGTACTGATTATAAAACAACAATTCCATTCAACTATTAACAGGTAGCAAGATTTCAAGCAGTTAAACAAGGTTCACATGAATGAGGTCATGGATTAAGCTGCAAATACAACAACTCTGCTACCCAGCAATACAGTGAAGATACACATTCAAAAACACAGTAAAACATAATAAAAACAATACCGCGGTATAAAAGTACAAATACCCACACCACACAATGTCCGTGCGGGGGAGGGAACACACAGAGAGAGAGCGAGAGAGAAACCATCATCGCAATATAACCTATTCTGTGCACTTCTTAAACTCCAATCGACTACCAAATAGACTAAAAAACACTCGGCCGTTGACACTCATTATTCCACATCGGCATACCATCAGCCCAATACTTACTGTCGGGATGCTCCATTTACTGATCCGTTTCAGTCTCTCTCACTCATCATCCCCCGCTCCAAACACTGCGTTCCCACTCCTGCACAGACACACCAACACCAGGATGGCCATCCCATTTGTAAAAACATGTGCTACTTATATTCAGGTGCGTAAATTGATCAATAATTCAATTATTATTTGCTCAACAGGGCAAACATAGGGAAGCAGGTGGAGAAGCCAATTATCAAAAAGTGTCAGACAACACAAAGCATGCACTAATCAAATCATACAATAATTTTATAAAAATAATAACATACAAGTGTAAAATCAATTTGAACAGGGCATTCTTGACCCTGTTACAGGATGAAAAGGGACGTGGAGCAGTAAATAGCTAATGCCAAGTGCTTGTGTGGTCCTGCAGCCTTGAACTCAAGCTGGTCCCTTGGATTCTCTCAAACACCAACCTGGAAATAACAAGATCCAGAATAAAAATCATCATTTGACTTTGACCATCACTGTATTATAGCTAGCATATGTCTTCTAATTTACTGCAGACATTGTGCTCAAGACAAAAGACAAATGGCCATATACTTTCCAGGTTTCCATGGTGTCACCCAGCGTCGTGGAAATGAAGGCAAATGGAGGAGGTTGATATGCAAATGAGCCATGCGTAGTGTCCTCTTGCTGTTTTCACAGACAGCTCAGGAAAATGTGCTTTCCATTCGCAGAGAGCATTTACACAAGATCATCTCATCTGGAAATCCATGCTTGTCAGGTGACATGTTTGAGTGGCACTATTTAAAGCACAGTGTTAAACAAACATACTACAATACAGCTGTGATTTTTAAATGCCTCCTGCTTGGTTGTTTGATCATTTATTCACCACTCTTGCCCACTTTGCAAGTGCAAACTCAATTTGTGGAACATTTCTAAGTGGTTCATGCAGACCTGTAAAGCCAGGCACTGATATTTAGGTGGGCCCCAGTTTATAGTGGATTGGCAATGGCAGAGGCCACGTTGTTTGTTAACTCAAGATATAGAAGGGTAAAAGGAAGCAAGTTCCTTTGGTAATTAGAGTTTGATTTAGGAAGCTCAAAATAGGTTTAAAGGGACATCACAGGGTGATTAAAAATAAAAAAACGAAAAACCAGAAGCCGTAATCATGAATTGCAGACATAGAATAAAAATCCCTGAACATTACAGAAATTAGTATTCATCATGAATTCTTATATTATCATGCTGAATACTGCACTGCAGTGTACTCTAAAGGGACATCACATGCTCACAAATAAAAACTGAACACTTAAAGCCCCAGTTATGGTGTGTCGGGGAACATCTAGAAGCCACTGCTCTCATTCAGCATGTCCCTGACATAGTAACTGAACGCAATGTACAGTACTTCTAGTTCTGCAATTCTGAGTGGACAGCTTTAGATTCATTACAATGACTATTTTACATTTTGATTGGTCTTTAAACCAGAAATAGCATCTTTCTCAACTACTGTATACTGGAGATTTAGGCCTATATTTACAAAGGGTTTAAAATAAATTCACTTTTACCAACACTTTTTCTAAAACAGAATAAAATACAAACTAGGGCCTGGACCAAATCAAAACTTTGACCCACCTGCTAATCGCAAATTACAAACCTGGTACTGATGGCGTCTTTTTTGTTTGTCAGAAGGTTATTCCTTCTACCCCAGAGGGAACCTGCCATTAATACTGGGCTTCTAATTTGCGATTAACGGGTGGGTCAAGTTCTGCAAATATGTTGGGAAGAAACTGGGGTTTCCTATGGCTCATGGTGAGTAAAACTACAAGATAAAGAATACTTCAAACTCATCAGCACAGTTCTTTGTAATAGGGACAGCCTCATCACTGGATTCTTGAATGCATGTGGAGTAACAAACACCTGCACCCATGGCACACTATCAGTTATTTTTTGTTTCCAGGGAATCATAGCCAAGGATTGATTGGTTCTTGAACTGTCTGGTGGGTGTGCCATTATGACAAGGATCCATGGACACACCCCCACGGTGAGAGGCAGAACCAAACAGGTCATTACTACTGTGCGGAAATGACACACTATGAAAGATTTTTGCAGTAAGCAAACCTAAAACCTTGCATACACAGTACTCCTGCTGGGATTGTTTTCAACCCGGCTCCAGTCTGGAACAGACCTGGTGTTTGAAGTCACCGCTAAATCAACCAATTGGCAGGAATAATAACCAAACAAGCCCCATATCTTTACTTAACTGCAACATCTTAAAAACATTTTTTTTAAATGACCTTAATGAAGTTGTCATTTTTAATGAAAACGTAGTTGATCTAGTAGAGGCTGTGTTCCTTCAGTTAGTCATATTGTTATCAAGTAACATGATGTACACAGAATGAAAGAAAAAATATGTGAGAAAATGAATTACATGTTTGCATTAAAGGACCACTAATATGTTACTATGGAGATCAATAACAAACCCGCTAGAGCAATGTTACTATGGAGATCAATAACAAACCTGCTAGAGCAACGTTACTATGGAGATCAATAACAAACCTGCTAGAGCAATGTTACTATGGAGATCAATAACAAACCCGCTAGAGCAATGTTACTATGGAGATCAATAACAAACCTGCTAGAGCAATGTTACTATGGAGATCAATAACAAACCCGCTAGAGCAATGTTACTATGGAGATCAATAACAAACCCGCTAGAGCAATGTGACTATGGAGATCAATAACAAACCCGCTAGAGCAATGTTACCATGGAGATCAATAACAAACCCGCTAGAGCAATGTTACTATGGAGATCAATAACAAACCCGCTAGAGCAATGTTACTATGGAGATCAATAACAAACCCGCTAGAGCAATGTGACTATGGAGATCAATAACAAACCCGCTAGAGCAAAGTTACTATGGAGATCAATAACAAACCCGCTAGAGCAATGTGACTATGGAGATCAATAACAAACCCGCTAGAGCAATGTGACTATGGAGATCAATAACAAACCCGCTAGAGCAATGTTACCATGGAGATCAATAACAAACCCACTAGAGCAATGTTACTATGGAGATCAATAACAAACCTGCTAGAGCAATGTTACTATGGAGATCAATAACAAACCAGGTAGAGCAATGTTACTATGGAGATCAATAACAAACCCGCTAGAGCAATGTTACTATGGAGATCAATAACAAACCCACTAGAGCAATGTTACTATGGAGATCAATAACAAACCCGCTAGAGCAATGTTACTATGGAGATCAATAACAAACCCGCTAGAGCAATGTGACTATGGAGATCAATAACAAACCTGCTAGAGCAATGTTACTATGGAGATCAATAACAAACCCGCTAGAGCAATGTTACTATGGAGATCAATAACAAACCCGCTAGAGCAATGTTACTATGGAGATCAATAACAAACCCGCTAGAGCAACGTTACTATGGAGATCAATAACAAACCTGCTAGAGCAATGTTACTATGGAGATCAATAACAAACCTGCTAGAGCAATGTTACTATGGAGATCAATAACAAACCTGCTAGAGCAATGTTACTATGGAGATCAATAACAAACCCGCTAGAGCAATGTTACTATGGAGATCAATAACAAACCCGCTAGAGCAATGTGACTATGGAGATCAATAACAAACCCACTAGAGCAATGTTACTATGGAGATCAATAACAAACCTGCTAGAGCAATGTTACTATGGAGATCAATAACAAACCAGGTAGAGCAATGTTACTATGGAGATCAATAACAAACCTGCTAGAGCAATGTGACTATGGAGATCAATAACAAACCTGCTAGAGCAATGTTACATTGGAGATCAATAACAAACCTGTTAGAGCAATGTTACTATGGAGATCAATAAGAAACCCGCTAGAGCAATGTTACTATGGAGATCAATAACAAACCCGCTAGAGCAATGTTACTATGGAGATCAGTAACAAACCCGCTAGAGCAATGTTACTATGGAGATCAATAACAAACCCGCTAGAGCAATGTTACTATGGAGATCAATAACAAACCCACTAGAGCAATGTGACTATGGAGATCAATAACAAACCTGCTAGAGCAATGTTACTATGGAGATCAATAACAAACCTGCTAGAGCAATGTTACTATGGAGATCAGTAACAAACCTGCTAGAGCAATGTTACTATGGAGATCAATAACAAACCCGCTAGAGCAATGTTACTATGGAGATCAATAACAAACCTGCTAGAGCAAGAAAGCCTCATTGCACTGAATGCTGCTGCTGCTGTTGCTTCACTTAGTATTGCTGAAACTCTGTAAAAGAAACAGTGAAATGATCGCCTGAGTTTTCAGAAATCTGTCAGTAAAATGAAGCTAGCAGGAACCATGCCATCTTCCATAGAAGTCATCACTTGCAAAGTCAGTCTCTCCTGATTGGCCAAAGTAAAAACAATGTAAGCACATAAGTAATTACTCAGTACTTGTAACCCTAATTGTCCACTTCATGTAATGTATAGGGTCCTGCGTTTTACGCAACCTGTTTGTTTCAATTGTAATTCAACTGCTATCCCCTAGATGTCCCTGCAGCCACTCCAGTTATACTAATCGAATTCACAATTAAAAAATCAATACATTACACTTCGACTAATTAGAAAAAACAGCTAATTATGATGAGTATAAATGGTAATTGAATAAATGGATGCGTTAAAAGAGAAATCGAGAGACCTTTTTTTCACATCTTTGAGCAATTGTATTTCTTTTGTATTTGTATTCTCGTCAGTAACTACAGATACACTGTCAGACATCTTTACCAGTTGTACAATTTTCATCTTGTGTAACTCAGCAATTTGGGGTAGATATTCCCTTCTCAGTTGACCTGCTGTAGGAATTGCTCCTGCATTTTTTTACATTTATCCATTTTTTCCAGGGGAATATTAGCACAAACAAATCCCTCTGTCAAATCGAAAATAACATCGAAGGAATGATTTATTTACACATTCTAAGAAATCATATTGAATAAGATGTATTAGTAATAAAGGGATGCATGACTAAATAAATGTCCGTAGCTGCTGCTGCCGCCTAATCAACGCACCAATGCACGTTAATAGAATGACTAATTGAGATGATTAAAGGAATCGGGAGATTATTAATCAATAAGTGGTTTAATTAAGCAGACTACATGACCACCTTGCGGTGGGAGGAATGAAGTGCAGCCTAAGAAAGCAGGTTGTGTAAAACACAGGACCCTAGTAATGTCAGACCAAAAATAGTTCAAGTTTCCAGTTATGGGTTAGTAGCTCTCAAGTTTTTCAAAGTCAATAACAATAAACAAATAGCCGCTGAAGGCAGAAGCTAATCCTACTGCAGGCTCTAGGGTTGCCAAAAAAGTAACAATAATCATCAAATTGTGGCAACCGACCTGAGCATGCCACACAACCCACTGGTGGGTTCTTACAAAAACCAGAAAACATTGCGGCCCACATGGACTGAACCTGTTATAGACCATTCTTCCTACATTTCCAAGGTGAGGCTGCTTGACATTGTGCCTCACAGCACACCAGTAAAAGTGGTACCACTGCACACCCAGTAGTGGGTTATTGCTTTCCTCAAAAGCACAGACCAATTACAAAAAAAAAATAACTGGGATTTCTACTGCCAGTTCCGTCAGTGGAAGAGGCTGATGCAAAAGTGGCATAATAAACCAATTTGTTATTATTTATTTCTTATCCAAGGTGACTTCCAATTGTTACAAGATATCATATTATTTTTACATTCAATTATCCATTTATACAGTTTTTCTTTTACTGGAATCAATCTAGGTAAAGTACCTTGCTCAAGGGAACAGCAGCAGTGTCCCCCACCTGAGATTGAACCAATGACCCTCTGGTCAAGAGTCCAGAGCCCCTAACCACTACTCCACACTGATGCCCTAATTTAACTGAATGCCTGCTTGTTTTCTTCCCAGTGGCAGAAGAATGTGTTGTTTCTGAGTGCGTGTAAGCAAAGAATAAAAAAGACAAATTTCCAGGCTCCCGAGTGGCGCATACGGTAAAGGTGTTCCACGTGGAGTGCAGGATGTGCCCTATAGTCTGCTCGTTGAGAGCTCAAGTCCAGGCTATTCCTTTGCCGACCGAGGACGGGAGCTCCCAGGGGGCAGCGCTCAATTCGCCGAGCGTCGCCCGGGGGGATGGAGGGTTAGGTCGGCCAGGGTGTCCTCGGCTCACCGCGCACCAGCGACCCCTGTAGTCTGGCCAGGCGCCTGTGGACTTTCCTGTAAGCTGCCCGAGAGCTGCGCTGTCCTCCGACGCTGTAGCTCTTGGGTGGCTACATGGTGAGTCCGCAGTGTGAAAAAAAGTGGTCGGCTGACGGCACACGGTTCGGAGGACAGCGTGTATTCGTCTTCACCCTCCCGAGTCAGCGCAGGGGTGGTAGCGGAGAGCTGAGCATAAGCGGTGAGCTGAGCACCCAGGAAACACCTCAGTAACTCAAAGTAAATCAAATGAATTACCTGTTTTGACTGGAGCCTTTTCAGTGATTTTCTCCTCAGTTGCAGCATTGGCTGTTGCTTCTGAGTGTGTGTCAGCTAAGAATAAAACAACATGTCTCAATAACTAAACACACATCATGAAAGTAGTAGCATATGCCAGCAAAACTGTATATTTAAGGCCAGTCTCCCAGCCCATATTTAGAAGGTTCTTTGGCTCAGGCAAAAAAATTACCTTACTTATCTAACAACCCTAATAAAGATTCTACACTGTCAAAGTGTTTAACAAAAAAAATGTAATTTGAAATTCTGTTTATTCTATTTTATGAATAATATATTTCACGGCATATTCATTTGCGGGTTTTTAATAAATGCACAATTAGCAAACATTTCTTGCTGGAAAATGATCTTGTTCTAGAGTTCTAGAGCAGGGGTCGGCGACCTCCGCGTATCCAGGGGCCGCTGTGGAGGCACACAAAACAGCTTGTTGGCCGCCACTACAAAACTGAACATTTTATTTATTTAAAAATCACCGTTGTCGTTCCGCTGGCTCAGCACTTCGCACTGTGGTTACTGCGTAAGCATTGATGACGTACTTCCACGTGACGTTGGCTGCATGCTCTCTCACGTGCCTTGGAACTGTTGCCTAGCAACCATTGACAGACTGCGATTACTGTGAGAAATCTCCAGCAGCAACAACTCAGAAGTTGGCTGCACAAGTGTTGTGGTTTTATGACGAGGCGGCTGATCTAAATTAATGTTTTATTAAAATTGAAAACATTGATAATTAAACTCAGAGGGCCCGCCACCAAACCTCAAATGCGCATTCATTTGCCCAGGGGCCGCCAGTTGCCGACCCCTGTTCTAGAGGATGAAAAAATAATTTCATCCACATGCACTAACGACTCTGAAGTCCTCAAACAATCCTCAGTGCACTCAGTATAAACCACACTGCATAAGAAGTATAAGAGCAATGGAGGCTCTCAAAACTAACAAATCCCCTGCGCCAGATCATCCCCTGAGACCAAATCCATGGGCAAGTCCCATCTCATCTCATGATTGCAAACTTTGAAACTGTCATTGACCTCTCCAGTTTTGACACCTGGCAAAGAGGAAGAATGTGGCTGTGTGACTTTCCACTAATAGGGTCGAGTGTCAATGGTTCCCTTTCAATTCGAAGACGACCACCAATGACATTACGTATGGGATATGCCTGTCCATTGGACAGGTATCGCTGAGCTCTCTATACCAGAGCTGCTGATAGGCCCCTTCCTGGGATGATACACTCGGTCCCACCCACTGAGGCGATAAAACTGTCATCTAAAGGAAAGCCATTCCTCTTTTTCCTTCTCAAGACGGTACGGTAAGACCTTTGTGTTAAGCTGAGCGTGTTCATAGAAAAGAGCATCTCGAGTCAAATAGAGTCGATTGTATTTCCCTTGCATTCATGCTGAAAACTGGCTTGCCGCTTTGCCGGAATCAATGACTTTGAAAAGACCAAGCCTTTTTGCCTTTTTGTCTTTCAGCTGCCTCCTCGCTTGCTTGGTAGGCCGCTCTTTGTTATCTGTCTGTCATGTGTGAGTGACTGCCTGTGTAGTCATCTGCGAGTGGATGTCTATTCTTTCTTGAGTACACAGGGATAGGCCTTGCCATATCCCTGCTGTTGAGTGACTCTTCCAGCCACACTCTCCTCCACGGGGCTGGGCCTTGCTGCATCCTGCTATTGAGCAGTTAGGTTAGGCACATTTGCATAAGGTCCCCTGGACGCCAGCGGCAGACCGACACCGGTCCGTTTTCCGGACACAGGCGATGGTTCCTCACCCTCAGAATTTGCCAGCCTTCCCAGATTTCATGGAGGAGGTACGCTCCTCCTGGGATCGTCCGGACTCAGGTCCGAGCATGCTGGCTAGCTTGATCGTGGCTCATAGACAGCTGTGGCTGTCACAAACCAGAGTTCCTGATGCTGATAAGGTCGCACTACTTGACGCACCTCTATCCCCAGGACATACCTTTGGGCCAGCTGTGGAGGAGATCTTACAGAGATCCCACCGGTAATGCGAGGTGTCCCAGCAGGTGGTTGCGTTGCTCCCTCCCCACACTTCCGCGTGGGGCAGGTCGAACTGCTGGTGAGCTCCTCAGATGCGGACTGTCACCAGAACAGTTCCACCAGAACAGGCATCGCCTACAGGGCACACCAGGAGCAAACAACCGGGCCCAACCGGCAGGCAGAGGGAATGCAGGATGTGGCCAGTCCTCACACCAGTGTAACAGGAGGGGTTTTCAGGGCCAGCGCCCTAAATAGCAGCAGTGTGGAGTAGTGGTGAGGGCAAATGTAAATTCTTATATTTCAGAATATACAAATACCAAGTCAAATGCAAATAGTTCAGTAGATTGCATTTATTATTTAAATGCAATCTAGGGCAGCAGTGTGGAGTAGCGGTCAGGGCTCTGGACTCTTGACCGGAGGGTTGTGGGTTCAATCCCAGGTGGGGGGACACTGCTGCTGTACCCTTGAGCAAGGTACTTTACCTAGATTGCTCCAGTAAAAACCCAACTATATAAATGGGTAATTGTATGTAAAAAATAATGTCATTGTATGTAAAGATAATGTGATATCTTGTAACGACTGTAAGTCGCCCTGGATAAGGGCGTCTGCTAAGAAATAAATAATAATAATAGCCACCCCAAACTGCCCCATCTCAGGCTGGCGGCCTCAGGCCCCCTTTTTGGCACAACAGCTACAGTACTGGCGTGCTTGCACCTCAGACTCCTGGGTGCTCGCCACCGTGCAAAACGGTTACGTGCTTGTTTCGTTTGGGACTTCCTCCCTTTCGAGGCATCACAAATACTTTCATAACAGACCCTTTCTAGGCCTCGGTTCTTCAGAACGAAGTAGCCGCCTTGATATGCAAGCGAACCATTCTTCTCGAAGACCCCACCTCCCACGGAGAGGGATACTTCTCTAGGTATTTTCTAGTACCCAAAAAGTACGGCGGCTTTCACCCCATCTTAGACCTGAGGCTCCTCTTAAAAGAAAGGAGGTTCCAAATGCTGACGCACCATCACGTTCTTCAGTCCCTCCGGCCGGGCAACTGGTTCACCACCATGGACTTAAGCAACGCGTACTTTCACAATCCCATTCGTCCAGAGCACAGGAATTATCTCTGCTTTTCTTTTCAAGGAAGTGTTTATGAGTTTGCTGTGCTGGCACACGGCCTCTCCCTAGCTCCTTGTACGTTTTCAAAGTGTGTGGACGCCATCCTGGCTCCCCTGCAGCTGCAGGGGATCAGAGTAATAAACTATCTCGACAACTGGTTGATCTGTTCCAGTCGCGAGAGGGAGCAGTGGCCCACACGGCAGTCTTGACAGAGCATCTGGCGAGGCTGGGCCTCACCATCAATGATGCAAAGAGTCGTCTTACACCGGTGCAGTGCATGACGTACTTGGGGCTCCAGCTGGACTCTAGTACGATGCGTGCATACCTGTCAGACGACAGAGTTGCAGCTATCCAGGGTTGCTTCTCCCTGTTTCAGCAGGGATCGCAGGTAACCCTCCTTTTGGGGCAGAAACTATTGGGTCTGATGGTCGCAGCCATATCGGCCATTCAGCTGGGTGTGCTTTGCATGCGCCCGCTACAAGCGTGGCTCAATGCATTCCACCTCAATACCAAACGTGACAGACACCGTCGGCTGACTGTGTCTCATGCGTGCTCGATAGCCCTACGCTGGTGGCAGATGACCTCTCATCTGCACGAAGGTGTGCGAATGGGAGTAGTGTTGAGCTGCCAAGTGGTGACAACAGACACCTCCAACTAGGGTTGGGGAGCGGTCTGGGAATGCAGAGGAGTACGCGGATCCTAGCCAGACAGCTGGACATCCCTGCACATAAATATGCTGGAGTTGCTCTCCACCACTTTCTCCCAGTGCTGGGCGGTACACATGTGTTGATCCGGAAGGACAACACGACAGTGGTGGTCATCTTGGGCCCTCTTCAGAGGTGCCTCGTTGTCTGATATTTGTACTGCAGCTAGCTGGGCTACGCTGCATACTTTCTCCAGGTTTTACCGTCTTAATGTGGTAGACCCTGCCTTGCCTTCTTTAGGCACAAAGGTCCTTGAGGGTGTAAGTTCACACCTCTAACCTCTGGGTTAGACAGTGCTTGTGTGTCCCTCATATGCTGCCGTTCCTTCTCCCTCGCGACAGCTCTGGTATACATTATCCCATATGTAATGTCATTGGTGGTCATCTTCGAATTGAAGGGGAACGTTAGATTACTTGCCATAACCCTGGTTCCCTGAAAAAGAAGATGACCACCATAGCAAGGTCGCATCGGACGCCCTCACGGGTCGACGGAAAAAGAAAAATGGCTTCCTTTGGATGACAGTTTTATCCCCTCGGTGGGCAGACTGAGTGCATCATCCCAGAAAGGAGCCTATCAGCAGCTCTGGTATAGAGAGCTCAGCAATACCTACCCAATGGGCATCATCTTCTCTTTCAGGGAACCAGGGTTACGGTAAGTAACCTAACATTTTTGGTTCTGTACAGTTTTAGAAGAGTTTTTTTTTTTTTTTTATCCAAAAATATATCTTTTATTTTTATTTTTGCAAAGAGGCCACACTGGTTATGTGTTCACTTTTCTTTTACAACTCTACCTCTAAAATGGCCCGAGCACTAAATACACTGAGGAAAACACAGTGGATTAGACTGTATTTAGTGGCAGGGGCGGATCTAGCCTTGTAACTACACCACACAAATTATTTTTAGGTAAATTTAAGTAACATTTTGTTCTAGTGTCAGCTACGGTAGACTGATTTTTTGTTTTTACTTTTTATGGTTTCATTTCAGGTTCATAAGACTTATTAGCTAGATTACCTTAAGGACGTAAAAAAGTTGAAAATTTCTCGGTGTCTTGTCTGGTGTTTTTGCAGCCATTTCTGGGTTGTGTTCATGTGCTAATGCTACAATTTAAAAAGTAAATAAATACACGTTCTCATTGCTTGAACTTATTGGTTGTATCAAGCTCAAGTCCAGCTACTTGTAACCAATAAAGATCGATCTTTTCTACAGCTGTCTAATCAGGTCTAAATCCGCCCCTGAGTGGAGCGTGTAGAATAGAGGTCAGCAGAACGCAGTAAAAGAGCAGAATAGAGTAATACAATGGAAGAAAAATACATCTGAAAAGAATTGCCAGTTGAGACTACACCCTGAAGAAGGCTAGTTTTGCTGCTACACTGTTCTAATTTTTTCTTGTTCTTTTTGTGTATGCCATCTATAATAAAAACATAGTCAATGTAAAAAAACAAGTTAGAAAAACGCAACAGCCGTTTAAAGGGGTGATATCAAACACAAAAGTCCAAGTTAGGAGAAGCAATTAGGCCAATCTTGTCAAGCATCAAGCAAATAGACACAATTGGAAAGGTGCTGGGGCCCAAGATTCACACAATTCTTGCTTCTAACTTGGCGCCTTTTTTTGATCGCTTCACTCCACTTTATCGCTCCACTTGAAATGCGCAGTGGCGCAGCGGAATAAGGTCATGTGCTCTTCAAGAACGTCATGTTGCAAGTTCAAACCACTTGAAATACTCTTTGTATGACTTGAAGTGACAGACACACACACACACACTGAGACTGTGTGTGTTGTAGTGTGTGTGTGTTTCTCAGTGTATGTGTGCCTCGGTGTGTGTGTCTCATTGTGTGTATGTCTCAATGTGTGTGTGTTTGTGTGTGTCAGTGTGTATCTCAGTGTGTGTGTGTGTGTGTGTGTGTGCCTCAGTGTGTGTGTGTGTGTGTCTCAGTGTGTGAGTGTGTGTCTCAGTCACTTCAAGTCATTCAAAGAGCGATAAAGTGGAGCGAAGCGATCAAAAAAAGGCGCCAAGTTAGAAGCAAGAATTGTGTGAATCTTGGGCCCCAGCACCTTTCCAATTGTGCCTATTTGCTTGATGTTTGACAAGATTGGCCTAATTGCTTCTCCTAACTTGGACTTTTTCTAACTTGTTTTTTTTTACATTGACAATGATTTTGTTATAGATATCACTTCTTTTTTACTTCCTCAAATAATGAATAAAGCGAGGGAAAGATATTCGAGAATGTGTATGGTAAAAAGACAGATAGACAAGAGAAGAGAGTAATAAGTAGAGTAATATAAGAGAAATGAGAAAAGATTTGAAAGTAAAATAATGGTAGAAGGGACTTTTGGACAGTATTGAAAGTGTAAACATTGTATTCTTATAGTTGCATGAGTGATGAAAACAATATGTCTATTTTGGTAGGTATTGATATATTGATATTTACGTAGGTACAAAACTACAATGTTATAAATGGTTCAAAAGGTACATATGCATGTCCGTGCTAAAGGGTAGTATACTAACACATTTTAATGCTGGAAAAAAAAACATTATTCTCCTTGATATAGTGGTGTTATGAACTTAAGCTAAGGCATTTGTAAAGCATTAGATCCCTTCATAAAAGGCCATATACATGTCCTTTACATTTCTTGGCCATGGTTTGACTTCAATAAGTGCATCATTTGCATGCACCCATTTTCCAGTAGCACCCACAGCAAGAACAGACACAGAGTGTCCTGAAGTAACATCCTGTCCTTGGTGTATGATAATGGAATCTAATTGGTAATTCCTGTTGTCCACAGTAATT
Source organism: Acipenser ruthenus (assembly GCF_902713425.1). NCBI lineage: Eukaryota > Metazoa > Chordata > Actinopteri > Acipenseriformes > Acipenseridae > Acipenser > Acipenser ruthenus. Next base: position 10,555,720 of record NC_081220.1, read on the forward strand.
GTGCTCTTCTGCACAGCAGTAAACTTAGCATTGTGTCACTTTGTAACGGTCCCGTCTGGTTTGGTTTCCCAAAGCATAAGCTGGACTGCAATCAGTCTCCCTGCTCATTGAATAAGTCCACGTTTCATGATTGGAGTAGTTTTGCATTGCCTACATTTGCTACCAGGAATCATTGCCCATTTGTCATTTCTATAAATGAGTTCTTCCAAACACATGGAATCTGTACCAGCAGGTACATGTAGAGGATAAATATACAACACTTCTCGGTTTGATGAGCAGTAGTTACATGTAGTACATAGAATGTCATGAATTATTGTGACTGAAACCATGCAAGTTACTTCAGGGAAAATTTCAGACAATTTGGGGAGAAACTCTGCAACATGTTGCTGCTCACCTCTATTGAAAGGTTCTCCTAAGAAATGACAAATATCTACAGTAGTTAGAGATGCAGTGGATGGCAAGTGATCCTATTTATGAACAAAGCTCCTGATAGCCTCTTGTTGACTGTGTTTTAATGAATCCTTCAGAGGTTGCAAGTGAAGAAGGTACTGCAATGTTGCATTTGCATAGCATGAGGTGAAATTGGGGTTGCTCAAGCCTCTGAATGGATGTGTAAGTGCAATGTTCTCTTAGAAGACTGAGGCTTTTGCTGTTCCTGAACATTAATGATGGCTCGGTGAATGAAATGCGCATGATCTTTTACCTTGTGTCCCTTGTGCGTGTTAGTCTTCTTCAAGCTTTTCAACTTCGGACAATAAATTCCTCTGAGCCGATGGTAGTCTTCAACTGCAGATTGACATGCGTAGATGCAGGTGGGGTCAAAGTTGATAAGATGGATACCGCTTAAGGAAGTAACTGTGGAAAGTGCAACAAAACTTTGTCCATAGGAGATCCATCATAACTGTAGAGTCATCCCCTGACATTTGTGAATAGTGATTGCATGAGCACCAATGACTGGGAACTGCTGTCGAACAATGTAGACTCTATCCATGATTTCAAACTTTGAACATAAATGTTGAAAGGTATGGGTGACTCCATTGTTAAATGTGATGGTTTTGGTTTTGAGCATACTTGTGTTTTCCAGATAGTAGGACACTGATGAGTCCAGTGGCAATGTCAATGTTCTTGTAAATTTGCTTAATACAAATGCAAATGTCATACATTTACTACCAAACTAAATACAAATGCAAATATGTGACAGATGCTAAATGGACTTCAAATACTTTCCCATACAACAAATGTTAATTTATTAACATGAATTAGGCCTTTATCCAAGGTGACATACAAGGAAAGCAGTTTATATAATAACAACATAAACACAGTAATCATGTACATCATAATAATTAACAGGTATGTACTAATATAGGAAGCAAGGCTGCGTTCACGTCTGTGGAAAACCTGTCCAAATTCATCGTCTGTGTGAACTCAGACAGAAAAGATGTCACCAGGTCACATATCCACAGGCTTAAAAGTCTGCACAGACACGCAGCTTCTCAAGAGGTACAGCGCTGGAGCAGTTGCAGCTCAAAACAATAGACGAGCGTTGACTGACAAAGAAGTGTGTAGGCAAGCAGATACGATTATTATTATTATTATTATTATTATTATTATTATTATTTATTTCTTAGCAGACGCCCTTATCCAGGGCGACTTACAATCGCAAGCAAATACAAATCCATTCAAGTGTTACAATACAAGTCATACAATAAGAGCAAGAAATACAATAATTTTTTTCAAGTGTGACAAACCACAATTCAATAATACAGCAGATAATAGTGAGAGTTACATCAGGATATGATTAGATAGTGATAGTTACATCAGGATATGATTAAGTGCAAAATACTACAGGTTAAACACTTGGCAGATTACAATATTCTGAAGTACAGGATTAAATGTAGTAAATAGGGGGCAGATAAGAGCAAAATAAAGCATATTTAAATGAAGGGTGATAGTGTCCCAGGATACAACAGAGAAGTTCTACAGGTGCTGTTTTGAAGAGGTGAGTCTTAAGAAGGCGTCGGGGTGTGAATCGCCTTCGAGTCATGTCATTAATTATCTTATGAATGATTTGTAATACAAATTAAAATGATTTGACTCTTTTTCCACACAGTTATTATACTTTTCAAATATTCAGATATTTATTCTAAAGGTTTAAAATAATGCTAAACGGCTGAAATGAACCTAAAACCGCTCTGTTATTTTCAGCATGTGTAATTGGTTATTGATAAAACGCTATCGGACAGGGAATAACCTACTTTGAATTAAGGAGAATAAATCAGCTTTAATAACAAGTAGTTGAAGTGAGATATGTGACGATATGTGCAAGTATTTGAACTATTTTTGTCCCAGATCAAAATACAGTACTGTCTAACAACCTCTTTGTGAGAGGGCGGGGGGAATCCTGCCCATTATAATACTCATTAATTTGTCTCACATCACAAAACATATGTTTATATTATCTCTGTATAGCAGGGACTGTTTCTACTATGCTATACTATCCACTTCTGCGATTAGAATTTCTCTCAACATCACCTCCATTTTGATTCTGCTCAGAACTGCTGTTCATCTACCAGATCTGTCCACGCTCCGTCTGCAAAGACCGTGACGTTACGTGCAGACTCCCGTCTGCAATCTAGCAGACAAAAAAGTGTCGTGAATGCTCCCCAAGTTACATAAAACAGTGTTTCCCAATCTTGGTCCTGAGGACCCAGTGTTTGCTGATTTGTGTTCCAACTGAGCTTTAAATTATGAATTGAACCCTCAATTGAATGAATAAAATGTCTAATCAGAGCATTTGAATTATTTGTAGAAATGGCTGCCTGCCCAAGCCTCAATTAGCACTAATCTATACCTACCTAATGTTAACTCAGGTAAGGTAGTCCAAGGTTAGTGCTGATCAGGGTTTGTGAAAGCAGCCAATAGAGTTGGATATTTCAAGTTATTTCTAACACTGCATTAAGTCACTAATTGTTAGTTCAGCTGGGGTATCAATTTAATAATTGAGAACTTAGTTGGAACAGAAACAGCAGACACAGTTTGAAAAACTGACATAAATGATGAGATACAGACGTGCTCAAATTTGTTGGTACCCCTCCACAAAAAAAAACAAAGAATGCACAATTTTCTCTGAAATAACTTGAAACTGACAAAAGTAATTGGCATCCACCATTGTTTATTCCATATTTAATTGAAATCAGACTTTGCTTTTGATTTTTTATTCAACATAATATCGTAAATAATAAAACAAATGAAAATGACATGGACAAAAATGATGGGACCGCTAACCTAATATTTTGTTGCACAACCTTTAGAGGCAATCACTGCAATCAAACGTTTTCTGTAGCTCTCAATGAGACTTCTGCACCTGTTAACAGGTAGTTTGGCCCACTCTTCCTGAGCAAACTGCTCCAGCTGTCTCAGGTTTGATGGGTGCCTTCTCCAGACTGCAAGTTTCAGCTCTTTCCATAGATGTTTGATAGGATTCAGATCAAATCTCATAGAAGGCCACTTCAGAATAGTCCAATGTTTTGTTCTTATCCATTCTTGGGTGCTTTTAGCTGTGTGTTTTGGGTCATTATCCTGTTGGAGGACCCATGACCTGCGACTGAGACAGAGCTTTCTGACACTGGGCAGTACGTTTCGCTCCAGAATGCCTTGATAGTCTTGAGATTTCATTGTGCCCTGCACAGATGCAAGGCACCCTGTGCCAGGCGCAGCAAAGCAGCCCCAAAACATAACCGAGCCGCCTCCATGTTTCACTGTAGGTATGGTGTTCTTATCTTTGAAAGCTTCATTTTTTCGTCTGTGAACATAGAGCTGATGTGACTTGCCAAAAAGCTCCAGTTTTGACTCACCTGTCCAAAGGACATTCTCCCAGAAGGATTGTGGCTTGTCAATATGCATTTTAGCAAATTCCAGTCTAGCTTTTTTATGTTTTTCTTTCAAAAGTGGAGTCCTCCTGGGTCTTCTTCCATGGAGCCCACTTTTGCTCAAAAAGCGACGGATGGTGCGATCAGAAACTGACGTACCTTCACCTTGGAGTTCAGCTTGTATCTCTTTGGCAGTTATCCTTGGTTCTTTTTCTACCATTTGCACTATCCTTCTGTTCAATCTGGGGTCGATTTTCCTCTTGCGGCCGCACCCAGGGAGGCTGGCTACAGTTCCATGGACCTTAAACTTCTTAATAATATTTGCAACTGTTGTCACAGGAACATCAAGCTGCTTGGAGATGGTCTTGTAGCCTTTACCTTTACCATGCTTGTCTATTATTTTCTTTCTGATCTCCTCTGACAACTCTCTCCTTTGCTTTCTCTGGTCCATGTTCAGTGTGGTGCACACAATGATACCAAACAGCACAGTGACTACTTTTCTCTATTTAAATAGGCTGAATGACTGATTACAAGATTGGAGACATGTGTAATTAAAGAAATTAATTAGTTTGAAATATCACTATAATCCAATTATTTATTTTCTTTTCTAAGGGGTACCAACAAATGTGTCCAGGCCATTTTAGAATATCTTTGTAGAATAAGCAATAATTCATCTCTCTTCACAGCTTTGCTTTATTCTATGAAATGCCAAAGGCATGCAAGTATACATGATAAAATAGCTTTTAATTTCATCACTTTTCAGGAGGAATGAAGTATTATTTCAATGAGCTGTAAGGGTACCAACAAATTTGAGCACGTCTATATAATATATATATATATATATATATATATATATATATATATATATATATATATATATATAACATTCAATAACTGTTAATTTGCAGCATGCACAAAGTGAATTAGATATAGGGTATATTCACTCCTGGACATGTTCACATAGATATACCAGCATGTGGATTAGTGTTTAGGGCTCGTCTCTTTACCGGAGGGTTGAGGGTTCAAACCCAGATGGGGCACTGCTGCTGTACCCTTGAGCAAGCAGGTAATTCACAGATTGCTCCAGTAAAATACCCAGCTCTATAAATGGGCACAAATACAAGTCACTTTGAATAAAAGCATCAGCTAAAAAAATTATCTATAGCAATTTATGTCCATATGTGAAACACACAGACACACACAAAATACAGCAATTTATCATGTAGTCACATAGAGGTGGTGATTAAATGGGTCTCTTTTAGCAAGGTGCAGTTGTATTGAAGTGAAAGTGGTTGCCTATAGGTACTAAACTGGTGGCTAAAAGTGGAATTGAAGACAAACCAACCCTAACCCCAAACCCTAAATAACAAGCTGTGATGCAAATAAAAATCCAACTACAGCCTCGTATTAAAGATTATTATCATTGAACACATCTGTGATGTTTGTTGGTATAGAAATGAATTAGTAGAAAGGGAGTGGATTTTAATAGGATCTGTTCCTATTAAAATTGTAAGATTTTTTTTGATTACATACATAACATACACATAGGGTAGCAGTGTAGAGTAGAGGTTACGGCCCTGGACTCTTGACTGGAGGGTTGTGAGTTCAATCCCAGGTGGGGGACACTGCTGCTGTACCCTTGAGCAAGGTACTCTACCTAGTAGCCTAATAATAATAATAATAATAATAATAACCACTTAAGGTTTTAACAAAGAACTTGATTACAATCTTTGCTCTTATGATTTGTCATTTATATTAGGTTATAGTTTGTGGCATGGTGGTGTGGTGGTTAGTGCTGCTGCCTCACAGCTTCAGGGTCCCAGGTTTGATTCCCGTTTCAGGGGAGTTTGCATGTTCTCCCCGTGTTCGTGTTGGTTTTCACCAGGCACACCGGTTTCCTTCCCTCATCCAAAAACATACTGGTCAGGTTGATTGGTCACTCTAAATTGCTCTCTGTGTGCATGCTTGTGTGAGTGTGAGAGTTAGCCAGTGATGGACTGGTGTCCATTCTGGGTGTAGTTCTGCCTTGCACTGTGTCTGCCAGGTTAAGCTCCAGCTCACCGTGACCCTGTATTGGATGAAGTGGTTATTGATGATGGATGGATGGTTAATATTTGTAATAATGCATTTATTGACATCCACATGTTCTCCGATTAATAAACATTTGGACTGAACATGTTTAATTTTCCCACACATAAATTGTCAAAATCCCACATCAAGTATAATATATACATTTAGTGGTGCACAATTCTGCTCCTCCAGAGTCGCAGTCAGTCCAGCGGGTTTTTGTAGCTGTCTGTAAATCTCCAGCTGCTTAAGAGCAAATAAAAGGGTAAACTTGTCCACTTAAGCAAATTAATTCAAATCAGGTAATGAAGGCCTCGGGATAAAAAAAAAAATGAAAACCTTCTTGCCCCAGAGTTCTGCACCCCTGACAAAGTAGATGTAACACAGTCATTCGTTCACAGTTGTCTGAAGGTTTTTTTTTTAATTTTTATTTAAAAGCACTTATTTATCTGTTTTGATTGAAGTCCTGCTTTCCTGTCAAAAGTACTATGAAAACAAACAAGGAGATCAAAATTGCAAACAAAGAACTTTATTACAAATATATAATGCAGTTTGGATATTAAAAATTAAAATGCAGTTATTTTTGACAGATATGTTTTTTTTTTATGATATAGCAAGAAATAATGAATGTAAACTTGCTTTTTGTTGATATTTTAAAACCAACTCTGGGGGGATTAAATCAACATTTAGACCCATCCACTAAAGCCAAATTAGAAATATGTACTTAATAGCAGTTTGATTTATCATAAGTGGACACTTTCTTCTACTAATAAATACAACCACCATTAAATTCTGACTTTGCGATTAGCTGGTGGGTCAAGTTTTAATTGAATCCCCCCATTTCATTTACACTGAATAAAGGGTATGAATAATTATGGAGCCTACTGTATTTGCAAGTGAGTATTCCTGAGCATTCTCTATAAACATTTAAATAAACAGATGTAAACAATAAGTATTAATGACTTTATGCACAATATTTTACTTGAAATTCATATTGTTCATTAAATACATTAAACAACCTTCAACAATGCTGCATGTAAAAACCATTAAATAACAAACCATCACACTGCACTGCACCCTTTAGATGTACATCCAAGTGCTTTTTTAAATGGTGGCGTTTATTGGGTTTATATTTGCTTGGCTGGTATAATGGACAGTGGTACAATCTGCAGCATTGGGTACACCGTTTCACCTCAGGCAACACTCCTCCTTTCACTGCTGGTATATGTAACTGAAATACAAAGAGCAAATTACAACATGATTAATAACCTACAATTAATATACATCAGTGTATCTACATTGATATTGGATGAAAGTAATGTGTCTGCTAATAAATAAATAATATTAATGATCTGTAGCTAATGTGGAATTTAGAAAACCCTGATGTATATTGGTACAGTGAGGTATATTGATGAACTAGTGACAACGGCCTCTGTACTCAAAGCATTTTTTGCACATTTTGTATTGGCATCATTTTTTTTTTTTTTTAGAGCTGTAAATGTTGACATAAAATGCAAGTTATGAAGTTCGATCTCCTCATACACAACATCTATACATATTAAGCATATGTGCTGTGACTTCTTAAATTTTATTCCTTCTAGAAAAAGTGTCAATAATATCAAATTTGTGTAAAATGCTTTGAGTAGAGAGACCAGTGTTTCTGTAATTAATGCAGTGTTTATACACACACATATATATATATAATGTATGTATGTAGTGTGTGTATATATATGTGTGTGTGTATATGTGTGTATATATATATATATATATATATATATATATATATATATATATATATATATATATATATATATATATATATATATTAATGAGATTCAGAAAAGTATGTGCACTACCTTGTGTTTACAATGTACGTGGATTAACCTTTAGGTCATACTAAGGTACGCAGTCCCGCCTCTCTCTGTGTGCTTTTACAATGCTTCCCTGTGCTGTACTTTACCACTGTCCCTCCTCTCTGTGTGCTTTTGTCGGGAAAATGACTATCAGCACTCCTAGAGAATCCCTGTACCGGCAAATGAAGATGAAGAGGACAATTGGTTCCCTAGAAGAACAAAAGGCTGCTGGCCAGACTTTGGTAGAGTTGACCTTTGCACCCCACCCACCCTGTGAATGAAATACATGACACTGAAGAGAGTGAGCTGGTGTGTGTCTTCACTGTCAGCAGCAATTGAAAGCAGCGCTAGTCAGTGCAATACTCAAAACCTGTCTGAGGATCAGAGAAAAGGAATGTGGCATGCCATTGCTTTGAAAATGGAGGACAGAGAACCAGATTAGCAACAACTGGCTGGAAGCCAGCTGCTGTGTGAGTAACCCAGCCCAGAAATTACCTTCATCTTAAAATGTCCAGAAGAACAAAAACACCAAGCCAACTGTTTTGTGAATTGTTATTATTAATTCATTCCGTTGCAGACACCCTTAACCAGGGCGACTTACGATAATTTTTTAGTTTTATATACAATTACCCATTTATACAGCTGGGTTTTTACTGGAGCAGTCTAGGAGGTAAAGTCCCTGCCAGATTGCTGAAGGGTACAGCAGCAGTGTGTCCCCCACCTGGGATTGAACCCACACAAAACCCTCCGCTCAAGAGTCCAGAGCTCCCCTTACCACTACTCCACACTTTTAGCTTTGGCTAACTATCAAAAATGGCTAAGAAAGCAAAAATCATATCACCTAACCTAGAGTTTTTGGCTGACTATGTTAAGCGGCCAAAAGGAAAACAAAAACCTACAATCTTAGACAGAATATCAGAAATGGAACTCTATAAAAATCTTTTTCACAGAAAAGCAGAAGACACTTGGTTATGAGACGCTACGATGACCACTTATCCTGAAACAGACTTTCATGTGCCAGATCAACTCTGTTTTAGCTCTACTGTAGATCTGCATTTCTCACTATATCTTTGGGTTCTGTTTTTAGGTCTTTGTTTGTTTTTGATCCCAGTTGCCTGTTTTTTCATATCTCTGTACTCTCCTGTTTCTAGCCTAAGGCCCATGTATGGGCATGCCTGCTTATTCTTGTCTGCAAGGATTAGAGGTGGTTGCTGTCATGTGAGCTTTTAATAAACTCAGCCAGCCGGGAAAAGGAAACCATTCAGGTTTAAAAAGAAAAAAAAAACACCTGCAGAGGAAACTGAGAAACAACCTTCTGTGTTAATGGATCTCTTAAACCTTAAAAACAAACAAAAAAATGTAACAGAGACAGACAGACTGCTATTTTTAATAATCAGATTTAGTAAGATTTCCTAATCCTTGGGATTAAGATATTTGTGAGATTTATAATTAAAAAAAAAAAAAAAACTAGCATTTCCATGCAGTGTTGACCTTATCTATAAAACCATAATCAGGGAACAAAATGTTTGTTTGAGCAACACAACTGGCTGGGTTACCCAAAGCTCATCTTCATACCAATTCTTTATCATGCCTTAGTAGTTTACCCAGCAAATACATAATGGTATCATAAAAACGTTATGAAAACATTTGGCCAAACATCATGACAATATAATGTATAATATTTTAATGATGTGAAGATGTAGGGGCTCAGAAACATTGTATAAGTGCGTGGTGCTATAGTCTGGACATCAGTGCTAGTTAGAATCCAGACTATGCCATCGCCGACTGTGGCCGGGGGTTCCCAGGGGGGGCGGTGCACAATTGTCTGAGCTTGAGCCGCCCAGGTGGGGAGGGTTTGCGTCGGCAGGGCAATCCTTGTCTCACCACTGCGCACCGGCGACTCCTGTGGTGGCCGGGTGCCTGACTGCCTGCCTGCCTGCCTGCAAGTTGTCTGAGTTTGCTCAAGGGTCTAACTAGTTAGCTATCTGTCTGTCTATCAATCTAGGGGGTAAAGTATCTGCCTGCTTGTTCAAGGGTCTAACTAGCTTTCGCACCTAGGATTGAACCAACATAAACAAGACCCTCCGGTCAGGAGTCCAGAGCCCTCCCTCCCCCAACACTAACCTCTACTCTACACTGCTGCCCAGCTATAAAAGGATACATTTGGTGTATTCAACAATAGGCAGGAAATCACACAATGCATCTGGTTTGAGATGGTGAAAGCAAACGAAACTTAGGTAGGGTACTTCTTTTTGTTTTTTAAGCACACCTGTAACTGGTATGGAATGGAAACTTGTCTTGTCAGAAAAACATAAAATGATTTATTTTTGGAAAAGCATAATCCTGTTGAGCATTTCATGTGGCAGGGGTAAGCTTAATATTTCTATCTGGTTTTACATGTTAGATTTACGAGTTTAATTAGGGATTGCATAGCTATTGTAACTAAGTATCTATCTCACTCTACTATCATCAATTTGTTCCCAATTGTAAATTTTAACTTTTCAATGAAAGTTTTAAAAGTAAAATATGAAGAGCTTATTCATACCAAAACGAGTTCAATGCCAATTCCACACATTTCCAGATATTACTAGATTTACTCCTGGAGGGGTAGCCTTATTATCACGTAGTGTAAAAATCTTCATGCAAAATACTGCAATATTTCACTTGTAACTTGTTTGTTTTATTGTTCCTACAAACATAGGCATTAATAGTATCAAAAAAATAAATAAATAAATCATCAATTTACCAAAAATAGTGAAAATGGATATAGAGCATTTTGGAATGAAGCTGTGACCATTCATCCATTATCATAACTGCTTATTCCTTCAGAGGGTCATGGTGAGTCGGAGCCCAACTCGGCAGACACAGTCCATCGCAGGCCACCACACACACACACACACACACACACGCACAGGGCAATACAAGGCGGGACTACACCCTGGACGGGAGGCCAGTCCATCGCAGGGCACATTGCAAGCAGTCAGTGACAATTCACAATTCTCTTCTTACCCAACAATGTGTATTAAGCAAACATTTATTTTTTAGTTTTTACAGTCAAACTCACAGGGAATTTCCAGCTCATTAAATCTCATTAATAACATCAATTTATCAAAAACAGTGAAAATTGATATATAACATTTTGGAATGAAGCTCTTCATATATACACAGAGAGAGAGAGAGAGAGAGAGAGAGAGAGAGAGAGAGAGAGAGAGAGAGAGAGAGAGAGAGAGAGAGAGAGAGAGAGAGAGAGAGAGAGAGAAACTAGTACTAGCACTACTAGTAGAAACTAAACTAAACACAGTTTTACACTATCTAGCTATCAATATAAAGTGTCTATAGTAAGTGCCGTTTAGAGAGAGGGGAAAAGAGAGGGGGGGAGAGAGGTCAATATGAGCCGTCTAGAGAGAAAGGGGAAAAGAGAGAGGGGGGAGAGAGGTCAATATGAGAGAGGGGAAAAGAGAGAAGGGTGGGGAGAAAGAAAGAGAGGGGAGAGAGAGCTTAATTACAGTGGTACAGGCAATAATGGAACTGAGAACAAGCTAGGGAAGTTAAATGAAAATGGGGGAAACTAATCCCACATTGTATTTTAAAATCCTAATTATCCTTGGTCAATGTATAGAAGACTGTCAGTCCTGAAAGAAAGACAGAATGAAAGAAAAAGAAAGACGAGAGAAAGAAAAAAGAAAGATAAAAAGATAAGATAGAAAGAGAAAAAAGGACAGAGATAGAGAGAAAGAAAGAGTTAGGAAGGATGAAAAAAACAAAAAAACAGAGAGAGAGAGAGAGAGAGAGAGAGAGAGAGAGAGAGAGAGAGAGAGAGAGAGAGAGAGAGAGAGGAGAGAGAGAGAGAGAGAGGACATTTTAAAAACAACAGGCTTGTTTGACAGGAAATACATTTTCTTACACACTAATGTGGTTAACAACTAACTCAGGTTACACAGGAAAGGCTAGCTCACTGCAGTCAAAAACTAATAAAAGCAAGCACCTTCTCGAACAGTGTGCTCTCAACCCTGGTAATGCAGTACACCCCCCCCCCCCACCCCCATCTGTTCATTTAGACACTAATGCATTTAGGATCAGCATTGTTGAGTAGTGCTAGTACTAGTTTGTTTTCTCTCTTTCTTGCTAATTTAAACAATGTTATCTAGTATGCTAGTCTTATATATAGATAGCTAGATAGTGTAAAACTGTGTTTAGTTTAGTTTCTAGTAGTAGTGCTAATACTAGAAACTAAACTAAACACAGTTTTACACTATCTAGCTGTCTATATATAAGACTAGCATACTAGATATAGACAGCTAGATAGTGTAACACTGTGTTTAGTTTAGTTTCTAGTAGTAGTGCTAGTACTAGTTTGTTTTCTCTCTCTCTCTTGCTAATTTAAATGTCTCTTATTATCTAGTATGCAGTTTATTAACAATTTCACAACTCTTAACATGTAAGGCTTAACAAACTATTAATGAAGGTTTAAAGGGAGGGAGAGAGAGATGGGAAAAAAAATTAACATTTCACTTTATTCACAGATTATTATTATGATTATTATTATGCATTTATTGCAGACACTTACCATCTTCCTCTTGTATTTGTACTGCTCTAGATTCAGTGTCTTCGTTGTTTAGTGTTGTGTTGGGGAATTGCAGAGGACCTACTGAAAAGGAAAGAAAGGCAGTGTTGAGTAGTGGTTAGGGGGACTCTGGACTCCTGACCACAGGGTCTTGTTTGTGTGGGTTCAATCCCAGGTGGGGTGGGAGGAACACACACACACACACACACACACACACACACTACTGCTATACCCTTGAGCAAGCAGGCAGGGACTTTACCTCCTAGATTGCTCAAGTAGTAAAAACAAACCAACTGTATATATAAATGTGTAACTGTATGTAAAAAATAATAATGTAATATAAATGTAACAATTGTAAGTCACCCTGGATAAGGACTTCTAAGAAATTAATAATAATAATAATAATAATAATAATAATAATAATAATAATAATAATATTAATTTACACCAAAGAAAATGACTGTGACAGAAAGCAGCAATGAATATGCCCAGTTCTCCTTTTAGTTTCAAATTCTTTTTTTTCAACTCATTTTTTATTGACTAATGGAAACAATGACTCAAGTTTCTCCTTTAGCTTTCTGTAGTTAATTTCAAAATGTCAGACTAAAAGGAGAAGTTGTTTGTGTTTGTTACATGTTCCCATATGTTGCTACTACACTGTTTAAAAGAGATATAAAGTGAGAAAGAGAGAGAGAAGGAAAATGCATCACACAGTACTGTGGTTAGAAATGAAAGCTCAGGTTACACAGGAAAGGCTAGCTCACTGCAGTAAAAAAAAAAAAACAAGCACCTTCTCGAAGAGTGTGTTTCTCAAGACTGGTCCTGCAGTACCCTGTAGTTTCTAGTAGTAGTGCTAGTACTAGTTTGTTCTCTCTCTCTCTCTTGCTAATTTAAACAAATGTTATCTAGTATGCTAGCCCTATGTATGAATAGCTAGATACTGTAAAACTGTGTTTAGTTTAGTTTCTAGTAGTAGTGTGTGTGTATATTATATATATATATATATATATATATATATATATATATATATATATGTACACACAGTACCTATACTAAGTCTACACCCCCTTGAACTTTTTTCACATTTTGTTGTGTCAGTGCCTCCGAGTTTCATGCATTTAAATGAGGATTTTTTCCACTTATCTACACAACACTGTTAAGGGGAAAAAGTTTTTACTGAGAAATATATATATATATATATATATATATATATATATATATATTAAAAATACAAAACTGAAAGATCATAATAGGATGTGAATACTTGGTGGAAGCACCTTTGGCAGCAGTTACAGCTGTGAGTCTGTTGGGATAGGTCTCTACCAACTTTCCACACCTAGATTTGGCAATATTTGACCATTTTTCTTTACACAACTGTTCAAGCTCTGTCAATTTCCTTGGGGAGTGTTGATGGACAGTAATCTTCAAGTCATGTCACAAATTTTCAATTGGATTTAGGTCAGGACTGACTGGGCCACTCAAGGACATTTACCTTCTTGTTCCTTAGCCACTCCAGTGTAGCTTTGGCTGTGTGCTTTGGGTCATTGTCATGCTGTAAGGTGAACTTCCGTCCCAGGTTCAGCTTTCTGGCAGAGGGCAGCAGGTTTTCCTCAAGGACTTCTCTGTACTTTGCTCCATTCATTTTCCCTTCTATTCTGACAAGTGCCCCAGTCCCTGCCGATGAGAAACATCCCCATAACATGATGCTGCCACCACCACCATGCTTCACAGTAGGGATGGTGTTCTTTGGGTGATGCACTGTGTTGGGTTTGCGCCAAACATAATGTTTTGCATTTAGGCCAGAAAGTTCCATTTTAGTTTCGTCAGATCACAAAACTTTTTGCCACATGGCTACAGAGTGTTTTTTTTGCATACTTCAAACAGGATTCAAGGTGGGCCTTCTTGAGTAATGGCTTCCTTCTTGCCACCCTACCATACAGGCCAGATTTGTGGAGTGCTTAGGATATTGTTGTCACATGCATACTTTGACCAGTCTTGGCCATAAAAGCCTGTAGCTCTTGCAAAGTTGCCATTGGCCTCTTGGTAGCCTCTCTGATTAGTCTCATTCTTGCTCGGTCATCCGAGGAACCATCGTTTCGCCTACTCGACGGCGTACAAAAACCCTGCGTGATGAACTGAAGATTTCAAATTTTGATTCATCGGTCCATAAGACCTTCTTCCAGTCTTCAGTAGTCCACTGGCGGTGTTTCATGGCCCAGGCAAGCATCTTTTTCTTATTTTGCCATCTTAGCAATGGCTTTCTTACTGCCACTCGACCTGTCAAACCTGCAGCTCGAAGTCTTCTCTTCACAGTTGAAACGGAGACTTGCTTACTTCGACCAGTGTTAAGCTGTGCTTGAAGCTGTTGTCCTGTGAGCCGCCTATCACGCAAGCTGTTGACTCTCAGAAACTTGTCTTCTGATTCTGTTGTGGCTTTGGGTCTGCCAGACCTCTTCCTGTCAGAGTTTCCTCCAGTTTCCAAGTGACTTTTGATGGTGTAGGAAACTGTACTCACTGACACCTTGGCTTTCTTTGCAATTTCTCTAAAGGAAAGACCTACACTTTTAACCCTTTGCGGTCCATTGTCGGACCTGGTCTGACATTGCAATTATTCCTATCAGGTCCATTGTCGGACCCTGTCCGACATCATTATAAAAACGCAAAAAACGGGTTTTAGTTGTTTTTTTCTCCGGAAAAAGTCGAGAAAACCATTCAATGAACAACAGGAGCCGAGACAAGTCGAAAAAAAAAAAAGCCGTATCTCATGAATAGTCATACATGGCCCTGGTATCAGATAACGGGGCGGTCGTAAGTAAACAAGCTGGCTGCCTGTGAGTCAGCGCACAGAGAACACGGACATTTGCAGAGCTTTTTTGAGATGTCATAGTAATAAAATAATGACTTGATCGCATTATTGAGGGGTTTGGTGATGAAACGAGTGATCAGGAGATGATTGATCGGTATGTACGACTATTATTATTATTTATTTCTTACATAGGTGAAAGCTAAAGCGAACGAAAGGGTGGGGCGGGGCTGGAGATGCCTAGTGAGTGCTTTGTTGATATGCAGGGCCATTTAAACATGTTTGACTGTGAAAAAAAATACTTTTAAACAGCGCGTCTAAAATTAACTGCGCGTGTGAAAATAAATTAGACCTGGCGTGCCTGACGCGCATTTAATAAATGGACCGCAAAGGGTTAAGGGTTATAATGGCCTGTCAGTCTTCCTTTGTTAATTGCCTTTTTCTCGCCATTATGAGAGCAATATACTACTTCCTGCAGTACAATACTGTCCAAATAATGCTTAAGAGGGTGTAGTAACACAGTCTGTTCCAACACTGCTTTTATACAGACAGAGGGTTTGTAAGTAATCAACAAAAGTTGGGACACCTGTAGGAATTGTTAGCATCAACTTTCAAGGCTTAATTTACTTCCATTGCTGCAGAACAACTGTAAGTTGTTAACCCATTACTTGTTCCCTGAAAAAGGCCTGTTTGTATAACTCTGAAATGTACATTATTTTTCAGTTTTTGGTAACCTAAACTTTTTTTTTTAACCTCTGGCAGTTTACCGCTTACCTTTGTACCATTTCAGGTTATTCACTGGACTTGAACTGCTTAAATTTCAATAAAAACTGGAAAAATGGAGGTGTTCTAAAACTTTTGACCAGTAGTATATAACACACATACATTATTATTTATTTCTTAGCAGACGCCCTTATCCAGGGTGACTTATAATTGTTACAAGATATCACATTATTTTTTACATACAATTACATTTTTTTTTTTTTACACTATTATTTTTTTACATACAATTACCCATTTATACAGTTGGATTTTTACTGGAGCAATCTAGGTAAAGTACCTTCCTCAAGGGTACAGCAGCAGTGTCCCCCACCTGGGATTGAACCCACGGCCCTCCGGTCAAGAGTCCAGAGCCCTAACCACTACTCCACACTGCTAATGGGATTTACATATACAGTGTCCCCCGGATTTATTCATACCCTTCATAGACTATAATGGGATTTAGCAAAATAAATGCAAGTGTACGTTCAGTATTTGTTGCATAAATGAATGAAAACAGTAATTTTTTCAGACATTCAGTATTGTACTTCGTAAAAGTATATTTGTCCAACATATTTGCATGTTTTTTCAATAACTGAAGGTTCAAAATTATTCACACCTTAAACAATAAAATGCAATTAACTTTGGACAGAAATGTTTTTGCGATACCCAACACTGATAGTCTTACAATGTTTCATGTTTGCATGGATTTATGCAAAGAAAACATTACGTACACTTGTTTTATTTTGCTAAAAACACCTTTGTGTTACACAATCAAGGGTATGAATAAATCTGGAGGCAGCTGTATATACTGTAAAACTGTTTAGTTTCTAATGGTATTTATATAGAGAGAGATATATACTGTAAAACTGTATTTATTTTAGTTTCCTTTCCCTACAGAACTTCATTCAGAACTACATTTCCCATCATCATCTTCCGCTTGCTCATGTATCTATGTGTGATGGGGGTGATGGTGGGAAATGAAGTTCTGAATACGTTTTTGTTCTGTTTTACACAGCAGAGCCAGTAGCCCAGCAGGTGAAAGGGATTGTGGGTGAATCGGTCACTTTGACTGTGGAGATACCAAACCTGCAGCCTGACACTGAAATTGACTGGAGATACGGGTCTGAGAAAACAGACTGGCTGATTGCAAGGGTTCAGAGAGGGAGAATTGAAGTTTATGAGGACAGATACAAAGCGAGGCTGCAGACAGACAACACGACAAGCGCTCTTCAGATTAGCAGACTGGAGAAAGAGGACAGTGGACATTACATTGTGGAAGTGTACAGAAAAATCAAATTCCAGAAAATATTCCTTTTGTCCATTTACGGTACGTATGTATTAAAAGTGCTTTGAAATTTAGAGCACTAGAGTGGGGCTGTATCCAGTAAAGGCATTACTCTGGCTTTATCTGTCTGTCTGTGTCTGTCTCTGTCTGCCTGGTTGTGTGTGTCTCTGTCTGCCTGGTTGTGTCTCTGTCTGCCTAGTTGTGTCTCTGTGTGTGCGTCTCTGTCTGCCTGTGTCTCTGTCTGTCTACGGCGAGTGAAATGCAGGAATTGAAAAGTCTGTTTTTGTATTTGTCTCGATAGATGCAGTTCCTATCCCTCAAGTTAACAGGAGCAGTGAAGCCAGGGACAATGATTATTGCATTCTTCTGTGTTCAGTGACAGAAAGCAACAATGTGCTTCTATCCTGGCAAAGAAACTGGACTGAAGTGACTCAACCGAGCTCAACAAGCACAACCCGACTCCAACTGTCCAACTACGAACTACAGGGGGAGAACTCTACCAACACATACGCCTGTGTGGCCAGCAACCCAGTCCACAATCACACAGTAACCTTCACGCCTTCAGATTACTGCCCTAGCACAGCGATCAAAGGTATTTCACTCACAGGGAAGCATTGTAAAAGCACAGAGAGAGAGAGGAGGGACAGTGGTAAAGTAAAAGCACAGGGAAACAGTGAAAAGCACACAGAGAGGAGGGACAGTGGTAAAGTAAAGCACAGGGAAAAAGTGAAAAGCAGAGAGAGCGAGAGAGAGAGAGAGAGGAGGAGGGACAGTGGTAAAGCACAGGGAAGACTTTCTATCTAGCACCCCCTACTGTTCAGTTACTATATGTAATTACTCTTAATTGAACATACAGTCTCCCTTAATGCTTACATTTATCTCATTTGGCCCATATTTAAGGTTTTTAAGAGATCAATATCTGAAAAGCTTCTTCATACCAAAATGAGTTCAATGCCAATTCCACACATTTCCAGATATTACTATAGATTTACTCCTGGAGGGGTAGCCTCATTATCATGTAGTGTAAAAATCTTCATGCGAAACACTGCAATATTTCACTTGTAACTTGTTTGTTTTATTGTTTCTACTAACATAGGAATTAATAGTATCTAAAATAAAAAAAAACACATACATTTACCAAAAACAGTGAAAATGGACATACAGCATTTTGTACAGACTGTAGGTAAGTGTGTCTAGTGGCTATTCCTCATCATTTGTAATTCCTCTGTGTGTGTTTTCTCTGTACAGATTCTGTATCCAGCTGGCTCAGCACTGAGCTGATAGTGAGAGTGCTGCTGTTCACACTGCTGACTGCAGCCCTGATCACAGTGTGTGTGTGGCTCTACAGGAACTGGAACAACCTCACCACACACGGGTACTGGAGGTATACTGTAGAACTGCCAGTGAAGCACGGGGGAGCATTGTGAAAACACATAGAGAGAGAGGAGGGACAGTGGTGAAGCACGGGGGAGCATTGTGAAAACACAGAGAGAGAGAGAGAGGAGGGACAGTGGTGAAGCACGGGGGAGCATTGTGAAAACACAGAGAGAGAGAGAGGAGGGACAGTGGTGAAGCACGGGGGAGCATTGTAAAAGCACAGAGAGAGGAGGGACAGTGGTAAAGCACAGGGAAGCACTGTAAAAGCACAGAGAGGATGGACAGTGGTAAAGCACAGGGAAGCATTGTAAAAGCACAGAGAGAGAGAGGAAGGACAGTGGTAAAGCACAGGGAAGCATTGTATAAGCACACAGAGAGAGGAGGGACAGTGGTAACGTAAAGCACGATGTGATAGGTGTTACAGAAACTTGGTTGTCTGAGAGTGATGGAGACAAATATAATATTAGTGGGTGCACACTGTATAAGAAAAACAGGCAGGACAGAAGAGGCGGAGGGGTAGCACTATACATAAAAAAAAGTCTTGAAGCCCAGGTGTTCAATCAGGACAAAGAAAACAATGCAGAATCAATATGGGTCAGAATAATGGACAAAAATGCAAATGGCATAATAATAGGAGCATGCTACAGACCGCCAAATTCAGATGCTGAGCAAAATAATCTGTTATACAATGACATTCGAAATGCATGTAGAAAAGGAGAAGCCATACTAATGGGGGATTTCAACTTCCCCTGTATAAAATGGGAGAACCCGGTGGGGAGCACGACGGACGAAATTGAAATGGTGGAAATGACAAATGACTGCTTCCTAACGCAATTTGTCAAGGCACCGACTAGAGGGGAGGCATGCCTTGATTTAGTCTTTTCAAATAATGAAGACAGAATAAATAAAACAGAGGTCAGAGAGCCATTGGCAAACTCAGACCACAACATGGTCTCATTTGAAGTATTTTTTAAAACCCCAAAAGTAATGACTAAAGCTAAGGTTTACAATTTTAGAAAAGCAAACTATGAAGGTATGAAACAGAGACTAACAGAAGTAGATTGGAGTAAAATAGAGAAAACATCCACGGAAAAAGGATGGCTGTTTTTTAAAATGGTAGTACTAGATGTGCAAAACAATTACATCCCAAAAGTAGACAAATCTAAATCTAAAACAAAATGGCCAAAATGGTTTAATAGATCAATTAAAAAAAATATTCAGCGAAAAAAGGCACTTTACAGAGCGTTGAAAAGGGACCAAAAACAAAGTACACAGAAAGAGTACTTGGAACTGAAAACACAAGTCAAACAGGAAGTTAGAAAGGCCAAGAGAGAGATGGAAATCAATATTGCTAAGGGGGCTAAAACCAATTCCAAAATGTTTTTCCACTATTATAACAGCAAGAGAACATTCAAAAGAGGAGGTTAAATGTCTAAGAGACACAAATGGCAAAATCAGAGATGAAGAAAAAAAATAGCAAATATATTAAATGATTACTTTTCACAGGTTTTTGCAAAGGAGGATACGGACAACATGCCCCACATGTCAACCTGTTCCTATCCAATTTTAAATAATTAGCATAACAGAGGCAGAAGTGTTAAAGGGACTAGGAGCTCTTAAAATAAATAAATCCCCTGGGTCGGATGAGATCCTCCCAATAGGACTCAAAGAAATGAAAGAAGTTATTTACAAACCGCTAACCAAGATCATGCAACAGTCTCTTGACACAGGGGTTGTACCGACAGACTGGAAAATTGCAAACGTAATACCGATCCACAAAAAGGGAGACAGAACCGAACCAGGTAACTACAGACCAATAAGTCTGACTTCTATTATATGCAAACTTATGGAAACTATAATAAGATCCAAAATGGAAAATTACCAATATGGTAACAATATCCTGGGAGACAGTCAGCATGGTTTTAGGAAAGGGAGATCGTGTCTGACTAACCTACTTGACTTTTTTGAGGATGCAACATTGAAAATGGATAATTGCAAAGCATACGACATGGTTTATTTAGATTTCCAGAAAGCATTTGACAAAGTCCCGCATAAAAGATTATATCTCAAACTGAACGTAGTAGGGATTCAAGGAAATGCATGCACATGGATTAGGGAGTGGTTAACATGTAGAAAATAGAAAGTACTGATTAGAGGAGAAACCTCAAAATGGAGCGAGGTAACCAGTGGAGTACCACAGGGATCACTATTAGGTCCTCTGCTATTCCTAATCTACATTAATGATTTAGATTCTGGTATAGTAAGCAAACTCGTTAAATTTGCAGACGACACAAAAATAGGAGGAGTGGCAAACACTGTTGCAGCAGCAAAGGTCATTCAAAATGATCTAGACAGCATTCAGAACTGGGCAGACACATGGCAAATGAAATTTAATAGAGAAAAGTGTAAAGTATTGCATGCAGGAAATAAAAATGTGCATTATAAATATCATATGGGAGATACTGAAATTGAAGAAGGGAACTATGAAAAAGACCTAGGAGTTTATGTTGACTCAGAAATGTCTTCATCTAGACAATGTGGGGAAGCTATAAAAAAGGCCAACAAGATGCTCGGATATATTGTGAGAAGTGTTGAATTTAAATCAAGGGAAGTAATGTTAAAACTTAACAATGCATTAGTAAGACCTCACCTAGAATATTGTGTTCAGTTCTGGTCACCTCATTACAAAAAGGATATTGTTGCTCTAGAAAGAGTACAAAGAAGTGCAACCAGAATTATCCCGGGTTTAAAAGGCATGTCGTATGCAGACAGGCTAAAAGAATTGAATCTATTCAGTCTTGAACAAAGAAGACTACGCGGTGATCTGATTCAAACATTCAAAATACTAAAAGGTATAGACAATGTCGACCCAGGGGACTTCTTTGACCCGAAAAAAGAAACAAGGACCAGGGGTCACAAATGGAGATTAGATAAAGGGGCATTCAGAACAGAAAATAGGAGGCACTTTTTTACACAGAGAATTGTGAGGGTCTGGAACCAACTTCCCAGTAATGTTGTTGAAGCGGACACCCTGGGATCCTTCAAAAAGCTGCTTGATGAGATTCTGGGATCAATAAGCTACTAACAACCAAAAGAGCAAGATGGGCTGAATGGCCTCCACTCATTTGTATACTTTCTTATGTTCTTATGTTCTTATGAAGCATTGTAAAAGCACACAGAGAGATAGAGAGGGACAGTGCTAAAGTAAAGCACAGGGAAGCATTATAAAGGTGTTGCGTTTGCTCGGACAAACACAAAAGTAAACATGTATTTTATAAAAACACTATATATGTTTGTATGAGCTGTGGGGTTTAGACTAGCCATAGAAACTGGAAACTTGACTAGTGTATATTAACATATAAAAATGTATCTGACCCTCTGCTGATTAAGACAGCATCACTTTTCAACTGGACACAAAAGATAAAAACAACCATCCTTGTAAGTCATGTCGATCACTGATGTCCAGGCTTGTTTGAAAAAGTTTAAAATATTCTCTTTTGAGGAGATGGTTTATTCAAAAGGTCAGTGCTTCCCCTTGCACAATCTCAGACAAAACACCTATCGCAGTAGGTCATTTAAAATCTCAACTCTCGGAGAATAAGGAGAAAACCTTTTCATAAGTAAACTTTTTCTTTTATAAACAGAAAGAATCTACATTAGAGACAAAAGCAAAAAGAACAGAATAACTATTGATCAAATACATACCCTTGATTGTGTAACAAAAAGTTGTTTTTAGCAAAATAAAAACAAGTGTACATAATGTTTTCTTTGCATAAATCCATGCAAATGTCACGGGACACTCTTTTGGGGTTAAAATTCAAACAGTAGCCAACTACGCCACCTAGTGACTAAATATATGGGGCACTAGGACCCTAGCAACACTAAAACACAGGTTCGTAATTATGACCAGTTGGAACTCAGAACAGATCGACCATGACAAGAAAGGCAGACAGTTGTACCATTTCACAATAAACAATGTTTATTATCCTTATAAAAATCATTAAAATATGATAATACAATTTCTATAGTACCAAGGGTTACCAAAAATAAAAATAAAAAAAACACAAGGCACACACCAATTTACTAGTGCACAAAGTATCAAAAGAAAATAATAAAAGCACCCACTACTTTGCTAGGGTGCAAAAGTATACAAAAGAAATGAATTTCAGGCCAAAGTCACAATAGACACCACTGGATCCTCATCAACCGCTCCAGGAAAAGGTGCAGCTAGTGACCCCCCCACACTGGTGCCAAGCTCCTCCCTGGATATGGCAGGCACCCCCCCTGGAGACAGAAAAAAAGCAACAGCACTGAGTGACTCACAATTATGCAGTATACAGAACACCCCAACAGAGATTAAAATATATTTCTTTATAGTTAACTATACCAATCCATATATTTAAGAGCACAACCTATAGCCACAGGTAATTTAAAATGCAACACCCCAAAATGCCACTCTATCATAGATATTTATATCAATAGAACAGGTGCAAGAACCATAAATTACAAGTTACAGGCAAATACCAAATATTGGGTTTATCTCCTTTTAAAAACACAGGTATCACTCTAGCAGAGAAAATATAAAGGTGCACTAGGGTCCCTAAACAGCAAGCGGGTCATAAACCCTATTAGGCAATGTACTAATCATTAAAAGTGGTCTGGCTACTTCCCTTTTAAACTGCACTCTTTTAGTCCTGAATCCACTCTCCAGTACAGCCTGCTTGTTCTACTAATACATTTAGTCTTGAGGATTCCTCTTGGATCCCGGTCTCTGTTCTCCACGTCTCTGCTCTCTCAGGAACTCCTGTGGCTCTTGCAGCTCTCCTCTGCCGTCTCTCTGGTTCTCTGGCTCTCTTCTGTGGCACACTCCCTGTCTCTCGCAGTCCTGCACGTTGTCTCTGTCTCCACTCTTTTATATGCATCAAACTCCTCCCTTAACTATCCAGAGCGAATCAATTGGCAAGACCCATTAACAGTATTTGTACAAACTACATTTCCCAGCATCATTGCGGAAATTGCTTAAAACCTCCCACTGGAAGTGACATCACTCGCTCTCAGCTCCTTCCCAGCCTAGACGCCGTCCCACACCAAGACACAAGGTAAGGCCAAATTTAATAATAAAAAAACGTGTACATACTGTCATAATAATAAAAATATAATACATACAATTCACTCCAAGTAAAGCAAAATCGAACTTAAATACCAAACCAATATAACATTTATAAAACGTGCTCAAAACAACTCTCAAATAACTTGTGCAGTCTTACTGTGTGTACCTCTGGCAGCTGCAAAAACGATTAACAAACGTTCAATCATATCGTAAAAATCTTCCAAAACATTTATATATTATAAACGTGGTTGTTATTTGCAATCAAATGGTTCCTAAACTTTCATTTCCTTTAATATACAACTAATACAGTAATCTTATAAAGGTGCTTTAAGATACCTAGAATAAAAGTGCACACAAACAAAAAAATAAGTTATAAACATTAAGTCACCCTGTGACACAAACATGAAACATTGTAAGACTATCAGTGTTAGATAACGCAAAAACATTTCTGTCCAAAGTTAATTGCATTTTATTGTTTAAGGTATGAATAATTTTAAACCGGGCGGCACAGGGGCGTGGTGGTTAGCGCTGCTGCCTCACAGCTCCAGGGTCCTGGGTTCGATTACGCCCTAGGAGGTCTGTCTGTGTGGAGTTTGCATGTTCTCCCCAATGTGTTTGCATTGTGGGTTTTCTATGGGTACTCTAGTTTCCTCCCACAGTCAAAAGACATGCTGGTCAGGTTGTTTGGTCACTCTAAATTGCCCTCTTTGTGTGTGGTGCCATGCAATGGTCTGGCGTCCTGTCCAGGGTGTAGTCCTGCCTTCCCTGTGTCTGCCGGGTTAGGCTCCGGCTAAATGAATAAGCGGTTATCATAATGGATGGATGGATGGATGGATAATTTTGAACCTTCAGTTTTTGAAAAAACATGCAAATATATTGGACAAATATACTTTTGCGAAGTCCAATACTGAATGTCTGAAAATATTACTGTTTTCATTCATTTATGCAACAAATACTGAACGTACACTTGCATTTATTTTGCTAAATCCCATTATAGTCTATGAAGGGTATGAAAAAATCCAGAGGGCACTGTATATATATATATATATATATATATATATATATATATATATATATATATATATATATATATATAATAAATCTCTTAATCCCAAGGATTGTGAAATCTTACTAAATCTGATTATTAAAAATAGCTGTCTGTCTGTCTCTGTTACATTTGTTTGTTTGTTTTTAAGGTTTGCAATGCAGACTACAAAGATCCATTAACACAGAAGGTTGTTTCTCAGTTTCCTCTGTGGGTGTTTTTTTTTTTTTTTAAACCTGAATGGTTTCCTTTTCCCGGCTGGCTGAGTTTATTAAAAGTTCACATGACAGCAACCACCTCTAATCCTTGCAGACAAGAATAAGCAGGCATGCCCATACATGGGTAAAACTTAACAATGCAAAAACAGGCAACTGGGATCAAAAACAAACAAAGACCTAAAAATAGAACCCAAAGATATAGTAAGAAATGTAGATCTACAGTAGAGCTAAAACAGTTGATCTGGCACATGAGTTGATCTGGCACATGAAAGTCTGTTTCAGGATAAGTGGTCATCGTAGCGTCTCCTAACCAAGTGTCTTCTGCTTTTCTGTGAAAAAGATTTTTATAGAGTTCCATTTCTGATAGTCAGCCTAAGATTGTAGGTTTTTGTTTTCCTTTTGGCCGCTTAACATAGTCAGCCAAAAACTCTAGGTTAGGTGACTTGATTTTTGCTTTCTTAGCCATTTTTGATAGTTAGCCAAAGCTAAAAGTGTGGAGTAGTGGTAAGGGGAGCTCTGGACTCTTGAGTGGAGGGTTTTGTGTGAGTTCAATCCCAGGTGGGGGACACACTGCTGCTGTACCCTTCAGCAAGCTGGCAGGGACTTTACCTCCTAGACTGCTCCAGTAAAAACTCAGCTGTATAAATGAGTAATTGTATGTAAAACTAAAAAAATTATCGTAAGTCGCCCTGGTTAAGGGTGTCTGCAACGGAATGAATTAATAATAACAATTCACAAAACAGTTGGCTTGGTGTTTTTGTTCTTCTGGACATTTTAAGCTGTAGGTAATTTCTGGGCTGGGTTACTCACACAGCAGCTGGCTTCCAGCCAGTTGTTGCTAATTCTGGTTCTCTGTCCTCCATTTTCAAAGCAATGGCATGCCACATTCCTTTTCTCTGATCCTCAGGCAGGTTTTGAGTATTGCACTGACTAGCACTGCTTTCAATTGCTGCTGACAGTGAAGACACACACCAGCTCACTCTCTTCAGTGTCATGTATTTCAATCACAGGGTAGGTGGGGTGCAAAGGTCAACTCTACCAAAGTCTGGCCAGCAGCCTTTTGTTCTTCTAGGGAACCAATTGTCCTCTTCATCTTTATTTGCCGGTACAGGGATTCTCTAGGAGTGCTGATAGTCATTTTCCTGACAAAAGCACACAGAGAGGAGGGACAGTGGTAAAGTACAGCACAGGGAAGCATTGTAAAAGCACACAGAGAGAGGAGGGACTGCGTACCTTAGTATGACCTAAAGGTTAATCCATGTACATTGTAAACACCAGGTAGTGCACATACTTTTGTGAATCTCATTAAAATTATATATATATATATATATATATATATATATATATATATATATATATATATATATATATATAAAATATATAATATATATTTTATATATATGCTCAAATTTGTTGGTACCCTTACCGCTCATTGAAATAATGCTTCATTCCTCCTGAAAAGTAATGAAATTAAAAGCTATTTTATCATGTATACTTGCATGCCTTTGGTATGTCATAGAATAAAGCAAAGAAGCTGTGAAAAGAGATGAATTATTGCTTATTCTACAAAGATATTCTAAAATGGCCTGGACACATTTGTTGGTACCCCTTAGAAAAGATAATAAATAAATGGATTATAGTGATATTTCAAACTAATTAGTTTCTTTAATTAGTATCACACATGTCTCCAATCTTGTAATCAGTCATTCAGCCTATTTAAATGGAGAAAAGTAGTCACTGTGCTGTTTGGTATCATTGTGTGCACCACACTGAACATGGACCAGAGAAAGCAAAGGAGAGAGTTGTCTGAGGAGATCAGAAAGAAAATAATAGACAAGCATGGTAAAGGTAAAGGCTACAAGACCATCTCCAAGCAGCTTGATGTTCCTGTGACAACAGTTGCAAATATTATTAAGAAGTTTAAGGTCCATGGAACTGTAGCCAACCTCCCTGGGCGCGGACGCAAGAGGAAAATCGACCCCACATTGAACAGAAGGATAGTGCGAATGGTAGAAAAAGAACCAAGGATAACTGCCAAAGAGATACAAGCTGAACTCCAAGGTGAAGGTACGTCAGTTTCTGATCGCACCATCCGTCGATTTTTGAGCGAAAGTGGGCTCCATGGAAGAAGACCCAGGAGGACTCCACTTTTGAAAGAAAAACATAAAAAAGCCAGACTGGAATTTGCTAAAATGCATATTGACAAGCCACAATCCTTCTGGGAGAATGTCCTTTGGACAGATGAGTCAAAACTGGAGCTTTTTGGCAAGTCACATCAGCTCTATGTTCACAGACGAAAAAATGAAGCTTTCAAAGAAAAGAACACCATACCTACAGTGAAACATGGAGGAGGCTCGGTTATGTTTTGGGGCTGCTTTGCTGCGCCTGGCACAGGATGCCTTGAATCTGTACAGGGCACAATGAAATCTCAAGACTATCAAGGCATTCTGGAGCGAAACGTACTGCCCAGTGTCAGAAAGCTCTGTCTCAGTCCCAGGTCATGGGTCCTCCAACAGGATAATGACCCAAAACACACAGCTAAAAGCACCCAAGAATGGATAAGAACAAAACATTGGACTATTCTGAAGTGGCCTTCTATGAGTCCTGATCTGAATCCTATCGAACATCTATGGAAAGAGCTGAAACTTGCAGTCTGGAGAAGGCACCCATCAAACCTGAGACAGCTGGAGCAGTTTGCTCAGGAAGAGTGGGCCAAACTACCTGTTAACAGGTGCAGAAGTCTCATTGAGAGCTACAGAAAACGTTTGATTGCAGTGATTGCCTCTAAAGGTTGTGCAACAAAATATTAGGTTAGCGGTCCCATCATTTTTGTTCATGCCATTTTCATTTGTTTTATTATTTACAATATTATGTTGAATAAAAAATCAAAAGTAAAGTCTGATTTCTATTAAATATGGAATAAACAATGGTGGATGCCAATTACTTTTGTCAGTTTCAAGTTATTTCAGAGAAAATTGTGCATTCTTTGTTTTTTGTGGAGGGGTACCAACAAATTTGAGCACGTCTGTATATATATATATATATATATATATATATATATATATATATATATATATATATATATATATATATACACACACACACACACACACATACATATACACACACACACAACACAGCATTAATCACAGAAACACTGGTCTCTACTCAAAGCATTTTACACAAATTTGATATTATTGACACTTTTTCTAGAAGGAATAACAAAGTCACAGCACATATGCTTAATATGTATAGATGTTGTGTATGAGGAGATCGTACTTCATAACTTGCATTTTATGTCAACATTTACAGCTCTAAAAAAAAAAAAAAAAAAAAAAATGATGCCAATACAAAATGTGCAAAAAATGCTTTGAGTACAGAGGCCATTGTCACTAGTTCATCAATATACCTCACTGTACCAATATACATCAGTTTTTTTCTAAATTTCACATTAGCTACAGATCATTAATATTATTCATTTATTAGCAGACACATTACTTTCATCCAATATCAATGTAGATACACTGATGTACATTAATTGTAGGTTATTAATCATGTTGTAATTTGCTCTTTGTATTTCAGTTACATATAACAGCAGTGAAAGGAGGAGTGTTGCCTGAGGTGAAACAGTGTACCCAATGCTGCAGATTGTACCACTGTCCATTATACCAGCCAAGCAAATATAAACCCAATAAATGCCACCATTTAAAAAAGCACTTGGATGTGCATCTAAAGGGTGCAGTGCAGTGTGATGGTTTGTTATTTAATGGTTTTTACATGCAGCATTGTTGAAGGTTGTTTAATGTATTTAATGAACAATATGAATTTCAAGTAAAATATTGTGCATAAAGTCATTAATACTTATTGTTTACATCTGTTTATAAAGAATGCTCAGGAATACTCACTTGCAAATACAGTAGGCTCCATAATTATTCATACCCTTTATTCAGTGTAAATGAAATGGGGGGATTAAATTAAAACTTGACCCACCAGCTAATCGCAAAGTCAGAATTTAATGGTGGCTGTATTTATTAGTAGAAGAAAGTGTCCACTTATGATAAATCAAACTGCTATAAAGTACATATTTCTAATTTGGTTTTAGTGGATGGGTCTAAATGTTGATTTAATCCCCCCAGAGTTGGTTTTAAAATATCAACAAAAAGCAAGTTTACATTCATTATTTCTTGCTATATCATTAAAAAAAAAACATAGCTGTCAAAAATAACTGCATTTTAATTTTTAATATCCAAACTGCATTATATATTTGTAATAAAGTTCTTTGTTTTCAATTTTGATCTCCTTGTTTGTTTTCATTGTACTTTTGACAGGAAAGCAGGAAAAGCAATCAAAACAGATAAGTGCTTTTAAATAAAAATTAAAAAAAAAAAAACCTTCAGACAACTGTGAATGAATGACTGTGTTAGATCTACTTTGTCAGGGGTGCAGAACTGGGGCAAGAAGGTTTTCATTTTTTTTTTTATCCCGAGGCCTTCATTACCTGATTTGAATTAATTTGCTTAAGTGGACAAGTTTACCCTTTTATTTGCTCTTAAGCAGCTGGAGATTTACAGACAGCTACAAAAACCCGCTGGACTGACTGCGACTCTGGAGGAGCAGAATTGTGCACCACTAAATGTATATATTATACTTGATGTGGGATTTTGACAATTTATGTGAGGGAAAATTAAACATGTTCAGTCCAAATGTTTATTAATCGGAGAACATGTGGATGTCAATAAATGCATTATTACAAATATTAACCATCCATCCATCATCAATAACCACTTCATCCAATACAGAGTCACGGTGAGCTGGAGCTTAACCCAGCAGACACGGTGCAAGGCAGAACTACACCCAGAATGGGACACCAGTCCATCACTGGCTAACTCTCACACTCACACAAGCATGCACACAGAGAGCAATTTAGAGTGACCAATCAACCTGACCAGTATGTTTTTGGATGAGGGGAGGAAACCGGTGTGCCTGGTGAAAACCAACACGAACACGGGGAGAACATGCAAACTCCCCTGAAACGGGAATCAAACCTGGGACCCTGAAGCTGTGAGGCAGCAGCACTAACCACCACACCACCATGCCACAAACTATAACCTAATATAAATGACAAATCATAAGAGCAAAGATTGTAATCAAGTTCTTTGTTAAAACCTTAAGTGGTTATTATTATTATTATTATTATTATTCCTTTCTTAGCAGATACCCTTATCCAGGGTGACTTACAATTGTTACAAGATATCACATTATCTTTTACATACAATTACGCATTTATACAGTTGGGGTTTTACTGGAGCAATCTAGGTAAAGTACCTTGCTCAAGGGTACAGCAGCAGTGTCCCCCACCTGGGATTGAACTCACAACCCTCCAGTCAAGAGTCCAGGGCCCTAACCTCTACTCTACACTGCTACCCTATGTGTATGTTATGTATGTAATCAAAAAAATCTTACAATTTTAATAGTAACAGATCCTATTAGAATCCACTCCCTTTCTACCAATTCATTTCTATACCAACAAACATCACAGATGTGTTCAATGATTATAATCTTTAATACAAGGCTGTAGTTGGATTTTTATTTGCATCACAGCTTGTTATTTAGGGTTTGGGGTTAGGGTTGTTTTGTCTTCAATTCCACTTTCAGCCACCAATTTAGTACCTATAGGCAACCACTTTCACTTCAATACAACTGCATCTTGCTAAAAGAGACCCATTTAATCACCACCTCTATGTGACTACATGATAAATTGCTGTATTTTGTGTGTGTTTGTGTGTTTCACATATGGACATAAATTGCTATAGATATTTTTTTAGCTGATGCTTTTATTCAAAGTGACTTGTATTTGTGCCCATTTATAGAGCTGGGTATTTTACTAGAGCAATCTGTGAATTACCTGCTTGCTCAAGGGTACAGCAGCAGTGCCCCATCTGGGTTTGAACCCTCAACCCTCCGGTAAAGAGTCGAGCCCTAAACACTAATCCACATGCTGGTATATCTATGTGAACATGTCCAGGAGTGAATGTACCCTATATCTAATTCACTTTGTGCATGCTGCACAAAGCAAATTCCAGTCTGGCTTTTTTATGTTTTTCTTTCAAAAGTGGAGTCCTCCTGGGTCTTCTTCCATGGAGCCCACTTTCGCTCAAAAAGCGACGGATGGTGCGATCAGAAACTGACGTACCTTCACCTTGGAGTTCAGCTTTTATCTCTTTGGCAGTTATCCTTGGTTCTTTTTCTACCATTCGCACTATCCTTCTGTTCAATCTGGGGTCGATTTTCCTCTTGCGGCCGCGCCCAGGGAGGTTGGCTACAGTTCCATGGACCTTAAACTTCTTAATAATATTTGCAACTGTTGTCACAGGAACATCAAGCTGCTTGGAGATGGTCTTGTAGCCTTTACCTTTACCATGCTTGTCTATTATTTTCTTTCTGATCTCCTCAGACAACTCTCTCCTTTGCTTTCTCTGGTCCATGTTCAGTGTGGTGCACACAATGATACCAAACAGCACAGTGACTACTTTTCTCCATTTAAATAGGCTGAATGACTGATTACAAGATTGGAGACATGTGTGATACTAATTAAAGAAACTAATTAGTTTGAAATATCACTATAATCCAATTATTTATTATCTTTTCTAAGGGGTACCAACAAATGTGTCCAGGCAATTTTAGAATATCTTTGTAGAATAAGCAATAATTCATCTCTTTTCACAGCTTCTTTGCTTTATTCTATGACATACCAAAGGCATGCAAGTATACATGATAAAATAGCTTTTAATTTCATCACTTTTCAGGAGGAATGAAGCATTATTTCAATGAGCTGTAAGGGTACCAACAAATTTGAACATGTCTGTGTATATAATATATATAATTATATATATATATATATATATATATATATATATATATATATATATATATATATATATACACACACACACACACACACACACACACACACACAGAGAGACAGTACCAGTCAAAAGCTTGAGTACACTTGCTGGAAACTAGGTTTTTTTCATAATTGATAATGTTTTACGTCATATACATTTCTGTAAATACTTGAAAATGAAAACGCATGCTACAATATACAAAACAAAACATAAGGAGTATCAAAGCAATGTTCAAGAAAATTGAAAATTGTCTCTAAATCTTGGATTCCTCAAAATAGCCACCCTTTGCCTTAATAACAGCCTCACAAACACGAGGCATTCGGTTAACAAGTTTCAGCAGGAAATCACCCGACATGTCTTCCCAGCTCTTCTGTAGCAATTCCCAGAGATGTAGGGCTCTTGTGGGTAGCTTTGCTTTGACTCTTCTGTCCAGTTCGTCCCATACAAGTTCTATGGGATTGAGGTCTGGAGACTGGGCAGGCCAGGTCATCATATTGAGTTGTCCTTCACTTTCCTTCTTCACCAGATAGTTCTTGCACAACTTTGAGGTGTGTTTCGGGTCATTATCTTGCTGAAGAATGAAGGACTGCCCAACTAGCCATAATCCTGATGGAATGGCATGCCTCTGAAGTATGCTATGATAGCCATGCTGGTTGAGCTTGCCATGGACTTGGTAAAGATCACCAACTCTGTCACCAGCAAAGCAACCCCAGACTACGACACTGCCTCCTCCATGCTTGACAGTGGGAACCACACATGCAGAACTCATGCACTCACCCTCTCTGCATCTTACAAATACTCGGTGGTTGGACCCAAATATTTCAAATTTTGACTCATCGGTCCATAAGACCGACTTCCACTCCTCAAACATCCAGTTTCTGTGTTTTTTGGCCCAGGCAAGTCTCTTCCATATTCTGCACTCTTAACAATGGTTTCTTTGCAGCAATTCTTCCAGTTAGGCCAGCTTCACGCAATCTCCTCTGAACAGGGCAGCAGTGTGGAGTAGTGGTTAGGGCTTTGGACTCTTGACCGGAGGGTCGTGGGTTCAATCCCTGGTAGGGGACACTGCTGCTGTACCCTTGAGCAAGGTACTTTGCCTAGATTGCTCCATCAAAAACCCAACTGTATAAATGGATAGTTGTATTTAAAAAATAATGTGATATCTTGTAACAATTGTAAGTCGCCCTGGATAAGGGCATCTGCTAAGAAATAAATAATGATAATAATAATAACAGTTGATGTTGAAACATCTGTACTTCTAGTAGCATTTAGCTGAGCTTGTATTTCAGGGGCAGTAAATCGCCGACCTGTAACTCAGATGAACTTGTTCTCCGATTCTGAGGTCACCCTTGGCCTGCCTGACCCTGTTTGGTCCTCCTCAGTGCCAGTTTCTTCAAATCGTTTGATGGTCTTGGCCACAGCAGTTACAGACACTTGCAAAGTTCTTGCGATTTGTCTTAAAGATTGACCTTCATTTCTTAAAGTAATTGCAGACTTTTTTCTTTGCTTAAGTGAGCGTATTTTGCCATTTTCTGCTCCCTTACATTCAGGAATGACAAACTTATGCCTATGCTACCTATATTTATAGTAATCATGGACCCTCACCTGTTAACAATAATTGGTGACGAAAGGTTAATTAGGTAACATGCTAGTTAACTCGGAGAACATCTAACAAAGACACTTTTATACTTAGGCCAGTGTTCTAACACAGTGTTATACACATTTCAGACTTTTAACTGACTTGGGCTTCAGACTGAAATCCCCTTGCTTTGGGTGACCATTTCATTGAAATTGACAAGATTTACATTTTCATTTAAAAATAAAATTTTGGAATGCAATTCACTTATGATTATCAGCTTATACAAGTACACGTATCATATAATGAAATATTAAGTGTTTATAGACAAGTTTGTACAGTTAAAAGCATAGATAATCATGACAAACCTGGTTTCAAGCAGGTGTACTCAAACTTTTGACTGGTACTGAGATTGCACAGTGGTTTACACAGGCCTGTATTTTTTATTTTACATCTACTTTGAAATTCTAATTTCAGTCTGTATTTCATTTAGGATATGTAAATACATGGCACAGGGATATTTAGCTATGACATACAAACTCCATTGGCATATGTGCCACACAAATCCATGTTGGGCCAGGTTACATGCACTTGTAGAAGGGATGATCCTTGTGGGATACTCACAGACAAAAAGCAGGTCAACAGGATTTAACCAAAGGGGCTTAAACAAAGGGATCATCATTCAACTTTGATAAATCAATTGGCATATGAGCTTAAAGGACAGAACAAAAACTGGGCTGCAAATAATATGAGTGACGACCTGAACTTCAGCTTCCTATATTATACTGTGTATACAGACATGTAAGCAGGTCAGTTTTACATTGTAAATAAGATGAGAATGACGCACACTTGTTTTAATACGATTAAGTAAATGTAGATTGTGTGAAGCTCTACCCCTATAAAAATGTACCACGGTTTTATAGTGTAGCTATACTATTATTATTATGGTTGTACTGCATTATTGTAACACAAGGAATGTACATTGATGGTGTAGGACACATATTATACAATACAATTGTACTTTCACAGATACCATCGTACCTTGTTCCAAAATCCAGTGGTACATTTTTATAGGGTTCCGTTCTAACAGTATTGTTGCAATAGAAACAAACGGATAATTGAACACAGTCTCCAAAGAAGGAGGGCAGGATATGAATCAGAGGGCGGGCAGGGCAGGGGAGGGGCCAAATGTCACACCACAATGTTTGTTATATAGTTTACTAAAACAGTAGCTGATGCAAGAACAACAACTGAATGTTGTTTCGGGAAATCAGAATGTGTGCACTGTCACAATGTTTCGGACAGTATTATTTTTCAGTGTTTTGCTACAACCAGTTGTAGCAAGTACAGGTACGTTTTTTATATATATTTTTTTAAAACAAAAAGATTGAAAATCACATCATTTCAGAACGATGATTAGCATATGATCCAGTTTTAGAATAAAAAAAACGTTATATATCGTTATACCTGTGTGTATTACGTATACATAAGAGCAGGACTGCATTTTGAATTATTATTTTTGTAATGCAAATGCGCGTATTTTCATTAGATTCGCGTGCTTTTAATGTCGTGATTGTTTACTATTAGACACGAGTTTGTATTGACGCGCTTGTTTAACATCAACGACATTACATTTGACAAAAGAAATAAATAAATCACAATACAATGGAAGACGACACTAAATAAATAGTAAACAATCATTAAAAATATAAAAGTGCAAACCCACAATATTTTAAAATGCAAGGCAGAAGAAAAAAAGATTTAGAAAACGCCAGTAAGTTTTCTAGCCGGTGGGAGGGGAACGCAGAAGACATTTGACCTCCTAGATTGCTCCAGTAAAAAGGTTGTTATGATGTAAGCTGCTATGAAACGTAATGTATTGAAAATTGGAGTTTGCAAAACAATATTATAAAAAGCAATTTACAAACTAGATCTGAAGGGTTCTTAAATTAGCCCCTTTGTAATATTATGGCTAAGCGTGCTGAACTGTAGCCTACCTTTTGTGTGTATGTTCTTCGTTTCTGACCCCTTCATGTCCAATTCAAACTTTCTGTTTGCTTTTGGTTTGCAGTCCTCCATTCTCGTCGGTTACGGTAGCAAAAATCCATTTGTATTTTTGTAACCCCTTTTTTGACATACGGTGCTAATGACCGACACACACACGTGGATTACACTAGCAATACGCTGCAAATACTTCCGGTTCATCAAATCTTTATAGACAGTACAAGAGACAACGGCAAAATACGTTTTTTTCCATCTCGCGCTCTCTCCCTTTAAACCTTTAATTAATAATAGTTTGTTGTTAAGCCTTTAACTCACTGCTGCATACCAAATAAAGAGAAACATTGTTTTAAATTAGCAAGGGGGGAGAGAGCAAACAAACTCGTACTAGCACTACTACTAGAAACTAAACTAAACTTTAGTGTTGGTTAATAAGCTGAATTTGGCGACTTCTTGCCAGTTCAGAACCAGTCGAGGACAACAATTCTTTATTAGCTCAATCAAGATATATACGCGTGTACAAATAAACAATTTCTTAACCCGTTGGTAATTCGAATTGATTAAGAAAGAAAGGGAACCGGCTCAAAAATATGTTTAAAGAGACATCATCGTCACAGGGTGATATAAGAAAGTTGCAGGAGGGTGAGCTGTAACTATATGAATATTTATTTATATAATAACAATATTGCTAGTCCGAGCAGGTGATAGTTTATGGTCACGTAATAATTATTTACAAATATGTAACAGGTCCGAGTAGTACATGTGCTAAATCTAATTTATTTACTTTGGCGTGGCAAGAATGAAATCGATTACAGACAGTTTCTCAGCACTTCAACTACAGCATCTGCTTCAGTGTTGAAGTTAGAAAACAACCAGGAAAAAAAAGCACAACGTGCTGTACAGAACGTGTATGCATTAATGGGGTCCCTGCATAGTTTACAAAAAGCCAGTCGTGCTTCTAATTAGCTTCTGACCCATTTTTATAATACATAATATATTGGTAGCACTGAATTCATTGTATTTTGTATCTTGCTCTTATTGTAATTCTTGAAATGTGTATTGATTTATTTTTTGTGAAGATATACTCAGACTACGTGTGTTGCCGGTGTTATGTCAAAAACTGTCATCGGCAGAGAAGTGCCTTTTCTGTCGTTTGTGTGCATGCGAATTCATCTGCGCATGCCTACTGCAAACTTGTCATTTTCATTGCCAAATACTGTGTCAGCGACTCACAGACACTATTTGGCATCTACTGTGCCCAATACTGTCACTGCCTAATAGTGCAATGTGCAGTGTGACACTATTTGGCATTACACCTGTTGCAGTAACAGAGACCAAGGCAGTACAGTATTTATTATTAGTATCTAAATTCAAAGTTCATACCGTACATGATAGAACAAAACCAAAAAATATTCATAGCTGTTGGCAACAAGTATAGTTGTGTTGTGTACGGGTGTCTGCCAATGAATAAATAACACTGTGTAACATTTTTTTTTTTTTTTTTTTTTTGGTTCCTGGGTAGTAAGTGTTATTTCCTAATTGCTTATGCCTCAAAAGTATAGAAAATGGCTATTATTCCCCACAAACTTTGCTTTTGTGACCAGGACAGTGATATTTTGAAATTTACCTATTTTCCAGAACATTCCAGATAGATTCAGTGCTGAATAAACTTGGAGTAACTTCTAGAACTTTCTAGAACTTTCCAGTAATATAAATAGTAGTATAAATACAGGGGCCTTAAGCCCACCAGTTCAGTTTAGTTCCAGCTGCCTAAGTGGATACATATCTGCATTTTTCTGAGATGGCATCAAGGTCATAGGAGACTTCAAAATGGTGGCATTCCTGATGGGTCTCCAAGGCGGTTTTACCAAGTTTCCCTGCTATCTTTGCCTTTGGGACAGCAGGGACACCAAGGCGCACTACCACAGGCGGGACTGGCCACAGCGGACCGAGTTCTCTGTGGGGAGGAACAACGTCAAGTGGGAGCCACTGGTGGACCCCCGGAAGGTGCTGATGCCACCACTGCACATCAAATTGGGCCTTATGAAACAATTTGTCAGAGCTCTAGATAAGGAGTCGGCAGCCTTCAAGTACCTTCAAGACTTCTTCCCTAAGCTGTCTGAGGCAAAGGTCAAAGCCGGTGTCTTCGTCGGACCACAGATAAAGAAGATCCTGGAGTGCAATGAATTCCCCAAGAAGCTCACTAGTAAGGATACAGTGGCTTGGAACAGCTTTGTCGCAGTGGTTCGGGGCTTCCTGGGCAATCACAAGGCTGAAAACTATGTGGAGCTGGTTGAGACTCTGGTGAAGAACTACGGCACAATGGGCTGTAGGATGTCCCTCAAAGTCCATATCCTTGATCTTGATGCTCATCTTGATAAATTCAAGGAGAACATGGGAGCGTACTCGGAGGAGCAAGGCGAGCGCTTCCACCAGGATATACTGGACTTTGAACGCCGCTACCAAGGACAGTATAACGAGAACATGATGGGAGACTACATTTGGGGGCTGATTCGTGAAAGTGATTTACAGTATAATCGTAAATCTCGAAAAACTACTCACTTCTAAATCTTTTGTAGTCATTTTTGTATTACTTTAGTATAAATACATGTTAATTTGGATTCATATGTTGTTTTTTTCTGACTTTATGTGAACGAAAAGACACAAATTCGCCCGTTTTCTCATTGGAAATAGGTAAATTTCAAAATATCACTGTCCTGGTCACAAAAGCAAAGTTTGTGGGGAATAATAGCCATTTTCTATACTTTTGAGGCATAAGCAATTAGGAAATAACACTTACTACCCAGGAACAAAAATTGTGTTACATAGTGTTTTCAATAACATTTCATGGGAGGCAGAGTCATTTTTTGTAGGTTATGCTTTATAGTGGCAGTGTGTTTAAGTGCCAACTGTCTATGTGGTTTTCATCTCTATGATTGTCAAGAGATGACTTCAGCCAGCCCACTCCTGTTTGAGAGACTATTGTTATATATGGTGTAACAGGGGAGATCTGGACTGACTGTCTGGCACATCCGTATTACTGCAGGTAGAGGGCAGCAGTCTCGTGGGATCCGCCTGTCGGCCATGGCGATGACACGGAGAGGTGGGGAAGAGTGTGTGTGTGCTTTCCCTCTCTCTGAGTGGCTGAGGGGCGGGCCTTGGGAGACTGCTCGGCCCATAAGAACTGGCTTGGTTATGCGCTCGGGTGGCCGGGTTGGGGAAAGTACAGTGTCGCTGGCAGAAGAGGCCAGCGTGAAATAAGGAGCAGGCGAGCCCGACTGAGGGGACAGCCTTCTGTAAAAATAATTTACAAAATAAAAGAAACAATTACCTACCCGAGGGGACGTGTATAGATATAAGGGGAACCCTGGCCAACCCCAGTGTATAAGCACAGCGGAGTGTAGGACGGAGACCCGTGCTGACCGGCTTAGCGGCAGTGGGGGCACTGCATAAGCAACACTTTCGTTTGTAGTTTTATTACTGTGTTTTATTTTCCCTTTTTCTTTCGCCTTCTGTTTTCATTATTACTTTTGAGCACTTGAAGGTGCACGGAGTTGGATACCTGTGTTGGTAACCCCGTGGTCCTGGTTTACTGTCGGCAGTATCCAGACCACGGACAACAGCGCCCTCTGCGGGCTAAAGTAAATAAAACAATTAATAAGAAAAATAAATAAATCTGGGCACCTGTGCGGTGTTTCTAAATAAAAACTTCTGTCTCCCGTGTCAGTGAATACCCTCACCCTTCCACATATGGTTTAATATTTTAAATGTCTACATACCAGCTTTTTTTCTTTGGTTGTTTTTTTTTTTTTTTAGAAATTCAGAGGTATGGGTCCACGCTCAAAAAAGGGAATTACATCCATCCATTATCATAGCCGCTTATTCCTTTAGAGGGTAACCCAGAGCCTAACCTGGCAGACACAGGACAATGCAAGACAGGACTACACCCTGGATGGGATGCCAGTCCATCGCAGGGCACCACACACACACACACACTCACACACACACACAAACACACACACACACACACACACACACGCACACACACTCGCTCACACACACTCACTCGCTCACACACAGACACTCACACACTCACACACTCACACACAGGGGGCAATTTAGAGTGACCAATCAACCTGACCAGCATGTCTTTGGACTCTGGGAGGAAACTGGAGTACCCGTAGAAAACCCACAATGCAAACACATTGGGGAGAACATGCAAATTCCACACAGACAGCTGCCCCCTCCACTGTGCTGCCCAAAAAGGGAATTCATATGAGCTTTATTTCTTTAAAAACATTCTTGATAAAGCACACCTTTTGTTAAAAGAAATTGTAAACTTTTTCCAGCACTCGGAGCAGAACAAACATGTTTCAGCACTTCGGCCTTCATCACTGTGTTCAGCCAAAGTGGCCATTTTTTTAACAAAGAAGTGCTTAATAGGGTTCCAGAGTGTCATTGCATCCAGCTAAGGTGCTTCACCAGAAGTGCAGGGTGCTATAGTCCTATAGCCTGGAGATCAATGCTGGTTCTAAGTGCAGGGTGCTATAGTCCTATAGGCTGGAGATCAATGCTGGTTCTAAGTGCAGGGTGCTATAGTCCTATAGGCTGGAGATCAATGCTGGTTCTAAGTGCAGGGTGCTATAGTCCTATAGCCTGGAGATCAATGCGGGTTGTAAGTGCAGGGTGCTATAGTCCTATAGGCTGGAGATCAATGCAGGTTCTAAGTGCAGGGTGCTATAGTCCTATAGGCTGGAGATCAATGCTGGTTCTAAGTGCAGGGTGCTATAGTCCTATAGGCTGGAGATTGATGCTGGTTCTAAGTGCAGGGTGCTATAGTCCTATAGGCTGGACATTGATGCTGGTTCTAAGTGCAGAGTGCTATAGTCCTATAGGCTGGACATCAATGCTGGTTCCAATCCAGGCTCCGCCGACCATGGCCAGGAGTTCCCAGGGGGTTCCCAGGGGCCACCACACAATTGGCCGAGTGCTGCCCGGGTGGGGTGGGTTTAAGTCGGCAGGGTAATCCTTGTCTCATCACAGCTGCGCACCAGCGACTCCTGTGGTGGCCGGGCGCCTGCCTGCCTGCCTGCCTGTGAGTTGTACTGAGTTATTTGTGGAACTGCGTTTCCTCCAATGGCGCGCTAAATAAGAAAACAAAAGAACATTGAACGATCTTCCACTTGAGCGAGGTGGTTCATACAATATCAACTGTGTTATTGTTTTTTTACCCAGATGGCCTTCTGTAAAACTCTGTTACATTATTTTAATTTTTCTTTCTCTTTGCAGAAATGGTCTATTTGGTCGAGGGAGATCAATTCAGAATGGAATTACCAACTGTGCCAACTGGGAAGGAAATTAATTTGAGACGTGGCCAGGACACATTCCAAAGCATAAAAATTGCAACTATTATAAACAAGACTTTAACATACATAGATGTCCAACTTGAGGGCAGAATGAGGCTGGAAGAAAACACAATTATAATATCCAACTTGAAAAATAACGACAGCAATTTTTACAAAATTCAAGTTAATGGAGATCGGGCATCTGAGAAGAAATACAATCTGACCGTATACCGTAAGTCTACTCCCACACCTGCTTGTTACGTCTGTCTATCAATCTAGGAGGTAAAGTACCTGCCTGCTTGTTCAAGGGTCTAACTAGCTAGCTATCTGTCTGTCTATCAATCTAGGAGGTAAAGTACCTGCCTGCTTGTTCAAGGGTCTAACTAGCTAGCTATCTGTCTGTCTATCAATCTAGGAGGTAAAGTACCTGCCTGCTTGTTCAAGGGTCTAACTAGCTAGCTATCTGTCTGTCTATCAATCTAGGAGGTAAAGTACCTGCCTGCTTGTTCAAGGGTCTAACTAGCTAGCTATCTGTCTGTCTATCAATCTAGGAGGTAAAGTACCTGCCTGCTTGTTCAAGGGTCTAACTAGCTAGCTATCTGTCTGTCTATCAATCTAGGAGGTAAAGTACCTGCCTGCTTGTTCAAGGGTCTAACTAGCTAGCTAGCTATCTGTCTGTCTATCAATCTAAGAAGTAAAGTACCTGCCTGCTTGTTCAAGGGTCTAACTAGCTAGCTATCTGTCTGTCTATCAATCTAGGAGGTAAAGTATCTGTCTGCTTGCTGCTAAAACACTAACTCCCACCTGCTTCTTCTTCCTCCCTTATACAGCCCGTTATCCAATACTTGAAGACCTGCATGTCGCCCCTGCACAAAACGGCACTGAAACCAAAGAAGGTAAAAATATATACATACCTAACAAGCCTCTCTCATTTCATAAGATTTTCCAAGATGTAAAGTAAGCACCGCAAGTTATTATTTAACTCACTCACTGCCTTATACCCAATGGGATTGCTTTTGGGCGCCATATAGTGCTGGCAGTCAATTACTTTTTTTTTATATATAATTTTAGTAGATTCATGACTGTTAATGTATTTGAAAAAAAAGAGATATGTTGTCTAGTTTTTCTTTAAAAATATGAAGAGCTTCTTCATACCAAAATTAGTTCAATGTCAATTCCACACATTTCCAGATATTTCTATAGATTTACTCCTGGAGAGGTAGCCTTATTATCACATAGTGTAAAAATCACTGCGATATTTCACTTGTACCTTGTTTGTTTTATTGTTCCTCCTACTAACATAGGAATTAATAGTATCTAAAATAAAAAATAAAAAAAAAACATCAATTTACCAAAAGCAGTGAAAATGGATATAGATCATTTTGGAATGAAGCTCTTCATATTTAGCTTTTTAAAATGTGTTTGTATATAATTAACTGTTCTTAAATATTTAACTATTAAAAATGTATACATTTAGATGTATTTTTCGCAGACATTTATTTTTCTTTCCTACATTTCTTTAAGATTTAGATAAAACCACTGAGAATCCTGGAATTGGAATTGGAATTGGAATTGGAATTGGAATTGGAATTGGAATTGGAATTGGATTTGGAATTGTGTTTACTGTGATTGCTGGGATTGTGATCTGGAAATATAAACGTAGGTACCTGTTTCAATCACGACGTTTACATTGGGAATACCGCGTATTCTGAATACCAGCCGTATCCCGAATATCAGTATTCCAAATCCGTATTCCGGAATACTCCCCTCGTATTCGGAATACTAGCCCTTGTAAACACCTTTTTCAGAATACCAGGGTTTTTTTTTTTTCTAGGCACACGAGTCGTCGTTTTATAATTTCCAATATATATAAATAAGACGACGGCTTGTGTGCCTAACAATGCCTTTGCAAAAACTGTGCACTCATGTAGTACCTTTATGACCAAAAATTGGTTGCCGACTACGCAATATCTTCATCATTTTGTACTGTACTAGTACCATTCGCATACAGAGTTCCTCTGCGGCAAGTTTCTTTTTTTTTCTGATGAAGCAGCACGTGAAGCATTTCTAGTTGTTGCTGCTCATGTGCCGTATGCACTGAATAACATTAAAATACTTTAAACAGCTCTGAAGAAGTTACACATTTTTAATGTCAAGTGTTTGCTCTTTGCTGTAACATGTGATTGCATTTAAAAAAAACAAGACTGCTGGGAGCTCCCAGGGGGTTCCCAGGGGTTGGTGCACAATTAGACAAGCTTGAACTGCCAGGGTGGGGAGGGTGGTTACCTGCATCCCTCCCTACCTCTCTCCCTGCTTCCCTGCCTCTCTCCCTGCCTGCCTGCCTCTCTGCCTCACTGTCTGCCTCCCTGCCTCAATCCCTGCCTGCCTGTCTGCCTCCCTCCCTCCCTCCATGCCTGCCTCCCTCCCTCCCTGCCTGCCTGCCTCCCTCCCTCCCTCCATGCCTGCCTCCCTCCCTCCATGCCTGCCTCCCTCCCTCCCTGCCTGCCTGCCTCCCTCCCTCCCTCCATGCCTGCCTCCCTCCCTCCATGCCTGCCTGCCTCCCTCCTTCCCTCCATGCCTCCCTCCCTCCCTCCATGCCTGCCTCCCTCCCTCCCTGCCTGCCTGCCTCCCTCCCTCCCTCCATGCCTGCCTCCCTCCCTCCATGCCTGCCTCCCTCCCGGCCTCAACCCTGGTCCTGGGGGGGGGTGGGGGGCAGTCATTATGTGTTATTGGTAAATTTTGTAACTGCCTAAGTCCTGCCCTTGCTTTTCGGCCAATCAGAATCGAGGATTTGACATTTCTCTGCCCGTGTTTAATCATCATAAATGTCATCTTGTTTTTAAAGATGTCATTCTGTCCAGATGCAGAAGAAACAAAAAAGCTGAAACTGAAGATCCTGAACAAGGTGTTGCTCTTAGGTAAGTCGATGACAGCAACCAGACATTTCATTGAATCAATCTAGCCTGCCTCACCTTACGAGGCTATACTAGCCAGACTAAGTGTTGTGCTCTTATACCAGAGCAGAGAGACTCAAACTGTTCTGTTACATTTTTATTTTAAATAAACACTCAAATATTCCATCAGTCCATTATCATAACCGCTTAATCTTTCAGAGCACTGATTTTCAATTCTAGTCCATGGGGATCCACTGTCTGTTCTGATGGTTTTTGTTCCAACCGAGCTCTCAGTTACTTCATTGAACCAATAATTTGCTTAATTTCTATCCATCCATTATAATAACCGCTTAATCCTTTAGAGGAGTCAATACATCCATCCATTATCATAACTGCTTAATCCTTTAGAGGAGTCAATACATCCATCCATTATCATAACTGCTTAATCCTTTAGAGGAGTCAATACATCCATCCATTATCATAACCGCTTAATCCTTTAGAGGAGTCAATACATCCATCCATTATCATAACTGCTTAATCCTTTAGAGGAGTCAATACATCCATCCATTATCATAACTGCTTAATCCTTTAGAGGAGTCAATACATCCATCCATTATCATAACTGCTTAATCCTTTAGAGGAGTCAATACATCCATCCATTATCATAACTGCTTAATCCTTTAGAGGAGTCAATACATCCATCCATTATCATAACTGCTTAATCCTTTAGAGGAGTCAATACATCCATCCATTATCATAACTGCTTAATCCTTTAGAGGAGTCAATACATCCATCCATTATCATAACTGCTTAATCCTTTAGAGGAGTCAATACATCCATCCATTATCATAACTGCTTAATCCTTTAGAGGAGTCAATACATCCATCCATTATCATAACTGCTTAATCCTTTAGAGGAGTCAATACATCCATCCATTATCATAACTGCTTAATCCTTTAGAGGAGTCAATACATCCATCCATTATCATAACTGCTTAATCC
Source organism: Acipenser ruthenus (assembly GCF_902713425.1). Lineage (NCBI taxonomy): Eukaryota > Metazoa > Chordata > Actinopteri > Acipenseriformes > Acipenseridae > Acipenser > Acipenser ruthenus. The sequence goes on from NC_081220.1 coordinate 10,600,395, forward strand.
TTTAGACGGTTGTGGTGAGCCAGAGCCTAACCCGGCAGACACAGGGCAATGCAAGGCAGGACTACACCCTGGACGGGACGCCAGTCCATCACAGGGCACCACACACACACTCACAGGGCAATTTAAAGTGACCAATCAACCTGGACAGCATGTCTTTGGACTGTGGGAGGAAACCGGTGTACCCGGAGAAAACCCACGCGGACACAGGGAGAACATGCAAACTCCACACAGACAGACCCCCTAGGGCATTATCAAAACCCAAGACCCTGGAGATCTGAGGCAGCAGTGCTAACCACCACACCACTGTGCCGCCCCATTTGCTTAATTTGACTTTTAAAATTATTTAGTTTACAAAAACTTGGAGAATTAAATTTCCTTGTTATATCATTTTATATTGAGCTTGAAATCTCCATCTGTTTGAAATAATTAGCCTAATCAGAGTTATATTATTAGTTCAATTAAGGGTTCAATTAAGTAATTGAGAGCTCAGTTGGAACAAAAACCAGCAGGACAGACAGGGAGTCCCCAAAAGAAAATAGTCCCGAACATTTTTTGATTAAAAAACAAGAATGATGCACAGATAAAGATAAAAAGCAACATGTTTTTTTTTTTTTATTTAGAAAAGCATTTTTGTTTTATTTGATAACTTTTCAACCCCCTACTAAATAAATTCACAGTACAGTAAATCCCATCTCTTGTACTGATGTAACAGCTTACCAGTATTTTACTTGCACAACAAAATCCAGTCCAATCAGTAATGTTGCTGCTATCATAATTGAAAGCCGGTGTACGAGCGGATTGGTTTTAAATGTAATTTACAGTTATAGTTTGGGTGCTAAACAATGCAAATAAAACAAAGTTTCTTGTCTTTAAATGGAATCCAACAGACCAACGAACAGCACACAGGATTCAACAGGGTAGAATCTTCAGCACTGGTGAGTACTGGTTTTAATTAAATGTGTTGGTTTCAGATCGGCACAGAGTATTTCCAGGTTTTTAAGTTCTATCTATATATAGGGCTTCTTCAAGCTGGACTGATTTCTATATTGTTTATTTGCGCAGTAAGTTCAGAGTTAAGGTTATTGGTAAAATAGTTACCCCCACCCCTAAAAAAATCTTCTGTTTTCTTTTCTGTTTTCAAATGTTGACAAGTATGTTATCAACACAAGAAACTTAATGATTTTTTTCCCCCCACAGACCTAGAGTCCACACATTATTGCAAAGTAAAGAAGGGATTTTTTTTAAATAAATTTGGATTCTTCAGTTTTTTTTACCCCCATTTTCTCCCAATTTGGAATATCCCATTGTTTTTATTAAGAGCTTGTTTCGGTGCTGCTGCAACTCCCATGTGGGCTCGGGAGAGACGAAGACAGACAGACAAGCACACTCAAGCGTCCTCCGAAGCGTGTTCTTTCAGCCAACCTCCTTTTTTACACCGCAAGCCGACAGCGAAGTCAACCAAAGCTATCGCGCCGTTGGAGGAAACGCACTTCCGCAGACAACTCAGACAACTCACAGGCAGACGCCCAGCCAGCACAGGAGTGGCTAATGCACAGTGAGACGAGGATTACCCTGCCAACTCAAACCCTCCCCGTCCGGGCTGCTCTGACAGTCGTGCACCGCCCCCTGGGAACTCTGGCATAGCCTGGATTCCAATAAAAAACGGAATTTATAGTGGAACATTTGATCAAATGACTTAAGACTTAATGTTTACTTCTGTGCAATATGGGTCAATTGGATCAAACTTCAGGTTCTACAGGAGTGTCATATCAAGCTGTATTTGTTACAATCTCAGTTATTTTAAGCTGCTTAGGATATCTTTTCATTTTTATTTTTTTAAATATCTGTTACCTCCCGATTTTATCCCAGTTGTTTTTAAGACCGTCTGTCGGTCCCACCACTACTGCTAGGCGAACAACAGGCAGGCAAGCAGGTGTCGGCTAATTCAAAACTGGAAATGTAAGCTGCTGTAAAACTGCCAGGATTTTTTTTTTTTTTATGTTTTGGTAATTTTAACTTAAAACTTTTATATTCTTATGACAATCCCCCCCATGTCTTCCAAGCATTAGGGTTAGGCTCCGGTTAAAATGATTACGATGATAATGAAGGGAAAGGGATGTCCATCATTCCACAATTAACAATGTGAACAATGTGTATGCACTCCTCATTTGCTACTGACCAATAATTACCACTGTATTGTACTGAGACATAAATGTATTGCTGTATTTATTTTTATATATAAAATGTTTTTTAGTAAGTTATTTGATAGAGGAATTAGATGAAACCCCAGACCACATATTTAAAAAGGATTAAAGTGATATATATATCTATCTATATATATATATATATATATATATATATATATATATATATATATATATATATATATATATATCCTGCATTGTGTGATTTATGCTATGAAATTTATTTTAGAAATTGCCCTAACTGCTGCTCAAGTGTTAAAAGCCAAGTAATATTTTTAAGATTCCTATATATATATATATATATATATATATATATATATATATATATATATTTGTAATGGTCTTCGGAAGGATGTGAAAATGATTTTATAGTATTTATATTGTGGAAAACTGTGTGTATTTAAAAAAGTTCAATTACTAAAACAAAAAACCCTGATCATTCACACATTAATTCATGTTACTGACTTTGCAATAACCAGTTTACCAGCATTAACTTATAACGGTACCTCAGTTTAATGATTTATTTATTTTATTACACTAAAAGTATTAATATGCAAATGAAAACACTATCAGTATAAATTGTTTCACCAGACCGTGGGACTCCCTGCCTGTCCTGCTGTTTTTTATTCCAACTCTCAATTACTTAATTGAACTTATAATTAATCAGAACTGCTCTGTCAACTTTCTTGTGTACTTTTCCTGAGATCTCCGAATAAAGGCAGCTTACTTCCATCTTTCTGACTCCCTGACCCTCATTGAAAAGGTTCCCTACAATGTGATGTCATCATCTTGTAACATTACTGTGAGTCGCCCTGGATAAGAGGACGCGTCGACTAAGAGATAAATTATTATAATAATACTACACTTCAGGGGCGGCACAGTGGTTAGCGCTGCTGCCTCACAGCTCCAGGGTCCTGGGTTTAATTCCAGCCTAGGGGTCTGTGTGTGGAGTTTGCATGTTCTCCTCGTGTTTGCGTGGGTTTTCTCAGGGTACTCAGGTTTTCTCCCACAGTCTAAAGACATGCTGTTCAGGTTGATTGGTCACTCTAAATTGCCCTCGGTGTGAGTGTGTGTGTGTATGTGGTGCCCTGTGATGGTCTGGCGTCCCGTCCAGGGTGTAATCCTGCCTTCCATTGCCCTGTGTCTGCCGGATTAGGCTCCGGCTCACCACGACCCTCTAAAGGATTAAGTGGTTATTGATAGTGGATGGATAATACACTTCAGAGTGATTGATTGAAAATAGCACACATACGCACACACAAAAACTCACGCAAACACTCTCACATAAGCACATACAATCACACAAACACACACACGCACACTCACAAACACTCACCCAAACACACACTCACAAAAACACATATGCAAACACATGCACACACAAACACAAACACACACAAACATGCAAATACATTCACAAAAACACACATGCAAACACACGCACACAAATACTCACGTAAACACACATATGCAAACACATGCATACTCAAACAGACACGCACACAAATACGCAAAAACATAATATATCAATATGTTTATATATATTAATATGTGTCCAATATTTTGGAAATAGACAAATGCACCGATATTTTAAATCTTTGGATCGCAGGGGAGATGGATATATATTCTGACCAATCATTGATTTAAGCTCAAACTATAGGCAGACTCTTAAGTTAAGACCAATGTCCATCAATTATTCTAACACAAAAATTGTTTGTAAATTATTTTAAAAGTTACTCAGATGACTTCTTGTGGTACAAACGTGGTATTACAAGAAAGACATCTGGTGGCATTGAATTGACACTGAAGACACTGAGATACCTCTAGTGGCATTGAATTGACACTGAAGAAGACACTAAGAAAGACTTCTAGTGGCATTGAATTGACACTGAAGAAGACACTGAAAAAGACTTCTAGTGGCATTGAATTGACACTGAAGAAGACACTGAAAAAGACTTCTAGTGGCATTGAATTGACACTGAAGAAGACACTGAAAAAGACTTCTAGTGGCATTGAATTGACACTGAAGAAGACACTAAGAAAGACTTCTAGTGGCATTGAATTGACACTGAAGAAGACACTGAGAAAGACTTGCATTGAATTGACACTGAAGACTCACAAAGAAAGACTTCTAGTGGCATTGAATTGACACTGAAGACAACACTGAGAAAGACTTCTAGTGGCATTGAATTGACACTGAAGAAGACACTGAGTGTATATAAAAAGGTTTTGGTGAGACACTATTAGCATCACTGAAGTGAAATGGATTTCTAGGTCTGCACTTCTTCATACACAGTGCTCATTTTATCTGCAGTTTGTTTGGGGTGTTTCTCATCAGTCCTGTCAGAGGAGACAACTTAGCATCCCGTTAAACTCTAAACATGAATCTGTGAGCACAACTTGTTTAAACCACCACATATTTTGTTGTTAATTAATAACTCTGCTTTTACAATGCTTCCATGTGCTTCACCACTGTCCCTCCTCTCTCTCTCTGTGTTTTCACAATGCTCCTCCATGCTTCACTGGCAGTTCTACAGTATAGCTCCAGTACCCGTGTGTGGTGAGGTTGTTCCAGTTCCTGTAGAGCCACACACACACTGTGATCAGAGCTGCAGTCAGCAGTGTGAACAGCAGCACTCTCACGGTCAGCTCAGTGCTGAGCCAGCTGGATACAGAGTCTGTACAGAGAAAACACACACAGAGGAATTACAAATGATGAGGAATAGCCACTAGACACACTTCCCTACAGCACAGGGTAAGAAGAAGAGAAGATTTTAAAGATGGTTAGTTAGCTAGTTAACACTCCTTTAAAGGGAGGGAGGGTAGTGATAATGTTCCATCCATCCATTATCACTTAATCCTAGAGGGTCGCGGTGAGCCGGAGCCCAAACCGGCAGACACGGCGCAAGGCAGGACTACTCCCCGGACAGGACGACAGTCCATTGCAGGGCACCACACACACACACACACACACACACAAACACTCACACACACACACACACACGCATACACACACACACACAGACGCACACACACACACACACACACTCATACACACACACACAGACACACACACACACAGACGCACACACACACACACACTCTCACACAGAGGGAAATTTAGAGTGACCAAGCGAGTGACCAGCATGTCTTTGGACTGTGGGAGGAAACCGGAGTACCTGTAGAAAACTCACAATGGAAACACATTGGGGAGAACTGCAAACTCCACACAGACAGACCTCCTAGGGCGTAATCGAACCCAGGACCCTGGAGCTGTGAGGAGGCAGCAGCGCTAACCACCACGCCACCCAGTAATAATGTTAATAAACTTAATAATAATAAGAAGAGAGGAATTTAAAGATGGTTAGTTTGCGCTCCTTTAAGGAACAGTATTGACCATGTTAACAAAAGCTTTTTAAATGGTTTTATATTCTAGTAAGACGCTAATAAAATGTTTACGTCTGTTTGTGTTTGTTCCTCAGTGCAGTATTGTGAAGCGGTGACAGGCTGGGTTGAGTTATTGCTGACTAGATTGCTGGCACACCGGCAAAATTATACTCTGAAGTGTTCACTCTCAGTGCTAGCTGTGTTATGTGGAGTGACACTCCATCTCTGATCCAGGACATAGACACTGCAGTGGAGTTCTGCACAGAGCACAGCAGGATACAGAGTGTCTCATTAGACTGAACCTCTGTGAATGGAAAGCAATGAAATATTGAACAGGTCTGGAGAAATTCTATTCTAATGTCCATTTTCACTGTTTTTGGTAAATTGATGTGTTTTTTTATTTTATTTTAGATACTATTAATTCCTATGTTAGTAGGAACAATAAAACAAACAAGTTACAAGTGAAATATGACCTTCGAGGAACTGACCACTGCAATGACACAGCTCTCCAGCAGGAAGGCGCCTGGGATAGACGTCCTCCCCGCTGAGTTTTTCAAACATTTCTGGGCGGTGATCAGGGAAGACTTCTTCCAGGTGCTGAAGGAGAGTCTGGAGAGAAAAGAACTGCCTCTCAGCTGCCGCAGGGCAGTGATCACACTGCTGCCCAAGAAAGGAGACCTCTGCCTTTTAAAGAACTGGAGACCTGTTTCACTGTTATGTGTCAATTCGAAAATCATTTCCAAATGTCTCGCAAATAGGCTTAAAAAGTGTTTAAGTACAGTAATACACAAAGATCAAAGTTATTTTATCCCAGGAAGATCTATTTTTGATAACCTGTTTTTAATTAGAGATGCTTTAACTTTGAGTGAAACATGTCATTTTAATTTGGGATTGGTCTCCCTTGATCAGGAGAAGGCTTTTGATAGGGTCGACCACACCTACCTTGTGAAAGTCCTGAGTGTCTTCGGGTTTGGCCGTTTTTATTTCCTACATAGAGCTTTTATACTCGAATGTTTTTAGTGTTTTAAAGATTAGGGTTAAGCAAACCTTTCTCAGTGAGCAGGGGCATTAGACAGGGCTGTGCTCTGTCTGGCATGCTGTATTCATTGTCTATAGAGCCACTGTTGCATCTTCTGAGGGGCAGGTTGTCTGGCTGGGCTGTGCCTGCCTCACCCGTCCCTGTCTCTGTGAAAGTATCGGCCTACGCTGATGATGTGAATGTGTTTGTGTGCAGTGATGGGGACGTCCAGGCCCTGAAGGAGAGCTTGGCAGTGTTTCAGAGAGCATCTTCAGCACGGATAAACTGGGCAAAATGCAACACCTTCCTGTCAGGCGGTTGGCAGGAGGGGGGGCCCCACACACTGCCTCAGGCCCTGCAGTGGGACAAGACTGGGATTAAGGTGCTGGGGGTGTTCTTTGGAACAGAGCTGTTCATGCAGATGAACTGGGAGGGCCTGGTGGATAAGGTGAGGCTGCTTGCTCAGCTGTCATACAAGAGGAGTGACCTGGTCATCAACAATTTGGTAGCTTCGATGTTATGGCACAAGCTGTCGTATCTGGACCCCCCACTGGGAATGGTAGAGGAGATTCAGAGGATATTGCTGGATTTCTTCTGGAGCGGGAGACACTGGCAGAGGCCGTCAGTTCTGTACCGCCCCATTGATGAAGGGGGGCAAGGCCTGGTCAGTATTGCCAGCAGGGTGGCAGCCTTCAGACTGCAGGCAGTGAAAAGGCTCCTGTATGCTCCTGTATGCTGAGGAAGGTGCTCACTGGAGAGAGATAGTCATTACTAGAGGAGCCCCTCTTCTTTAATACCCTTTTTCCCATTCAGTTCTTTCAGTCGGGGGTGCTGTGTGCCAGTTTTCTTAAGGGCCCACCTGATCGTGTCAGTCCTCCCCTGTTGGATCTCAGCGGCTCAGCTGGCCAGGCGGCTGGGCTGGCACTCGGAGAGGCTGGCTGAGAGAATGATTAATGAGCTGAAGAACTCTCTCTCCCCCGAAACTCAAGGAGGCATTGGGGGAGGGGCTAGCTGGGGGGGTCAGGGAGGGGAACCCTTTTTCCCTATAGTTTTTTTATCCCCGTATTTAGGTGAGAAAGAGGTCGGGGAAGGAGCGAGAATAGGGAAAGAGGAGAGAGTTAAAAATATAGATCTCCACACAGTAGAGGGGAAAAAACTATATTAGCTGCATGTTAAAACAGTCCAGTCCAAGCAGCTAAAAGGGCTTGTAGACACAAAAGCTATTTGCAGGTAGCTAAAGAAAGAGAGCCAGTGTGGAGGCTGTTGTACAAACTGCCCTTAACAAAAAGAGCAGGGGACCTGCAGTGGAGTGCTGTGTCTACGGGATGGTTCCTCCACAGACTGGACCCCAGCATCAGTGTGGACTGCTGATTCTGTGAGGAGAAGGAGACAGTGGCCCTGTCCACACTATGCCTTTAAACCGTATTAGTTGCATTTAAGCCGGCTTAAAAGTGCTAAATACGGTTTGCGTCCACACTATGCAGCATTTAATATCGTACTCGAGAACCGGATTCGAGACCACCTCAGGAGGTAGTCTCGAGTCCGGTTCTAAATTAGATCGCATCAGGTAGTGCGGTTTATCAGAAGTGTGGACGCTGTAATACCAAACTACATTTTTTGTGTATCCTGCAATATCCCAAAATGCTTTGTGGTATGTTTGGCTAAATACTCAGAGCAGGCGCCCGAAGGAGTTGCTATGAGTGTACACGCCGCACTACGTATTCATTTTTATGCTTCAAAAAATCTTTCAGGACATCTCTGTTAAACTAGTGGGGAAAATCGTTTTTTTCTTGAATCGTACTTATACTTGCTAGAACCAAAGTCATTGTATTTATCTTGCTCTTAACTCTATTATTACTTGTACTGTGATCCTTGAAATGTATTTTTGTTTACGACTGTAAGTCGCCCTGGATAAGGGCGTCTGCTAATTAATAAATAAATAAATAAATAACAAAAACACAGCGTTAAATTAGGCGACTGCAAACATGAAATGCGAGTTAAAGGTAGGATCGGGGATGAACAAATTACGTAATTTGTCAGCTTTGTTTGAAATAAAATTAAGAGGATCAGAATTAGGCTCAGGCAAGATATGAAGTTAAAAACAAAGATTGTTTTGTAATTAACAGCTTTTTCTGAGTTTAATTATAAAACAGAATCAGCTCAATTTATTTAAAGGGACTTCACCTGATTAAAAATAAAACCTGAAAACTTCAAGCCCTACGTGTGTGTGTGTGTGTGTGTGTGTGTGTGTTTGGATTTACTTTTTCCACAATACTTGTTATATTTCATTTATGCAATATGGACCTCTGTTAATATGGGGCATAACACATTATTTTAAAATAAAATACAGTGCATGGTGGGATACTATCGTATTAATGTCCACGGTTCGTTGCGCTGCTGGGAATTGTAACTGAACTATTCTAATGGTGTGTGTACGCATTAAGCCTGACTAAACATGAAACGGTACTTCAGTGTGGACACTTTGAGCTGGATTAATTAGAGCGGTTTGGAGTACGGTTCTCGAGATCGGTTATGTAGTGTGGACAGGGCCAGTGTTTCACACGTTCAGTGACTGTGTCAGGCTAGGGTCATTCTTTCATCTCCTGCAAGCTTTTAGCAAGGAGATTTTTATTTCTAGGTTCCCCTATAGTTTTAAAGCAAGGAATATGAGTGTTTTAATTAACTTTATTTTAGGGCAGGCAAAATTGGCCATTTTAAAATCCAGGAAAAATAAGATTTCAGAGGCAGGACTAACGGATGTTGTCCGATTGTTTCGTATTTTAGCAATCAGCCGGTTCATGGTGGATTTTAATTATTTTAAAATGGTCAGTAATCTGGAGGGCTTTCAGGAGAGGTGGTGTGTGGGAGACACCTTGTGCTCATTGAGTGAGGAGGGAGAGCTGCTGGTTAACTTCTAGTTTTAATTTATATTTGGTTTTATTGTTTTACAGTGTTTTTATTACTTTGCTAATAATCTGTTTTTACAGGAAAAACACTGCTTAGGTTTTTATGCTGTTGCGCTGGGAGGTTTCGGCTGATCCCCGGAGCCAGCAAGTATCTTAATCGTGTTTTACCTTATTATTGTTATAGAATGGACTTTAATTGCAATGATTTAATAAAGGATCTTAAAAATCAAAAAAGTCTCTCTCTTTCACGCGGAGGATTGTGGGTGGAGCTTGCAGAGAGGCGGTAGCGTTTTGAACGCTGGTGCGGTAGAAGATTGTTTTTGCAAATTTCTATATTTATTTGTTAATTGTTGAGTTCGTTTATATATCTTTGTTTCGTTGCTTTGTTTGTATTTTACCGTGTATAGAGAAGTGTTTTGTGTGTGTAGGTCCCGTTATGGGATCTCACTCTGGAGGGCTGGGGGCTCTCAGACGCCGACATGGGGTTAGCTGCTTGCCCGATGCCAGAGGAGAGCCTGCCCGAGAAAAAACAGAAACGAGGAAAGGCAGGAGCAGGGGACTGATGGCAGGGAGGAGGCTGGGGATGTTGGGGGTGAGCGGGAGGATGAGGCTGCTCCCCCATCGCAGCGCCAGCCGGAGTCTGCAGAGACCAGGGAGCCGCCGAACGGGATGAAGCCGCCCACACCACAGCCGAGGCTGAAGAGACTCAGCCACGGTTCGTCACAAAATGAAGCTACTGAAAATGATGAGGCGTTTGTGATGGTAGCTAAAAAAAAAGAAAAAGAAAGAAGCTGCAGATCTGCCTAACTGCGAGAGGGGAACGGAGCAGAGCCCCGAGCCTGTGCTGGAGGGGAGCCTGCAGTCTCAGGCAGGGGTGTCTGTCCCTCCTGACATGGAGGGAGAGGGGAGCGGCACGGCGATAGGCTTACAACCCGGCGCTGTGCAGCGCTCTTCTCTCTCAACCCCAGCAAGCGGAGGCAGAGGCAGCGTTGACGGTTGTGGCTGTCCTGGGAGGAGGAGAGGAGAGCGGCGCGGAGGAGCTGGCAGCCGTGGACGACGGAGCAGAGGAAATAGAGGGGGAGCTCTCTGACTCCTCGCTTATCTCTGACATCCCTGATAGCCAACTCGTTAACAGGGGGAAAAATGTATACCCTAGATGAATTTAAACTCTTTATGGAGAGTACAAAAGGGAAAAGGGGTGTTGACATTGAAAACTTCTTCCCCAATTTGAGATTATTCCTCCACTCCGCACACATCGTCACACGAAAGGCAACATTAGAGGAGTTTGACCAGAAAAAAAGGTACCGTCTCAAAAAATATGTACAAATAATTAAGAAAAAGATCGCTAATGTTGCTAAACAATAATTTTATAATGGATAGTTCTTTTCAGAATTTTTTTATTGTTGCTTGTTTTATTCTGTCAGTTTTATATTTTTTAGCCGCTATGGAAAAGTGCATTTTTATTTCTTTTAACGTGAATGGCTGCAGATAGTCTTTTAAAAGAGCGCAGCTTTGTGAGTTTTTAGAGCAGAAGCGGGCGGGGGTCGCTCTGCTGCAGAGACGCACTCAGACAGGGAGAATGAGGCGGCGTGGCTGGCAGAGTGGAGGGGGCCGTGTGTGCTGAGCCACGGCTCAAGCACCAGTGCAGGAGTGGCAATTTTATTTAAGCCCAGCCTAGGAGCAACAATTTTAGACTGAAGAAATTGAAAAAGGGAGGTTACTAAAAGTAATAACAAGGTTGGGTGGTACTGTATTTGTTTTTATTAATATTTATGCACCAAATAAAGGGAGGGAACGCATTTCAATTTTTACTAAATTAAAGCAAGCTCTTTTAAGTATTGATAATGATGATGTGGTGGTGGGAGGAGGAGATTTTAACTGCACTATTGATTTTACAATGGATAGAAACAATGAGGAACCCAATCCCCAATCCTCAAGTGAATTAGCTGCAGTTTTTCATTTCAGTGGCCTGGTTGATGTCTGGAGGTGTCTGCATCCTAATGCAAGACAGTACACCTGGTCTCATTGTCGCTTACAACAAATATATAGAGCCACACTGTAAACCCCGATAAGTTCTGCTAACTCAAAAAAAATGAGGCAACTGATTGCCTTTGATTTTTTGAGTAATGAAACTTAAAATGAAAATGTATACAGTACTTACTATTCTTAGTTAATATAACTTTAAAGTTAAACTATACTTTAAAATAGTATGATGATGAACTCAATTATTTTGCTAATTAAAACTCAATACATTGAATTAACCACAACTTCCCATTTGAAGTGCACTTAATGTATACATATTATGTCGTCATAACTTAATGTGTTTGTGTTCCGCTTACTGATTTATTTTCTTACACTTTACTTAACATTTTAAGTTGTGGTAACTTCAATGTAAATTAAAAAATATAACTTAGTGAAACTCAAAAGGCAATTGTACGGTTAATCAATTTTTTTTTAGGCAAGTGATTACCGGAGTTTAATTGAGTAGCACTAACTCAAACTAAATAATACATGCAATATATAAAGTTACCCCAAATAAAAAAAAATAAAAAACATGTTCAAATGCATAATTAAAACATGAAGAATGTTTTATTGTAACGATAACAATTTGAAAATTCTGTTTAACAAAGGTGCAATAATGGTGTCATAACCACATAAAGTATTTGAGAGGTCTGTTACTTTACACAGTGCAACTTTGCTTTGTAGTGTGAAAAGAGGTTAAGTGATCCTGTCTCTCTGAATCCCAAATCATTGCCAAGCCCCTACTCCCTAGATACTCTCATAGAGATGCTAGGATAAATGTAAACATGGTAAAAAATGGTAAAGGCAGGGTGGGGTTGTTACTCAGATCTACATAGGAGGTAGGGGTCTATTTGGGATTCAGAAAATGACTATGACCATTTTGAGGTTGCCTCTGCTTCCAGATGTTGATAGTCTCTGAGAAAAAAAAAAAACATTTACCATGATCTTAGTGCTTTTCAACAATAGAAATTCTCTAGAAAAAGCTCACCAGAAGCATGTTGGCAGAGTATGTGAGCAACCTAAAAATTTATATTAAGTAGAATCAACTGCATCAAATGATTATCAACAAACTAAAGCTGGGCTCATAGGTGCTGCCCACAACTGTATTACAACAATTCTGTTACGTCACCTTCACCTTCCACTCGCCCGCCTTAGGCCATATGACTAAAGTAAAACACTTCTGTGGCCTGGAAAATTTGCTTTCCCTGTTAGAAAACAAAAACTCAGGATTTGTTCTGTATTCCAGCTACCATAACAGCTCTTTCAGTGCCCTAACTAAGATCACAAGAAAATAAGATAAATGAAACTCATACACTGGCTGCAAACTCAAAATGTCTTCCACAGTATAAAAATAATGCATCCACCAGAACCCAGGCGGATCGTGTCTTTGGTCAATCACTACACATGTATCAGCAAGTCTTTCTTCAAAGCCTGCAGTCTTGGCTTAAGTTTCCCATCTTCTAGGCCCAGCAGGATTTTCTGAATTATTATTATTATTATTATTATTATTATTATTATTATTATTATTATTATTATTATTATTATTATTATTATTTATTTCTTAGCAGACGCCCTTATCCAGGGCGACTTACAATCGTAAGCAAATACATTTCAAGTGTTACAATACAAGTAATACAATAAGAGCAAGAAATACAATAAATTTTGTTCAAGTGTGACAAACCACAATTCAATAATACAGCAGATAATAGTGATAGTTACATCAGGATATGATTAAATACAAAGTACTACAGGTTAAACACTTGGCAGATTACAGTATTCTGAAGTACAGGATTAAATGCATTATAGTAGGGGGCAGATAAGAGCAAAATAAAGCACATTTACATGAAGGGTGATTGTGTCCCAGGATACAAACAGAGGAGTTCTACAGGTGCTGTTTGAAGAGGTGAGTCTTAAGGAGGCGCCGGAATGTGGTCAGGGACTGGGCAGTCCTGACATCTGTAGGAAGGTCATTCCACCACTGCGGAGCAAGGGTGGAGAAGGAGCGGGCTCTGGAGGCAGGGGAGCGTAGCATAGATCAGACCGAACATTACCAGGAAAGCATCAGCCAGTCTGGGTAGGTTGGTCACCATGACTTCACTCTCCAGGACAATGGAAATCTTGATTGGGTTGAAGTGGATCGGCTTTTCTGTGTCGTCACTGACGACTGTAAGGATGGCGACAGGTGCATCACCAACATCTGGCTCATCAGAATCCTCCACCTGAAATGCACAAATGACAGGAAAAGTAGCATTTAGAAGACCAAGGTTAAGACTTTAGTGACTGAAATAGCTTTAAAAACATGCTGTATAACAATCACAAATTGGAAATGCGCACAATCAACACACACACCAGAGGGGCAAAAAACTAACCCTGCATGTCTTGAAAAATCCTGAGACGACCTCGCGCAGCAACACAGGAAGGGCACGGACATCATGTTGGTTCTGAAGAGATAATTATCCCAAATCCATTTTGAGACATAGGTCTAATCTCAACATCAACCCCAAGCCCTCACGCCCTATGCACTCTGGAGATCTGACAAGATTTGGCAGGTGACAGCAATATGCCATACATTCCAACTAGCCTATCAGAGGTCTATGTGGAGCTGCTAGCATATTACCTACGTATCCTTTCAGATCTCCACAGGGCAGGAGGGCTTAGGGTTGACCTTCATATTGGGTCATACTCGTCTACCTGGCACACAAATCTTGTGAATAGTTAGAATGGATACATCATGCACAAACTCACCAGTACATGAACCCTCAGATCACTAAAGTGATAACAACGTACAAGTATTCAACCAGACCTGAGTCAAATAGATTATGCTTGATTTACTTTGACCCAGGTCTGATTCCCATCTTTAGATATGCAGTGACCTAGTGAAGTATGCATTGACCATCTTACCTGTAGATCATGAATCCTCAGAATGTCAGCCAAAGCATCAGATGTCTTTCCTGTCTTTGATGCCATCTGTCGGTATAAGGTCATCAAGCGAAGAGTGTGGCGGTCAAGCTCTTCATAAAAGATGTTTGGCAAGTTCTGGTTTGTAATCCGCTGGAACTCTGCATACACCTACACACAGAAACGACAGACAAGTGACAGTATTCAAGACAAGTTATTTAATTAATATTATCTGGAAAAACAAAATATTGCTGAAAAAACAAAGCTGTGCAATTTTACCTGCGACTCCAAATGTAGAGCCAGCCAGCGCTCAAGGATATCTCTCACAGGTGGTCTTTTGGTGACTACCTCCTGCCGCCGCAGGACAAATGTTGTCTGCATCATCCTATCGATGAGGGGTAGGGTTTTCTCAGTCTTCTGAACTTCTTGGATTATCTCCAGCCTCTGTCTTTCAAGACTTGCCATGTCCTGTCCTTTGGGGAAGTCAGGCAAAAAGTTCACTTCAGCACGCTTGGGTCTCTTTATGTTTGAATGCGATGGTTCATTCTCTGGATTACTTCTGCTTCTTTTTCCTGCGTTTACACTGCTGACATCCTGCACTCCTCAACTTGGTTCTGTAGTTACCCAATTTGTATTTTATGCTGTTCTTCCATCCATACCAGCCAGTCTCAGATCCAAGCTCTTTCAGGCAGGGTGTTTGGAAACAAGTGCTTCAGCTGATTTTGATAACTCTCTGTCACTCGGGTAAGCTTTGAAACTGTAAATAGTAGCTGCAAGTTTCTCTAGGATGTCATGCTTTTGATCTCTAGATAACTGAAGACACTTTCAGTTTCTTTCAAAGGCAGTGTTTCCTTCTCTGAGCTTCAATTCTACCCCATAAGCAAAAGTGGGCATGGGAAAAATACCTGGCGGCCATCTACTAAGTCGCTCTGGAGAGGACACATCTGACAGCAACTCTGTCTGTAGTTGAAATAGAACTGGTTTCCACCTCTGCCATGAAAAGATTCAGTGTAGCTTTCTGTGGCAACTCATCAATGTCCACTAGGGAGATAAGTTCTCCATCAAAATCAGGGTCTTCGTACTGCAAGCTGAAGTCTGCATCCAACTTGAGCTTGTCCTTCAAAATGCTTTTCAGGTCATCAACAGACTCAGGGCGGGTGTCAAGTGTAATCTTGAGAGGATACGGCTGCCATATTTCTGTGGTAGAATAAACAGTTTCAACATTTTGTATGCCCAATATCAAAACATAACCTTATCAATGAGGCAATAATAAGGTGGTCACATAATGAGCTAAAACCAAAGTAATTCTACAATTACGCCCACTTGTAAAAGACAATGTGTCAGCCAATAAGTACAAGAGCAACTCCTTCACTTTAGAAACACAGTTGATCTAGGCACAAGTATCTCTTTAGGGAAAAAATATGTTTTAAAAAAGTTTTATCACTAGTGAACCAACAGATTGCTCACCTCAAGATTAACTCAGCACTCTCTCAGTAAAATGTATCTCTTGGGGGTCAAAAGCAGCCGGCCAACGGTGTAAGCAGCAAACGTGACAGTGTCTTTGAGCTCAGATATCAGGTGGACAGACAGGCTCCCTTGTGTAGGTGACAGCTCGTAGGAACGCAGATGTTCAGCATACCATGATTCAAAGTGACTACAGAGAAAGGAAACATTGTAATTCACAAGATAGATCTGAGCAATGTTGCAGATTTGAGGCAGACAGCCATTCACTCCAACTGATACAAACATTCCAGTAGCATAGTGAGTGCCATCAACAGTGACTTTAGATGTACTGTAGATTGTGTTACTAGCGTGCAGAATGGTATCGTTTTAGATGAGTTTTGAGTCCACTGAATGAATGAAATGTACAAACATAATCATTGTAGAGACACGGAAGTGTACTGACTCTTGAATAGTGACTATGTTGCAGGCGATAGTGTTTTAGCAACTCTGTCCTGGAGTGAAGTATGGCCACACACAACTTACAATTCCAAGCCATTCCATTCCATCAGCAACCCGGAAGCATAACAAATGTTGTTACCCTACATGGTAAAGATAGACATGATAAACATGTTTATCACAAATGTAATCCAACGTGTTTTTGTAAAGTGTATTTTTCACTGCTGGGATATAGCATAGGGCCTAAGCTAGCTAGATGAGCACCAGCATCCTTCAGTCAAGCCTGTAGTGAGAAATAGAGATCTCATTAGCAAAAATAAATTGATGTCCTAATTCCTCATTTTGAAACATGACAAATAATTTGAAACCTTAAGTACTTGGTCAACTATGCATTTTCATTCAAAGACGATTTAATCAGAGCTTAATGGCTAAATTGACCTGCAATAGATTGTAACGTTGACATACTCGGAGTAATTGAGATTAAAAAATGAAACATGGCAAAATATCAGTGTCACCGCCTTACCTATGCCCCTCCCTAACAGTTTCAAAACTAAAAACAAAATACCTTTACTTGATAACTATCATGGAGCAAAATACTCAGCTACACCATGTTAAAGGCTGCTAACGTTAGACCTATCTTGTCATAGCCACCTGGTCTACTCTAACCCACCATTTTGTGCACCTGGCGCCACCATGCGATTTCATCAAAAACGTGGCCATCCGACATTACAAGTTTCTTCTGGCTTTTTCCAGGCTAGCTAGGTACTAAAGTTAACAGGCTAGCAGGAATGACTTCCATAGCTACATGCAACATATTTGAAACGAATGGAAGCTTGTATTGTTTTGCTAGCTACCTAGGTTGATAAGTAAATGTCAGGGCCGCCGAGAGCCGTCATGGGCCCCGGGGAAGGATTGGTATGTCCCGCTGCCACGTGTATAATGGTCATTTATCGGAAGCTTACTTAACATCAAATAACATACGTTTTTAGCATAAACTACATCAATGGTGTTGCTATACACTATTTTATTTATCCCATGCCAAAAATAAACCACTCATCTCTGCTCTTAACTAATAGCCTGTACTGGTAAATATATTTGTATTTTAAGCAATATAACCCATCATTCTCTAATTGTGTTTACCACCAGCTGAAGAAAGTACTTTATTTATTTTATTTTTCTAACAAACTGCTACACCACGTTATTTTGAACAAATTATAGATCTTAATAATAGAATAATTCATACAATGGTATATATAACAGCAGTTTTTATTTTTAATGTTGTGGTGGGAACGCAAAGGGTCTTGTGCAGTACTAGTTGTTTTAAAATATTTTATTTCCCCGTCCTCCCCGCCCTCTCGGTGGGCCTGGTAAACATTACATAGTCCAAAGCTGAAGACATGTTAGAAAACTGCCAGTTAGTTGCGTCGGATAGCTAGCCATTGAACGTGTTAGCACAGAATTCAGATCGTGATAGCGATCTAAGGCTCTTCACAAAGCTAAAACATAGCAAATATATGTAAACAGTTCTTACATCATTGAATCATTAGTCGGTTGAGAAGCTAATGCAATCGACAATCGTACTCCCCGAGACCTTATCCGCGGGTACACTGCTCGTCAAGTGTGGAAAACAAGTGTCCAGGTGCAGTGAGACACACAGGCAAACCAGCCAATCGCACCAACGCATTTGTCCAACGTCATGCAAAAAACACACCCGATTGGCTAGCCTGCATCTGAAAATTGCCTTTCGTAAATTTCAAACAGATTAGTTTGAAAAATAACCAGAAATATTTTAGATTTTTAGCATCTGCATCACTACACAACTATCCTGGCACTTACTCAATTCATGCTCAACTAAACTATGATAGCTAGCTAGCTTTCCGGCAAGTAAGCTGATTTAGCGGGCTGGCAGCTTAGCAGACTTACATACTTGATCGTGATTCAAAAGTTTACCGTATACAATTTCTCCACCGCAGCAGACAGAAGAGATTAAACATTTAGTTAACCTACAATATTAGTCGAACTCCAGGAAGAGCCACCATATTTTAGATGATTTTTCTCGACTGTGCCATCCAACGTTGATGACGTTTTGTGACGTTGCACGTTAATAAACTCAAACTGAAAAGATTTGTGTGTCAGCAAATCTAATATCAGAAGTTCTCTTTACATAAAATCCCACATATAGTTCCTCTGAATCAAAAACATAATTGCTACAAAATCAAAACTGAGTTGCAAGTTAAAACGTTTGTGTCAGTACTAATATTTTATACCTTTTGTGTTTCCAATACTTAATTTCTTCATCTCTTTTTCTCTGTCTCTCCCCCCTCTCCCTGCTCCTCCTACCCCCACTGTCACCTCTCGCCGTAACCTCCGCTCTCTCTCCCCCTCTGTCCTTGCCTCCACTGCTCTCTCTCACCTCCCTCCTATCGACTCATTCTCACAACTCTCCGTAGACTCTGCTACCTCCACCCTCTTCTCCTCACTCACCTCCTCCCTCGACTCCCTCTGTCCCCTCACCTCCCGACCTGCTCGCCCCTCCCCTCCCCATCCCTGGCTCTCCTCTGCGCTCCGCTCGGCAAGAATCACACTGCGATCTGCTGAAAAGAAATGGAAGAGAACCAAACTCCCTGCTGCCCTAGACCTTTACCGCACTCTCCTCTCCTCCATCTTCTCTACTCTCTCCTCTGCTAAATGTGCTTATTTCCAATCTGTAATCCAAGCCTCCACTAACAACCCACGCAAACTATTCTCTACCTTCTCCTCCCTCCTAAACCCTCCCCCCCTCCTCCTCCCTCCTCTATCTCCCCTGACGACTTTGCCTCCTTCTTCTCTTCTAAAATCTCAGATATCCGCAAACTCTTTAACACCTCTCCCTCCCCCGCACCCCCCCTGCTCCAATCCCTACACCCACTACATCCCCTACTAACTCGCCCTCCTTCTCCACCTTCTTGCCCCTCTCAGACTCTGACCTCTCCTCCCTGCTCCAGGGTCACAAACCCACCACGTGTGCCTTGGACCCCCTCCCCACCCACCTCTTTCAAGCTGGTGCTCCTGCTCTACTCCCCTTCATCTCCTCACTCCTCAACACCTCTCTACTTTCTGACATCTTTCCCTCTGCCTTCAAAAAAGCCTCTATCACTCCCCTCCTCAAAAAACCTACCCTCGACCCCACCTCCCTCCAGAGCTACCGTCCTGTCTCCCTCCTACCCTTCCTCTCCAAAACCCTCGAGCGGACTGTACACCGCCAGCTCTCTGCTTTCCTGTCCAACCACTCTCTGCTTGACCCTCTCCAATCTGGCTTCCGCTCTGCTCACTCCACTGAAACTGCCCTCCTGTCTGTCACCAACTCACTTAAGTGTGCCCCAGCTGCCTCTCTCTCCTCTGTCCTAATTCTCCTCGACCTCTCTGCTGCCTTTGACACTGTTGATCACTCTATTCTACTATAATCTCTCGCTGACCTGGGGATCTCTGGCACTATTATTATTATTATTATTATTATTATTATTATTATTATTTATTTCTTAGCAGACACCCTTATCCAGGGCGACTTACAATTGTTACAAGATATCACATTTTTTTTACATTATTTCACATTATACATTATTTCACATTATACAGATTCACATTATTTACATACATTATACAGATATCACATTATTTTACATACAATTACCCATTTATACAGCTGGGTTTTTACTGGAGCAATCTAGGTAAAGTACCTTGCTCAAGGGTACAACAGCAGTATCCCCCAGTGTCTGGCCTGGTTCTCCTCCTACCTCTCCAACCGCACTTACCAGGTAACCTGGCGTGGAGCAACCTCCACACCTCCCCCAAGGGTCAGTCTTGGGTCCTCTCCTGTTCTCTCTCTACACCCGCTCCCTGGGCCCCCTCATCGCATCCTATGGTTTCTCATACCATTTCTATGCTGATGATGCTCAGATTTTCCTCTCCTTCCCCACCTCTGACTCCACCATCTCCTCCCGTATCTCTACCTGTCTGTCTGCTATTTCCTCCTGGATGCACTCACATCACCTCAAACTCAACCTCTTTAAATCTGACCTCCTTTTCTTTCCCTCCTCCTCCCCCTCCTCTGATCTCTCTATCTCTGTTCCTCTGGAATCTACCACACTCTCTCCCTCTTCCTCCGCTAAGAACCTTGGAGTCACCCTGGACCCTTGCCTCTCTTATTCCCAGCACATCTCCACTCTGGCACGCACTTGCCGATTCTTCCTGAGCAACATCCGAAGAATCCGACCCTTCCTCACCAACTATGCTACCCAGCTCCTGGTCCAGGCCCTGGTACTCTCCCGCCTAGACTACTGCAACTCCCTCCTGGCTGGCCTCCCTGCGTCCGCCACCCGTCCGCTCCAGCTCATCCAGAACTCTGCTGCCCGCCTGGTGTTCTCTCTGCCTCGCTTCGCCCATGCTACTCCAATACTCCGCTCACTCCACTGGCTCCCGATCACCGCTCGTATCCAGTTCAAGACTCTTGTACTAGCCTACAGATGCCTTGACCAGACTGCACCCAGCTACCTCCAGACCCTCATCTCTCCCTACACCCCCACTCGACCTCTCCGCTCCGCCTGCACTAGGAGACTGGCTCTACCTCCGCTACGCTCCCCTGCCTCCCGAGCCCGCTCCTTCTCCACCCTTGCTCCGCAGTGGTGGAACGACCTTCCTACAGATGTCAGGACTGCCCAGTCCCTGACCACATTCCGTCGCCTCCTTAAGACTCCCCTCTTCACCTCTTCACCTCACCTCTTCAAACAGCACCTGTAGAACTCCTCTGTTGTATCCTGGGACACTATCACCCTTCATTTAAATGTGCTTTATTTTGCTCTTATCTGCCCCCTATTTTACTGCATTTAATCCTGTATTTCAGAATATTGTAATCTGCCAAGTGTTTAACCTGTAGTATTTTGTACTTAATCATATCCTGATGTATCTATCACTATTATCTGCTGTATTATTGAATTGTGGTTTGTCACACTTGAACAAAAATTATTGTATTTCTTGCTCTTATTGTATTACTTGTATTGTAACAATTGAATGTATTTGTATTTGCTTGCGATTGTAAGTCACCCTGGATAAGGGCGTCTGCTAAGAAATAAATAAATTAATAATAATAATAATAATAATAATAATAATAATAATAATAATAATTTATTCAATGAGTTTGACTATTCAAGTTTACAGTGCAGGTTAGACCGCTTCTACACATCACACACTCATTTGAATAAATTAATTAAAGCCAACATCATCCCCAGTAGCCTCTCTGACCACCACTGCCTGTTAGTTACAGTAATACTTACTACTGACTCTCACAGCACCTCCTACTGGCATTTTAATTTAAAGTTATTACAGGACACAATTTAATGATTTCTGGAACATATGGAAAAATGAAAAAACACATTATAAAAATATGAGGCAGTGGTGGGACATTGGCAAAACGCAGATTAAAATCTTTTGCCAGCAGTACACACTCAATTCAACCTGGTCACTGAACGCAGCGGTGAGAGAGCTGGAGTTGAAAATTCTCCAGTTAGAGAGCAGCCTGGACACAGACCACCAGGAGCAGACCCTGCAAACCCTGAGAGAGCAGAAACACATGTTGGGCAGCCTGCTGAAGGAAAGAGTGAAGGGGATGCTGGTGCGCTCTTGCTTCATGGAGCTAAAGACATGTACACCCCCTCCAGTTTCTTTTTTGGCTTGGAGAGGAGGAGAGCAGACAGCCCGCAGGTGCACTGCGTCCGGACGCCTTGCGGCAGGGAGCTGTACAGCTGGGAGGAGATCAACAGGGAGGCAGTAAAATTCTATTCTGAACTATACAGCAAAGAGCCATGTGACCAGAAGGATACGGACCTGCTGCTCCAGGATTTGCCCACCCTGAGAAAGGAAGAACAGCACCAATTAGATAAGCAGTTAACATATCAAGAGCTGACCAGTGCTGTTACACAGCTTTCAAATGGAAAAGCTCCTGGCATTGATGGACTGCCCACTGAATTTTTTAAAAGTTTCTGGACTGTGATTGGTGAGGACTTTTTGCAGGTGCTGGGAGAGAGCCTCCGAGATAAAGAACTGCCCCTCAGCTGCAGGAGGGCAGTAATCACATTACTGCCCAAAAAAGGAGAACTGTGCTTGCTAAAAAACTGGAGACCTGTTTCGCTTTTATGTTCCGATTTTAAAATAATTTCAAAATGTCTGGCCAATGGACTAAAAATGTGTATAGGAGCTGTAATTCACATGGACCAAACTTACTGCATACCGGGACGTTCCATTTTTGTTAATTTGTTTTTAATTCGAGACTTTTTATCATTGGCTAATACATGTGATTTGAATGTTGGGCTGGTTTCTTTAGATCAGGAGAAAGCATTTGGCAGGGTTGACCACACATACCTATTTAAAACCCTGGAAGCCTTCGGGTTTGGCCCTGTTTTTATTTCTTAAATCCAGCTTTTATATTTGAATGTTTTTAGCATTTTAAAGATTAACAATGGGCGGAATCAGCCCTTCCCAGTGTGCAGGGGTATTAGGCAGGGCTGCTCCCTGTCTGGAATGCTTTATTCACTGGTCTTAGAGCCCCTGCTGCACCTGCTGAGGGGTCGGCTGGTTGGCTGGGCAGTGCCCTCCTCACCCTCCCCTGTCGCAGTGAAGGTGTCCGCTTATGCAGACGATGTGAACGTGTTTATGTGCAGTGATGGAGACATCAAGGCACTACAGCAGAGCCTGCACACATTCCAGAGAGCCTCTACAGCATGAGTTAACTGGGCAAAGTGTGACACCTTCCTGTCAGGCAGTTGGCATGATTGTAACCCCCCTGTCCTGCCCGAGGCACTGATGGGACAGGACAGGTATGAAAGTGCTGGGAGTGTTTTTCGGAGTGGAGATATATATGCAGAAAAACTGGCAGGGCCTAGTGGACAGGGTGAGGGGGCTGCTGCAGAGATGGAGGGGACTGCTGGCTCAGCTGTCCTTTAGGGGAAGGGTCCTGGTGATCAATAATCTGGTGGCCTCCATGCTGTGGCACAGGCTGGTGTGTCTGGACCCTCCCCAGGGCATGGTGCAGGAGATCCAAAGAGTACTGTCGGAGTTTTTCTTTAGCGGGAGACATTGGCTGAGGCCAGCGGTCCTGTATCTCCCCACTGATGAAGGGGGGCAGGGGCTGGTCAGCATTGCCAGCAGGGTGGCAGCCTTCAGACTGCAGGCAGTTCAGAGGCTCCTGTATGCTGGGGAGGAGGCTCATTGGAAGAAGCTGGCTTGTTTTTGTTTTACTCAGCAGAGTAGGGGGGCTGGGGATAAACAAACACCTGTTTTTAATTGAGAGTACCAGACTAGCTAAAGGAGGTCTCTCTTCTTTTTACTTGAGTGTTTTAGATGCTTGGAGGGCAGTGAGGGTAAAAAGAGATGAGGGGTCTTGGACAGGCAGGGTCTTGTTGGAGGAACCCTTATTTTTCAATACGCTCTTTCCTGTACATTTTTTTCAGTCAATGACGCTCTGTGCCAGCTTTGAGAGGGCAGGAGTGACCAGGCTGAGACACCTGATCAACTTTGAGCTCTCCTGCTTGCTGACTGCTACACAGCTGGCTGGGCTGGCACTCTGAGATACTGGCAGAGAAAATGGTCAGTGAACTGAGGAGTTCTCTTTCCCCCGAGTTCAGGGAGGAGATGTCCAGTGGCACAGGGCAGAGACAAAACTTTATCTTTCCAGGGCTGCTAGTGTGTCCAGCAGTAGGTGAAGGAGAGGAGGGTGTAGGAAACAAGGGAATGCTATTAAACTTAGACACAGTTAAAGATCTAACTCTTCATACAGCAGAGAGTAAGAAGATTTACCAGATGTGTGTGAAGTCATCACATTAGAAACAGGTGTGTTTTAATTAATTTTATAATGGGTCAGGCAAAATTGGCCATTTTAAAATCCAGAAAGAACAGTATCTCTGGGGCCGGGCTGACTGATGTTGTGGTGCAGTTCAGGGTGTTGGTGGTCAGCCGGATAAGAGTGGATTTTGAATTTTTTTAAACTCAGTAATAACCTGGAGGACTTCCAGGAGAGGTGGTGTGTGGGAGACGCCTTGTGTGCTGTGAGTGAGGAGGGGGAGCTCCAGTTTTTGTTCTAGTTTTTTATTTTATTTTTTATTGTTTTACAGTGTTTTTATTAATTTTGGCTTCAATCTATTTTTAACAGAAAGAAAACACTGTTTTTAAATTGAATTTTTACGATCCTTTTTTTGTTTAAAATCTATTTTTAGGGGAGAACATGATATATTTTAAGATAAATCTTAATTTTGTTGTGTTTTACCTTTATTGATTTTTAATGGATTTTAATTGGAATGTTTAATAAAGGATCTAAAAAGTCTCTCTCTCTCTCTCTCTCTCTCTCTCTCTCTCTCTCTCTCTCGGAGGATTGTGGGTTGTGGGAGGGGCGTGAGAGTTTGGGAGCGTGTGTGAGTTGTTGCTAGTCGGCGCTCACTGCATTATTTATATATATATATATATATATATATATATATATATATATATATATATATATATATATATATAATTTATATTTATTTATTTGTTTATATAACCGATAGGTTCTCGCTCGGGTGGGATGGGTGGTTTAACCCGGAGACATGGCTTCAGGTGTGTTCCTGACAGCTCCATTTCTGTGGAAGTGGTGTTAGTGGTGGGAGAAGTGGTTGGGTTTGATAATGTTAAATCTGCTTCGAGGATGAATAAGGCCCTTGTTGTTTTCCTGAGTCAGGAGCGATTGGTAAATCATATAGTAGAGGAGGGTTTTTCAGTTAGCAATTCCCTAGTTACAGCGATGCCTTTGTTGACCCCCCTCACTAAAGTTGTTATTTCTAATGTTCCTCCTTTTATAGATAATACACTCTTAGATAGGGAAGATAGTGTCCCCTTTTAAGATTATTCCGTTGGGCTGTAAAACAAAAGAAATTAAACGCGTAATGTCTTTTAGGCGGCAAGTGTTTGTGTTGTTACACAACCCTGATACTGAGCTTAATGTTGCTTGGAAATTCAGTGTTGACGGCAGATATTATGTTGTGTTTGCTACTACAGACACCATGAAATGTTTTAATTGTGGAGCACAGGGGCATCTGAAACATACCTGTCCCAAATTACAACCGAACCCCCCTGCTAGTGCTGCCGCTGGCGATGGCGAGGCAGCCGGGGAGGCACGGGGAGCTCAGGAACAAGAACCGGTGAGACAGCGACCTGTACCCCCACCCCGACGATCGAGACCAGCTGAAGTGCAGGAACCCGCAGTGCAGACTGCTGCCCCGGAGACTCCCGCAGTCAGTGCTACTGTAACTGAACGTGATAGCATGTTCACAGGAATAATTAAAAAAAGAAAAATAAAAAAAAGGATTCTGCGGCGGCTTCGGGGAGCGGGGAAGAGTCGATCTGGGGCTCTGTTTCGGTTTCCCAAGCCAGCAGAGGAGGGTCTCAGCCCCTGTGTGCGGCTGGGCCGAGCTCCGTCTCCGTGGACAGTGGCAGTCAGGGTCAGGCACACCCGCCCCATACTGCCACTCTGGGTGATTCGGAGCTAGGAGGGAGTGCCAAGGCTGAGTCTAATCTTGGCCAGGGCGAACCCTCCTGTTCGGGGAAGGCTGAGGACATGAGCACTGGTTCTCATGCTGGTGCTGTCACTGTCTTAACCTTGGATGCTCCTTCTGAGCCGACTGGAGCTGCAGAGACGGCGTTGGTCGAGGACCAGGAGATTGAGGAGGCAACCCTGGAATCGGAGGTGACCGAAGAGGGCGAGTGGAACGAGGAGTGGGGGGTGTCGGGGTGCGGAGAGGAAAAGGAGGATGACGGAGAGGTTTCTGACTTCTTGCAGCTCTCTGACCTCCCGGCCAGCCAAAATTATATACACTTGCTCAGGTTAACGATTTTTTAGGTAAGACAGAAGGTAAGAGGGGGGTTGAAGTTTCATCCTTTTTCCCGGATTTGAAATTATTTTTGTTGTCTGCCAATATTATTCTCAGCAAAACAACTTTGGCCGAATTTGATCAGAAAAAACGTTATCGTTTGGAAAAAATTTGTTAGTAGTTCCCGTAAATGTTTAACTAAAACCAAGCATTGAAATTGATTATTGTACAGTGCAGACTTTTATCCTTGCTTGTTTTATTTTTTTAAATGCATGCCTCACTTTATTATCCATGGAGAAACTATTTTTTGCAACTTTTAATATTAATGTTTGTAAAGATTTTAAAAAGAGAGCCCAGTTTGATTTTATTAACCAAAAATAGGCAGATATAGTTTTTTTTACAAGAGACGCACTCAGACAGCGCTAACCAGGTTCACTGGCTGTCTGAGAGGAAAGGCGATTGTATTTTAAGCCATGGCTCGAATCTCAGTGGGGGGTTGCTGTTTTATTATCTCCTGGATTGGGCGCAGAGATTTTATCAATTGATGAAATTTTACCAGGGAAACTTTTTAAGAGTGCACGTTAAGCTTGGGGGGGGGACTTTTATTGATCTTATTAATATTTATGCTCCTAACCTAGGGGGAGAACGGATTTTATTTTTTAATAAATTATCAGAGTTATTGGGAAAGTGTGACCCGGTACATTTACTCGTGGTGGGGGGGATTTTAATTGTACTTTGAATTTTAATCTTGATCGCAACCACGGGGAACCTGCTGTTGTAAATACACACAGCCTAGTG
Source organism: Acipenser ruthenus (assembly GCF_902713425.1). Classification (NCBI taxonomy): domain Eukaryota; kingdom Metazoa; phylum Chordata; class Actinopteri; order Acipenseriformes; family Acipenseridae; genus Acipenser; species Acipenser ruthenus. Next base: position 10,627,396 of record NC_081220.1, read on the forward strand.
GATGTTTGGAGAACTGCTCATCCCAATGTTAAACAATATACTTGGATTAAATTGCAACATAGTCTGCTTTCTGGTGCGAGGTTAGATCGCTTTTACACCACTAGAACTCATAGCAATAAGTTTATTGGTTGCCATATTTCCCCTTCGCCATTATCTGATCACCACTTTGTGTCCACCACTGTTTCTTTACCTTCTGAAATTCTTGTTAAAACTTATTGGCATTTTAACATCAAACTCCTTCAAGACCTAAAGTTTTGTGAAAATTTTAAAATTTTTGGGGCTAACTGGCAGACACAGATGCATCACTTTGACAGCCTGAGACAGTGGTGGGACATTGGTAAAATACAGATTAAAGTGTTTTGCCAACAGTACACTCAGTTCTCCACTAGGTGTGTGGCAGCGGCAGTCAGTGAGCTGGAGAGAGAGATATTGGAGTTGGAGAGGCAGCTGGATGGCCAGAGCAGTGAGACAGCATGTCAGAGCCTACGGGAAAGGAGGCAGTGCCTGGGTAGGCTGCTGGAGGAGAGGGTGCAGGGCTCGCTGCTCAGGGCCCGCTTCACTCAGCTAAGAGACATGGATGCTCCCACAGCCTTCTTCTTCGGCCTGGAGAAGAGGAGGCTAGAACAAAGACAGATACATTGTCTGAGGCTGCCCTGTGGGAAGGAGGTGAGCAGCCCAGTGGAGCTGCGCCAGGCTGCAGTGGAGTTTTATAGTGAATTATATAAATCTGAAGGCTGCGACCTACTGGATATGGCACAAATACATCAAGGTCTCTCCAGACTGAGTGAGGGGGAGAGCAGTGAACTGGATTCCCACCTCACATTTCAAGAGCTTTCCAAAGCTGTTATGCAGCTGTCCAACGGCAAGGCGCCCGGCATCGATGGACTGCAGCCAGAGTTCTACAAGCACTTCTGGCCCTTGCTGGGTCAGGACCTGTACCATGTGCTGACTGAGTGTTTCAGGGAGGGAATACTCCCACTGAGCTGTTGTCCTGCCGTCATCACCATGCTTCCTAAAAAGGGGGACTTGTGTAACCTTAAGTACTGGTGTCCAGTGTCTCTACTCTGTTGTGACTACAAGTTATTTTCCAAGGCTCTGGCTGTCTGGCTGCAGGGCTGTCTGGTGTCGGTGGTGCACCGGGATCAGTCTTACTGTGTGCCCGGTCGCTCCATCGCCGACAACCTCTTTTTAATTCGGGACCTTTTAAATGTATCCAAACTTTTTAACCTGAACTTTGGCTTAATTTCGCTTGACCAAGAGAAGGCATTTGACAGGGTTGATCACAAATATTTATTTGTCACATTGAAGGCTTTTGGTTTTGGTCCTGTTTTTATTTCTTATATTAATCTTTTGTATTTTAATGTGTAGTGCAGTTAAGGTGAACAACAGCCTGAGTCGGCCCTTCCCAGTGCAGAGGGGGATTCGGCAGGGATGCTGTCTCTCCGGAATGCTGTACTCCCTCTCCATAGAGCCCCTGCTGCATCAGCTCCGCCTGCACCTGACTATCCTGGCAGTGCCTGCACTGCCCCACGCCCTGCCCATACAACTCTCTGCCTATGCTGATGACCTGAATGTCTTTGTCACTGGAGACCGAGATGTAGCCACCCTGCAGGATTGCACCCATACCTTTGAGAGGGCTTTGTCAGAGTGGGGCGTACCTGGTTGGCAGCTGGAAGGGTGCTACCCCTCCCTCCTTACCCCAGACCCTGTCCTGGAATACAGTTGGTCTCAAGATCCTGGGAGTGTTCCTGGGTAATGAACAGTTTATGCCTCCATGCTGTGGCACAGACTGGTGTGTCTGGACCCTCCCCCTGGACTGTTGGAGCAAATCCAGAAGAGCTTGTTGTAGTTTTTCTGGAGCGGGCATCACTGGCTGCACCCCATGGTGCTGTACCTTCACCCAGACGAGGGGGGCTTGGGACTGATTAACCTCTCTTGCAGGGTGGCTGCTTTCCAACTGCAAGCGGCCCAGCGGCTGCTTTACTGCACTGGGCTGTGCTGGCAGGGGCTGGCCTTCTCTCTGCTGCACCGGGCAGGCCGGCTAGGTTTGGACAGACATCTTTTTATTATTTCCCCTGACAGATTCCCCAACTCAGGACTGGACACTTTTTACAGTACTATGTTTAATGCCTGGCACCTCCTTCACACCAGCAGGACTGACTCCTCCCTGTGCAGCCAGTGGATCTTCGAAGAACCCCTGTTTTTTAATCCTATTTTTAATCACACTCATTTTAATTCTGTCACTATGTGTGGTGTGTTTTTAAATGCTGGATTTACAAAACTGGGCCATCTTATTGAATTCACAAATTTTCGGTGGAGGTCCAGCAGGGAACTGAGTGTGTTGCTGGGTATCAGATCAGAGAGGTTCCTGGAGAAGATGCTGGCTGACCTGAGGGCCTCCTTGAGCCCGGCTGTCTCTGGGTTTGTGGAGAGGTGTCTGACGGAGCGTGTGGTCCCCGAACCTGATCCATTGTTCCCCACAGTGCTGGTCTCTCCCTCGGTCCCCCTGGCACAGGAGGAGCAGCCAGGGAGGCTGCTGTCAGTGCACAACCTCACTGAGCTGCATTTTCATGCCGCAGAGAAGAAACAACTGTACCACCTGTGTGTTAAATCTCACTGCTCCCCCGAGTTGAGAGATCTGGTGGATACTAAGTGGAGGGCACACCTGGGGGTGAGCGAGGCCGTGCTCCCAAGTTGGCGCTCTCTGTATAAACTGCCCCTGCCCAAGCACTCAGGAGACCTGCAGTGGCGTGTGTTGCACATCATTGTGGCCACAAACTGCTACTTGAGCCATGTGGAGCCTGGAGTGAGTGAACAGTGTCCCTTCTGCCCTGCCTCCGAGACTGTGTATCACCTGTTCACTGACTGCCCCCGATTGCTACCCTTTTTCCAGCATTTAAAAGACCTGTTGGCATCTTTTGGTGTTATTTTTTAGTAAAACGTTATTTGTTTTTAATATCACCTACAAATCAAAACAACGTAAAAAAATGTGTTCTTGTTAGTTTTATCCTTGGTCAAGCGAAGTTAGCCATTTATAAATCTCGAAAAAACAAGATTTTAGCCACTGGTTTTACCGATGCCTGGAGTGTTTTTAGAGTTCTGCTTGTTAGCAGGATTCAGGTAGATTTTTTTTTATTACCGTTTGGTAAAGGACTTGGACAAGTTTAAACAGAGGTGGTGTGAGGTGGGTGGGCTGTGTGATGAGAGTGAGGAGGGGTGGCTCATTTTGTTATTTTAACCTTGTCACGCTAAACAGATTTATATTGTAACTTTTGTTGCTGTTTTTTTTTTTTTTTTTTTTGACTGCTTAATTGCTGTTTTGATGGTTTCCTTTTGTGGCTATCTTGTTTTATGTATTTTGTTTTTGTTTCAATAAAGGGATTTAAAACTCAAACTCAAACTCTCTCTCTCTCTCTCTCTCTCTCTCTCTCTCTCTCTCTCTCTCTCTCTCTCTCTCTCTCTCTCTCTCTCTCTCTCTCTCTCTCTCTCTCTCTCTCTCTCTCTCTCTCTCGCCACATGAAGTTCCCCTTGCTATGTCACGCCCCTCTGCAATAGCAGAGCAGTATTAGCAGTTGCCAAGGCAACAAGTACGCAGGTCAATCAAGCAGAGGCACCCAAAACGGAAGCAGATTGCAAGACTGTAATTTACATGAAACAGGCGTGTATAATACATCATGTCACTGCATGTATCACTGTATCATGTTATATTTCTCATCTATGCTAGAATGTATAATTCATTGATGTTTTTTCTTACTCCATAAAGCTCATGTAAACAGTGACTGAAATGTAACTGAAGGGGATAGATTAAACACAAAATGAGCCTTACTGCGAATAATTTGATTGTACTTCAATCTAAGATCTAGTAAGGATTCTGTACTCGGATAACTTTAAATTTAAGCACTGTACAACGTCAATGTTAGGAACGCAAGGGGAGTGGAGGGTCTTCAAGGTTAACACATGATTAAGTGAATCAGTAACTGCTACCATCTAGTGGACATTTTATGTAACTACACTTTGTTACAATAGCAATAGTGATGTCATTGAAGCGCAAATGTATTTCCCGTGTTGAATGTGCGGGAGAGGAAGTGCAGGGGAAGTCATGAAGAAAGAGCGCCGTTCCATGTTACAGCTGAATGCTGCTCTGTTGGGAGCTGAATGTTGTTCGTGATTGAGAATATAAATTTCTGGAAACCGGACAGTGTCTTCATCACTGTAAAACATATAGACACCCCATCGTTCCTGAACCTCGCTGTTTTCCTCACCCTTTCATTGTCACTAACATATCTCCTTCCACCCTGCTTCTCTCCACCTCCTCCCTCTTTCTTACAGTTTTGGCGGGAAACGAAATGTAATCGCGTGACATATAAATAAAAAAAAATATTGTTTAAAAATGTAACTGTGTATCCAGAAAACACGGAGAGAGAATAATAGAATTGTCAGTCAGTTTCAGGAAATAATTTCATCTAGGTTTTATGAGGATGATTGTAAATCTTCAAAGAGGCAGATTTGTTAAAAGTGCCTAAAAACCACGAATTGTGAGTGTTGTCGAGCGATTGAAAACGAGACATTTTCTGTTTGAAAGGTCATGTATAATCTTCTAGAATATGACATTTTGACGTCACTGCTACGGTATTATCACGCATGGTTCGCGATGCAAATAGTCCTCATCCATGTGTTATATATTTATATTATTGCAGAGTGGGTCACAATACTTAAGTTTGTATTTGGCTGTGGGAACCAAAAGAAAATACATGGAGTGTATTGATGTTAATAATATTCTTAAGAATTAATTCTGAGGAAAGTTTCCCTCCCTACATCTTAACATCTGAAAGACAAACCAAATATGCGAGTTTCATTAGAGACCCGTGGGCTAATTAAATGAAACTGGATAAAAACATGAAGCTTGCTTCAAAGCGCAAGTTTGATAACTACATTGCCTGATCCACTGAATAAATAAATGAGACATTTTGAATATGAAACCAGGGACGGTAAAAGCTATATTGCACCCGATCTGATTGAAATCAGTCGATTCAATATGACTTTATCAAGCAAAAATCATCCCACAGGAATGGGCCAGTAGGTAACTACTAGCCTACCAACAGGTAGAGTAGGTCCCGATCAAGAGCTTTAATGGACGTCGGATGTAGTAGCCGCTAGAGGGCGCTAAAACAATTCTGACAATATTGGCTCATTTTAGTAATTTGCATAACAAAAGGTTTGTCGTGTGTGTGTGTGTGTGTGTGTGTGTGTGTGTGTGTGTGTGTGTGTGTGTGTATATATATATACACACATTTTAATGTACACAAAAGATTTCAACGATTTTAAAAATATATATTTTCAGGGCAAAAGCCCTTCTTCAGCTGTTTAAAAAGAAAAGTAAAGCATTTGTGTGTGTGTGTGTGTGTGTGTGTGTGTGTATGTGTGTGAGAGAGAGAGTTTGAGAAATGCATGCAAACCCAAGAAAAAGAATCGCCTCGCCTTATTATCTACATTGCAAACAACACGTTGCAAGAAGTCATATAGAGACTCTTTCAATCTTTTCTCAGGCAGAACTGCTTTAGATGATGCTCCAGCTTTACAGGGAACACACCATGCATTTCACTTGCAGTAACTCAGAGTGTACTTCCAGGTACTTCCTGCAACATTAGAGACCCATACACTGGATGTAAATCCTATAAATACAAATTCTTTTCAAAAGCGTTTAATGAACTACAATCATAAAAAGTCATTTTGAGAGTTTTAAGAATTGTGCTATACAGCAAATCTACGGCTTTTATAAAATAAATAATTGTAAATATTTGTAAAATGTTTTTAAGAAGGAAATTTATGAGGATATGATGCTTATTGTATTGGGTATTTCACTTATTTCAAAGGGGGATTACATTGGGTACTTTTAATTATTTTGATATTATTAAACATATGTAATGAATACATTCATCTATAATGCAAAGCGGTGCTGCTTTTTGCATATCAAAGTATTCAGTGCTACGAGGGACAGTGCAGTTACACAGAAGTGTGTGCTACATGGCACAGATGTTTCTAATAATCTGTCCAGTCCCGGTCTTCATTTCTGTCGCCCGCGCGCCTCGAACTGCAGACTGGCGTACTGCACGTCATCACGGACCTGCTAGGAGGGAAAAAATCGTCGTGTTGCTGTACATATAGAATTGACATGTAATATATATTTATATAGGTCTGTTCAAAAGAACCGTGTGAGATTATCAAGAATTCATATTAATTCATTATAATGAAAATATAATATTTGAGTTAAGATGTAATTGTATTCATGTATATATGCATGTGTGTTGTATATATGTATTTAGACCTAATAATAAAATGGCGCAATAATAATAATAATAATAATAATAATAATAATAATAATAATAATAATAATACTGTACCTCTGCTCTTATCTTTGGTCTGGCGTGCCTTCCTCCAGAACCGGTGTTTTCACGTTGCCCTGTGAAAAATGATCATTTTAAACATCATTTTGATTTTGAACAAACCTAATTAGAAGACTATGTAAACCAGGAATCGCCTGTGGCTTGTTTGTAATACCTGCTATGTGTTTGTCTGGCGCCCTCCCTGTAACGCGAATCTCGGAATACATCGATCTGTGGGTTCAAAACAAAAATCAACATGGTATCGTATTATAAATACTATCCGAAAGGTCTATCAGAAAAGTGAATGTGAACAATATGAACTCTGCCTTCAATATTCATGGAACCTGTGATAAATAGTTAAAACACATACATGCGTAAAACATACATCTACCAATCGATTAGGATTCAGTCCGTTTAAAAAAAAAAAGACAAACCAAATACTTCGCATTATTTCGTCATAAATGGGTTATATTTCATAATTGTATAAGTTTACAATAACTAAATAGATACATAAATAAATACATTATTCGGTGTGGGCTGATATTTAAATACATACTTACGGTTCATTTGCCAAATACGCATCTGTTTGGTAATAAAAAAAAAGAAAGAAAAGAGAAACTAAATATTAATTTACTTATAAATTCTTAGTGGTTTTGCTCTATTTCGAATAGCTTGTTAATGATACACAGAAAAGGTTACCTGGTTTATTCTGTCTTCGATAGCATATTACCAGTGTAATTAACAAAGTAATCAGAAGAAATGAAGCTGCCGCCAGCGACACATAGAGGAAGAGTGGACACGCACCGCTCCCTGTAACACAGTTAAACAGGTGAAAAGAGAACCGCGCACCGGTACTGTATACCGCTTCAGTACAATAGTGCTGCTGACACGACGGATGCATTAAGAGGCGCAAGAAGATGCGGCGCCTTCACAATTCTGATCATTTTCAAGCTCCTCTTTCAGAGACGGTTCTTCGCTCCCGCTTTATTTGAACGGGCGCTTGTTTTAGTTTATTACCCAGTAGCAGCGCTGTCTAACACATCAGAAATGGTCCTGCCTGAGTGTTAATGATATTGATATTTAATATTAATACACTGCACTGTACGCTGAAGTTAAAAATAAATACATTACAGTACAAGTATCTAAATACAAAAACGGTATTTCTTACTTGATTTACATTGCAAAAACATTACTCGATATTTAAAAGTGTCTTTAACAAGACATAACCTCATTTCAATGTATTTATTTATTTATTTATTTGACCGGGAGATGTACTCAGGACAATCGCAAAGTACAAACAACACAATACAAACATGTGCGGTTCAGACTTAATCAGCTGCATACAGAGGTCAAGCACTGAATCAATAAGACCTAGATCAGTTTGTGAATGTGGGCTGAAGGAGAAGCATTGGCAGCAGAGTCTAAGCAATTCACAGACACGATCTTAAAACCAGAGAAAGAAATATGATCAGATTCCATCTTCATGATTGGATGTTAACAATTCCACATCTGCGGAGTTGATATGCACAAGATAATTCTCCCAAGGGTGTTACACTGGCTATTCGACTCGTGGACAACCCTGAAGTGTGCATGCGATGTTTGCTGCACATTAGTAATCGATCATTAGATAAACACATTTCTAAAAGCAAGACAGCTTTATAGCTCTACCAAAGGGATCTATCATAAGTGATCGCAATTTAAACCTGGTTACATTATAAAAATCGGGGTGTACTTTAGATTACTTTAGATTACCTATATCGATAAGATAATGTTATTTTATTTATGCATTTATGGATAAATAATAATACAAAAAAATCATCACATAAAATGTTCAGGTTTATAACTCTTACCGGTCTTGCTCACGCTTTTGCTCATATTGCGCCCGCTCTCTGTTTCCACTACACACGTGCACACGGCCCCGCTGCTCCAGACCTCGCCCGGAATGGTGATCTGATTCCTGATAAAGTCTGGAGTGGACTGGCTGGAATCTCTGGACCAGGAGTCGGTCAGTCCGTGTTCGATGACCCAGTAGACACGATCCTGCTCGGATACCCCGAACACTAGACACACTAAAGTAGCGGCGCCGCTGGACTGGACTTCGCCGTCTGACTCTGAAGGGGTGAGGATTTCAATATAAGCGCGGTCATCGGAGCGTTCTGTATTGGAAACAATAAGAGCGACATTAAATATATAAAACATTAAGAAAGCATGCTGGAGGGGGGAGGAGGGTATTTACTACTGAAGTTCAGCAGTGTTGTACAAGTTATTTTATTCTTGCGCATTTGATTAGAAATGCTGTCTTGCGCATAATTTGTATTGACGCGATTTCTATCGCAGAATCAGAATAGTGCTGCTTAGCATTTTCATGAGGAACCCATTCTATAGAACCGCCTGCAGTTCAGTATTAAAATTGTGCATTTAACCTAAATAAAACATTGGCTCTATACATGGGGTCCGCGAAATGCGAGGGCAACTTTCTGTGTCAGATTTATAGCTGTAGGTGAACATTTCCCGGCATTCGAGTAAGAGTGAAACAACGTCAAAGCAGTTTGAATTCGGACAGCAGACGGCAAATTGAAGCAATGTTAAACTGATTAGGTTTGTTTGCTCTAAATGTCTGTAAATTTACAGGAAACACTATTGTAAACTGTCAACCTTACACACAGTTAAATAGACTGCTACGTATTTGAGCTTTACTGTTTTTTCTAAAAGTTTTGGAAACTCGAAGTCCCATTAAAGTTTCCTTCAAGCTTAAACCCTGCCCAATGTCCACAGCGGAGGAACACGATATATCTACTCTCCATGTTAGCCTCTGACCCGTTGCAGCATCGCCCCACTGCCCTTAAAGCAAAAACATTTCATCAAAATAGCACATTATTTCAGAAACCTTCATACTTATTCAAAAGCTTCTTACTTACCTCGTACTACTAATGTGGATCCATTGCCCATGTACATGCCTTGGCCCCTAATCAAAGCACAATAGTAAGTCCCGGAATCGTTCACCTGCGCGTTGTTTAGGTTCAGGGAACAGGTTTTCTCGATTTCGTTGCCTACAAAGCTGCCAACGGGTCTGATATTTTGATAAGTTTCCAGGGTCGGGATGCCCTTGGACCGCAGTTTGAACCAGATGACAGTGAAACACTTTGCACTCGAGAATTCCCCGATATCGCAGGTCAGGTTTACGCTGCTCCCGACCTCGGCTCTGACTAAGGGCGGGTATTGGAACAGTCCTGCATCTCCAACTGAAACGAGAAAAAAAGAAAAAGCAAGAGCCTACTGTTTATATTTCTAAGCAACCCAATAATAATAATAATAATAATAATAATAATAATAATAATAATAATAATAATAATAATAATAATCTAAACTGTAGAAAGTTTAGATTACTATTATTAAAGCAGTGTGGAGTAGTGGTTATGGCTCAGGACTCTTGACCGGAGAGTCGTGGGTTCAATCGCAGGTGGGGGACAGGCATGTACACGGGCAATGGATCCACGTTAGTAGTACGAGTTAAGTAAGAAGCTATTGAATAAGTATGATGGTTTCTGAAATAATGAGGTTTGATCAAATAAGGTGTAGTTAGGGCTCTGGACTCTTGACCGGAGGTTCGTGGGTTCAATCCCAGGTGGGGGACATTGCTGCTGTACCCTTGAGCAAGGTACTTTACCTAGATTGCTCCAGTAAAAACCCAACTGTATAAATGGGTAATTGTATGTAAAAATAATGTGATATCTTGTAACAACTGTAAGCCGCCCTGGATAAGGACGTCTGCTAATAAATAAATACATTAATAATAATAATAATAATAATAATAATAATAATAATAATAATAATAATAATAATAATAATAATAATAATGATAATAATAATAAATACATAAATAAATAAAACATTGAAATCGTATTCTGTATAATGTGCCGTACAAAAATTAATTTTATAGGTTAATTGAAACTAAAAAAAAAATAGCCTACAAGTAATAATAATATACAAAACACAAGAGTAATATAAAACCAAAACACAAATTTGTTCTGCAATGTTAGAATATAAACAGTAAAGCCACGCTTACCTTGGAGCGTGTAGAATAGCAGAATGAGCCGGAGCAGCATGGTGGGAAGTTCACAGCAAGGCTGGCGAGGATGTTGTGTGTGTTATCCGCACTGCAGACAGTATCAGTGAACAGGGCAAGAAGAGGGGCTGCAACAGACAAGCCAGGAAGTGCAGATATTGTATACAGATCCCGCCGCAAGGTCCTTCACTACCACAACATCACAGTTTTATACATATATAGTCTAGTTAATTATGTCTAAACAAATACATACAACACAAATATGTATTCCTACACCAATATCAATATTTAAACAAAAAGCTTACCATTATCATTTTACAAATTGTTTCTTTTGTAAAAGTTCAAACAATTTGGTGAAACTTTTTTTTTTTTTTTAGAAGTCAGTTTTTCTAGAGCTCCCTCCCAATGCAGCTCTTTTGAGACATGACTGTTTTTTTTTTAATCTCACTTTTTATAATGTTTAGTCAACTAAGTAGGCCCATTTTATGTACTTTTTAACATACATACAAACACACACACACACACACAGACACACACACACAGACACACACACACACACACACACACACACAGACACACACACACACACAAACACACACACAGACACACACACACACACACACACACACACACACACTCTTTTCATGAGACTTTTACTTTTCCGTTTAGTTTTAATGATTCGTGGCGGTTGGGATGCGGCCAATATTCCATAAGAATCTAAGCCCTGCGTTTAGCTGATCGCTTCGTGCAACATCTACGAGTGTAAGATGTAAGAATGAACACACTCTACATCTCCTATTGCCAGACATTTCAACACAAACGACCACAGTGTAGATATCATCCTCCGGAACTTTTCTTTTGAAAGACTATTTGTTTATAACAACAGTTTGCTTACAGCACTGATTTTTCCATCCACCTGAAGAAGGACTCGTAGCCCGAAACATCCTGAAATCATTTATGTTTTTAATCAATTATTCACACTTTTGCGTACCTACATTACTTTTTTCTTTTCGAATGTGTTCCTTTTGGTACATAGCAGTTTCCTTTTTCAGATGTATATAGAGGCCTATACATATATATATATATATATATATATGGCTCTTTATGATCTCCCTGATCATCCTTGAACCAGAAAGCTCGCACATACAGTCGTGTGCAAATCTATTAGGACACCTCATTGCTTCTGTATCAGAACACCTCATTGCTTCTGTATTAGAACACCCCATTGCTTCTGTATTAGAACACCCCATTGCCTCTGTATTAGAACACCCCATTGCCTCTGTATTAGAACACACCATTGCCTCTATATTAGAACACCCCATTGCTTCTGTATTAGAACACCCCATTGCTTCTGTATTAGAACACCCCATTGCTTCTGTATTAGAACACCCCATTGCTTCTGTATTAGAACACCCCACTGCTTCTGTATTCGAACACCCCATTGCTTCTGTATTAGAACACCCCATTGCTTCTGTAGTTTGGATTTGTTGTGCTAATGAAATCAAACCACTGGCACTGAAAATCTTAGAAAACTGGCAAAATAGGCAAATGTGTGATTCTCAAATTTCATTGATGATTTTTTTTTCATTGGGGCCACACATGCAATTAACTAAAAATAGTAAGAGAAAAGGAGCACAGAGCCACACATGGTAAAACACAGGAGACTTTTTAGAAGTTGTTTAAGATGCCTGATTAAAGCACAAACCGGTCTGACATTTTGGATTATATCTAGGGTACACTGTTTTGTACGTTTTAAAAATTCCCTGGTCATCGGCTGCTTTAACTAAAAGGTCACACCGCTCTTCTTTAAAAAAAAATATAGACCAGTTTGAAAGAACTACACGAAAAAAGCTGAGTTATAGATTGTATAAAGACTGAATAACTTTATAGACAACATATAAAAACAATCATCTTAGCAAATTCTAACTTGACTAATTGCAAGGGCTGTAACATTACATGAAATGTGTAGACGCGAGACCTGCCTGTCTGATGCCTGAAATTCTTATTGATTGGGTCATGTTGAGGTTCGGGTTGTGTTGCAGAACTAGCTGCTTACTTTAGATGTTGTTTTATACTGAGTGCTATTACATTGACTGGTCTCGCGAAGGCAGACCTTTTGAAGGTGTTGCAACAAAAACTGTTGTGGCATTTAGAAGCGCGAGGCCTAGGTCTTTACTGGCAGTAAACTTCCGGACATACCAGACAACATTTTCCATTTCACTTTACAAAACACAGAAACATACATGCGAGTACAGGCCAGAGGAAGAAGTAAGCCGCAAAACACAAGAGAAACTAGCGGCCTGCATGTACTGGGTGTGTGAATTGTGCTGTTGTTGTTGGTTTTACTATATATACATACTATAAACATTCTTGAAATGTATTTTTTGTTTACGACTGTAAACGACAGTATTTGTTTATTCTGCTAATAAATAAATAAATAAATAAACAAACAAATAAATAAATAATAATAATAATAATAATAATAATAATAATAATAATAATAATAATAATAATAATAATAATAAAGAAAAAACAAACGGTCCATGACGTTTCATTTTGGATCAAGTAAACAGCATTGTAAGAAAGATGTATTTTTGATGGTACCAATAGAAAAGCCTAGGCCTACTTGAACCGTGCTGTTGTTTTTTTCTCTTCTTTACAAACAGCGGATAACAATTCAGAAGACGTTACTAACGTCATGTGCAGGTCAATTTGACAACAAACTTAAACGCGCTCTCGGCGTCAGACGGCACTCTAGAAGCTTGTAAACCCCTGGAGCACTCTGGGGCCGTTTGTACAGTGTAGAATTCTCCAGCAGTAAAACCATAACAAAGCGTATTAAATCACAATGAAAGCGTAAAGCACAGGGAAGCATCGTAAAGAATAGCGAGGTATGATAAAGCATAGGGAAGCATTGTAAAGCACAGAGAGGTCTGGTAAAGCATAGGGAAGCATTGTAAAGCACAGGGAGGTATGATAAAGCATAGGGAAGCATTGTAAAGCACAGAGAGGTCTGGTAAAGCATAGGGAAGCATTGTAAAGCACAGAGAGGTCTGGTAAAGCATAGGGAAGCATTGTAAAGCACAGAGAGGTCTGGTAAAGCATAGGGAAGCATTGTAAAGCACAGAGAGGTGTGGTAAAGCATAGGGAAGCATTGTAAAGAATAGCGAGGAATGGTAAAGCATAGGGAAGCATTGTAAAGCGCAGAGAGGTCTGGTAAAGCATAGGGAAGCATTGTAAAGAATAGCGAGGAATGGTAAATCATAGTGAAGCATTGTAAAGAATAGCGAGTTATAGTAAAGCAGGGGTACAGGTAGTACTTGTGGTTTCACGATGAATCTTACCATTTGCTGCAACTGATCTTCACGGGCGTTTCCCGCAAACCCGTCGTGAAAATACAACTTAACTATTGATCTTGAAGTGCATCGTGTGATGTTTTCTGATTGGTACGTTTAAAACACAGGTAAGTGGTCTAAATAGCTGTTCGCTTAGAGCAAAAAACAGAAACAGTTTTTTAAGATGGAGGCAAAATAATATAAAAAACGGTAGCTCTTTAGATTACAGTGCGCAAATAACCTTGTAATTACTGTGATAATAACCCAGTTTTACTGGGTAAATACCAATTGTTTTCTGTTCTTTCATTGCAACTACTGTTGGAATAGACTGGAATACTGCAACTGAATAACTGTTCGTTTATTTGCTGCCTGTTTCTCATTGCAATCAGTAAGTGCATTAATGACAATACCACTTTAACATGACAGCCAACAGCAAATTGTTACAGTGTAATTATAGCAGGAAACAAGACAATTTCCATTGAACTGCCTACTTATTCCAACAGTATGAAATAACAGAAAACAACTGGATTATTACCATAACATTACAGTAATTACATAGTTATTTGTTCACTGTATTATGAAGTGCTACCAAAAAACTAATAGTTAAATTTAAAAAAAATGAAAAATAAATATTTGTCAATAAAGTAGAAGCAAAAGGCAATTTTATTTAGCAAACTGAAAAACAGTTTGGCCTGTAGTATGACGTACCACATACATCACATGGCTTCCGTTTCGTGAACACAGGAAATGGGGCAGTGTGCCAAAAAGCTGAAAAACTAATTTACAAATCAATTTATTAAAACATATCTACTTCCCCTCTCCCCACTTCCCTTTCCCCTCTCTTCTCTCCCCTCTTCACTCTCCCATCTCCCCTCTCCTCTCTCCTCTCTCCACTCTCCCCTTTCATCTCTCCCCTCTCCTCTCTCCCCTCTCCCCACTCCCCTCTCCCCTCTCCACTCTCCCCTTTCCTCTCTCCTCTCTCCCCTCTCCCCTCTGCTCTCTCCCCTCTCCCCTCTCCCCTGTCCCCTCTCCACTCTCCCCTTTCCTCTCTCCCCTCTCCCCTCTCCCCTCTCCTCTCTCCCCTCTCCACTCTCCCCTTTCCTCTCTCCTCTCTCCCCTCTCCCCTCTTCTCTCTCCCCTCTCCCCACTCCCCTCTCTCCTCTCCACCCCCCCTTTCCTCTCTCCTCTCTCCCCTCTCTTCTCTCTTCTCTCCCCTTTACCCTCTCCCCTCTCTATATGGAGTTAATGAACTTTCCCACAACTAGTCATATTTGTTGTATTCACTGAACCCCCGAAGAAGAAAAGGCTGTCAATATATCAGGGTTCACAGCTTTGTACGGCAACTCTGGAAGAATAGATGTGTTTGGACAGGAATTCTCTGCTGCTGGGACTTATCCTCGTGTTCCACCCCGAGGGAAGTAGTGCAAGACAACGTGCCTTTAGAAATGGAGTCTGATGTAAGTGAACACGAGGCTGCTGTATCACCTATGAGAAACACTTCTGAGGAATTGCAACATGGCAAACGTAGGAGAGCAAGTAAGAAAACCCGTGAATGAAGCCAGGAGTTAATCGACCTTGAAAACGAAGAAAAAATATATATTTTATGCAAAATGAACCTTAATCTTGAAAATGTATTGTGCAACAGCGTCAACACTAAGAACGTGTTGCTTTAAAAAAAAGAAAAAAAACTAGCCAGAACCTGTAGTGTGTAGTGTAGTGTGTGTGTGTGTGCGTGTGTGCACGCGTGCGCGCGTTTGTGTGTGACCAGAAGCCCAAATTATACTTCATTTACTTTCTGCACAAAATTAAATTACACGAAGAAGCAGCGCCATCTACTGGTATTGGTAAAGACACACAACATTTCTGGATTATTAGGGTTTTGCTGCCATCTAGTGGTCTAGACCAGTGGTTCCCAACCCCGGTCCTGGGGACCCAATGTGTCTGCTGGTTTTCATTCCAACTGAGATTTCGATTACTTAACTAAACAGAGATAATTTGCTTAATTAGAACCTTTTACTTGTTTTCAGCTCTTAAACAGCTGCAGGGTTCAAGTTAACTACACCATTTTACAAGGAACTTGAAATCGACAAGTTGTTTTTTAGGAGCTGAGAACAATTAAAAAGGTCGAATGAATCACATTGTTAGTTCAATTAAGGTTGTAATTAAGCAAATGAGAACTCAGTTGGAATGAAAACCAGAAGACACAGCGGGGTCCCCAGGACCAGGGCTGGGAAACCTGGAGAGTTAGAGCAGTTACTGAAATTTATACACTCTGCAATGACAGTCAAACATTCTCATGTGTTACAATTGGTCTTCATGGAAATCCTGCTATAGGATGTGGTTACTATAGACAAGTCGTTCTTTACAGGGTGTAGACAGTATTCAACTATATATAAAAAAATGAATACATAATATAAATAATATAATTCTACTTTTTAGAATGCATATTTCAAATAAAAGATTACATTTCCTTTTATATTGTACTGATTGGAAGGTGTCACTTTCTATGAATGTATGAGTGTTTGTGTATTTAGACCTACTGTTTAAATCCTGTATATTATATGGCAACTTCTGTCTTTATTATAATAATAAAAATAAGAAATGACTCATTTTGAATGCATGCAAGAGATTAATAAACTGTAATATCACAGCCTCTTTATCCTTTCGTGTTTGATTTTCAGATACTGTAAACGTCATCTTAGCATGACGTCTGCTTTTGCTCAGGGCCGAGTTTGTATCCGTTCCCTCCAGACAGATCTCTGCAGCAACATGTGTGCTGATTGAAGAAACCCCCTAGCTTGGGTTGCATTCAGTCATCACCGAGACTGGAGAGGCGGTGTAATGCTCACACTGTCCAGCTGGAGGCGCGGAAAACTCAATAACAATAGTGGCATAATAGCAAATACATGTTCAGACATTGTCGCTTACCTACAGCGGCCAGTATTACAATACAGGCCACTACACCATGGTTGGGATGTTGTTCAGGGTAATTGTTCTTTGTAATAATAATAATAATAATAATAATAATAATAATAATAATAATAATAATAATAAGGCATTTTATTAACAGAAAAAAAAAAATGTATATCTTTTTAGTAAACATGTCACACCTTGTTAGCTGTCACTCATTGACCAGGTGATGGGAATTAGGAAACAACTTGCCCCGCCCCTTTGCCATCCTGTTTATTCATTTGCATTATTAACGAAGATGATAGGGGAGTCTGTGAGGTCCAGTGGTTAAAGAAAAGGGCTTGTTACCAGAAGGTCCCCGGTTCAAATCCCACCTCAACCACTGATTCATTGTGTGACCTTGAGCAAGTCACTTACCCTCCTTGTGCTCCGTCTTTCGGGTGAGATGTAATTGTAAGTGACTCTGTAGCTGATGCATAGTTCACACACCCGCGTCTCTGTAAGTCGCCTTGGTAAAAGGTTTCTGCTAAATAAACAAATAATAATAATAGGGGAGGTGATTAAAAAAACAGTCCAAAGCACTTCTTTTGTCGGGTTTTTAAGGGATTTACCATTCCACTACAGGAGAGCTGCATGGATAATTTACATTTTTATTCAATCCCAAATGAAAAGCCTGACACCTGGAATGTATTGTTTATTGGTATTTGATAAGACGGCACTAGAGACCCCCACACACTATTAAAGCTGTTGCTTTTCACAAAGACCTGCTTTAATGATGCACTGTGGTGATGATGAGTGCACACTGGCCAGCGCTGGCAGGGTGTGAAAGACTGGCTTTCCTGTTCTTATGCACTCAGCGCAGTCATGCTGCTCTCTCTGTGAAAACATGTGCTGTGTGTTTCAGCAGCGCATACATGAAAACCAAGGGCTCATCTCATTTGTGGTCAATGCTACATTTTGTTTTTTGATAGATAGATGGGCTGTGGTTATAGTCTCGAATTGTATTTGATGAAGATCAATGTGGATTTAAACAATGAAAGCACCCTTTGCACACCAACCACAGAGTTGTTTCCATTACTGCAGCTTTTCTTTGAAAGGTGTTGCTGTTGTAATTTGTATGTTGAGACTTATTTCAACTTATTAACATAGTGAAAAAAGATGTTTCAGAATTCAACTTAAATCGTTTGCAACAGATTTTAAACACATGCTAGTAGTTGCATCTTTTAAATTTGTAGTTTTGTGTGCAGGTATGTTTTCAATTCAACAATAAATTGTGTTTACAATCAGTTGGTTAAGAAGTCTTGTTACATTCTTAGACTTGGTAGAAGAAGAAGAAGAAGAAGAAGAAGAAGAAGAAGAAGAAGAAGAAGAAGAAGAAGAAGAAGAAGAAGAAGAATTCAATACTCAATTTTCTTTAAATTCTATATTTTACAGTGTACAGGTTTTGACATCACACACAGATGTTTGATTTAACCTCTTTGGATCACACTGCTTACAGTTCTATATTGTAAATAGCAAAAGGATAAAACAAGTTGTAATTTTAACAGCTTTGATTATTAAATGCTTATCTTGGACAAAACAATTCTGTAGCAATATAAATCCTATTAGGCCCTCCATTACAACTTCATCAAACTCAGGCATACCCCATCTGTGTGAAAATACAAAAAGGATTCTGGTCAGAATCTTGGGAAGAATTATAATGTTTTTTTTTTTTTTTAATCGGTTGTATAGAGTATATGTTACAGGTGAAGACCCAATGTAATCACTGTAAAATGTATTTCTCTCTAAACATGAGTAAGACTTAAAACTCATCACATTGATTACATGTGTAACTATTGAATGTGCACAAAAATATTAAATTAAAAAAAAAAACATTTCGATTCCAAACATGATCCACAGTGTACAGGTTACACACTCAGGTGTGTCTTTTCATAGTAAAACCAGGAATGGGATTTGGCAGGAGGGTTTTGTTTTCTTTCTAGAAAAAGACATGTTTTTAATGTGCAATACATTTCAAACATGTGTTTTTTTCTGTGTGAGTTAGTAAAACATGCAACAACAACAAAGTGTTGAATTCAGGTATTTTATTCGTTTTTTTTTTCTTTACTTGTACACAGTGGGAACATTACCAAGCTCTTTACTGTGAAGATAACGAAGTCTACTTGCATATACAAAACATTAAGCACTAGTGTCAAGATCTCAATTGAATGTATGATCTGGTGCATCTTCAATGCCTTTAATGCACTCTTGTAATACTTTGAGAATGGAAGTGAAGTTCAATATGACAGAAGCAAGGCTGTATTCAAATAAAGAAAAGGACGTGTTTAGTTAAATGCATTTCCATTGCTTCATCTTTCCTCTTGAAAACGCCGTCTGTGAGGAGACGATAAATAATTCTGGTCAGATCACAAATAAGCTAAACGCTATTAAACATTTCCCTGTCAAATATGCTTGTATAAAGTATTTTCGTTAACAAAAATAACATGATATTTAAGAAAGATTCCTCCATTAGAATCCTAGCGCGTTTAGGTTCTATCGAATGAGTTCCATTTGGAATCAAAAGGTTCTACATAGACCCATTTGCACGCGCTGGAAGGCGGGTTTACGCCCCCTCTGAAAGCCCTTCTTCCAGCGCGTAAACCAAGTGAGAATAGGGCCCAAACTGAACACACTAAACTAAACATGTCATTGCAATTACCTTTGCTTGTTATAGTTCCAGTGAACTACAGCAAAGTGTATCCACATCGCAACGAGAACACCGGAGATGAAGACATACCGCCAGACCGAAGGAAAGCAATCTGCATCTGAAACACAAGCAAAGCAGAGATACACAAAATGAAAGGTAATGTTTCTATTCGAATGCAATACCGCTCATAGAAGACTCGGGTAACTACAGTCTGTCGCTTTCGGTTAGATATAGGATGCTCCGACATTCTTAATCTCTCGTCCTCACTTGAAGACAGGTGATTTTCAAGCACCGATCTGATTATACTGATGGGTTTCATGAATTCATTTTCTAGCTATTTGTTTTATATTTCGGGAGGGCTTTAAATGTATAACAAAAGTATAAAAACATGGGCTTGTTTCCATATACCAATAGAATGTAGTATCAGGCTAGTTAATCAACAGCATACAGAGATCAAACACCCTCAATAAGACCTCTGTTTGTCAATGCGGACTGAAGGAGAAGCAATGAGATTATAACAATCCCCAAATCCGATTTTAAAACCAGAGAAAGAAAGACGATCGGATTCCATGATATGAAGGACACAGTTCCACGTGTTCGGGAGATGATATACAAAAGATAATTCTCATGATAACGGGTTGTTCGACTCGTTGACAATTCCGAATGCGATGTTTGCTGAACATTAGATTACATTTTAAAAAGGTA
The DNA here is from genome assembly GCF_902713425.1 of Acipenser ruthenus. Lineage (NCBI taxonomy): Eukaryota > Metazoa > Chordata > Actinopteri > Acipenseriformes > Acipenseridae > Acipenser > Acipenser ruthenus. Next base: position 10,647,481 of record NC_081220.1, read on the forward strand.
AATTGATAACTAAACAAACACATTTATAAAAGCTACACCAAATAGATCTATCAAAGTGGCCGCGATTTAAACCTTGTTACATTACAGAAATCCGGATATACCTTGGTGCCCTATATCTATACGATATTGTTATTTTATTTATGTATTTAAGGATACAGGGGGAAAAAAAACAATTGATCATTGAAAATGTTAAGGTTTCTAACTCTCTTACCGGTCTTGCTCACGCTTTTGCTCATATTGCGCCCGCTCTCTGTTTCCACTACGCACGTGCACACGGCCCCGCTGCTCCAGACCTCGCCCGGAATGGTGATCTGATTCCTGATAAAGTCAGGAGTGGGTTCACTGGAATTATTTAAGAAACTTTCATACTTATGCAATACCTTCTTTCTTACCTCGTATTAGTAACGTGGATCCATTGCCCAAGTACATAGCTGAGCTCTTAATAAAAGCGCAATAGTAAGTCCCGGAATCGTTCACCTGTGCGTTGTTTAGGTTCAGGGAACAGGTTTTCTCGATTTCGTTGCCCACGAAGCTGCTACCGGGTCTGACATTTTGATAAGCTTCCATAGTCGGGCTGCTGTTGGACCGCAGTTTGAACCAGATGACACTGAAGCACTTTCCACTCATGTCCTCGATATCGCAGGTCAAGTTTACGCTGCTCCCGACCTCGGCTCTGACTAAGGGCGGGTATTGGAACAGTCCTGCATCTGCAACTGAAACGAGAAAAAAAGAAAAACGAAGAGCCTACTGTTTATATCTCTAATAACAATAATAATAATAATAATAATAATAATAATAATAATAATAATAATAATAATAATAATAATAATGTTTTTTTAGGGCAGAATTCAAAATGTATCAGGATGCTTATATGCAATATCAAATGCGATTAACAACATTCACTGATAAAGTCCAATTCTTTCTGCATTTATAAATGATCTGTATACGTTTTATTAAGGATAACCTAATGCTAAACCTGTAAAAAAAAAAAAAAAAAAATAATCCAATCGTAATAATGGAGTTTATTTTTGTTTTACAAACAGCAATAACATGGCCAACCAAAATATGTTAAGAATGTACTCGGTAAATGAAAGAAAAATAATCTGACATAAAAATATAAAGTTTGTACATTCTTTTTTTTATTATTATTAAAGAATACAAAACTGTAAAGCTGTCATCATTTAATATGTATTTGTATCTGAATGTAATAATAATAACAATACTACTACTACTACTACTACTACTACTACTACTACTACTACTACTACTACTACTTCTACTACTACTAGTAATAATAATAATAATAATAATAATAATAATAATAATAATAATAATAATAATAATAATCCAAACTGCAGAAAGTTGTATATTTTGATTAAATAATACATTGCTATCGTATTCTGTATAAATTCTACCGCGCCGTACAAAAATAATCATATCAGAAACAAACAAAAAAAAAAAGAAGAATCTACTTGGTAAATGGAAAAAAATAATTTGACATAAAACTTTGTAATTTCATTTTTTTAATGAATAAATACAAAAAAGTGTAAATCTGTCATAGTATCTAAATGTAATAATAATAATAATAATAATAATAATAATAATAATAATAATAATAATAATAATAATACCTCAAACTGTAGAGAGGTATTTAATCTTTTTGATTAAATAATACATTGAAATCGTATTCTGTATAAATTGTACCGCGCCGTAAAAAAATAAATCATGTAGGTTAAATGAAACTAAAAAAAAAAACTATAAGTAATAATAATATACAAAAGAGTAATATAAAATGAAACACAGATTTGTTGTGCGATGTTAGAATATAAACAGTAAAGCCACGCTTACCTTGCAGCGTGTAGAATAGCAGAATGAGCCGGAGCAGCATGGTGGGAAGTGCACAGCAAGGCTGGCGAGGATGTTGTGTGTGTTATCCGCACTGCAGACAGTATCAGTGAACAGGGCAAGAAGAGGGGCTGCAACAGACAAGCCAGGAAGTGCAGATATTGTATACAGTTCCCGGTGCAAGGTCCTTCACTACCACAAGATTACAATTTTATACATAGTCTACAGCTATTTATGGTGAAACAGTTACATAAAACACAAATATATCATATGGCTCTTTAAGAACTCCCAAGTCATCCTTTAACCAGAAAGGTCAATCATAGAGTCGAGTGAAAATCTATAAGAATTAGAACACCCCATTGCTTTTGTATTAGAACACCCCATTGCTTTTTTATTAGAACACCCCATTGCTTCTGTATTAGAACACCCCATTGCTTTTTTATTAGAACACCCCATTGCTTTTGTATTAGAACACCCCATTGCTTCTGTGTTAGAACACCCCATTGCTTCTGTATTAGAACACCCCATTGCTTCTGTATTAGAACACCCCATTGCTTCTGTGTTAGAACACCCTATTGCTTCTGTATTAGAACACCCCATTGCTTCTGTCTTAGAACACCCCATTGCTTCTGTGTTAGAACACCCCATTGCTTCTGTGTTAGAACACCCCATTGCTTCTGTATTAGAACACCCCATTGCTTCTTTATTAGAACACCCCATTGCTTCTGTATTAGAACACCCCATTGCTTCTGTATTAGAACACCCCATTGCTTCTGTATTATTATTAATTTCTTAGCAGACGCCCTTGTGTAATTGTATGTAAAAATAATGTGATATCTTGTAACAATTGTAAGTCGCCTTGGATAAGGGCGCCTGCTAAGAAATAAATAATAATAATAATACTATCAGCAATTCAGTTATAATAAGTAAACGTGTAGCATGACTTCTGATTTAAACGTTTACAGTGTAAACGCATCGCATCTTTATTTTGCTAACATTGTGTTGGTCAAAAATAAATTCTCAAACATTAAATTAGAATGAGCACTGAAGACGAGTCTAAAATCGGTTGCATTAGATCATATTCAATTCCCATGTATTTTGATTTGCAGTGTAAAAGTTAGCTACATAGTCTTTTTAAACATGTTGTTACTATTAAGCAAATAACAAAACAAACAATACATCAGTACATATAAATGTGCATCTTTCCTCTACCATTGTGGGGGTTGTGTTGTGTTGCAGAACGAGCTGCTCTGCACTTTAGATGTTGGTTTATAGCGGTTCCTAGAATCGTGAGTGCTAATACATTGACTGGTCTAGTGAAGGGAGATCTTTTGAAGTTGTTGCAACAAATACTGTTGTTGCATTTAGAAGCGCAATTCTTATAGGTCGCTGTGCGCTTACTGGCTGTACACTTCCGGACACCAGACAACATTTTCCATATCACTTTAAAAAAACGCAGAAACATATATGCGAGTACAGGCCGAAGCAGGTAAGCCACAAAACACGAGAGAAACTAGCGGCCTGCATGTACTGGATGTGTGAAATAGATTATATATGCAGAAAGAAAAACAGTCCATTTCATTTTGGATTTAGTAAACTGAAGTGCAATAAAGGCATTTATTTTTGCCCGGTACCACTAGGTAAAAAAATCTGTACTACAAAGTAAATGATTTTCAAAATACATTTAAACCGTGCTGCTGTTGTGTTTTCTTCTTTACTAACAGTTGAAAACAATTCGAAATACGTTACTGTATTACTGTTGCAGCAGGTCAAATTGAAATACGTTATGTGCAGCAGGTCAAATTGACTTTAAGAGTGCGTCAGTAAACGCGCTCTCAGGTCAGACGACACTCTAGTATGGAAGGCCATTAGTACGCGTTTCAAATACTTAGTACTGGTATGGATTTGGACCAATCAGAATACATATAATGTTACGCGTTCTAAATAAATGTAAATTAACTACGCATGTATTATAGTATCTACGTAGTGCCTGGTAATTTTACAGTAGTACATACGTAAGGTTTGGTCATTTTACAGGCATGCAGCGTAATTACAAGAATAGCCAACCACCTCCGGCATAACTTTTTTTTTTTTTTAATTTCAGACATGAAATACGCTTTTTAAAAAGTCAAGAATTAAGGCGGGAAAACACTGCCCGATTTTTTTCCGATGTTTGACCTGCCCTGGATGCATAAAGTACAGCGGCAAAGGGGCAATGACAATATGCAAAAATATAAGGCTGTAGCAGCACCATTTTGGCAAGAAGGCGATGTGATCGTGAAAACCACATGTGACTGCAAACATGCACACATTCTCTCTCTCTATTTACTAGCCTAGAGAGAGAGAGAGAGAGAGAGAGAGAGAGAGAGAGAGAGAGAGAGAGAGAGAGAGAGAGAGAGAGAGAGAGAGAGAGAGAGAGAGAGAGAGAATGTAAAAAAATTAAAAGGGAAACTGCTGTGTATCATAAGGTGCAAAATAAAAAGAAAAAAAGAAAAAGGTCATGTAGGTTCACAAAAATATGAATAATTGATAAAAAAAAATCAATTAATTTGTTGTCATTTCATTTTCAGCGACCTGATTGGCCAAATTAGTACACGTAATTAGAATTACAACACCTATTAAAGTCAAACGAGAACGTGTACTAAATATTTGAAAGCTGTGCTTTAATAACGCGTTTTTTGACCCGGATGGCCTTCCATGCTCTAGCAGTTTGTAAGCTCCTGGAACACTATTATTATTTTATTTCTTGGCAGACGGCCTTATCCAGGGCGACTTACAATTGTTACAAGATATCACATTATTTGTACATACAATTACCCATTTATACAGTTGGGTTTTTACTGGAGCAATCTAGGTAGAGTACCTTGCTCAAGGACACAGCAGCGTCCCCCCACCTGGGATTGAACCCTCAACCCTCCGATCAAGAATACAGAGCCCTAACCACTACTCCACACTGCTGCACTATGGGGTCTTTTGTACTCTGTAAAGGTTTACCATAAGCATATCAAAGGGTAATAAAGCACAGTGAAAGCACGGATAAGAACAGGTAAGCATCGTAAACATTAGTGAGGTATTGTAATGCAGGGGTACGTTTCCCGATCTCGAAGTGCATCGTATGGTGGTGTCTGATTGGCACCAAGGGGCTTGGGCACGTTTAACTCTTTAAGGACCGCGATCGGAGATTGAGGCAGAACCTCAATCTCCTCCATAGAAAAACTGGGATATTTTTCTTCTTCAGATAAAGACATTCTTGCAGCCATTATCGAATTTCAACCAACGGGCCATATGGGGAGTTTTTATAGCGCCAAAGGCCAATTACAGAACGAATGTAGGGGGTTCCAAATATTATATAGGCTATTGGGTTATTATACGTAGAGAATAGAATTATTGGGGTTTAAATTTGATAGCTCTACTTAAGTTTCAAGTGATAATTAAAAGTCCTTAAAACAACATAATAGGTTTCAATATTAACATCTTCACATGGCCATACAGAGGCTCGACCGTAAACTTGCTATATTGAAAGTAATGAGTGAGTGGAGCCACAGGCCACGCCCACAGCTAGATACATACCTGAGAGAGACTACGTTTAAGAGTAGCCAGCGCGTCAGTAAATTAAGCATTGAGTCAGAATAGGCTTAAAGGAGCTTTATTTGTATCGGTCCACATACGAGATCGCCATGCACGAGAGGATTACACCTAAATCACACAATTCGGAAATGCACAAATATACAAAAGCCTCAGTGTCTTTACATTCCCATAAACACAAGAAGACTTTTGAGGTCCTGAAAACTGGTGTTTGTGGATCACAGTTAATCTGAGAAACAGCTTTACATGTTTGAAACATGTGTTTAAAGTCCTATAGAGTGCTGAACAGACAGGCAGTGGACCTATACTGTAGATTAGCCAGACTGACAGACAGACTGCGTTCTATGAAAGCAAGAATCCGTTCTGTAAGCGTTTTTTTATTATTATTTTTAGGTTTAGTATTTCTTCTGTTGCTTTGCTAAAATCCTAATAAAAAAGTGAGATAATTTCCAAGTGTGTAAATTTGCAAGTGTGTAAACGTAAATGCACGGTGGTAAATATATTAATTCAGTATTTTCTAGTTTTAATATCTATGATATACCCAAGGTTTCACAGACCCCGATTAGCGTACATTTGAGACTAGCTGTTGTTAACCTTGGTATGGAAGCCCATAGTGTGAAACGGGTCTGTGAAACCACACCCATAAGTGTGTTTGAAGTTATGGGTTAAAATAATATAACTATGATGATTACATTGAATTATGTTAATGTCTATTTACACAACTATGAGTCAGTTCATGAATCAGAGTAAAATGCTACCCTGATCAAGATTCCGGATACCTCCGTAGATGGAGTGGCAGTCAGGGGCACGAATTAACCTACAAACCAAGCCACCTAAAACTAGTTATCCATCCGATCCGATTAGAATCAATCTATTCAATGGGACGTTATCAGGCAAAATCTTCCCATAGGAATGGGCCAGTAGGTACCTACTACCCTCCTAACCACTAACCTCTACCCCTGACCCTAAACCTATTGTCTACCACTAACCTAATCTCTACCCCTAAACATAATCTCTACCCCTAAACCTAATATCTAACCCTAACCCTAACTACGTTATTAAACTAACTGTTACTATGATTTCAGCAACGCTTGTTTACGCCCTCTAGCGGCTACTATGCCCGACGTCCATTAAAGCGCTTGATCCGGACCTGCTCTACCAATTGGAAGGTTGTGGGGTGATTTTGCTTGATAACGTCCCATTGAATCGAATGATTGTAACTGATTCAGTCAGATTCAGTTGCTATGCTACTGTACAGTTATTCAAACGTGTATTGTAATATACCGTACATGTGGTTAAACTTGAATTGCTTACCTTTATTTTGATACCAAGGATGACCTTGTTATTATTATTATTATTATTTATTTATTAGCAGACGCCCTTGTCCAGGGCGACTTATAGTCTTAAAGAAAAATACATTTCAAGAATCACAGTTGTTAGATCGGAAAAAAATAACAATCCTGCTTCAAAGTGCACATGGTACATTTTTGGGGTACATTTGCACCCCTCTCAGCCTTCAGAGGGTTACAATCAAAGCTATCATTTTTTTCACATACCACAGCTCCTATTTACTCTGGCAGAATATATTGTTGAGAGTTGCTGGAGAGCCAAGGGAGGTGTCCCTATGTAACCCTAAATATGTATTTGTTTAGCCAACAGTAATTTACATGAAACGGTGTATCTATGTGTGTGTGTGTGTATAATACATTCATGTCACTGCATGTATCATTGTATCATGTTATATTTCCCATCTATGCTAGAATCTATAATTCATAGATGTTTTGTCTCACTCCATAAAGCTCACATAAACAGTTTTTTTTTTAAAACAATTAATAAAATGTAACTGAAGTGGGTAGAGTAAAGACAAAATGAGCCTTACTTCGAATCATTTGATTGTATTTCAATCTAAGATCTAGTAGGGATTATGTACTTGGATAACTTTAAGTAACTGCTATCATCTAGTGGACATTTTGTGTAACTACAGTTTATTAAAATAGCAATAGTGATGTCATTGAAGCGCAAATGTATTTCCTCTGTTGAATGTGCGGGAGAGGAAGTGCAGGGAGAGTCATTAAGACAGAGCGCCGTTCCATGTTACAGCTGAATGCTGCTCTGTTGGGAGCTGGATGTTGTTCGTGATTGAGAATATAAATTTCTGGAAATTGGACAGTCTATTCATCACTGTAAAACATATAAACACCCCATAGTTCCTGAACCTCGCTATATTCCCCACCCTTTCATTGTCACTAACATATCTCCTTCCACACCGCTTCTCTCCACCCCCTCCCTCTTTCTTACAGTTTTGGCGGGAAACGAAATGTAATCGCATGACATACAAATAAAAACGTTAGGTTACCTACCGTAACCCTGGTTCCCTGAAAGAGAAGACGACCACCAACATTAAGTATGGGATATTCCCTGCCCTTGAGGTAGGTAATACTGAGCTCTCTATATCAGAGCTGCCGAAGGCCCCTTCATGTGATGACGCACTCGGTCCCGCCTACCGAGGGTATAAAACCGTCACTAACCGGAAGATCTCTCTCTTTTTCCGCCAAACCCGTGAGGGCGACCGGAGCGACCTAATGGTTGGTGGTCGTCTTCTCTTTCAGGGAACCAGGGTTATGGTAGGTAACCTAACATTCCCTTTCAAGTCGAAGACGACCACCGACATTAAGTATGGGATAATGTATACCAGAGCCGTCGCGAGGGAGAAGGAACGGCAGCATATGAGGGACGCACAAGCGCTGTCTAACCTAGAGGTTAGCGGTGTGAACGTACACCCTCAAGGACCCTTGTGCTCACAGATGGCACAGCAGGATCTACCACATTAACGCGGTAGAATCTGGTGAAATTATGCGGCATAGCCCAGCTAGCCACAGCACAAATCTCAGAAATCGAAGCGCCCTTAAAAGGGCCCACGATGTAGCCAACCTAGTCGAATGTGCAGCTACTCTACCAGGTGGGGGTAACCCAGCACCATCATATTCAGTCGACACCGTGTCTGCAATCCAGTGTGACAGACGCTGCTTAGAGGGGCTGTCCTAGGGTCAGTGTTCCGTGACAGACAAAGAGCTGTTCAGATTGATGTAGCGCTCTTGTCCTAGCACGCAACATCTCAATGCCCGCACTGGGCAGAGAAAATTAAATCTCTCATCCTCCGTTGAAGCAACGGAGGTGGATGAAAAGACTCCAGTTCCACAGACTGGTTAATGTGGAAAGCTGTAATCACCTTGGGGAGGAAAGCGGGGTTGGTGCGCAGCGACACTCCACTTCCATCCTCCCACACGCGCATGCAGGAGCTGTGAACAGACAGCACCTGCAGCTCAATGATCCGCTTTACGGAGGTGATAACTAAAAGGAAGGCTGTCTTCATAGACAGACACTTCAGCTCAATGGAGTTTAAGAGCTCAAACGGGCCTTCGTGAGAGCCTCTAGCACAATATTAAGGCTCCATTTGTGGAGAACAGTCCTCCTAGGAGGGTGTAATCACCGTGCGCCTTTAAGGAAATGGGTAGCCAAAAATGCGCACCCAGAGACATAGAATCTAAGGGTGCATGGCAAGCAGAGATAGCCACTGAATACACCTGCAAGGTGGAAGGTGACCGTCCAGCACCAAGCAGTTCCTGCAGGAACTGCAATATGACTGGTCTAGGGCAAGTGATGGGGTCATGGTTTCTAGCCAGACACCAAGCTTGAAAATACTTCCACTTATAGGTATACAAAAAACCTAGTGGAGTTCACCCTAGCGCTCTGCATGGTACCCACAACTGGGTCCGATAGCCCTAGGGCTAGCCAGCAGTCCCTTACAGGGGCCAGACCCATATTTGGAACCTGCGTGGCTCCGGATGCCAAAGAGAGCCTTCCACCTGACTGAGGAGATCCAACGAAGTGGAATCTCCCAGGGCTGGCTATGCAACAGCTGGCACAGGGTCGAAAATCACATTCTCTTGGCCACCTGGAGAACTGATGCTTTCTCTAACCTGACTTTTCCTAGAAAAGGGAGCAGCGGTATAGGCGGGAAAGCATACAAAAAACGCTTTGGACCACTCGTGGGCTGCTCTCAGTTACCACGCATTATATCCAGCGATCCGACCAGGGTCCACGAACTCCTCCACCTGCCCAGACCGGTCCCCCAACAGAGTTGGGTGTGTCTGTCGTCACCAATTGACAGTATCACTCCTATGCTTGCGCCTTCGCTCAGAAGAGAGGCTTGCTTCTACCAGCGTATGGCTTCCCAGCCTAGGCGAGACACGGTCAGCTGACGGTGTCTGTAGCACTTGGGGTGCAGCCTAAGGCACTGAGCCACACTTGGATCGGGCGCTTGTGGAGTAACCCTAGATGGGTGGGTGATGAAGCCGAGGCCATCGGACCCAATAGTTTTTAACACAACACCAATTATACTGTGAACCCTTGCTGAACAAGGCGAGACAGTTGCAAATGGCAGCCACTCTGTCGTCCGACAGGCAGACTTGCACTGTGTGGGCCACTGCTCCTTCCTGCGACTGGACAGATCAACCAGTCATTCAGCTGCTTCATCACCCTGATCACTTGCAGTCGCAAGGGAGCTAGGATGGCATCCATGCACTTTGAAACGTGCGGGGGCTAAGGAGAGGTTAACCACAGCACAGAAAACTCAGGACGCTCCCCTGTAAGGTGAAGCGGAGATACTTCCTGTGCACTAGATGAATAGCAACGTGGAATCCGCGTTCTTTCAGTCCAGTGTGATAAACCTTTCGCCCGGCCAGACAGCCTGCCGAGTACGGAAGATGTCAGCGCGTAACATCTGGGGCAACCACCGGTTCAGGCGGGGTCAGCTCCAGTGCCGGCGCTATTGGCTGAGCTAGGGCCACAGCAAGGGCTTGAGCCTGCTGCCTGGCCAGGCCCAGCGTCGCGTACAGCTCAGCCGTGTACTGAAGCACTCAGGCACCAAGGGTGCAGACGCACCGAGGACACTGAGTGAGGTAGAATACAGTACTGGTGCACCGAAGCATCGGGGCACCAAGCACTGAGGTATGGAGCATCTAAACACCGAGGGCGCCGAATGGGGGCGCCCAGCCTTAACTGCGTGAAATCAACACAACCTGGGGTAGCACAAAGCATACACCAGGGTGGATACCCAGACTTGAGTGGCTGCAGTAGGCAACCAGGAGAGCAGTACAGGGGAGCGCACGGTGCTGCACCATGGTGCAGAGCGGCGATAACCTGGTTCTGGACCTCGTGCAGTCACACAACGCGGATAATAATAACGTGGCAGCGCATAGCGTATGCCAGGGTGGAGCACAGGCCCAAGGAGCTGCAACCTGTCATTTCTTAACTGCAAAGGCAGTAACAGGTACATACAGGCTTATACCCAGCCATTCAGCTATGGGAGAAACACATTCACCATGCCAGGCGGGTGACCAAGCGCGCCGAGTAGGCGGGCTGAAACAAGCCGGTGGATTCAACTCAACCGTGGGACACAGCAGAGCTGCCGTTTGATATCATACTACATTTTATTTATTTATTTATTTATTTATTTATTTATTTATTTATTTATTTTTCTAAACTGCAAGGCAGTAAAGAAAAAAAACACATCACACACACACAACAGCAAGGTTGTGAGGGTAAAATAGCAGTCACCACGGCAGCGTGTGTGACAGCGTTTAAACAGCGCACCGAGTAGGCGGGCTGAGACAAGCCAGCAGAAGCCGCTCAACAGTGGGGCCAGCAGTGCTGGGTCCCGGTGGAAATAACGCTGTATTTTTATTTAATTTTATTTTATTTTAATTTCTAAACTGCAAGGCAGTTAAGAAACGAAAATACACACCCTCCACGCAAGCTGCGCGGGTAAAAAATAATAGTTACCCAAGGCAATACGGGTAACGGGTAAATTTTAAGCGCACCAAGAGGGTGGGCTGAGGCAGTCCAGCAGAGTCAATTCCACAGCGGGGCACGGCAGAGCCGGTGGAGGAACACGTGTCTCTTTTTTCTTTTAAACTGCAACATGATTATTATTTTATTCCTTTGCAGACGCCCTTATTTTGGGCGACTTAATAGCAGAGGAAAGCAGAAAACAGTGATCGCTGTAAGGCTTTTAGCAGACTGCAATCGCAAAGCGATGTAGGCTGTTAAGCAGAAAAAAGAGTAAACACAGCGTAGTGCTTGTGCATAGCACTAAGCACTGCTTTCACTGCGTTTGACCCACAGGTACTAACACAGTGTAAATTTCGCTAGGGCTACAGCTAAGGCTATTAACACCGCTTACCCTGCGCCAGGTACCGTGGGCACAAGTGCACCGTGTACTATGCAGCATATGGGCACTAGTGTACAACCAACTACACCTGCACCGTGTAATATGTACACTGTGTACAGCGCTTGAGCTGAGCTCAGTGCGCACTGGTATTACCGTGCAGCACCACGAGCAATGCGGTAGTAGAGCAGTACTTACGCAACTAACGCAACGTGCACCGCACTGCTTGCCTCAAGCGTTCCAAACGCCTTGCGCAATGGGTACCATACACTGCGTGAACTGCGTACCGTGCGCACTGTGCGTAACTACACTTTAGAACGAGCACAACACTGCTTGCCTCGAACGTTCTAGACGCCTCGCGCAGCGGGAGCGTAAACTGCGTACCCTGCGCTCTGTGCGTAACTTTTTGGAAGGAGCAACGAGCACCTGCACGTTATGTGTGCTGTGAATATCGTTCTGCGTACTGGGAACAAAGTACCGTGTGCGTTACGCTCCTACGCTGGCGTTGGATAATACGCAGCCTGTGCCAAGAGAAATCAGGCTATGCGTGCGCCGCGGTACCGCAGCACCAGAGAAGACGCTACGCAAAGTGCGTACCCAGACCGCGTGGTCAACACACACACCTGGTCAGTGCAAAGCGTGTACCAGGGGGGGACAGAGGCCGAAGCCGCGGTGGTGAAGTTTTTGTCAAGCAAAAATTACAGTTTATAAGAAGGAAGAAAAGAGAGAGAGAGAGAGTACACCGAACGCACATGAACCGACTCACTGCAGCGGTCAGGTTCGGCCGGCGACTCAGCTCGTACGGGGATACGGTAGTACCTAGCCCCGAGGAAGGGAGTGTGGCTGGGTCACTTGACAGCGGGGATAAGGCAGGCCTAGCCCCGAGGAGGATACTTGTGTAGCTCTCTATAGGAAAAGACAACTAACTCAAGGTTGGCTGCACAGACAGCCGCTCACATACAACAGACAGCAAAGAGAGAGCGGCCAGCCCAGGGGGGGCCGATGAAAGACAGAAAGACAAAAAACTCGGACTTTTTCAAGAGTCGTTGATTCCAGGAAAGCGGCAAGCCAGCTTTCAGCACAAATGCTAGGAACTACAACAGACCCGAATGGACTCGAGGACTCTTCCTATCAACACGCTCAGTTCTAGACACAGAGGTCCTACCTTACCGTCTTGAGAAGGAAAAAGAGGGAGATCTTCCGGTGAGTGACAGTTTTATACCCTTGGTAGGCGGGACAGAGTGTGTCATCACAGGAAGGGGCCTTCGGCAGCTCTGATATAGAGAGCTCAGTATTACCTACCTCAAGGGCAGGGAATATCCCATACTTAATGTTGGTGGTCGTCTTCGACTTGAAAGGGAAATACTGTTTAAAAATGTAACTGTGTATCCAGAAAACATGGATTAGAAACTCTTATTAAGCAGTAATTGTATCTGTTTTATCACCATAGGAGGCTGCGTTGTCCAGTGGTTACAGAAAAGGGCTTAAAATCCCACCTCAGCCACTGACTCATTGTGTGACCCTGAGCAAGTCACTTAACCTCCTTGTGCTCCGTCTTTCGGGTGAGGCATAATTGTAAGTGACTCTGCAGCTGATGCATAGTTCACACAGCCTAGTCTCTGTAAGTCGCATTGGATTATTATTATTATTATTATTTATTTCTTAGCAGACGCCCTTATCCAGGGCGACTTACAATCGCAAGCAAATACAAATACATTCAAGTGTTACAATACAAGTCATATAATAAGAGCAAGAAATACAATATTTTTTTTTTCAAGTGTGACAAACCACAATTCAATAATACAGCAGATAATAGTGAAAGTTACATCAGGATATGATTAAATAGTGATAGTTACATCAGGATATGATTAAGTACAAAATACTACAGGTTAAACACTTGGCAGATTACAATATTCTGAAGTACAGGATTAAATGTAGTAAAATAGGGGGCAGATAAGAGCAAAATAAAGCATATTTAAAAGAAGGGTGATAGTGTCCCAGGATACAACAGAGGAGTTCTACAGGTGCTGTTTGAAGAGGTGAGTCTTAAGGAGGCGCCAGAATGTGGTCAGGGACTGGGCAGTCCTGACATCTGTAGGAAGGTCGTTCCACCACTGCGGAGCAAGGGTGGAGAAGGAGCGGGCTCGGGAGGCAGGGGAGCGTAGCGGAGGTAGAGCCAGTCTTCTAGTGCAGGCGGAGCGGAGAGGTCGAGTGGGGGTGTAGGGAGAGATGAGGGTCTGGAGGTAGCTGGGTGCAGTCTGGTCAAGGCATCTGTAGGCTAGTACAAGAGTCTTGAACTTGGATGCGAGCGGTGATCGGGAGCCAGTGGAGTGAGCGGAGTAGTGGAGTAACGTGGGTGAAGCGAGGCAGAGAGAACACCATGCGGGCAGCAGAGTTCTGGATGAGCTGGAGCGGACGGGTGGCGGACGCAGGGAGGCCAGCCAGGAGGGAGTTGCAGTAGTCTAGGCGGGAGAGTACCAGGGCCTGGACCAGGAGCTGGGTAGCATAGTTGAACTTCTTTGGGCAGCATTTGATTTTTTCAGTGTACCGATGACAATAACAAATTTAGTGAAAGCCTACTTTGGAGATTTGCAATTTAGTTTTTCAACTTCATAATTCAGCACTACATGGCAATGCCTAGAGGTTGGAATAATGGCAGGATGCACCATTTCTCCACTGGCTTTTACCATGGCAATGGAAGTAATCATTAGGGCATCAAAATGGGTAGTAGGAGGAGAGCGCTTGGCTTCTGGAATGCGACTACCACCAATTCGAGCATACATGGATGACATGACAACCATGACTACAAAAGTAGCCTGCACTAATCGATTATTGGGCAAATTAACCAATAACATTGAATGGGCATGAATGCAATTCAAGCCCACTAAATCAAGCAGCATCTCTATAATTAAAGGCAAAGTAGTAGATAAAACGTTCTTCATTAATGGTGAGGCAATACCAACAGTGTCTGAGAAGCCAGTGAAGAGTCCTGGGAGATGGTATGACAGGGATCTAAAGGACACAGTTCGTGTGGGAGAAGTTAGACAACAAGAAGTGGAAGGGTTGAAGAGCATAGACAGCAGCGCTCTACCAGCAAACTAAAACTCTGGTGCTTTCAGTTTGGTCTACTGCCGAGGTTGCTGTGGCCACTGACTGTGTACGTGGTTTCTTTGACAACAGTAGAGAACCTGGAGGCTTTAATCAGTTCATACATCAGGAAATGGTTGGGAGTTCCACGCTGCCTCAGCAGAGTGGGACTTTATGGTAAAGGAATACTGCAGCTACCAGTCTCTGCTCTAACTGAGGAGTTTAAGTGCGCCAAGGTCAGACTGGAAATGACATTAGTAGAGTCATGCGACAAATGCGTAAGGGAGGCAGCACCTGTGTTGAAAACTGGAAGAAAGTGGACGGCAAAGAAAGCTGTGGAAGATGCAAAGGCTGCCCTTCGAATTGGTGATATCATGGGGCAAGTTCAGCATGGAAGAGGGGGTCTTGGTCTCAGTTCAGCTCCTCCTACATGGCACAAGGCAGCCCCAGCTCAAAGGAGGAAGCTGATAGTCAACGAGGTGCAAAAGCAGGAGGAGAGGATGAGGTGTATAAAGGCCATTTCCCAGGCCAAGCAGGGAGAATGGATGAGATGGGAGAGTGTGGAACAACGCAAGATTGGCTGGCAAGACCTATGGTCAATGGAACAGAGCAGGATCAGTTTCCTCATCAGGTCAACATATGATGTTCTCCCATCACCACAGAACCTAAACCTCTGGGTAGGAGAGGATCCCTCATGTCCTTTGTGTTCATCACCTGCAACATTAAGGCACATTTTGACAGGATGTAAGGTGGCTCTTAGCCAAGGACGGTTTACTTGGCGCCATGACCAGGTGCTGCGATGTTTGGCCTTAGCATTGGAAGACAAGCGTAACATGACCAATAAGTTGCCACCTGTTCCATGAAAACATTACAAACAAAAGACAACATTCCTCCGCCCAGGAAAGCAACCGCCAAGAAAAGGTGTTAAAACCAAAAATCGCCCAGGACAACTGGAAGCTGCTAGAGACTGGAAAATGCTGGCAGATGTTGGTCAATCGCTTATTTTTCCACCTGAGATTGCCACCACTAACCTTCGACCAGATATTGTCTTGTGGTCTGGATCAGCACGCCTTGTTCACCTGGTAGAGTTAACAGTGCCATGGGAGGATGCTGTAGATGAGGCGTATGAGAGGAAGAAACTGCGGTATGCTCAACTAGCCACTGAAGCAGAACATCGAGGATGGAGAGTCCGGGTTTACCCAGTGGAAGTGGGTTGTCGAGGATTTGTGGCACACTCTACAACCCAGTTTCTCAGAGACGTCGGATTCAGTGGCCAAGAGTTGCGTCGCACAGCGAAGAACTTATCTGAAGCAGCAGAGAGGAGCAGCAACTGGCTGTGGTTGAGACGGAAAGATTCTGGCTGGGGATCTCAAGCACAATAGAAAGAAAGAAACGCTGATGTACAGGTAAGTAAACTGGGCTGAGTTGAGTGGGGGAAGGAGGGGGGTGATGCTGGGACGCCAGAATCACCGTCGAGCCCTCTTGAGGTGTCGTGGGCTAGTCGACGAAACACTGAGGATGGAAGGTGCCCACTTGAAGACCCCAGAGATGTACCCTACTTAGCTCAATCCAGACGGTTGTCATGCTGATGCGCTGGGGAGGCCGCACTGTGGTTGATCCCCAGAGCCAGCATCACAGCCGTTGTGTGTGCTGATGCGCCAGGGAGACAAAATAAGCTGATCCCCGGAGCCAGCATTACACTTCAGCCATTAACACCAGACAGAAGGATATCTACATCATCATATGGAAGGAAGCGCAAATGGATGGAGACACATATGGATCACATTAGTTTACTGTAAAGCTACGTCTTAGTTGGTGCTTATCTTGGCGGGAGCCAAGTTCAAATCAGCATGAAGTTTTAACATCTACTCTCGTGTAATGGAAATCATGGGTCAAAGGTCAAGTATAATCATCTAGAAGGATATGACATTTTGATGTCACTGCTGCGGTATTATCCCGTATGGTTCGGGATGCAAATAGTCCTCATCCATGTATTATATATTTATATAATTGCAGAGTGGGTCACTATACTTAAGTTTGTATTTGGCTGTGGGAACCAAAAGAAAATACATGGAGTGTATTGATGTTAATAATATTCTTAGTTATATATTTAGCCTCTGTAACTCGCTCTCCGTCTATTAAAACATTATAATTCTCGTTTTTCAGGTTTTATTTACAGTTTTGGTATGGTTTTTATTAGAAAAAAAACTGTTAAGTATGTAGCATTGTGGCACAATTAATTCCTAGGAAAGTTTCCCTCATCTTAATAACTGAAAGACAACCCGAACCCATGGGCTAATTACATTTGAAAATGAAATTGGAAAAAAAAAACATGAAGCTTGCTTCAAAGAGCATCACTGAGTTTGATAATATATTATGATCCACTGAATAGATAATATAGCCTGATCCACTGAATAAATAAATGAGACATTTCGAATATGAACCAGGGACAGTAAAAGTTATATTGCACCCGATCTGATTGAGATCAATCAATTGAATGGGACAATATCAAGCACAAATCATCCCACAGGAATGGGCCGGTAGTACCTACGTGCCCTCCCAACAGATAGAGTAGGTCCGGATCAAGAGCTTGAATGGACGAATGATGTAGTAGCCGCTAGAGGGCGCTAAAACAATTCCGACATAATATTGGATAATGTTATTGATTTGCATAACAAATGGTTTGTCGCGCGTCTGTGTGTGTGTATATATATATATATATATATATATATATATATATATATAATATTTTTTTTTTTATTGTACACAGAAGGTTTCAAAGATTTAAAAAATATATATTTTCAAGACGTTTTAGGCAAAAGCTCTTCTTCAGCTGATTAAAAATTAAAGCATATGTGAGAGAGAGAGAGAGAGAGAGAGAGAGAGAGAGAGAGAGAGAGAGAGAGAGAGAGAGAGAGAGAGAGAGAGAGAGAGAGAGAGAGAGAGAGAGAGAGAGAGAGAGAGAGAGAGAGAGAGAGAGAGAGAGAAATACATGGAAACCCAAGAAAAAGAATCGCCTCGCCTTTGTATCTGCATTGCAAACAGCACGTTGAAAGAAGTCATATAGAGACTCTTTCAATCTTTTCTCAGGCAGAACTGCTTTAGATGCTGCTCCAGCTTTACTGGGAACACACCATGCATTTCACTTGCAGTACCTCAGAGTGTACTCCCAGGTGCTTGGATTCCTGCAACATTAGAGACCCATACACTGGATGTAAATCCTATAAATACAAATTCTTTTCAAAAGCGTTTAATGAACTACAATCATAAAACGTCATTTTGAGAGTTTTAAGAATTGTGCTATACAGCAAATTTATGGCTTTTATAAAATAAATAATTGTAAATATTTGTAAAATGTTTTAACAAGGAAATTTATGAGAATATGATGCTTATTGTATTGGGTATTTCAATTATTTTAAAGGGGGATTACATTGGGTACTTTTAATTATTTTGATATTATTAAACATATGTATTGAATACATTCATCTATAATGCAAAGCGGTGCTGCTATTTGCACATCAAAGTATTCAGTGCTACGAGGGACAGTGCAGTTAAACAGAAGTGTGGTCTTCATTTCCGTCGCCCACGCGCCTCGAACTGCAGACTGGCGTACTGCACGTCATCCCGGACCTGCTAGAGGGGAAAACATCGTTGTGTTGCTCTACAGTATATATATATATATATATATATATATATATATATATATATATATATATATATATATATATATATATATATATATAGGTCTGTTCAAAAGAAGCCGTGTGAGATTATCATGAATTTATATTAATTCATTGTTATTTGATAGGAAAAAAATAATATTTTAGTTAAGATGTAATTGTAGTCATGTATATATATATATATATATATATATGTATATATGTGTGTGTATATATATATATATATATATATATATATATATATATTATATATATGTATGTATGTGTATGTATATATATATATATATATATATATATATATATATATATATATATATATACAGTACTGTGCAAAAGTTTTAGGCAGGTGTGAAAAAATGCTGTAAAGTAAGAATGCTTTCAAAAATAGACATGTTAATAGATTATATTTATCAATAAACTAAATGCAAAGTGAGTGAACAGAAGAAAAATCTAAATCAAATCCTTATTTGGTGTGACCACCCTTTGCCTTTAAAACAGCATCAATTCTTCTATGTACACTTGCACAAAGTCAAGGATTTTTTAGGCATATAGTCAGGTGTATGATGAAACAATTATACCAAACAGGTGCTAATGATCATCAATTCAATATGTAGGTTGAAACACAATCATTACCTGAAACAGAAACAGCTGTGTCGGAGGAATAAAACTGGGTGAGGAACAGCCAAACTCAGCTAACAAGGTGAGGTTGCTGAAGACAGTTTACTGTCAAAAGTCATACACCATGGCAAGACTGAGCACAGCAACAAGACACAAAGTAGTTATACTCCATCAGCAAGGTCTCTCCCAGGCAGAAATTTCAAGGCAGACAGGGGTTTCCAGATGTGCTGTCCAAGCTCTTTTGAAAAAGCACAAAGAAACTGGCAACGTTGAGGACTGTAGACGCAGTGGTCGGCCAAAGAAACTTACTGCAGTAGATGAAAGACACATCATGCTTACTTCCCTTCGCAATCGGAAGATGTCCAGCAGTGCCATCAGCTCAGAATTGGCAGAAAACAGTGGGACCCTGGTACACCTATCTACTGTCCGGAGAAGTCTGTTCAGAAGTGGCCTTCATGGAAGACTTGCGGCCAAAAAGCCATACCTCCGACGTGGAAACAAGGCCAAGCGACTCAACTATGCACGAAAACACAGGAACTGGGGTGCAGAAAAATGGCAGTAGGTGCTCTGGACTGATGAGTCAAAATTTGAAATATTTGGCTGTAGCAGAAGGCAGTTTGTTCGCCGAAGGGCTGGAGAGCGGTACACGAATGAGTGTCTGCAGGCAACAGTGAAGCATGGTGGAGGTTCCTTGCAAGTTTGGGGCTGCATTTCTGCAAATGGAGTTGGGGATTTGGTCAGAATTAATGGTCTCCTCAATACTGAGTACAGGCAGATACTTATCCATCATGCAATACCATCAGGGAGGCATCTGATTGGCCCCAAATTTATTCTGCAGCATGACAACGACCCCAAACATACAGCGAAAGTCATTAAGAACTATCTTCAGCGTAAAGAAGAACAAGGAGTCCTAGAAGTGATGATATGGCCCCCACAGAGCCCTGATCTCAACATCATCGAGTCTGACTGGGATTACATGAAGAGAGAGAAGCAACTGAGGCTGCCTAAATCCACAGAAGAACTGTGGTTAGTTCTCCAAGATGTTTGGGCCAACCTACCTGCCGAGTTCCTTCAAAAACTGTGTGCAAGTCTACCTAGAAGAATTGATGTTGTTTTGAAGGCAAAGGGTGGTCACACCAAATATTGATTTAATTAAAAACTTTGCATTTTGTTAATTGACAAATATAAACTATTAACATGTCTATTTTTGAAAGCATTCTTACTTTACAGCATTTTTTCACACCTGCCTAAAACTTTTGCACAGTACTGTATATATATATATATATATATATATATATATATATATATATATATATATATATATATATATATATATATATATATATATATGCATGCGTGTTGTATATATGTATTTAGACCTAATAATAAAATGGCGCAATAATAATAATAATACTTTACCGCTGCTCTTATCTTTGGTCTGGCATGCATTCCTCCAGAACCGGTGTTTTCACGTTGCCCTGTCAAAAAGTATCATTTTAAACATAATTTTGATTTTGAACAAACCTAATTAGAAGGCTATGTAAACCAGGAATCGCCAGTGGCTTGTTTGTAATACCTGCTATTTGTTTGTCTGGCGCCCTCCCTGTAACGCGAATCTCGGAATACATCGATCTGTGGGTTCAAAACAAGAATCAACATGGTATCATATTATAAATACTATCCGAAAGGTCTATCAGAAAAGTGAATGTGAACAATATGAACTCTGCCTTCAATATTCATGGAACCTGTGATAAATAGTTAAAACACATACATGCGTAAAACATACATCAACCAATCGATTAGGATTCAGTCCGTTTTTTAAAAAAAAAAAAAAAAGACAAACCAAATACTTCGCATTATTTCGTGGTAAATGGGTTATATTTCATAATTGTATAAGTTTACAATAACTAAATAGATACTAAATAAATACATTATTCGGTGTGGGCTGATATTTAAATACATACTTACGGTTCATTTGCCAAATACGCATCTGTTTGGTAAAAAAAAGAAACCAAATATTAATTTACTTATAAATTATTCATGGTTTTGCTCTATTTCGAATAGCTTGTTAATAATACAGATGAAAAGGTTACCTGGTTTATTCTGTCTTCGATAGCATATTACCAGTGTAATTAACAGAGTAATCAGAAGAAATGAAGCTGCCGCCAGCGACCCATAGAGGAAGAGTGGCCCTGCACCGCTCCCTGTAACACAGTTAAACAGGTGAAAAGAGAACCGCGCACCGGTACCAGGGGCGCAACGGGAGGGCTCAGGCGACTCGAATATGCACGCCCAGAGGTTCCGGGAAGCCCGGCACGCCCCGGCACAAATTAAGCACTGATAATAGGTAACGTTACTCTTATGCGATCTGTTACTTTTTACCCTACTGTAAACCGTGATTGCGCGTTCTCATCCAGCAAGACTGCATAATTGAAAAGCTTATATTAAGTTTACACATGATGTACTGTATTATTAGCCTCCTATTTCTATGTGTTTCTGGATGTATTGCTGCCTTGTTTATAATATCTCAGGCCCATGATATACCGAGTTTGATTGTGTAGTATTTGTGATTTGTTTTTCTTCTGTGGGTCTCGCTATATTGTGGCCCCCGATGTATTGCGGTTTTATAGAGGACCCCCCTCCACGCGCGCGATATATGCGAGTGTGTGGCGTATTTTCTGGACCTCTGAAACTTGGCAGGTAACATGAGACCCCTCCCCCCCCTCAAGGAAAATCCTGGTTGCGCCCCTGACTGGATGCGACGCCTTCAGAATTCTGATCATTTTCAAGCTTCTTTCAGGTTCTTCGGTCACGCTTTATTTTAACGGGCGCTTGTTTTAGTTTAATAACAGCGCTTACTAACAAATCAGAAATGGTCTTGTGTTTTAATTATATTTATATAGTATTACAAGTAGCAAATAAACACACACACACACACACACACTACAGTACAAGTCTATACATACTAAAACTTCATTTCTTACTTGATGGTGATTTTATTTACAAAACATTACTCCACATTTCAAAGTGTATTAAACAAGACATAACCTAATTTCAGTGTATTTATTTATTTATATATTTATTTATGTATTTATGTATTTAACCGGGAGATTTACCCATTGAGACCGAGGCTTCATTTACAAGGGGGTCCTGGAAACAATAAAAAAAGGACAATCGCACAAACAACACAATACAAACATGTGCGGTTCAGACTTAATCAGCTGCATACAGAGGTCAAGCACTGAATCAATAAAACCTCGATCTGTTTGTGAATGTGGGCTGAAGGAGAAGCATTGGCAGCAGAGTCTAAGTAATTCACAAATCCGATCTTAAAACCAGAGAAAGAAAGATGATCAGATTCCATCTTCACGATTGGATGTTAATAATCCTACATCTTCGGGAGTTGACATTAAAAGATCATTCTCATGTTAACTGGCTATTCGATAATGTTATTTTATGTATTTATTTAAGTATGAATGGACTGGACTTCGTCGTCTGACTCTGGACTGGACTGTGGATTTCATTATAAGAGCGATCATCGGAGCGTTCTGTATTCGAAACCAGAAGAGCGATGTAAATATATAAAACATTAAGAACAACATGTTGGATAATGAGGGGGGGGTATATACCACTGTAAACCACTAAGTACATTTTGAAGACTAAAGTTTAGCAGCGTTGTACCAGCCCGTTTATCCTAGCGCATTTGATTAGAAATGCCTACAGTACATTGTATTGACGCGATTTATACCATCAAACCAGAATAGTCCTATTTAGCATTTTCATATGGAGTCCATTCTTAGAACCGTCTGCAGTTCAGTATATCAAAATTGTAATTTGAACCTATATAAGACATCGACTCTAGACCTGTCGTCTGTGCAACTTCTTTTATGTCAGATTTAAAGTTGTAGGTGAACATTCTTCGGCATTCAAGTAAGAGTTAAACAACGTCAAAGCAGTGTGAATTGGTCAACTTCACTGTTTGCAGACAGCAGACGGGAAATCGAAACAGATGGGTTTTCTTAGCTCTGAATGTTTGTAGATTTACAGAAAACAATATTTGAAACTGCCCACTTTACACACAGATAAAATAGACTGTTACGCATTTTATATACTGACGTTTACTATTTTTTGTAAAAGTTTTGGAAACCTGAAGTTGCATTAAAGTTGTCTTCATGCTCAAAACCTGCCCAATGTCCACCATGGACACAGTGGAGGAACACGATACTGTATTTACTCCCATGTTAGCCTCTGAGCCGCTTGCAACATTTGCCCCACTAAAACAAACAAACGTTTGACGTAATACACTGTAATATATAAATATATACAAACGTATTCAATACCTTCTTTGCCTTCTTTCTTACTTCTTACTACTAACGAGGATCCATTGCCCACGTATATAGCTGAGCTCTTGATTAAAACGCAATAGTAAGTCCCGGAATCGTTCACCTGCGTGTTGTTTAGGTTCAGGGAACAGGTTTTCTCGATTTCGTTGCCTACCAAGCTGCTACCAGGTCTGACACTTTGATAAGTTTCCAGGGTCGTGCTGCTGTTGGACCGCAGTTTGAACCAGATGACAATGAAACACTTTCCACTCGTGTCCTCGATATCGCAGGTCAAGTTGACGCTGCTCCCGACCTCGACTCTGACTAAGGACGGGCATTGGAACAGTCCTGCATCTGCAACTGAAACGAGAAATAAAGAAAAACGAAGAGCCTACTGTTTATATCTCTAATAATAATAATAATAATAATAATAATAATAATAATAATAATAATAATAATAATAATAATAATAATAATAATATTTAATTTAGGGCAAAATTCAAAATGTATCAGGTTGTTGATATGCAATATAAAAGGCGATTAATAACATTCTGTATTTAGGTTAGCCTTATTTTTTGTTAAGGATAACCGAGAATGCTAAATCGGTAAATAAATACAAACAAAATTCAAGTGGAATATAAACCTGAAACACAAATTTGTTGTGCGATGTTAGAATATATACAATAAAGCCACGCTTACCTTGGAGCGTGTAGAATAGCAGAATGAGCCGGAGCAGCATGGTGGAAGTTCACAGCAAGGCTGGCGAGGATGTTGTGTGTGTTATCCGCACTGCAGACAGTATCAGTGAACAGGGCAAGAAGAGGGGCTGCAACAGTCAAGCCAGGAAGTGCAGATATTGTATACAGATCCCGCTGCAAGGTCCTTCACTACCACAAGATCACATTTCTATACAGTCTACAGTTAATTATGTCTAAATACATACATACAACACAAATCTGTATTCCTACAGCAATATTAATATTCAAAGAAAATGCTTACCTTTATTAATTCTATTCTAAAACTCCGCCTGATTCAACTTCAAGCCGTTTTTTTTTTTGTAAAAGATCAAACAAATTAGTGACACTTTTCATTGAAGAAAGTCTGTAAACAGACTCGTATTACTTTAGAGAAGGGCTGTGTATCTCACTGAGCGCACCAGTGCAGCTCTTTCGATTTAGAAGCGGGTTCGAAAAGACTACAAGTGAATCGGTATCTTTAATGCAGTCAAAATACTAATAAATCGATGTGTTTTAAACACGAGCATAAACACGTGCATCTGTGTATTCTTGCAGTCTACAGACATACCTTTTTATCTCACTTTTATCTCATCTATTCATGGCACTTTTTACGTTTAGATGATCGCTTCGTGGGACATATACTAAGTGTAAGAATGAACAGCGCCACATCTCATGTTGTCAGACATTTAAGCACAAATAATCACACTGTAGTCATCATCTTCCGGAGCCTTTCTTTTGAAAGACAACTTGTTTATAACAGCAGCTTGCTTGCTGCTTTTTTCCATCCAGCTGAAGAAGGATTCGTTGTCCATAAGTTCTGAAATAATAGCTTTTTTAAAAATCAATTCTTTAGATTTTGGTGTACCTACAGTAACGTTTTTGTGTACCTGCACAGTTTTCAAATTAGACTTTACATTTAGAATCTACACAAACTACTCCACATTGATAAAGTAAAAAAATGCATTTAGAATTATAAATAAGTAAGATTTACAGATAAAAACAGATTAATCTCAGTTGCATAAGTATTCAACTCCTTTGCTACTGCAGCCCTAAATCAGCTCAGGTGCAAATGATTTGTTTGAAAGGTCACAAAATGAGTGAAATGGTTTCAGCTTGTCTGTATTAAAAGCGGTTTAACTTGTAGATAATTTCCCTCAGGTATATAAAGACTTTCAAGTAACTCGCATAGTGATCCAACAAAGCAACCATGAAGACCAAGGAGCTTTCGAAACAAGTCAGGGATAAAGTGGTAGAGAGGCACAGAGCAGGAGAAGGGTACAAGAAAATTTCAAAGGCGCGGAGTATACCTCTCAGCACAGTGAAGACCATCATTAAGAAGTGGAAGATGCATCATACCACCCAGACTACAGGTTTAACAGGTAACATGAGATAAAGAACTACTCCAAGGATCTGGACGAATGGACGTTTATTTAATCGATTCATTAATTAAACGATTTAGAACAGGGTTTGGAACCAAGACCCGGGGTGAACGGGTCCGCTGTGGCCGCCCCTCGCTCCAGCGCGTTTGGGAAGGTTTTTATTTTGTGTTTGCTCTGAACGCGAATGCCCTGATATTATAAGCCAACTTTTTTTTTCTAAAAAAAGACAAACCTTTCGTGCAATTTAATGGGAAACTCAAGTTGCATATCTAGCAGAACTCGTCCTGAAACAATGACTATTGTTTTAACTATTAACTTAAAGCAGCGCGCAAACCCCCCCCCCCCTCCCCCCCCATGCAAAAACGCACCAATTCTAACCTCGCATGCACGCACGCTCGAGATATGAAGCATGCATATGCTGACGTGCCATGTTCATATCTGATGAAAGAAAGGAGCCGCCTTCGTGCAGAAATACCCTTCTGTCGATTGCAGTCTAGTGGAAAATCACCTCGCGCTGAGAGAGCTCGTTGCGGGTTTTTGCTGAGACCACGAGTCAGACTGAATACCCCTGTGAAAGCAGACTGCATTAAACCGCTCCACAGCCTCTATCTAGATACACATGCGCGGACAGAATAACTGAATACACTTGCTGACCGCAACAGAACCACAAGTTAAAAATACACGCGTGCCCACATGGAAACACTAGAGCAGGGTGCGTATATATATATATATATATATATATATATATATATATATATATATATATATATATATATATATATATATTCGTGTGTTTGTTTGCTTTTATGAATGTATGAAATGTCCACAACTTGTTTATTTTTTTTTGAGAATATGAATATAAAAAAAGTTATTTTGAGGGACAAAAAATATGAGCAATGAATGCGAGAAACTTTTTTGTCAAAAGAAATTGCGCATTGCTGAATTTGCAAATATAAGCATTTTTTATTCACTATTCAGTTAACTTTATATATTATATTCAAGCTGTTTTGAAAACGCTTATGGTATCTTTAAAATCAAACAGTTCAATATAATTTGTGTCGCTTTACGTGTAAAGATCCACACAAGACTCGAGGTGTCCGGTTACAGTAGCGACTTAGCGAGCCTTTAGAATCTCTTGCCGGATTTGTGTGCTTCAAAACAGGAGGGGATGTCATTGTTATAAAACGAGAAGCAAATTCGACAACACCGACGCGCTGAAGCCACCATTAAACACGACCCAGACTATTAGTTAATTGCATTTGGAAATAAAACAGAACCGGAGCAGTCTGTGATGAACGCGCCCCTTTCACTGCTGAACGCTTTGTTTAAAGGAGCTGTTTCAGACTGAAAATGAAATACATGAGTGTCTGCAGATTATTATTGTTATTATTATTATTATAGTATTTGGTATACGGTGTACGGTGCTTTTTCCAAATGTGTGCGTAAAGTCTCTTTAACGTTTCAGATATATTCCTTCTTTACTTTTCGGTTGTTAGATATTTGTTTTATTATTTTAATTGCATTATAAGTGGGGGAGGGTTGGGAGGGTTGTAAAGGTATCGACGTGCACAATAGCCGTTAATTCGGGTTTCAGTGCTTGTGGTTTATTATTTTCCACTGAAGATAAACATCAACACGTGGTCGTTTCAGATGGACACTCGATCGAAGGTGCAAAAACCACCCATGCATTTTTTTTCTTGTTATTTCCTGTCTCAAAACAATAGTTTATATATATATATATATATATATATAGAGAGAGAGAGAGAGAGAGAGAGAGAGAGAGAGAGAGAGAGAGAGAGAGAGAGAGAATAATAGATGGGGTTCAGTGAGTTGCAGGAAAACTACGAGACCATAGTGCATTATATAACTATATACATGTAGTTCCAAATATTGTTTTCACAGCTAAAAACTTACAATTGCTGGTAGGATTCTTCTTTAAATCGCATGGCGCAATACACATTTTTAAACGAGATGCATCCTCAACATTAATCATTTTATTATAAACTCATGCTGCCTGTTTATTATTTTTATTTATTTATTGCAGTTTTTCTTTTTCTCAGTGCAAATCCCGCTTATGATATCGCTCGGGTCGGACAGCCCGTTACAGTCCCCTGTGTCTTCGATTGGAAACTCCAATCTGCCAATCGCCAATCGGCTTCGCTAGTTCCGAGAGCACGCTGTAGTGAGCGAGTTGTTCCCTGATCAATGCAGAGACCCGGGCTCCCAATGCATGGTTACCCGCACCATAGAGACCAATGGAACCATCACGCTAACAATCTGGGACACGCTAGGAAACAATAGCGGGAGATACTACTGTGCTGAACGCAGTACCAGTTACATGCAATTCTCAAATGGGTCCCGTTGTGATCGTGTCTGGAGGTGAGTTCATACTGCAGCACTGAACGTTCGCTAACACTTTTATATGAAGTGTCTCTGATTACTCTGTGTTTGCATAGCAGATACTTTGTAAATACACGCACACTTATACATAATTACAATGTTATTATGCAGTTATAATGTACTTAATGTGTAAATCTTTTTGCACAATCTATGTAAGTAGACAATGATATCAGAAAATGGTTAGGTTTCAGTTAGGGATAGGGTTATATCATGCACAAAGATTTACACATGAAGTACATTGTAACTATGCATAATAACATTGTAATGATGCTTCAGTACACATGTATTTACTAAGTAACTAATATATAACTTCTTGAGACAGACCATGTTGACCGTGACACGGTTCAGTTTGTATTAACAATGTACACAATCGTTTTTTTATTTTCTAATTACACAAAAAAATATTCAGTTATTATAGCTAATATTAGATTAAATGACAGATCTGTCAACACTTGCTTAAAATGACATATTAGTTCCAGTGGGGTTACACTGAATTAAAGCGATTTCTAAGGCTCTGAAACCACCGGCTGATGCTCCCCTCGGAGGTTCCGGGTCTATCCATCTTTCACTAGACTTTACGCAATGTCAAGTCCATATACCACCATGAATTGGGCAGGAAAGGCAGATGTAAAGCGCCTTTTAATTGGATAATTTATTACACGTACTATTTTCTTTAAATTCATTGGTTCTCATTTAATTTGGTCTGATTGGCCAAATTAATACGCGTAGTAAATATAATTACTACACAAACTAAAGTCAAAATGAGAAAGTGTACTAAATATTTGAAACGAGTAGTACATACCGCGTTTTTTGACGCAGAAGGGCTTTCATACTGAATCGCCGTGAACCGGTTTTCACAAAATCAGCAGAGCACAAGCAGTGACTGGAAAAATACACGTCTGCACATGCGCACAATGAGCACAAGACAATGAATTCTATGAGGAACTGCTAAAAGATTTTGCCTGAAAGTTTCGCTCCCTACAGTTTTGCATTAGCGCTGTCCTTGGTACTGTTAAAATCGCGGGTCCTGTAAAAACATACATAAGTAATATGTTTTTGTAAATACTGATAAAACCTAATCATTCTATTTATTTTTTTCAAATACATATATATTTTCAGACAGTTCAACAGAGAACACTTCCGTGTCTATACTGGTCCCTGCTGTCTCCGCCAGCGCGCTCGATTTCGAGGGGACGCTGACATTAGTCTGCCCTGGTCCGGGGCCTCTCCTCGCCCGCGGTCCGGTTTCAGTGGTTCATCTCCGGTAACGTCACGGCGGCAGAATCTAAATAGCTTTGAGCATTTTAAGCAGATATGATGATTAATGACACTTAACCCCACGTGTTCACCACATCAGTATATTATGTTGTCATGTCTTTATAATATCAGAGCGGCAGAAAGCAGAGGAAACTGTGAGCCAGTGCTGCAAGATCAATGGACCAGCACCAGTGCTGCAAGATCAGTGGACCAGGACCAGTACTGCAAGATCAATTGACCCAGTACCAGTGCTGCAAGTTCAATGGACCAGTACTGCAAGATCAATGGACCAGTACCAGTACTCCAGGATCAATGGACCAGTACCAGTACGCCAGGATCAATGGACCAGCACCAGTACTGCAGGATCAATGGACCACTACTGCAAGATCAATGGACCAGTACCAGTAGTGCAGGATCAATGGACCAGTACCAGCAGTGCAAGATCAATGGACCAGTAGCAGTGCTGCAAGATCAATGGACCAGAACCAGTGCTGCAAGATCAATGGACCAGATCCAGTGCTGCAGGATCAATGGACCAGTACCAGTACTCCTAAATCAACCAGCTTTCAGCCTTATTGTGTAGATTCTGCAGCGTCACTGTGCTAAACAAGCCATGCCAGCTAGTTCCAGTATAGGGTTTATAAAGATGTCTACAAATGTAAACCAGTGTTCTGAATGCTGATTTTATTTAAGCTAGAAACATGAATCTGAAAAAATCTGACAATTATTTCTGATTTGCAATCGTATACAAAAACACTGTACCAGATTCTTTACATTTCCACTTTGACCCAAAGAGACTTTTGAGATCCTGAAAGATACTGTTGCAGTTAAACTAAGCTCAATCAGCTCTTCAAATCACTGAACTTAAAATGTCTGTTTAAAAAGGAATAGCTGGCTGGATATATAGAAAGTGAACAGGATGTTGTAGATCCAGACTGACTGACTTTATGGTTTCCATTTTTTTAGGTTAATTAATAGTTTTTTTTAAGGTAGATTTTCTTCTGTTGCTTTGCTTTTATGGACTAATAAAAAAGTGAAATAAACAAAACAAAAAATATATACATTCTGTTTTATTGGCTTACCTTGTCTAAGTTATCAGTGGTAATTGGGGGTCTATGAAACCAGACATTTAAGTATTAGGTTTAAGTAACAAGAAATATCTACAACTCAGGCCAAAAGTTTTGCATCACCCTATTTGCTTTATAAAGTCGCATGAAACCTGCTGAATAATATTACATTAACATATATAATTAACCAATTTTGCTTTACAAAGTTGAATGAAACCTGCTGAATAATGTTACATTAACATATTGAATTACATTCTGTTTTGTAGTTTTCCATATACTTAACGAAAAACTGACAACAATTGAAAAATGTGACATTTCCAAATCTAATAAGAAATACTGTACTACTATTATGGTTTACGGTAGACTTTTGCAATATCATTTTGTAGTTTCTTTGATTACATGATGTAAACTAAAATATCTAAATGACGTTCATATACTTTTTTTATTATGTCTCAATCCTAAAATTCGAGGTGATTCAAAACGTTAGGTCATAACTGTAGATTATTGAGTTAAATGTATGAAGTTATTTCTGCAACACCCTTAAACTCTACAAGCACTTAAGTGGAAAGCTTAGGGGAAATTTACCTTAACCGGCTGGTTTCACAGAACCTGATTAGCGCTAATCTTGAACTATCCAATGTTAACTTCTATAAGGTAGTCCACGATTAGTGCTAATCAAAGTCTGTGAAATCAGTCAAAATTGTTTGTGCAACTGACTGCTGGACCTTAAAACAGGAACTAACGATTGATGTAACTGCAGGGCACAGATAGCGTGTGTCTTTGTCACAGACTGTTATCTCCTCCTACACTCGATCACATTTTGTTTAGGTTGTACATTAAACTGTCTGGTCACTTTATTAAGAATTGCACCTGAATTCAGGTTAGATACCGTTTGCCTTCACATGACGTGGCATAGATTCACAAGCTCCGGAAGGAGTCTGGGAGATGTTCACGCAATCACTCATTAATATTTCCCACATGACAAGACTCTCTCTCTCTCTCTCTCTCTCTGTCCCTCCCCTCCGTCCGTCACTGTCTGCAGCCCCAGCTTTCTCTTGCTTTCCCTTTGCCATTGCTGATGCACTCTGATGCCTCCTGGAGTCAGCGTGACCAGCATCACTGCTTCTGCTACTGTATCACCAACATGCACCCCCTTCCATTCCTCTTCCAGTGATCAACATGCACCCCCTTCCATTCCTCTTCCAGTGATCAACATGCACCCCCTTCCATTCCTCTTCCAGTGATCAACATGCACCCCCTTCCATTCCTCTTCCAGTGATCAACATGCACCCCCTTCCATTCCTCTCCTAGTGATCAACATGCACCCCCTTCCATTAATCTTTCCAGATGCGCAAACTATATACAGTCAGTTTTCTTCAATGTTCACAATTTATTTACAGGCTGTTTGCAGGAATACAAGCCTGTCGTCCTGCTCTGGATTCAAGCGGTGTGCTTTCTGTTTACATCGAATACAGAGAGGGGCGTGTACTTGCAAAGCATTTTCAAAACTATTTCAATGGTAGGATGGGACCAGCAAATCAGATGCTAGTTAACACGAGCAGGAAGAGAAGAGCACGTCCACTGCTTGTGTGGCAGAAATACTGTAAATAGCAAGGCAGGGGGTTCAGTGCAGTTTCATTGATAAACTTAAAGAATGTTATTAACTATGTGCGTTACAAAAATGTAATTATTAAATAAATTATCCAGTATTTATCTTGATGTATATAATGAGGAATGGAATTGATTGAAAAATGAATTTTAAATGTAATCGTAGCAGCCCTATTGCTGGTAGACTGCTTGCAGTCATGCTGCTCCCACAGCTTTATAGTCCTACAGGGATCACATGATCAACTTAACGTCTAATTCAGGGCCAAGCTAAATCCAATCGAGCAGACAGGGCCTGATAAAGTGACCAGACAGTGTATGTTTCTCTGTGTGCTCCAGTATGTTTTTTAAAGGATTTAGAAGAAGCAACTAATCTAGTGAAGTTCAAACCTATGTGTGTCATTAACTTGTACTTTGCTAAAAAAAAAAAAATAAAAAAAAAAAAAAAAAATTACAAAACACGAACTTTTGCATCAGACCAATGAATTCAACATGTTAAAAACTTTCATTGAAGAAAATAAACCAGGTTTACAACAGCTAGGTTAGTCGAGTGTTTGGTTTCCTAAAATCGTGGACATTTTTGCACACAATTAAATTACTCTAAGGAGGAGCGCCATCTACTGGTACTGGAAATACATTCAATCTCTGCTTTATTAGAGTTTTGCTGCCTGCTAGTGGTCGAGACGGTTACCACAGTTAGAGTGTATTGATACACTCTAAAATTACAGTCAAACATTATTAGTTACAATTGATCTTCATAGAAATCCTGCTATGGGATGTGGTCATCTAGCTTGAACATATTAAACTATTAAAAAAACAATGAATGTATAATACAAATAACAGTATTCTGCTTTCTAGAATGCATATTTTAAAAAAGAGATTATATTTCCTTTTATATAGTACTGCATTTTGTTGTCACCTTGTATGAATTGATGGGGTTTTATGTATTTAGGTGTCTTTATAAAGATGTTTGTTTTATGACAACTGCTGTCTTAATAATAAAAAAATAAGAAATGACTCATTTTGAATGCATGCAAGATATTAATAAACTGTAATATCAGAGCCTCTTTATCCTTTCGTGTTTGATTTTCAGATACTGTAAACGTCATCTTAGCATGACGTCTGCTTTTGCTCAGGGCCGAGTTTGAATCCGTTCCCTGCAGACGGATCTGTGCAGCAACACGTGTGCTGATTGAAGAAACCCCCTAGCTTGTGTTTCATTCAGGTATCACCGAGACTTGAGAAGCAGTGTAATGCTCACAGTGTCCAGCTGGGGGAGCTGAGAACTAAGGTTGCGTGGAAAAGAAGCAGCTCACACAGATATTGGAGGTTCTCGAATTCAACAGTTTATTGCAAGCAGGGATTCTATACTCAGCAAGTAAACAGTGCCGTCGTCCAGTTCATGCGCTCGGTATATCACCCACCAAATAATATTATTACAAAATAATACCACAGCCTCCACAGAAACGGAGCACAAACAGTGTGTGTGTGTGTGTGTGTGAGAGAGAGAGAGAGACTGTGTGTGTGTGTGTGAGAGAGAGAGAGAGAGAGAGAGAGAGAGAGAGAGAGAGAGAGAGAGAGAGAGAGAGAGAGAGAGAGAGAGAGAGAGAGAGAGAGAGAGAGAGAGAGAGACTGTGTGAGACTGTGTGAGACTGTGTGTGTGTGTGTTGCGTGCGTGCGTGCGTGCGTGCGTGCACCGATAATTGAAGTCGCATTTTGAACCCACAGATGGATGTATTCTGATTGTATGAATATCATGGAGAGGTGTTTGTTTGCTTACTCTGGTGTTTAACATAGATTTGCGTTACAGGGAGGACGTCAGACAATCACCTGTGAGGACTAAGAAACAAACCACAGGTACGTGATACGACGTTTTACATACCCTGCTAATGAGCTTTTTTTTCAAAATAGAAATGATGTTTAAAATCATATTTTTTTTCAAAGGGCAATGTGAAAACACGGGTTCTGGCGGAAGGCACGCCAGACCGAAGATAAGATCAGAGGTACATTATTATTATTATTATTATTATTATTATTATTATTATTATTATTATTTTATTTTTTTATTTTTTGTTATTGCGTCATTTTCTCATTAGGTCTAAATACATATACACGTATACAAACACATACATACATTGATACACTTACAGATATTAAAATGTAATTTCACCTTCTCTCTTGGTTTACTTGTAAGCCCTTCTTCCAGCGCGTAATCAGTGTGTAAACCAAGTGAGACTAGGACCCGAAAATACTCCAAAGAAGTAATATGAATTCATGATAATCTCACGCGGCTTCTTTTGAACAGACCTGTATTCCTTTCATATGTCAATACTATATGACAGAACAGCAAAAAGACTGGCAGGTGCAGGATGACGTGCAGTACGCCAGTCTGCAGTTCGAGGCGCGTGGGCGACCGAAATGAAGACCGGAGCTGGACAGATTATTAGAAACACCTGTGCCATGTAGCACATACTTCCGTGTAACTGCACTTTCCCTCGTAGCGCTGAATACTTTGATATGCAAATAGTAGCACCGCTTTGCATTATGATATTTGAATGTATCCAATAAATATTTGTAACAATATCAAATAATTAAATGTAATATATGTAACCCCTGCTTTAAAAATAATTGAAATATGCAATAAAAATAATTCTATCCTTATACATTTCATTGATAAATATATGTTATATATATACAGAGCCTTGCAAAAGTATTCAGAATCCTGACCAATTCTCTCCGCTACAAAACTGAAGCTTGGGAGGAAATTCACCTTTCAGCAGGACAATTATCCCAAACACAAGACCAAAGCAACATTGGAGTGGCTCAAGAACAAAAAGGTGAATGTCCTACAGTGGCCCAGTCAAAGTCCTGATCTCAATCCCATTGAGAATCTGTGGCACTATTTGAAAATTGCGGTCCACAAGCATCGTCCAACCAACCTGAACAACCTGGAGCAAAACTGCCAAGAAGAATGGGCCAAAATCACTCTGACACTGTGTGCAAAGCTGGTACATACTCACCCCAAAAGACTTAAAGCTGTTATTGCAGCGAAAGGTGGCTCTACCAAATATTAATGTGTGGGGGTTGAATACTTATGCAAGCAAGGTATTTCAGTTTTTTATTTTTCTTAAAAATATTTCCCAACATAAAACCAATGTCACCTTACAATAATTGATTTTGAGTTTCAGTGTTTTAAAATAAAATATCAAACAGAACAAAATTTCAATGTACCATTTGTAATTCAGTAATATGAGAGAATTGGTCAGGGGTCTGAATACTTGTGCAAGGCACTGTATATATATATATATATATATATATATATATATATATATATATATATATATATATATATATATATATATATATATATATATATAATTATTTATTTATTTTATAAAAGCTGTAGATTTTTCAAAATTGCATTTTATGGGTGTAGTTTATTAAATGCTTTTGCAAATAAGTATATGGGTCTGTCAGTATATAATGTTGCAGGAATCCAGGTACTTGGGAGTACACTCTGAGGTACTGCAAGTGAAATGCACGGTGTGTTCCCAGTAAAGCTGGAATAGCATCTGAAGCAGTTCTGCCTGAGAAAAGATTTTAATAGTGTCCCTCACTATAATGACTTCTTAAACATGTTGTTTGCAATGCAGAGAATAAGGCGAGGAGATTATTTTTCTTGGGTTTGTGTGTATTTCTCAAGCTCCTCTGTAGATACATTCTGAAAGATATGTACAGTAATGTATAATTGTGCTTAGCTTCATGAAAGAAAAACTGCTTAACTGAGCTTTTAATTTACTGACTCAATAGATAGCATTATCATGTGAAGTCAAGACAGTACATAATCCAGTTTCATACATTCAATTGAATGCAATACATTATGTTTTCAAACATGTTTTGTTAAAAAAATAAATGAATCATAAATAGCTTTCTCATGTATTAGAATTCAGCAAAATAAAAATAGACTGTGGTTATAGTTCCCCTAAAAACAACTAGCAGCCTTTATTTCTGCGGAAAAAAAACGCTTGCTCTCTCTCCATATGATAAATCTTTTGTTATGCAAAACATTATACATGATCCAATGTCCAGTATATTGTGTCAGATTTTTTTTTTTTTACCTTATATACAGGCAAAACTGAAACAGGCTTCCTTCCTTCCTTTATCAGATTTGGTTTGCTCTTCAATGTACTGAATTGCAGGCAGCATTCTGAGCTCATCCTAAAATAGAATGGCTCAAAATTAAAGAGGTAAAAAGAACAGAGACCTTGTACAAAGGAACTGTCATTTTTGCTATTTGCTACAGCAAATGCCACTCCCGATATTCATTGAGAAAGCAAAACCAGTTCATTGGTGTGTTCTGAATTACTATTATGTTCATTTGTAGTTCCACTCGCATGTGCAATGCTGGATAGCTTTCAGGGAGCTGTGGGATCCAGCTCTCCTCTTCCATTAGCATCATAAAAGTGTGGGATTGTAATTCCAACATTGTAGCGTTTTCGGGTTCTTTGGTATAGAAACGGTTGTATTCGTGCTTGTTTTCCGATATTCTTAACCTTTCTCTCTCCCCCCTCTCTCTCTATCTCTCCAAACATACCCCTCTCCCTCACTCTTGTCTTCCCAAATCTCCCGGTCATTTCAACGCACCGTTTTATATCCCCTCGCTCCCCCCCCCCCCGCACCTTACGCAGACCCCCGCTCCCTTTGCCAGAAGGACAAGGTGTGTGTGCGCGTGTGTCTGTGCGTTTGTGGTGTGTGCGTGCGTGTGTGTGTGCGTGTGCGTGTGTGTGTTTGTGTGTGCGTGTGTGTGATCAGAGGCCCGAATTATACTTCAGTTTTTTTTTTTCCACAAAATTTAATTACTCGAAAACTCCATCTATTAGTACTGGCAAGGAAACAAAACATTTCTGGATTATTAGGGTTTTTCTGCCATCTAGTGGTCTACACAGTTAGATCAGTTGCTGTAATTTATACACTCTGCAATGACAGTCAAACATTCTCATGCGTTACAATTGGTCTTCATGGAAATCCTGCTATAGGATGTGATCATGTGGTCACTATAGACAAGTCGTTCTTTACAGAGGTTTGGCAGTATTAAACGATACAAAAATAATGAATACACAATATAAATAACAGCATTCTACTTTCTAGAATGCATATTTACAAAGATAAAAAATACATTTCATTTTATATTATACTGATTGTTAGTTGTCACCTATGAATTTATTAGTTTTTAAGTATTTAGGAATAATGTTAAAAATATGTATATTTCATGGCAACTTCAGTCTCTTATCCTTTCGTGTTTGATTTTCAGATACTGTAAACGTCAACTTAGCATCACGTCTGCTTTTGCTCAGGGCCGAGTTTGTATCCGTTCCCTGCAGACAGATCTCTGCAGCAACACGTGTGCTGATTGAAGAAACCACTAGTTTGGGTTGCATCCAGTCATCACCGGGACTGGAGGAAGGGATGTAATGCTCACACTGTCCAGCTGGGGGCGCGGAAAACTCACAAACAATATATAATGTAATATAGGCCAACTATAGTTGTGATATTGCTTCGGCTATTTGCAATTGTCTTTTGTAATAATAATAATAATAATAATAATAATAATAATACTTGGGCCAATACAATTACAGTTGGCATTTTTTGCAAACATGTCACACCTTGTTAGCTGTCACTCATTGACCAGGTGATGGGAATTAGGAAACAGACTTGCCCTGCCCCTTTGCCCTCCTGTTTATTCATTTGTATTATTAACAATGATTTTAGGGGAGGTGATTAAAAAAACGGTTCAAAGCAGGTTTTTTTGCATCCACCAATCAGGTTGTGTCATTTGTTCTTGTTGGGTTTTTAGGGATTTACCATTCCACTACAGGAGAGCTGCATGGATAATTTACATTTTAATTCAATCCCAAATGAAAAGCCTGACACCTGGAATGTATTGTTTATTGGTATTTGATAAGACCGAACTAGAGACCCCCACGCACTATTAAAGCTGTTGCTTTTCACAAAGACCTGCTTTAATAATGCACTGTGATGATGATGAGTGCACACTGGCCAGCACTGGCAGGGTGTGAGACTGGATTTCCTGTTCTTATGCACTCAGCGCAGTCATGCTGCTCTCTCTGTGCAAACATGTGCTGTGTGTTTCAGCAGCGCATACATGACAACCAAGGACTCGTCTCAGTTGTGGTCAATGCTACATTTTGTTTTTTGATAGATAGATGGGCTGTGGTTATAGTCTTTAATTGTATTTGATGAAGATGAATGTGGATTTAACAATGAAAGCACCCTTTGCACACCAACCACAGAGTTGTTTCCATTACTGCAGCTTTTCTTTGAAAGGTGTTGCTGTTGTAATTTGTATGTTGAGACATATTTCAACTTATTAACATATTGAAAAAAGATGTTTCAGAATTCAACTTAAATCGTTTGCAACAGATTTTAAACACATGCTAGTAGTTGCATCTTTTAATCTTTTAAATTTGTAGTTTTGTGTGCAGGTATGTTTTCAATTCAGTTGGTTAAGAAGTCTTGTTACATACTTAGACTTGGTTTTACAAGAAGAAGAAGAAGAAGAAGAAGAAGAAGAAGAAGAAGAAGAAGAAGAAGAATTCAATACTCAATTATCTATAAATTCTATATTTTACAGTGTACAGGTTTTGACATCACACACAGATGTCTGATTTAACCACTATGGATCACACTGCTTACAGTTCTATATTGTAAATAGCAAAAGGATAAAAAACAAGTTGTAATTTTAACAGCTTTGATTATTAAATGCTTATCTTGGACAAAACAATTCTGTAGCAATATAAATCATATTAGGCCCTCCATTACAACTTCATCAAACTCAAGCATACACCATCTGTGTGAAAATACAAAAAGGATTCTTGTCAGAATCTTGGGAAGAATTATAATGTTTTTTTTTTTTTTTAATCGGTCGTATAGAGTATATGTTACAGGTGAAGACCCAATGTAATCACTGTAAAGTGTATTTCTCTAAACATGAGTAAAACTTAAAACTCATCACATTGATTACATGTGTAACTATTGAATGTGCACAAAAAATATTAAATTAAAAAAAAAAAACATTTAGATT
This sequence comes from Acipenser ruthenus, assembly GCF_902713425.1. Taxonomy (NCBI): domain Eukaryota; kingdom Metazoa; phylum Chordata; class Actinopteri; order Acipenseriformes; family Acipenseridae; genus Acipenser; species Acipenser ruthenus. The sequence goes on from NC_081220.1 coordinate 10,686,394, forward strand.
CCAATCATGATCCACAGTGTACAGGTTACACACTCAGGGGTGTCTTTCATAGTAAAACCAGGAATGGGTTTTGGCAAGAGGGTTTTGTTTTCTTTCCAGATGTGCAATACATTTCAAACATGTGTGTTTTTTTTTCTGTGTGAGTTAGTAAAACATGCAACAACAACAAAGTGTTGAATTCAAGTATTTTATTCATTTTTTTCTTTACTTGTACACAGTGGGAACGATGCAAACATTTGCAGATTCTTAATTACCAAGCTCTTTACTGTGAAGATAATGAAGTCTACTTGCATATACAAAACATTAAGCACTAGTGTCAAGATCTCAATTGAATGTATGGTCTGGTGCACCATCAATGCCTTTAATGCACTCTTGTAATACTTTGAGAATGGAAATGAAGTTCAATATGACAGAAGCAAGGCTGTATTCAAATAAAGAAAATGACTTGTTTAGTTAAATGCATTTCCATTGCTTCATCTTTCCTCTTGAAAACGCCGTCTGTGAGGAGAGGATAAATAATTCTGGTCAGATCACAAATAAGCTAAACGCTATTAAACATTTCCCTGTCAAATATGCTTGTATAAAGTATTTTCGTTAACAAAAATAACATGATATTTAAGAAAGATTCCTCAAATGGATTCCATTTGGAATCAAAAGGTTCTACATAGACCCATTTGCACGCGCTGGAAGGCGGGTTTACGCCTCCTCTGAAAGCCCTTCTTCCAGCGTGTAAACCAAGTGAGAATAGGGCCCAAACTGAACACACTAAACTAAACGTGTCATTGCAATTACCTTTGCTTGTTATAGTTCCAGTGAACTACAGCAAAGTGTATCCACATCGCAACGAGAACACCGGAGATGAAGACATACCGCCAGACCGAAGGAAAGCAATCTGCATCTGAAACACAAGCAAAGCAGAGATACACAAAATGAAAGGTAATGTTTCTATTCGAATGCAATACCGCTCATAGAAGACTCGGGTAACTACAGTCTGTCGCTTTCGGTTAGATATAGGATGCTCCGACATTCTTAATCTCTCGTCCTCACTTGAAGACGGGTGATTTTCAAGCACCGATCTGATTATACTGATGGGTTTCATTCATTCATTTTCCAGCTATTTGTTTTATATTTCGGGAGGGCTTTAAATGTATAACAAAAGTATAAAAACATGGGCTTGTTTCCATATACCAATAGAATGTAGTATCAGGCTAGTTAATCAACAGCATACAGAGATCAAACACCCTCAATAAGACCTCTGTTTGTGAATGCGGACTGAAGGAGAAGCAATGAGATTCTAACAATCCCCAAATCCGATTTTAAAACCAGAGAAAGAAAGACGATCGGATTCCGTGATATGAAGGAAACAGTTCCACGTGTTCGGGAGATGATATACAAAAGATAATTCTCATGATAACGGGCTGTTCGACTCGTTGACAATTCCGAATGCGATGTTTGCTGAACATTAGATTACATTTTAAAAAGGTAAATTGATAACTAAACAAACACATTTATAAAAGCTACACCAATTAGATCTATCAAAGTGGCCGCGATTTAAACCTTGTTACATTACAGAAATCCGGATATAACTTGGTGCCCTATATCTATACGATATTGTTAGTTTATTTATGTATTTAAGGATACAGGGGGAAAAAAACCATTGATCATTGAAAATGTTCTCTTACCGGTCTTGCTCACGCTTTTGCTCATATTGCGCCCGCTCTCTGTTTCCACTACGCACGTGCACACGGCCCCGCTGCTCCAGACCTCGCCCGGAATGGTGATCTGATTCCTAATAAAGTAAGGAGTGGATTCACTGGAATCTCTGGACCCGGAGTCGGTCAGTCCGTGTTCGATCACCCAGTAGACACGAGCCTGCTCGGATACCCCGAACACCAGACACACTAAAGTAGCGGCGCCGCTGGACTGGACTTCGCCGTCTGAAGGGGTGATGATTTCAATATAAGCGCGGTCATCGGAGCGTTCTGTATTGGAAACAATTAGAGCGATGTGAATATATAAAACATTAAGAACAACATGCTGGATAATAACGTGTTGTTGTATATAGTATTAGGTCAGCAAAATGCCCCCCCCCCATGCCCCCCCCCAGAAAAAAAAAATCTATAACATGGATTAGTTTAGGGAATGATTTAAGCAACCTACACGCTGTTGGTCATAATTTGACTTTATTAGATCATTTTACAGAGATGTATGCTGTTCTTGAAGAAGGATGCACAGTTCACTTCAATCTCAAACCCAGCCCAATGTTCAATATTGACACAGTGGATACACACGATACATTTATTCTCCATGTTAGCCTCCGACCCGCTGCAACATCGCCCCACTGCCCTTAAAGCAAAAACATTTCATCAAAATAACACATTATTTAAGAAACCTTCATACTTATGCAATACCTTTTTTACTTACTTAGTACTACTAACGTGGATCCATTGCCCAAGTATATAGCTGAGCTGCTAATTAAACCGCAATAGTAAGTCCCGGAATCGTTCACCTGCGCGTTGTTTAGGTTCAGGGAACATGTTTTCTCGATTTCGTTGCCTACCAAGCTGCTACCGGGTCTGACACTTTGATACGTTTCCAGAGTCGGGATGCTCTTGGACCGCAGTTTGAACCAGATGACACTGAAGCACTTTCCACTCAGGTCCTCGATATCGCAGGTCAAGTTTACGCTGCTCCCGACCTCGACTCTGACTAACGGCGGGTATTGGAACAGTCCTGCATCTGCAACTGAAACGAGAACAAAAGAAAAACGAAGAGCCTACTGTTTATATCTCTAATAATAATAATAATAATAATAATAATAATAATAATAATAATAATAATAATGTTTTTTAGGGCGGAATTCAAAATGTATCAGGATGCTTATATGCAATATCAAATGCGATTAACAACATTCACTGATAAAGTCCAATTCTTTCTGCATTTATAAATGATCTGTATACGTTTTATTAAGGATAACCTAATGCTAAACCTGTAAAAAAAAAAAAAAAAATAATAATCCAATCGTAATAATGGAGTTTATTTTTGTTTTACAAACAGCAATAACATGGCCAACCAAAATATGTTAAGAATGTACTCGGTAAATGAAAGAAAAATAATCTGACATAAAAATATAAAGTTTGTACATTCTTTTTTTATTATTATTAAAGAATACAAAACTGTAAAGCTGTCATCATTTAATATGTATTTGTATCTGAATGTAATAATAATAACAATACTACTACTACTACTACTACTACTACTACTACTACTACTACTACTACTACTACTTCTACTACTACTAGTAATAATAATAATAATAATAATAATAATAATAATAATAATAATAATAATAATAATAATCCAAACTGCAGAAAGTTGTATATTTTGATTAAATAATACATTGCTATCGTATTCTGTATAAATTCTACCGCGCCGTACAAAAATAATCATATCAGAAACAAACAAAAAAATAAAAAATAAGAATCTACTTGGTAAATGGAAAAAAAATAATTTGACATAAAACTTTGTAATTTAATTTTTTTTAATGAATAAATACAAAAAAGTGTAAATCTGTCATAGTATCTAAATGTAATAATAATAATAATAATAATGATAATAATAATAATAATAATAATCATAATAATAATAATAATAATAATAATACCTCAAACTGTAGAGAGGTATTTAATCTTTTTGATTAAATAATACATTGAAATCGTATTCTGTATAAATTGTACCGCGCCGTAAAAAAATAAATCATGTAGGTTAAATGAAACTAAAAAAAAACTATAAGTAATAATAATATACAAAAGAGTAATATAAAATGAAACACAGATTTGTTGTGCGATGTTAGAATATAAACAGTAAAGCCACGCTTACCTTGCAGCGTGTAGAATAGCAGAATGAGCCGGAGCAGCATGGTGGGAAGTGCACAGCAAGGCTGGCGAGGATGATGTGTGTGTTATCCGCACTGCAGACAGTATCAGTGAACAGGGCAAGAAGAGGGGCTGCAACAGACAAGCCAGGAAGTGCAGATATTGTATACAGTTCCCGGTGCAAGGTCCTTCACTACCACAAGATTACAATTTTATACATAGTCTACAGCTATTTATGGTGAAACAGTTACATAAAACACAAATATATCATATGGCTCTTTAAGAACTCCCAAGTCATCCTTTAACCAGAAAGGTCAATCATAGAGTCGAGTGCAAATCTATAAGAATTAGAACACCCCACTGCTTTTGTATTAGTACACCCCATTGCTTTTGTATTAGAACACCCTATTGCTTCTGTATTAGAACACCCCATTGCTTCTGTCTTAGAACACCCCATTGCTTCTGTGTTAGAACACCCCATTGCTTCTGTGTTAGAACACCCCATTGCTTCTGTATTAGAACACCCCATTGCTTCTGTATTAGAACACCCCATTGCTTCTGTATTAGAACACCCCATTGCTTCTGTATTATTATTAATTTCTTAGCAGACGCCCTTGTGTAATTGTATGTAAAAAAAATAATGTGATATCTTGTAACAATTGTAAGTCGCCTTGGATAAGGGCGTCTGCTAAGAAATAAATAATAATAATAATACTATCAGCAATTCAGTTATAATAAGTGAACGTGTAGCATGACTTCTGATTTAAACGTTTACAGTGTAAACGCATCGCATCTTTATTTTGCTAACATTGTGTTGGTCAAAAATAAATTCTCACACATTAAATTAGAATGAGCACTGAAGACGAGTCTAAAATCGGTTGCATTAGATCATATTCAATTCCCATGTATTTTGATTTGCAGTGTAAAAGTTAGTTACATAGTCTGTTTAAACATGTTGTTACTATTAAGCAAATAACAAAACAAACAATACATCAGTACATATAAATGTGCATCTTTCCTCTACCATTGTGGGGGTTGTGTTGTGTTGCAGAACGAGCTGCTCTGCACTTTAAATGTTGGTTTATAGCGGTTCCTAGAATCGTGAGTGCTAATACATTGACTGGTCTAGTGAAGGGAGACCTTTTGAAGTTGATGCAACAAATACTGTTGTTGCATTTAGAAGCGCAATTCTTATAGGTCGCTGTGCGCTTACTGGCTGTACACTTCCGGACACCAGACAACATTTTCCATATCACTTTAAAAAAACGCAGAAACATACATGCGAGTACAGGCCAAAGCAGTTAAGCCACAAAACACAAGAGAAACTAGCGGCTGCATGTACTGGGTGTGTGAAATAGATTATATATGCAGAAAGAAAAACAGTCCATGGCGTTTCATTTTGGATTTAGTAAACTGAAGTGCAATAAGGCATTTATTTTTGCCCGGTACCACTAGGAAAAAAAAAAATCTGTACTACAAAGTAAATGATTTTCAAAATACATTTAAACCGTGCTGCTGTTGTGTTTTCTTCTTTACTAACAGTTGAAAACAATTCGAAATACGTTACTGTATTACTGTTGCAGCAGGTCAAATTGAAATACGTTATGTGCAGCAGGTCAAATTGACTTTAAGAGTGTGTCAGTAAACGCGCTCTCAGGTCAGACGACACTCTAGTATGGAAGGCCATTAGTCCGCGTTTCAAATACTTAGTACGGGTATGGATTTGGACCAATCAGAATACATATAATGTTACGCGTTCTAAATAAATGTAAATTAACTACGCATGTATTATAGTATCTACGTAGTGCCTGGTAATTTTACAGTAGTACATACGTAAGGTTTGGTCATTTTACAGGCATGCAGCGTAATTACAAGAATAGCCAACCACCTCCGGCATAACTTTTTTTTTAAAATTTCAGACATGAAATACGCTTTTAAAAAAGTCAAGAATTAAGGCGGGAAAACACTGCCCGATTTTTTTCCGATGTTTGACCTGCCCTGGATGCATAAAGTACAGCGGCAAAGGGGCAATGACAATATGCAAAAATATAAGGCTGTAGCAGCACCATTTTGGCAAGAAGGCGATGTGATCGTGAAAACCACATGTGACTGCAAACATGCATACATTCTCTCTCTCTATTTACTAGCCTAGAGAGAGAGAGAGAGAGAGAGAGAGAGAGAGAGAGAGAGAGAGAGAGAGAGAGAGAGAGAGAGAGAGAGAGAGAGAGAGAGAGAGAGAGAGAGAGAGAGAGAGAGAGAGAGAGAGAGAGAGAGAGAGAGAGAGAGAGAGAGAGAATGTAAAAAAATAAAAAGGGAAACTGCTGTGTACCATAAGGTGCAAAATAAAAAGAAAAAAAGAAAAAGGTCATGTAGGTTCACAAAAATATAAATAATTGATTAAAAAAAATCAATTAATTTGTTGTCATTTCATTTTCAGCGATCGGATTGGCCAAATTAGTACACGTAATTAGAATTACAACACGTATTAAAGTCAAATGAGAACGTGTACTAAATATTTGAAAGCTGTACTTTAATTACGCGTTTTTTGACCCGGATGGCCTTCCATGCTCTAGCAGTTTGTAAGCTCCTGGAACACTATTATTATTTTATTTCTTAGCAGACGCCCTTATCCAGGGCGACTTACAATTTTTACAAGATATCACATTATTTGTACATACAATTACCCATTTATACAGTTGGGTTTTTACTGGAGCAATCTAGGTAGAGTACCTTGCTGAAGGATACAGCAGCAGTGTCCCCCACCTGGGATTTAACCCACAACCCTCCGATCAAGAGTCCAGAGCCCTAACCACTACTCCACACTGCTGCACTATGGGGTCTTTTGTACCCTGTAAAGGTTTACCATAAGCATAGCAAAGGGTAATATAGCACAGTGAAAGCACGGAGAAGAACAGTTAAGCATCGTAAACATTAGTGAGGTATTGTAATGCAGGGGTACGTTTCCCGATCTCGAAGTGCATCGTATGGTGGTGTCTGATTGGCACCAAGGGGCTTGGGCACGTTTAACTCTTTAAGGACCGCGATCGGAGATTGAGGCAGAACCTCAATCTCCTCCATAGAAAAACTGGAATATTTTTCTTCTTCTTCAGATAAAGACTTTCTTGCAGCCATTATCGAATTTCAACGAACGGGCCATATGTGGAGTTTTTATAGCGCCAAAGGCCAATTACAGAACGAATGTAGGGGGTTCCAAATATTATATAGGCTATTGGGCTATTATACATAGAGAATAGAATTATTGGGGTTTAAATTTGATAGCTCTACTTAAGTTTCAAGTGATAATTAAAAGTCCTTAAAACAACATAATAGGTTTCAATATTAACATCTTCACATGGCCATACAGAGGCGTGACCGTAAACTTGCTATATTGAAAGTAATGAGTGAGTGGAGCCACAGGCCACGCCCACAGCTAGATACGTACCTGAGAGAGACTACACTTAAGAGTAGCCAGCGCGTCAGTAAATTAAGCATTGAGTCAGAATAGGCTGAAAAGAGCTTTATTTGTATCGGTCCACATACGAGATCGCCATGCACGAGAGGGTTACACCTAAATCACACAATTCGGATATGCACAAATTTACAAAAGCCTCGGTGTCTTTACATTCCCATAAACACAAGAAGACTTTTGAGGTCCTGAAAACTGGTGTTTGTGGATCACAGTTAATCTGAGAAACAGCTTTCAATGTTTGAAACATGTGTTTAAAGTCCTATAGATTGTTGAACAGACAGGCAGTGGATCTATACTGTAGATTAGCCAGACTGACAGACAGACTGCGTTCTATGAAAGCAAGAATCCGTTCTGTAAGCGTTTTTATTATTATTATTATTAGGTTTAGTATTCTGCTTTGCTAAAATCCTAATAAAAAAGTGAGATAAACGAGGTGTGTTTAATTTGCAAGTGTGTAAACGTAAATGCACGGTGGTAAATATATTAATTCAGTATTTTTCTAGTTTTAATATCTATGATATACCCAAGGTTTCACAGACCCCGATTAGCGTACATTTGAGACTAGCTGTTGTTAACCTTGGTATGGAAGCCCATAGTGTGAAACGGGTCTGTGAAACCACACCCATAAGTGTGTTTGAAGTTATGGGTTAAAAAAATATAACTATGATGATTACATTGAATTATGTTAATGTCTATTTACACAACTATGAGTCAGTTCGTGAATCAGAGTAAAATGCCACCCTGATCAAGACTCCGGATACCTCCGTAGATGGAGTGGCAGTCAGGGGCACGAATTAACCTACAAACCAAGCCACCTAAAACTAGTTATCCATCCGATCCGATTAGAATCAATCTATTCAATGGGACGTTATCAGGCAAAATCTTCCCATAGGAATGGGCCAGTAGGTACCTACTACCCTCCTAACCACTAACCTCTACCCCTGACCCTAAACCTATTGTCTACCACTAACCTAATCTCTACCCCTAAACATAATCTCTACCCCTAAACCTAATATCTAACCCTAACCCTAACTACGTTATTAAACTAACTGTTACTATGATTTCAGCAACGCTTGTTTGCTCCCTATAGCGGCTAATATGCCCGACGTCCATTAAAGCGCTTCCGGACCTGCTCTACCAATTGGTAGGTTGTGGGGTGATTTTGCTTGATAACGTCCCATTGAATCGAATGATTGTAACTGATTCAGTCAGATTCAGTTGCTATGCTACTGTACAGTTATTCAAACGTGTATTGTAATATACCGTACATGTGGTTAAACTTGAATTGCTTACCTTTATTTTGATACCAAGGATGACCTTGTTATTATTATTATTATTTATTTATTAGCAGACGCCCTTGCCCAGGGCGACTTATAGTCTTAAAGAAAAATACATTTCAAGAATCACAGTTGTTAGATCGGAAAAAAATAACAATCCTGCTTCAAAGTGCACATGGTACATTTTTGGGGTACATTTGCACCCCTCTCAGCCTTCAGAGGGTTACAATCAAAGCTATCATTTTTTTCACATACCACAGCTCCTATTTACTCTGGCAGAATATATTGTTGAGAGTTGCTGGAGAGCCAAGGGAGGTGTCCCTATGTAACCCTAAATATGTATTTGTTTAGCCAACAGTAATTTACATGAAACGGTGTATTTATGTGTGTGTATAATACATTCATGTCACTGCATGTATCATTGTATCATGTTATATTTCCCATCTATGCTAGAATCTATAATTCATAGATGTTTTGTCTCACTCCATAAAGTTCACATAAACAGTTTTTTTTAAACAATTAATAAAATGTAACTGAAGTGGGTAGAGTAAAGACAAAATGAGCCTTACTTCGAATCATTTGATTGTATTTCAATCTAAGATCTAGTAGGGATTCTGTACTTGGATAACTTTAAGTAACTGCTATCATCTAGTGGACATTTTGTGTAACTACAGTTTGTTACAATAGCAATAGTGATGTCATTGAAGCGCAAATGTATTTCCTGTGTTGAATGTGCGGGAGAGGAAGTGCAGGGAGAGTCATTAAGACAGAGCGCCGTTCCATGTTACAGCTGAATGCTGCTCTGTTGGGAGCTGGATGTTGTTCGTGATTGAGAATATAAATTTCTGGAAATTGGACAGTCTATTCATCACTGTAAAACATATAAACACCCCATAGTTCCTGAACCTCGCTATATTCCCCACCCTTTCATTGTCACTAACATATCTCCTTCCACACCGCTTCTCTCCACCCCCTCCCTCTTTCTTACAGTTTTGGCGGGAAACGAAATGTAATCGCGTGACATACAAATAAAATCGTTAGGTTACCTACCGTAACCCTGGTTCCCTGAAAGAGAAGACGACCACCAACATTAAGTATGGGAAATTCCCTGCCCTTGAGGTAGGTAATACTGAGCTCTCTATATCAGAGCTGCCGAAGGCCCCTTCCTGTGATGACGCACTCGGTCCCGCCTACCGAAGGTATAAAACCGTCACTCACCGGAAGATCTCTCTCTTTTTCGCCGAACCCGTGAGGGCGACCGGAGCGACCTCATGGTTGGTGGTCGTCTTCTCTTTCAGGGAACCAGGGTTATGGTAGGTAACCTAACATTCCCTTTCAAGTCGAAGACGACCACCGACATTAAGTATGGGATAATGTATACCAGAGCCGTCGCGAGGGAGAAGGAACGGCAGCATATGAGGGACGCACAAGTGCTGTCTAACCTAGAGGTTAGCGGTGTGAACGTACACCCTCAAGGACCCTTGTGCTCACAGATGGCACAGCAGGATCTACCACATTAACGCGGTAGAATCTGGTGAAATTATGCGGCATAGCCCAGCTAGCCACAGCACAAATCTCAGAAATCGAAGCGCCCTTAAAAGGGCCCACGATGTAGCCAACCTAGTCGAATGCGCAGCTACTCTACCAGGTGGGGGTAACCCAGCACATATTCATATTCAGTCGACACCGTGTCTGCAATCCAGTGTGACAGACGCTGCTTAGAGGGGCTGTCCTAGGGTCAGTGTTCCGTGACAGACAAAGAGCTGTTCAGATTGATGTAGCACTCTTGTCCTAGCACGCAACATCTCAATGCCCGCACTGGGCAGAGAAAATTAAATCTCTCATCCTCCGTTGAAGCAACGGAGGTGGATGAAAAGACTCCAGTTCCACAGACTGGTTAATGTGGAAAGCTGTAATCACCTTGGGGAGGAAAGCGGGGTTGGTGCGCAGCGACACTCCACTTCCATCCTCCCACACGCGCATGCAGGAGCTGTGAACAGACAGCACCTGCAGCTCAATGATCCGCTTTACGGAGGTGATAACTAAAAGGAAGGCTGTCTTCATAGACAGACACTTCAGCTCAATGGAGTTTAAGAGCTCAAACGGGCCTTCGTGAGAGCCTCTAGCACAATATTAAGGCTCCATTTGGGGAGAACAGTCCTCCTAGGAGGGTGTAATCACCGTGCGCCTTTAAGGAAATGGGTAGCCAAAAATGCGCACCCAGAGACATAGAATCTAAGGGTGCATGGCAAGCAGAGATAGCCACTGAATACACCTGCAAGGTGGAAGGTGACCGTCCAGCACCAAGCAGTTCCTGCAGGAACTGCAATATGACTGGCCTAGGGCAAGTGATGGGGTCATGGTTTCTAGCCAGACACCAAGCTTGAAAATACTTCCACTTATAGGTATACAAAAAACCTAGTGGAGTTCACCCTAGCGCTCTGCATGGTACCCACAACTGGGTCCGATAGCCCTAGGGCTAGCCAGCAGTCCCTTACAGGGGCCAGACCCATATTTGGAACCTGCGTGGCTCCGGATGCCAAAGAGCCTTCCACCTGACTGAGGAGATCCAACGAAGTGGAATCTCCCAGGGCTGGCTATGCAACAGCTGGCACAGGGTCGAAAATCACATTCTCTTGGCCACCTGGAGAACTGATGCTTTCTCTAACCTGACTTTTCCTAGAAAAGGGAGCAGCGGTATAGGTGGGAAAGCATACAAAAAACACTTTGGACCACTCGTGGGCTGCTCTCAGTTCCCACGCATTATGTCCAGCGATCCGACCAGGGTCCACGAACTCCTCCACCTGCCCGACCGGTCCCCCAACAGAGTTGGGTGTGTCTGTCTTCACCAATTGACAGTATCTCTCCTATGCTTGCGCCTTCGCTCAGAAGAGAGGCTTGCTTCTACCAGCGTATGGCTTCCCAGCCTAGGCGAGACATGGTCAGCTGACGGTGTCTGTAGCACTTGGGGTGCAGCCTAAGGCACTGAGCCACACTTGGATCGGGCGCTTGTGGAGTAACCCTAGATGGGTGGGTGATGAAGCCGAGGCCATCAGACCCAATAGTTTTTAACACAACACCAATTATACTGTGAACCCTTGCTGAACAAGGCGAGACAGTTGCAAATGGCAGCCACTCTGTCGTCCGACAGGCAGACTTGCACTGTGTGGGCCACTGCTCCTTCCTGTGACTGGGCAGATCAACCAGTCGTTCAGCTAATTCATCACCCTGATCACTTGCAGTCGCAAGGGAGCTAGGATGGCATCCATGCACTTTGAAACGTGCGGGGGCTAAGGAGAGGTTGAACCACAGCACAGAAAACTCAGGACGCTCCCCTGTAAGGTGAAGCGGAGTTACTTCCTGTGCACTAGATGAATAGCAACGTGGAATCCGCGTTCTTTCAGTCCAGTGTGATAAACCTTTCGCCCGGCCAGACAGCCTGCCGAGTACGGAAGATGTCAGCGCGTAACATCTGGGGCAACCACCGGTTCAGGCGGGGTCAGCTCCAGTGCCGGCGCTATTGGCTGAGCTAGGGCCACAGCAAGGGCTTGAGCCTGCTGCCTGGCCAGGCCCAGCATCGCGTACAGCTCAGCCGTGTACTGAAGCACTCAGGCACCAAGGGTGCAGACGCACCGAGGACACTGAGTGAGGTAGAATACAGTACTGGTGCACCGAAGCATCGGGGCACCAAGCACTGAGGTATGGAGCATCTAAACACCGAGGGCGCCGAATGGGGGCGCCCAGCCTTAACTGCGTGAAACCAACACAACCTGGGGTAGCACAAAGCATACACCGGGGTGGATACCCAGACTCGAGTGGCTGTGGTAGGCAACCAGGAGAGCAGTACAGGGGAGCACACGGTGCTGCACCGTGGTGCAGAGCGGCGATAACCTGGTTCTGGACTGCGTGCAGTCACACAACGCGGATAATAATAACGTGGCAGAGCATAGCGTATGCCAGGGTGGAGCACAGGCCCAAGGAGCTGCAACCTGTTATTTCTTAACTGCAAAGGCAGTAACAGGTACATACAGGCTTATACCCAGCCATTCAGCTATGGGAGAAACACATTCACCATGCCAGGCGGGTGACCAAGCGCGCCGAGTAGGTGGGCTGAAACAAGCCGGTGGATTCAACTCAACCGTGGGACACAGCAGAGCTGCCGTTTGATATCATACTACATTTTATTTATTTATTTATTTATTTATTTTTCTAAACTGCAAGGCAGTAAAGAAAAAACACATCACACACACACACACAACAGCAAGGTTGTGAGGGTAAAATAGCAGTCACCACGGCAGCGCGTGTGACTGCTTTTAAACAGCGCACCGAGTAGGCGGGCTGAGACATTATTATTATTATTATTTATTTCTTAGCAGATGCCCTTATCCAGGGCGACTTACAATTGTTACAAGATATCACATTATACATTATTATACAGATATCACATTATACAGATATCACATTATTTTTACATACAATTACCCATTTATACAGTTGGGTTTTTACTGGAGCAATCTAGGTAAAGTACCTTGCTCAAGGGTACAACAGCAGTGTCCCCCACTGGGGAATGAACCCACAACCCTCTGGTCAAGAGTCCAGAGCCCTAACCACTACTCCACACTGCTGCCCTAGCAGAGACAAGCCAGCAGAAGCCCCTCAACAGTGGGGCCAGCAGCGCTGGGTCCCTGTGGAAATAACGCTGTATTTTTATTTTATTTTATTTTATTTTAATTTCTAAACTGCAAGGCAGTTAAGAAACGAAAATACACACCCTCCACGCAAGCTGCGCGGGTAAAAAATAATAGTTACCCAAGGCAATATGGGTAACGGGTAAATTTTAAGCGCACCGAGAGGGTGGGCTGAGGCAGTCCAGCAGAGTCAATTCCACAGCGGGGCACGGCAGAGCCGGGGGCCGGTGGAGGAACACGTGTCTCTTTTTTCTTTTAAACTGCAACATTATTATTATTTTATTCCTTAGCAGACGCCCTTATCCTGGGCGACTTAATAGCAGAGGAAAGCAGAAAACAGCGATCGCTGTAAGGCTTTCAGCAGACTGCAATCGCAAAGCGATGTAGACTATTAAGCAGAAAAAAGAGTAAACACAGCGTAGTAACTGGACAGGGGTGTCTAGCCTGGACTACGTGCAATCACACGACTGGGGCAGCGCGTAGCTTACCGCGGAGTGAAGCACCTTCTACAGGCAGAAGGCAACGAGACACCTCGTGCATCGAGCACCGGAGGCGCTATGCGCCCTGACGTACTAAGCACCTGCCTACCGAGCACCATACGTCCTGTGGGTATGATGCGTCGCAGGCCGTACAGGGAAGGACCCCGATATGGTGCTGACTCTGTGCATTAGCACTGAGGCACTGCTTGCACTACGTTGAACACTGGTAAGTGTTAACGTAGTGTGTCCACTCACTAGCGTTACAGCAAGGTATGCACACATATGCATACCTTGTATGTATGCACACATACATAGAGGCTGTGTGGTCCAGAGGTTAAAGAAAAGGGCTTGTAACCAGGAGGTCCCCGGTTCAAATCCCACCTCTGCCACTGACTCATTGTGTGACCCTGAGCAAGTCACTTAACCTCCTTGTGCTCCGTCTTTTGGGTGAGACGTAATTGTAAGTGACTCTGCAGCTGATGCATAGTTCACAAACCTTAGTCTCTGTAAGTCGCCTTCGATAAAGGCATCTGCTAAATAAACAAATAATAATAAATAATAATGCTGAGCCCCGTGTGCAGCGAATATCCTGTTTTCACAGGTACAGTGCAGCAAGGTGAGCTATGTGCCAGGTTGAGCAGTGCTTACGCAATAACCCGTGCGTCAAAAGCGCACTGTGTACTGCATTTGAGATGCTAGGCAGAGAGTCCTGAGACAGGACATCTGGCTTGTGCATAGCACTAAGCACTGCTTTCACTGCGTTTGACCCACAGGTACTAACACAGTGTAAATTTCGCTAGGGCTACAGCTAAGGCTATTAACACCGCTTACCCTGCGCCGGGTACCGTGGGCACAAGTGCACCGTGTACTATGCAGCGTATGGGCACTAGTGCACAACCAACTACACCTGCACCGTGTAATATGTACACTGCGTACAGCGCTTGAGCTGAGCTCAGTGCGCACTGGTATTACCGTGCAGCACCACGAGCAATGCGGTAGTAGAGCAGTACTTACGCAACTAGCGCAACGTGCACCGCACTGCTTGCCTCAAGCGTTCCAAATGCCTTGTGCAATGGGTACCATACACTGCGTGAACTGCGTATCGTGCACATTGTGCGTAACTACACTTTAGATCGAGCACAACACTGCTTGCCTCGAACGTTCTAGACGCCTCGCGCAGCGGGAGCGTAAACTGCATACCCTGCGCTCTGTGCGTAACTTTTTGGAAGGAGCAATGAGCACCTGCGCGTTATGTGCGCTGTGAATATCGTTCTGCGTACTGGGAACCAACTACCGTGTGCACTATGCTCCTACGCTGGCGTTGGATAATACGCAGCCTGTGCCAAGAGAAATCAGGCTATGCGTGCGCCGCGGTACCGCAGCACCAGAGAAGACGCTACGCAAAGTGCGTACCCAGACCACGTGGTCAACACACACACCTGGTCAGTGCAAAGCGTGTACCAGGGGGGGACAGAGGCCGAAGCCGCGGTGGTGAAGTTTTTGTCAAGCAAAAATTACAGTTTATAAGAAGGAAGAAAAGAGAGAGAGAGAGAAGAGAGAGAGAGAGAGAGAGAGAGAGAGAGAGAGAGAGAGAGAGAGAGAGAGAGAGAGAGAGAGAGAGAGAGAGAGCACACCGAACGCACATGAACCGACACACCGCAGCGGTCAGGTTCGGCCGGCGACTCCACTCGTACGGGGATACGGTAGTACCTAGCCCCGAGGAAGGGAGCGCGGCTGGGTCACTCGACAGCGGGGATGCGGCAGGCCTAGCCCCGAGGAGGATACTTGTGTAACTCTCTTTAGGAAAAGACAACTAACTCACGGTTGGCTGCACAGACAGCCGCTCACATACAACAGACAGCAAAGAGAGAGCGGCCAGCCCAGGGGGGGCCGCTGAAAGACAGAAAGACAAAAAACTCTGTCTTTTTCAAGAGTCGTTGATTCCAGGAAAGCGGCAAGCCAGCTTTCAGCACAAAAGCTAGGAACTACAACAGACCAGAATGGACTCGAGGACTCTCCCTATCAACACGCTCAGTTCTAGACACAGAGGTCCTAACTTACCATCTTGAGAAGGAAAAAGAGAGAGATCTTCCGGTGAGTGACAGTTTTATACCCTCGGTAGGTGGGACAGAGTGCGTCATCACAGGAAGGGGCCTTCGGCAGCTCTGATATAGAGAGCTCAGTATTACCTACCTCAAGGGCAGGGAATATCCCATACTTAATGTTGGTGGTCGTCTTCGACTTGAAAGGGAAATAAAGTTTAAAAATGTAACTGTGTAATCAGAAATAAAGTCGTCTGCTAAGTAAAGAAATAATAATAATAATAATAATAAAGTGGTCTTGGGGTGCACAGGAGTAATTAAACGTAGAAGGCAAGATTTTCTTCAGCATTATTGCTCAGAGATTGTCAGCTTACCTATTAAAGAACTGCTTCATTGACACTTCAATACAAAAAGCGGGCATTCCAGGTTTCTCAGAATGCTTAGAACACATTCCTGTGACATTCCTGGATTTGGCTAATGCATATGGTTCAGTGCCACATGAACTTCTTTGGGCAGCATTTGATTTTTTCAGTGTACCGATTACAATAACAAATTTAATGAAAGCCTACTTTGGAGATTTGCAATTTTGTTTTTCAACTTCAGAATTCAGCACTACATGGCAATGCCTAGAGGTTTGAATAATGGCAGGGTGCACCATTTCTCCACTGGCTTTTACCATGGCAATGGAAGTAATCATTAGGGCATCAAAATGGGTAGTAGGAGGAGAGCGCTTGGCTTCTGGAATGCGACTACCACCAATTTGAGCATACATGGATGACATGACAACCATGACTACAACAGTAGCCTGCACTAATCGGTTATTGGGCAAATTAACCAATAACATTGAATGGGCACTAATGCAATTCAAGCCCACTAAATCAAGGAACATCTCTATAATTAAAGGTAAACATGTAGATAAAACATTCTTCATTAATGGTGAGGCAATACCAACAGTGTCTGAGAAGCCAGTGAAGAGTCTTGGGAGATGGTACGATGGGGATCTAAAGAGAGAGCAACCACCACGAAAAGGTGTTAAAACCAATCCTCGCCCAGGACAACTGGAAGCTGCTAGAGACTGGAAAATGCTGGCAGATGTTGGTCAACGGCTTATTTTTCCACCTGAGATTGCCACCACTAACCTTCGACCAGATATTGTCTTGTGGTTTGGATCAGCACGTCTTGTTCACCTGGTAGAGTTAACAGTGCCATGGGAGGATGCTGTAGATGAGGCGTATGAGAGGAAGAAACTGTGGTATGCTCAACTAGCCACTGAAGCGGAACATCGAGGATGGAGAGTCCGGGTTTACCCAGTGGAAGTGGGTTGTCGAGTATTTGTGGCACATTCTACAACTCGGTTTCTCAGAGACGTCGGATTCAGTGGCCAAGAGTTGCGTCGAACAGCGAATAACTTATCTGAAGCAGCAGAGAGGAGCAGCAATTGGCTGTGGTTGAGACGGAAAGATTGTGGCTGGGGATCTCAAGCACAATAGAAAGAAAGAAACGCTGATGTACAGGTAAGTAAGCTGGGCTGAGTTGAGTGGGGGATGGAGGGGGGTAATGCTGGGACGCCAGAATCACCGTCGAGCCCTCTTGAGGTGTCGTGGGCTAGTTGACGAAACACAGAGGATGGAAGGTGCCCACTTGAAGACCCCAGAGATGTACCCTACTTAGCTCAATCCAGACAGTTGTCATGCTGATGCGCTGGGGAGGCCGCACTGTGGTTGACCCCCGGAGCCAGCATCGCAGCCGTTGTGTGTGCTGATGCGCCAGGGAGGCAAAATAAGCTGATCCCTGGAGCCAGCATTACACTTCAGCCATTAACACCAGGCAGAAGGATATCTACATCATCATATGGAAGGAAGCCCAAATGGATGGAGACACATATGGATCACATTAGTTTACTGTAAAGCTACATCTTAGTTGGTGTTTATCTTTAACATCTACCCTCGTGTAATGGAAATCATGGGTCAAAGGTCAAGTATAATCATCTAGAAGGATATGACATTTTGACGTCACTGCTGCGGTATTATCCCGTATGGTTTGGGATGCAAATAGTCCTCATCCATGCATTATATATTTATATTATTGCAGAGTGGGTCACTATACTTAAGTTTGTATTTGGCTGTGGGAACCAAAAGAAAATACATGGAGTGTATTGATGTTAATAATATTCTTAGTTATATATTTAGCCTCTGTAACTCGCTCTCCTCGGATGTAGTAGCCGCTAGAGGGCGCTAAAACAATTCTGTTATAATATAGGATAATTTTAGTGATTTGCATAACAAATGGTTTGTCGCGCGTCTGTGTGTGTGTGTATATATATATATATACACATTTTTTTTTTTTTTTTTTTTTTTTAATTGTACACAAAAGGTTTCAAAGATTTAAAAAAAAATATTTTCAAAACGTTTCAGGCAAAAGCCCTTCTTCAGCAGAGAGAGAGAGAGAGAGAGAGAGAGAGAGAGAGAGACATCGAAACCCAAGAAAAATAATCGCCTCGCCTTTGTATCTGCATTGCAAACAGCACGTTGCAAGAAGTCATACAGTGACTCTTTCAATCTTTTCTCAGGCAGAACTGCTTTAGATGCTGTTCCAGCTTTACTGGGAACACACTATGCATTACACTTGCAGTACCTCAGAGTATACTCCCAGGTGCTTGGATTCCTGCAACATTAGAAACCCATACACTGGATGTAAATCCTATCAATACAAATTATTTTCAAAAGCGTTTAATGAACTACAAAGTCATTTTGAGAGTTTTAAGAATTGCGCTATACAGCAAATTTATGGCTTTTATAAAATAAATAATTGTAAATATTTGTAAAATGTTTTTAACAAGGAAATTTATGAGGATATGATGCTTATTGTATTGGGTATTTCAATTATTTTAAAGGGGGATTACATTGGGTACTTTTAATTATTTTGATACTATTAAACATATGTATTGAATACATTCATCTATAATGCAAAGCAGTGCTGCTTTTTGCACATCAAAGTATTCAGTGCTACGAGGGACAGTGCAGTTACACAGAAGTGTGTGCTACATGGCACAGGTGTTTCTAATAATCTGTCCAGTCCCAGTCTTCATTTCTGTCGCCCGCGCACCTCGAACTGCAGACTGGCGTACTGCACGTCATCACGGACCTGCTAGGAGGGGAAAACATCGTCGTGTTGCTGTACAGTATATATAGGTCTGTTCAAAATAAGATGTGTGAGATTACCATGAATTTATATTAATTCATTGTTATTTGATAGGAAAAAAATTATATTTTAGTTAAGATGTAATTGTATGTATGTTACGGTCTGTGTCTATATATACAGTACTGTGTAAAAGTTTTAGGCAGGTGTGAAAAAATGCTGTCAAGTAAGAATGCTTTCAAAAATAGACATGTTAATAGATTATATTTATCAATTAACTAAATGCAAAGTGAGTGAACAGAAGAAAAATCTAAATCATATCCTTATTTGGTGTGACCACACTTTGCCTTCAAAACAGCATCAATTCTTCTATGTACACTTGCACAAAGTCAGGGATTTTTAGGCATATAGTCAGGTGTATGATGAAACAATTATACCAAACAGGTGCTAATGATCATCAATTCAATATGTAGGTTGAAACACAATCATTACCTGAAACAGCTGTGTAGGAGGAATAAAACTGGATGAGGAACAGCCAAACTCAGCTAACAAGGTGAGGTTGCTGAAGACAGTTTACTGTCAAAAGTCATACACCATGGCAAGACTGAGCACAGCAACAAGACACAAGGTAGTTATACTCCATCAGCAAGGTCTCTCCCAGGCAGAAATTTCAAGGAAGAAAGGGGTTTCCAGATGTGCTGTCCAAGCTCTTTTGAAGAAGCACAAAGAAACGGGCAACATTGAGGACCGTAGATGCAGTTGTCGGCCAAGGAAACTTACTGCAGCAGATGAAAGACACATCATGCTTACTTCCCTTCGCAATCGAAAGATGTCCAGCAGTGCCATCAGCTCAGAATTGGCAGAAAACAGTGGGATCCTGGTACACCCATCTACTGTCCGGAGAAGTCTGGTCAGAAGTGGCCTTCATGGAAGACTTGCGGCCAAAAAGCCATTCCACTGACGTGGAAACAAGGCCAAGCGACTCAACTATGCACAAAAACACAAGAACTGGGGTGCAGAAAAATGGCAGCAGGTGCTCTGGACTGATGAGTCAAAATTTGAAATATTTGACTGTAGCAGAAGGCAGTTTGTTTGCCGAAGGGCTGGAGAGCGGTATATGAATGAGTGTCTGCAGGCAACAGTGAAGCATGGTGGAGGTTTGTCACAAGGCTGGCTGAGTGGTGACACGTCAGACCAGGAAGAAACACACAGACAGACGGTGGTGATGAGTAATGCTGAGTGCAATGGTGGCATTCAGCGTTTATTAAATGAAATAAAAGGGTTTTAAACACAAAACAGGACACGGCACTGGAGCCAAAATAAACAGGTAAACAAAACGAACTAACACACAAAACAAGCGGACAAACGTTTAAACAAGTACCGTGCTGGCACTTCCAGCACGCTGTAGCAATTGTTATTCTTTACTTTCTTTTTAGTTCTCCTCCTCTCTCTCCAGTTCTCCACTCACGAACACCTAACACTGAGTGAATGAAACGTGCATCTATTTATACTGTTGTGCTGGGATTCAATTACTAATTAATTATTCACTTGAATCCCAGCACGTGAATTAATTACGTGCAACCTCGTCCGCACATATTACTTACTTTAAATGCACGTGCAGTGATGTGCAATCCCGTGCCTAAATACAATTTTACATTTTTAAATACACGTGAAACACAGATCCGTTTATATCCCGTGTACCAATGACTATACACCAACATTAACACATGCACCATACAACACATAACACACAAATGCACACAGGGGCGGGGCGCATTGCCACAAGGTTCCTTGCAAGTTTGGGGTTGCATTTCTGCAAATGGAGTTGGGGATTTGGTCAGAATTAATGGTCTCCTCAATGCTGAGAAGTACAGGCAGATACTTATCCATCATGCAATACCATCAGGGAGGCATCTGATTGGCCCCAAATTTATTATGCAGCATGACAATGACCCCAAACATACAGCGAAAGTCATTAAGAACTATCTTCAGCGTAAAGAAGAACAAGGAGTCCTGGAAGTGATGGTATGGCCCCCACAGAGCCCTGATCTCAACATCATCGAGTCTGTCTGGCATTACATGAAGAGAGAGAAGCAACTGAGGCTGCCTAAATCCACAGAAGAACTGTGGTTAGTTCTCCAAGATGTTTGGGCCAACCTACCTGCCGAGTTCCTTCAAAAACTGTGTGCAAGTTTACCTAGAAGAATTGATGCTGTTTTAAAGGCAAAGGGTGGTCACACCAAATATTAATTTGATGTAGATTGTTCACTCATTTTGCATTTTGTTAATTGATAAATATAAACTATTAACATGTCTATTTTTGAAAGCATTCTTACTTTACAGCATTTTTTCACACCTGCCTAAAACTTTTGCACAGTACTGTGTGTATATATATATATATATATATATATATATATATATATATATATATATATATATATATATATATATATATATATATATATATATGCATGTGTGTTGTATATATGTATTTAGACCTAACAATAAAATGGCGCAAAAATAATAATAATAATAATAATAATAATAATAATAATAATAATAATAATAATAATAATACTGTACCGCTGCTCTTATCTTCGGTCTGGCGTGCCTTCCTCCAGAACCGGTGTTTTCACGTTGCCCTGTGAAAAAATATCATTTTAAACATCATTTTGATTTTGAACAAACCTAATTAGAAGTCAATGTAAACCAGGAATCGCCTGTGGCTTGTTTGTAATACCTGCTATTTGTTTGTCTGGCGCCCTCCCTGTAACGCGAATCTCGGAATACATCGATCTGTGGGTTCAAAACAAGAATCTACATGGTATCGTATTATAAATACTATCCGAAAGGTCTATCAGAAAAGTGAATGTGAACAATATGAACTCTAGCTTCAATATTCATGGAACCTGTGATAAATATTTAAAAAACATACATCTATCAATCGATTAGGATTCAGTCCGTTTAAAAAAAAAATAAAGAAAAAAAAATACTTTGCATTATTTCGTGGTAAATGGGTTATATTTCATAATTGTATAAGTTTACAATATCTAAATAGATACATAAATAAATACATTATTCTGTGTTGGCTGATATTTAAATACATACTTACGGTTCATTTGCAAAATACGCATCTGTTTGGTAAAAAAAAGAAACCAAATATTAATTTACTTATAAATTCTTAGTGGTTTTGCTCTATTTCGAATAGCTTGTTAATAATACAGATGAAAAGGTTACCTGGTTTATTCTGTCTTCGATAGCATATTACCAGTGTAATTAACAGAGTAATCAGAAGAAATGAAGCTGCCGCCAGCGACCCATAGAGGAAGAGTGGACCCGCACCGCTCCCTGTAACACAGTTAAACAGGTGAAAAGAGAACCGCGCACCGGTACCAGGGGCGCAACGGGCGGGCTCAGGCGACTGGAATATGCACGCCCAGAGGTTCCGGGAAGCCCGGCACGCCCCGACACAAATTAAGCACTGATAATAGGTAACGTTACTCTTATGCGATCTGTTACTTTTTACCCTACTGTAAACCGTGATTGCGCGTTCTCATCCAGCAAGACTGCATAATTGAAAAGCTTATATTAAGTTTACACAATGATGTACTGTATTATTAGCCTCCTATTTCTATGTGTTTCTGGATGTATTGCTGCCTTGTTTATAATATCTCAGGCCCATGATATACCGAGTTTGACTGTGTAGTATTTGTGATTTGTTTTTCTTCTGTGGGTCTCGCTATATTGTGGCCCCCGATGTATTGCGGTTTTATAGAGGACCCCCCTCCACGCGCGCGATATATGCGAGCGTGGTGTATTTTCTGGACTTCTGAAACTTGGCAGGTAACATGAGACCCCCGCCCCCCCCTCAAGGAAAATCCTGGTTGCGCCCCTGACTGGATGTGACGCCTTTAGAATTCTGATCATTTTCAAGCTTCTTTCAGGTTCTTCGGTCACGCTTTATTTTAACGGGCGCTTGTTTTAGTTTAATAACAGCGCTTACTAACAAATCAGAAATGGTCTTGCGTTTTAATGATATTTATATAGTATTACAAGTAGCAAATAAACACACACACACACACACACTACAGTACAAGTCTATACATACTAAAACTTCATTTCTTACTTGATGGTGATTTTATTTACAAAACATCACTCCACATTTCAAAGTGTATTAAACAAGACATAACCTAATTTCAGTGTATTTATTTATTTATATATTTATTTA
Organism: Acipenser ruthenus; assembly: GCF_902713425.1. Taxonomy (NCBI): domain Eukaryota; kingdom Metazoa; phylum Chordata; class Actinopteri; order Acipenseriformes; family Acipenseridae; genus Acipenser; species Acipenser ruthenus. The sequence continues at coordinate 10,709,590 of NC_081220.1, forward strand.
TGTATTTATGTATTTAACCGGGAGATGTACCCATTGAGACCGAGGCTTCATTTACAAGGGGGTCCTGGAAACAATAAAAAAGGACAATCGCACAAACAACACAATACAAACATGTGCGGTTCAGACTTAATCAGCTGCATACAGAGGTCAAGCACTGAATCAATAAAACCTCGATCTGTTTGTGAATGTGGGCTGAAGGAGAAGCATTGGCAGCAGATTCTAAGTAATTCACAAATCCGATCTTAAAACCAGAGAAAGAAAGATGATCAGATTCCATCTTCACGATTGGATGTTAATAATCCTACATCTTCGGGAGTTGACATTAAAAGATCATTCTCATGTTAACTGGCTATTCGATAATGTTATTTTATGTAGTTATTTAAGTATGAATGGACTGGACTTCGTCATCTGACTCTGGACTGGACTGTGGATTTCATTATAAGAGCGATCATCGGAGCGTTCTGTTTTCGAAACCAGAAGAGCGATGTAAATATATAAAACATTAAGATCAACATGTTGGATAATGGGGGGGGGGGGGGGTGTAAACCACTGAGTACATTTTGAAGACTAAAGATTAGCAGCGTTGTACTAGCCCGTTTATCCTAGCGCATTTGATTAGAAATGCCTACAGTACATTGTATTGACGCGATTTATATCATAAAACCAGAATAGTCCTATTTAGCATTTTCATATGGAGTCCATTCTTAGAACCGTCTGCAGTTCAGTATATCAAAATTGTAATTTGAACCTAAATAAGACATCGACTCTAGACCTGTCGTCTGTGCAACTTCTTTTATGTCAGATTTAAAGTTGTAGGTGAACATTCTTCGGCATTCAAGTAAGAGTTAAACAACGTCAAAGCAGTGTGAATTGGTCAACTTCACTGTTTGCAGACAGCAGACGGGAAATCGAAACAGATGGGTTTTCTTAGCTCTGAATGTTTGTAGATTTATAGAAAACAATATTTGAAACTGCCCACTTTACACACAGATAAAATAGACTGTTACGCATTTTATATACTGACGTTTACTATTTTTTGTAAAAGTTTTGGAAACCTGAAGTTGCATTAAAGTTGTCTTCATGCTCAAAACCTGCCCAATGTCCACCATGGACACAGTGGAGGAACACGATACTGTATTTACTCCCATGTTAGCCTCTGACCCGCTTGCAACATTTGCCCCACTAAAACAAACAAACGTTTGACGTAATACACTGTAATATATAAATATATACAAACGTATTCAATACCTTCTTTGCCTTCTTTCTTACTTCTTACTACTAACGAGGATCCATTGCCCACGTATATAGCTGAGCTCTTGATTAAAACGCAATAGTAAGTCCCGGAATCGTTCACCTGCGTGTTGTTTAGGTTCAGGGAACAGGTTTTCTCGATTTCGTTGCCTACCAAGCTGCTACCGGGTCTGACACTTTGATAAGTTTCCAGGGTCGGGATGCTCTTGGACCGCAGTTTGAACCACATGACACTGAAACACTTTCCACTCGTGTCCTCGATATCGCAGGTCAAGTTTACGCTGCTCCCGACCTCGGCTCTGACTAAGGGCGGGCATTGGAACAGTCCTGCATCTGCAACTGAAACAAGAAAAAAAGAAAAACAAAGAGCCTACTGTTTATATCTCTAATAATAATAATAATAATAATAATAATAATAATAATAATAATAATAATAATAATAATAATTATTATTATTATTAATTTAGGGCAAAATTCAAAATGCATCAGGTTGCTGATATGCAATATAACAGGCGATTAATAACATTCTGCATTTAGGTTAGCCTTATTTTTTGTTAAGGATAACCGAGAATGCTAAATCGGTAAATAAATACAAACAAAATTCAAGTGGAATATAAACCTGAAACAGACATTTGTTGTGCGATGTTAGAATATAAACAGTAAAGCCACGCTTACCTTGCAGCGTGTAGAATAGCAGAATGAGCCGGAGCAGCATGGTGGGAAGTGCACAGCAAGGCTGGCGAGGATGTTGTGTGTGTGATCCGCACTGCAGACAGTATCAGTGACCAGGGCAAGAAGAGGGGCTGCAACAGACAAGCCAGGAGGTGCAGATATTGTATACAGATCCCGCTGCAAGGTCCTTCACTACCACAAGATCACATTTCTATACAGTCTACAGTTAATTATGTCTAAATACATACATACAACACAAATCAGTATTCCTACTTAGATTCAACTTCAAGCCGTTTTTTTTTGTAAAAGATCAAACAAATTAGTGACACTTTTCATTGAAGAAAGTCTGTAAACAGACTCGTATTACTTTAGAGAAGGGCTGTGTGTCTCACTGAGCGCACCAGTGCAGCTCTTTCGATTTAGAAGCGGGTTTGAAAAGACTACAAGTGAATCGGTATCTTTAATGCAGTCAAAATACTAATAAATCGATGTGTTTTAAACACGAGCATAAACACGTGCATCTGTGTATTCTTGCAGTCTACAGACATACCTTTTTTATCTCACTTTTATCTCATCTATTCATGTCACTTTTTACGTTTAGATGATCGCTTCGTGGGACATATACTAAGTGTAAGAATGAACAGCGCCACATCTCATGTTGTCAGACATTTAAGCACAAATAATCACACTGTAGTCATCATCTTCCAGAGCCTTTCTTTTGAAAGACAACTTGTTTATAACAGCAGCTTGCTTGCTGCTTTTTTCCATCCAGCTGAAGAAGGAATCGTTGTCCATAAGTTCTGAAATAATAGCTTTTTTAAAAATCAATTATTTAGATTTTTGTGTACCTACAGTAACGTTTTTGTGTACCTGCACAGTTTTCAAATTAGACTTTACATTTAGAATCTACACAAACTTCTCCACATTGATAAAGTAAAACAATGCATTTAGAATTATAAATAAGTAAGATTTACAGATAAAAACAGATTAATCTCAGTTGCATAAGTATTCAACTCCTTTGCTACTGCAGCCCTAAATCAGCTCAGGTGCAAATGATTTGTTTGAAAGGTCACAAAATGAGTGAAATGGTTTCAGCTTGTCTGTATTCAAAGTGGTTTAACTTGTAGATAATTTCCCTCAGGTATATAAAGACTTTCAAGCTGCAACTCGCATTGTGATCCAACAAAGCAACCATGAAGACCAAGGAGCTTTCGAAACAAGTCAGGGATAAAGTGGTAGAGAGGCACAGAGCAGGAGAAGGGTACAAGAAAATTTCAAAGGCGCGGAGTATCCCTCTCAGCACAGTGAAGACCATCATTAAGAAGTGGAAGATGCATCATACCACCCAGACTACAGGTTTAACAGGTAACATGAGATAATGAACTACTCCAAGGATCTGGACGAATGGACGTTTATTTAATCGATTCATTAATTAAACGATTTAGAACAGGGTTTGGAACACAGAACCCGAGTGGACGGGTCAGTTTTGGCCGCCCCTCGCTCCAGCGCTTTTGGGAAGGTTTTTATTTTGTGTTTGCTCTGAACGCGAATGCCCTGATATTATAAGCCAACTTTTTTTTTTCTAAAAAAAGACAAACCTTTCGTGCAATTTAATGGGAAACTCAAGTTGCATATCTAGCAGAACTCGTCCTGAAACAATGACTATTGTTTAAACTATTAACTTAAAGCAGCGCGCAAACCCCCCCTCCCCCCCCATGCAAAAACGCACCGATTCTAACCTCGCATGCACGCACGCTCGAGATATGAAGCATGCATATGCTGACGTGCCATGTTCATATCTGATGAAAGAAAGGAGCCGCCTTCGTGCAGAAATACCCTTCTGTCGATTGCAGTCTAGTGGAAAATCACCTCGCGCTGAGAGAGCTCGTTGCGGGTTTTTGCTGAGACCACGAGTCAGACTGAATACCCCTGTGAAAGCAGAGTGCATTAAACCGCTCCACAGCCTCTATCTAGATACACATGCGCGGACAGAATAACTGAATACACTTGCTGACCGCAACAGAACCACAAGTTAAAAATACACGCGTGCCCACATGGAAACACTAGAGCAGGGTGCGTATATATATATTCGTGTGTGTTTGTTTGCTTTTATGAATGTATGAAATGTCCACAACTTGTTTATTTTTTTTTTGAGAATATGAATATAAAAAAAGTTATTTTGAGGGACAAAAAATATGAGCAATGAATGTGAGAAACTTTTTTGTCAAAAGAAATTGCGCATTGCAGAATTTGCAAATATAAGCATTTTTATTCACTATTCAGTTAACTTTATATATTATATTCAAGCTGTTTTGAAAACGCTTATGGTATCTTTAAAATCAAACAGTTCAATATAATTTGTGCCGCTTTACGCGTAAAGATCCACACAAGACTCGAGGTGTCCGGTTGCAGCAGCGACTTAGCGAGCCTTTAGAATCTCTTGCCGGATTTGTGTGCTTCAAAACAGGAGGGGATGTCATTGTTATAAAACGAGAAGCAAATTCGACAACACCGACGCGCTGAAGCCACCATTAAACACGACCCAGACTATTAGTTAATTGCATTTGGAAATAAAACAGAACCGGAGCAGTCTGTGATGAACGCGCCCCTTTCACTGCTGAACGCTTTGTTTAAAGGAGCTGTTTCAGACTGAAAATGAAATACATGAGTGTCTGCAGATTATTATTATTATTATTATTATTATTATTATAGTATTTGGTATACGGTGTACGGTGATTTTTCCAAATGTGTGCGTAAAGTCTCTTTAACGTTTCAGATATATTCCTTCTTTACTTTTCGGTTGTTAGATATTTGTTTTATTATTTTAATTGCATTATAAGTGGGGGAGGGTTGGGAGGGTTGGGAGGGTTGGGTTGGGTTGGGGGGGTGTAAAGGTATCGACGCGCACAATAGCCGTTAATTCGGGTTTCAGTGCTTGTGGTTTATTATTTTCCACTGAAGATAAACATCAACACGTGGTCGTTTCAGATGGACACTCGATCGAAGGTGCAAAAACCACCCATGCATTTTTTTTCTTGTTATTTCCTGTCTCAAAACAATAGTTTATATATATATATATATATATATATATATATATATATATATATAGAGAGAGAGAGAGAGAGAGAGAGAGAGAGAGAGAGAGAGAGAGAGAGAGAGAGAGAGAATAATAGATGGGGTTCAGTGAGTTGCAGGAAAACAATTCCATCTAGGGTTTATGTGTTGTCATAAACTACGAGACCATAGTGCATTATATAACTATATACATGTAGTTCCAAATATTGTTTTCACAGCTAAAAACTTACAATTGCTGGTAGGATTCTTCTTTAAATCGCATGGCGCAATACACATTTTTAAACGAGATGCATCCTCAACATTAATCATTTTATTATAAACTCATGCTGCCTGTTTATTATTTTTATTTATTTATTGCAGTTTTTCTTTTTCTCAGTGCAAATCCCGCTTATGATATCGCTCGGGTCGGACAACCCGTTACAGTCCCCTGTGTCTTCGATTGGAAACTCCAATCTGCCAATCGCCAATCGGCTTCGCTAGTTCCGAGAGCACGCTGTAGTGAGCGAGTTGTTCCCTGATCAATGCAGAGACCCGGGCTCCCAATGCATGGTTACCCGCACCATAGAGACCAATGGAACCATCACGCTAACAATCTGGGACACGCTAGGAAACAATAGCGGGAGATACTACTGTGCTGAACGCAGTACCAGTTACATTCAATTCTCAAATAGGTCCCGTTGTGATCGTGTCTGGAGGTGAGTTCATACTGCAGCACTGAACGTTCGCTAACACTTTTATATGAAGTGTCTCTGATTACTCTGTGTTTGCATAGCAGATACTTTGTAAATACACGCACACTTATACATAATTACAATGTTATTATGCAGTTATAATGTACTTAATGTGTAAATCTTTTTGCACAATCTATGTAAGTAGACAATGATATCAGAAAATGGTTAGGTTTCAGTTAGGGATAGGGTTATATCATGCACAAAGATTTACACATGAAGTACATTGTAACTATGCATAATAACATTGTAATGATGCTTCAGTACACATGTATTTACTAAGTAACTAATATGTAACTTCTTGAGACAGACCATGTTGACCGTGACACGGTTCAGTTTGTATTAACAATGTACACAATCGTTTTTTTATTTTCTAATTACACAAAAAAAATATTCAGTTACTATAGCTAATATTAGATTAAATGACAGATCTGTCAACACTTGCTTAAAATGACATATTAGTTCCAGTGGGGTTACCACTGAATTAAAGCGATTTCTAAGGCTCTGAAACCACCGGCTGATGCTCCCCTCGGAGGTTCCGGGTCTATCCATCTTTCACTAGACTTTACGCAATGTCAAGTCCATATACCACCATGAATTGGGCAGGAAAGGCAGATGTAAAGCGCCTTTTAATGGGATAATTTATTACACGTACTATTTTCTTTAAATTCATTGGTTCTCATTTAATTTGGTCTATATTGGCCAAATTAATACGCGTAGTAAATATAATTACTACACAGACTAAAGTCAAAATGAGAAAGTGTACTAAATATTTGAAACGAGTAGTACATACCGCGTTTTTTGACGCAGAAGGGCTTTCATACTGAATCGCCGTGAACCGGTTTTCACAAAATCAGCAGAGCACAAGCAGTGACTGGAAAAATACACGTCTGCACATTCGCACAATGAGCACAAGACAATGAATTCTATGAGGAACTGCTAAAAGATTTTGCCTGAAAGTTTCGCTCCCTACAGTTTTGCATTAGCGCTGTCCTTGGTACTGTTAAAATCGCGGGTCCTGTAAAAACATACATAAGTAATATGTTTTTGTAAATACTGATAAAACCTAATCATTCTATTTATTTTTTCAAATACATATATATTTTCAGACAGTTCAACAGAGAACACTTCCGTGTCTATACTGGTCCCTGCTGTCTCCGCCAGCGCGCTCGATTTCGAGGGGACGCTGACATTAGTCTGCCCTGGTCCGGGGCCTCTCCTCGCCCGCGGTCCGGTTTCAGTGGTTCATCTCCGGTAACGTCACGGCGGCAGAATCTAAATAGCTTTGAGCATTTTAAGCAGATATGATGATTAATGACACTTAACCCCACGTGTTCACCACATCAGTATATTATGTTGTCCTGTCTTTATAATATCAGAGCGGCAGAAAGCAGAGGAAACTGTGAGCCAGTGCTGCAAGATCAATGGACCAGCACCAGTGCTGCAAGTTCAATGGACCAGTACTGCAAGATCAATGGACCAGTACCAGTACTCCAGGATCAATGGACCAGTACGCCAGGATCAATGAACCAGCACCAGTACTGCAGGATCAATGGACCAGTACCAGTACTGCAGGATCAATGGACCAGTACCAGCAGTGCAAGATCAATGGACCAGTAGCAGTGCTGCAAGATCAATGGACCAGAACCAGTGCTGCAGGATCAATGGACCAGTACTCCTAAATCAACCAGCTTTAAGCCTTATTGTTTAGATTCTGCAGTGTCACTGTGCTAAATAAGCCATGCCAGCTAGTTCCAGTATAGGGTTTATAAAGATGTCTGCAAATGTAAACCGCTGTGTTCTGAATGCTGATTTTATTTAAGCTAGAAACATGAATTTGAAAAAATCTGACAATTATTTCTGATTTGCAATCGTATACAAAAACACTGTACCAGATTCTTTACATTTCCACTTTGACCCAAAGAGACTTTTGAGATCCTGAAAGATACTGTTGCAGTTAAACTAAGCTCAATCATCTCTTTAAATCACTGAACTTAAAAATGTCTTTTTAAAAAGGAATAGCTGGCTGGATAGATAGAAAGTGAACATGATGCTGTAGATACTTGTCCAGATTGACTGACTTTATGGTTTCCATTTTTTTAGGTTAATTAATAGTTTTTTTTAAGGTAGATTTTCTTCTGTTGCTTTGCCTTTATGGACTAATAAAGTGAAATAAACAAAACAAAAATATATACATTCTGTTTTATTAGCTTACCTTGTCTAAGTTATCAGTGGTAATTGAGGGTCTATGAAACCAGACATTTAAGTATTAGGTTTAAGTAACAAGAAATATCTACAACTCAGGCCAAAAGTTTTGCATCACCCTATTTGCTTTATAAAGTCGCATGAAACCTGCTGAATAATATTACATTAACATATATAAAACAATTTTGCTTTACAAAGTTGAATGAAACCTGCTGAATAATGTTACATTAACATATTGAATTACATTCTGCTGTGTAGTTTTCCATATAATTAACGAAAAACTGACAACAATTGAAAAATGTGACATTTCCAAATCTAATAAGAAATACTGTACTACTATTATGGTTTATGGTAGACTTTTGCAATATCATTTTGTAGTTTCTTTGATTACATGATGTAAACTAAAATATCTAAATGACGTTCATATACTTTATTTATTATGTCTCAATCCTAAAATTTGAGGTGATTCAAAACGTTAGGTCATAACTGTAGATTATTGAGTTAAATGTATGAAGTTATTTCTGCAACACCCATAAACTCTACAAGCACTTAAGTGGAAATCTTAGATGAAATTTACCTTAACCGGCTGGTTTCACAGACCCTGATTAGCGCTAATCTTGAACTATCCAATGTTAACTTCTATAAGGTAGTTCACGATTAGTGCTAATCAAAGTCTGTGAAATCAGTCAAAATTGTTTGTGCAACTGACTGCTGGACCTTAAAACAGGAACTAACGATTGATGTAACTGCAGGGCACAGATAGCGTGTGTCTTTGTCACAGACTGTTATCTCCTCCTACACTCGATCACATATTGTTTAGGTTGTACATTAAACTGTCTGGCCACTTTATTAAGAATTGCACCTGAATTCAGGTTAGATACCGTTTGCCTTCACATGACGTGGCATAGATTCCACAAGCTCCGGAAGGAGTCTGGGGGATGTTCACGCAATCACTCATTAATATTTCCCACATGACAAGACTCTCTCTCTCTCTCTGTCCCTCCCCTCCGTCCGTCACTGTCTGCAGCCCCAGCTTTCTCTTGCTTTCCCTTTGCCATTGCTGATGCACTCTGATGCCTCCTGGAGTCAGCCTGACCAGCATCACTGCTTCTGCTAATGTATCACCAACATGCACCCCCTTCCATTCCTCTTCCAGTGATCAACATGCACCCCCTTCCATTCCTCTTCCAGTGATCAACATGCACCCCCTTCCATTCCTCTCCTAGTGATCAACATGCACCCCCTTCCATTAATCTTTCCAGATGCGCAAACTATATACAGTCAGTTTTCTTCAATGTTCACAATTTATTTACAGGCTGTTTGCAGGAATACAAGCCTGTCGTCCTGCTCTGGATTCAAGCGGTGTGCTTTCTGTTTACATCGAATACAGAGAGGGGCGTGTACTTGCAAAGCATTTTCAAAACTATTTCGCTGGTAGGATGGGACCAGCAAATCAGATGCTAGTTAACACGAGCAGGAAGAGAAGAGCACGCCCACTGCTTGTGTGGCAGAAATACTGTAAATAGCAAGGCAGAGGGTTGAGTGCAGTTTCATTGATACACTTAAAGAATGTTATTAACTATGTGCGTTACAAAAATGTAATTATTAAATAAATTATCCAGTATTTATCTTGATGTATATAATGAGGAATGGAATTGATTGAAAAATGAATTTTAAATGTAATCGTAGCAGCCCTATTGCTGGTAGACTCCCACAGCTTTATAGTCCTACAGGGATCACATGATCAACTTAACGTCTAATTCAGGGCCAGGCTAAATCCAATCGAGCAGACAGGCCCTAATAAAGTGACCAGACAGTGTATGTTTCTCTGTGTGCTCCAGTATGTTTTTTACAGGATTTAGAAGCAGCAACTAATCTAGTGAAGTTCAAACCTATGTGTGTTTTTGCAATTATTTTTTTCTGAGATATTAACTGTATTTTTAGGGTAGTGATGTCAGTATCGTTTGTGCTACGTTTGTGCCGGTTTGTGCCGTTCAAACAAACGTTTTTGCTATTATTGTTAATGAGATATTAGCAATATATTTTAAGGCGAGTGACGTCACTGAGCCCCCTTAAAATAACGGAATTCAACCAAACTTGTCCCATTCGTTTGTGCCGTTGAATCTAACGTTAGTGCAGCTATGGTTTTTAATGATTACTTTGTAGGGGAGTTATATTGTCAACAACACACGAGAAATACATATGCATGTATGTGTTTGTTTGTACAGATGTTGGTATACCACCACAAAATAGAATAGGCTACTTGATGCATTTCATCATACAGAATTATCCCAAAATGCAACAAAACAAGCTTTGGTGTGGTGAAATGTATTCTAAAATGAATCGCTAATTTGGAAACACGTCAGAATGTGATAAGTATTTCACTACTGCATCCCATCTAGCCTATCGCTCATTGTACCTGCCTTTTAGTTTGCAGTTGTGTTAAAAAGTCAAATCATCTATTGCTTTTGCTCTGCTGCTGCTAATAATGACCTTTACGGACAACTAATTGAAAGAGCGCCACTGTGATGATTTATTTAGTTGCAGGAAACCACGCATCTGTACGAGCATAAAGTTTATTAAAAATGAAGTGATTGGTAATGGCTGCGATTACAACAGAAACAAAAAGAGTCAAACCTCTGTCTCGTTGCCAAACGTTTGTTTATTTATTTATTTATTTATTTATTTATTTATAATCGAATTGATATCATCATCATCATGGGGAAAATATGCTCTTCTTCTTCTTCTTCTTCTTCTTCTTCTTCTTCTTATTATTATTATTATTACAGAAAAAATAAGTATTTGTATAAAAACGTTTGGCACATAACTCTCAGCCACAGGCAATTGTTTATGTTTGCCAATCTAAATACTCTAACTTTATATTTTCAGTTTTTATCTATTTCCTTTGCATTTTATAAACATGTCCCTTTTCAATAAATACAATTTATTTTCTGCTATATGCATACATTCAATTAAACCTTGAAAACTGCTGAAAACATTCCTTTATTTATTACACACTGTTCAATAATATGCATTTTCAATTGGCATTTAATTTTCAATGTGACATGGTTCCATTAATCGGCTGCCTTTATACTAATATAGATGGTAAAGGAATACTGCAGCTACCAGCATCAGCTCTAACCGAGGAGTTTAAGTGCACCAAGGTCAGACTGGAAATGACATTAGTAGAGTCACGCGACAAATGTGTAAGGGAGGCAGCACCTGTGCTGAAAACTGGAAGAAAGTGGGTGGCAAAGAAAGCTGTGGAGGACGCAAAGGCTGCCCTTCAAATTGGTGATATCATGGGGCAAGTTCAGCATGGAAGAGGGGGTCTTGGTCTCAGTTCAGCTCCTCCTACATGGCACAAGGCAGCCCCAGCTCAATGGAGGAAGATGGTAGTCAACAAGGTGCAAAAGCAGGAGGAGAGGATGAGGTGTATAAAGGCCATTTCCCAGGCCAAGCAGGGAGAACGGATGAGATGGGAGAGTGTGGAACAACGCAAGATTGGCTGGCAAGACCTATGGTCAATGGAACAGAGCAGGATCAATTTCCTCATCAAGTCAACATAAGATGTTCTCCCATCACCACAGAATCTAAACCTCTGGGTAGGAGAGAATCCCTCATGTCCTTTGTGTTCATCACCTGCAACATTAAGGCACATTTTGACAGGATGTAAGGTGGCTCTTAGCCAAGGATGGTTTATTTGGTGCCATGACCATGTGCTGCAATGTTTGGCCTTAGCATTGGAAGACAAGCGTAACATGACCAATAAGTTGCCACCTGTTCCATCAAAACATTACACACAAAAGACAACATTCCTCCGCCCAGGAGAGCAACCACCAAGAAAAGGTGTTAAAACCAATCTTCGCCCAGGACAACTGGAAGCTACTAGAGACTGGAAAATGCTGGCAGATGTTGGTCAATGGCTTATTTCTCCACCTGAGATTGCCACCACTAACCTTCGACCAGATATTGTCTTGTGGTCTGGATCAGCACACCTTGTTCACCTGGTAGAGTTAACAGTGCAATGGGAGGATGCTGTAGATGAGGCGTATGAGAGGAAGAAACTGCGGTACGCTCAACTAGCCACTGAAGTGGAACAGCAAGGATGGAAAATCTGGGTTTACCCAGTGGAGGTGGGTTGTCGAGGATTTGTGGCACACTCTACAACCCGGTTTCTCAGAGATGTCGGATTTGGTGGCCAAGAGTTGAAGAACTTATCTGAAGCAGCAGAGAGGAGCAGCAACTGACTGTGGTTGAGACGGATAGATACTGGCTGGGGATCTCAAGCACAATAGAAAGAAAGAAACGCTGATGTATGGGTAAGTAAGCTGGGCTGAGTTGAGTGGGTGACGGAGGGGGTGATGCTGGGACACCAGAATCGCCGTCGAGCCCTCTTGAGGTGTCGTGGGCTAGTCGACGAAACACAGAGGATGGAAGGTGCCCACTTGAAGACCCCAGAGATGTACCCTACTTTCCTCAATCCAGACAGTTGTCATGCTGATGCACTGGGGAGACCGCACTGTGGTTGATCCCCGGAGCCAGCATCGCAGCTGTTGTGTGTGCTGATGCGCTAAGGAGGCAAAATAAGCTGATCCCTGGAGCCAGCATTACACTTCAGCCATCAACACCTGACAGAAGGATATCTTCATCATCATATGGAAGGAAGCGCAAATGGATGGAGATACCTAATGTGAACTAATGTGACCTATGGATCACGTTAGTTTACTGCAAAGCTACGACTTAGTTGGTGCTTATCCTGGCGAGAGCTGAGTTCAAATCAGCATGAAGTTTTAACATCTACTCTTGTGTAATTGAAATCAAAACAATAAATAAGGAATTCCCAGAAGGGGCAGACCTTTGAGTAAAGCATTAAACACCTGTGAAAATGTGGTGCAGAGGCAGCCGAAGCAATCAAGTGCACACATTGAAAGTTAATCGAACTGTCCACCCTAACTAGTGAATACTAGGAGTTATAATATAGTGTACATGTTACATTTTATCATTTAATAAAAAGGGCTTCTGTTTTAATATTTGGTAGGTGTAGGTGTTCAACAGTTACAAAAGTAACTGAAAAATAGTACATTTTCTTACAGAATAAAACATACATTGTAAAACTGAGTTTTCATCTTCATGTCCTTCAGCCACGTGTTTGTGCTGCTGCTTGGTTCTTGCAGTAATTCAGATGAAAAGTGCCAAGTATTAAACAACACTTTATACACAATACAATGACAGAAACAGTACCTTCTGTAGTAGGACAAGCATTACAAAGGTTTATAAAGCCATACTAAAAAAGTACTACAGTACCACAGAAGTAGGCAATTTTCATAGCACTAGGAAAATTATTCTGAAAATTATTTTATGAAAAATAGTGTGGTGACGTTGACGGAGATGGACATTTTGCAAACGATAACCCATGATATCCTATGTAAAATGTCCACCCCTGCCACTGCCGCCACCGATTCTGAGGCAAAATAAGCTGATCCCTGGAGCCAGCATTACACTTCAGCCATCAACACCAGCCAGAAGGAGATCTACATCATCAGATGGAAGGAAATGCAAATGGATGGAGACACAGATGAATCACATTAGATTACTGTAAAGCTACGTCTTAGTTGGTGCTTATCTTGGCAAGAGCCGAGTTCAAATCAGCATGAAGTTTTAACATCTACTCTCATGTAATGGAAATCATAATATATAAGCTAATAAACTTGCATTTGTTTGAATTTTAGCACGAGTGATACAGCGTGAAGATGGCAGTGTCAGCAGCTATAGCTGGAGCCTCGTTTCTAGGAGTAACAGCAGAGCAAATCTCCAGAAATATACAGACAAACAGAAATGTTACTATTTCAATTCAAAACAACTGTGATTTCTCTCTAACAAACCCAAGGTAAGTGATCATTATCCTACTTTTTGTTGACACCGAAGGCTGTTTGGCATTTTATTTTTTTAATTTCACTGAAGAATTATTTTTATAATAATACAGAATTTTAAAAAAGCTGTTCTGCAGGGAAGCCAAATTGTTTCATTTGTCCTATAATTACACAGAATAAATAACATTGCTTGCTTTGAAAATGAAATCGGTCTATTCTTGATAATGCATTCATTTGATACACAGTGGGATATATGCATGGAATCTTTAGAAATTAACAATTCTAGCTCAGAAGTACACAAACATGATACAAAACCAAACACTAACAAACCAGAAAAACAACATTAAACCTATACTATATCTGCACTGTAAGCTTTTGCTTAAGAAGTTCTGTTAGCAAATTGGATAAACTGAGGGTTCCTCTCTGTTGGAACTTAAGAACATGCACGAGTGAGAGGAAGCTATTCAGCACATATACAGGCGTCCAGTTCCTAGTAGCTAGTTGACTTTGTCGAATTGGGTATTGAAGGATCCAAGTGATTCAGCATCAAAAACATGACCACCAGTACAGGGAACCTGGATTATGAGCTGCGCTTCAGAGTATTCGTTAGTGTTAACTTTGTCAACTCGTTTTAAGATTTTATAGACTTCTGCCCATCTTCTAATTCCTCTAAGACATGATGGGATTAGTCTGCTTCTCTTCACTGGACTCTCTCCAGGGCCACAGTGTCCCTCAGGTACTGTGGTGACCAGTACTGGACACAGTCCTCTAAGTGAAAGCTCACTAGTGCATTATACAACCAAATCATAACCTCCTTTGATTTAGTCGTTAGTCACATTTTGTAAAGCTGTCAACTACAATAATATCGATGTAGATGAAATCTAACGACTTCAGCTTTTTGAGTGATGTATTGGATTAGCAAATAACTGAATTTATAATGATGTGGGAGCAGACAAAGTTACGCACCTGTATTAATTTTCCCTATTGCCAGCATGCTCTGTACACAGGTACCATTTTTATAGGACTATTAAAGCACTTTGCATTTTGTTTTACTGAGTTTCATCACAATCAGGCCCATATAGAAGATTTAATTCAATCCTGCTAGATTAGCCATCTGCATTTTCATTTTTATTGCATTATTTAAAATAAATATGCTATATATTGAAACACATACATGTACTGCAACACAAAGACTGTGTTCTCTTAGACATGGCTGTATTGGGCTCTGCATTGCTTCAGTCTCTCAGGCTCCTGCTTGATTTGATAGGATGATATGCAAACTGTGAATCTACAAACCAATCCTGAATCGTTCTGTCCATCTATCCAATAGAATTGTGGATTGCATCTGTCCCCAGATCCTACAGCACTTCATCAATCAGTTCTCTGTTAAACCTGTAATCGAATGGCCCACCAGTACCTACAGTGCAGTGAAAAAGTATTTGGCCCCTGTCTGATTTTCTGCATTTTTGCACATTTTCCACATTGTATTTGGTCAGATTTTTTGTGGGTTGTAGTCGTATATAGAGGGAGTCTGAGAGAAAGAATGACACCAAAGTTTGGTGTTTTTTTCATTTGTTTGGTGTGCAAGGTAATCAAACATGCAATCTTAAGGTGTGAAAAAGTTATTGCCCCCCCTAGTTAACTCAACCCAATTAAAGGGATAATAAGGGTCAGCTGTTTGAGTACTTTGGTTAACAACCAGGCCTGATTTGGGCCAGCCCTGCCCAATATAAATCTGACTAACTTTGGTCCTTACCATCAGAGTGAAGTTGTTGATGCCTATCAGTCTGGAATGGGTTACAAAGCCATTTCTAAGGCTCTGGGGCTCCACCAAACCACAGTCAGAGCCATATTGTCCAAATTGAAAACGTTTGGGACAGTAGTGAATCTTCCCAGGAGTGGCCGTCCTGCCAAAATCTCTCCAAGAGCAAGGCGTAAAATCGTCCAGGAAGTCATAAAGAACCCTAGAACAATATCCAGGGATCTGCAGGCCTCTCTCGCCTTGGCTGAGGTCAAGGTTCATGACTCCACCATCAGAAAGACACTGGGCAAAAATGGGATTCATGGCAGAGTAGCAAGGCGGAAACCGTTGCTCACTAAGAAGAACATGAATGCTCGTCTCAAGTTTGCCAAAAAGCACCTGGATGAGTTCTGGAACAATGTTCTATGGACAGATGAGTCAAAAGTGGAACTTTTTGGCTTACATGGGCCCCGTTATGTCTGGCGAAAACCAAACACTGCATTCCACAGTAAGAACCTCATACCAACGGTCAAGCATGGTGGTGGTAGTGTCATGGTTTGGGGATGCTTTGCTGCATGAGGACCTGGACGCCTTGCCATCATTGAAGGAACCATGAATTCTGCTCTGTATCAGATAATTCTACAGGAGAATGTCAGGCCATCCATCTGTGAGCTTAGCTGAAACGCAGCTGGGTCATGCAGCAGTGTGGAGTAGTGGTTAGGGCTCTGGACTCTTGACTGGAGAGTTGTGGGTTCAATCCCAGGTGGGGAACACTGCTGCTGTACCCTTAAGCAAGGTACTTTACCTAGATTGCTCCAGTAAAAACCCAACTGTATAAATGGGTAATTGTTAGTAAAAATAATGTGTAAAAAAATTATGTAATTGTATGTAAAAATAATGTGATATCTTGTAACAATTGTAAGTCACCCTGGATAAGGGTGTCTGCTAAGAAATAAAAATAAATGCAGCAAGACAATGATATGAAACACACAAGCAAGTCTACATCAGAATGGTTGAAGAACAACACATTTAAAGTTTTGGAATGGCCTATTAAAGTCCAGACCTAAACCCCATTGAGATGTTGTGGCAGGACCTGAAACGAGCAGTTCATGCTTCAAAACCCACAAATGTCACTGAGTTGAAGCAGTTCTGCATGGAGGAGTGGACCAAAATTCCTCCACGGCGCTGTGAGAGACGAATCAATAACTACAGGAAGCGTTTGGTTGCAGTTATTGCTGCTAAAGGTGGTGTAACCAGTTATTGAGTCTAAGGGGGTGATTACTTTTTCACACGGGGGCATTGGGTGTTGCATAACTTTCTCTCTTTTATCTAATATTCGGTTTTGGTTGAAGATCTAATAACATTCAGTGTTAAAAATATGCAAAAATGCAGAAAATCAGACATCAAACAATTTTTCACAGCACTGTATGTTATGGGTGGGCATTGCTGCAACATACCTTGGAAATGTTGTTACAGTTTTAGTCCAATCTAATTGAATCAGTCATATTTAATACAAGGTCACTCACAGTAACAAGACAGTTAATATTTAGTCAATGGTACCCATAATATTCCAGCAGCTTTATGCATACATTGCTTAAATAACATTTTAAAAAGTGCTATTTATAACAAATTAAAGTTAAAAAAAGAAAAATCAGGTAACTAATAGGCATCCAGCAAAATCCAATCATTGCTTGTATCTTTGCTGGCACAGTGAGGACAGAAGTGTGCAGTTACTGTAAACAGCTTGGCCCATTCTTCCTGCCCATTCAGAAATGACTGTTACAGAATGTACCTTTGTTACGAGCTCAGGGTTCCCCAGTAAACAGGGACAGGTACACAGGTACTCTAGCAGTACAGATCTTGGCTTGCTAGATACAGTTCCCTCGTATGATCATTGTAATGCTGTTCTTTTTTTCATCAGGATTTACATGTTCAGTGGATATAACGTAGATCCTCCTCAGCCAACCATCAAAGAAAAAAACACAGCCGTGTGTTCCTTCAGCAAAACCAGTGATACAGCATGTGGAAGTGTGGGTGTCTTAACCTACGATGTCATCAAGAACAATGATCCTGTCGAATGCATTGCCATGATGTTTTCTGTACCATATGATTACAATTTGTATGAAAACTGGTTCGCTATAGGGGCCATTAGTGTAGGAACGTCCTGTGATCATGCCTTATACAATCAAATGTATAACGAGGGGGGGAAGGGTTTCATCAGAAAACAAGCAACAGCTGGGCTCATAGAGTTTACTGGGGAAGCTGTTGAAATAAAAGCCACAATGTCTCCCGCCGGCAGGTCAGTAATGAAGGTTGAAGTGTGGAACAAACGTACACGTGATTGAGACATACTGTGCTTGCTTTTCAATGCCCTGATATTTGCATGCATGAAATCATTCTTCTCACCTATTGCAAAAAAAGTCATATAGTGAGCACTAGATGTGTTTTACTTTTTATACTGTATAAAAGCATTTTCAACATGTATAACAAACTATGGATTGTGTTGATGCTGTTGATACAAATGAACACTGTACTGTACGTACACTTCTGACCTGTATGTTCACTTTTAGCCTGTATGTACACTTATAACCTGTCCTTTATTGGACAACTTGAGGTGAGGTGGTATGTGTTTTTTTTAGTAAACTCAGTAAAAGGCATTTTTCTTCCAAAGAGATGAACTCACTAAAATAACAATTGTACAATGCAAATGAATTTTCTACTTAGCTGCTAAGCCTATTTTCATGCAGTTCTTAGTTATTAAAGCTTGTATTAATAAAGCAATGTGTTTGTTTGATTGTTTCATATCTTTGGAGACAACTTCTAAAGGTGTGGTGGGGGGGAGTTAACTGTGTATAAAATAAGTCACCTTGTGAAGTTGTGTTCTCTATCATTTTTAAATGGAGAGGTTGAGTAAACTTGAGGGTGGTTCCACTGGTTTAAATTCTCGAAAGCTATATCTCCAATTCCAGATGTGGACAATGTGCTGCTTTAAAATATGAAGAATCCATTGTGCATGTTTGAAGTATCTGTAGCAACTGGAATAGAGCTGCATTCTGTATCAATATAATAAATACATGAATCAGTGGGGCAGTGTGAGGAGCTCAGGGCTGATCCTAAATACACAAATCAATGGGACAGTGTGAGGAGCTCAGGGCTGATCCTAATTACACGAATCAATGGGACAGTGTGAGGAGCTCAGGGCTGATCCTAAATACACAAATCAATGGGACAGTGTGAGGAGCTCAGGGCTGATCCTAAATACACGAATCAATGGGACAGTGTGAGGAGCTCAGGGCTGATCCTAAATACACAAATCAATGGGACAGTGTGAGGAGCTCAGGGCTGATCCTAAATACACGACTCAATGGGACAGTGTGAGGAGCTCAGGGCTGATCCTAAATACACAAATCAATGGGACAGTGTGAGGAGCTCAGGGCTGATCCTAAATACACGACTCAATGGGACAGTGTGAGGAGCTCAGGGCTGATCCTGTATAGATGTCTTTGCTCAGCAAGTCCATCTGAATGAAACAAATGGACAGCAGATTGTTCATCATTAGTTAAAGCAGCTGTGATCCCATTCACTGACAGACAGGATTACCTTGTGGAGGGTTTTCCTGTCCTGTGTGGGAACTGGTTTGCAATGTGTGTCTTTAAACACTGTGTTCCTGGGAAGATTGTTTGCACACAGCCATCCACCCCAGCGTGCAAATTTGGCCATATGGTGCTAGATTCTATTTTTTTATCAGCAACCATAGATGCTGATAGTTTCTCACTGGGTCTGGACTACTCACATGACCATTGAGGTCGGCAGCCACATGCACACTGTGCGTACCATTGGTTTGCAAAAAATCAGCTTCATCAGTGTGTTGAAGCGAAACACACATTTTAAGCATATAGAATCATGCTGTTTATTTAGTGGTAGTAATGAACAAATGGGTCAGATAAGTTTGGTTGAATCCTTGAAAAAGAGCAACAATCTCTCTTCTCAGAAGGATCAGAGGGGAAAAATCAGTAAAAGCACCGAACCGTGTTTCTGGCACTAATGGCAGTGGAGTTTTAAGCACCGGAAATACATTGCTGACACTGAATGTTACTACTGCATGATCTGAATGCTGCTCCCCTTTTAAAGTTTAGTTAGCATTTTCATTTTATCAGTGTTGTTCTTATATTCAAATTAATTATAAATGTTTCTAATCATTAACACATAATTTCCAAGTTGTGTTATTATTATTATTATTATTATTATTATTATTATTATTATTAATGTTTTATTTTTTACTGCCTGTGTGGATTTCTCTCTGGGATTTTCAGCTGTGTTGAACTCAGGCAGTGCCCTTGGTTGTGCATGTCATCAGAACAACTTCAACTTTGAAGGCAGTGTATTTTAATGAGATATTTGGTCATTGTTAAGACATTCAAATACAACCACTTGGAATAAATCATTTTTTAGACATACTGGAGCTGCTTTAGAATTGTACCCAGAGCTGATGGGTTGTGCTGCTGGAACTGGATCACTTGTGAATGAAATTCCATTTTACATTCAGTGACTTGCTCTCTTCAAAGGAAAAAAAAAACACTATCACATGGTAAAGCTAAAACCTATAGAGGATTATTTACTTCCCAATGTATGTTTTAATTACACTTCTAGACTGCCAGGTGCATTAAACGTGAACTAAAAAATGATTTTACATGAGGGACGTGTATGGAGAAAGAAAAGATCCACATGCTTAAAAAAAACTTCTAATATTTTTTATTTAGAAAAATGTTTGCATTTATAACAATCTGCCATTAATCAATTAGCATTGCCCCTTTATGCATGCCTTTAAAATCATTGCTCCAGCACTGGCTTATTGTTCAGCACAAACACCCAGAGGAATCTTAGAAGCAGAACAATTCAAGTTATTTACTATGGATTGAATTCATGAATTCTGATACGCACCAGAAATGGGGATTTGGTTACTAATTAAGAATTAGACCAAATAACATTAAAATCATACACATTTTCATCCCTGAACCACTGCTTATCCAAGGCAGTGTAGCTTTCAGATTATAAAAATCCCTGCTGTGAGTTTCCTTGTTATGACAAAAGCACAAGCTGATAGGGAGTGCTTCACAAAGCTCTGCTCAAAGCACTAATCTGTATGACAGGAAAGTAAAAGAACTTCTGCTCTCACCTGTTGAAGTAACAGGCAGCCACTGCTCCACAATGTCACCACCATGTGATAGCATTGAGGATTCACACATTACTAAAAGCAACAGTAACATCTTTCATTTAGCTTCTCATGAAGAAATTGGTAATTGTCATAGTGTACAAACAATGGGAGCATATGCAACACCTAGTGGATTATAGGGCAGCAGTGTGGAGTAGTGGTTAGGGCTCTGAACTCTTGACCGGAGGGTAGTACAAACTGCTGCTGTAACCTTGAGCAAGGTACTTTACCTAGATTGCTCCAGTAAAAACCCAACTGTATAATGGGTAATTGTATGTAATAATAATGTGATATCTTGTAACAATTGTAAGTCGCCCTGGATAAGGGTGTCTGCTAAGAAATAAATAATAATAATAATAATAATAATAATAATAATAATAATAATAATATTGTTCATTTGTCTCATTCAATCTCTAGCAGGGGAGGCCAATCAAGGCGCCGGAGGGCCACTCCACTGCAGAGGTGCCTTCAATGAAGCAAACATTTGTAACATTCCCCAAAGTTTCTAAACTTTTTTTCTGTGGTGGTCTGCTGGTGGTTAACATTAGCGACAGAGTGGAACGGCTAC
This sequence comes from Acipenser ruthenus, assembly GCF_902713425.1. Classification (NCBI taxonomy): domain Eukaryota; kingdom Metazoa; phylum Chordata; class Actinopteri; order Acipenseriformes; family Acipenseridae; genus Acipenser; species Acipenser ruthenus. The sequence goes on from NC_081220.1 coordinate 10,730,915, forward strand.
GAGAAGATTAGTTTGACTCTGGGGCGATGTGACAGAATGGCTGGGCTGTGACGTCAGGTCAGAAGCAGGAAGGAAACACACCAGTACTGCAGATCAAAGTAAATGATGCGGCGCGCCATTTATTCAAATACAAAAATAAATAAAAGGTTTAAACAAAAAGAAACTTGCTCACAGAGCACAAATAAATATTTTAAATAAAACAAATCACAAACACAAAATATAAATACAGGTCAGGCTGGGCAGTCGCTGTCACTGTTCCTGTATATTTTAAAGCTTGTTTTCTCTCTCCTCGCTCTCTCCAATCTCGCTCCTCATACACCCACCCCGAGGGTAGAGAGCTGCAGGCTCTTATGCAGGTGACCATCTCCCGATTATCAACAAAATTAATCACTTAATTAAATTCGGGAGATGGCCACTTGTCTTGCGTCCTTCTTGACACCACTACAATATTTGCAATTTTAGAAAACCCAATGTGTTGCTCATCAGTTAAAATCACACACATTTGCTGAATTGTGAAAAAAGATATTAAAAATAACTTTGTACCCCATTCAGATGGGCGCTTGTTTGTTTTCTGAGCTAAAATCATTTGCCAGCCCTGGCAAGCACAATGCACAGCGTATCACGTTTTAACGCGTACCGCAAAATATCACCACACCGGTAATTAGTTCAAGGGGTTTTCATTTAATTTCAAAACCCACAGCCTACTTTTAAATACATTCTTTTTTCAACATCAGTGAATTATTAAACAAAATAAAACCAAATGTAAAAATAACAACAGACACGTACTGTACAGAGCGATCTTTAGCAGATGCTGGAGAGGGGGGAGTTAGGCTACATGGATATTGTTTTTGATAGTGTAACGTGGGGTTGTCTATCACGGGACCTGGTTACAACCATCACGTCAGTGATAATAGGAAATAACCTTTTGTTTAAAGATATCCCCTAAACAGCAGTTTAAAAGAAACCTTAGCTTCACAACTCAACAGCTGTAAACAAAAAAAAAAAAAACTCTTTATTGCAGCATGAAATCAAATTAAAACTTTGCTTTGTTTTTGTGTTACTGTTTTTTCACCAACAGAAATTATTTCCACTTGGGGAGAAAAGCTGGAAGTCTAAATTTGAACACTGAAGACTTTAACATTTCAAGCTACACATCGGTACTCAATCGGCACTTTCACTGCACAAAAAAGTCAATAGCAGTGTAAACAGTTTTTCTAGTACAATTAACACAGTATTTCTTTCATTTACTGTTTCATTTTAACACCTCTTTTTCTCTTTTTTAGAAAAAAATCGACACAAAAAACACTCTTTAGCTCAGTCCAATCCAGTGCCACAATCTGTCTTCAAAAAAAAAAAAAAAAGTTCACTGGAAAGGTCTGTTTTAGAATAGTGTTCAGTAGCACAGTTCGTTTTAAATAAAAAAAACAAGAAAATCAATAGCAGTTCTGTTGTAAGAAAAAATGAATAAAAAAAAAATGTTTGCAGAAAATGTATGTTCTTCAATAAAGTACGTCAGAATGTACAATCTTACACAGTCCCGTTTCAAACAGTTCAAAAGGCAGTATTGAGAGGAACGGTAGTTCCTCGTACAAGTTAGAAAAACTTTGAAACTCTAAACAGCTCAGAGTTTAGCTGTTTTCATCATGTTGCAGCGGCAAAACTAAATCACTTAAAATTACCATCTGTACCAGTATCAAAAGTCTGAAACTTTCTTACCTCAAATGTGAAAAAAACGTACATACCTCTTATACACAATGAGATATAAGTCGTCAAACTAAGGTAAAATTGTTATTCTCCTTCCACTTCCGTCTACTTTTTAAGGGTGTGTAGCGTCTATTCAAACAGAAAAGCTAAATAACTGGACATCTACCAATCATGTGATTCCACATGTTGGTCAGCGTCAAAACAAACCAGGGTGTGCAGGCAGTTTGATATCTACACCATTTATATTAAACACATTATTTATGTTTTAAAACAGCACATATCGCAGGAGGGAAAAAAATACAGTGGATTGAACTTGCAACATGACGTGTTTGGTGAGCACACGACTTTAGCCGGCTGCGCCACTGCACAGTTGTTGAAATGCATTCATTTTTTAAGCTTACATCCAAGCCTGACCAGCTTTCGCTGAAAACACAAAGGAGCTACTCGATTCTAGAAATTTTCGATTTCCTGTTTGAAAATTTCTAGTTTCCTGTTTGTTTGGTAGATACCATATAATGGAATTTCACACAAGAGTGGCATGTAGCTTCCTTGTCTAAATCTCTGATCTCTGATAAATTGTAGTTCCTCGTTTAATTAAAAATAAATAAAGGAATAATTTATTTGGTAGAAATAAATAAATGATTTAAACAAATGCATTGAGTAATAAATACATTTAGAAATAAATATTTTAAAATAAATAAATGTAGAAATGAATACGTTTATATTATAAGTGTATAAATAAAGAGCAAAGAAAGTCACCGAGTTTGAAACATTTAATGGTAGCTACTGAGTCAACATTTACATAGTAACGTTTACAAACAATCTTTTAAAATGTAACAAACAAACAAGCAGACAAAACTGATTAAAACAAAACAAGTTTGAATGACAAATTCGGCAACATTGTCGAGTTTTGTAAACATTTAAAACTTGTATGCTATGTTCATACAGTAATTAAACGGACTGTGTTGTATAGCGCTATGCTGACTTTGAAAAACTAAATGTTAAAAACAGAATTTAATGCAAGTGACAAAACCGTTTTTCTTTACACACACTAAATTATATATGCGCGCGCACGCAAGCATGCTCTCTCACACGCACACGCACACACACACGCACACGCACTCTGACACACACAAATGATCTGGTCCATGAGCAGAAAACTAGTTATTTTTTAAAGGCCAGCATGGGCAGCAGTGTGGAGTACTGGTTAAGGCTTTGGACTCTTGACCAGAGGTCGTGTGTTCAATACCAGGTGGGGGACACTGCTGCTGTGCTAAAATAAATAATAATAATGGTACATCTTGTTACAGTTGCAATACTCGTGCTTTGTCTTTGTTGTGTAAAAACCTGTCCATATGCAGAAACTGCTTGTGCTGCATCCACAGAATTTGATGGAATTGACATGTTTCGGAATCTGATTTCATACCTCAGGCAGAAATCAACAATATTTACATTTTTCACGGTAGGCAATCAAATACATGAAATCGTGAGTTTTCCGTGGCCTTATACAACGAGACACAAGTAATCCGTCGCTTGCAGCATCTATGGAGTAGCGGTTAAAGCACTTTGTTCTTGATTGGACGTTTGTGAGTTCAATCACATGTGGGGGACACATTGCTGCTTTATCTAGATTGGTCCAGTAAAACACCCGACTGTATAAATGGGTAATTGTATGTCACAATTGTAAGTTGGCCTGGATAAGTGTGCCTGCTAAAATAAAATAAAAAAATAATAATAATTGGTACTTGGATGGGAGACTGCCTGACAATACCAAATACTTCAAACTTTTCTTTGAAGTTTTACTTGTATTATTAACAAATATTAGATTCAACAGCAAAAATGAGCTGATTTACTTTTAATTTATTGAAATGGACCGCAAAGGGTATTAATCACTATTGAAATAATTGCATAAGAGAAGTTATAAATATATTTATTTCATGCCTCCACCGCTGTTTTAATTGCATTTGGATCATTCCAGACACCACCTGATATGTGAGTGCAACAAACTCAGCAATGCATTGATCATTAATACATTTTAAAAACACAAAACATCAGTCACAGCATGCATTATATTCAGGCCGGGACATTTCAATTTGATGTGAATTAGCAGATTGTAACATTAACAGAAGTGACATTACATTTGACTGTATTATGGCTACGTCTGTCTTCTTTTCATACATTTACACGTAAAACACAAGGCTGAAGTTGGCTTATTCGCCAGCTTATTATTTGCAAGCTTTTAAGTGCATAAATGTATTTGTCTATGTTGAAGAAGTAACCTTGCATTTAAAGGGTTAAATCACTTTGGGCTGCCGATTTCTCTGCCGGTACCTGACAAGGGGCAACCCCTCTGCAAGCCCCACTTATATTTAGCGCGGCCCAACGTGGTTTACTGGGGAAGAACAGCGGGCAAACATGCTACATATGCCAATCGCTCAGCTTCTTATTCGCTCTTTATGTATCTACATTGAATAAGTAGCCTTGCATTTAACGGGTTAAATCACATTGGGCCACCAATTTCTCTGCAGGTACCCAGTGAGGGGCACCCCCTCTGCAAGCTACACTTGTATTTAGATACATAAAGAGCAAATAAGAAGCTGAGCGATTGGCATATGCGGGAAGTGTACTCGCTGTTCTGCCCTAGTAAACCACGCTGAGCCAGGATAAATACAGGTGTAGCTTGCAGAGGGGGTGCCCCTCGCTGGGTATCTGCAGAGAAATTGGTGGCCCAACGTGATTTAACCCGTTAAATGCAAGGCTACTTATTCAATGTAGATACATAAAGAGCAAATAAGAAGCTGAGTGATTGGCATATGTAGCATGTTTGCCCGCTTCCCCAGTAAACCACGTTGGGCCGCGCTAAATATAAGTGGGGCTTGCAGAGGGGTTGCCCCTTGTCAGGTACGGCCAGAGAAATCAGCGGCCCAATGTGATTTAACTAGTTAAATTCAAGGCTACTTCTTCAAGGTAGACAAATACATTTATACACTAAAAGCCAGCGAATAAGAAGCTGAGCGAATGAGAAGCCAACTTCATCCTCGTCTGTAAAACCACAGACGTGTGAAACGTTTGTATGTAAATGGAATGTGTGTATAGTAAAAAAAGTGCTCTATTCCAAAACAGCAGTGTTTCTACCTCATTATACCTGGACTCTTGACCGGAAGGTTGTGGGTTCAATCACGGGTGAGGGACACTGCTGTTGTACCCTTGAGCAAGGTATTTTACCTAATATAGATAACCTGGATAAATTGGTAATTGTATGTAAACATAATGTGATATAATTGTGACTATTGTAAGTTGCCCTGGATAAGGGTGTCTGCTAAAAGATAAATAATAATAACTTAAATGCAATCTGTTGAACTATTTGCACTTGACTTGGTATTTGTATATTCTAAAATATAAGAATTTGCATTTTAATTTCAATTCATGGGAAAGCTTCAAAAATATTTCAATTTTAAACACTTTTCAATAATAATGCTCATAATAAAGTAGGGAGACTTCAGTATTGCTGGTAAAGTTGATCAACCTGAAAGATGCAAACTAAAGGACACTTTATAGAACTTCATGTTTATTAAACATAACAAACAAAACAAGTAAAAATAATAATTGTGCAATACACACATATATAAATATATATATATATATATATACAGTGCCTTGCGAAAGTATTCGGCCCCCTTGAACTTTGCGACCTTTTGCCACATTTCAGGCTTCAAACATAAAGATATGAAACTGTAATTTTTTGTGAAGAATCAACAACAAGTGGGACACAATCATGAAGTGGAACGAAATTTATTGGATATTTCAAACTTTTTTAATAAATAAAAAACTGAAAAATTGGGCGTGCAAAATTATTCTGCCCCTTTACTTTCAGTGCAGCAAACTCTCTCCAGAAGTTCAGTGAGGATCTCTGAATGATCCAATGTTGACCTAAATGACTAATGATGATAAATAGAATCCACCTGTGTGTAATCAAGTCTCCGTATAAATGCACCTGCACTGTGATAGTCTCAGAGGTCTGTTTAAAGCGCAGAGAGCATCATGAAGAACAAGGAACACACCAGGCAGGTCCGAGATACTGTTGTGGAGAAGTTTAAAGCCGGATTTGGATACAAAAAGATTTCCCAAGCTTTAAACATCCCAAGGAGCACTGTGCAAGCAATAATATTGAAATGGAAGGAGTATCAGACCACTGCAAATCTACCAAGACCTGGCCGTCCCTCTAAACTTTCAGCTCATACAAGGAGAAGACTGATCAGAGATGCAGCCAAGAGGACCATGATCACTCTGGATGAACGGCAGAGATCTACAGCTGAGGTGGGAGACTCTGTCCATAGGACAACAATCAGTCGTATACTGCACAAATCTGGCCTTTATGGAAGAGTGGCAAGAGGAAAGCCATTTCTTAAAGATATCCATAAAAAGTGTCGTTTACAGTTTGCCACAAGCCACCTGGGAGACACACCAAACATGTGGAAGAAGGTGCTCTGGTCAGATGAAACCAAAATCAAACTTTTTGGCAACAATGCAAAACGTTATGTTTGGAGTAAAAGCAACACAGCTCATCACCCTGAACACACCATCCCCACTGTCAAACATGGTGGTGGCAGCATCATGGTTTGGGCCTGCTTTTCTTCAGCAGGGACAGGGAAGATGGTTAAAATTGATGGGAAGATGGATGGAGCCAAATACAGGACCATTCTGGAAGAAAACCTGATGGAGTCTGCAAAAGACCTGAGACTGGGACGGAGATTTGTCTTCCAACAAGACAATGATCCAAAACATAAAGCAAAATCTACAATGGAATGGTTCACAAATAAACATATCCAGGTGTTAGAATGGCCAAGTCAAAGTCCAGACCTGAATCCAATCGAGAATCTGTGGAAAGAACTGAAAACTGCTGTTCACAAATGCTCTCCATCCAACCTCACTGAGCTCGAGCTGTTTTGCAAGGAGGAATGGGCAAAAATTTCATTCTCTCGATGTGCAAAACTGATAGAGACATACCCCAAGCGACTTACAGCTGTAATCGCAGCAAAAGGTGGCGCTACAAAGTATTAACTTAAGGGGGCTGAATAATTTTGCACGCCCAATTTTTCAGTTTTTTATTTGTTAAAAAAGTTTGAAATATCCAATGAATTTCGTTCCACTTCATGATTGTGTCCCACTTGTTGTTGATTCTTCACAAAAAATTAGAGTTTCATATCTTTATGTTTGAAGCCTAAAATGTGGCAAAAGGTCGCAAAGTTCAAGGGGGCCGAATACTTTCGCAAGGCACTGTATATATATATCATCATCATTTATGTCTGTTTTTCACAAACCTGGTCCTGCGGGGCCACTGTGTCTGCTGTTTGTGTTCCAACTGAGTTCTCATTTATTAAATTGATCCCCCAATAGAACTAACAATTAGTGACTTAATACAATGTTAGAAATAACTTGAAATATCCAACGCTTTTGGCTGCTTTCACAAACCCTGATCAGCACTAATCTTGGACTACCTTACCTGAGTTAACATTAGGTAGTCCTAGATTAGTGTTAATTGAGACCTGTGCAGCCAGCCATTACTACAAATAATTCAAATGCTCTGATTAGACATTTTATTCATTCAATTGAGGGTTGAATTCGTAATTTAAAGCTCAGTTGGAACACAAATCAACAAACACTGGGTCCTCAGGACCAAGATTGGGAAACACTGTTTTATGTAATTTGCATCCTATATTGGTACATACCTGTTAATTATTATGAACTACGTGATTACTGTGTTTATGTTTATGTTGTTATTATATAAACTGCTTTCCTTGTATGTCACCTTGGATAAAGGCCTCTGCCAAATTCATGTTAATAAATTAACATTTGTTGTATGGGAAAGTATTTGAAGTCCATTTAGCACTTGTCAAATATTTAGTTTGGTAGTAAATGTATCACATTTGCATTTGTATTAAGCACATTCGCAAGAACATTGACATTGTCACTGGTCTCATCAATTTCCTACTATCTGGAAAACACAAGTATGCTCAAAACCATAACCATCACATTCAACAATGGAGTCACCCATACCTTTCAACATTTATGCTCAAAGTTTGAAATCATGGATAGAGTCTACATTGTTCGAGAGCAGTTCCCAGTCATTGGTGCTCATGCAATCACCATTCTCAAATGTCAGGGGCTGACTCTAAAAACAGTTATGATGGATCTTGGTAATTCCATTTTCTCCTATGGACAAAGTTTCATTGCACATTCCACAGTTACTTCCTTCCAGAATACTTCCATATTCTAGTGTGCTTGTTCAGAATATGCGTGAATCGTGAAAACGTCTTGCCAATATGTGAACAAAGCCAGCATTCACTTTATTGATCACCATGTGGATTAACCGATATTGGAACACAGATGATTGTGTTAAAGATGTTAATAGACTTTTAATGTACACGTTTTAGAGCTAAACGTTTGTTGAGACAGTTCAAGCGCTGTAGCAGTGTTTAACTATTTCCTGGATGTTTGCCTTTTGGTCTTACTCTGGAAAAAGTAATAATAATAATAAAAAGTAGGCAAAATCATTTTTTGAGAAACCGCATTTGGGAGAAAAACTAACAGTTTGGAAACACATTTGCAAAGGCATTGGATTCTATTGTGGTGTTTCCGAACTGTTGAACGTTTCTCATTACATGCAGGTTTACTGGCTTGACAAAAAGGCGATTGACGAAAAGAATGCTGTCTCGATAGCAACATCGCGTCAAGCTGAAATAGCTCAGTTGGGAGAGCGTTAGACTGTAACGGTCCCTGCTTCGATACCGGGTTTTTGTAAACAGCACGACTAGGGTTATTTGTTCTTAATTAATTTTTTGAATTAAAAAAAGCACACTTTTTCTTTAGTGTAATTGGAGGAAATAAAAACGTATTATAGTGCAATTTTCTAATGCGATAAAGAAAGGCAAAAAGCATCATCTCTGCGTGGGCTTGAAACACCAAAATTTCGATTAACAGCCGAACGTGCTAACCGATTATGGTGTTTTATTACATAACACCTTGGGAGCTCAACAGAACAGTGTGTATGCATATTGCTAAAATGGAAACCAAATATACACGATTCAAATGGGAATCGTATTCAGATTTTAAGCACAAATTTGATAGACTTCACAGTGCAAAGGAGGAAGGCAGACAATGCAAATGAGGCAACTGGCTCCTACTTTTTAAATCATACGAGAAACTTGAACCCAATTAAGCTTTTAACCGCCTGCAGTTTGGAATGAGTTTGAAATGTTGTTGTAACACCTCACTGGGCAACAGCAATTGCATTATATGAAAGCTCCTGTTTATTTGTCAGTGGCACAGCTACCGGTGCCACTCAGAGTTGGAGGGAGACGGTCGGCCACTTGCCCATAAAACAATACTTTCCGGGATCATTTCTATAGTGATTTGCCAGCGAAATGCGTTTATAAAGTGTTTGGACTCGCTATCCACGAGGAAGAGTGAGAGTGTTCGTTTTTGAGCCTGAAGGAGACAGCGAGTGTTGTTTTTTGGCCAACTGCTCCCTGTTATTGATGACCGCTCCAGTGTTCCTTAGGGGGCTGGAGGAAGCGGACACGTTCTGAGTGGGTATCTTACCAAAAGGTACGCAAGACGAACTACAGTTGCAAAGCACTGCTGCTTTTTCGATGATTGATTAAAACTATCAATCTGACTGAAAACACGGATCACATTAATTGTGATCGGTTTGATACCAATAGGCTTACATGGCAGGTATTGTGTATAGACAATGTCATATACACAGAAATGAACACGGACAGTGTTTTTTTAATGGCTGACTCATTTTAATGTTCGAGAGATCTAGGTGTACTGGACAAATATACTGGATTTTTTACATGTCGTAATTGTGCCGCGTGTGATAATGCGTTTGAAACTAGAGATAATGTGAGATAATGTCTGTTAAAGGCGGATAGTTTACAAATGTACTCAATTATGTTACAACTTTTGTGTCTACGAAACATATCTGTAACATTTATGTAATGCCTGTGTGGTTTTTTCATGAAGTTAATTTGCTAACAGACTGTTCTGATTTGTTTCTAACCGTGAAGCGATCGCTCTGTTTGCCGTATATTTTCTGTCTGTAAGAGGAGTGTCCTTGTGATCCCATATAGAATGTAACGAAACAGGTCGCCCTCCTTAATATAAACAGATAAAGAATAAGTTCACGCACACACCATGTGATTTACTGTAGCGTCAGACATTGGAGGTTCAGCAGTGTACTGCAGTGTTGTGCAAAGTCGTCGGTGTAAGTCAGGATGGCCGAGCGGTCTAAGGCGCTGCGTTCAGGTCGCAGTCTCTCTGGAGGCGTGGGTTCGAATTCCACTTCTGACAAATCTGTTTGTTTATTTATTTCTTAAAACGTCCACCGAATGCTTGGTAATTTGATTTGTTTTTCTTGTTAGTATTCAAATCGCAAGGTCGTTAAATGAGAGAAAGTCACCGCAAGCCTGCACCTCACCACATCCTTCACACTGTTAAACTGCCTTATTATGACGAGGCCTCTAATTATGCCTTTCCAATACTTTGAATGTGATATTGTTCAGTTTAACATGAGAACATCTTGGTAGAACAATCATAATGTCCGCAGGACTTATTTTCCTCGGGTTCTAGTATCAAGTTTTGAGTGTGTGGACGGTTAGCTCAGTTGGTTAGAGCGCGATGCTAATAACGTCAAGGTCGCGGGTTCGATCCCCGTACGGGCCACGGCTTTTCTTATTTAAAGAAACCACAGCATTTGTAATGGTGCCAAAATGAACATTCTTTAACAAAATGAACCGAAGCGATATGAAGTACAACCAGTAATATTTCAGACTTCCTGAGCTTTAAACATGCATTAACAAAGAACACATACAATCAATTAAAAACAAAGCTTACGTAGTCGGCAGGATTCGAACCAGCGCGGGGAAACCCCAATGGATTTTAAGTCCATCGCCTTAACAACTCAGCCACGGCTACATGCTCGCACGGTTTTCCGTGAAAACAGCCGTATTATTGTCAAAAGAAGCAAACGACACCCGCAGTAATGCTGCAGATGGCAGTATAGGCTAAATAATGAACCCAAGTCAAATGCCTTTGTTGAAACTCTATCAGATTTGTACAAGTCAAGCACACTTGGGAAATAATAATACAATATCCTTTCGGCCAACGTTCATAATAATGAATACATCCTTATTTCAAAATACGTAGCTATTTAACTGATCTTTTCAAAACACCCATACACAAAAGATTTATTTCTACTGAAAAACTAACTTGCTTCATGGCTGCTGCTACAGCACTCGGGCACGTTGTGCCTAGCGTTAGCGGACATAGGAGATAAGAAGACCTACAAAATATCACGCGCTGCAGTTTTTCAGTCCGGGGATTATTACAAATGAGCAGACTGTGCATTAAAATACACATGCATGGTGGGCGTCTCTGTTACAAAGAATTGTCACACTTTGTATTTATCTCCATAATGCGCCGGGACAAAATACGCAGATACTTTAAAATTATTTGGAGAATGCGGGCATCGATCCCGCTACTTCTCGCATGCTAAGCGAGCGCTCTACCATTTGAGCTAATTCCCCTTTAACGGTGCCAGGGATTCTCATAGGCTTCATCGCAGCTTGATACGAGCAAATCAGATTGTCAGTTGTTTTTTAATTTTTATTTTGGCAATGTAGTCTGTGATTGCAAATTTAAAAAAATAATAATTTAATTAACTAAATAGCAAATATTTCGACTAGAGGTATGTTTTCAATTTCTTTAAAAAGTAGTGTCAGCTCGTTTATTCAGTCGCTTATAAATCCACAATCTGTGTCCCGATGCAGCAGCGCTGTGTGCTGTGGCTCGAGCTTGTTTGACGAGGCAGACGATGCAAAAATGCCAATACTTGCTTTTGTATCACGCGACAAACTTAAGGTATGCTTTAACGGCTTGGCTGTCTCGAGTTAGTTTGTATTGTTAATGTAAAACCTCGTTGTTGCCCAGTCATTGTTTCATATGAAGTAGAGCTTGCCAGTTGGGGGCGACGGTCTGCTAATAAAAGTTAAGACTATATTTGCAAGGATCATTTCTAGAATGAAACACGTTTTGAAGGGATTGGTCTCGGTATCCACCAGGAGGAGTGGCAGTGTTTTCTTCTCAGCACCGAGCTGACAATGAGTGTTGTTATCGGGAACCTACTCGCTGCAAGGAATGACCACTTCAATCTTCAGTCGGGGGTTGCTGAAGGAAGGGGACACATTTTGAGTGTGTATCTCATTCCGGTAGAAACGTAGAAAAAAGAAAGCATCTAGCCCACAATTGTTCAGTTGTTTAAATCAATAACCACATTTAAATTGATCATTGCTAATGTCAAAACAATTTAAGAACACTTTAAATAGGGCTTGACTAATATAAAAATATAGCAATGTCTTTTGCACTACGCAGGACTAGATTGAGTTTAAAATAGACATTACATCTGAAAATAACTTGTGCTTACCCCCACTTACAAGGAAGCTGTCAACCTTTGTATTCGTCCTCATAACGTGTTAGAAAATGTAAACAGCAGTTGGAGAATACCGAAGTCGATCATCCTAGCATGTTAAACGAGGGCATTTCTCATGTAAGCTACTTCCACTAATAGATAGTTTATAGTGTTCTCAATGGTCCGCATCCCAGCCTGAGACCACGATCCAGTGGCAGTCGGAGATGTTTTTCAAAGTAATATGTTATTTGAAATATTAAAACAATCTTTAGTTAAATAACACATGTTTCTACACAAAATATTTTTCAGTGACTTCGACAAGTAGTCTGTTTACAACAAAAATGCAATCTGAGTTAGGAACGCTATTTTAGTCCGATTTAAAATGGAAATTAAAATGGTATTGAGTGCTGACAAGAGTTTCGTATCAGCTGTTGATTTCATTGAAACAATCTTTTATAGTAAAATGAACAAATTGATTCATTTAAAAAATAAGTAAAAGTGAACTGTCAGAAGTGGGATTTGAACCCACGCCTCCATTCGGAGACCAGAACACACAATTCTTTGGAAAGACAGCGTCCTTGAGTCTGGCGCCTTAGACCACTCGGCCATTCTGACAAGCTGTGTTTGCTTTAGTAGAAAACCGCATTATTTCATTTCAGCACGGACTAGGGTTGTCTATTGTATCAAGGCCCGATTGGGTTTATTACGCACATACTAACTTGCTCCATGAATGATGTAATGACAAGTGTAAAAAAAGAAACAGATTGAAGCCAACCCACAAAAGTAAGATTCTTTATTTCAATATCGGTATAGCTTTAAAGGATGCACGCATTTTACAATTGCAATTGCTATATTACAATGACCAATAAGTAATTGTGTTGCAATACTTTATACAATGTGAACAGAATCAGACATTGCTCCGTTGCCTCGAAGAAACATCTACAATTTGTATTTAAAAAGGACGCCCAACGTGGGGCTCGAACCCACGACCCTGAGATTAAGAGTCTCATGCTCTACCGACTGAGCTAGCCGGGCTGTCGGGCGAAAGTTTCTTTCTTTGACGCGGGGTGAGAGCGGAAGTACCGACAGGTGCGTGGGACCTGAGATTCGGTGTGCTGCTGCTGTAGATGAGTGTTCTGGAGACGCGCTTTGTCTGTGTCTGCGGTGTTACAGCCGTGTGAGTATATTCCAAAAGCAAAGTGTTGGATAATTCGAGAGCTAGTCTGTTGAATAAAGCTCTGAGACGTGTGGTTAAATCCCGGTCTCATCAATTTTGTTTTGTTATATTAAAAGTGTTCCAGCAGCAGGTAAATGTCCCCACACCTTTTGGTTCCCTTTCAAGTCGAAAATAACCATCAAGGTATGGGACATTGCCGTCAGGCAGTAGGGATTGGCTGAGCTTTATGTCAAAGCTGCCGATAGGCCTCCGCGCAAGCTGCCGTGTAAGCCCGCCCGATTGGGAGCTTACTATACGCAGCGCGCGGAGAGTCACTTCCTCTTTTGCCTTCAGCATCAGTAGCGGTAGGACTTAGAGCTAATTTAACTGATTGTACTCACTAAGCTTAGGCTTGAGAAGCTGGTTTATCCCCTTCTCCGAGTTTATTTCAGTTATTATTGTTATTATTGTGTATTTGTATTATTTTAGGATATATTTTGTGTTTACATTATATATTCCTTTTCGCTTTGCTTCGGCATTGCGTTCTTCGTGGTCTCCCCGTCTTTCCTCTGTTCTTTTATTATTTAATGTGTGGGTTTTTTATATATATATATTCTATATATATCGTATTATTGTGTAATTATATATTTATTATATATTACATTGTGTGTCGGACGCGTGTTGCGTTGGCCTTGGCCACGCGCAATTGCATCCTCGGTCTAGCTTAGGCTATACCGTGTGTGTGTGCGGGTAGCTTAGGCTATACCGTGTGTGTGTGCGGGTAGTCTGCTCTGCAGTGTCCACCCCCCCCCCCCCCCCCCCGCGGCGCGTTCCCGCCACGTGGTATTGCACTACACTCCCTTTCCCTTTGCAGCGTCCACAAAAAAAAAAAAAAAAAAGTTTTCCCTTCACTATACAGAGGAAGACAACCACCAACGTGCAAAATCCCCAGCCCCTTCAGGTAGGTATTGCACAGCACCAGACACTGTACCAGCACTTTGCGTCTCCGCTTGGCGGGTCAGCTGACGCTTAGGCGTCTGTGCTTGCGTTCCACGCTCGGTACTCGCGCTTCGGCGCTCGCGCTCCGGCGCTTTTGGTGTCAGCGCTTGTGCGCTTGGTGCAGCGCTTCGGCGCTTTGTGCAGCGCTTCTGCGCTTGGTGCTTAGTGCCTCTGCACTTGGGGCTCAGTGCTCGACGCTCGACGCTTCGGCGCTCGGTGCTCGACGCTCGGTGCACGTTCCCATCAACGTCGGTGCTCGACGCTCGGTGCTCGACTCTCGACGCTCGGTGCACGCACCCTCGACGCACCTCGGTGCTCGACGCTCGGTGCTCGACGCTCGACGCTTCGGTGCTCGACGCTCGGTGCTCGACGCTTGGCGCCTCGACGCACGCACCCTCGACGCTCGACGCACGCGCCTCGACGCTCGGCGCTCGGCGCTCGACGCTCGGTGCACGCACCCTCAACGCACCTCGGTGCTCGACGCTCGGTGCTCGACGCTCGACGCTCGGTGCTCGGCGCCTCGACGCTCGACGCTCGACGCACGCACATCAGGTGCTTGACGCTTGGTGCCCAGCGCTTCGGTGCTCGACGACGCGCACCTCGCTCTCGTCTTTGACGTCAATATGTCTGGGTTCCACCGTTGTGTGACCTGTCAGGCCAAGTTGCCTGCCAGCGACCCTCATGAGGACTGTGTCGCATGTTTAGGGCCGGACCATGCAGCATCTGCCCTGGCAGACAGGGCATACTGCCAGCTATGTGCAGGGTTTCAAACACGCACCCTACTCCAGAGAGCTAGGAAGGCGGTGGGAGGTTGTTCCCCATCTTCGGGCTCGTCCCACACCGTCTCGGCCCCACCATCGTCTATCGTGTCGCTGCCGGCGACGTCTCAGCCTATGAGCCCATCTTCCCAGCTTACAGCTGGTCAAAGGTCACCAATTAGGCGTGCTCGGGAACGTTCCCGCAGCCCCTCCTCTCGCGGGGCTCGCCCCCGTCGAGAGTCGCGATCCAGATCTCGATCGCCTCGCCGGAGAAGACACTCCCGCTCCCCTCGAAGGGGTAGACGGCATCAAGACACATCTGGGGTGGCTGAGCTCACCTCCAAGATGTCGCAGTTCATGGAGCTCATGATGGGACAACAATCCCTCCTCATGACTCTAGCGAACGTGGCGCCTCGGGCCCCAGAGATGGTTACCGGACCCAGCGCTAGTCAGCCAATGGTTCCTCCACCAGTTCCCCAGGAAGTAGAGTGGGACGCCGATGCTGTCTCAAGGGACGCATCTGATGCAGACCCGCTCTTTGAAGACACAGAGCCTGAGGTGGCATCCCAGCACTCTGTGCAGGACGACCCTGAAGTGCTGGATACTAATGACCCTATCTGGTCAGTGGTGGAGAGGGCAGCCCGCCATCTAGGCGTGGACTGGCCCGCATCAGAGCCAACACGTCGCTCTCTGTTTGAATTGCCATCGGCTCCGCCCCTTCAGTCCAGGATGCTCCCGGCATTCCCGGATTTTATTAAGGAGGTGCAGTCCACCTGGGGAGCACCGGCCTCCGCCCCTGCGACTTCTCGCAAGGCTTCGGCCTTCACCATGCACGGGGCGAGCAAAGCTGGGCTGGCGTGGTTTCCGCCAGTGGGCGCCACGTTCGCCGCGCTAGTAAAGACGCCGACACTTTCGGGGCTGGCTAAGGACCCTTCCTGCCCTAACAGGCAGTGTAGGATTACGGAGGCCCACCTAAAAAAGGGTTATGCCGCGGCTACAGAGGCAGTTAGACTGTCCAACGTAGCCAGCCTCCTGACAGTCTACCAGGCGGCGCTGATTCGCGACCTGCCTGAGTCCCCACCCGTCGGGCTCAGGACCGAGCTGGGTGCAGTTGCACAGCTTTTGGTCAGGCTGGCTCAGCTAAATGCGCGAGCACAGGGCAGGAGCATTGCTTCCCTAGTAGTAGCAAGGAGGCAGCTATGGCTCTCACAGGCCAGGGTACAGGAGCCTGATAAGGCCCCGTTGTTAGATGCTCCTATATCCCCGGGGCACACGTTTGGCCCAGCGGTGGAGGAGATGCTGCAACGCTCCGTCAAGGCGCGTGAGGCGTCGCAGCAGTTGGCTAAGATGTGGCCAAGCAAGCCTTTCCAGCCAAGGCGGCCGCAGGAGCGCCAATGGCGCAGGGCGCCGCCGCAGCAGCAGGCGCACCCACAGGGCAGTAAAACCGCCCCCTCGGGGTTTGCAGCACGCAGCCAACCCGCATTTGCGAGACCGCAGCGCGGAGGGTGGCGCCCCAGAGGAGGTAGCAGACCACGTCCTCGTGGCTCTGGTCAGGCCCCTCGTGAGCGAGCGCAGCCTAAGCAGCCCTGAGAAACCCCGGCAGCCGTTAACCCACCCCTACACTGTTCCACAGCTCCTGTTCTGGCAACAATGCACCAATGACATCTGGGTGCGCAAAACTATAATCACCGGGTACACCCTTCAATTCCGGTTAAACCCCCCCCCCTTCAGGGGAGTGGTGGTAACTGCAGTGAAGGACTCGGTTCAGTCCTCAGCTCTAAATGCAGAAATACAGGCATTGCTCAAGAAGCGTGCCATTCAACTAGTAGACCCTGCTCTGACCGACCAGGGGTTCTACTCCAAATACTTCCTTGTGCCAAAGAAGGACGGCGGGCTCCGCCCTATTCTAGACCTGCGTGTACTGAACAAATACCTACGGGTGTTGTCGTTCAAGATGCTTACGCACAGGCACATTGTCCAGTCTGTCCGGCAGGGTGACTGGTTTACCACCGTAGACCTCACAGATGCGTACTTTCACGTTCCCATCTGTCCGGGTCACAGGGAGTATCTACGATTCGCATTCCAGAGCAGGGTCTACGAGTTTTGCGTCCTGCCATTCGGCCTGTCTCTAGCTCCTCGAACCTTTTCGAAGTGTATGGACGCCATTTTAGCCCCCTTGCGGGTTCAAGGCATTCGACTGCTGAACTATCTGGACGACTGGCTCGTCTGCGCGCAGTCAAAGGAGCAGTTGGCACAGCACACAGTGATGGTTACAGACCATCTTCAGCGGCTAGGTCTGAAGGTCATTCCAGACAAGAGCCGCCTCATGCCCAGCCAACAGACCGAGTTTTTGGGTCTGCATCTGGACTCAGTGTCCATGGAAGCGACCCTATCGACACAAAGAGTTGCCTCATTAGAGCGGTGTCTCTCCCTATTCAGGTTGAGAGAAACAGTCAGCATGGAGCTCTGTCAGTGCATGCTGGGGTTGATGGCTGCCGCCTTGCAAGCCCTTCCTTTGGGCTTACTACACCAGAGACCTCTGCAGGCCTGGTTCAATGCCTTCGCGTTGCACCCGCGGAGAGACAAGCACCGCAGGCTGAGGGTATCCCGAACCTGCTGGGAAGCATTACGCTGGTGGAGAGTTCAGTCGAACATCCGCCAGGGCGTGCGCTTGGGTCCCATCTTCCGAAGGGAAGTTATCACAACCGACGCTTCCAACCAAGGTTGGGGAGCAGTCTGGAACGGGACAGGGACCCGTGGAGCGTGGTCAGGACCCTGGAGGTCAGCCCACATCAACGCTCTGGAACTCAGAGCAGTGGACCTCGCCCTTCGGCACTTCTTGCCAGTGCTTCTAGACAAGAACGTGTTAGTGCGGTCAGACAACACCACAGTAGTACCGTATATCAATCGCCAGGGCGGATTGCGGTCCCCAGGTCTTCACCGGATGGTAATGCGGCTGTTGCTCTGGGCTCAACCGCGGTTAGCCTCTCTGCGTGCAGTTCATCTGCCGGGCAGAGTCAATTACGCAGCGGATCTCCTGTCCAGAGGAGGTCCTCTTGCGGGCGAATGGCGTCTTCAACCTCGGGTGGTAGAGCGCATTTGGGACTGGTTCGGCACAGCGCAAGTCGATCTCTTCGCTTCGCGAGAGACCACGCACTGCCCCCTATGGTTCTCGGTGAAGGACCTCGACAGCCCCCTAGGAGTCGATGCACTGGCTCACGAATGGCCGCCAGGGCTCCTGTACGCATTTCCACCGATTTCGATGCTCCCCGCCTTCTTGGAGAAGGTCAGGGTAGAGCAAGCGACAGTGATTCTGATCGCTCCTCGGTGGCCTCGGAGGATTTGGTTCACGAGTCTGGTGCAGTTGTTGCACGGTCGCCCGAGGGAGCTCCCTCTGCGAGCGGACCTGTTGTCCCAAGCCCAAGGAGGGCTATGGCATCCGAACCCCAAGCTCATGCAGCTATGGGCTTGGCCCCTGAGCGGGAGCGCCTGTCAGCCTTAGGGCTTTCGACGGCGGTTATATCGACCATTCAAAGTGCGAGGGCGCCCTCCACTCGGTCGCAATATACGTATAAGTGGCAATTATTTCAGGGTTGGTGTCTGGCTGAGGGCCATGACCCGGTCTCCTGCCCTATGGCAGTGATATTACAGTTTCTGCAGAAGCTGTTAGACGAGGGTAAGTCTCCCTCTACACTTAAAGTGTATTTGGCCGCTATTTCGGCTTGCCACGTACGCATTGACGGGTTATCACCTGGTTGCCATTTTTTGGCATCTCAGTTTCTGAAAGGCGCAAGACGCTTGCGGCCTCCAAGAACGACCAGTTTACCGTCGTGGAGCCTTGATGTGGTGCTGGAAGCCCTTGCCAAGGCGCCGTTTGAGCCTCTCCACAGCGTGGATATGAAGCTCATATCTATTAAGACTGCGTTTTTGCTGGCTGTGGTATCAGCAAAACGCGTGAGCGAGTTACATGCACTGTCAGTGCATCCTTCTTGTACTCGTTTTGCAGGAGACGGTTCTAAGGTCTCCATGCGCCCTAATCCGGCCTTTTTACCAAAGGTTATATCCCCGTTCCACATGAACCAGTCAGTCGAGTTGATGGCGTTCCATCCTCCTCCTTTTTCTTCCCCAGAGGAAGAGCGGTTACACATGCTCTGCCCTGTGAGGGCATTGAGGTGTTATATTGACCGCACAAGGACTGTGAGGCAGACAGAACAGTTGTTCATATACCATGGTTCTAGATCTTTGGGTCAGCCGCTGTATAAACAGCGCCTTTCCCACTGGATAGTGGATGCTATTAAATTAGCGTATGAATCTGCAGGCCTTCCTCCACCAGGGCAGTTGAAGGCGCATTCTACCAGGGGTATGGCGACATCCTGGGCCCTCTTTCGAGGGGTGCCGGTGTCTGATATTTGCGCGGCAGCCAGTTGGGCTACGCCGCATACTTTCATGAGGTTTTACAGGCTAAATGTGCTGGAATCCTCTGCTCCGTCATTTGGAGCATCTGTGTTGCACTCTATGACGCCTCAGGTTGCGGACGTCTAGAGTAGGTACAATATGGTGTGACTATTCCACCTTGGGACAGGTGTCATTGCGAGCATAGACGCTGAGGCGCAGCTCCGCATATGTGTAGATGTACTGCCTACGCAGTTGCGTTATGACGTAAGTCTGTCCTACTGCCGAGAATCCTCCCTCGCGACGGCTTGGGTACACTGTTCCCATACCTTGATGGTTATTTTCGACTTGAAAGGGAACCATAGGTTGCGGATGCAACCCCGGTTCCCTGAAAGAGAAAATAACCATCAAGCCGCGAGGTCGCTCTGGAGGCCTTCACGGCCTGAAGGGCAAAAGAGGAAGTGACTCTCCGCGCGCTGCGTATAGTAAGCTCCCAAGGGGGCGGGCTTACACGGCAGCTTGCGCGGAGGCCTATCGGCAGCTTTGACATAAAGCTCAGCCAATCCCTACTGCCTGACGGCAATGTCCCATACCTTGATGGTTATTTTCTCTTTCAGGGAACCGGGGTTGCATCCGCAACCTATCGTTCTGTTTACTTATGCTACACCGCTGCTAAACCTGAACGTTGCTGCTAATTATCTTAACTAATCTTGTATTGTTGTTGAATTGCTCTATTATAGTTAAACCTGTAATGTTGCAGCTAACGTTCCCTAATACTGTTAAAACGTGTGTGTATTAACAATCTGGCTTTTGTTGTTGTACCCTTGCTGTGAAGAGCTGTTTCCAATCACCTAGCACTCTTAAAGAAAAGTGTAATCGCTGCTATATGTTGGTCTAATACCCCATGCTTTTAAAATGTGGCTATTGGCTGGCTTTATTCCATTTCCCCTCCTTGTTTTTAGTACAACTTTAATACATTTTATTGTTAGTTATTTGAACTGATTTATGTGAATCATGGATCATTGTAATAAAGCTTTGTGAATTGTTATTCTGCCTTTGTCATTCTGTTGTCATTCCTATTCCAAACCTTTTAATTAATTTTTAGTAGTGTCGGTATTAGGACTCTCACTGGGTGTCACTGGGTGTGGCTGCTACAATCCCATATAGAATGCGACAAATCAGGTCGCCCTCCTTCATATATACAGAAAAAGAATAAGTACACACACACACGAGTTGATTTACTGCAGCGTCAGACATCGGAGGTTCACCAGTGTACTGCAATGTTGTAAAAAGACATGTCTAATTCAGGATGGTTGAGCGAGCTATGGCGCTGCGTTCAGATCACAGTTACCCTGGAAGCGTGGGTTCGAATTCCATTTCTGAAAGCTCTGTTTGTTCATTAACCACTCAGCCACGGCTACATGCTCTCACGGTTTTCCGTGAAAACAGCCGTATTATTGTCAAAAGAAGCAAACGACACCCGCAGTAATGCTGTAGATGTCAGTATAGGCTAAATAATGAACCCAAGTCAAATGCCTTTGTTGAAACTCTATCAGATTTGTACAAGTCAAGCACACGTGGGAAATAATAATACAATATCCTTTCTGCCAACGTTCATAATAATGAATACATCCTTTTTTCAAAATACGTAGCTATTTAACTGATCTTTTCAAAACACCCATACACAAAAGCCTTATTTCTACTGAAAAACTAACTTGCTTCATGGCTGCTGCTACAGCATTCGGTCACGTTGTGCCTAGCGTTAGCGGACATAGGAGATAAGAAGACCTACAAAATATCACGCGCTGCAGTTTTTCAGTCCGGGGATTATTTCAAATTAGCAGACTGTGCATTAAAATACACATGCAGGGTGGGCGTCTCTGTTACAAAGAATTGTCACACTTTGTATTTATCTCCATAATGCGCTGGGACAAAATACGCAGATACTTTAAAATTATTTGGAGAATGCGGGCATCGATCCCGCTACTTCTCGCATGCAAAGCGAGCGCTCTACCATTTGAGCTAATTCCCCTTTAATAGTGCCACCGATTCTCATAGGCTTCATCGCAGCTTGATACGAGCAAATCAGATTTGTTTGTTTATTATTATTTTGGCAATGTAGTCTATGATTTGCAAATTTTAAAAAAAATTGAATTAACTAAATAGCAAATATTTCGACTAGAGGTATGTTTTCAATTTCTTTAAAAAGTAGTCTCAGCTCGTTTATTCAGTCGCTTAGAAATCCACAATCTGTGTCCCAATGCAGCAGCGTTGTGTGCTGTGGCTTGAGCTTGTTTGACGAGGCAGACAATGCAAAAATGCCAATACTTGCTTTTGTATCACGCAACAAACTTAAGGTATGCTTTAACGGCTTGGCTGTCTCGAGTTAGTTTGTATTGTTAATGTAACACCTCGTTGTTGCCCAGTCATTGTTTCATATGAAGTAGAGCTTGCCAGTTGGGGGCGAAGGTCTGCTTATAAAAGTTAAGACTATATTTGGAAGGATCATTTCTAGAATGAAACATGTTTTGAAGGGATTGGTCTCGGTATCCACCAGGAGGAGTGGCAGTGTTTTCTTTTCAGCACCGAACTGACAATGAGTGTTGTTATCGGGAACCTAATCGCTGCAAGGAATGACCACTTCAATCTTCAGTCGGGGGTTGCTGAAGGAAGGGGACACATTTTGAGTGTGTATCTCATTCCGGTAGAAACGTAGAAAAAAGAAACCATCAAGCCCACAATTGTTCAGTTGTTTAAATCAATAACCACATTTAAATTGATCATTGCTAATGTCAAAACAATTTAAGAACACTTTAAATAGGGCTTGACTAATATAAAAATATAGCAATGTCTTTTGCACTACGCAGGACTAGATTGAGTTTAAAATAGACATTACATCTGAAAATAACTTGTGCTTACCCCCACTTACAAGGAAGCTGTCAACCTTTGTATTCGTCCTCATAACGTGTTAGAAAATGTAAACAGCAGTTGGAGAATACCGAAGTCGATCATCCTAGCATGTTAAACGAGGGCATTTCTCATGTAAGCTACTTCCACTAATAGATCGTTTATAGTGTTCTCAATGGTCCGCATCCCAGCCTGAGACCACGATCCAGTGGCAGTCGGAGATGTTTTTCAAAGTAATATGTTATTTGAAATATTAAAACAATCTTTAGTTAAATAACACATGTTTCTACACAAAATATTTTTCAGTGACTTCGACAAGTAGCCAGTTTACAACAAAAATGAAATCTGTGTTAGGAACGCTATTTTAGTCCGATTTAAAATGGAAATGAAAATGGTATTGAGTGCTGACAAGAGTTTGGTATCAGCTGTTGATTTCCTTGAAACAATCCTTTATAGTAAAATGAACAAATTGATTCATTTAAAAAATAAGTAAAAGTGAACTGTCAGAAGTGGGATTTGAACCCACGCCTCCATTCGGAGACAAGAACACACAATTCTTTGGAAAGACAGCGTCCTTGAGTCTGGCGCCTTAGACCACTAGGCCATTCTGACAAGCGGCGTTTGCTATAGTAGAAAACCGCATTATTTCATTTCAGCACAGACTAGTGTTGTCTATTGTATCAAGGCCCGATTGGGTTTATTACGCACATACTAACTTGCTCCATGAATGATGTAATGACAAGTGTAAAAAAAGAAACAGATTGAAGCCAACCCACGAAAGTAAGATTCTTTATTTCAATATCGGTATAGCTTTAAAGGATGCACGCATTTTACAATAGCAATTGTTATATGACAATGACCAATAAGTAATTGTGTTGCAATACTTTATACAGTGTGAACAGAATCAGACATTGCTCCGTTGCCTCGAAGAAATATCTACAACTTGTATTTAAAAAGGACGCCCAACGTGGGGCTCGAACCCACGACCCTGAGATTAAGAGTCTCATGCTCTACCGACTGAGCTAGCCGGGCTGATGGGAGAAAGTGTTTTTCTCTGAGGCGGGGTGAGAGAGGAAGTACCGACAGGTGCGTGGGACCTGAGATTCGGTGTGCTGCTGCTGTAGATGAGTGTTCTGGAGACGCGCTGTTTCTGTGTCTGCGGTGTTACAGCCGTGTGAGTATATTCCAAAAGTAAACTGTTGGATAATTCGAGAGCTAGTCTGTTGAATAAAGCTCTGAGACGTGTGGTTAAATCCCGTCTCATCAATTTTGTTTTATTAGATTAAAAGTGTTCCAGCAGCAGGTAAATGTCCCCACACCTTTTGGTTGTGTTTACTTATGCTACACCGCTGCTAAACCTGAACGTTGCTGCTAATTATATTAACTAAACTTGTATTGTTGTTGAATTGCTCTAATATAGTTAAACCTGTAATGCTGCAGCTAACGTTCCCTAATACTGTTAAAACTTGTGTGTATTAACAATCTGGCTTTTGTTGTTGAACCCTTGCTGGGAAGAGCTGTTTCCAATCACCTAGCACTCTTAAAGAGAAGTGTAATCGCTGCTATATGTTGGTCTAATACCCCATGCTTTTAAAATATGGCTATTGGCTGGCTTTATTCATTTTCCCCCTCCTTGTTTCTAGTCCATCGCCTTAACCACTCGGCCACGACTACATGCTTGCACGAGTATTTGTGAAAATATCTAAAAGAAGTAAACGAAACCAGTAGTAATGCTCTAGATGGCAGTATAGGCTAACTAATGAACCGAAGTCAAATGCCTTTGTTGAAACTGTCAGATTTGTAGAAGGCAAGCACACGTGGGAAATGTAAATACAATATAATTTTTGTTAACGTTCATAATAATGAATACATCTTTATTTCAAAATACGTAGCTATTTAACTGATCTTTTCAAAAAACACCCCCATCCACAAAAACAAAGTAGTTATTCATTTGAACTGAAAAATGGACTTGCTTCATGGCTGTTGCCAGAGCACTCGAGCACGTTCTGGCTAGCGTGAGCGGACTTAGCAGATAACAAGATCTACAAAATATTTCATGCTAATAAAACATACCATAATTATGTTCGTTTTTATTATACATGGCGACTTACAGAGACTAGGGTGTGTGAACTATGCATCAGCTGCAGAGTCACTTACAGTTACATCTCACCCGAAAACGGAGCACAAGAAAGTTAAGTGACTTGCTCAGGGTCACACAATGAGTCAGTGGCTGAGGTGGGATTTGTACAGGGGGACCTCCTGGTTACAAGCCCTTTATCTTTAACCACTGGACCACGCAGCCTCCTATAACAAAATCACACCTCAGATTTGACTTGAACCCACAATTCCTGGCTTAGGAGGCCAGTGCCTTAGCCATTAGGCCACAAGGGCTGACACGCATCACACATTTGGTAGTACTAAAGAAAGTGGGAACAATAGTATCGTGGTTTAATACATCAAATCCAAGCCATCATTGGTGTTCAAACACAGCAGAGTGTTACATTGGGAAAGGGCCGTACTTGTCAGTACGTATTTGACATTCATGTGGGAAGATTTAAGATTGTGAAGAAGTTTAAATATGCTGCGTATTTGCGCATTGGGAACCTTACATAATTAGGTTTCTGATTAATGCCACTTTTTACGGACAGTAATCAAGGTGACGATACAAGACCAGAGCCAATAAAACAGTTATTTTCCTGTGTGCTTGTTCAGAATATGCGTGAATCGTGAAAACGTCTTGCTAATATGTGAACAAAGCCAGCATTCACTTTATTGATCACCATGTGGATTAACCGCTATTGGAACACAGATGATTGTGTTAAAGATGTTAATAGACTTTTAATGTACACGTTTTAGAGCTAAACATTTGTTGAGACAGTTCAAGCACTGTAGCAGTGTTTAATTATTTCCTGGATGTTTGCCTTTTGGTCTTACTCTGGAAAAAGTAATAATAATAATAAAAAGTAGGCAAAACCATTTTTTGAGAAACCGCATTTGGGAGAAAAACTAAGAGTTTGGAAACACATTTGCAAAGGCATTGGATTCTATTGTGGTGTTTCCGAACTGTTGAACATTTCTCATTACATGCAGGTTTACTGGCTTGACAAAAAGGCGATTGACGAAAAGAATGCTGTCTCGATAGGAAACGCGCGTCAAGCTGAAATAGCTCAGATGGGAGAGCGTTAGACTGTAACGGTCCCTGCTTCGATACCGGGTTTTTGTAAACAGCACGACTAGGGTTATTTTTTCTTAATTCATTTTTTGAATTAAAAAAACAGCACATTTTTTCTTTAGTGTAATTGGAGGAAATAAAACGTATTACAGTGCCATTTTCTAATGCGATAAAGAAATGCAAAAAGCATCATCTCTGCGTGGGCTTGAAACACCAAAATTACGATTAACAGCCGAACGTGCTAACCGATTATGGTGTTTTATTAGATAACACCCTGGGAGCTCGACAGAGCAGTGTGTATGCATACAGCTAAAATGGAAACCAAATATATACGATTCAAATGGGAATCGTATTCAGATTTTAAGTACACATTTGATAGACTTCACAGTGCAAAGGAGGAAGACAGACAATGCAAATGAGGCAACTGGCTCCTACTTTTTAAATCATACGAGAAACTTGAACCCAATTAAGCTTTTAACCGCCTGCAGTTTGGAATGAGTTTGAAATGTTGTTGTAACACCTCAATGGGCAACAGCAATTGCATTATATGAAAGCTCCTGTTTATTTGTCAGCGGCACAGCTACCGGTGCCACTCAGAGTTGGAGGGAGAGGGTCGGCCACTTGCCCATAAAACAATACTTTCAGGGATCATTTCTATAGTGATTTGCCAGCGAAATGCGTTTATAAATTGTTTGGACTCGCTATCCACGAGGAAGAGTGAGAGTGTTCGTTTTTGAGCGTGAAGGAGGCAGTGAGTGTTGTTTTTTGGCCAACTGCTCCCTGTTATCGATGACCGCTCCAGTGTTCCTTAGGGGGCTGGAGGAAGCGGACACGTTCTTAGTGGGTATCTTACCAAAAGGTACGCAAGACGACCTACAGTTGCAAAGCACTGCTGCTTTTTCGAAGATTTATTAAAACTATCAATCTGACTGAAAACACATATCACATTAATTGTGATCGGTTTGATACCAATAGGCTTACATGACAGGTATTGTGTATAGACAATGTCATATACATAGAAATGAACACGGACAGTGTTTTTTTAAGGGCTGACTCATTTTAATGTTCGAGAGATCTAGGTGTACTGGACAAATATACTGGATTTTTTCCATGTTGTAATTGTGCCGCCTGTGATAATGCGTTTGAAACTAGAGATAATGTGAGATAATGTCTGTTACTGGCGGATAGTTTAAAAATTGTCTCAATTATGTTACAACTTTTGTGTCTACGAAACATATCTGTAACATTTATGTAATGCCTGTGTGGTTTTTTCATGAAGTTAATTTGCTAACAGACTGTTCTGATTTGTTTCTAACCGTGAAGCGATCGCTCTGTTTGCCGTATATTTTCTGTCTGTAAGAGGAGTGTCCTTGTGATCCCATATAGAATGCGACGAAACAGGTCGCCCTCCTTAATATAAACAGAAAAAGAATAAGTTCACGCACACACCAGGTGATTTACTGTAGCGTCAGACATTGGAGGTTCAGCAGTGTACTGCAGTGTTGTGCAAAGTCGTCGGTGTAAGTCAGGATGGCCGAGCGGTCTAAGGCGCTGCGTTCAGGTCGCAGTCTCTCTGGAGGCGTGGGTTCGAATCCCACTTCTGACAAATCTTTTTGTTTATTTATTTCTTAAAACGTCCATCGAATGCTTGGTAATTTGATTTGTTTTTCTTGTTAGTATTCAAATCACAAGGTCGTTAAATGAGAGAAAGTCACCGCAAGCCTGCACCTCACCACATCCTTCACACTGTTAAACTGCCTCATTATGACGAGGCCTCTAATTATGCCTTTCCAATACTTTGAATGTGTTATTGTTCAGTTTAACGAGAGAACATCTTGGTAGAACAATCATAATGTCCGCAGGACTTATTTTCCTCGGGTTCTAGTATCAAGTTTTGAGTGTGTGGCCGGTTAGCTCAGTTGGTTAGAGCGTGGTGCTAATAACGCCAAGGTCGCGGGTTCGATCCCCGTACAGGCCACGGCTTTTCTTCTTTAAAGAAACCACAGCATTTGTAATGGTGCCAAAATGAACATTCTTTAACAAAATGTACCGTAGCGATATGAAGTACAACCAGTAATATTTCAGACTTCCTGAGCTTTAAACATGTATTAACAATGAACACATACAATCAATTAAAAACAAAGCTTACGTAGCCGGCAGGATTCGAACCTGCGCGGGGAAACCCCAATAGATTTCTAGTCCATCGCCTTAACCACTCGGCCATGACTACATGCTCGCCCGGTTAGTTGTGAAAATATCCAAAAGATGTAAAAGGCTCCCGCAGTAATGCTGTAGATGGCAGTATAGGATAACTAATGAACCCAAGTCAAATGCCTTTGTTGAAACTCTGTCAGATTTGTACAAGGCAAGCACACGTGGGAAAAGTAAATACAATACTCTTTCTGTTAGCGTTCATAATAATGAATACATCTTTATTTCAAAATACGTAGCTATTTAACTGATCTTTTCAAAACACCCCCATCCACAAAAACAAAGTAGATATTTATTTCAACTGAAAAACTGACTTGCTTCATGGCTGCTGCCAGAGCACTCGAGCACGTTCTGGCTAGCGTGAGTGGACTAAGCAGATAACAAGATCTACAAAATATCACATGCCAATAAAACTTACCATAATTATGTTCATTTTATTATTATTTATTTAGCAGTCGCCTTTATCCGTGGCGACTTACAGAGACTAGGGTGTGTGAACTATGCATCAGCTGTAGAGTCACTTACATTTACATCTCACCTGAAAAACGGAGCACAAGGAGGTTAAGTGACTTGCTCAGGGTCACACAATGAGTCAGTGGCTGAGGTGGGATTTGTACCGGGGGACCTCCTGTTACAAGCCCTTTATCTTTAACCACTGGACCACACAGCCTCCTATAACAAAATCACACCCCAGATGGGACTCGAAACCACAATCCATGTCTTAAAAAGCCAGTGCCTTAGCCATTAGGCCACAAGGGCTGACGCAAAAAGCACATTTGGTAGTAATAAAGAAAGTGGGAACAATAGTATCATGGTTTAATACGTCATATCCAAGCCATCGTTGGTGTTCAAACACAGCAGAGTGTTACATTGGGAAAGGGCCGTACTTGTCAGTACGTATTTGACATTCATGTGGGAAGATTTAAGATTGTGAAGAAGTTTAAATCTGCTGTGTATTTGCGCATTGGGAACCTTACATAATTAGGTTTCTGATTAATGCCACTTCTTACGGACAGTAATCAAGGTGACGATACAAGACCAGAGCCAATAAAGCAGTTATTTTCCTGTGTGCTTGTTCAGAATATGCGTGAATCGTGAAAACGTCTTGCTAATATGTGAACAAAGCCAGCATTCACTTTATTGATCACCATGTGGATTAACCGCTATTGGAACACAGATGATTGTGTTAAAGATGTTAATAGACTTTTAATGTACACGTTTTAGAGCTAAACGTTTGTTGAGACAGTTCAAGCACTGTAGCAGTGTTTAACTATTTCCTGGATGTTTGCCTTTTGGTCTTACTCTGGAAAAAGTAATAATAATAATAAAAAGTAGGCAAAATCATTTTTTGAGAAACCGCTTTTGGGAGAAAAACTAAGAGTTTGGAAACACATTTGCAAAGGCATTGGATTCTATTGTGGTGTTTCCGAACTGTTGAACGTTTCTCATTACATGCAGGTTTACTGGCTTGACAAAAAGGCGATTGACGAAAAGAATGCTGTCTCGATAGGAAACGCGCGTCAAGCTGAAATAGCTCAGTTGGGAGAGCGTTAGACTGTAACGGTCCCTGCTTCGATACCGGGTTTTTGTAAACAGCACGACTAGGGTTATTTTTTCTTAATTCATTTTTTGAATTAAAAAAACAGCACATTTTTTCTTTAGTGTAATTGGAGGAAATAAAACGTATTACAGTGCCATTTTCTAATGCGATAAAGAAATGCAAAAAGCATCATCTCTGCGTGGGCTTGAAACACCAAAATTACGATTAACAGCCGAACGTGCTAACCGATTATGGTGTTTTATTAGATAACACCCTGGGAGCTCGACAGAGCAGTGTGTATGCATACAGCTAAAATGGAAACCAAATATACACGATTCAACTGGGAATCGTAGTCAGATTTTAAGCACAAATTTGATAGACTTCACAGTGCAAAGGAGGAAGGCAGATAATGCAAATGAGGCAACTGGCTCCTACATTTTAAATCATACGAGAAACTTGAACCCAATTTAGCTTTTAACCGCCTGCAGTCTGGAATGAGTTTGAAATGTTGTTGTAACACCTCACTGGGCAACAGCAATTGCATTATATGAAAGCTCCTGTTAATTTGTCAGCGGCACAGCTACCGGTGCCACTCAGAGTTGGAGGGAGACGGTCGGCCACTTGCCCATAAAACAATACTTTCAGGGATCATTTCTATAGCGATTTGCTAGCAAAATGCGTTTTTAAAGTGTTTGGACTAGCTATCCACGAGGAAGAGTGAGAGTGTTCACTTTTGAGCGTGAAGGAGGCAGTGAGTGTTGTTTTTTGGCCAAATGCTCCATGTTATTGATGACCCCTCCAGTGTTCCTTAGGGGGCTGGAGGAAGCGGACACGTTCTGAGTGGGTATCTTGCCTAAAGGTACGCAAGACGAACTACAGTTGCAAAGCACTGCTGCTTTTTCGACGATTGATTAAAACTATCAATCTGACTGAAAACACGGATCACATTAATTGTGATCGGTTTGATACCAATAGGCTTACATGGCAGGTATTGTGTATAGACAATGTCATATACACAGAAATGAACACGGAGTGTGTTTATTAAGGGCTGACTCATTGAAACGTTCGAGAGATCTCGGTGTACTGGACAAATATACTGGATTTTTTCCATGTCGTAATTGTGCCGCCTGTGATAATGCGTTTGAAACTAGAGATAATGTGAGATAATGTCTGTTACTGGCGGATAGTTTACAAATGTACTCAATTATGTTACAACTTTTGTGTCTACGAAACATATCTGTAACATTTATGTAAGTCCTGTGTGGTTTTTTCATGAAGTTAATTTGCTAACAGACTGTTCTGATTTGTTTCTAACCGTGAAGCAATCGCTCTGTTTGCCGTATATTTTCTGTCTGTAAGAGGAGTGTCCTTGTGATCCCATATAGAATGCGACGAAACAGGTCGCCCTCCTTAATATAAACAGAAAAAGAATAAGTTCACGCACACACCAGGTGATTTACTGTAGCGTCAGACATTGGAGGTTCAGCAGTGTACTGCAGTGTTGTGCAAAGTCGTCGGTGTAAGTCAGGATGGCCGAGCGGTCTAAGGCGCTGCGTTCAGGTCGCAGTCTCTCTGGAGGCGTGGGTTCGAATCCCACTTCTGACAAATCTTTTTGTTTATTTATTTCTTAAAACGTCCATCGAATGCTTGGTAATTTGATTTGTTTTTCTTGTTAGTATTCAAATCACAAGGTCGTTAAATGAGAGAAAGTCACCGCAAGCCTGCACCTCACCACATCCTTCACACTGTTAAACTGCCTCATTATGACGAGGCCTCTAATTATGCCTTTCCAATACTTTGAAAGTGTTATTGTTCAGTTTAACATGAGAACATCTTGGTAGAACAATCATAATGTCCGCAGGACTTATTTTCCTCGGGTTCTAGTATCACGTTTTGAGTGTGTGGACGGTTAGCTCAGTTGGTTAGAGCGTGGTGCTAATAACGCCAAGGTCGCGGGTTCGATCCCCGTACGGGCCACGGCTTTTCTTCTTTAAAGAAACCACAGCATTTGTAATGGTGCCAAAATGAACATTCTTTAACAAAAAGAACCGAAGCGATATGAAGTACAACCAGTAATATTTCAGACTTCCTGAGCTTTAAACATGTATTAACAATGAACACATACAATCAATTAAAAACAAAGTTTACGTAGTCGGCAGGATTCGAACCTGCGCGGGGAAACCCCAATGGATTTCTAGTCCATCGCCTTAACCACTCGGCCACGACTACATGCTCGCCCGGTTACTTGTGAAAATATCCAAAAGAAGTAAAAGGCTCCCGCAGTAATGCTGTAGATGGCAGTATAGGATAACTAATGAACCCAAGTCAAATGCCTTTGTTGAAACTCTGTCAGATTTGTACAAGGCAAGCACACGTGGGAAAAGTAAATACAATATTCTTTCTGTTAGCGTTCATAATAATGAATACATCTTTATTTCAAAATACGTAGCTATTTAACTGATCTTTTCAAAACACCCCCATCCACAAAAACAAAGTAGATATTTATTTCAACTGAAAAACTGACTTGCTTCATGGCTGCTGCCAGAGCACTCGAGCACGTTCTGGCTAGCGTGAGTGGACTAAGCAGATAACAAGATCTACAAAATATCACATGCCAATAAAACTTACCATAATTATGTTCATTTTATTATTATTTATTTAGCAGACGCCTTTATCTGTGGCGACTTACAGAGGCTAGGGTGTGTGAACTATGCATCAGCTGTAGAGTCACTTACATTTACATCTCACCTGAAAAACGGAGCACAAGGAGGTTAAGTGACTTGCTCAGGGTCACACAATGAGTCAGTGGCTGAGGTGGGATTTGTACCGGGGGACCTCCTGTCACAAGCCCTTTATCTTTAACCACTGGACCACACAGCCTCCTATAACAAAATCACACCCCAGATGGGACTTGAAACCACAATCCATGTCTTAAAAAGCCAGTGCCTTATCCATTAGGACACAGGGGCTGACGCAAAAAGCACATTTGGTAGTAATAAAGAAAGTGGGAACAATAGTATCATGGTTTAATACGTCATATCCAAGCCATCGTTGGTGTTCAAACACAGCAGAGTGTTACATTGGGAAAGGGCCGTACTTGTCAGTACGTATTTGACATTCATGTGGGAAGATTTAAGATTGTGAAGAAGTTTAAATATGCTGTGTATTTGCGCATTGGGAACCTTACATAATTAGGTTTCTGATTAATGCCACTTCTTACGGACAGTAATCAAGGTGACGATACAAGACCAGAGCCAATAAAGCAGCTATTTTCCTGTGTGCTTGTTCAGAATATGCGTGAATCGTGAAAACGTCTTGCTAATATGTGAACAAAGCCAGCATTCACTTTATTGATCACCATGTGGATTAACCGCTATTGGAACACAGATGATTGTGTTAAAGATGTTAATAGACTTTTAATGTACACGTTTTAGAGCTAAACGTTTGTTGAGACAGTTCAAGCACTGTAGCAGTGTTTAACTATTTCCTGGATGTTTGCCTTTTGGTCTTACTCTGGAAAAAGTAATAATAATAATAAAAAGTAGGCAAAATCATTTTTTGAGAAACCGCTTTTGGGAGAAAAACTAACAGTTTGGAAACACATTTGCAAAGGCATTGGATTCTATTGTGGTGTTTCCGAACTGTTGAACGTTTCTCATTACATGCAGGTTTACTGGCTTGACAAAAAGGCGATTGACGAAAAAATGCTGTCTCGATAGCAACATCGCGTCAAGCTGAAATAGCTCAGTTGGGAGAGCGTTAGACTGTAACGGTCCCTGCTTCGATACCGGGTTTTTGTATACAGCACGACTAGCGTTATTTGTTCTTAATTAATTTTTTGAATTAAAAAAACAGCAAATTTTTTCTTTAGTGTAATTGGAGGAAATAAAAACGTATTATAGTGCCATTTTCTAATGCGATAAAGAAATGCAAAAAGCATCATCTCTGCGTGGGCTTGAAACACCAAAATTTCGATTAACAGCCGATCGTGCTAACCGATTATGGTGTTTTATTAGATAACACCCTGGGAGCTCAACAGAACAGTGTGTATGCATATTGCTAAAATGGAAACCAAATATACACGATTCAAATGGGAATCGTATTCAGATTTTAAGCACAAATTTGATAGACTTCACAGTGCAAAGGAGGAAGGCAGACAATGCAAATGAGGCAACTGGCTCCTAATTTTTAAATCATACGAGAAACTTGAACCCAATTAAGCTTTTAACCGCCTGCAGTTTGGAATGAGTTTGAAATGTTGTTGTAACACCTCACTGGGCAACAGCAATTGCATTATATGAAAGTCCCTGTTAATTTCTCAGCGGCACAGCTGCCGGTGCCACTAAGAGTTGGAGGGAGACGGTCGGCCACTTGCCCATAAAACAATACTTTCAGAGATCATTTCTATAGCGATTTGCTAGCGAAATGCGTTTTTAAAGTGTTTGGACTCGCTATCCACGAGGATGAGTGAGAGTGTTCACTTTTGAGCGTGAAGGAGGCAGTGAGTGTTGTTTTTTGGCCAACTGCTCCCTGTTATTGATGACCCCTCCAGTGTTCCTTAGGGGGCTGGAGGAAGCGGACACGTTCTGAGTGGGTATCTTGCCTAAAGGTACGCAAGACGAACTACAGTTGAAAGCACTGCTGCTTTTTCGACGATTAATTAAAACTATCAATCTGACTGAAAACACGGATCACATTAATTGTGATCGGTTTGATACCAATAGGCTTACATGGCAGGTATTGTGTATAGACAATGTCATATACACAGAAATGAACACGGAGTGTGTTTATTAAGGGCTGACTCATTGAAACGTTCGAGAGATCTCGGTGTACTGGACAAATATACTGGATTTTTTCCATGTCGTAATTGTGCCGCCTGTGATAATGCGTTTGAAACTAGAGATAATGTGAGATAATGTCTGTTACTGGCGGATAGTTTACAAATGTACTCAATTATGTTACAACTTTTGTGTCTACGAAACATATCTGTAACATTTATGTAATGCCTGTGTGGTTTTTTCATGAAGTTAATTTGCTAACAGACTGTTCTGATTTGTTTCTAACCGTGAAGCGATCGCTCTGTTTGCCGTATATTTTCTGTCTGTAAGAGGAGTGTCCTTGTGATCCCATATAGAATGCGACGAAACAGGTCGCCCTCCTTAATATAAACAGAAAAAGAATAAGTTCACGCACACACCAGGTGATTTACTGTAGCGTCAGACATTGGAGGTTCAGCAGTGTACTGCAGTGTTGTGCAAAGTCGTCGGTGTAAGTCAGGATGGCCGAGCGGTCTAAGGCGCTGCGTTCAGGTCGCAGTCTCTCTGGAGGCGTGTGTTCGAATCCCACTTCTGACAAATTTTTTTGTTTATTTATTTCTTAAAACGTCCATCGAATGCTTGGTAATTTGATTTGTTTTTCTTGTTAGTATTCAAATCACAAGGTCGTTAAATGAGAGAAAGTCACCGCAAGCCTGCACCTCACCACATCCTTCACACTGTTAAACTGCCTCATTATGACGAGGCCTCTAATTATGCCTTTCCAATACTTTGAATGTGTTATTGTTCAGTTTAACATGAGAACATCTTGGTAGAACAATCATAATGTCCGCAGGACTTATTTTCCTCGGGTTCTAGTATCAAGTTTTGAGTGTGTGGCCGGTTAGCTCAGTTGGTTAGAGCGTGGTGCTAATAACGAACGAATAATGAAGATTCGAACCTGCGCGGGGAAACCCCAATGGATTTCTAGTCCATCGCCTTAACCACTCGGCCACGACTACATGCTCGCCCGGTTACTTGTGAAAATATCCAAAAGAAGTAAAAGGCTCCCGCAGTAATGCTGTAGATGGCAGTATAGGATAACTAATGAACCCAAGTCAAATGCCTTTGTTGAAACTCTGTCAGATTTGTACAAGGCAAGCACACGTGGGAAAAGTAAATACAATATTCTTTCTGTTAGCGTTCATAATAATGAATACATCTTTATTTCAAAATACGTAGCTATTTAACTGATCTTTTCAAAACACCCCCATCCACAAAAACAAAGTAGATATTTATTTCAACTGAAAAACTGACTTGCTTCATGGCTGCTGCCAGAGCACTCGAGCACGTTCTGGCTAGCGTGAGTGGACTAAGCAGATAACAAGATCTACAAAATATCACATGCCAATAAAACTTACCATAATTATGTTCATTTTATTATTATTTATTTAGCAGACGCCTTTATCTGTGGCGACTTACAGAGGCTAGGGTGTGTGAACTATGCATCAGCTGTAGAGTCACTTACATTTACATCTCACCTGAAAAACGGAGCACAAGGAGGTTAAGTGACTTGCTCAGGGTCACACAATGAGTCAGTGGCTGAGGTGGGATTTGTACCGGGGGACCTCCTGTTACAAGCCCTTTATCTTTAACCACTGGACCACACAGCCTCCTATAACAAAATCACACCCCAGATGGGACTTGAAACCACAATCCATGTCTTAAAAAGCCAGTGCCTTATCCATTAGGACACAGGGGCTGACGCAAAAAGCACATTTGGTAGTAATAAAGAAAGTGGGAACAATAGTATCATGGTTTAATACGTCATATCCAAGCCATCGTTGGTGTTCAAACACAGCAGAGTGTTACATTGGGAAAGGGCCGTACTTGTCAGTACGTATTTGACATTCATGTGGGAAGATTTAAGATTGTGAAGAAGTTTAAATATGCTGTGTATTTGCGCATTGGGAACCTTACATAATTAGGTTTCTGATTAATGCCACTTCTTACGGACAGTAATCAAGGTGACGATACAAGACCAGAGCCAATAAAGCAGCTATTTTCCTGTGTGCTTGTTCAGAATATGCGTGAATCGTGAAAACGTCTTGCTAATATGTGAACAAAGCCAGCATTCACTTTATTGATCACCATGTGGATTAACCGCTATTGGAACACAGATGATTGTGTTAAAGATGTTAATAGACTTTTAATGTACACGTTTTAGAGCTAAACGTTTGTTGAGACAGTTCAAGCACTGTAGCAGTGTTTAACTATTTCCTGGATGTTTGCCTTTTGGTCTTACTCTGGAAAAAGTAATAATAATAATAAAAAGTAGGCAAAATCATTTTTTGAGAAACCGCTTTTGGGAGAAAAACTAAGAGTTTGGAAACACATTTGCAAAGGCATTGGATTCTATTGTGGTGTTTCCGAACTGTTGAACGTTTCTCATTACATGCAGGTTTACTGGCTTGACAAAAAGGCGATTGACGAAAAAATGCTGTCTCGATAGCAACATCGCGTCAAGCTGAAATAGCTCAGTTGGGAGAGCGTTAGACTGTAACGGTCCCTGCTTCGATACCGGGTTTTTGTATACAGCACGACTAGCGTTATTTGTTCTTAATTAATTTTTTGAATTAAAAAAACAGCACATTTTTTCTTTAGTGTAATTGGAGGAAATAAAAACGTATTATAGTGCCATTTTCTAATGCGATAAAGAAATGCAAAAAGCATCATCTCTGCGTGGGCTTGAAACACCAAAATTTCGATTAACAGCCGATCGTGCTAACCGATTATGGTGTTTTATTAGATAACACCCTGGGAGCTCAACAGAACAGTGTGTATGCATATTGCTAAAATGGAAACCAAATATACACGATTCAAATGGGAATCGTATTCAGATTTTAAGCACAAATTTGATAGACTTCACAGTGCAAAGGAGGAAGGCAGACAATGCAAATGAGGCAACTGGCTCCTAATTTTTAAATCATACGAGAAACTTGAACCCAATTAAGCTTTTAACCGCCTGCAGTTTGGAATGAGTTTGAAATGTTGTTGTAACACCTCACTGGGCAACAGCAATTGCATTATATGAAAGTCCCTGTTAATTTCTCAGCGGCACAGCTGCCGGTGCCACTAAGAGTTGGAGGGAGACGGTCGGCCACTTGCCCATAAAACAATACTTTCAGAGATCATTTCTATAGCGATTTGCTAGCGAAATGCGTTTTTAAAGTGTTTGGACTCGCTATCCACGAGGAAGAGTGAGAGTGTTCACTTTTGAGCGTGAAGGAGGCAGTGAGTGTTGTTTTTTGGCCAACTGCTCCCTGTTATTGATGACCCCTCCAGTGTTCCTTAGGGGGCTGGAGGAAGCGGACACGTTCTGAGTGGGTATCTTGCCTAAAGGTACGCAAGACGAACTACAGTTGAAAGCACTGCTGCTTTTTCGACGATTAATTAAAACTATCAATCTGACTGAAAACACGGATCACATTAATTGTGATCGGTTTGATACCAATAGGCTTACATGGCAGGTATTGTGTATAGACAATGTCATATACACAGAAATGAACACGGAGTGTGTTTATTAAGGGCTGACTCATTGAAACGTTCGAGAGATCTCGGTGTACTGGACAAATATACTGGATTTTTTCCATGTCGTAATTGTGCCGCCTGTGATAATGCGTTTGAAACTAGAGATAATGTGAGATAATGTCTGTTACTGGCGGATAGTTTACAAATGTACTCAATTATGTTACAACTTTTGTGTCTACGAAACATATCTGTAACATTTATGTAATGCCTGTGTGGTTTTTTCATGAAGTTAATTTGCTAACAGACTGTTCTGATTTGTTTCTAACCGTGAAGCGATCGCTCTGTTTGCCGTATATTTTCTGTCTGTAAGAGGAGTGTCCTTGTGATCCCATATAGAATGCGACGAAACAGGTCGCCCTCCTTAATATAAACAGAAAAAGAATAAGTTCACGCACACACCAGGTGATTTACTGTAGCGTCAGACATTGGAGGTTCAGCAGTGTACTGCAGTGTTGTGCAAAGTCGTCGGTGTAAGTCAGGATGGCCGAGCGGTCTAAGGCGCTGCGTTCAGGTCGCAGTCTCTCTGGAGGCGTGTGTTCGAATCCCACTTCTGACAAATTTTTTTGTTTATTTATTTCTTAAAACGTCCATCGAATGCTTGGTAATTTGATTTGTTTTTCTTGTTAGTATTCAAATCACAAGGTCGTTAAATGAGAGAAAGTCACAGCAAGCCTGCACCTCACCACATCCTTCACACTGTTAAACTGCCTCATTATGACGAGGCCTCTAATTATGCCTTTCCAATACTTTGAATGTGTTATTGTTCAGTTTAACATGAGAACATCTTGGTAGAACAATCATAATGTCCGCAGGACTTATTTTCCTCGGGTTCTAGTATCAAGTTTTGAGTGTGTGGCCGGTTAGCTCAGTTGGTTAGAGCGTGGTGCTAATAACGAACGAATAATGAAGATTCGAACCTGCGCGGGGAAACCCCAATGGATTTCTAGTCCATCGCCTTAACCACTCGGCCACGACTACATGCTCGCCCGGTTACTTGTGAAAATATCCAAAAGAAGTAAAAGGCTCCCGCAGTAATGCTGTAGATGGCAGTATAGGATAACTAATGAACCCAAGTCAAATGCCTTTGTTGAAACTCTGTCAGATTTGTACAAGGCAAGCACACGTGGGAAAAGTAAATACAATATTCTTTCTGTTAGCGTTCATAATAATGAATACATCTTTATTTCAAAATACGTAGCTATTTAACTGATCTTTTCAAAACACCCCCATCCACAAAAACAAAGTAGATATTTATTTCAACTGAAAAACTGACTTGCTTCATGGCTGCTGCCAGAGCACTCGAGCACGTTCTGGCTAGCGTGAGTGGACTAAGCAGATAACAAGATCTACAAAATATCACATGCCAATAAAACTTACCATAATTATGTTCATTTTATTATTATTTATTTAGCAGACGCCTTTATCTGTGGCGACTTACAGAGGCTAGGGTGTGTGAACTATGCATCAGCTGTAGAGTCACTTACATTTACATCTCACCTGAAAAACGGAGCACAAGGAGGTTAAGTGACTTGCTCAGGGTCACACAATGAGTCAGTGGCTGAGGTGGGATTTGTACCGGGGGACCTCCTGTTACAAGCCCTTTATCTTTAACCACTGGACCACACAGCCTCCTATAACAAAATCACACCCCAGATGGGACTTGAAACCACAATCCATGTCTTAAAAAGCCAGTGCCTTATCCATTAGGACACAGGGGCTGACGCAAAAAGCACATTTGGTAGTAATAAAGAAAGTGGGAACAATAGTATCATGGTTTAATACGTCATATCCAAGCCATCGTTGGTGTTCAAACACAGCAGAGTGTTACATTGGGAAAGGGCCGTACTTGTCAGTACGTATTTGACATTCATGTGGGAAGATTTAAGATTGTGAAGAAGTTTAAATATGCTGTGTATTTGCGCATTGGGAACCTTACATAATTAGGTTTCTGATTAATGCCACTTCTTACGGACAGTAATCAAGGTGACGATACAAGACCAGAGCCAATAAAGCAGTTATTTTCCTGTGTGCTTGTTCAGAATATGCGTGAATCGTGAAAACGTCTTGCTAATATGTGAACAAAGCCAGCATTCACTTTATTGATCACCATGTGGATTAACCGCTATTGGAACACAGATGATTGTGTTAAAGATGTTAATAGACTTTTAATGTACACGTTTTAGAGCTAAACGTTTGTTGAGACAGTTCAAGCACTGTAGCAGTGTTTAACTATTTCCTGGATGTTTGCCTTTTGGTCTTACTCTGGAAAAAGTAATAATAATAATAAAAAGTAGGCAAAATCATTTTTTGAGAAACCGCTTTTGGGAGAAAAACTAACAGTTTGGAAACACATTTGCAAAGGCATTGGATTCTATTGTGGTGTTTCCGAACTGTTGAACGTTTCTCATTACATGCAGGTTTACTGGCTTGACAAAAAGGCGATTGACGAAAAGAATGCTGTCTCGATAGCAACATCGCGTCAAGCTGAAATAGCTCAGTTGGGAGAGCGTTAGACTGTAACGGTCCCTGCTTCGATACCGGGTTTTTGTATACAGCACGACTAGGGTTATTTGTTCTTAATTAATTTTTTGAATTAAAAAAACAGCAAATTTTTTCTTTAGTGTAATTGGAGGAAATAAAAACGTATTATAGTGCCATTTTCTAATGCGATAAAGAAATGCAAAAAGCATCATCTCTGCGTGGGCTTGAAACACCAAAATTACGATTAACAGCCGAACGTGCTAACCGATTATGGTGTTTTATTAGATAACACCCTGGGAGCTCGACAGAGCAGTGTGTATGCATACAGCTAAAATGGAAACCAAATATACACGATTCAACTGGGAATCGTAGTCAGATTTTAAGCACAAATTTGATAGACTTCACAGTGCAAAGGAGGAAGGCAGATAATGCAAATGAGGCAACTGGCTCCTACATTTTAAATCATACGAGAAACTTGAACCCAATTTAGCTTTTAACCGCCTGCAGTCTGGAATGAGTTTGAAATGTTGTTGTAACACCTCACTGGGCAACAGCAATTGCATTATATGAAAGCTCCTGTTAATTTGTCAGCGGCACAGCTACCGGTGCCACTCAGAGTTGGAGGGAGACGGTCGGCCACTTGCCCATAAAACAATACTTTCAGGGATCATTTCTATAGCGATTTGCTAGCAAAATGCGTTTTTAAAGTGTTTGGACTAGCTATCCACGAGGAAGAGTGAGAGTGTTCACTTTTGAGCGTGAAGGAGGCAGTGAGTGTTGTTTTTTGGCCAAATGCTCCATGTTATTGATGACCCCTCCAGTGTTCCTTAGGGGGCTGGAGGAAGCGGACACGTTCTGAGTGGGTATCTTGCCTAAAGGTACGCAAGACGAACTACAGTTGAAAGCACTGCTGCTTTTTTGACGATTGATTAAAACTATCAATCTGACTGAAAACACGGATCACATTAATTGTGATCGGTTTGATACCAATAGGCTTACATGGCAGGTATTGTGTATAGACAATGTCATATACACAGAAATGAACACGGAGTGTGTTTATTAAGGGCTGACTCATTGAAACGTTCGAGAGATCTCGGTGTACTGGACAAATATACTGGATTTTTTCCATGTCGTAATTGTGCCGCCTGTGATAATGCGTTTGAAACTAGAGATAATGTGAGATAATGTCTGTTACTGGCGGATAGTTTACAAATGTACTCAATTATGTTACAACTTTTGTGTCTACGAAACATATCTGTAACATTTATGTAAGTCCTGTGTGGTTTTTTCATGAAGTTAATTTGCTAACAGACTGTTCTGATTTGTTTCTAACCGTGAAGCAATCGCTCTGTTTGCCGTATATTTTCTGTCTGTAAGAGGAGTGTCCTTGTGATCCCATATAGAATGCGACGAAACAGGTCGCCCTCCTTAATATAAACAGAAAAAGAATAAGTTCACGCACACACCAGGTGATTTACTGTAGCGTCAGACATTGGAGGTTCAGCAGTGTACTGCAGTGTTGTGCAAAGTCATCGGTGTAAGTCAGGATGGCCGAGCGGTCTAAGGCGCTGCGTTCAGGTCGCAGTCTCTCTGGAGGAGTGGGTTCGAATCCCACTTCTGACAAATCTTTTTGTTTATTTATTTCTTAAAACGTCCATCGAATGCTTGGTAATTTGATTTGTTTTTCTTGTTAGTATTCAAATCACAAGGTCGTTAAATGAGAGAAAGTCACCGCAAGCCTGCACCTCACCACATCCTTCACACTGTTAAACTGCCTCATTATGACGAGGCCTCTAATTATGCCTTTCCAATACTTTGAAAGTGTTATTGTTCAGTTTAACATGAGAACATCTTGGTAGAACAATCATAATGTCCGCAGGACTTATTTTCCTCGGGTTCTAGTATCAAGTTTTGAGTGTGTGGCCGGTTAGCTCAGTTGGTTAGAGCGTGGTGCTAATAACGCCAAGGTCGCGGGTTCGATCCCCGTACGGGCCACGGCTTTTCTTCTTTAAAGAAACCACAGCATTTGTAATGGTGCCAAAATGAACATTCTTTAACAAAAAGAACCGAAGCGATATGAAGTACAACCAGTAATATTTCAGACTTCCTGAGCTTTAAACATGTATTAACAATGAACACATACAATCAATTAAAAACAAAGTTTACGTAGTCGGCAGGATTCGAACCTGCGCGGGGAAACCCCAATGGATTTCTAGTCCATCGCCTTAACCACTCGGCCACGACTACATGCTCGCCCGGTTACTTGTGAAAATATCCAAAAGAAGTAAAAGGCTCCCGCAGTAATGCTGTAGATGGCAGTATAGGATAACTAATGAACCCAAGTCAAATGCCTTTGTTGAAACTCTGTCAGATTTGTACAAGGCAAGCACACGTGGGAAAAGTAAATACAATATTCTTTCTGTTAGCGTTCATAATAATGAATACATCTTTATTTCAAAATACGTAGCTATTTAACTGATCTTTTCAAAACACCCCCATCCACAAAAACAAAGTAGATATTTATTTCAACTGAAAAACTGACTTGCTTCATGGCTGCTGCCAGAGCACTCGAGCACGTTCTGGCTAGCGTGAGTGGACTAAGCAGATAACAAGATCTACAAAATATCACATGCCAATAAAACTTACCATAATTATGTTCATTTTATTATTATTTATTTAGCAGACGCCTTTATCTGTGGCGACTTACAGAGGCTAGGGTGTGTGAACTATGCATCAGCTGTAGAGTCACTTACATTTACATCTCACCTGAAAAACGGAGCACAAGGAGGTTAAGTGACTTGCTCAGGGTCACACAATGAGTCAGTGGCTGAGGTGGGATTTGTACCGGGGGACCTCCTGTTACAAGCCCTTTATCTTTAACCACTGGACCACACAGCCTCCTATAACAAAATCACACCCCAGATGGGACTTGAAACCACAATCCATGTCTTAAAAAGCCAGTGCCTTATCCATTAGGACACAGGGGCTGACGCAAAAAGCACATTTGGTAGTAATAAAGAAAGTGGGAACAATAGTATCATGGTTTAATACGTCATATCCAAGCCATCGTTGGTGTTCAAACACAGCAGAGTGTTACATTGGGAAAGGGCCGTACTTGTCAGTACGTATTTGACATTCATGTGGGAAGATTTAAGATTGTGAAGAAGTTTAAATATGCTGTGTATTTGCGCATTGGGAACCTTACATAATTAGGTTTCTGATTAATGCCACTTCTTACGGACAGTAATCAAGGTGACGATACAAGACCAGAGCCAATAAAGCAGCTATTTTCCTGTGTGCTTGTTCAGAATATGCGTGAATCGTGAAAACGTCTTGCTAATATGTGAACAAAGCCAGCATTCACTTTATTGATCACCATGTGGATTAACCGCTATTGGAACACAGATGATTGTGTTAAAGATGTTAATAGACTTTTAATGTACACGTTTTAGAGCTAAACGTTTGTTGAGACAGTTCAAGCACTGTAGCAGTGTTTAACTATTTCCTGGATGTTTGCCTTTTGGTCTTACTCTGGAAAAAGTAATAATAATAATAAAAAGTAGGCAAAATCATTTTTTGAGAAACCGCTTTTGGGAGAAAAACTAACAGTTTGGAAACACATTTGCAAAGGCATTGGATTCTATTGTGGTGTTTCCGAACTGTTGAACGTTTCTAATTACATGCAGGTTTACTGGCTTGACAAAAAGGCGATTGACGAAAAGAATGCTGTCTCGATAGCAACATCGCGTCAAGCTGAAATAGCTCAGTTGGGAGAGCGTTAGACTGTAACGGTCCCTGCTTCGATACCGGGTTTTTGTATACAGCACGACTAGGGTTATTTGTTCTTAATTAATTTTTTGAATTAAAAAAACAGCACATTTTTTCTTTAGTGTAATTGGAGGAAATAAAAACGTATTATAGTGCCATTTTCTAATGCGATAATGATTTCCATTACACGAGAGTAGATGTTAAAACTTCATGCTGATTTGAACTCGGCTCTCGCCAAGATAAGCACCAACTAAGACGTAGCTTTACAGTAAACTAATGTGATCCATATGTGTCTCCATCCATTTACGTTTCCTTCCATATGATGATGTAGATATCCTTCTGTCTGGTGTTAATGGCTGAAGTGTAATGCTGGCTCCAGGGATCAGCTTATTTTGCCTCCCTGGCGCATCAGCACACACAACGGCTGCGATGCTGGCTCCGGGGATCAACCAA
This sequence comes from Acipenser ruthenus, assembly GCF_902713425.1. Taxonomy (NCBI): domain Eukaryota; kingdom Metazoa; phylum Chordata; class Actinopteri; order Acipenseriformes; family Acipenseridae; genus Acipenser; species Acipenser ruthenus. Next base: position 10,775,272 of record NC_081220.1, read on the forward strand.
AGTGCGGCCTCCCCAGCGCATCAGCATGACAACCGTCTGGATTGAGCTAAGTAGGGTACATCTCTGGGGTTTTCAAGTGGGCACCTTCCATCCTCAGTGTTTCGTCGACTAGCCCACGACACCTCAAGAGGGCTCGACGGTGATTCTGGCGTCCCAGCATCACCCCCCTCCGTCCCCCACTCAACTCAGCCCAGCTTACTTACCTGTCCCCAGCCAGAATCTTTCCGTCTCAACCACAGCCAGTTGCTGCTCCTTTCTGCTGCTTCAGATAAGTTCTTCACTGTGCGACGCAACTCTTGGCCACTGAATCCGACGTCTCTGAGAAACCGGGTTGTAGAGTGTGCCACAAATCCTCGACAACCCACTTCCACTGGGTAAACCCGAACTCTCCATCCTCGCTGTTCCGCTTCAGTGGCTAGTTGAGCATACCGCAGTTTCTTCCTCTCATATGCCTCATCTACAGCATCCTCCCATGGCACTGTTAACTCTACCAGGTGAACAAGGCGTGCTGATCCAGACCACAAGACAATATCTGGTCGAAGGTTAGTGGTGGCAATCTCAGGTGGAAAAATAAGCCGTTGACCAACATCTGCTAGCATTTTCCAGTCTCTAGCAGCTTCCAGTTGTCCTGGGCGAGAATTGGTTTTAACACCTTTTCTTGGTGGTTGCTCTCCTGGGCGGAGGAATGTTGTCTTTTGTGTGTAATGTTTTGATGGAACAGGTGACAACTTATTGGTCATGTTACGCTTGTCTTCCAATGCTAAGGCCAAACATCGCAGCACCTGGTCATGGCGCCAAGTAAACCGTCCTTGGCTAAGAGCCACCTTACATCCTGTCAAAATGTGCCTTAATGTTGCAGGTGATGAACACAAAGGACATGAGGGATCCTCTCCTACCCAGAGGTTTAGGTTCTGTGGTGATGGGAGAACATCATATGTTGACCTGATGAGGAAACTGATCCTGCTCTGTTCCATTGACCATAGGTCTTTCCAGCCAATCTTGCGTTGTTCCACACTCTCCCATCTCATCCATTCTCCCTGCTTGGCCTGGGAAATGGCCTTTATACACCTCATCCTCTCCTCCTGCTTTTGCACCTCGTTGACTACCAGCTTCCTCCTTTGAGCTGGGGCCGCCTTGTGCCATGTAGGAGGAGTTGAACTGAAACCAAGACCCCCTCTTCCATGCTGAACTTGCCCCATGATATCACCAATTCGAAGGGCAGCCTTTGCATCTTCCACAGCTTTCTTTGCTGCCCACTTTCTTCCAGTTTTCAACACAGGTGCTGCCTCCCTTACGCATTTATCACGTGACTCTACTAAAGTCATTTCCAGTCTGACCTTGGCGCACTTAAACTCCTCGGTTAGAGCAGAGACTGGTAGCTGCAGTATTCCTTTACCATAAAGTCCCACTCTGCTGAGGCAGCGTGGAACTCCCAACCATTTCCTGATGTATGAACTGATTAAAGCTTCCAGCTTCTCTACTGTTGTCAAAGAAACCTCGTACACAGTCAGTGGCCACAGCAACCTCGGCAGTAGACCAAACTGAAAGCACCAGAGTTTTAGTTTACCTGGTAGAGCGCAGCTGTCTATGCTCTTCAACCCTTCCACTGCTTGTTGTCTAACTTCTCCCACACGAACTGTGTCCTTTAGATCCCCGTCGTACCATCTCCCAAGACTCTTCACTGGCTTCTCAGACACTGTTGGTATTGCCTCACCATTAATGAAGAATGTTTTATCTACTACTTTGCCTTTAATTATAGAGATGCTCCTTGATTTAGTGGGCTTGAATTGCATTCGTGCCCATTCAATGTTATTGGTTAATTTGCCCAATAATCGATTAGTGCAGGCTACTGTTGTAGTCATGGTTGTCATGTCATCCATGTATGCTCGAATTGGTGGTAGTCGCATTCCAGAAGCCAAGCGCTCTCCTCCTACTACCCATTTTGATGCCCTAATGATTACTTCCATTGCCATGGTAAAAGCCAGTGGAGAAATGGTGCATCCTGCCATTATTCCAACCTCTAGGCATTGCCATGTAGTGCTGAATTCTGAAGTTGAAAAACTGAATTGCAAATCTCCAAAATAGGCTTTCACTAAATTTGTTATTGTCATCGGTACACTGAAAAAATCAAATGCTGCCCAAAGTAGTTCATGTGGCACTGAACCATATGCATTAGCCAAATCCAGGAATGTCACATGGAGCTCCTTCCTCTCCTTTTTAGCTGATTGAATTTGTTGCCAGATCACATTGATGTGTTCTAAGCAACCTGGGAAACCTGGAATGCCCGCTTTTTGTATTGAAGTGTCAATGAAGCAGTTCTTTAATAGGTAAGCTGACAATCTCTGAGCAATAATGCTGAAGAAAATCTTGCCTTCTACGTTTAATAGGGAAATGGGACGAAACTGACTGATGCTTGTAGAATCTCTTTCTTTAGGTATAAAGACTCCACCTGCTCGGCGCCATGCTCTTGGTACAACCTGTTTTTCCCATGCCACTTTCATCAATTTCCACAGAATTCGTAGAACTCCTGAAGCACTCTTGTACACTCTGTACGGAACTCCATTAGGCCCTGGAGATGATGAAGCCCTTGCTTTTTTCACAGCTTGCTCTATTTCTTTCCACTTAGGTGCACAGTCCTCCATTTGGTATTCTGGTGGATTGATAGGTGGGATGTCTGACGGAATTGACATAGGCTCCTGCCTTTTTGAATCTGTATGTGTTTCCTCCAAATATCTCTCCAGCTCAACCTTAGATGCTTTTAGTGTGCCATTCTTCTCACTGGTGAATAACTTCTTTACAAATTTGAATGGGTCTTTATAAAAGTTAGCTCTCGCACGCTCCTTCTTTTTGTAGCGTTTCCGTAGGCGCTCAGCTCTGCGCAATGTTGCAAGCTTATCTTTTATGACCCTTTGTAAGAGATTGAGTCCCTCCTTCTGACTTTGTTCTGCTCTTCTCCATTGGTTCCTCAGCTGTCTCCTTTCTCTAACTAAGCGTTCAATCTCTTGCTGCCGTCTAGACTTTCCAGGAATAGTTTGTACTTTTTCCTTCCTTTTTTCAACTCCAAACCTCTCACTTCCATATGCGTAGATGATGTCCCCAAATTTATCCAGCTTCTTTTCAACTGTTCCACTTAATCTTTCCAATGCAACGCAGAGATCTGTGTTTACTGTGTCCCATGCAGTTTTCTCACAAGCTCTTGGCCATTTAACTCCAGGCTTGTGCCCGTTGAGGTTCTTTTCTCTCTTATGCTGGTTTGTCTGACCGGGTTCACAAGGATCATTAGGTTCATCACTAACTGAGTCCATGCAAGTCCTCCTCACATCTATGACAGGGGTGCTGATATCCTGCGAACTGTGGTTTGCTTCCTGTCGCTGGATTTCATTCGACTGACTTGACTGACTTCGTAAGAAGTACTGATCAATGCGAGGCCCTTGTCCCTTCTCCCTCAAGCATTTCATTCTCCCTTGATGAATCTTCAAACCCCTGACCGTTGTCGCCTTGCTCCAGCCGCAGACACAAACCTGGAGTTCCATGTCTTTGTTAACTGCAGATCTTGAACTAGTCTTTTGTGAAGTACTCTCCATACTCATATCCGTTTCCGTTCCTAAGTCGTTAACCGTGTTGTCCAACGTTGAGTCATCTTCCGCCCCCGCTCTCGCAGACTCTAGGGGTATTTTTCTCTTTAATTTCTTAGAAGCCTTGGGCGGGTGTCTCCAGCATCCTGTAAACACAGAGCTGGATACTGCCGACAAGGGTAGCTAACCCTTACCAGCCCCAATGGGGTCTCTTTCCTCCTGTCAGCTGTCTCTCCAGGCTGTCACAAGGTCTTTCCCTTGTTGCCAGCTGCACTATTCACAGCAGTCACTGGACGTATCCAGATCTTCATGATTTCCATTACACGAGAGTAGATGTTAAAACTTCATGCTGATTTGAACTCGGCTCTCGCCAAGATAAGCACCAACTAAGACGTAGCTTTACAGTAAACTAATGTGATCCATATGTGTCTCCATCCATTTACGTTTCCTTCCATATGATGATGTAGATATCCTTCTGTCTGGTGTTAATGGCTGAAGTGTAATGCTGGCTCCAGGGATCAGCTTATTTTGCCTCCCTGGCGCATCAGCACACACAACGGCTGCGATGCTGGCTCCGGGGATCAACCAAAGTGCGGCCTCCCCAGCGCATCAGCATGACAACCGTCTGGATTGAGCTAAGTAGGGTACATCTCTGGGGTTTTCAAGTGGGCACCTTCCATCCTCAGTGTTTCGTCGACTAGCCCACGACACCTCAAGAGGGCTCGACGGTGATTCTGGCGTCCCAGCATCACCCCCCTCCGTCCCCCACTCAACTCAGCCCAGCTTACTTACCTGTCCCCAGCCAGAATCTTTCCGTCTCAACCACAGCCAGTTGCTGTTCCTTTCTGCTGCTTCAGATAAGTTCTTCACTGTGCGACGCAACTCTTGGCCACTGAATCCGACGTCTCTGAGAAACCGGGTTGTAGAGTGTGCCACAAATCCTCGACAACCCACTTCCACTGGGTAAACCCGAACTCTCCATCCTCGCTGTTCCGCTTCAGTGGCTAGTTGAGCATACCGCAGTTTCTTCCTCTCATATGCCTCATCTACAGCATCCTCCCATGGCACTGTTAACTCTACCAGGTGAACAAGGCGTGCTGATCCAGACCACAAGACAATATCTGGTCGAAGGTTAGTGGTGGCAAACTCAGAAAATGCAAAGAAATGCAAAAAGCATCATCTCTGCGTGGGCTTGAAACACCAAAATTTCGATTAACAGCCGATCGTGCTAACCGATTATGGTGTTTTATTAGATAACACCCTGGGAGCTCAACAGAACAGTGTGTATGCATATTGCTAAAATGGAAACCAAATATACACGATTCAAATGGGAATCGTATTCAGATTTTAAGCACAAATTTGATAGACTTCACAGTGCAAAGGAGGAAGGCAGACAATGCAAATGAGGCAACTGGCTCCTAATTTTTAAATCATACGAGAAACTTGAACCCAATTAAGCTTTTAACCGCCTGCAGTTTGGAATGAGTTTGAAATGTTGTTGTAACACCTCACTGGGCAACAGCAATTGCATTATATGAAAGTCCCTGTTAATTTCTCAGCGGCACAGCTGCCGGTGCCACTAAGAGTTGGAGGGAGACGGTCGGCCACTTGCCCATAAAACAATACTTTCAGAGATCATTTCTATAGCGATTTGCTAGCGAAATGCGTTTTTAAAGTGTTTGGACTCGCTATCCACGAGGAAGAGTGAGAGTGTTCACTTTTGAGCGTGAAGGAGGCAGTGAGTGTTGTTTTTTGGCCAACTGCTCCCTGTTATTGATGACCCCTCCAGTGTTCCTTAGGGGGCTGGAGGAAGCGGACACGTTCTGAGTGGGTATCTTGCCTAAAGGTACGCAAGACGAACTACAGTTGAAAGCACTGCTGCTTTTTTGACGATTGATTAAAACTATCAATCTGACTGAAAACACGGATCACATTAATTGTGATCGGTTTGATACCAATAGGCTTACATGGCAGGTATTGTGTATAGACAATGTCATATACACAGAAATGAACACGGAGTGTGTTTATTAAGGGCTGACTCATTGAAACGTTCGAGAGATCTCGGTGTACTGGACAAATATACTGGATTTTTTCCATGTCGTAATTGTGCCGCCTGTGATAATGCGTTTGAAACTAGAGATAATGTGAGATAATGTCTGTTACTGGCGGATAGTTTACAAATGTACTCAATTATGTTACAACTTTTGTGTCTACGAAACATATCTGTAACATTTATGTAATGCCTGTGTGGTTTTTTCATGAAGTTAATTTGCTAACAGACTGTTCTGATTTGTTTCTAACCGTGAAGCGATCGCTCTGTTTGCCGTATATTTTCTGTCTGTAAGAGGAGTGTCCTTGTGATCCCATATAGAATGCGACGAAACAGGTCGCCCTCCTTAATATAAACAGAAAAAGAATAAGTTCACGCACACACCAGGTGATTTACTGTAGCGTCAGACATTGGAGGTTCAGCAGTGTACTGCAGTGTTTTGCAAAGTCGTCGGTGTAAGTCAGGATGGCCGAGCGGTCTAAGGCGCTGCCTTCAGGTCGCAGTCTCTCTGGAGGCGTGGGTTCGAATCACACTTCTGACAAATCTTTTTGTTTATTTATTTCTTAAAACGTCCATCGAATGCTTGGTAATTTGATTTGTTTTTCTTGTTAGTATTCAAATCACAAGGTCGTTAAATGAGAGAAAGTCACCGCAAGCCTGCACCTCACCACATCCTTCACACTGTTAAACTGCCTCATTATGACGAGGCCTCTAATTATGCCTTTCCAATACTTTGAATGTGTTATTGTTCAGTTTAACATGAGAACATCTTGGTAGAACAATCATAATGTCCGCAGGACTTATTTTCCTCGGGTTCTAGTATCAAGTTTTGAGTGTGTGGCCGGTTAGCTCAGTTGGTTAGAGCGTGGTGCTAATAACGAACGAATAATGAAGATTCGAACCTGCGCGGGGAAACCCCAATGGATTTCTAGTCCATCGCCTTAACCACTCGGCCACGACTACATGCTCGCCCGGTTAGTTGTGAAAATATCCAAAAGAAGTAAAAGGCTCCCGCAGTAATGCTGTAGATGGCAGTATAGGATAACTAATGAACCCAAGTCAAATGCCTTTGTTGAAACTGTCAGATTTGTACAAGGCAAGCACACGTGGGAAAAGTAAATACAATATTCTTTCTGTTAGCGTTCATAATAATGAATACATCTTTATTTCAAAATACGTAGCTATTTAACTGATCTTTTCAAAACACCCCCATCCACAAAAACAAAGTAGATATTTATTTCAACTGAAAAACTGACTTGCTTCATGGCTGCTGCCAGAGCACTCGAGCACGTTCTGGCTAGCGTGAGTGGACTAAGCAGATAACAAGATCTACAAAATATCACATGCCAATAAAACTTACCATAATTATGTTCATTTTATTATTATTTATTTAGCAGACGCCTTTATCTGTGGCGACTTACAGAGGCTAGGGTGTGTGAACTATGCATCAGCTGTAGAGTCACTTACATTTACATCTCACCTGAAAAACGGAGCACAAGGAGGTTAAGTGACTTGCTCAGGGTCACACAATGAGTCAGTGGCTGAGGTGGGATTTGTACCGGGGGACCTCCTGTTACAAGCCCTTTATCTTTAACCACTGGACCACACAGCCTCCTATAACAAAATCACACCCCAGATGGGACTTGAAACCACAATCCATGTCTTAAAAAGCCAGTGCCTTATCCATTAGGACACAGGGGCTGACGCAAAAAGCACATTTGGTAGTAATAAAGAAAGTGGGAACAATAGTATCATGGTTTAATACGTCATATCCAAGCCATCGTTGGTGTTCAAACACAGCAGAGTGTTACATTGGGAAAGGGCCGTACTTGTCAGTACGTATTTGACATTCATGTGGGAAGATTTAAGATTGTGAAGAAGTTTAAATATGCTGTGTATTTGCGCATTGGGAACCTTACATAATTAGGTTTCTGATTAATGCCACTTCTTACGGACAGTAATCAAGGTGACGATACAAGACCAGAGCCAATAAAGCAGTTATTTTCCTGTGTGCTTGTTCAGAATATGCGTGAATCGTGAAAACGTCTTGCTAATATGTGAACAAAGCCAGCATTCACTTTATTGATCACCATGTGGATTAACCGCTATTGGAACACAGATGATTGTGTTAAAGATGTTAATAGACTTTTAATGTACACGTTTTAGAGCTAAACGTTTGTTGAGACAGTTCAAGCACTGTAGCAGTGTTTAACTATTTCCTGGATGTTTGCCTTTTGGTCTTACTCTGGAAAAAGTAATAATAATAATAAAAAGTAGGCAAAATCATTTTTTGAGAAACCGCTTTTGGGAGAAAAACTAACAGTTTGGAAACACATTTGCAAAGGCATTGGATTCTATTGTGGTGTTTCCGAACTGTTGAACGTTTCTCATTACATGCAGGTTTACTGGCTTGACAAAAAGGCGATTGACGAAAAGAATGCTGTCTCGATAGCAACATCGCGTCAAGCTGAAATAGCTCAGTTGGGAGAGCGTTAGACTGTAACGGTCCCTGCTTCGATACCGGGTTTTTGTATACAGCACGACTAGGGTTATTTGTTCTTAATTAATTTTTTGAATTAAAAAAACAGCACATTTTTTCTTTAGTGTAATTGGAGGAAATAAAAACGTATTATAGTGCCATTTTCTAATGCGATAAAGAAATGCAAAAAGCATCATCTCTGCGTGGGCTTGAAACACCAAAATTACGATTAACAGCCGAACGTGCTAACCGATTATGGTGTTTTATTAGATAACACCCTGGGAGCTCGACAGAGCAGTGTGTATGCATACAGCTAAAATGGAAACCAAATATACACGATTCAACTGGGAATCGTAGTCAGATTTTAAGCACAAATTTGATAGACTTCACAGTGCAAAGGAGGAAGGCAGATAATGCAAATGAGGCAACTGGCTCCTACATTTTAAATCATACGATAAACTTGAACCCAATTTAGCTTTTAACCGCCTGCAGTCTGGAATGAGTTTGAAATGTTGTTGTAACACCTCACTGGGCAACAGCAATTGCATTATATGAAAGCTCCTGTTAATTTGTCAGCGGCACAGCTACCGGTGCCACTCAGAGTTGGAGGGAGACGGTCGGCCACTTGCCCATAAAACAATACTTTCAGGGATCATTTCTATAGCGATTTGCTAGCAAAATGCGTTTTTAAAGTGTTTGGACTAGCTATCCACGAGGAAGAGTGAGAGTGTTCACTTTTGAGCGTGAAGGAGGCAGTGAGTGTTGTTTTTTGGCCAAATGCTCCATGTTATTGATGACCCCTCCAGTGTTCCTTAGGGGGCTGGAGGAAGCGGACACGTTCTGAGTGGGTATCTTGCCTAAAGGTACGCAAGACGAACTACAGTTGAAAGCACTGCTGCTTTTTTGACGATTGATTAAAACTATCAATCTGACTGAAAACACGGATCACATTAATTGTGATCGGTTTGATACCAATAGGCTTACATGGCAGGTATTGTGTATAGACAATGTCATATACACAGAAATGAACACGGAGTGTGTTTATTAAGGGCTGACTCATTGAAACGTTCGAGAGATCTCGGTGTACTGGACAAATATACTGGATTTTTTCCATGTCGTAATTGTGCCGCCTGTGATAATGCGTTTGAAACTAGAGATAATGTGAGATAATGTCTGTTACTGGCGGATAGTTTACAAATGTACTCAATTATGTTACAACTTTTGTGTCTACGAAACATATCTGTAACATTTATGTAAGTCCTGTGTGGTTTTTTCATGAAGTTAATTTGCTAACAGACTGTTCTGATTTGTTTCTAACCGTGAAGCAATCGCTCTGTTTGCCGTATATTTTCTGTCTGTAAGAGGAGTGTCCTTGTGATCCCATATAGAATGCGACGAAACAGGTCGCCCTCCTTAATATAAACAGAAAAAGAATAAGTTCACGCACACACCAGGTGATTTACTGTAGCGTCAGACATTGGAGGTTCAGCAGTGTACTGCAGTGTTGTGCAAAGTCGTCGGTGTAAGTCAGGATGGCCGAGCGGTCTAAGGCGCTGCGTTCAGGTCGCAGTCTCTCTGGAGGCGTGGGTTCGAATCCCACTTCTGACAAATCTTTTTGTTTATTTATTTCTTAAAACGTCCATCGAATGCTTGGTAATTTGATTTGTTTTTCTTGTTAGTATTCAAATCACAAGGTCGTTAAATGAGAGAAAGTCACCGCAAGCCTGCACCTCACCACATCCTTCACACTGTTAAACTGCCTCATTATGACGAGGCCTCTAATTATGCCTTTCCAATACTTTGAAAGTGTTATTGTTCAGTTTAACATGAGAACATCTTGGTAGAACAATCATAATGTCCGCAGGACTTATTTTCCTCGGGTTCTAGTATCAAGTTTTGAGTGTGTGGCCGGTTAGCTCAGTTGGTTAGAGCGTGGTGCTAATAACGCCAAGGTCGCGGGTTCGATCCCCGTACGGGCCACGGCTTTTCTTCTTTAAAGAAACCACAGCATTTGTAATGGTGCCAAAATGAACATTCTTTAACAAAAAGAACCGAAGCGATATGAAGTACAACCAGTAATATTTCAGACTTCCTGAGCTTTAAACATGTATTAACAATGAACACATACAATCAATTAAAAACAAAGTTTACGTAGTCGGCAGGATTCGAACCTGCGCGGGGAAACCCCAATGGATTTCTAGTCCATCGCTTAACCACTCGGCCACGACTACATGCTCGCCCGGTTACTTGTGAAAATATCCAAAAGAAGTAAAAGGCTCCCGCAGTAATGCTGTAGATGGCAGTATAGGATAACTAATGAACCCAAGTCAAATGCCTTTGTTGAAACTCTGTCAGATTTGTACAAGGCAAGCACACGTGGGAAAAGTAAATACAATATTCTTTCTGTTAGCGTTCATAATAATGAATACATCTTTATTTCAAAATACGTAGCTATTTAACTGATCTTTTCAAAACACCCCCATCCACAAAAACAAAGTAGATATTTATTTCAACTGAAAAACTGACTTGCTTCATGGCTGCTGCCAGAGCACTCGAGCACGTTCTGGCTAGCGTGAGTGGACTAAGCAGATAACAAGATCTACAAAATATCACATGCCAATAAAACTTACCATAATTATGTTCATTTTATTATTATTTATTTAGCAGACGCCTTTATCTGTGGCGACTTACAGAGGCTAGGGTGTGTGAACTATGCATCAGCTGTAAAGTCACTTACATTTACATCTCACCTGAAAAACGGAGCACAAGGAGGTTAAGTGACTTGCTCAGGGTCACACAATGAGTCAGTGGCTGAGGTGGGATTTGTACCGGGGGACCTCCTGTTACAAGCCCTTTATCTTTAACCACTGGACCACACAGCCTCCTATAACAAAATCACACCCCAGATGGGACTTGAAACCACAATCCATGTCTTAAAAAGCCAGTGCCTTATCCATTAGGACACAGGGGCTGACGCAAAAAGCACATTTGGTAGTAATAAAGAAAGTGGGAACAATAGTATCATGGTTTAATACGTCATATCCAAGCCATCGTTGGTGTTCAAACACAGCAGAGTGTTACATTGGGAAAGGGCCGTACTTGTCAGTACGTATTTGACATTCATGTGGGAAGATTTAAGATTGTGAAGAAGTTTAAATATGCTGTGTATTTGCGCATTGGGAACCTTACATAATTAGGTTTCTGATTAATGCCACTTCTTACGGACAGTAATCAAGGTGACGATACAAGACCAGAGCCAATAAAGCAGCTATTTTCCTGTGTGCTTGTTCAGAATATGCGTGAATCGTGAAAACGTCTTGCTAATATGTGAACAAAGCCAGCATTCACTTTATTGATCACCATGTGGATTAACCGCTATTGGAACACAGATGATTGTGTTAAAGATGTTAATAGACTTTTAATGTACACGTTTTAGAGCTAAACGTTTGTTGAGACAGTTCAAGCACTGTAGCAGTGTTTAACTATTTCCTGGATGTTTGCCTTTTGGTCTTACTCTGGAAAAAGTAATAATAATAATAAAAAGTAGGCAAAATCATTTTTTGAGAAACCGCTTTTGGGAGAAAAACTAACAGTTTGGAAACACATTTGCAAAGGCATTGGATTCTATTGTGGTGTTTCCGAACTGTTGAACGTTTCTAATTACATGCAGGTTTACTGGCTTGACAAAAAGGCGATTGACGAAAAGAATGCTGTCTCGATAGCAACATCGCGTCAAGCTGAAATAGCTCAGTTGGGAGAGCGTTAGACTGTAACGGTCCCTGCTTCGATACCGGGTTTTTGTATACAGCACGACTAGGGTTATTTGTTCTTAATTAATTTTTTGAATTAAAAAAACAGCACATTTTTTCTTTAGTGTAATTGGAGGAAATAAAAACGTATTATAGTGCCATTTTCTAATGCGATAAAGAAATGCAAAAAGCATCATCTCTGCGTGGGCTTGAAACACCAAAATTTCGATTAACAGCCGATCGTGCTAACCGATTATGGTGTTTTATTAGATAACACCCTGGGAGCTCAACAGAACAGTGTGTATGCATATTGCTAAAATGGAAACCAAATATACACGATTCAAATGGGAATCGTATTCAGATTTTAAGCACAAATTTGATAGACTTCACTGTGCAAAGGAGGAAGGCAGACAATGCAAATGAGGCAACTGGCTCCTAATTTTTAAATCATACGAGAAACTTGAACCCAATTAAGCTTTTAACCGCCTGCAGTTTGGAATGAGTTTGAAATGTTGTTGTAACACCTCACTGGGCAACAGCAATTGCATTATATGAAAGTCCCTGTTAATTTCTCAGCGGCACAGCTGCCGGTGCCACTAAGAGTTGGAGGGAGACGGTCGGCCACTTGCCCATAAAACAATACTTTCAGAGATCATTTCTATAGCGATTTGCTAGCGAAATGCGTTTTTAAAGTGTTTGGACTCGCTATCCACGAGGAAGAGTGAGAGTGTTCACTTTTGAGCGTGAAGGAGGCAGTGAGTGTTGTTTTTTGGCCAACTGCTCCCTGTTATTGATGACCCCTCCAGTGTTCCTTAGGGGGCTGGAGGAAGCGGACACGTTCTGAGTGGGTATCTTGCCTAAAGGTACGCAAGACGAACTACAGTTGAAAGCACTGCTGCTTTTTTGACGATTGATTAAAACTATCAATCTGACTGAAAACACGGATCACATTAATTGTGATTGGTTTGATACCAATAGGCTTACATGGCAGGTATTGTGTATAGACAATGTCATATACACAGAAATGAACACGGAGTGTGTTTATTAAGGGCTGACTCATTGAAACGTTCGAGAGATCTCGGTGTACTGGACAAATATACTGGATTTTTTCCATGTCGTAATTGTGCCGCCTGTGATAATGCGTTTGAAACTAGAGATAATGTGAGATAATGTCTGTTACTGGCGGATAGTTTACAAATGTACTCAATTATGTTACAACTTTTGTGTCTACGAAACATATCTGTAACATTTATGTAATGCCTGTGTGGTTTTTTCATGAAGTTAATTTGCTAACAGACTGTTCTGATTTGTTTCTAACCGTGAAGCGATCGCTCTGTTTGCCGTATATTTTCTGTCTGTAAGAGGAGTGTCCTTGTGATCCCATATAGAATGCGACGAAACAGGTCGCCCTCCTTAATATAAACAGAAAAAGAATAAGTTCACGCACACACCAGGTGATTTACTGTAGCGTCAGACATTGGAGGTTCAGCAGTGTACTGCAGTGTTTTGCAAAGTCGTCGGTGTAAGTCAGGATGGCCGAGCGGTCTAAGGCGCTGCCTTCAGGTCGCAGTCTCTCTGGAGGCGTGGGTTCGAATCCCACTTCTGACAAATCTTTTTGTTTATTTATTTCTTAAAACGTCCATCGAATGCTTGGTAATTTGATTTGTTTTTCTTGTTAGTATTCAAATCACAAGGTCGTTAAATGAGAGAAAGTCACCGCAAGCCTGCACCTCACCACATCCTTCACACTGTTAAACTGCCTCATTATGACGAGGCCTCTAATTATGCCTTTCCAATACTTTGAATGTGTTATTGTTCAGTTTAACATGAGAACATCTTGGTAGAACAATCATAATGTCCGCAGGACTTATTTTCCTCGGGTTCTAGTATCAAGTTTTGAGTGTGTGGCCGGTTAGCTCAGTTGGTTAGAGCGTGGTGCTAATAACGAACGAATAATGAAGATTCGAACCTGCGCGGGGAAACCCCAATGGATTTCTAGTCCATCGCCTTAACCACTCGGCCACGACTACATGCTCGCCCGGTTAGTTGTGAAAATATCCAAAAGAAGTAAAAGGCTCCCGCAGTAATGCTGTAGATGGCAGTATAGGATAACTAATGAACCCAAGTCAAATGCCTTTGTTGAAACTGTCAGATTTGTACAAGGCAAGCACACGTGGGAAAAGTAAATACAATATTCTTTCTGTTAGCGTTCATAATAATGAATACATCTTTATTTCAAAATACGTAGCTATTTAACTGATCTTTTCAAAACACCCCCATCCACAAAAACAAAGTAGATATTTATTTCAACTGAAAAACTGACTTGCTTCATGGCTGCTGCCAGAGCACTCGAGCACGTTCTGGCTAGCGTGAGTGGACTAAGCAGATAACAAGATCTACAAAATATCACATGCCAATAAAACTTACCATAATTATGTTCATTTTATTATTATTTATTTAGCAGACGCCTTTATCTGTGGCGACTTACAGAGGCTAGGGTGTGTGAACTATGCATCAGCTGTAGAGTCACTTACATTTACATCTCACCTGAAAAACGGAGCACAAGGAGGTTAAGTGACTTGCTCAGGGTCACACAATGAGTCAGTGGCTGAGGTGGGATTTGTACCGGGGGACCTCCTGTTACAAGCCCTTTATCTTTAACCACTGGACCACACAGCCTCCTATAACAAAATCACACCCCAGATGGGACTTGAAACCACAATCCATGTCTTAAAAAGCCAGTGCCTTATCCATTAGGACACAGGGGCTGACGCAAAAAGCACATTTGGTAGTAATAAAGAAAGTGGGAACAATAGTATCATGGTTTAATACGTCATATCCAAGCCATCGTTGGTGTTCAAACACAGCAGAGTGTTACATTGGGAAAGGGCCGTACTTGTCAGTACGTATTTGACATTCATGTGGGAAGATTTAAGATTGTGAAGAAGTTTAAATATGCTGTGTATTTGCGCATTGGGAACCTTACATAATTAGGTTTCTGATTAATGCCACTTCTTACGGACAGTAATCAAGGTGACGATACAAGACCAGAGCCAATAAAGCAGTTATTTTCCTGTGTGCTTGTTCAGAATATGCGTGAATCGTGAAAACGTCTTGCTAATATGTGAACAAAGCCAGCATTCACTTTATTGATCACCATGTGGATTAACCGCTATTGGAACACAGATGATTGTGTTAAAGATGTTAATAGACTTTTAATGTACACGTTTTAGAGCTAAACGTTTGTTGAGACAGTTCAAGCACTGTAGCAGTGTTTAACTATTTCCTGGATGTTTGCCTTTTGGTCTTACTCTGGAAAAAGTAATAATAATAATAAAAAGTAGGCAAAATCATTTTTTGAGAAACCGCTTTTGGGAGAAAAACTAACAGTTTGGAAACACATTTGCAAAGGCATTGGATTCTATTGTGGTGTTTCCGAACTGTTGAACATTTCTCATTACATGCAGGTTTACTGGCTTGACAAAAAGGCGATTGACGAAAAGAATGCTGTCTCGATAGCAACATCGCGTCAAGCTGAAATAGCTCAGTTGGGAGAGCGTTAGACTGTAACGGTCCCTGCTTCGATACCGGTTTTTTGTATACAGCACGACTAGGGTTATTTGTTCTTAATTAATTTTTTGAATTAAAAAAACAGCACATTTTTTCTTTAGTGTAATTGGAGGAAATAAAAACGTATTATAGTGCCATTTTCTAATGCGATAAAGAAATGCAAAAAGCATCATCTCTGCGTGGGCTTGAAACACCAAAATTTCGATTAACAGCCGATCGTGCTAACCGATTATGGTGTTTTATTAGATAACACCCTGGGAGCTCAACAGAACAGTGTGTATGCATATTGCTAAAATGGAAACCAAATATACACGATTCAAATGGGAATCGTATTCAGATTTTAAGCACAAATTTGATAGACTTCACAGTGCAAAGGAGGAAGGCAGACAATGCAAATGAGGCAACTGGCTCCTAATTTTTAAATCATACGAGAAACTTGAACCCAATTAAGCTTTTAACCGCCTGCAGTTTGGAATGAGTTTGAAATGTTGTTGTAACACCTCACTGGGCAACAGCAATTGCATTATATGAAAGTCCCTGTTAATTTCTCAGCGGCACAGCTGCCGGTGCCACTAAGAGTTGGAGGGAGACGGTCGGCCACTTGCCCATAAAACAATACTTTCAGAGATCATTTCTATAGCGATTTGCTAGCGAAATGCGTTTTTAAAGTGTTTGGACTCGCTATCCACGAGGAAGAGTGAGAGTGTTCACTTTTGAGCGTGAAGGAGGCAGTGAGTGTTGTTTTTTGGCCAACTGCTCCCTGTTATTGATGACCCCTCCAGTGTTCCTTAGGGGGCTGGAGGAAGCGGACACGTTCTGAGTGGGTATCTTGCCTAAAGGTACGCAAGACGAACTACAGTTGAAAGCACTGCTGCTTTTTCGACGATTGATTAAAACTATCAATCTGACTGAAAACACGGATCACATTAATTGTGATCGGTTTGATACCAATAGGCTTACATGGCAGGTATTGTGTATAGACAATGTCATATACACAGAAATGAACACGGAGTGTGTTTATTAAGGGCTGACTCATTGAAACGTTCGAGAGATCTCGGTGTACTGGACAAATATACTGGATTTTTTCCATGTCGTAATTGTGCCGCCTGTGATAATGCGTTTGAAACTAGAGATAATGTGAGATAATGTCTGTTACTGGCGGATAGTTTACAAATGTACTCAATTATGTTACAACTTTTGTGTCTACGAAACATATCTGTAACAATCATGTAATGCCTGTGTGGTTTTTTCATGAAGTTAATTTGCTAACAGACTGTTCTGATTTGTTTCTAACCGTGAAGCGATCGCTCTGTTTGCCGTATATTTTCTGTCTGTAAGAGGAGTGTCCTTGTGATCCCATATAGAATGCGACGAAACAGGTCGCCCTCCTTAATATAAACAGAAAAAGAATAAGTTCACGCACACACCAGGTGATTTACTGTAGCGTCAGACATTGGAGGTTCAGCAGTGTACTGCAGTGTTGTGCAGAGTCGTCGGTGTAAGTCAGGATGGCCGAGCGGTCTAAGGCGCTGCGTTCAGGTCGCAGTCTCTCTGGAGGCGTGGGTTCGAATCCCACTTCTGACAAATCTTTTTGTTTATTTATTTCTTAAAACGTCCATCGAATGCTTGGTAATTTGATTTGTTTTTCTTGTTAGTATTCAAATCACAAGGTCGTTAAATGAGAGAAAGTCACCGCAAGCCTGCACCTCACCACATCCTTCACACTGTTAAACTGCCTCATTATGACGAGGCCTCTAATTATGCCTTTCCAATACTTTGAATGTGTTATTGTTCAGTTTAACATGAGAACATCTTGGTAGAACAATCATAATGTCCGCAGGACTTATTTTCCTCGGGTTCTAGTATCAAGTTTTGAGTGTGTGGCCGGTTAGCTCAGTTGGTTAGAGCGTGGTGCTAATAACGAACGAATAATGAAGATTCGAACCTGCGCGGGGAAACCCCAATGGATTTCTAGTCCATCGCCTTAACCACTCGGCCACGACTACATGCTCGCCCGGTTACTTGTGAAAATATCCAAAAGAAGTAAAAGGCTCCCGCAGTAATGCTGTAGATGGCAGTATAGGATAACTAATGAACCCAAGTCAAATGCCTTTGTTGAAACTGTCAGATTTGTACAAGGCAAGCACACGTGGGAAAAGTAAATACAATATTCTTTCTGTTAGCGTTCATAATAATGAATACATCTTTATTTCAAAATACGTAGCTATTTAACTGATCTTTTCAAAACACCCCCATCCACAAAAACAAAGTAGATATTTATTTCAACTGAAAAAATGACTTGCTTCATGGCTGCTGCCAGAGCACTCGAGCACGTTCTGGCTAGCGTGAGTGGACTAAGCAGATAACAAGATCTACAAAATATCACATGCCAATAAAACTTACCATAATTATGTTCATTTTATTATTATTTATTTAGCAGACGCCTTTATCTGTGGCGACTTACAGAGGCTAGGGTGTGTGAACTATGCATCAGCTGTAGAGTCACTTACATTTACATCTCACCTGAAAAACGGAGCACAAGGAGGTTAAGTGACTTGCTCAGGGTCACACAATGAGTCAGTGGCTGAGGTGGGATTTGTACCGGGGGACCTCCTGTTACAAGCCCTTTATCTTTAACCACTGGACCACACAGCCTCCTATAACAAAATCACACCCCAGATGGGACTTGAAACCACAATCCATGTCTTAAAAAGCCAGTGCCTTATCCATTAGGACACAGGGGCTGACGCAAAAAGCACATTTGGTAGTAATAAAGAAAGTGGGAACAATAGTATCATGGTTTAATACGTCATATCCAAGCCATCGTTGGTGTTCAAACACAGCAGAGTGTTACATTGGGAAAGGGCCGTACTTGTCAGTACGTATTTGACATTCATGTGGGAAGATTTAAGATTGTGAAGAAGTTTAAATATGCTGTGTATTTGCGCATTGGGAACCTTACATAATTAGGTTTCTGATTAATGCCACTTCTTACGGACAGTAATCAAGGTGACGATACAAGACCAGAGCCAATAAAGCAGTTATTTTCCTGTGTGCTTGTTCAGAATATGCGTGAATCGTGAAAACGTCTTGCTAATATGTGAACAAAGCCAGCATTCACTTTATTGATCACCATGTGGATTAACCGCTATTGGAACACAGATGATTGTGTTAAAGATGTTAATAGACTTTTAATGTACACGTTTTAGAGCTAAACGTTTGTTGAGACAGTTCAAGCACTGTAGCAGTGTTTAACTATTTCCTGGATGTTTGCCTTTTGGTCTTATTCTGGAAAAAGTAATAATAATAATAAAAAGTAGGCAAAATCATTTTTTGAGAAACCGCTTTTGGGAGAAAAACTAACAGTTTGGAAACACATTTGCAAAGGCATTGGATTCTATTGTGGTGTTTCCGAACTGTTGAACGTTTCTCATTACATGCAGGTTTACTGGCTTGACAAAAAGGCGATTGACGAAAAGAATGCTGTCTCGATAGCAACATCGCGTCAAGCTGAAATAGCTCAGTTGGGAGAGCGTTAGACTGTAACGGTCCCTGCTTCGATACCGGGTTTTTGTATACAGCACGACTAGGGTTATTTGTTCTTAATTAATTTTTTGAATTAAAAAAACAGCACATTTTTTCTTTAGTGTAATTGGAGGAAATAAAAACGTATTATAGTGCCATTTTCTAATGCGATAAAGAAATGCAAAAAGCATCATCTCTGCGTGGGCTTGAAACACCAAAATTTCGATTAACAGCCGATCGTGCTAACCGATTATGGTGTTTTATTAGATAACACCCTGGGAGCTCAACAGAACAGTGTGTATGCATATTGCTAAAATGGAAACCAAATATACACGATTCAAATGGGAATCGTATTCAGATTTTAAGCACAAATTTGATAGACTTCACAGTGCAAAGGAGGAAGGCAGACAATGCAAATGAGGCAACTGGCTCCTAATTTTTAAATCATACGAGAAACTTGAACCCAATTAAGCTTTTAACCGCCTGCAGTTTGGAATGAGTTTGAAATGTTGTTGTAACACCTCACTGGGCAACAGCAATTGCATTATATGAAAGTCCCTGTTAATTTCTCAGCGGCACAGCTGCCGGTGCCACTAAGAGTTGGAGGGAGACGGTCGGCCACTTGCCCATAAAACAATACTTTCAGAGATCATTTCTATAGCGATTTGCTAGCGAAATGCGTTTTTAAAGTGTTTGGACTCGCTATCCACGAGGAAGAGTGAGAGTGTTCACTTTTGAGCGTGAAGGAGGCAGTGAGTGTTGTTTTTTGGCCAACTGCTCCCTGTTATTGATGACCCCTCCAGTGTTCCTTAGGGGGCTGGAGGAAGCGGACACGTTCTGAGTGGGTATCTTGCCTAAAGGTACGCAAGACGAACTACAGTTGAAAGCACTGCTGCTTTTTCGACGATTGATTAAAACTATCAATCTGACTGAAAACACGGATCACATTAATTGTGATCGGTTTGATACCAATAGGCTTACATGGCAGGTATTGTGTATAGACAATGTCATATACACAGAAATGAACACGGAGTGTGTTTATTAAGGGCTGACTCATTGAAACGTTCGAGAGATCTCGGTGTACTGGACAAATATACTGGATTTTTTCCATGTCGTAATTGTGCCGCCTGTGATAATGCGTTTGAAACTAGAGATAATGTGAGATAATGTCTGTTACTGGCGGATAGTTTACAAATGTACTCAATTATGTTACAACTTTTGTGTCTACGAAACATATCTGTAACATTTATGTAATGCCTGTGTGGTTTTTTCATGAAGTTAATTTGCTAACAGACTGTTCTGATTTGTTTCTAACCGTGAAGCGATCGCTCTGTTTGTCGTATATTTTCTGTCTGTAAGAGGAGTGTCCTTGTGATCCCATATAGAATGCGACGAAACAGGTCGCCCTCCTTAATATAAACAGAAAAAGAATAAGTTCACGCACACACCAGGTGATTTACTGTAGCGTCAGACATTGGAGGTTCAGCAGTGTACTGCAGTGTTGTGCAAAGTCGTCGGTGTAAGTCAGGATGGCCGAGCGGTCTAAGGCGCTGCGTTCAGGTCGCAGTCTCTCTGGAGGCGTGGGTTCGAATCCCACTTCTGACAAATCTTTTTGTTTATTTATTTCTTAAAACGTCCATCGAATGCTTGGTAATTTGATTTGTTTTTCTTGTTAGTATTCAAATCACAAGGTCGTTAAATGAGAGAAAGTCACCGCAAGCCTGCACCTCACCACATCCTTCACACTGTTAAACTGCCTCATTATGACGAGGCCTCTAATTATGCCTTTCCAATACTTTGAATGTGTTATTGTTCAGTTTAACATGAGAACATCTTGGTAGAACAATCATAATGTCCGCAGGACTTATTTTCCTCGGGTTCTAGTATCAAGTTTTGAGTGTGTGGCCGGTTAGCTCAGTTGGTTAGAGCGTGGTGCTAATAACGAACGAATAATGAAGATTCGAACCTGCGCGGGGAAACCCCAATGGATTTCTAGTCCATCGCCTTAACCACTCGGCCACGACTACATGCTCGCCCGGTTACTTGTGAAAATATCCAAAAGAAGTAAAAGGCTCCCGCAGTAATGCTGTAGATGGCAGTATAGGATAACTAATGAACCCAAGTCAAATGCCTTTGTTGAAACTGTCAGATTTGTACAAGGCAAGCACACGTGGGAAAAGTAAATACAATATTCTTTCTGTTAGCGTTCATAATAATGAATACATCTTTATTTCAAAATACGTAGCTATTTAACTGATCTTTTCAAAACACCCCCATCCACAAAAACAAAGTAGATATTTATTTCAACTGAAAAAATGACTTGCTTCATGGCTGCTGCCAGAGCACTCGAGCACGTTCTGACTAGCGTGAGTGGACTAAGCAGATAACAAGATCTACAAAATATCACATGCCAATAAAACTTACCATAATTATGTTCATTTTATTATTATTTATTTAGCAGACGCCTTTATCCGTGGCGACTTACAGAGACTAGGGTGTGTGAACTATGCATCAGCTGTAGAGTCACTTACATTTACATCTCACCTGAAAAACGGAGCACAAGGAGGTTAAGTGACTTGCTCAGGGTCACACAATGAGTCAGTGGCTGAGGTGGGATTTGTACCGGGGGACCTCCTGTTACAAGCCCTTTATCTTTAACCACTGGACCACACAGCCTCCTATAACAAAATCACACCCCAGATGGGACTCGAAACCACAATCCATGTCTAAAAAGCCAGTGCCTTATCCATTAGGCCACAAGGGCTGACGCAACAAGCACATTTGGTAGTAATAAAGAAAGTGGGAACAATAGTATCATGGTTTAATACGTCATATCCAAGCCATCGTTGGTGTTCAAACACAGCAGTGTTACATTGGGAAAGGGCCGTACTTGTCAGTACGTATTTGACATTCATGTGGGAAGATTTAAGATTGTGAAGAAGTTTAAATATGCTGCGTATTTGCGCATTGGGAACCTTACATAATTAGATTTCTGATTAATGCCTCTTCTTACGGACAGTAATCAAGGTGACGATACAAGACCAGAGCCAATAAAGCAGTTATTTTCCTGTGTGCTTGTTCAGAATATGCGTGAATCGTGAAAATGTCTTGCTAATATGTGAACAAAGCCAGCATTCACTTTATTGATCACCATGTGGATTAACCGCTATTGGAACACAGATTATTGTGTTAAAGATGTTAATAGACTTTTAATGTACACGTTTTAGAGCTAAACGTTTGTTGAGACAGTTCAAGCGCTGTAGCAGTGTTTAACTATTTCCTGGATGTTTGCCTTTTGGTCTTACTCTGGAAAAAGTAATAATAATAATAAAAAGTAGGCAAAACCATTTTTTGAGAAACCGCATTTGGGAGAAAAACTAACAGTTTGGAAACACATTTGCAAAGGCATTGGATTCTATTGTGGTGTTTCCGAACTGTTGAACGTTTCTCATTACATGCAGGTTTACTGGCTTGACAAAAAGGCGATTGACGAAAAGAATGCTGTCTCGATAGCAACATCGCGTCAAGCTGAAATAGCTCAGTTGGGAGAGCGTTAGACTGTAACGGTCCCTGCTTCGATACCGGGTTTTTGTATACAGCACGACTAGGGTTATTTGTTCTTAATTAATTTTTTGAATTAAAAAAACAGCACATTTTTTCTTTAGTGTAATTTTAGGAAATAAAAACGTATTATAGTGCCATTTTCAAATGCGATAAAGAAATGCAAAAAGCATCATCTCTGCGTGGGCTTGAAACACCAAAATTTCGATTAACAGCCGATCGTGCTAACCGATTATGGTGTTTTATTAGATAACACCCTGGGAGCTCAACAGAACAGTGTGTATGCATATTGCTAAAATGGAAACCAAATATACACGATTCAAATGGGAATCGTATTCAGATTTTAAGCACAAATTTGATAGACTTCACAGTGCAAAGGAGGAAGGCAGACAATGCAAATGAGGCAACTGGCTCCTAATTTTTAAATCATACGAGAAACTTGAACCCAATTAAGCTTTTAACCGCCTGCAGTTTGGAATGAGTTTGAAATGTTGTTGTAACACCTCACTGGGCAACAGCAATTGCATTATATGAAAGTCTCTGTTAATTTCTCAGCGGCACAGCTGCCGGTGCCACTCAGAGTTGGAGGGAGACGGTCGGCCACTTGCCCATAAAACAATACTTTCAGAGATCATTTCTATAGCGATTTGCTAGCGAAATGCGTTTTTAAAGTGTTTGGACTCGCTATCCACGAGGAAGAGTGAGAGTGTTCACTTTTGAGCGTGAAGGAGGCAGTGAGTGTTGTTTTTTGGCCAACTGCTCCCTGTTATTGATGACCCCTCCAGTGTTCCTTAGGGGGCTGGAGGAAGCGGACATTTTCTGAGTGGGTATCTTGCCTAAAGGTACGCAAGACGAACTACAGTTGCAAAGCACTGCTGCTTTTTCGACGATTGATTAAAACTATCAATCTGACTGAAAACACGGATCACATTAATTGTGATCGGTTTGATACCAATAGGCTTACATGGCAGGTATTGTGTATAGACAATGTCATATACACAGAAATGAACACGGAGTGTGTTTATTAAGGGCTGACTCATTGAAACGTTCGAGAGATCTCGGTGTACTGGACAAATATACTGGATTTTTTCCATGTCGTAATTGTGCCGCCTGTGATAATGCGTTTGAAACTAGAGATAATGTGAGATAATGTCTGTTACTGGCGGATAGTTTACAAATGTACTCAATTATGTTACAACTTTTGTGTCTACGAAACATATCTGTAACATTTATGTAAGTCCTGTGTGGTTTTTTCATGAAGTTAATTTGCTAACAGACTGTTCTGATTTGTTTCTAACCGTGAAGCGATCGCTCTGTTTGTCGTATATTTTCTGTCTGTAAGAGGAGTGTCCTTGTGATCCCATATAGAATGCGACGAAACAGGTCGCCCTCCTTAATATAAACAGAAAAAGAATAAGTTCACGCACACACCAGGTGATTTACTGTAGCGTCAGACATTGGAGGTTCAGCAGTGTACTGCAGTGTTGTGCAAAGTCGTCGGTGTAAGTCAGGATGGCCGAGCGGTCTAAGGCGCTGCGTTCAGGTCGCAGTCTCTCTGGAGGCGTGGGTTCGAATCCCACTTCTGACAAATCTGTTTGTTTATTTATTTCTTAAAACGTCCATCGAATGCTTGGTAATTTGATTTGTTTTTCTTGTTAGTATTCAAATCACAAGGTCGTTAAATGAGAGAAAGTCACCGCAAGCCTGCACCTCACCACATCCTTCACACTGTTAAACTGCCTCATTATGACGAGGCCTCTAATTATGCCTTTCCAATACTTTGAATGTGTTATTGTTCAGTTTAACATGAGAACATCTTGGTAGAACAATCATAATGTCCGCAGGACTTATTTTCCTCGGGTTCTAGTATCAAGTTTTGAGTGTGTGACCGGTTAGCTCAGTTGGTTAGAGCGTGGTGCTAATAACGCCAAGGTTGCGGGTTTGATCCCCGTACGGGCCATGGCTTTTTAAAGAAACCACAGCATTTGTAATGGTGCCAAAATGAACAATCTTTAACAAAATGAACTGAAGGGATATGAAGTACAACCAGTAATATTTCAGACTTCCTGAGCTTTAAACATGTATTAACAATGAACACATACAATCAATTAAAAACAAAGCTTACGTAGTCGGCAGGATTCGAACCTGCGCGGGGAAACCCCAATGGATTTCTAGTCCATCGCCTTAACCACTCGGCCACGACTACATGCTCGCCCGGTTAGTTGTGAAAATATCCAAAAGAAGTAAACGGCTCCCGCAGTAATGCTGTAGATGGCAGTATAGGCTAACTAATGAACCCAAGTCAAATGCCTTTGTTGAAACTCTGTCAGATTTGTACAAGGCAAGCACACGTGGGAAAAGTAAATACAATATACTTTCTGTTAACGTTCATAATAATGAATACATCTTTATTTCAAAATACGTAGCTATTTAATCCTAACAGAAACAATAGGCTTCCCAGCCATCAGCTTGGAAGCAGAATGGAGATCAAATCGGACGAATAACGAGTGCAAAATGGAATGCGGAAATCAATGTAAAGGCAGTTTAAATAAGAGCAGCTGCAATACATTAAATAGAGTTATATTTAAGAGCAAGCAGTAACTGCAGTAGAGTATTTAATTATGGATGGACCAAACTTGCAGGTCGCCACTGTCACATTTTCCAGGAAATCACGGCTAATACTGAGAAAGAAAACAGATGATAACCTAACAGAAAACTAGTGAAAAACACTGCACTGATTAACTGAACGGGTCAAACGTAGCCTACTGAATTGCTGAATTGTTGGGGGGAGCGTGGCGCATCCAGCTGAGGCGCTTCATCTGAATTGCAGGGTGTGCCTTATAGCCTGGAGATCGCTGGTTCCAATCCAGACTATGCCATCGCCGACAGGAACGCCGAGGGGGCGGCGCACAGTTGGCAGAGTGCCACCCGGGTTGGGAGGGCTTAGGTCAGCTTGGTAATCATTGTCTCAACAAGCTCCAGCAACTCCTGTGGCGACCGGTCTCCTGCGAGTTGTGGGCGGAACTGCGTTTCCTCCAACACCGCTACAGCCAGGTGCGGTTGTCTTTGCTGTTGCAGTGTGACAAGAGGAGGGTTGCTGACGGCGTTTGTTTCAGAGGATGCGCATGATGAGTCTTCGTTCTCCCGAGTCGATACGGGAAGCTGCAGCAGCGCCATAAAAAACACAATTGGATATTCCAAATTGGGAGATTTTTTTAAAATATTACAAAAAAATAAATTAAATAGTTAAGCTTCAAAAAATCTATTTTTGACTGAGCGAGTTAAGTGTGTACGGTATCCTGACAACACAGCACGTTGAAAACACAGAAAAGACGCTGAGAAAAAAAAAAGTTTTCTATTTCCTGTTTAATTAAGAAAATACAATAAAAAAAGATTATTCTCTTACTTGTCTTCCTGCCATATCCCCTCTTTTTTGGTCAAATATTGAATATATTCGTATTCAATTTCAAACGACTGTTCTTTGTTCCCATGATGCATCTGTGATGGGCTGGGTTTTAGCGATCGCGATAATTTCTGATATTTTACAGTGGCTGGACTTTATAATAATAAAAAATGAAAAAGGGTAACGAGCGACAAATGCATTAATTTCTGTCGATTTGTTCTATTTTAATGGGTTATAATTTTACAAATTTAAAAGACATTCATTAAGAAAAGATAAAACTAATTTAATCACTTTTAAGAATTATGTTTTTATTGACAGAAATATATTTGATGTATGTGTGTTTGGCATGAAATCAAATAAAGTCCCATTGGATTTTGCTTGAAAAGAGGAAACACAAAAGATGTTTTTTTAGTTTTTTTTTTTTTTTTTTTAAATAAAGCATTTATTCAACATGTTTGTTTTTTTTACAAAAATACAACACAATACAACACGGAATGTTTTTTTTTTTTGTTAAAAGAATGACAAAAGTTAAAATATTTTCTCGTTTTTTTCTGTTTGTTGTTGGGCTGCCATCTTGGTAAGAGCTTGTCAATTGTCGCATGTGAACAAAGCCCCTACCAAAATGTCCAGTACAGTACAGTACCGTGCTGTTAGATTAACCTGGACTGTATTGAATTAGCTGGCTCTCAGATCCCCAGTACAGTACCGTGCTGTTAGATTAGACTGGACTGTATTGAATTAGCTGGCTCTCAGATCACCAGTACAGTACCGTGCTGTTAGATTAGACTAAACTGTATTGAATTAGCTGGCACTCAGATCTCCAGTACAGTACCGTGCTGTTAGATTAGACTGGACTGTATTGCATTAGCTGGCTCTCATATCTCCAGTACAGTGCTGTTAGATTAGACTGGACTGTATTGAATTAGCTGGCTCTCAGATCCCCAGTACAGTACAGTGCTGTTAGATTAGACTGGACTGTATTGAATTAGCTGGCTCTCAGGTCACCAGTACAGTACCGTGCTGTTAGATTAGACTGAACTGTATTGAATTAGCTGGCTCTCAGATCCCCAGTACAGTACAGTGCTGTTAGATTAGACTGGAATGTATTGAATTAGCTGGCTCTCAGATCCCCAGTACAGTACAGTGCTGTTAGATTAGACTGGACTGTATTGAATTAGCTGGCTCTCAGATCCCCAGTACAGTACAGTGCTGTTAGATTAGACTGGACTGTATTGAATTAGCTGGCTCTCAGATCCCCAGTACAGTACAGTGCTGTTAGATTAGACTGGACTGTATTGAATTAGCTGGCTCTCAGATTCCCAGTACAGTACCGTGCTGTTCGATTAGACTGGACTGTATTGAATTAGCTGGCTCTCAGATCATGAGTACAGTACAGTGCTGTTAGATTAGACTGGACTGTATTGAATAAACTGGCTCTCAGATCTCCAGTACAGTGCTGTTAGATAAGACTGGACTGTATTGAATTAGCTGGCTCTCAGATCCCCAGTACAGCACAGTGCTGTTAGATTCGACTGGACTGTATTGAATTAGCTGGCTCTCAGATCCCCAGTACAGTACAGTGCTGTTAGATTAGACTGGACTGTATTGAATTAGCTGGCTCTCAGTTCCCCAGTACAGTACCGTGCTGTTAGATTAGACTGGACTGTATTGAATTAGCTGGCTCTCAGATCCCCAGTACAGTACAGTGCTGTTAGATTAGACTGGACTGTATTGAATTAGCTGGCTCTCAGATCCCCAGTACAGTACCGTGCTGTTAGATTAGACTGGACTGTATTGAATTAGCTGGCACTCAGTTCCCCAGTACAGTACCGTGCTGTTAGATTAGACTGGACTGTATTGAAATAGCTGGCTCTCAGATCCCCAGTACAGTGCTGTTAGATTAGACTGGACTGTATTGAATTAGCTGGCTCTCAGATCCCCAGTACAGTACCGTGCTGTTAGATTAGACTGGACTGTATTGAATTAGCTGGCTCTCAGTTCCCCAGTACAGTACCGTGCTGTTAGATTAGACTGGACTGTATTGAATTAGCTGGCTCTCAGATCCCCAGTACAGTACAGTGCTGTTAGATTAGACTGGACTGTATTGAATTAGCTGGCTCTCAGATCCCCAGTACAGCACAGTGCTGTTAGATTCGACTGGACTGTATTGAATTAGCTGTCTCCCAGATCCCCAGTACAGTACTGTGCTGTTAGATTAGACTGGACTGTATTGAATTAGCTGGCTCTCATATCTCCAGTACAGTACAGTGCTGTTAGATTAGACTGGACTGTATTGAATTAGCTGGCTCTCAGATCCCCAGTACAGTACAGTGCTGTTAGATTAGACTGGACTGTATTGAATTAGCTGGCTCTCAGTTCCCCAGTACAGTACCGTGCTGTTAGATTAGACTGGACTGTATTGAATTAGCTGGCTCTCAGATCCCCAGTACAGTACAGTGCTGTTAGATTAGACTGGACTGTATTGAATTAGCTGTCTCCCAGATCCCCAGTACAGTACTGTGCTGTTAGATTAGACTGGACTGTATTGAATTAGCTGGCTCTCATATCTCCAGTACAGTACAGTGCTGTTAGATTAGACTGGACTGTATTGAATTAGCTGGCTCTCAGATCCCCAGTACAGTACAGTGCTGTTAGATTAGACTGGACTGTATTGAATTAGCTGGCTCTCAGATCCCCAGTACAGTACAGTGCTGTTAAATTAGACTGGACTGTATTGAATTAGCTGGCTCTCAGATCCCCAGTACAGCACAGTGCTGTTAGATTCGACTGGACTGTATTGAATTAGCTGGCTCTCAGATCCCCAGTACAGTACCGTGCTGTTAGATTAGACTGGACTGTATTGAATTAGCTGGCTCTCAGATCCCCAGTACAGTGCTGTTAGATTAGACTGGACTGTATTGAATTAGCTGGCTCTCAGATCCCCAGTACAGTACCGTGCTGTTAGATTCGACTGGACTGTATTGAATTAGCTGGCTCTCAGATCCCCAGTACAGTACAGTGCTGTTAGATTAGACTGGACTGTATTGAATTAGCTGGCTCTCAGATTCCCAGTACAGTACCGTGCTGTTAGATTAGACTGGACTGTATTGAATTAGCTGGCTCTCAGATCATGAGTACAGTACAGTGCTGTTAGATTAGACTGGACTGTATTGAATAAACGGGCTCTCAGATCTCCAGTACAGTGCTGTTAGATAAGACTGGACTTTACTGAATTAGCTGGCTCTCAGATCCCCAGTACAGTACAGTGCTGTTAGATTAGACTGGACTGTATTGAATTAGCTGGCTCTCAGATCCCCAGTACAGTACCGTGCTGTTAGATTAGACTGGACTGTATTGAATTAGCTGGCTCTCAGATCCCCAGTACAGTACAGTGCTGTTAGATTAGACTGGACTGTATTGAATTAGCTGGCTCTCAGATCCCCAGTACAGTACTGTGCTGTCAGGTTAGACTGGACTGTATTGAATTAGCTGGCTCTCAGATCCCCAGTACAGTACAGTGCTGTTAGATTAGACTGGAATGTATTGAATTAGCTGGCTCTCAGATCCCCAGTACAGTGCCGTGCTGTTAGATTAGACTGGACTGTATTGAATTAGCTGGCTCTCAGATCCCCAGTGCAGTACAGTGCTGTTTTTAAAATCCATAAAAATGTTGTAAATCTTAAATTCCTGAGATCTAACACTTATGAAAATGAATGAACAAAATAAACAAATAAATACATAAATGAAAAAATCAATACACAACTTTATAAACAAATTCCTAAAATTACACAAATTCAGGCAATCCAACACCTTTAAAAAAAAAAAAAAGTACAAAGTAACACGGAACAGTCCATTATAGTTAGTATAGGGGGTGATTGGTCTAAGGCTATTGTGCATATTATTATCATTATTATTATTATTATTATTATTATTATTATTATTAATACAGTATTATTACTAGTCCAAACTCCCTCACCCCTCTCTTTGACTGCACCTAAATGGATCAGTCCCTTCAAAAAAAAAAAAATAGTCATTTTGCACTGAAATTAAATAAAATACATGCAATTTCAAAGTAAAAAGAAAAAAGTTTCAAATTGTAACATCTGAAACACATTTTGTATATATATATATATAATCTTTAAACATCTTAAAACAGTTGCAGAATATTTTGTAGTGATTTTCATAGCAATTAAGAAAATCAAAGAGAGAGAGAGAGAGAGAGAGAAAGAGAGAGAGAGAGAGAGAGAGAGAGAGAGACATAAAACTGGGAAAAAAAAGGCAAAACACTTTAAAAGAAGTGTAATTTGTAATTCATTATGAACAGAGCTGCACAGAGCAGGTCTGTAGGAAACTCAACACTGCATAGCTGCACAGAGCAGTTCTATAGGAAACTCAACACTGCAGAGCTGCACAGAGCAGGTCTATAGGAAACTCAAGACGGCAGAGCTGCACAGAGCAGGTCTATAGGAAACTCAACACTGCAGAGCTGCACAGAGCAGGTCTATAGGAAACTCAACACTGCAGAGCTGCACAGAGCAGGTCTATAGGAAACTCAAGACGGCAGAGCTGCACAGAGCAGGTCTATAGGAAACTCAACACTGCAGAGCTGCACAGAGCAGGTCTATAGGAAACTCAACACTGCAGAGCTGCACAGAGCAGGTCTATAGGAAACTCAAGACGGCAGAGCTGCACAGAGTAGGTCTATAGGAAACTCAACACTGCAGAGCTGCACAGAGCAGGTCTATAGGAAACTCGACACTGCAGAGCTGCACAGAGCAGGTCTATAGGAAACTCAACACTGCAGAGCTGCACAGAGCAGGTCTATAGGAAACTCAACACTGCAGAGCTGCACAGTGCAGGTCTATAGGAAACTCAACACTGCAGAGCTGCACAGAGCAGGTCTATAGGAAACTCAACACTGCAGAGCTGCACAGAGCAGGTCTATAGGAAACTCAACACTGCAGAGCTGCACAGAGCAGGTCTATAGGAAACTCAACACTGCAGAGCTGCACAGAGCAGGTCTATAGGAAACTCAACACTGCAGAGCTGTACAGAGCAGGTTAAAAGGAAAGACAGATCAACACTGCAGAGCTGTACAGAGCGAGTCTATAGGAAAGACAACATTTCATTTTTTTATATAACTTTTTAGATTAGTTCCTTTTAAAACAGTGCTTTCCCTGGGTCTCTCTCAAACACTTTCAATGAGACTCCCTATCGCACAGCAGTTTCAATGAGACTCCCTATTACACAGCATTTTCAATAAGACTCCCTATCACACAGCAGTTTCAATAAGACTCCCTATCACACAGCAGTTTCAATGAGACTCCCTATTTCACAGCAGTTTCAATAAGACTCCCTATTGCACAGCAGTTTCAATAAGACCCCCTGTCACACAGCAGTTTCAATGAGACTCATCCTATTTCACAGCAGTTTCAATGAGACTCCCTATTGCACAGCAGTTTCAATAAGACTCCCTATCACACAGCAGTTTCAATGAGACTCATCCTATTTCACAGCAGTTTCAATGAGACTCCCTTTTGCACAGCTGTTTTAATGAGACTCCCTATTGCACAGCAGTTTCAATGAGACTCCCTATCGCACAGCAGTTTCAATAAGACTCCCTATCGCACAGCAGTTTCAATAAGACTCCCTATCGCACAGCATTTTCAATAAGACTCCCTATCGCACAGCAGTTTCAATAAGACTCCCTATTGCACAGCAGTTTCAATAAGACTCCCTATTGCACAGCAGTTTCAATAAGACTCGTTATCACACAGCAGTTTTAATAAGACTCATTATCGCACAGCAGTTTCAATAAGACTCCCTATTGCACAGCAGTTTCAATAAGACTCCCTATCGCACAGCAGTTTCAATAAGACTCCCTATCGCACAGCAGTTTCAATGATACTCCCTATCGCACAGCAGTTTCAATGATACTCCCTATCGCACAGCAGTTTCAGTAAGACTCCCTATTACAGAGCAGTTTTAATAAGACTCCCTTTTGCACAGCTGTTTTAATGAGACTCCCTATTGCACAGCAGTTTCAATGAGACTCCCTATCGCACAGCAGTTTCAATAAGACTCCCTATCGCACAGCAGTTTCAATAAGACTCCCTATCGCACAGCAGTTTCAATAAGACTCCCTATCGCACAGCAGTTTCAATAAGACTCCCTATCGCACAGCAGTTTCAATAAGACTCCCTATTGCACAGCAGTTTCAATAAGACTCCCTATTGCACAGCAGTTTCAATAAGACTCCCTATCACACAGCAGTTTCAATGAGACTCCCTATCACACAGCAGTTTCAATGAGACTCCCTATTGCACAGCAGTTTCAATAAGACTCCCTATCACACAGCAGTTTCAATGAGACTCCCTATTGCACAGCAGTTTCAATAAGACTCATTATCGCACAGCAGTTTTAATAAGACTCATTATCGCACAGCAGTTTTAATAAGACTCATTATCGCACAGCAGTTTCAGAGCAGAGCTGGTCTATAGGAAACTCAACACTGCAGAGCAGTAATTGAATCGTAATATCTTTTCAATATAGACTTTAAGGGGAAATTCACAAATGCTCTTCACATGGTTTCAGGAAAAAGAAAGTGAAGGGTGAGAGAGAGGGAGAGGGTGAGAGTGAGGGAGAGAGAGAGGAGAAAGAGGGACGCGTCTGGACAAACGCCTCTGGACTTCCCGTTTGCTTCTTTCAAACAATCCAACTTGTAACAACGAATAGTGGAGTCTTCGTTTTCATATTTCTCCCAGTAGTCTTGCTCTTTAACTTTCGTCAATGTGGACTCAGCTTCGTAACTTTTGGTTTGACTTTTATCTGGACTGATGTAACTGTTGTCTTGCTGTTGTCCTTTCTTTCCATCCAAGCCTTTAGATTTGTCCGAATTCCCCCCGCTTGCCTTGCCCGATTTGGGGAACCACCATCTCGTTCTGGTGCTGAAGGTGTAAGTGACGCGGGCTCTCGGATAGTAAGGCATCATGGGGCAGGGAGCGAAATCGATTTCTCTCAAGAACCTCAAATCTAGACCTTTCCTCTCCTCGGGACCGGCGCAGAGGAGCTCGGAGCTGGAGATCCGGACCTGACGGAACCATTCCCAGAGAGGGCGGGCCTGGCAGGAGCAGCTCCAGGGGTTTCCGTTGAGTCTGAGGAACTGCAGGGATGAGAGATCGGAGAGGGCCGAAGCAGGGAGGTCTGTTAGGGCGTTGTTGAAGAGGAAGAGGGTGGTGAGGTGACCCAGGTCCCTGAAGGCTTTGCGGTTGACCTGTCGCACTCGGTTCTCGTGGAGGAGGAGCCTGTCCAGGTTGACCAGCCCTCTGAAGACATTTTCAGACAGGACTCGGATTTGGTTGCCGTGGAGGAAGAGGTGAGTGAGATTCACCAGGTCTGAGAGAGAGGGAGGGGGAAGGGGAGGGACAGAGATTGATATTTGGCACATGAAAATTCAGTACTACCAAAAAGTTGTATGTTAAATTATATAATTAAAATTATTTGTGTTATAGCTCTCCTGTATGTATCTGCCTCCTGTCACCCCTTCCCCCCCAGGAGCAGGGTTGAGACAGACTGTATTAGATAGGATAGAGGGGGCTCTCCAGGAGCAGGGTTGAGACACACTGTATTAGATAGGATAGAGGGGGGCTCTCCAGGAGCAGGGTTGAGACACACTGTATTAGATAGGATAGAGGGGGCTCTCCAGGAGCAGGATTGAGACACACTGTATTAGATAGGATAGAGGGGGCTCTCCAGGAGCAGGGTTGAGACACACTCTATTAGATAGGATAGAGGGGGCTCTCCAGGAGCAGGATTGAGACACACTGTATTAGATAGGATAGAGGGGGCTCTCTGGGAGCAGGGTTGGAGACACACTGTATTAGATAGGATGGGGGGGGATGGGGGGGGGGGGCTCCAGGAGCAGGGTTGGAGATGCACTGTATTAGATAGGATGGGGGGGGGGGGGCTCCAGGAGCAGGGTTGGAGGCGCACTGTATTAGATAGGAGGTCTCTCTCTCTCTCTCTCTCTCTCTCTCTCTCTCTCTCTCTCTCTCTCTCTCTCTCTCTCTCTCTCTCTCTCTCTCTCTCTCTCTCTCTCTCTCTCTCTCTCTCTCTCTCACCTGGATGTGTTGCAGCAGGTTGTCCTGCAGGTAAAGGAACTGCAGGCTGTAGAGTTTTTTGAAGATGTTTCCGGGCAGGGTCCCCAGCTGGCAGCGGTATATGTGCAGGCTCTGCAGCTTGTCCAGCCCCCGGAAGGAGTCAGGATGGAGGGTGCGCAGGGAGGGGTTATCCCCCAGGTCCAGCTCCTCCAGATCTCGCATGTCGCTGAAGGAATCGGGTTTGATGGAGCTGATGTTGTTGGAGTAGAGCCACAGGACCTGATGAGAGGGAGAGAGAGAGAGGTGGGGGAGAGAGAGGAAGATCATTTTCAAGCTCAATTTCAAGTTACAGTCAAACATGTATTAAGAGACCTGCACTCAAGGGACAGTCAAATAGTATCTCTTAAAAGATGGACCCCCCCATACATTTTCTATTTGTCTCCAACATCCTACCTTCCTGTAATTATATATGTATGTTTAAAAAACTCTGTAAAAGACTACATATATGAACAAAATTGGGGGTTGTAGAAGCAGTGAGACAGGGGCTGTCTTAAAAACAATTGGGCATTCCAAATTGGGGAGAAATCACGGGGTAAAAATAATTGACGATTCCAAAAAAAAAGAAATTAAACTTTGATATGCTTTGATGTTAACATTTGAGGGGGTGACTGCTTGAAAAGGCATTTGTGACGGGGGACTGCCCCGTCTTTAAGAACGTGGTTGGGACTGGCAGGGAGGGGGTTAAATTCCTCCGTGCCAGGAAAACATGTGAGAATGTGGCTGGAGCCCTAATTGAATAATCAGCAATTATTTATTAATTGGGCTCCAGCCACAGGGGATAAAAGCTAGGGGAGAGGCCCTGGCTAGGGGGAGTGTTCTAGAAGGAGAAGAAACAAGAGTGTTTTGTGTGTGCTGGGTTTCTGTTTGTTTGTTTTTGAATCCAGTGAAGGCAAAGCCCAGCCTGGAAACCTTTATTTTTGTAAGTTTTGCTTTTTTTGTTTTGTGTTTATTTTATGTTTAAAACCTTTTTGTTTGGCCCTTGTGCCGGTTTATTTTGTATTTTTGTTTATTAAAAACTTTATTTTTGAACATTTAAACTGTCTCTGAGTCTCAACCTCAGTCATTTTATTATTATTATTATTATTTATTTCTTGGCAGACGCCCTTATCCAGGGCGACTTACAAATCTTACAAGATATCACATTATACGATATTTCACATTATACAGATATCACATTATTTTTACATACAATTACCCATTTATACAGTTGGGTTTTTACTGGAGCAATCTAGGTAAAGTATCTGCCCAAGGGTACAACAGCAGTGTCCCCCACTGGGGATTGAACCCACAACCCTCCGGTCAAGAGTCCAGAGCCCTAACCACTACTCCACATTTCCTGTCACAGCATCCCTCAGACAAACGGTTATAAACTTCTATCTATCTTTCAGTCTCCAGAATTCCAGGGAGTAATTTGTTGATTCATTCATTAGTTCATCCCTTTACACTTCCAAACGAGTCACTCGTTCTCGCTTTCCCTCTTGCTGTTCTTTCTCTCACTTCCTTTTCCTCCCTCCCTCTCCCTCCCACTCTCTCATTAGTTTGTTTAATTTATTTATTTACACATTCATTCACAATTTGAGTGATTCACTATTGCCCTGCAAGCTGTTTGAAAACCAGAATGATTGGTTTACATCATAGACACGCAGAGACACAGGTGCACATTCTGAAACATGCACACAGTGACACATGCACAGAGAAATACGCACACTGACACACAGAGAGACATGAACACACATACACACAGGGAAACACACACACACTCACTGAAACATGACCACACACACACACACACAGGGTATACAACTTAATAATTAGCTTGTCAGCTTGTAACCTGCTGATGAAGCCCTATGGCATAAACTTCAGTAAAAAAAGACTATGCCAGTTTCAATAAGACTCCCTATTGCACAACAGTTTTAATGAGACTCCCTATTTCACAGCAGTTTCAATGAGACTCCTATGGCACAGCAGTTTCAATAAGACTCCCTATGGCACAGCAGTTTCAATGAGACTCCTATGGCACAGCAGTTTCAATGAGAATCCTATGACACAGCATTTTCAATGAGACTCCTATGGCAAAGCATACATTCTACTGTTTAGCAGACTCTGATATTTTATTTCTTAGCAGACACCCGTATCCAGGGTGACTTACAATTGTGATATTATTATTTACATACAATTACCCATTTATACAGTTGGGTTTTTTAATGGAGCAATCTACGTAAAGTACCTGCTTGTTCAAGGGTACAGCAGCAGTGTGTGTGTCCCCACCTGGGACTGAACCCACACAAGAGCCTCCGGTCAAGAGTACAGAGCCCCCCTGACCACTACTCCACACTGCTGCTCCAGATATTGATTGAGACATCTGAAATCTCTTTATAATACACAGCAGCAGATACTGATATTGATTAAGCATGTCTGAAATCTCTTTATAATACACAGCAGCAGATACTGATCTTGATTGAGCATGTCTGAAATCTCTTTATAATACGCAGCAGCAGATACTGATATTGATTGAGCATGTCTGAAATCTCTTTATAATACACAGCAGCAGACCCTGATATTGATTGAGCATGTCGGAAATCTCTTTATAATACACAGCAGCAGACCCTGATATTGATTGAGCATGTCTGACATTTCTATCAAACGGAAAACGACTAAAAATAAGGAATACTAAAAGGACCATGTTCGCAAACTCAAAACAAGCGATACAAAGAAATACATACATAGACTAACCCCGTATATTTAATAATATAATATAGATTGTGTTGAATATATATGTGAATAATCAAATATATAACATTTCAAAGTACATAAATGAATATTTGAAAAGAGATGAAAAAAAATAAACAAACGAAGTCTATCTGCTCATTTATGTTATTAGTTGCTCCTCACTGCGTGTTAAACTTAACAAAGACTTAAAATAAATGACAATAAATAAATAAATCAAACACGTCATTGTCAATGTAAATCCATACTGCTATAAGATTCAGTATTTATTTTTACTTACCTTTGACATTTCGAGTACGGGAACCGCTTCGTAAATTCGACCGAGTCCCCATTTCTACTCTGTGCCGGGTGTATTCGTGTGCGGCGCTGCTGCTGCTATCTCTCCGCTGGAGTCTGGTGCTCTCTTTCGGCTCGACTGCGCCTATTATAGAGGGCCACTGCCTACGAAGCACTTGGGGGCTGCGACGGGAAACCCACACGGGCCAAGCCGGGGCATTGTGCGCTAAAGGCGGGGGACAAAACCCGGCACTGTGCCCGCTGACGGAGCTCAGAAGCGAGGGAGGGGGGAGGAGACTCCGAGGAGGTCTATAAAAAGTTCAATTTCTCCGCTAAATATCAAAAGAAAAGAGGAAGGGATGAATGAAGAAAGGATGAAAAGAAGACGTCTGCGTCAATTTTTAATGCTATTCCAAATTAATACGGATCTTATTTTTTTTTTTACTTTGAAGGTTATGCGCTCTAAGACACGGCTCACACCGCCGTTCACTTGCAGACTGACAGGCGCTCCGATACGGCAGGAAAGTTATAGGGGAGCCGCTGCAGGATTGAGGCTCTCTTTAGGACCATGGGTTAACAACTCCTGCACTAGATGGATGGACAGACAGACAGCTAGCAAGTACTTTACCTCCTAGATTGTTCCAGTAAAAACCCAACTGTATAAAAGGGTGGCAGAATTTGTATACATTTGTGATTCTTGAAATGTGTATTATTATTATTATTATTATTATTATTTTATGTAGGCTGTGTGTGACAACTGTAAAATAAATAATAGGCTACTAATGTAAAAATAATGTGATATCGTCATCTCAACACTTAATGTTTCATGAGTATATATCGTTATTTTCCTTGTATAACACTGTACAACTGCTGCGTCTGTGTGTGTGTGTGTGTGTGTGTGTGTGTGTGTGTGTGTGTGTGTGTGTGTGTGTGTGTGTGTGTGTGTGTGTGTGTTTTACTGGTAATAGACAGGACTGTTTCTCGCCTTTTGGGGGCCCTAAGCAGGATTTGGTTTGAACCCCCCCAAAAAAAAAAAACAGTTGAACAAACCTCTTGCAGATCCTGTTCATGTTACAAAGGTAAAAGTTATCATCTTACAAAGCCTGGAGACTGTTCGTGTAAACTGCAAAGCAATATTAAGTCTCTTGGATGATGATGTTAATGTTAAAATTTGATGACCCATATTATTTCAAAGATCAAAACTAATTGTCTCCCAGCAAAACCACAGCAACCTACAATGACCATATTGACACTGTCAGAAATATGTGATTTTAAAAGGACAAGAATATAACATCACTATTAATAAGTAGATGGGTTCATACCTTTATTGACTTGCATTTGGTTCACTGCTACTTAAGTTGCCTTACACTGCTGGGACTGGTAACTGCTGCTGACCGGTAAGACTGGTGCTGATACTGCTGGGACTGGTGCTGACACTGTGACTCCTGCTTTGAAAGAGTTTAGCACACAGTTTCTCACTCAACTTTAATATTCTTTTGTCTGTATAAATCGACGATAGGAAGTAGTACAGTACTTCAGGCGGAAGAAACCGGTCGCAGAGGTCCCGGTGCTGCCTGGCGCACAGGCCGGGTCGCTATAGATGCAAATACACAGCCCGAGATTATAGTAATGTGAAGAAATAAAAAATAACATTTTATATATATATATATATATATATATATATATATATATATATATATATATATATATATATATATATATATATATATATATCAATTTTACACTCTTAAAAAAGAAAGTGGGTACATTTTTTATTATTATTTTGGTCTTCACAATTAAGAATTGAGTCGATTTTTACCGAGGGCCTCGGCTGCCTCAATGTGTACACTGTGACTACGCGCCTGGGCACAGCCAGCATGCAAGCAAGCTACAGCAATAAAAACGGAGCTAAATCAAATAATACAATACCTTTCTCATGTTGTTTTTCTTCCTCAGTTTTTTTCTTTTTACGCTTCTTCGCGCCAGATTGGTACATTCTTGATCTTTTTACAGTCACAATTTGTTCGCAATCCTCAAAGAAGCCACCGGAGGCAGATATCACCGTGTAACAATTTTTTTTTTTTTTTTTTTTTTTTGGTTCCTGGGTAGTAAGTGTTATTTTCTAATTGCTTATGCCTCAAAAGTATAGAAAATGGCTATTATTCCCCACAAACTTTGCTTTTGTGACCAGGACAGTGATATTTTGAAATTTACCTATTTTCCAGAACATTCCAGATAGATTCAGTGCTGAGTAAACTTGGAGTAACTTCTAGAACTTTCTAGAACTTTCCAGTAATATAAATAGTAGTATAAATACAGGGGCCTTAAGCCCACCAGTTCAGTTTAGTTCCAGCTGCCTAAGTGGATACATATCTGCATTTTTCTGAGATGGCATCAAGAGGCTGCAAGCATCCGGCAGACGCATTTTGCTATGTCTGCGGCAAATTTATCAAGACAAGAGTGAAAAAGTACTCCGTGGAAGCATCTGCTAAGATGTGTGAGGCCTACAAGGCATATTTTGGCATGCCTGTCGGGGA
This sequence comes from Acipenser ruthenus, assembly GCF_902713425.1. Classification (NCBI taxonomy): domain Eukaryota; kingdom Metazoa; phylum Chordata; class Actinopteri; order Acipenseriformes; family Acipenseridae; genus Acipenser; species Acipenser ruthenus. The sequence continues at coordinate 10,814,883 of NC_081220.1, forward strand.
TCAAGACAAACCCTGGGCACCTCATTTCACCTGCGAGCACTGCAAAAAAAACTCTGGAAGGTAAGATGGACAATTATTGCTCGGAATTTTATGTTATAAAATTTGTTAAAATTTTTAAAATTGTAAAAGTTTTTAATTTTAAAATGTTTTACAATTTTCAATGTTATTGAATAAATATATCATATATGAAAAATGTTGCGAGAATCTCTTACACATTAGTCATGGGTGAAATAAATGTATTTTTGTAGGATGGTACAGAGGGGAAAAGAGAGCCATGAAGTTCGCTATCCCAAGAATTTGGCGGGAACCCACTGACCACTCAAGCAACTGCTACTTCTGCATGATGGACCCTTCCAAATGTCGGACTGGCAAGAATGCACCTGCTATCACGTATCCGGACCTTCCTTCATCCATCGCCCCGGTGCCACACTGCCATGAGCTCCCCGTACCCACTCCTCCGGAGAGAGAGAGCAGCCGTCTTTAGAAGTAAAGAGAAGGGTCTTTCAGGTACCTTCAAGACTTCTTCCCTAAGCTGTCTGAGGCAAAGTTCAAAGCCGGTGTCTTCGTCGTACCACAGATAAAGAAGATCCTGGAGTGCATTGAATTCCCCAAGAAGCTCATTAGTAAGGAGAAATCGGCTTGGAACAGCTTTGTCGCAGTGGTTCGGGGCTTCCTGGGCAATCACAAGGCCGAAAACTATGTGGAGCTGGTTGAGACTCTGGTGAAGAACTACGGCACAATGGGCTGAAGGATGTCCCTCAAAGTCCATATCCTTGATGCTCATCTTGATAAATTCAAGGAGAACATGGGAGCGTACTCGGAGGAGCAAGGTGAGCGCTTCCACCAGGATATAATGGACTTTGAACGCCGCTACCAAGGACAGTATAACGAGAACATGATGGGAGACTACATTTGGGGGCTGATTCGTGAAAGTGATTTACAGTATAATCTTAAATCTCGAAAAACTACTCACTTCTAAATCTTTTGTAGTCATTTTTGTATTACTTTAGTATAAATACATGTTAATTTGGATTCATATGTTGTTTTATTCTGACTTTATGTGAACCAAAAGACACAAATTCGTCCGTTTTCTCATTGGAAAAAGGTAAATTTCAAAATATCACTGTCCTGGTAACAAAAGCAAAGTTTGTGGGGAATAGTAGCCATTTTCTATACTTTTGAGGCATAAGCAATTAGGAAATAACACCTACTACCCAGGAACAAAAATTGTGTTACATAGTGATATCAAGACGACGAAACAAGCCTGCTTGCTGCTACAAAAGCGGCACTATACTGAACTTTGCCGATGCGTTAGGAATAGACACCATTCATTTATTCATGCTTTTACATATCAACTAATTGCATTCCGCATTTACAGAACATACATGATTATCGTGAACATTTGATAAAATCAAACAATCAAAAAATTCCACTGACTCACACTGCTTTCACTTTTTACCATTTACTTCTTAGCCCTTAGCTTGCGTCTCAAAGCGTGATGATGTTGGTTTTGTTGACTCAGTTGCTATGGGAACGTTTAAAACTCCGCGACAAACTTTACTCAAATGCACAGCTGTACAGAACACACCCCCTCAGGCATGTGCTGTCTATTCACGGGAACAGACTACTGAACCAGTTAGTTCAGAAGATCTCTGGATACACAATAAACAATCTGACAATTTCACAAATAAACCCGTTTGTGTTCAAACCTATGAGAGGTGGAATGTAACAAAAATGTGAACTGCAAAAGCCGGAGCGTCAAACATCAACGACAAAGTTCAACATTTGAATTGAAGTAACAGCTGTCAAATAGACAAAACTCAACATTCGAAGATAATATGCCAAATTGAATATGCTCAACACACTAATTGAATTAATTATACATAAAAGAATGAATGTAATTAAGCTCAATAATTGAAATGGGAACTTCAAATCTTAAATAAATTGATTACAATTCAAATTTCCAGCACGCCCTCCGATTTGTGTTTAGTCTGTTCTAAATCAATACTGCGCGTTGTATTTCAGGTTAAGCGCTGTGCTTTCCATTTGCCACTTGGTCATTCTCTTCCCCGGGACTGCCCCTGTCATGGCAAATCTGACATGCTAAAGAGATGCTTTGCACTGTTTCTTAAATCAAGTGGCCTCAAATAAATTGTCTACTTTAATATCTGCTTAGCCTACCTATCAGTCTGGGGAAATTGTAAAAATGGGTAATTGACTTGTGGATGTTAACATCAGAACTCGAGCTGTCATTCTCCTCCCCTCAAACTGGCGCAGGCAACACACCTGCCTGGATTCCTGCATGATATAAATGTGTTTCTTCATTTGCGCGGCCTGCTTTTTATTATTCATTGGGGTTTGTTTACTACATGCCTCCATAGCTGAGCCTTTAATCAGACAGTCCTTGTCGGTGACAGTCCAGTTTGTTCCGCACGTACTTCTTACAAACTTAAATTCAAAGTACAATCTTCTAAATGGGTTATTATTATTATTATTATTATTATTATTATTATTATTATTATTATTATTATTATTATTATTTATTTTAATTAACGTACTGATTGAAAATTAGAGGACTAATATAAAAGAGGTGCGCTCATCAATTGCAGCTAATCAGCTCCCATTAGCACCTGAACCTCTTTATAAACACATTGCGCTCTAAGGAACACCAAACTCAGCTACTGACGGTTGTGTTTTTATTATTGTTTCTTTATAACGGTGAAAGAAGTTCACGGTCGGGGCTGCCTTGGATTTAATGATGCCGTGTTGTCTTAGATTTGGGTAATTGTTGATCTTTTCTCTACTTTAGAAACGTTCATTTTATTGTGTGTTTCTCACTTGCGTGTTTTTTTTTTTCAATGCAGAATAACATTGCTGTTAGCAGTGTTAGTCACTGAAGTTTGGACGCAGAACCCGCCTCTAGGTACGATAACGGTCACTTCAGCAGACCTGTTCTTTTATCTTCCTGTTTATTTGCCGGTTGTGTGTTTACGTATCGTTGTCTTCTGCAGGGTCGGTGAGGACAGAATGTCAAGGGATCGTTATGATGATGTTGGATAAGTCTTTTGTTGGAAAGTATTTTCGTATCAATGTGATTGGTGAGTGATCATTTTTCTTGAATAGAAAGCTTTTGATGTATAAAGCCTGTTGACTCGTAATGTAATAACCTGAATTAAGTACAGAGCACTCCCGCGCTGTATGGCATCAACCAGGCTTCGTTTTTTTTTTTTTTTTTTCAAATACAGGGTATGAAACTCTTGCGTTGCTGATCACACTAAATAATAGACCTGTGCTGCTACAACCTTGGTCAGATTTGTTGACTGCAAGTGCGCAGAATTAGAAATTATTTACTCTAAACCTATTGTTCCGAATGGGTGTATAATTCTAGAAATATAAATAGTTTTTTAAAAAATTGCGAAAAGTAGATGGGACGGGGTGGTGGGGGTGTTCACTTTGTTATATCTCTACATTGTTTGATCATGTGTACAGTTTCTTAAAAGGCCAACTGAATTTCTTTCTATAGACAATAAGGGGGCGCTTGTGTCCCTCTCTCCAAGACTGGCTGCTCAGTGTGGATATAGCTTAACTGTTGACTTCTTGGGAAATGCCAAGGTCCTTGCTTCTGTGCTGAGTTGCTTTGCTCAGAACACAGTGAGTCATCATTTTATTTCTTGTAAACCTGTTTCTAATGGTGACATGCTGGGACTAACTTTAGCCTTTGTTTCCAGAATGAGACGTACAAATCAGTGTCTTCTCAAACAGTGCTATGACTTCAGCTTCCTCCTATGTTCAGAGCATGACATGCCGCTATTCTCCATGGGTGGAGAGGGAGATTCTGTGTGAAAGAAACTACATGGAGGTAAGGGCTGTCAGGATGTGATAATGCTGTTTCAGTATAACTTGTTGGGTTGTGTGGGTATGTTAATTGTCATTACAGAAGTGCTTCACTCATGACTAATTTCAATATTCTTTAGGTTTCTGTGAGAAGAGGTGTGCCACTTATTGAGCCAAACTTTGTTCAAGATGATCCTGATTGGTCCCTTGCATACCCTGAGGTAGAATCATGTGACTTTGCATTTGCTTCATTCACATCCCCTTGGTCTTGCCTAATTGAGGTCTACTCTACTGTCTCATCTAGTTGAAGCAAAATCTAACGGCCCCATTAACTTTAACCTGTCTCCCAAGAGGGTGGTCATATTGGAATTGTGTAACATTTAAGGCATTGGCTTTGTATACATATATTCTGTTATTTGTTTTGGTAAAACCATGATTGTGGTGAAGTTAACACTTTCTTGTCTGTGTGCAAGCCTTGTATTTCAACCACTGAGGTAGTGGCTTCATATGTGCAGGGTTATAAACCCTTCATGATAAATGTGTCCTGATATACCTTTTTTGAAGTCTGCTGTATAGGAGCAATTTCAAGTATTGTCCTAAAGTTTGTTACACTGATATATTAAGGTCCAGTACAAATGAGTGGCTACAAACTCTGCCTGTATCCGATCCAGACCACATGCTTTCACGTAGGCTCTTTCGTACGCAGTTGTATTTGAGGGTTCTCTGTTCCATTAGAGATGTTTGGTGATCATATAACGGTTTCAGTGATACATTGTTAATTTCACCCTTCAGTTTTAGTTCATGTTTTATTAAACAAGCCATCTGCTGTGACCAATCCTTTAGACTGGGGATGCTTTGTGTTCAAACTCCCTATTCTAATGAGGTTTTCTCTTTGCTAGGCAACTGCTGCTGACAACAGCATCTGGAAAATTGTGTTCCATCTCCCAGCAAATAGAAAGACAACTATGACTGTTGCTCAGGCCATGACAAATGGCTATGGCATAAACACTACACCAACTTGAATTCTGGTTAGAGCTGCATACAACTCCACAGAAAGCCAGCCTCAGGTGGTAAGTAGTCTAGGCTTCATTGTTCTCCAGTACAGTATATCCAGACTACGAAGGTAGACAAGTCTTGCTTTTGTTTTGGTAAAATTCCCCCTCCCCTCTAACAGATCCAAACTGTACCAATGGCTGTGCTAAGGTCAACCACCTTTTATAAGCAAAGATGGATGGTCATGATGGTGGACACTGCAGTTACATGTCCTACTGGTGAGTAAGCTTATGGAGGGTAATGGTGCTCAAGAACTGTTCTACGTTTAAGTGAATTTTCTATACCAAGTCTATGGTGTTCCTTTCTGTCAGATGGAACAGCCTTCACAGAACAGATGATTACATGGAATGTTCCCCGTGTTCTACCTCCTCTTGTTCCGACACAACAAATTACTACCCTTGATGTTCAAATGGGAGTTGATGGCCGCAAGCTTGACCCTGCAACGATTCATAATGGAGATTATAAACTGGATGTCGGTCCCCAGCTAATCACTGTAAAAATTCCTGTGGGAGCTGATGGTGGATATTACAAGGTATGTAGAAGTTCAACATCTTCTAAATCCTTCTCATTTTAAAGCTTTCCTCCTAAGATGCTTCTGTGCTTTCAGAGCCATGTATTGGACAACACCTATGTGATCTCTTACTCTATTGAACCAATGCTGGAGCATACCTGGCAAGATGGGCCTGAGAAGACCAAGTACACAGTACTTCATCCAATAACCACTCCTTTCATGCCTCGGCCACCAGTTGTCACAAACAGTATGTAGAACTTGTCCACATGCAGTAAATCAAAGGGATTTGTTGCAATGCTCCACTTCATAGCCTTCATTTTAATTGCATGCTTTAATTTCAGACACTGTTCCTAAAGCCAGAGTGTTCAATGTGACCCTGGGGACATTCCTGCCTGATGTGGAGCTGGTCAAAATTATAGTTGGATCAGAGACGTTAACTGTGCCAGAAGCCAACCTAAAAGGTTATAATGTCCAGGAGCATGTCTTTCCCAATGGATCCAAGACCTACACTCTCCAGGTGCCATTTGAGGACCCCAATGTGAAGCAAAAGGTAACATCCCACCTGTTCAACCATCCAATTGCCCTTTGAAAACACTTGCTTCTTGTGGATGTGTTGCTTGCTGTCTGACTTTGGGTTTAATCCTACAAACCATTGCTTTTCTTTCAGGTAACTCCTCCAGACACCAGAACCTACATTCTGCCCCTGACCTACTTGCTGAATATAGTGCCAGAGAATACACCCTTTACTCATCCTGCTGTAGTTGAAGCCATTCTCAAAGACATTGGTAAGTGCCTGACTGTTTGTGGTCTACAATTACCCTTTTCTGACCAATCCAGTCCATTGCCCTGACAACTGCTCTTCCTCTTGCAGTTCTACCTACAGTAACTGGCTACTGTGATGGTGCTGCATTCTATACCATGGTAACATATGGCAACATGGGTCGCAACTGGGTTCCTTTTGTGGGCTCAAGAGAACTTGGTGGAAGTCTGCTTGCCCTGTACAAGTATAATGCCAACGCTACCAATTTCTGGATGACTGCCATACAATTCAGTTGATGCCACATATGAAGTAAGTGATGAAACTTTAATGTGTTTTTAGTTGTCTTGGGTTCAACACATTACTGACCTGATGTATTGTCTCTGTAGGTGATCAGTTCTTCAGGCATCAGAAGCAGGCTTGACTTGACCTTGAAGGATATTGAGACCATGGTTGTGGTGGCTGACTTTTCTCTGTCCTGCAGTTTCCCTACAAAGATGATTGGTAACTCTCCTGCAGACCAAGCATTCTTTAGAATTAGCTGTTTTTGAGATTGGCCAAAGGTTGCATGGAGTGGTATTGAAGCTATAATCTGTTTCCTTAGCCTGGATCCAAATGCTGTGTTTCAGATTGCTTCACCAATGGAACTATGGCAGCTCTTGCTGTGAAAGTGGAATCTGTCCCCAGCTTGTCTCCAAGTCAACTAACTCTAAGGGATCCGAGTTGCCGGCCTCTTCAGTCTGATGCTATCAATGCGGTTTTCTACTTCAATGTCAACTCCTGTGGCACAACTAGAAGGGTTAGTATTGACACATTTAAAACCATATTTTGAGGAGGTTCAACATATTGACAAGTTGGCCACAACACCCATGGATCAATCTGGGGAGCCATGGTGACTGGTGTTTCCATCAGCTGAATCACTTGCATGAATTGTGGACATCTGAAGGATGCCACCTTTGTATTGAACTGCTTGTCCAGTTGACAAAGGTGCTGCGACACATGACTCTTGGTTATGGCATTGCATGTGCTGCCTATAGACCTTTTTGGGTCAATGGCAGTGAACTGGAAGGAGCGTACTAACTCGGGAAGATCCTGTGGTTAGTATGTAGGATGGGACTAAACTAGTACACGAGTTAATACCAATTGCAGCTCAAGAGTTGCCAGCTGTGTATTCAAATGTGTATTTGCAACAAATCCAAAATAACTGCTGTTGCCCTCTTAGCGGTTACTAAAACAATACCAAATTAGTCTAGCAGTTTCTGTAGACAGACTTGTGGTATCATACTAACTGTAACAAACATAATCTAACTGTAATATTCATAATCACTGCTTTTTATTTTTAAATTGTGAAATTGGTACAAAGTTAGTACACAGCTGGGGATGATCCTGAGTACCATATTAGCTAGTCTGCAACTTGGTATGCAGCTCCATACTAAATCTACAAGTTCATTGCAACCTGAGCCTTTTGTGATTTCTCTTCCAGTTTGACAACAACCTCCTGACTTATGAGAATGAAGTGCTGTTCACATCTTACCGGTAAGGATTGCAATCAAATTGAGTATCCTTGTGGTTGAGCCTGAAACTCTCCTAACCTCATCTTCTCTTTCCAGGTTGAGAGTTGCCTGTCACTACCTGGTCAATGACACCAAGGTAGTGCAGTTCTTGTACCAGAATAATCCTGCACCTGTAGTCCAGCCTGGCTTGGGGGACCTTGCAGTCATCATGCGGCTTGCATTGGGTATGACTTGGCAATTTAAATAATATAGATGCTCTAGTAGTGTGTTTCCACCTATAAAATTCTCCCTTGCATCTCTGCAGATTCAACCTACAATGACTTCTATGGCGCTCAGGATTACCCTGTTGTGAAGTACTTGCGAAGACCCTTGTATTTTGAGGTAGAGATCCTGTACAGCAGGGATCCACAGGCTGAATTGTTTTTGGAGAACTGCTGGGCAACCTATTCTGCTGACCGGAATAGCTCTCCAAAGTGGGATGTTGTTGTGGACAGGTAAGATGCTGGAATATGATATTTCTGCTACAAAACCTAGGGATTGGAGTTGTGGCTGATGTGCTCCTGACCTACTTTCTCTTTCTAGTTGTGAGAACTCTGCAGATGAGTACTTGACCATCTTTCACCCAGTCTCCAGCAATGCAAGAGTGCTGTTCCCTTCCCATCTGAAGAGGTTTGAAGTGAAAATGTTTTCCTTCAAGCGGTCGGGATGCACTGAAAGGACAGGTAAAGTGGAGTGTTAGGATGGGGATCTTGTACCACAATGCATGGTTTGGATTGCTTTGCAAGCAGCAAATAGTTGCTGTTCTCAAATCTTTAGTGAGTTGGAATGAAAACATGTAACTACACTTTTGCAAGAAACACTTATGATGCAATATATTTGTTTTTCAATTCAGTAATCCTCATTGGATGATGGTACTGCCTGATCTATTGATGCTTGTTTTGCTTGACAAGGTGTGCTGTCTTTCAGATTTACTTCCACTGCAGTGTTGTGATATGTGATTCAAACCGGCCATCAGACAGCCTCTGTAGCAGACGGTGCATTCCAGGGAAACAGAGGCTTGGTAAGAGCTCTGCCTAAGAAGGGGGGTACATTTTGCATGCTTTTTTGTCCGTTTGATTTGATGGACTCCTCCTAATTCCTCCTGTAGGTCGCAGTGCTGAAGGGATGGATGGTGGTGCATTAAAGGTGTTTGTGTCTTCTGGCCCAATTGAGCTGAAGAGAGATGGGTCCCTTCACTTTATGCCTAGAAGTGGTAATATGCATGATGTGAACACAATTGCAGTTCAAGTAAAATATAACACTTTTTATTCCTCTAACTATTTCTTTGTTCTCTTGCAGGCCAATTCAATGTGTGGTCCCTTCTGGGAGCTGCAATGGGTGTGTGTTCAGTGGTTATCTTCGTAGCTGGAGTTGTATCTTTCTGGAAACTGCCAAAAAGTGTATTGATAAATAAAAATCTTACTTGTAAAAGCTTCTTTTTTGTGCTTGACTAATTCTACCATTGATATGTCAGAATGGTCATGTCAATGGGATTTCCTCCTCTTTGCTGTAGCAAATGCTTTGATTTTCCCTGATCAGGCCATTCTCAATATGGTGTGTTACTCAAGGACCCTTCACTAATTCACTGTGTGAACCCGGGGGCAAAGACTTTCCTCCTCCATTGAGCTGTAACACTATTTTTATATTGAACAGTAACAGGGCAATTACTATACTTTCAGTTATTTAGTATGATAAAATTTAAGGAAGAACCCCTGCCCCCTCATTTGTCCCTTTTATTAAATATGTATTAGGTAACAATTTTCATATAGAAATTCTATTTCAGTATACAATTTATATATTGTCATGAACCAGGCTTCAACAAGAAACAAACTAGAGCCCTGCATCACTGATTTAAGAATATATGTTTAACTGTTAATTATTTTGAAGCCTCGTGTGTAGAAATAGTAATGGAGGGGGGGTTCATTTGAAAACAAAAGCTGGTGTAAAGTTAAAAGCTGTCCACCAAAGCCAGGCTTGTCCACTTTCCCTTATGTTGGGCCCTTCTCCCTGACAGATTCTCTTGTCTCTTTTAAATTTACATTGTGGTGGCTTCATAAATAATTTTCCCACTTGTTAGTTTTTGTAGGCTAGGTATCCTCTACATTACGACTCATCATACAGTCACTGTGCTTCACATCACTTCCAGCTCTTAACTTCTAGAATAATTCCAGGTGTGTAAACTTCCCAATCTTCAGAATACAGTAAGCTTGTATTAACTTACATCCAATAATAAAACTAGTGGAAAATCCTTCCAATACAGCAATATGTTCCATACCAGGAACTCCTTTCAAAAGTAGAAACTAATTGTCTTCAGTTGAACTGTATTTGCTGCTGCTCCTCCTCACTGTGTCATCTGTGTTCTTTATTGTTTACTTTCCACACTGAATTCTGTAATTCATTAGCTATAAAGAAAACTACCACTTGAGGGTGCAGTGCATAGAAAAGGAGCACATACCAATCCATAAATCATAATAATTATACACGCCTAAATAAACTAAAATAAGAATACATTCCTGTGACGAGATAAAGCGATCCCGTGCTGTAAGCCTTCCTCCCAGCCGCCAGCGGGCTGTGAGCCAGCCTAGAAGGCCCCAACAGAGATGGTGTGACATGGCAGTTCTACCTTTGGGGCGGAAGTCCCAAAAGGACGGTCACCATCTTTGTTGAGGGCAACAACACGGAATGTCCTGCAAAGTCCCAGAATTGGGAGGAGATTAAAATTGCTGATTGGTGTTCCACTGATCAGGGGGCGTTCCGCAGCACATAAAATGGGGCTGTGTTGTAGCAGTCGAGGGTGGTATCTGAAAGCACAAAGGAGTGTGGGAGAGGTACTGAGGGATAAAACCAAACAAATGCTCACTGTGACTTTTTTGACAGACATAAACAAACTAATTCAAAAGAGAGACAACCAACCAGGAGGTTGGACACCAGAATGGCCAGAAAGGCAAGGACAGCCACCCAGAGTCTGGATAATTTTACTTTGTTGTTTGTTTTGTCTCTCCACATTTCAGTTAGCGTTTCTCTTTTGTTTGGACATTTTCTTTTGTTTGTTGTCCTGATTACCACTGTTTGCAGACACTAATAAAGGAAAAGAAAACAACTTGTGTCATATCATACCATTGTCTGGACTTGATTATTTTTACACCTCCACCCAACTCAGCTGTCCGTGACAATTCCTTTTTTTAATAATCAAAATTCCAGTTCAGCTCCTACATAAGTTTTTGCAAAAGCAATTATTTTTGCTAACATTTCAGGTTCTAAAATCACTATTTCCAGCAGTGCAGTTCCTTCCTGTCTGTATTGGTCATACTTTAGGGCCCATGGGAAGCCTGTGGCAGGCATGCATTCTGGTTACCATGTGACTCCTTGTTTATTGGGACAATTCAGGCTTTTCCAATTGCAATGCATTGTGGTACATTCTACACCTCTTGGGCACTGTTCACAGCAGGACTACACTTCCCATAATGTATTGGGGTGTGAGTTGAAGAGCCTAAACTATCCCAGTGTGTTCTAGTGTGCATGAAGTCATATGGTAACCCTGCCCGTGAAGGCCTGTTTCAGAGTTCTGCCCCATGCAGTCTCCCTTACTTTGAAAGCTCAGTGCTGACAGGTATGCATATTATAAAACACACACATGCAAAGAACAGAATTCTAGAAACAAACTTTATTATACAGTTCTGTACATATACATGCAAAATATAAAACATTAATATATCTCTTACATTTTTGCTTAGTGTAGTTTGTATTACTCCCGTTAGATAAAAAAAAATCGAATACAGTGGCTAATGCAGCCTCCAGCGTTCAGCCACAAAACGGTAAAACTGCAAACAAACTACAATTCCCAGAATCCCTTGCCAGTTTCTGTAGTCCCATGTGTGATGCCATAGGTCTGGCTGCCTCTGAGTTGTGATTACACAGGCATAATCTACGTATTAGATTCCTTCTTGCTTTGACATGCTACTTTCAATATGCAAGTTTAGGGTGAAATTATCAATACTCCTTATATATACCTTGTTCTAGCATCACAAAAAAGTGCTTCTTAACAACATGTTGTTCTCTTCATGTTTGAGTGTGTGAGTTATTGGAACTGAATTCACTACACTGGAAACCCCGTGTGTAGTACGGGGGGTGTAATGTGTTTATATTATAAAGAAGACGGAGAGTTTGATGCGAGACTCGATCAGACACAGGCACATTCATATTACACTGTGTAACAATTATTTTTTTTTATTTTTATTTTTATTTTTTTATTTTTTGGTTCCTGGGTAGTAAGTGTTATTTCCTAATTGCTTATGGCTCAAAAGTATAGAAAATGGCTATTATTCCCCACAAACTTTGCTTTTGTGACCAGGACAGTGATATTTTGAAATGTACCTATTTCCAGTGAGAAAACGGGTGAATTTGTGTCTTTTGGTTCACATAAAGTCAGAAAAAAACAACATATGAATCCAAATTAACATGTATTTATACTAAAGTAATACAAAAATGACTACAAAAGATTTAGAAGTGAGTAGTTTTTCGAGATTTACGATTATACTGTAAATCACTTTCACGAATCAGCCCCCAAATGTAGTCTCCCATCATGTTCTCGTTATACTGTCCTTGGTAGCGGCATTCAAAGTCCAGTATATCCTGGTGGAAGCGCTCGCCTTGCTCCTCCGAGTACGCTCCCATGTTCTCCTTGAATTTATCAAGATGAGCATCAAGGATATGGACTTTGAGGGACATCCTACAGCCCATTGTGCCGTAGTTCTTCACCAGAGTCTCAACCAGCTCCACATAGTTTTCGGCCTTGTGATTGCCCAGGAAGCCCCAAACCACTGTGACAAAGCTGTTCCAAGCCGCTTTCTCCTTACTAGTGAGCTTCTTGGGGAATTCATTGCACTCCAGGATCTTCTTTATCTGTGGTCCGACGAAGACACCGGCTTTGACCTTTGCCTCAGACAGCTTAGGGAAGAAGTCTTGAAGGTACTTGAAGGCTGCCGACTCCTTATCTAGAGCTCTGACAAATTGTTTCATAAGGCCTAATTTGATGTGCAGTGGTGGCATCAGCACCTTCCGGGGGTCCAAGCCGTACTCATCATACTTCAAGGCGTCGAGCAAGGTCTTGATGCTGTTGTAATCCTCTTTGAGGTGCACCGAGTGAGCCAGGGGAAGAGACGGGTACTTGTTACCATTATGGAGCAGCACGGCTTTGAGGCTCCTGGATGAGCTGTCGATGAAGGACAGTATAACGAGAACCTGATGGGAGACTACATTTGGGGGCTGATTCGTGAAAGTGATTTACAGTATAATCGTAAATCTCGAGAAACTACTCACTTCTAAATCTTTTGTAGTCATCTTTGTATTACTTTAGTATAAATACATGTTAATTTGGATTCATATGTTGTTTTTTTCTGACTTTATGTGAACGAAAAGAAACAAATTCGCCCGTTTTCTCATTGGAAATAGGTAAATTTCAAAATATCACTGTCCTGGTCACAAAAGCAAAGTTTGTGGGGAATAATAGCCATTTTCTATACTTTTGAGGCATAAGCAATTAGGAAATAACACTTACTACCCAGGAACAAAAATTGTGTTACATAGTGTTATTAAACCTGCTATCAGACTCTCCGGCGCCGTCACTCTGAGTGCTCTTTGAAACAGACTGAGTTCGTATTTATATTCATGTTGGGTTAATCAGAGATGACTATCGGCGGCCCGTCTGTGGTACTACCGGAGATTTTAATTGCACAGTTTGTACCGCTCTGTGCAGCGCCGTCCCGTTTGTAACACGGTACGTGAACTGCATTCTGCTAAACAAAACATCACAACAGCAGCAGCAGTGCCATCTACTGGACAAAACCCAGACATGCACGTTAAAACAATTATCCAGTTCAATATCTACAAAGACTAAACAAGAAACTATTAGCGAAGCCCTGAAAAAGTAAATATTATACAAAACGGTTTAAAATCAAATGTTTAATTGTTAATAAAACCATTTTTAGATACTGTGGAACTACTTCTCTCAGTGGAAGGTAACACAAATAAAAATTATTAAAATAAGGTTTAAAGTCTTCTTTATTTACCAACAACACCACACTCATAGCCCCATTTAATAAGAGCAATAATACACTCCAGGGTCTGTGTGTTATCATGAGATATATCACCACTTCCTGGGCGGTTGAAGAACTCAACTTCGTCTAGTGCCTCCCAACGCACCCAAGGCGTGGTGATATTACCTCTTGATAATTATTATTATTATTATTTATTTCTTAGCAGACGCCCTTATCCAGGGCGACTTACAATTGTTACATTATTTTTACATACAATTACCCATTTATACAGTTGGGTTTTTACTGGAGCAATCTAGGTAAAGTACCTTGCTCAAGGGTACAACAGCAGTGTCCCCCACTGGGGATTGAACCCACAACCCTCCGATCAAGAGTTCAGAGCCCTAACCACTACTCCACACTGCTGTGTGTGTGATAACACACACACACACTGTCGTGTATTACTGCTTCATTAATGTAGTCATTAGGTTTATATGTCACATTACTTTGTTGTCACTGTATTGATTTAGATATTCTGGTTGGATACCTCAGAAGCCAGCGGAACAGCGTTTCTCCGACCCAGCGAAGGAAGTGTTTGTCCCGGATAACCTCTCCCGTGATGATCGGCGCTGCCATGACAACCCATGACATCACCCGCAGAAGTTACAACACCTCGAGTCATTTTTTGTAGCACAGTATTAACGTGTTATTGTTTTCACAAAATAACATCAATAAGATTATCAAATCACCTGCTAGTGTGTACTAAACAAAACCTCAAATATCACTGAATTGATACAGAGACAAGCCATGGCACCAGCAAGGGGTTACAATGAAATTAATAAATAAATTACGACATGAAACAAAAATACATGTGGGTATATTTTAATCAAAAATCCATGTGTCCATAATTCTGATTATTTATCTAAATAATCTTACAGCTAATTCTTTACAAATGATCAATTTCTATATTTCCCAGAGTGCTAATATGGTGTTATAATTTAACATATTAATGGCTTTTAGAAATCATCTATGCTAGTCTGCCCCTCAAACAATTTTAAATATAATTTAGATTTAAATGGCAGGTAGTATATAAATCAATTTCTAAAACAGGTCGCATTTTGTAATTTAAATAGGACTACTTATGAGCTACCAAAACGTATTTTTGCTTCATGTCGTTATTAATGTATTTACTTATTTATTTGGTTAAACTTTAATCCAGCCTTACATTTGAACTTCTATGTATGAATTACTGACGAGTAATATTTGTGATTCGATTACTCTAGCAGATGAACTGATAATGTATGGATGTTATTTTGTGAAAACAATACAGTATTAAAAAAAGAAATACTGCAACATTTAATAAATAAATAAATTATACACCAAACTGTAGCACATTTCTTTAGTCTTAATATCATAACAAATATACTTATTATAAATATGTACCTCCTTTTATTTGTTGGAAAACGGTCTGGAACTGAAGTAAAGGATTTTTTTAATACAGTGCTGGTTGAATATTTAAAATATGGTTCCCTTTCAAGTCGAAAATAACCATCAACATGAGATATTGCCGTCAGGCAGCACCGGTAGGCTGAGCTTTTATAGCAAAGCTGCCGATAGGCCCCCACGCCAGCTGCAGTGTAAGCCCGCCCCCCTGGGAGCTTACTTAACTGTGCGCGCGGGGATGCACTTCCTCTTTTGTCTTCAGCCTTGGTACGGTAGGTAATAGATAATAGAGCTTGTTAACTGATTGTACTCGATAAGCTTTACGCTTGAGAAGCTGTTTAATTACCCCTTCTCTGAGTTTTTTTCAGTTATTGTGTTATTTAGGATTATATATATTTCTTTAATATATTTTTCCTTTCGCTTTGCTTCGGCATCGCGTCTTCGTGGTCTCCCGTCTTCCTTTTCTTATTGTTATTATTATAATATATAATTATATTATATTTATTATTTGGGTTTTTGTGTATATATATATATATATATTGTTATATATATTTTTTATTGTATATTGTTTGGGACGCGTGTGCGTTGGCCTTAGGCCACGCGCATTATTGCAGCCTCGGTCTTGCTTAGGCTAGACCGTGTGTGTGTGTGTGTGTGCGTGCAGCCTGCATTGCAGTCTCCCCCCCCCACCGCGGCGCGTTCTACCGCCACGTGGCTGCTATTGAGTATAGCCCCACTGTTTTACACCATACGTAGTGTCTGCTGCAGCGTCCAAACAAACAAAAAAAAAAAAAAAAAGTTTTTTTCCCATACAGTATAAGGAAGACGACCACCAAGTGCATTAACTGTTGCCCTTATAAGCAGCACAACACCTTGTCTTTCGAGACTCAGACACAGTACTAGAGCACATAGCGTCTCCGCTTTGCGGGTCAGCTGACGTGGATCGTCTGGTGCAGTACACGCGCTCCGGCGCTTTCGGTGTCAGCGCTTAGGCGCCTGGTGTAGCGCTTCGGCGCCTAGTGCTTGGGCTCAGTGCACGCAACGCACCTGTGCACGCACCTCGATGCTCGGTGCTCGGTGCCTCGGTGCACGCACCTCGACGCTCGGTGCCTCAGTGCACGCACCTCGATGCTCGGTGCTCGGTGCCTCGGTGCACGCACCTCGACGCTCGGTGCTCGGTGCACGCACCTCGACGCTCGGTGCTCGGTGCACGCACCTCGACGCTCGGTGCTCGGTGCACGCACCTCGACGCTCGGTGCTCGGTGAACGCACCTCGACGCTCGGTGCTCGGTGCCTCGGTGCACGCACCTCGACGCTCGGTGCTCGGTGCCTCGGTGCACGCACCTCGACGCTCGGTGCTCGGTGCCTCGGTGCACGCACCTCGACGCTCGGTGCTCGGTGCCTCGGTGCACGCACCTCGACGCTCGGTGCTCGGTGCACGCACCTCGACGCTCGGTGCCTCGGTGCACGCACCTCGACGCTCGGTGCTCGGTGCACGCACCTCGACGCTCGGTGCTCGGTGAACGCACCTCGACGCTCGGTGCTCGGTGCCTCGGTGCACGCACCTCGACGCTCGGTGCTCGGTGCCTCGGTGCACGCACCTTGACGCTCGGTGCTCGGTGCCTCGGTGCACGCACCTCGACGCTCGGTGCCTCAGTGCACGCACTTGACGTTTGTCTTTTCAGTGCTTGGTGCACGCGCCTCAACGCACCTTAAAGCTGTTCTCTTGGTGCTCAGTGCTTAACGCTCGGCGCTCCTATTACTGGCACGGTACGCTTCGGCATACAACGTGCTGCACCATGTAATTTCACCGCTGTGTCACCTGTCAGACGAAGTTACCGGCTAATGACCTGCATGAGGACTGTGTGTCCTGTCTGGGGCCGGAGCTTGCGGCATCTGCTTTGGCAGACAAAGCTTTTTGCACGTTATGTGCAAGCTTTCAGACGCGCACTCTGCGTCGTAGGGCGAGGAGAGCAGTCGGGGATCGCTCCCCTTCATCTGGGTCGTCACACACCCTTTCCACCCCGCAGCCTTCTTTGGCTTCCCCGCCAGCGAAGCTGCCTTTTTCCAGGAGTTCGCCTTCCCAGGTTACCCCTGGTCAACGATCTCCTGACGTTAGGCGCAAGAGAGACCGCTCCCACAGCCTTTCTGTAAGGCGAGGCCCTTCTCCTCGCGGCGAACGCCCCCGTCAGATCTCGAGATCCCGCTCTAGATCGCCCCGAAGGAGAGGATGTTCCCGTTCTCCTCGTCGCGACAGGCGTGGTGGTGTAACTGAGCTTACTATTAAGATGTCTCAGTTTATGGACCTTATGATGGGGCAGCAATCGCTGCTCATGTCCCTGGCCACAGCTCGGGCCGCAGAGGAGCCAGTCAGACCGGCTGTCAACCAGCCGATCATCCTACCACAACCCCTGTCCGTTCCAGTTGCGCAACAGGACGCATGGGACGTGGATGCTATCTCTCGAGATGCATCAGAGGGTGAGCCTCTCCACGGAGAGGATAGTGTGGAGGCAGAGCTCACGTCCCACCACTCAGAGTCTGAGATGGAGGTAGGCGTAGATGACTCTTTATGGTCCTTAGTAGAGCGGGCGACTCGCCACCTGGGCTTAGAATGGCCTGCCACTGAAGAACCTAGGCGCTCTCTTTTTGAGTCGCCTTTGGCACAGGGCCAGCAGTCTAGGATGCTTCCGGCCTTCCCAGACTTTGTTAAGGAGGTGCAGTCCACTTGGGGGACTCCAGCCTCCGCCCCGGCAACCTCGCGTAAGGCGGCTGCCTTTACCATGCAAGGTGTGAGTGAAGCGGGTCTGGCGTCATTTCCGCCAGTTGGCGCTGCGTTCGCAGCGTTGGTGAAGTCACCAACACTCTCTGGGTTGGTGAAAGACCCCACCTGCCCTAACAAGCAGTGCGGGATCACTGAGGTGCACCTCAAGAGGGGCTATTCGGCGGCTACAGAGGCAGTTAGGCTGTCCAATCTGGCCAGCCTCCTCTCAGTTTATCAGGCTGCGCTAATAAAGGATCTCCCAGACTACCCTTCAGTGTCTCTGAGAGCGGAGTTGGGGCTA
The DNA here is from genome assembly GCF_902713425.1 of Acipenser ruthenus. Classification (NCBI taxonomy): domain Eukaryota; kingdom Metazoa; phylum Chordata; class Actinopteri; order Acipenseriformes; family Acipenseridae; genus Acipenser; species Acipenser ruthenus. The sequence continues at coordinate 10,833,128 of NC_081220.1, forward strand.
GTTGCCCAGCTGCTGGTCAAGCTAGCCCAGCTTAACGTGCGGGCCCAGGGCAGGAGCATCGCGTCTCTGGTGGTGGCCAGACGACAGCTCTGGCTCTCGCAGGCGAGAGTCCAGGAGCATGACAAAGCTCCATTGTTGGATGCCCCAATTACACCGGGGCACACATTTGGCCCAGCGGTGGAAGAGATTCTGCAAAGCTCAGCTAAGGCTAGAGAGGCATCACAGCAGTTGGCTACGATATGGCCACGTAGGCCTTTCCAGGTCAAACGCCCACAAGAACATCAGTGGCGTAGAACACCACCGCAACACCAGCCCCGTCCAGGGGGTACTAAGACCTCCCCGGCGGATACAGCAGCGCGTGGCCAAATCCCAAGGGGACGACCGCAGCGCACAGGGTGGCGACCTAGAGGAGGCGGCAGACCACGCCCTCGTGGCTCTGGCCAGGCCCCTCATGAGCGAGCGAAGCCTAAGCAGCCCTGAGAAAACCAGGCAGCCATTAACCCAACCCTATACTGTTCCACAGCTTCTGTTTTGGCAACAATGCACCAGTGATATCTGGGTGCGCAAAACTATACTCACTGGGTACACCCTTCAGTTCCGGTTAAACCCCCCCCCCCCCTTCAGGGGGGTGGTGGTAACTGTGGTGAAGGACGTGGTTCAGTCCTCAGCTCTGAATGTGGAAATACAGGCATTGCTCAGGAAGCTTGCCATTCAACTAGTAGACCCTGCTCTGACCGACCAGGGGTTCTACTCCAAGTACTTCCTTGTGCCAAAGAAGGACGGCGGGCTCCGCCCTATTCTAGACCTGCGGGTACTGAACAAATACCTACGGGTGTTGTCGTTCAAGATGCTCACGCACAGGCACATTGTCCAGTCTGTCCGGCAGGGCGACTGGTTTACCACCATAGATCTGACAGATGCGTACTTTCACGTTCCCATCTGTCCGGGTCACAGGAAGTATCTAAGATTCGCATTCCAGAGCAGGGTCTACGAGTTTTGCGTCCTGCCATTCGGCCTGTCTCTAGCTCCTCGAACCTTTTCGAAGTGTATGGACGCCATTTTAGCTCCTTTGCGGGCTCAAGGCATCCGACTGCTGAACTATCTGGACGACTGGCTCGTCTGCGCGCAGTCAAAGGAGCAGCTGGCACAGCACACAGTGATGGTTACAGACCATCTTCAGCGGCTAGGTCTGAAGGTCAATCCAGACAAGAGCCGCCTCGTGCCCAGCCAACAGACCGAGTTTTTGGGTCTGCATCTGGACTCAGTGTCCATGGAAGCGACCCTATCGACACTAAGAGTTGCCTCATTAGAGCGGTGTCTCTCCCTATTCAGGTTGAGAGAAACAGTCAGCATGGAGCTGTGTCAGCGCATGCTGGGGTTGATGGCTGCCGCCTCGCAAGCCCTTCCTTTGGGCTTACTACACCAGAGACCTCTGCAGGCCTGGTTCAATGCCTTCGCGTTGCACCCGCGGAGAGACAAGCACCGCAGGTTGAGGGTATCCCGAACCTGCTGGGAAGCATTACGCTGGTGGAAAGTTCAGTCGAACATCCGCCAGGGCGTGCGCTTGGGTCCCGTCTTCCGAAGGGAAGTTATCACAACCGACGCTTCCAACCAAGGTTGGGGAGCAGTCTGGAACGGGACAGGGACCCGTGGAGTGTGGTCAGGACCCTGGAGGTCAGCCCACATCAATGCTCTGGAACTCAGAGCAGTGGACCTCGCCCTTCGGCACTTCTTGCCAGTGCTTCTAGACAAGCACGTGTTAGTGCGGTCAGACAACACCACAGTAGTGGCGTATATCAATCGCCAGGGCGGATTGCGGTCCCCCGGTCTTCACCGGATGGTAACGCGGCTGTTGCTCTGGGCTCAACCGCGTTTAGCCTCTCTGCGTGCAGTTCATCTGCCGGGCAGAGTCAATTACGCAGCGGACCTCCTGTCCAGAGGAGGTCCTCTTGCGGGCGAATGGCGTCTTCACCCTCGGGTGGTAGAGCGCATCTGGGAATGGTTCGGCACAGCGCAAGTCGATCTCTTCGCTTCACGAGAGACCACGCACTGTCCTCTATGGTTCTCGGTGAAGGACCTCGACAGCCCCCTGGGGGTGGATGCACTGGCTCACGAATGGCCGCCAGGGCTCCTGTATGCCTTTCCACCGATTCCGATGCTCCCCGCCTTCTTGGAGAAGGTCAGGGTAGAGCGAGCGACAGTGATTCTGATCGCTCCTCGGTGGCCTCGGAGAATATGGTTCCCGAGTCTAGTGCAATTACTGCACGGTCGCCCGAGGGAGCTCCCTCTGCGAGCGGACCTGTTGTCCCAAGCTCAAGGAGAGCTTTGGCATCCGAACCCCAAACTCATGCAGTTATGGGCTTGGCCCCTGAGCGGGAGCGCCTGTCAGCCTTAGGGCTTTCGACTGCAGTTATATCGACCATCCAGAGTGCGAGAGCCCCCTCTACTAGGTCGCAGTATGCGTATAAGTGGCAGTTGTTTCAGAGTTGGTGTCTGGCTCAGAGCCACGACCCAGTCTCCTGTCCTATGGCAGTAATATTGCAGTTTCTGCAGAAACTGCTGGATGAAGGGAAATCTCCTTCTACACTTAAAGTGTATTTAGCCGCCATTTCGGCTTGTCATGTACGCATTGACGGTTTATCACCTGGTTGCCATTTTTTGGCATCTCAGTTTCTGAAAGGCGCAAGACGCTTGCGGCCTCCAAGAACGACCAGTTTACTGTCGTGGAGCCTTGATGTGGTGCTAGAAGCCCTTACCAAGGCACCGTTTGAGCCTCTCCACAGCGTGGATATGAAGCTCATATCTATTAAGACTGCATTTTTGCTGGCTGTGGTATCAGCAAAACGCGTGAGCGAGTTACATGCACTTTCAGTGCATCCTTCTTGTACTCGTTTTGCAGGAGACGGTTCTAAGGTCTCCATGCGCCCTAATCCGGCCTTTTTACCAAAGGTCATATCCCCGTTCCACATGAACCAGTCAGTCGAGTTGATGGCGTTCCATCCTCCTCCTTTTTCTTCCCCAGAGGAAGAGCGGTTACACATGCTCTGCCCCGTGAGGGCATTGAGGTGTTATATTGACCGTACAAAGACTGTGAGGCAGACAGAACAGTTGTTCATATGCCATGGTTCTAGATCTTTGGGTCAGCCGCTGTCTAAACAGCGCCTTTCCCACTGGATAGTGGATGCTATTAAATTAGCGTATGAATCTGCAGGCCTTCCACCACCAGGGCAGTTGAAGGCGCATTCTACCAGGGGTATGGCGACATCCTGGGCCCTCTTTCGAGGGGTGCCGGTGTCTGATATTTGCGCGGCAGACAGTTGGGCTACGCCGCATACTTTCATGAGGTTTTACAGGTTAAATGTACTGGATTCCTCTGCTCCACTGTTTGGAGCATCTGTTTTACACTCTACGACGCCTCAGGATGCGGACGTATAGAGTGATTGATAGCATGGTGTTGAATGTTCCACCTTTAAGACAGGTGTCATTACGAGCATAGACGCTGAGGCGCAGCTCCGCATATGCCTAGATGTACTGCCTACGCAGTTGCGTTATGACGTAAGTCTGTCCTACTTCCGAGAATCCTCCCTCGCGACAGCTAGGGTACACTGTATCCCATGTTGATGGTTATTTTCGACTTGAAAGGGAACGATAGGTTGCGGATGCAACCCCGGTTCCCTGAAAGAGAAAATAACCATCAAGCTGCGAGGTCGCTCCGGTAGCCTTCACGGCCTGAAGAGCAAAAGAGGAAGTGCATCCCCGCGCGCGCAGTTAAGTAAGCTCCCAGGGGGGCGGGCTTACACTGCAGCTGGCGTGGGGGCCTATCGGCAGCTTTGCTATAAAAGCTCAGCCTACCGGTGCTGCCTGACGGCAATATCTCATGTTGATGGTTATTTTCTCTTTCAGGGAACCGGGGTTGCATCCGCAACCTATCGTTTTCTTCAAAATTAAAATGACAGCAACGGTGTGTTAATTTAACGAAGCGCCTAACACCGCTTGGAACATTCGCATTTTTAAATTCTAACGGTCTCTGCTCAGCGGAGTGGAATGTTCGCGAGCCGGTTGCCTAGCAGCGTCTCCCCCTCCTTCTCTGCCCCGCCCTCTCGCCCTCTCTCGTTGCTCCAGCTATGAGTTCAAATTTAGCTTCGTTATATTAGCTCAATTCTTTACTAACTTTTACAAATTAGGTTATTAGTGGCTTCGTGTTTTTAAAATGGTTCAGGTGCAGTCCGGGCAGACTGACTGGAGCATCATTACAGTATACCGCACTGCGCTCAGCTTTGTGTGCCGGCTGATACACAAAATAATGAACGAATGTTAAATAAATCACATGTATTGCTTTTTAATGCTAAATATGTATCTGGTATTTTAAGTATTATCAACAATTAATAATTCAGCTATATTCATATTCAGAATGTAATACAGTATTAAGACAGGGCCCAGTATTATAAATAAATAAACACGCTTTAAGAGAAACAGCAGTGATGTTTATTGACCATTCCCATACATTCTCTATATGTTTCTACATTGTGGTTGCACAGGGACAAGGGACTCAGTGATGTTAAAAAAAAAAAAACTAGACCCCACAATTAACCAATATAGAAAGGAAGGCGGGAGAAATGTATTGCCTGTGTGCAGTACCTTACACTTTTGTAACACAATGTCATTTGCCATGTGTCTGCCCAGTTCTGAATGCTGTCTAGATCATTTTGAATGACCTTTGCTGCTGCAACAGTGTTTGCCACTCCTCCTATCTGGAACTGCAAACACAAGTCAAAAAGGAAGTTAGAAAGGCCAAGAGAGATAGATATAAATGAACATTGCTAAGGGGGCTAAAACCAATTCCAAAATGTTTTAACAGCAAGAGAACATTCAAAGAGGAGGTTAAATGTCTAATCATAGACTATGAAAAAAAAAATAGCAAATATATTAAATGATTACTTTTCACAAGTTTTTACAAAGTAGGATACGGACAACATGCCTCACATGTCATCCTGTTCCTATCCAGTTTTAAATAACTTTAGCATAACAGAGGCAGAAGTGTTAAAGGGACTAGGAGCTCTTAAAATAAACAAATCCCCTGGGCCGGATGAGATCCTCCCAATAGTACTCATAGAAATGAAAGATGTTATTTACAGACCGCTAACCAAGATCATGCAACAGTCCCTTGACACAGGGGTTGTACCGACAGACTGGAAAATATCAAACGTAATACCAATCCACAAAAAGGGAGACAAAACCAAACCAGGTAACTACAGACCAATAAGTCTGACTTCAATTATATGTAAACCTATGGAAACTATAATAAGATCCAAAATGGAAAATTACCTATATGGTAACAATATCCTGGGAGACAGTCAGCATGGTTTTAGGAAAGGGAGATCGTGTCTAACTAACCTGCTTGATTTTTTTTGAGAATGCAACATCTACAATGGATAATTGCAAAGCATATTTTATGGTTTATTTAGATTTCCAGAAAGCTTTTGACAAAGTCCCGCATAAAAGATTATTTCTCAAACTGAACACAGTAGGGATTCAAGGAAATGCATGCACATGGATTAGAGAGTATTTAACATGTAGAAAACAGAAAGTACTGATTAGAAGAGAAACCTCAAAATGGAGTGAGGTAACCAGTGGTGTACCACAGGGATCATTATTGAGTTCTCTGCTACTCCTAATCTACATTAATGATTTAGATTCTGGTATAGTAAGCAAACTTGTTAAATTTACAAACACAAAAAATAAGAGGAGTGGCAAACACTGTTGCAGCAGCAAAGGTCATTCAAAATGATCTAGACAGCATTCAGAACTGGGCAGACACATGGCAAATTACATTTAATAGAGAAAAGTGCACGCAGGTAATAAAAATGTGCATTATAAATATCATAATATGACACTTATTTAAACAAGTGCAGCGCTTAGAACACATATACAAATAGAACTAATTCACTCTTCTATTAAACTGTGAACTTAGTGTTTGATTGAATCCCTCTCTGTGTTTGTATAGCCTGGAAACAGGCATCAGTGCCCTGCCAAGCTGCACACACTGCCATCATTCACACTGAATACAAGAGGGAGCCAGAGCACCACTGCTGTCCATAATGTAATAACACAGTAATAAGGCAATGGAAATAGGCAGCAGTTACCTCCCCAGTCAGCCCAGTTCTCCCATTGTTAACAGAAAGCTCCTCACATCCAGTCATCTAAACACTACAGTGTGGTCTGTGACTGTATATGGGAGATACTGAAATTGAAGAAGGAATCTATGAAAAAGACCAAGGAGTTTATGTTGACTCAGAAATGTCTACATCTAGACAATGTGGGGAGCTATAAAAAGGCCAACAAGATGCTCAAATATATAGTGGAAAGTGTTGAATTTAAATCAAATAACGTTAAAACTTTACAATGCATTAGTAAGACCTCATCTAGAATTTTGTGTTCAATTCTGGTCACCTCGCTACAAAAAGGATATTGCTGCTTGTCACAAAGACGTCCGGAGTGGGTAGCGTCAGACCAGAGCCAGGAAATAAACAACAGAGACTTGGGGTTTTGGTGAAGCTGAGCGCGTGATCGCGCTCAGCATTTAATAAGTAACAGACAGAAAATAAAAAGGTTGTAACACAAAACACGGCACTGGTAGCCAAAACAAAGAGACAAACAAAAACGAACACTAAACAAACACGTACTGTGCTGGTCCTGCAGCACCACGTAGCAATTGCTCACTTTCACGTTCTCGTTCTCGTTCTCCTCACTCTCTCTCTCTGTTCTTTCGCCCTGAACACACAACCACGAATGAATGAAACGTGCATCTATTTATACTGTTGTGCTGGGATTCAATTAATAATTAATTATTCACTTGAATCCCAGAATGTGAATTAATTATGTGCAACCTCGTGCGCGCATATTACTTACTTTAAATGCACGTACAGTGATGTGCAATCCCGTGCCTAAATACAATTATACAATTTAAATACCACGTGAAACACAGACCCGTTTATATCCTGTGTACCAATCTCTATACACCAACATTAACACACGCAACATACAACACAGAAATTCACACAGGGGCGGAGCACATTGCCACACTGCTATAGAAAGAATATGTCATATGCAGACAGGCTTAAAGAATTGAATCTATTCAGTCTTGAACAAAGAAGACTACGCGGTGATCTGATTCAAGCATTCAAAATCCTAGAAGGTATTGACAATGTTGGCCCAAGGGACTTTTTCAACATCAAAAAAGAAACAAGGACCAGGGGTCACACGTGGATATTAGATAAAGGGGCATTCAGAACAGAAAATAGGAGGCACTTTTTTACATAGTGAATTGTGAGGGTCTGGAACCAACTCCCTAGTAATTTTGTTGAAGCTGACACCCTGGGATCCTTCAAGAAGCTGCTTGATGAGATTCTGGGATCAATAAGCTACTAACAACCAAACGAGCAAGATGGGCTGAATGGCCTCCTCTTGTTTGTAAACTTTCTTATGTTCGAGAAGGGGGAGTATTTAAATGCTGTCCAAATGTTCACTGACATTAATCGATAAACTTGACCTTGTTATAATACAAGTTATTACAGACAGCACAGTGAGTCTTTAGAGCAAGGTCAATTCTAGCACATCATGATAATACAATACACACATTTGTGATTTGTTTCCCCAAAGTTGGAGAGTAATTCATTAGTAGAAGTGAAAGATGAGAGATGGTCCAGGTTCAATAACCAGTTTAATGTAGGGAGCACACAGTAAAGTAAAAGCAGGGTTTGCCATAACGCCTCCAGCATCCCATCATGCCTCTTGGTTTACCCACAATATGCAAGTAACAATTACCTGGGAAAGAGCAGCGTGCTTCTGAACGGCTAAACCGATGACATTATAGAAACAATCAGGCACTTTCTCCTTTACTAAATATGCAATGCAGAAGAAAGAGGAAATACATGAATCCTCCCTTGCACTGAAAAGAGTTCTTTGTTGTCAATAAATGAGTGCTTTTTGAATGATTTCAGTGGTGGCAGTTTGACAAGAATACATGTCATGTGAAATAAACCAGTCCAAAACGAGACATTGATGCTAATAGTTTTATTGCTTAAAAAGCTTTACAGAAAGAGACAGGCTTTTACCCAGTTTCATGTAACAGCAGATAGTGTTGTTTTGGCAGGACATCATTTATACTGGTCAACAGTTTGAGCATTTGTTGTCATGAATGCAAATAAAGAGATTTTAAAATAATTGAGAGATGAAGAAAATCTCTATATAAACACAATGTTTTTGTCAGTCTGTGAACAAGGCCTGTCACGGGTCACTTGTGACATCACAGGGTGGCTGTGAGGAGCTGGGAGAAGAAAGGAGTCTACTGGTCAAACCTGACTCGGTGCAGTGATTATGAGCTGAGGCAAATCAATCAAGCACGCTCTCCAAGTAACTCTTTGTATATGTGCCCATGTGGAGTTGTATTTCTATTCAAACATGTGTGAGCATGTGATCTCACTGAGAATCTGAGACTACATGTTAAATAAGGACACCTTTCCATACAATGTAAAGACCTGCTTCATGAGAGGCAGGGAATCACCCAATAGAAAAACAATGTTGTCTCTATTATATATCCTTGAAGAGATTGACCAAATGCACAACAGGGAGCAGCTGTTTTAAACAAGCTGTGAATGGCCTGATAGAAATAAGAATGGGTCTGTAGCTGTGTGTGGGGAGAGGTACCAGAACAAAAAGGTTACAGCGATGCTATAAAAGAAGGTTGCTGGTGTGTTTAAGCTTTGCTTGCAGGTCTGCTGTCAGGTAAACTCCAGCACTGTGATCACTGGGCGCTGCTGCAGCTCAGTAGTGCTGGCATCGCCTGCAGCGGTAGGTAAGCCAGTCTAAAACCAATTGAAGACATTATCAGCAACCTGGGCAGAAAAGCTATTGTTCTGATCCATACCCTACAGAGCATTGCACAGCTAGGTAATGAGATTGTGGGGTGGTAATGGTCAGCATTGTCTAATAATATAGACAATCAGTGTCACACTGAGCTGCAGAATTGAACTCCCTCCCATGTGTAGATAGCATCCTCCACACTCTTTGTATTGCACTCCTTTGAATTACAAATTTGAAAAAAAAAGCTTTGTGTAATTCAGCACGCAATTTCACAATCCCAAAGGGTATGGAATCAACTGCTAAACTGTGGAGCCACCACAACCTCTCAATACAATCCTATCAATAAAAAACACGGAAACCCTCTATACTAGTTCAAATGCCAAACATGCTTCTGAGGTTTTATTCAGAGAAATCCTAGATCAAAGCTCCTCTGTTTTGTCCCCTGCTTTTATATTTTGTTTCACTGAAATGACAAAAGTTCCACAGGAGATTGAGGTCAGTGGACCCTTCTTCTCAACTCAAAGCCAACCCTGACATAATGACCTCCCACAGAGAACTACTGTACACACACCATAAAACAGCAGCAATCCCATTCATCAGATCTCCTGGGATTATTTGTGGAGTTGGTTACTCCGGCATGAGATCACACACATGTAATAAGTTTAAGTATACATTTCATGATTGCAGGAGACAGGTTAGACTTTCCTCTTTCCAATAAGTTACGAATGACCTCAATCGATCAATAGTTGGAGACAATGCAGTAGAAAGATGAATCATAAACTCATCTTGATATTTCCAGTTGAAGGATTATGATGGATGGCATCTGTTATAAAACTTATTCCAACAATTCTGTGTCTCTCTTGGAGTTCCATCCATATTTGACCTGGTCGACCTCATGTTCTAAACTGATATGGAATGACACTTGGTGTTCTATTTCAAATTGTTCTAATATATCCCTCAACCAATATATACAGAAATAATAAGGCATACTCACAGCGAGCGCAGCGGTACCCATGATGGTAGTAGAAATAGTAGTGATAGTGATGAGCTACACAAAAAAAGAAAAGATAATTAGGAACAGTCTATTTTTAACACAGAGCTTCTTAAACCCACTGCCTTCCACACTGTAGCCCAGAACTCAACCCCCTGAGCTACTCAGGGACAGTGGCCCAGTGGTTAAAGAAAAGGGCTTGATACCAGGAGGTTCACATCCCGGCTCAGCCACTCACTCACTGTGTGTGACCCTGAGCAAGTCAAAACGTAAAACTGGAGTCCTATTGTAAGTGACTGCAGCAGCAGTTGTTGATGCATAGTACACCCCCTAGTCTCGAAGGCACTTTGGAGAAAAGCAACTGCTAAAAGACTAATGAATAAAAAAGTAATACTCAGATCCACAAGCATGCACATTGCCTTCCACTCTGCAAGGCACCACTTTCTCTAAACACTGAGCTATCAAACCCATTAACTCCTATACTACAGCCCAGCACTAACCACTATACTGCTCAAACCCACTACCTTCCACACTGCAGCTCTGCACTCTAGTCACTGTGTCACTGAAGCCTCTCAGCAAAGCTACACTGATAAACAATTCATGCCCTGATTGAAAATAATAAATAAAACCCACTGATTGCTGCATAAAATAAAGTAGAATCCATTTACTTACCATAGTAGCATCTGTACCTTACTGTGAAAGATACAAGTGATATATTGAGTTCAGTCCATTTGAAGTCACTGCAGTGGCTGCTTTATACAAGAATGGGGCCTCAGTAGCGTATTAGAGAGCTATATATTTCAAAGGAGTGTCTCTCTATTTGTACATTTCTATTATTGGCAAAATCCAAAGACAGGGCTCCTTCTTTATATCCCCTCCCAGAGTATACAGAACACCTCACTATGTGAGTATGTATTAAATAAAGATGGCATTTCATATTAAGAGCAGCTAATTCATACTATTATACAATAATACCCCATTCCATATTCTCAACATCAGCTGTAGGAGGCCCCATTGTTAACATGTATTCATTTCTTGTGACGCGCACAGTACATGTGTATTGTATTGTAGTGTACAGTCACATTTTTATTAAAATATCAGATTCACACTTACCACGAGCACAGATGCTATAATCTGGAAATGAAATAAACATACACCATTAAATACAATTTAAAAATATATATACAATTCATTTCTACATATTAATGTACCATAATAAAATAAAATACTTACAACAGTAAGCTGTTCCAAAGAAAAAGAAAAACAGAAACAGTGGTTATTGGATTTAATAGTTCACTTTATATTCATGTTTGAGTTCCATTTACTGGAATGTCTTCAATCAATTGACCTTCAGTCTACAATCCATGCAGTTCACCCAAACCAGGAGCCAGCTCCAGAGAGACACACACTTACTTCTGTAGTATCTTTTGGACAGGGCATCCTTCTTCACTACCATGGACTGTGTCAGGACCACTTCAGAATCCACTTCAGGAGACAGAAAGCATGTGAAGATCATTAAACAAACAGTAGGTTGCATCCCTTCTATTTAAACACAGACCATGTTGAGGAACTCTCCAAATTTGGATTAGGATTTCAATGTACATTAAAGAAGATTGCTGAACAGTAAGGAGCTTCAGATTTTATTTTGTTAGAGTGTGTGTTACAATGTTTTCACCTGAGTTCAGGAGCTGCTCTTCAGTTCTAGTTGCCTGTCTTAGATATATGTACATAATGTAGGCTGGATCAGTCAAAGTGTCTTTATAGAAGAGCCAGTGACTGGATCACGCTTCCTTCTGCTTTCAATTCACTGCTATGCACTAGATGGTGATGGCACTTACTAACAGAAAGATATTTCAGTCTGCATTACATATGAAAAGAATCACACAGAACAATCGCACAAAACAACTGTGGTCAACTATGAAAGGCGCTATATAAAATAAACATTGATTGATAAAAAGGTAAGGGAACAGGACAACCTTTTAGTCAAGTTATTATATCTCAGTTGGGCGATCCTTCTTACTGACATTTAAGGTGATCAATTAATACAATACGTCTTATTAAAGGTGCTGCATCAACACATTTAAATGCGCATGTTAAATGCAAACAGGTGAAATATTTTCAAAGTGTATATCCCTCAAGCTTTGTGTTTTCCTCTTCTGCTTAAGTGTAACAGACAGACGGGCAGACAGACAGGCAGAAACACACTCAACAGAAGAAGCTATAGGCCATCTGTACTCACTGTCAGCTCTTTTCTCCATCATATTGTCTCCTATCAGGTAAAACAGAAATAGGTTTATACAGTTAGAAGTACATTAGGAAACAGATCTGGGCACTTTGTGTTAGTGCCAGTAGAGAAACAGCAGCTAAATGTGCTCAGATTCACTGGGGTTTGGCCTTAAGTCTATCATCTGTAATTCACAATGTGTTCCTCTTGAAGGTTTAACGTTGTACCCACACACTACCCAGACGTGCTTTTCAAAGGACTCACCCAACTCCCGCTCTCCTTTGAGTCCATCACTGTCCAGCTCAGCATCACTGTCGCCTGAATCATCTGCCTCTGGAACAGGGAGAAGAGAGCTTCATGAAGCAATGAAGGATTCCCTCGACTGCAGTGCACAGCTTCATAGGACACTCAACACAGGGAGGCAGAGAGTTCCCCATTACATTGCAATGCAGAGCTGTGAGGTTTAACCAGGAGATTTCTGGATATACAGTAGCCCTTGATGTTATGCATGATTAGCGATGATTAGTCAGGTTGAGTTTCTAAACAAATTGTGTGGTCTGTGCAGGACTGTGCTTTTTTGTCATTGCTTAACTTAAATCCTGCAAATAAGAAACTTTCTTTCTTTCTTTCTTTCTTTCTGTCTTTCTTTCTTTCTTTCTTTCTTTCTTTCTATCTTTCTTTCTTTGTTTGTTTCTTTCTCTTTCTTTCTTTCTTTCTCTCTTTCTTTCTCTCTTTCTTTTTTCTCTCTTTCTCTCTTTCTTTCTTTGTTTGTTTCTTTCTCTTTTTTTCTTTCACTCTCTTTCTTTCTTTCTCTTTTGTTCTTTCTTTCTTTCTTTCTTTCTTTCTTTCTTTCTTTCTTTCTTTCTCTCTCTCTTTCTTTCTTTCTTTGTTTGTTTCTTTCTCTCTTTCTCTCTCTTTTGCTCTTTCTTTCTCTCTCTTTCTTTCTTTCTTTTTTCTCTCTTTCTTTCTTTCTCTCTTTCTTTCTCTCTTTCTTTCTTTGTTTGTTTCTTTCTTTCTCTCTCTTTTGCTCTTTCTTTCTTTCTCTCTTTCTTTCTCTTTCTTTCTTTCTTTCTCTTTCTTTCTTTCTTTCTTTCTTTCTCTCTTTCTTTCTTTTTTTTCTCTCTTTCTTTCTCTCTTTCTTTCTTTCTTTCTTTCTCTCTCTTTCTTTCTCTCTCTCTTTTGCTCTTTCTTTCTCTCTTTCTTTCTCTTTTTTTCTCTTTCTTTCTCTTTCTTTCTTTCTTTCTCTCTTTCTTTTTCTCTTTTGCTCTTTCTTTCTTTCTTTCTTTTTTTCTCTCTCTTTCTTTCTTTCTCTCTCTTTTGCTCTTTCTTTCTTTCTTTCTTTCTTTCATTCTTTCATTCCTTACCCAGTGGAATGGCCTCCAGGAGCGTGATTGGACACCGCTGATCTCACAGCATTCTCAAGAGACGTGGCAGCGGCAGCACATCTAGCAGGTGCCTCAGAAGCAAGCACAGTGATGTCCTTGTTGACATAGTGGTTGGGCAGCTCCCCTTGGTTAAAATATGAATCTCAAGCACACTGCTGGTGTTCAGTACCAGGTTCTGCAGGATGAACAGGCAGCTCAATGCTGCTTGTTTTGTAGGATTACCTCTAAATCCCAGTTCACATTCAGATGGAGAGTCACCACACAGGTTGGATCCCAGCTTGATTTTCATGAGGAAGTTCCTCTGCGATGGGGACACATTCCTGCTCTATGAATTCCTCTTTAATAGGAACACATTCCTGTTGAGGGACCTCTTCATCTTTAACACATGCCAGCTCTGTAACCTGCATTAGACTTGCACACCACTCCTGCTTCTATCTTTGGCCCTTCCTGTGCTTCCGATTCAGGGATAGTGTGGCTCTCTTTGGGATCTGTGGGAAACAAAACTGTATACAATTAGATCTCTTACTTACCAGCTAGGTTTGTTAGTTGCTTTGATCAGGGATTTAAAGTTACTGTTCCTCAGTTATTTCATATAGGGGTGAGCCGGTATAATAGTTTGGTGGTTTAGGTACATGATGGCATTGATACCATTCCTGTTATTCTGCATTGCAATTATCGGTTAACGCTGTGTTTGTGTTCCTATGAACAAAGTGAAGGAAAAGGCATTTTCATATGAACATCTTTTTATTCTACGTCCTGTACAAGACTCAGTGCTGCTGGTCTTTCTCACCTCCTGTAGCCTCACACTGGAGCATTGCATCCACTTCTACCTCCCTGTCAATCACCATCATGACTGCCGTTCTGCCTTTGCATTGTTCTAATGCAAACATCCATTTCTCTATTGCAAACATGCTTAGAAACCAAGCCTGGAGACTTGCAGTCTTAGCAAAGTGTCTGAGGAATGTCTTTTTGTTACCTGATACTGTACTGTGAGAACGGTTTTGAAGGAAACGGTCAACGCAGAATACAAGTTTCAATGTGTCAAATACAATGAGCAGACAAGTGACTGCAGCAGGATAACCTGCTTATTCTCAAAGCAGTTTCATTTAAACAGGTGATTTACACAACTCAAACTTTTTCAAGTGCCGCAATATGTTTTTTGTACAAACTCCACCTGTGTAATAATCATTAGGCAGAACATTGGAAGCTTACTTGAGCAACATCACAAGACCTGTAGATATAAATCCAATAACATCCCTTGTAGTATTAAAATACATTTGTAATGGTGTGGCTCTCCCTATTGTATGTATCCTGTGCAAACTCATCTCTGCTCTTAAATAATAACCTGGATTAGTAAATGTTTATAAGCAATATGAGCGATCGTTTCCTAATTCTGCTTACCATCAGCTGAACAAAGTACTTTATTTAGAGACTCAATCTAGAGACTCAATAAAATGATACAATTCAGTTGACACCTTACTGTGTTGTATTTACTTCCTCCAACTTCAACCCTTAATTGAACTTGTGGAACCACTCGGGTCCAAAATCTTACAGCGGATTGGTGCAGGCAGGGTGCTGCTGCTGCCCCCTTTATTCACACAGTGAGGTCTGGAAAGATCGTGTAAATGTGTGTGTGTGGAACAAGAAGGAAACAGGACTAAAGCACAAGAACGAGCAGCGAATGAGCCGCGACTGTACCAAAGACAAACTCAACAGCACTGGAGCGGAATACAATGAAACCATTTATCTAAAAATAGATTCGCAGTCAAACAGTTCAATCAAACACTGAAACCCCATGTGCTGCTGCCTGTATGTTGATATTAAATCACAAATCATTATTCTAACCCTCTGCAATATGGTCTGTGACTGTCTCAGTGGGACTCTATACAAGACATCACTTTACCAGAAGGATACCATTGAAGGCTCTTAAATTAGACTGGCTAAGATTTACCAATCTAGTACTTTATTAATTTCTAGACTACCTATTTAAATATATAAAATAATACAATGTCTTGATTAGACTCCTTATAACCAATATTAGGACAGAACTGTGTTATTAACAACGCTTATAATAATCAAACACTTTAAAACGTGTCCGAAGAGAAATTCTAACCAAGATCTTTCCAACAGAAGGTAGTTTAAGGTGCTGGATTGACCAAGCAATACCACACAATAAAATCAATCTTACCTTGAAATATTAAAGGCTGTTTAATGTCTGCATCTGCAGCGTTTATACACGCTCGCACAGCTTTCAGCTCGTTCTCTGATATTTCCAATCTCAGCTTCAGACTTTCATTCTCTTTCTCCTTTTTGTTACATTTCCACTCTGAATTCAGTGAATTTGCTGACGACAGCTTTAGTAATCGCGCACAAGACGGTGTGTAGAGCCGCTTTCACTGCGTGCTCGATGGTAGAGGCGAGCTCGTCTTGAAAGAGCGACACGGACACACTGACGCGTCCATCTTCACTGGTTTGAGTTTCACACTGGTCTAGCGGAATCCTCTTTTCAATCAGAAACACCGCCTGCGGTTTGTATTTAGTAATATTTATTTTTTACTGTAGCCTTCCCATTCAAATATATTCATCACTTCTTCTGGTGTGATAAAGAAAGAACACAAACAACAGGCTTTGCAAGGAGTAACTTTACTTTGGTCTTTCAGAATCGCGCAGAGCTCTGCTGGAGCTTCAACGCGTTTGTTTCTCAGTAAATCATCTCATTGAAAAGCTCGACTTGTCTGTAGCTGCGACTGACGCGCTCCACTCTGTGTGTGAAATTCAACACAGAAAAGGGATGCTTTCCTTTTCACGGAACTCCGTGCAGGTGATAAACAAACACAAAAATCACTAATTATTAGAAAACATTTCATCCCAGCCTAAATCCTTTAAACAGCAGGAGACAGCGTGTTGTAAAATCATCACTGACTGCAGCCACCTCTCCACACATGAACAAAACAAACCTCTCTATTTCCTGAACTGACATGAAAGCGTCACCAGCAGAAGGCGGGTCTGGTTGGAACCATCGCGTATTATTGGCTGTAGAAGCACTCTATCCCCAGCATGTGAGCCTGATTGGCTGTAGAAACACTCTATCCCCAGCATGTGAGCCTGATTGGCTGGCCTCCCTGTCGGAGGCGGTTATGAAACTGGATGCCAGAGTTCGCCATGTTGGCTCTTTCAGCGCTGTGTTCAATGCGATGCATTCAGGCGCGTTAAGTAAGTGAGCCGCTCAGAAAGCACACGGAGCTGAATTTAAATGACTTAACGCTCTGCTACAGGAGAGCGCTGAGCGACTTTTAAAAATGGAGAATAATAATGATTTGCTTGTTTGTGTTTGTGAGGTGATGGTTGATGAAATGGCCCCGTGTGAAGTTACTGTCCCCTGCTGGACCTCGCTGAGTTCGGCGCTCTGTTTGGACTGAACCTCATATCTGGATGTGTTTAATACCGACAATACCGACGTTAATAATGAACATTATGAATAATATTAATACTACAAGCCTAATAATAATACATTAATAACTATAAAACAGCTCTACATTTAAAAAGAAAAATGAAATTAAATGATACAAATTCGAAAACAACCATTTTTACATTATTGTCTACATGCATCATCTCAAATAATTACAGTGTCATTTATCAGACCCTTCGGCGTTGTCTTTTGAAAAATTAAACCTGCCAGACCGAACGCAGACTAACATTCAATCAGTCAATCAATCAATTATTAATATATATTTTCTATAGCGCCTGATATGCGCTTCACAAAATCTACTTAAAAACAAGAAAATATCTAATTGTAAGCCTGGTCGAACAAAATAAGTCTTCTGTCTAATTTTAAACAAAGAGCGCTTTCCACGATTTAAGATGCTTTAGAGAGACTGAATATTGGAATTGGCAGCCGAAACTGGGGGATAAAACTGCCTGTGATCAAAGTGGGCAGAAAAGTTGCATACTTTGCATACCGTATTTGGTAGAAAAGAAAACGGATCATCTCTGATTTGCAACGTTTCCATGGTTCGGTCCGGCCACTGCCGTGTGACTGGTTAAAACGATGAGTTCAGTTTTTTTCTGCTGCTTGGTAATTCAGTGATGAGGCAGTTGTAGCAGAGTGGCGCAGCGGAAGCGTGCTGGGCCCATAACCCAGAGGTCGATGGATCGAAACCATCCTCTGCTAGCTTGTTTTTCTTCTGTTAGCAAAGTAGTTTTTCTAAAATATTAACTTAAGGCAATTAATTAATATTACATTTCGCAATCAACGATCATATAATGCGCAAGGATACTTGTCCATCATAAGAGCTGAAATAAATTATAGCGCTTTGAGATTATATGTTACTAGCGGATTGTTTAGAAATGTACCCAATTATATTATAACTGTTCTAAAAAAGAATGTTATCTCGAAAAATGAGCCTTGTCAAGCTGAAATAGCTCAGCTGGGAGAGCGTTAGACTGAAGATCTAAAGCTTCCTGGTTCGATCCCGGGTTTCGGCAAACAGCAAAAATTTTTTTGTTTTGTATTATTTTGAACTAAAAAACAGAGCACATTTTTTTCTTCAGTGTAATTGGAAGAAATAACAACGTATCAGAGTGCCATTTTCTAATGTGATTAAGAAATGCAAAAAGCATCGTCCCTGGGTGGGCTTGAACCACCAACCTTTCGGTTAACAGCCGAACGCGCTAACCGATTGCGCCACAGAGACCATCCTGCTCAGCCAAAACTGAGACCACATCTAAGAAGAAAGCAACACTGGACGAAAGTCTAATCTCAATTACATGTATACAAACCAATGCAAGCAAACTTCAAGCCATTTATATTTATTCCCAAATAACACAAACTCTTCAATTGCTAAAAAATATTTAAAAATCTCCCTTTGTGCTTCTCGGAAGGCATACGATGGAGGGCGCACTGCAGTTTTTCAGTATGGGGAATATTACAAATTAGGAGACTGTGCTTTAAAATACACATGTAGGGCGGGCGTCTCTGTTACAAAGAATTGGCACACTTTGTATTTATCTCCATAATGCGTTGGGACTAAATACGCAGAAACATTAAAACTATTTGGAGAATGCGGGCATCGATCCCGCTACTTCTCGCATGCTAAGCGAGCGCTCTACCATTTGAGCTAATTCCCCTTGAATTGAGCATGTGATTCTCATAGGCTACATCGCAGCTTGATACGAGCAATTCAGATTGTCTGACTAGTCTGCCAATTGCAAATTCAAAAAATAAATAAATAAAATAAAAAGCAAATATTTCAACGAGAGGTATGCTTTCAATTTCTTCAAAAAGTAGTCTCAGCTCGTTTATTCAGTCGCTTATAAATCCACAATCTGTGTCCCGATGCAGCAGCGCTGTGTGCTGTGGCTCGAGCTTGTTTGACGAGGCAGACAGTGCAAAAATGCCAAAACTTGCTTTTGTATCACATGACAAACTTAAGGTATGCTTTAACGGCTTGGCTGTCTCAAGTTAGTTTGTATTGTTAATGTAACACCTCGTTGTTGCCCAGTCATTGTTTCATATGAAGTAGAGCTTGCCAGTTGGGGGCGACGGTCTGCAAATAAAAGTTAAGACTATATTTGCAAGGATCATTTCTAGAATGAAACACGTTTTGAAGGGATTGGTCTCGGTATCCTATAGCGCCCCATATGCGCTTCACAAACTCTACTTAAAAACAAGAAAATATCTAATTGTAAGCCTGGTCGAACAAAATAAGTCTTCAGTGTAATTTTAAACAAAGAGCGCTTTCCACGATTTAAGATGCTTTAGAGACAGAATATTGGAATTGGCAGCCGAAACTGGGGGATAAAACTGCCTGTGATCAAAGTGGGCAGCAAAGTTGCATACTTTGCATACCTTTTTTGGGAGAAAAGAAAACGGATCATCTCTGATTTGCGACGTTTCCATGGTTTGGCCCGGCCACTGCCGTGTGACTGGTTAAAACGATGAGTTCAGTTTTTTCTGCTGCTTGGTAATTCAGTGATGAGGCAGCTGTAGCAGAGTGGCGCAGCGGAAGCGTGCTGGGCCCATAACCCAGAGGTCGATGGATCGAAACCATCCTCTGCTAGCTTGTTTTTCTTCTGTTAGCAAAGTAGTTTTTCTAAAATATTAACTGAAGGCAATTAATTAATATTACATTTCGCAATCAAGGATCATATAATGCGCAAGGATACTTGTCTTTCATAAGAGCTGAAATAAATTATAGCGCTTTGAGTTAGTTAGTAGCGGATTGTTTAGAAATGTACTTAAATTATATTACAACTGTTCTAAAAAAGAATGTTATCTCGAAAAAAGAGTCTTGTCAAGCCGAAATAGCGTTAGACTGAAAATCTAAAGGTCCCTGGTTTGATCCCAGGTTTCGGCAAACAGCAAGAATTTTTTTTTGTTTTGTATTATTTTGAACTAAAAAACAGAGCACATTTTTTTCTTCAGTGTAATTGTAGTTAATAATAACATATTACGTTGCCATTTTCTAATGTGATTAAGATATGCAAAAAGCATCGTCCCTGGGTGGCCTTGAACCACCAACCTTTCGGTTAACAGCTGAACGCGCTAACCGATTGCTCCACAGAGACCAAACTTCTCACCTGAAACTGAGACCACATCTAAGAAGAAAGCAACACTGGGCAGGAAAGTGTAATAATTGCATGTATTCAAACCAATGCAAGCAAACTTCAAGCCATTTATATTTATTCCCAAATAACATAAACTCTTCCATTGCTAAAAAAATATATAAAAAAATATCCCTTTGTGCTTCTCGGAAGGCATACGATGGAGGGCGCACTGCAGTTTTTCAGTCGGGAATATTACAAATTAGGAGACTGGTTTAAAATACACATGTAGGGTGGGCGTCTCTGTTACAAAGAATTGTCACACTGTATGTATCTCCATAATGCGTTGGGACTAAATACGCAGATATATTAAAAAGTACTTGGTGAATGCGGGCATCGATCCCGCTAGTTCTCGCATGCTAAGCAAATGCTCTACCATTTGAGCTAATACCCCCTGATTTATGTCAGCGATTCTCATAGGCTACATCACAGCTTGATACGAGCAATTCAGATTGTCATTTTTTATTGGCAATGTAGTCTCTGCCATTTGCGAATTCAAAAAATAAATTGATTAACTAAATATTAGAGGTATGTTTTCAATTTCTTTAAAAAGTAGTCTCAGCTCGTTGATTCAGTCGCTTTAAAATCCACCTCTGTGTCCCGATGCAGCAGCGCTGAGTGCTGTGCCTCGAGCTTGTTGGACGAGGCAGGCAATGCAAAAATGCCAAAACTTGCTTTTGTATCACATGACACACTTAAGGTCTGCTTTAACGACTTGGCTGTCTCAAGTTAGTTTGTATTGTTAATGGAACACCTCGTTTATGGAAAACATGTTTTGAAGGGATTGGTCTCGGTATCCACCAGGAGGAGTGGGGGTGTGTTCTCCTCAGCACCAACCTGACAATGAGTGTTGTTTTCTGGCACCTGCTCGCTGCTAGTGATGACACTCCAATCTTCAGTCGGGGGTTGTTGAAGGAAGGGGACACATTTTGAGTGCGTATCTCATACTGGTAGAAACGCAGAAAAAAGAAACCATCAAGCCTACAATTGTTCAGTTGCTTAAATCAATAAGCAAATTTCAAATTGATCAAAGCTAATGTTAAAACTATTTAAGAACACTTTAAATAGGTCTTGACTGATATAAAAATATAGTAATGTGATTTGCATTACGCAGGACTAGATGAGCTTAAATAAAGACATTACATCTGAAAATAACTTGTGCTTACCCCCACTTACAAGGAAAGTGTCAAACTTTGTATTCGTTCTCATAACGTGTTAGAAAATGTAAACAGCAGTTGGAGAATGCCGAAGTCGATCATCCTAGCATGTTAAACGAGGGCATTTCTCATGTAAGCTGCGTCTAGTAATAGATTGTTTATACTGTTCTCAATGGTCCACGTCCCAGCCTGAGACCACTATCCAGTGGTAGACGGAGATGTTTTTCAAAGTAATATGTTATTTGGAATATTAAAACAATCTTAAGTTAAATAACATGTTTGGACACAAAATATTTTTCAGTGACTTCAACAAGTAGTCTGTTTACAACAAAATGCAATCTGTGTTAGGAACACTATTTTAGTCAGATTTAAAATGGAAATTAAAATGGTATTGAGTGCTGACAAGAGTTTGGTGTCAGCTGTTGATTTCATTGAAACAATCTTTTATAGTAAAATGAACACATTTATTCCTTTTAAAAATAAGTAAAAGTGAACTGTCAGAAGTGGGATTTGAACCCACGCCTCCATCTGGAGACCAGAACACACATTTCGTTGGAAAGACGGAGTCCTTGAGTCTGGCGCCTTAGACCGCTCGGCCATCCTGACAAGCTGCGTTTGTTACAGCAGAAAACCGCATTATTTATTTCAGCACACACTAGGGTTCTCGTATCAAGGCCAGAATGGGTTTATTACGCACATACCAACTGTTGCTCCATGAATGATGTAATGACAAGTGTAAAAAAGAAACGGATTGAAGCCAACCCAAAAAAGTAAGATTATTTATTTCAATATCGTTATAGTTACAAACAATGCACACATTTTACAATAGCAATTGCTATATGACAATGACCAATTAGTAATTTTGTTGCAATTGAGAGGAACGGTAGTGCCTCGCACAAGTTAGAAAAACTTGTTTGAAACTACCGAGAGTCTCTATACAGCTCAAAGAGTTCAGCTGTTTTTACCATGTTGCAGCAGCAAGGGTGTGTAGCGACTATTCAAACAGAAAAGCTAAATAACTGGACATCTACCAATCCTGTGAAACATACCAGGGTGTGCAAGCAGTTTGATATCCACACAATTTATATTAAACACATTATTTATGTTTTAAAACAGCACCTATCGAAGGAGGGAAAAAAATAATACAGTGGTTTGGACTTGAAACATGATGTTCTTGAAGCGCACACGACCTTGAAATGCGTTCATTTTTTAAGCTTACATCCAAACCTGACCAGCTTTCGCTAACATGTTTGGACACAAAATATTTTTCAGTGACTTCACCAAGTAGTCTGTTTACAACAAAAATACAATCTGTGCTAGGAACGCTATTTTAGTCCGATTTAAAATGTTATTAAAAACGAAGTGTGTGTATTTGTTCTTGGTCTGTGATATATATGGTCTGTGTTTATAGATCTTGGGACGTTGCACCAAGTAGTCGTGGCCAAGTGGTTAAGGTGATGGGCTTGAACACTGCTGGTGTCGTGTCCCTTTTTATGTCTTCGTTGTTAATTCTTAAAGGTCTGTTAAGCTTAAAGGTATCAATTATTACTTGCTGTACTTTAAATTTCTTCCAAACTAGTATTTGCAAACACGTTAAAAAATGAAATAGAGATAAAGAAAGCTTTGACCTCGACGTGATTTGAACACGCAACCTTCTGATATGGAGTCAGACGCGCTACCGTTGCGCCACGAAGTCCTGGCATAGTGTAGGTTTGTTATTCAATGCTAGATTGTACAGCAAGCATGCCAAACACACAGTAATGCCGACGCTGATACTAGGAAAACACTCGGTATCACCAGGGTCATGGGAAACAGCCGACTCAATATTTGTTCGTAGCCAGCAGGGCTATGAAGTTGTCGGAAGTGTGTTTGATTCTCAGCTTTAAAAGTAAAGAAAACATAAAACAATGCGATTTGCTTTTATAATGTTCATTATTTGAAACGTGGGCATAAACACAGTTATACTGGCTGGGAATCGTCTCGGGTCAATTACTTGGAAAGCAGCTGTGCTGACCAATATATCACCAATAGGGAAAAGCTGGCAGTACTGAGTGACACAGAAGACGGATTTTCTCAGCGCGTCTCCTCTGAATGCGCACTGGCACAAAGGGGCTTTGCTCATCTAATGACGTGACAGAATGCAATAATGTATTGGGTTAATTTACCAACAAAAGAAACATAAATACATGTGTATGTATTTTTTGTGAATAAACTATCTTGCTTCTACGATGGGACCAGAGACCTTACATCCGCAATCTAATGATCGGCCAAACCCAGAACTACCTTGTCTTGACCAGGGAGTCATATTGTAAAAACAAACTGCAAAGGTTCCACTGGGGATCGAACCCAGGGCCTTCTGCGTGTAAAGCAGACGTGATAACCACTACACTATGGAACCTTGTCAGAACGTGAGTTTTGTGTTTGAAACGCATTGGCAATTATTAACATTACTATGAACAAGTGTGATACTAGAAAGGAAACCGAATCAGACACCATCATGCCGGGAGTAGGGAAGTTGTTTTATCCACATATTTGTTAAGACTATACTTTCAGGGATCATTTCTATAGTTTGATTCTTGTGAAATGCGTGTCTAAAGTGTCTGGTCTCGCTAACCATGATGAGGAGTTACAGTGTTTTCTTCTGAGCGTGAAGCGGGTCTTGAATGCTGCTTCACTGTAGCTGTTCTTGATCATTGATGAACGTTCCGCTCTCTTTTGAGGGTCGAGGAAGAAAACAGGCTGAGTGGTTCGCGACATTTTATAAATGGTAAACAAAAGATAAAAAGGCGTTTTATATTTGTTAGCATCGTGATATGTATTACAAAATAAAGTTTCATAAAGATAGAATATATTATCTAGTTTATTATTATTATTATTATTTAGCAGACGCCTTTATCCAAGGCGACTTACAGAGACTAGGGTGTGTGAACTATGCATCAGCTGCAGAGTCACTTACAATTACGTCTCACCCGAAAGACAGAGCACAA
Organism: Acipenser ruthenus; assembly: GCF_902713425.1. Taxonomy (NCBI): domain Eukaryota; kingdom Metazoa; phylum Chordata; class Actinopteri; order Acipenseriformes; family Acipenseridae; genus Acipenser; species Acipenser ruthenus. The sequence continues at coordinate 10,857,337 of NC_081220.1, forward strand.
GGAGGTTAAGTGACTTGCTCAGAGTCACACAATGAGTCAATGGCTGAGGTGGGATTTGAACCGGGGACCTCCTGGATACAAGCCCTTTTCTTTAACCACTGGACCACACAGCCTCCTAGTTTAAGTGTGTAGTGTTTGGAAAGCGGGTTATTAATATTAAATAACAGTGGATTCTTGTGTTTTAAGTGACGCCTACTGGAAGAGAAGTTCATTACATGCATTTGCAGTCCGAAACTGGAGCAGAATAATCTAGGTTACACTCACATTTTGGTGCATGTGTCGGTTTAGCTGGAAACAGTATTTTCTCATTAGAAATGACTGTTAGTATAACAAGGAAACTGCAAGCAAGGACTAAAAACACCAGAATGAGTATGAGCTGGCTGAGGTTGAAGATGAAGGGCGTCCTTTGTTGAGGGTAAAGTGGATAAATATCATTGTAGAATGTCATCTTTCAATGAGTTGAAAACAAACACGGAACAGTGCAAACAGTTATTCAGTACTTCTCGCTGACCAGAACACTAACGCTGTCTGCAAACGTCATTGTCTTTGTTAAAAATAGACAGGAAAATCAAATAATGTTTTTTAGCTGGTTGACTAGTCATTAAAATGTGCGTCCTTGAACAGCTTCTAATGTGTTTAAACTGTATACTACTTTATCAATATGATTAAACCATCATGTTGTGGAAATCACGTGGATATATATATATATATATATATATATATATATATATATATATATATATATATATATATATACGCACATACATATATATATATATATATATATATATATATATATATATATATATATATATATATATATAACAAAACTAAAAACTTACCTACCTTTTAACCAGTGATCTCGATATATTGAGCAATTGGAATTTATTAAGATCTCTCCGGGGAGCAGTGATGTGCATGAAAAGATGGTGAGTTTTGATCCTTTCTCTTTTTATAGCCCCCTCCAAGATATCATAAAGGATGATGTTATATTTACTTAGCTTGTCAGGAAATATCTGGGGAATATCTGGGGAATTTTGGTGGCAAGATTTATGTACCCCACCCAGTGTCTCTGTACCCGCTTCTTCAGGAAATCCACGATTCACTCTGAAGCAAGAACTCTGCTCAAAGTGTTCTTTGTCTTCTTCTCGGTGGGAGCTGAAGGCTCGTCTCCATATAAATCCTATTGGTATGCATTGTGCTGTAGTGTCTGGTGCTGTTTTATCCAGTTGTCTTAAAGCAATACTGTATTCCTGAATAGATGAAGTATATGCTATTTTGTTTTTACGATTTACTAAAAAAATAAATAAAAAAAAAACTCAATTTTGACTCCATTAACCAACCAGCCGGAGCAACGCACTTAAAGGTATTTTATTTAATTTATAAATGCTGTTTGCTAATAATTTGCATTAAATGCAAAAGTAATGATAGGTATGTTTTCAAATAGGAATTACAATCTGATACTGGCGTGCTATTTTTGGGCTGCAGGCCGACTCGGGGAGGCTAAAGAGTGTGGAGTTTAGTGAAACACCAGCTGATTGAAAGAAGGAACTTGCCACGGGTTGGGGTCTGCTTCTGGGACCGGGCTTTGAAACTTGCGGACCATCACACAACCTCCACCATGTTTAACACTGGGCATGGTTAACTTTTTTTTACTGCAAGGTGTAGTATTCTGTAGTAAAATTACTACAGCCAGCGAAAGTCCAGTATCCGGGTGCACGGAATGGTTCACAAGACCTCATCGTTGAAATGGCTTAACGCTCCGAGTCTCTCCATTGTATTCCCCTTGATGTCCTGGTAACTCTTGCTTTTTTCTATTTATTTATTTTTTTAAACGGTAAATCACTGGTGTTGTCATGGTAAGTTCACAGGGTGCACTATGTTCCTTCAGGAGTCCTGCAGAGGAAGTGCTTCACAAGAGCAGTTAAACATAGTACTTCCATGGTCAGGTCATTGAATAGACAGAGCAGCCTTTTCTGAGGGTAGAGATTAAAGAGTGAAGGATGTAGTGGCCTCAGTAGTGTATTAGAGAGCTATATATTTCAAATGAGTGTCTCTCTATTTGTACATTTCTATTATTGGCAAAATCCAAAGACAGGGCTCCTTCTTTATATCCCCTCCCACAGGATACAGAACACCTCACTATGTGAGTATGTATTAAATGAAGATGGCATTTCTTATTAAGAGCAGCTAATTCATACTATTATACAATAATACCCCATTCCATATTCTCAACATCATCTGTAGGAGGCCCCATTGTTAACATGTATTCATTTCTTGTGACGCGCACAGTACATGTGTATTGTATTGTAGTGTACAGTCACATTTTTATTAAAATATCAGATTCACACTTACCACGAGCACAGATGCTATAATCTGGAAATGAAATAAACATACACCATTAAATACAATTTAAAAATATATATACAATTCATTTCTACATATTAATGTACCATAATAAAATAAAATACTTACAACAGTAAGCTGTTCCAAAGAAAAAGAAAAACAGAAACAGTGGTTATTGGATTTAATAGTTCACTTTATATTCATGTTTGAGTTCCATTTACTGGAATGTTTTCTGTTCCTCTGAGAATATAGGTTGATTTTGATAGCTGTTACAGGCTTAATGAAGACACCAAGGGGCACATTTCAAAGTGTTTCCTCCAGTCTGTCCAGAACTATGAAACCACTCCATGGTAGAATATGTTGTAATACTGAAGTGTTTCTCAATGTCTTCAATCAATTGACCTTCAGTCTACAATCCATGCAGTTCACCCAAACCAGGAGCCAGCTCCAGAGAGACACACACTTACTTCTGTAGTATCTTTTGGAAAGGGCATCCTTCTTCACTACCATGGACTGTGTCAGGACCACTTCAGAATCCACTTCAGGAGACAGAAAGCACGTGAAGATCATTAAACAAACAGTAGGTTGCATCCCTTCTATTTAAACATAGACCATGTTGAGGAACTCTCCAAATTTGGATTAGGATTTCAATGTACATTAAAGAAGATTGCTGAACAGTAAGGAGCTTCAGATTTCATTTTGTTAGAGTGTGTGTTACAATGTTTTCACCTGAGTTCAGGAGCTGCTCTTCAGTTCTAGTTGCCTGTCTTAGATATATGTACATAATGTAGGCTGGATCAGTCAAAGTGTCTTTATAGAAAGACTGCTATGCACTAGATGGTGATGGCACTTACTAACAGAAAGATATTTCAGTCTGCATTACATATGAAAAGAATCACACAGACTTATGCACAAAACAACTGTGGTGAACTATGAAAGGCGCTATATAAAATAAATATTGATTGATAAAAAGGTAAGGGAACAGGACAACCTTTTAGTCAAGTTATTATATCTCAGTTGGGCGATCCTTCTTACTGACATTTAAGGTGATCGATTAATACAATACGTCTTATTAAAGGTGCTACATCAACACATTTAAATTCACATGTTAAATGCAAACAGGTGAAATATTTTCAAAGTGTATATCCCTCAAGCTTTGTGTTTTCCTCTTCCGCATCAGTGTGACAGACAGACAGACAGACAGACAGACAGACAGACAGACAGACACTCAACCGAAGAAGCTACAGGCCATCTGTACTCACTGTCAGCTCTTTTCTCCATCATATTGTCTCCTATCAGGTAAAACAGAAAGTTTATACAGTTAGACGTACATTAGGAAACAGATCTGGGCACTTTGTGTTAGTGCCAGTAGAGAAACAGCAGCTAAATGTGCTCAGATTCACTGGGGTTTGGCCTTAAGTCTATCATCTGTAATTCACAATGTGTTCCTCTTGAAGGTTTAACGTTGTACCCACACACTACCCAGACGTGCTTTTCAAAGGACTCACCCAACTCCCGCTCTCCTTTGAGTCCATCACTGTCCAGCTCAGCATCACTGTCGCCTGAATCATCTGCCTCTGGAACAGGGAGAAGAGAGCTTCATGAAGCAATGAAGGATTCCCTCGACTGCAGTGCACAGCTTCATAGGACACTCAACACAGGGAGGCAGAGAGTTCCCCATTACATTGCAATGCAGAGCTGTGAGGTTTAACCAGGAGATTTCTGGATATACAGTAGCCCTTGATGTTATGCATGATTAGCGATGATTAGTCAGATTGGGTTTCTAAACAAATTGTGTGGTCTGTGCAAGACTGTGCTTTTTTGTCATTGCTTAACTTAAATCCTGCAAATAAGAAACTTTCTTTCTTTCTTTCTCTTTCTTTCTGTTTCTTTCTTTCTGTTTGTTTCTCTTTTTTTCTTTCTTTCTGTTTCTTTTTTTCTGTTTGTTTCTCTTTCTTTCATTCTTTCTTTCTTTCTTTCTTTCTGTTTGTTTCTCTTTCTTTGTTTCATTCTTTCTTTCTTTCTTTCTGTTTGTTTCTCTTTTTTTCTTTCTTTCTGTTTCTTTCTTTCTTTCTGTTTGTTTCTCTTTCTTTCATTCTTTCTTTCTTTCTTTCTGTTTGTTTCTCTTTGTTTCTTTGTTTCATTCTTTTTCTTTCTTTCTGTTTGTTTCTCTTTCTTTCTTTCTTTCTTTCTTACTTTCTTTCTTTCTTTCTTTCTTTCCTTACCCAGCGCTCTCTTATTCTCCAGTGCTCCTTCCTGCTCCTCTGAGTCTTCCAAAGTGTTGCTGAGATCTGTAAACACAGGCTGTGGTTACATTTTTAATGAGAACAGTCCTGTGTTGTATCCAGTGCTATGAAAGGAATGACAGCATGGAATGGAGAATGCAAACGGACCGATTAGGAAAACTGGGATTTTTTTAAAATTGTATTAAGATTTTTGTATCTGTATTGAAAACATGTAATTATGGTCATAAAATTCTGCACTTTTGTTAATAACTGCAACAGTGTAGAATAGTTTAATTAATATTATATAAATAAACCACTTTAAAGTGCCACATACTATATAAGGCAAGGAACTGTAATAAATCAACTTGCAGTAAACAGTTTGCATTTTTAATATCTCTTAAATAAATTATTATATTAAATCTGCTGTATAAAAAGTGGTTTGAATATTAGCACAATAAATGAAAGAGCAGGTCTATATGTTTCAAGGATATGTATATTTTGTGAAAAAGGTAAATCAAACTGAATGAACATTTTAAAATCTCAGTGTATTTTATTCACACCCTGCAATGGTTTATTATGGGATTGAGTTCTGGAAGAATGGATCTTACCCAGTTCTCTCTTGCTGGCCTGGTAATCATCATCTCCCAGCTCTTCAGAGTCCTCAAGGAGGCTCCTTGCATCTGCACACAGAGGAAATGGAGGGGGTGGAATCATTCTTTTAAATGGCAATTTACAAATTAAGAACAAAGAATGATATTCTTATGATAAATTGATTATTCAATGATGCAGCATTGAGGAAAAGCCTGCCTTCTCCACTATGTTATCTCATGGAAGACTGTCTGCTATCTCCCTACCCTTCTGTTATTCTGATGAAAGTCAGTCAATGCCATTTCTTCCCCCATTTATTTTAGGCTGAAGGCAATCAATGCAATCCCTCCCTCCCTCCCCATGTTACTCAGGAGAAAGGCAGTCTTACCAGCCCCTGACAGAAGACATGCTGTCAGGACCGAGAGGAGAATGGCTCTTGTAGTCCAGGGTTTCATCTTGACAAGGTGCTGATGCTGCTTTTCCACTCTTCAGCTGCTCTGGTCCCTGCACCCTGCTCTGTTTTATACCCTCTCCCTGGCAAATGCACTCCTTCACCACTAAACCCTCATCAAGGACCCTTTCTTTCTCTACACTGTGATACTGTGTGATGCCCTCCTCTTCCAAATTTCCATACTTCACTTGAAAACTATTTCCTCTATACCCTATGATCCAAATCTATTGACACAGTGTCAGTGATCTCCATTGTTCTCTTAACACAGAGCAGGATCAGTGCTGGGATCAGCAGGTGCAGACAGGTGGCCCCATATACAGTATTAAAGGCAATAGAATGATTAGTTATCAGTCATGCAAAATGAAGCATTCTCTGGAATTTCATATCTACAGTACAGTACTGCAAACACCTGGCTCACAAACATGTTCATTATACCAGGTGTTGTGGTTGAGCTGCTTCTTTCATTAGCAAATCAGTCAGCTGCTGTACAGTGTGGAGTGCATGTTTCTTATTGAAACATTTTACAAATGTATTACCAAGTCTCTTTTTAGAAGGAAAAAAGTAGGATTGAAATACACAGTGGGTGTGAGAGAAAGACCTTGGTGTTGTGATAGACTTATTTCTACCAGCAACAGGGATGCAATCATAAAGATGAAGACTAATCCCGGGGCTTAAAGGAACGAGCTGTGAAGAGGGTAATGAATTTGTTTAGCTTGAACACAGAACAATTAGGCGGACTTGACTGAAGTCTTTAAAAACTTGAAAGGTGTTGACAAAGTTCACCCAAACTAATACCTCAAGCATAGCACTGACACCAGGGTCAGAGGGCACTGTTGGAAATTAAGTGTGGATAGCTATAGGATGGAGGGTAGGAGACACCTTCTCACAGAGTGTGGTGAGGGGATGGAATGGGTTACCAAGTCATGTTGTTAGGGCTGGGATCCTTTAAGACCCGACTTAACAGGTTTGAGATTAATCAGCTGCTGCACTGATGGGCCGAATGTCCTCCCTGGTTCTGTGTTCTGAATTCTGGATCTCCAGTGTGCTGGCATTGATTGGTAACTCCTCTCCAGAGTCAGTTGTTTTCCTTGTACACTCAACCAACCCTAAATATGCTGAGAGAACAGTTGAGGGAACTAAATCTATTCAGTCTGGACCAAAAAAAAGACTAGAGGAGACTAAAAAGCTTTTAAAAAGTTGGAGTTAACTGTAGTCACTCTTTTAAGCACAGCAGAGAGACCAGGACTAGAGTACACAGTTATAAACTGAGTGGAGACAGACTTAGGACAGAGGTTAGGAGACACATCTTCTCACAGTAAGTTACTTAACCTCCTTGTTCTCCGTCCATCGGATGAGATGTAAAACCGAGGTCCTATTGGAAGTGACTCTGCAGCAGAAATTGTTGGTGTATAGTTCATTCCCTAGTCTGTGTAGTTGCTTTGGATAACAGCGTCTGCTAATTGACACATTTATTATTACACCCAGAGTCAAAAAGGGCTCGGGTTGACGTGCTCCTCCGACTGGGCAACATCCCTTGCAGTGGAGTTAACAGACAATCAACAGACAAGGGAACTGAATCTATTTAGCCTGGAACAAAGAAGGATTAGAGAAGACACTTCTCACAGAGTTGGGAGTGTTTGAAATGGGTCACTAGAATGGTGCTGCTGCAGAGTCATTAGGATGTCTTTAAAAGCCAACTAGATGAAAGCCAGGGATCAGTCAGCTACTAGAAAAGTATTGATGCATTAAATTCCCTGATTTTGTTCATAACTTTTCTTATATTATTAAATCAATGCCCTATTGTAAGTGACTCTGCATATAATGCACAGTTCACAGCCTACCTCTGTAAAGCACTGTGAGATGGTGGTCCACTATGAAAGGTGCTATATAAAAATAAAGATATTATTATTATATTATTACAAGCTAAAAAGATTATTATTTATTTATTTCTTAGCAGACACCCTTATCCGTCTTACAACATTTGGAATTCAAAGAGAAAGAATAAATATGGTGTTTAACTTGTAATGCAATATATGAACATGTGAGCCTCCACACCTTGCATTACACTCAAATGCAGGTGCATAAGCTTCTATATGAAACCAAAGGAGTAACTGCACCTGCACAGAAAACAGCACATACTCAAGTATAAGCGCATGCGTCAATTCCTAGTGAGTATACGGTAATAAAACTAAACCTGATCTCACTGCTAAACATTAATACAGTACTAGCTTCAATAGTTCCTTTAAACAAACCACTCCCAATTCCAGTAATATGACATTATTAGTACATAAATAGGTTACCTTTTAATTAACCAACCATTAAGAACACAATGAACAATGTTTGATAGTTTTAATGAGCTCGTTGCTCACAGTTACTAGACTAAACAAGCAGCACTTCAAATAAAGCGTGACCACTGCTCACACTGAACACCTGATTGTGCATTTCAAAGGAACTTTGATGGATATCACATCACTGATGCATGTGCTGAAATATGGAAATATAAAAAGCAAATGTGTCACCAGTAGTTCAATTGCTTTTTGAGTAATGGCTTCTTTCTTGCCACCCATCCATACAGGCCAGCTTTGTGTAGGGACTGGCTTATTGTTGATGTGTGAATGCTGACTCCCACCTTAGACACAGAACTTTGCAGATCTCTCAAGGTCATTGGTGGCTTCAGTGACATCCCGAACCAGTTTCCTGCTTGTCCAGCTGCTCAGTTTGGGAGGGCGACCTGATCTGGGTAGTGTCTGGGTGGTATGATGCATCTTCCACTTCTTAATGATGGCCTTCACTGTGCTGAGAGGGATAATCAGAGCCTTTGAAATGTTCTTGTACCCTTCTCTGTGCCTCTCTACCACTTTATCCCTGACTTGTATCAAAAGCTCCTTGGTCTTCATGGTTGCTTTGTTGGTTCACTATGTGAGTTGCAGCTTGAAAGTCTTTATATGCCTGAATGTAATTATCTACAAGTTAAACCACTTTGAGTACATACAGGCTAAAACTATTTCACTAATTTTGTGACCTTTAACTTTATCAATGTGGAGTAGTTTGTGTAGATTCTACATGTAAAGTCTAATTTGAAAGCGTCGTGGAGTACGCTCAGGTGCCAACAAAATGTGAAAACTTTGCAGGGGGGTGAATACTTCTGCAAACCACTGGAATTGCTTAATAAAAATATCTTGCGCAAAATGCTTTTTCGGGTTCCCATTCGCTCAGTTTACTTTACTTGAGAAAACCTGGCTTTCATCAGACGTCATGTAAATGAAGGGGAAAGGTAGGGGTTGCCATATAAATTAGCCATGTGTAAAGTTCTTGTGCTGTTTTCACAGATGGCTCATGAAAATGTTGTTTCCATGCACAGAGAACTGGTACACGAGAGAATCTAAGCTGATGTAATAAAGCTGTGATTTCTAAATACCTTGTGCCTGTTTGTTTAATAGAGTCCCCCAGAGAGAGAGGGGAGTATTCAACACATCAGGAGCAGAAATCACCTTGTTAAGAAGCAATGGTATGCAGCCCATTAAAGTGCTAAAAGGTCTCTGGCACACCCTGCTGGAAACAGTATTGATTTTCCACTTCAAGCTGCCCGCATGATAACTGTGGTATACTGTGCTGCGTCTTGAGGTACCGCAGATTCACCATGGTATCAGGGAAGATTCCACACAACACACTGCAAGAGGCTGAGCAATGCAGGAGGAAAAAAAAGAGAAACTTGCACTCATAATAACAATCTATTTAATATATTACTAATGTGATGTAACACAATCAGAATGCTCAACAACATGATGAACACAGATTTTGGTGAGTTTTTGATCTGAACAGATTGTGATTAGGGGTGACCCTATTTATCAAGCAAGTTTATTCTTTTGTTTTCAGTTAATATTTCTGTATTTAGTCGAATGCACTCCTGTTGTTTAGGTGTCCCCAAGTGTCTGCATTTCTGAGAATGTTCTCAAGTCCTGTAAGAGCCTGCAACTGACTTAACTTCTTCACACTAAGTGCAGGGATAGGATTACACATATGTGTGAATGTTATGGTGTCTTGTGCGGTTTCCTAACTGACTGAATCTCTTCCCACAAACAGCACAGTGATAACGTTTCTCTCCTGTGTGAATGCGCTGGTGCCTTTTAAGCAGTGATATATGATTGAAACTCTTCCCACAATCAGCCCAGGAACACAAAGTCCCTCCTGTGGGATTTCCGTTGTGAGTTTTAGGAACATCTAATTGACAGGAACTCTTCCCACCTTTAATAGTATGAGGTAAGGTCTTCAAGTTGCCCTGGGTTTCAGAATTGTTAAAACATACAGAATGTGCCGTCTCTGTACTCTCCACAGTAAGTGGGTGTCTGTCTTGTAAAGAAGGAATTGTAACTGAGTGAGTTCTCAATGTCTTCACATTTTCTTCTTGGGGTGTTGTTTCTCTGTGTTTCTTGCACTGTGGTTTGCCTCTAGAAGCGTTTTTGCACTGGGGTGATAGAGTGGAGTCGTGTTCTCCTTCATCTACTTTAGAAGCTAAAGAAAGAAAGAGAAGAGAGACAAAGGTTATTGTACAGCATTCTTCCACATGCACTGTTCTGAACACAAGTGAATGAGCAGTTCAGTGATTGGTTGCTTGAGATGAGGTGGATTCATTCACCAGTTAGTGTCCCGCAAGTTTCAGTCACAGCAAAAATGATGTCAACATGTCAGCCAAGTGGAAAATGAAAAACATGCTTTTTTTTAATGTTTAAAATGGAATATTTTAAATCGAGCCAACAGAGCATCATGAAAAATCCTATTTAGTACCTGCATTTTGATAGTACTGCAATGTATCTAATATTTAATTTGTTTTTTGATAATTAATAATTAATATAGAAATTATCTGTTGAGCTGGTCTGCTGTACAGAACACCTCCACACACATATTTACTGTACTGTGACAATAATAACACAGCAATGCTTACTGTGAATCACACAAAAGTGAAATGTGGCGTTGCGAGCAAACATTACAGTCCTCGGGATAGCTGCCATGAGATGAGCGTTAAAAAAAAATAATATTGTATTTGCATAAAGTGTAAGAAATAAAATAAGACTCATGTTGGTGATCCTGCTGCATACATTCTCCACAGAAATTCTCTACTGAAATGTTTCTTCTGGTGACGCTGAGCAACCCGACTGGATTTGGCATCACCCAGTGATGGGACATGTGATCCCTGCAGCTCTGTAAAGCTGTGGGAGCAGAACTGCAAACAGCCTACCAGGAATGAGGAAAGGCAAAGATCTAACACAGGGGTGTCCATCCAGACACAGGAGTATCACTTTATATAACTGAACCTGTTCAATGTGGAGTGGAATGGCCTCCAGGAGCGTGATTGGACACCGCTGATCTCACAGCATTCTAAAGAGGCGTGGCAGCGGCTGCACATCTAGCAGGTACCTCAGAAGCGAGCACAGTGATGTCCTTGTTGACATAGTGATTGGGCAGCTCCCCTTGGTTAAAATATGAAACTCAAGCACACTGCTGGTGTTCAGTACCAGGTTCTGCAGGATGAATAGGCAGCTCAATGCTGCTTGTTTTGTAGGATTACCTCTAAAACCCAGTTCACATTCAGATGGAGAGTCATCACACAGGTTGGATCCCAGCTTGTTGTTCTCCTCAAGTGTACAGACATGATTTTCATGAGGAAGTTCCTCTGCGATGGGGACACATTCCTGCTCTATGAATTCCTCTTTAATAGGAACACATTCCTGTTGAGGGACCTCTTCATCTTTAACACATGCCAGCTCTGTAACCTGCATTAGACTTGCACAGCACTCGTGCTTCTATCTTTGGCCCTTCCTGTGCTTCAGATTCAGGGATAGCGTGGCTCTCTTTGGGATCTGTGGGAAACAAAACTGTATACAATTAGATCTCTTACTTACCAGCTAGGTTTGTTAGTTGCTTTGATCAGGGATTTAAAGTTACTGTTCCTCAGTTATTTCGTATAGGGGTGAGCCGGTATAATAGTTTGGTGGTTTAGGTACCTGATGGCATTGATACCATTCCTGTTATTCTACATTGCAATTATCGGTTAACGCTGTGTTTGTGTTAATATGAACAAAGTGAAGGAAAAGGCATTTTCATATGAACATCTTTTTATTCTACGTCCTGTACAAAACAAGCCTCAGTGCTGCTGGGCTTTCTCACCTCCTGTAGCCTCACACTGGAGCACTGCATCCACTTCTACCTCCCTGTCAATCACCATCATGACCACAGTTCTGCCTTTGCATTGTTCTAATGCAAACATCCATTTCTCTTCTGCAAACATGCTTAGAAACCAAGCCAGGAGACTTGTAGTCTTAGCAAAGTGTCTGAGGAATGTCTTTTTGTTACCTGATACTGTATTGTGAGAACGGTTTTGAAGGAAATGGTCAACGCAGGATGCAAGATGAGCAGACAAGCGACTGCAGCAGGATAACCTGCTTATTCTCAAAGCAGTTTCATTTAAACACGTGATTTACACAACTCAAACTTTTTAAAGTGCAGCAATATGTTTTTTGTACAAACTCCACCTGTGTAATAATCATTAGCAACAACACTGGAAGCTTACTTGTGCAATGTCAGGTGACCTGTAGATATAAATCCAATAACATCCCTTGTAGTATTAAAATACATTTGTAATGGTGTGGCTCTCCCTATTGTATGTATCCCGTGCAAACTCATCTCTGCTCTTAAATAATAACCTGTATTAGTAAATGTTTATAAGCAATATGAGCGACCGTTTCCTAATTCTGCTTACCATCAGCTGAACAAAGTACTTTATTTAGAGACTCAATCTAGAGACTCAATAAAATGATACAATTCAGTTGACACCTTACTGTGCTGTATTTACTTCCTCCAACTTCAACCCTTAATTGAATTTGTGGAACCACTCGGGTCCAAAATCTTACAGCGGATTGGTGCAGGCAGGGTGCTGCTGCCGCCCCCTTTATTCACACAGTGAGGTCTGGAAAGATTGTGTAAATGTGTGTGTGTGGAACAAGAAGGAAACAGGACTAAAGCAAAAGAACGAGCAGCGAATGAGCCGCGACTGTACCAAAGACAAACTCAACAGCACTGGAGCGGAATACAATGAAACCATTTATCTAAAAATAGATTCGCAGTCAAACAGTTCAATCAAACACTGAAACCAGATGTGCTGCTGCCTGTATGTTGATATTAAATCACAAATCATTATTCTAACCCTCTGCAATATGGTCTGTGACTGTCTCAGTGGGACTCTATACAAGACATCACTTTACCAGAAGGATACCATTGAAGGCTCTTAAATTAGACTGGCTAAGATTTACCAATCTAGTACTTTATTAATTTCTAGACTACCTATTTAAATATATAAAATAATACAATGTCTTGATTAGACTCCTTATAACCAATATTAGGACAGAACTGTGTTATTAACAACGCTTATAATAATCAAACACTTTAAAACGTGTCCGAAGAGAAATTCTAACCAAGATCTTTCCAACAGAAGGTAGTTTAAGGTGCTGGATTGACCAAGCAATACCACACAATAAAATTAATCTTACCTTGAAATATTAAAGGCTGTTTAATGTCTGCATCTGCAGCGTTTATACACGCTCGCACAGCTTTCAGCTCGTTCTCTGATATTTCCAATCTCAGCTTCAGACTTTCATTCTCTTTCTCCTTTTTGTTCCATTTCCACTCTGAATTCAGTGAATTTGCTGCCGACAGCTTTAGTAATCGCACACAAGACGGTGTGTAGAGCCGCTTTCACTGCGTGCTCGATGGTAGAGGCGAGCTCGTCTTGAGCGACACGGACACACTGACGCGTCCATCTTCACTGGTTTGAGTTTCACACTGGTCTAGGGGAATCCTCTTTTCAATCAGAAACACCGCCTGCGGTTTGTATTTAGTAATATTTATTTTTTACTGTAGCCTTCCCATTCAAATATATTCATCACTTCTTCTGGTGTGATAAAGAAAGAACACAAACAACATGCTTTGCAAGGAGTAACTTTACTTTGGTCTTTCAGAATCGCGCAGAGCTCTGCTGGAGCTTCAACGCGTTTGTTTCTCAGTAAATCATCTCATTGAAAAGCTCGACTTGTCTGTAGCTGCGACTGACGCGCTCCGCTCTGTGTGTGAAATTCAACACAGAAAAGGGATGCTTTCCTTTTCACGGAACTCCGTGCAGGTAATAAACAAACACAAAAATCACTAATTATTGGAAAACATTTCATCCCAGCCTAAATACTTTAAACAGCAGGAGACAGCGTGTTGTAAAATCATCACTGACTGCAACCACCTCTCCACACATGAACAAAACAAACCTCTCTATTTCCTGTACTGAAATGAAAGCGTCACTAGCAGAAGGCGGGTCTGGTTGGAGTCATCGCGTATTATTGGCTGTAGAAACACTCTATCCCAGCATGTGAGTCTGATTGGCTGTAGAAACACTCTATCCCCAGCACGTGAGCCTGATTGGCTGGCCTCCCTGTCGGAGGCGGTTATGAAACTGGATGCCAGAGTTCGCCATGTTGGCTCTTTCAGCGCTGTGTTCAATGCGATGCATTCAGGCGCGTTAAGTAAGTGAGCCGCTCAGAAAGCACACGGAGCTGAATTTAAATGACTTAACGCTCTGCTACAGGAGAGCGCTGAGCGACTTTTAAAAATGGAGAATAATAATGATTTGCTTGTTTGTGTTTCTGAGGTGATGGTAGATGAAATGGCCCCGTGTGAAGTTACTGTCCCCTGCTGGACCTCGCTGAGTTCGGCGCTCTGTTTGGACTGAACCTCATATCTGGATGTGTTTAATACCGACAATACCGACGTTAATAATGAACATTATAAATAATATTAATACCACAAACCTAATAATAATACATTAACAACTATAAAACAGCTCTACATTTAAAAAGAAAAATGAAATTAAATAATACAAATTCGAAAACAACCATTTGTGGAGTAGAGGTTAGGGCTCTGGATTCTTGACCGGAGGGTCGTGGGTTCAAATCCCGGTGGGGACACTGCTGCTGTACCCTTGAGCAAGGTACTTTACCTAGATTGCTCCAGTAAAAACCCAACTCTATAAATGGGTAATTGTATGTAAAAATAATGTGATATCTTGTAACAATTGTAAGTCCCCCTGGATAAGGGCGTCAGCTACGAAATAAATAAATAATAATAATTTTTACATTATTGTCTACATGCATCATCTCAGATAATTACAGTGTCATTTATCAGACCCTTCGGCGTTGTCTTTTGAAGAATTAAACCTGCCAGACCGAACGCAGGCTAACATTCAATTAATCAATCTATCTATTAATCATATATATTTTCTATAGCGCCCGATATGCGCTTCACAAAATCTACTTAAAAACAACAAAATATCTAATTGTAAGCCTGGTCGAACAAAATAAGTCTTCAGTGTAATTTTAAACAAAGAGCGCTTTCCACGATTTAAGATGCTTTAGAGAGACAGAATATTGGAATTGGCAGCCGAAACTGGGGGATAAAACTGCCTGTGATCAAAGTGGGCAGAAAAGTTGCATACTTTGCATACCGTATTTGGGAGAAAAGAAAACGGATCATCGCTGATTTGCAACGTTTCCATGGTTCGGCCCGGCCACTGCCGTGTGTCTGGTTAAAACGATGTTCAGTTTTTTTTTTTCTGCTGCTTGGTAATTCAGTCATGAGACAACTGTAGCAGAGTGGCGCAGCGGAAGCGTGCTGGGCCCATAACCCAGAGGTCGATGGATCGAAACCATCCTCTGCTAGCTTGTTTTTCTTCTGTTAGCAAAGTAGTTTTTTTTTTAATATTAACTGAAGCAATTAATTAATATTACATATCGTAATCAAGGATGATATAATGCGCAAAGATACTTGTCTCATAAGAGCTGAAATAAATTATAGCGCTTTGATATGATGTTACTAACGGATTGTTTAGAAATGTACGTAATTATATTACAACTATTCTAAAAAAGAATGTTATCCCGAAAAAGGAGGATTGACAAGCCGAAATTGCTCAGCTGGGAGAGCGTTAGACTGAAGATCTAAACCAGTTCCAGTGTTTGCCTTTTGGACTTACTCTGGAAGGAATACAAAAAAAAAAAAAAAGAAAAAAAAAAGCATTTGTTGAGAACCGCATTTGGGAGAAAACTTAACAGTTTCGAAAAGCATTTGTAAAGGCTTCGGATTCTATTATGGTGTTGCCGAGCTGTTGAACGTTTTTCATTACAGGTTTACTGGATTGCCAAAAAGAATGCTATCTCGAAACATCAGTCTTGTCACGCCGAAATAGCTCAGTTGGGAGAGCGTTAGACTGAAGATCTAAAGGTCCCTGGTTCGATCCCGGGTTTCGGCAAACAACAAGACGATATTGGTTTTGTATTATTTTGAACTAAAAAAACAGAGCACATTTATTCTTCAGCGTAATTGGATGAAATAACATCGTATCAGAGTGCCATTTTCTAATGTGATTAAGAAATGCAAAAAACATCGTCCCTGGGTGGGCTTGAACCAGCAACCTTTCGGTTAACGGCCGAACGCGCTAACCGATTGCGCCACAGAGACCAACCTGTTAAGCAGCCAAAGCATACGGGAGTGATGAGCAAGGCGAGATGCTGCAGAACGTGATCGAGGGAGCAGAACTCATCAGAACCTGAGATCACATCTAAGAAGAAAGCAACACGGGGCAGGAAAGTCTATGTAATCGATTATGGCAGCACAGCATATGTCGTTTTGTTAGATAACACCCTGGGAGACAACAGAGCAGTGTGTGTAAATAGCTACAATGGAAACCATATACTTACGACTTAATTTTGATACAGAACTGTGGTCATGTGTAATCTGTTTTCATTATGATAAGAAAACTAAGGTTCAGTGGATTATATTTGGAATCTTTGGTTCTGTCATTCACTTTTTTCTCAAATAAGATGACAAATTAATAGCTCAGTTGGTTACAGTGAAAGACACCTCGAAAAGTCAGCCCGGCTAGCTCAGTCGGTAGAGCATGAGACTCTTAATCTCAGGGTCTCTGAATGGAGGCGTGTGTTCAAATCCCACTTCAGACAGTTGACTTTTACTTATTTTTAAAAATAATAAATTTCAGCACTCAATACCATTTTAATTTCCATTTTAAATCGGACTAAAATAGTGTTCCTAACAAAGATTGCATTTTTGTTGTAAACAGACTACTTGTTAACGTCACTGAAAAATATTTTGTGTCCAAACATGTTATTTAACTTGATTGTTTTAAAATTCCAAATAACATATTACTTTGAAAAACATCTCCGTCGACCACTGGATCGTGGTCTCAGGCTGGGACGTGGACCATTGAGAACAGTATAAACCATCTATTACTAGACGCAGCTTACAGGAGAAATGCCCTCGTTTAACATGCTAGGATGATCGACTTCGGCATTCTCCAACTGCTGCTTACATTTTCTAACACGTTATGAGGAAGAACAATATGTTGGTGTCCAAACATGTGTTATTTAATTTGATTGTTTTAATATTCCAAATAACATATTACTTTGAAAAACATGTATATTTTTTAATACAGTCCTATTTTAGTATTTAAAATATGGTTATATTCAAATGCCAGCAACGGTGTGTTAATTTAACGAAGCGCCTAACGCCGCTCGGAACGTTTGCATTTTTAAATCCTAACGGTCTCTCCTTAGCTGAGCGGAATGTTCACGAGCCGGTTGCCTAGCAGCGTCTCCCCTTCCTTCTCTGCCCCGCCGTCTCGCCCTCTCTCGTTGCTCCAGCTAGGAGTTCAAATTTAGCATCGTTATATTAGCGCAATTCTTTACTAACTTTTACAAATTAGCTTATTAGGGGCTTCGTGTTTTTAAGATGGTTCAGGTGCAGTCCGGACAGACTGACTGGAGCATCATTACAGTATACCGCACTGCGCTCAGCTCAGTGTGGCCGCTGATACACAAAATAATGAACGACTGTTTAAATAAATCACATGTATTGCTTTTTAATGCTAAATATGTATCTGGTATTCTAAGTATTATCAACAATTAATAATTCAGCTCTATTCATATTCAGAATGTAATACAGTATTAAAACTATCAAACTGACTGGAAACATGGAACACATTAATTGCGATCGATTCGATACCAATAGGATTACATAAGAGCTGTTGTGTATAGACAATGTCATAAACGCCGAAATGAACACGGACGGTCTTTATTAAGGGCTGACTCGTTTAGAAGTTCGAGAGATCTAGGTGTACTGGACAAATCTACTGGATTTTTTCCAAATCGTAAGTGTACCGCCTGTGATAATACATTTAAAACTAAGAAAATGCACAAGCCATACAACGAAAAAAAAGAGTACAGTATCTTACAAGTGATTGTGCTTCAGCTCATGTCATTAATGTGATTTCTTGTCCTAGCCATTTGCAATATGATGGTAAAACTACTAGACAGTTACAATTGCGCATTAATGAGCGAACATAAAAGTTCAATTAGGAGAAAATATATTCATCCACCACTAGCAAGACATTTTGTAGATGCCAAACATTCCGTTTCAGATCTTAAATTCTGTGGCATACAAACATTTTCAAGATCGCAGTGGTGGTAATGTCACGGGTGACGAATGTGTTGATTATTATTTTATTCAGTGTTATCACTTATGATTTTTGAATATTAATTGGATTGGTTTTCCTTTTTTTGCACAGTTTGTTTATTTGAATTATTGTTTTATTTTTGAGCATTAGATGCATTTTAATGTGTATTTGTTCACTTAACCATACGCCATCCACTCTCTGGTCCAGACCTCCTCTTAGGGCTCCTGTCCAGACGCATGTTTGGGCAGCCCTCTCCATAGGGTGCTGCGCTTCAGCTGAAGTCCTCAGGAGAGATCCTGATATCCTGACATAAACCACGAACGCAAAGGTTCTTGTCAGTACCTCTTTTCAAATGTCTTCATTCGCCAAATTCCGCAGTCCTCCCAGAGTGAGTCTACGGAAAAAAATAACAAAACGATACTGACACTGTCCGTGCACAAAAAAAAACCCAACCACTCGCTGTCTAATCTCTTCTTCTTTATTTTCGTTTACTTCTCTCTCTTTCCTATTCCGGTATCTCCTAGTTCCATGCTCCCAGTCTCTTAGTTCCTCACCCTTTTTATACCTCAAAGCCCTTCTAATTCCAGGTGTGTACAGGTACCTGCAATTGTTTGGGGCGGGACCTGAGGTCCGTGTGCACAGTGCTTCTGATAAACAAAACAAAAAATACTTTAATTACGAACTCCGTTTCACCCGTGCACCAAACAAAACAGACAAATAATAATCAACACAGCAAAAACACAGTGCAAAGCAAACAGAAAATTATGAAAAGAAAAAAAAACGATCTAAATAAAATATTCACACAATACTAATTAATACGTGCGGAAAATAAATAAATAAACACAGGCATATGATTCCCAGCCAATACAACTCTGTTTATGCCCACGTTTCAAATAATGAAATTTCTAAAAGCAAATCGTATTGTTTTATGTTTTCTTTACTTTAAAAGCTGAGAATCAAACACACTTCCGACAACTTCATAGCCCTGCTGGCTACGAACAAGTATTGAGTCGGCTGTTTCCCAAGACCCTGGTGATACACCGTGTTTTCCTAGTATCAGCGTCGGCATTACCATGTTTGGCATGCTTGCTGTACACTCTAGCATTGCATAACAAGCTGCCATTACAGCTGGACTTCGTGGCGCAACGGTAGCGCGTCTGACTCCAGATCAGAAGGTTGCGTGTTCAAATCACGTCGAGGTCAAAGCCGCCTTTGTTTTTATTCCGCACTATTTCATTTTTTAACGTGTTTGAATTTAACTGTTTCCGGACATTTATTTATACAATTTAGCATATACAACATATTGATTGTATAGCGAGCAAACAGATATTTATTGTATTGCGATTCATTTTTATGTTTCATTTGATACAGCACAATAAACTAAAGTGAATCCGAAATTACTGTTGACCAGTCTTCATTGACACAGTTGGGTAATAAAGTCATATTAACACTTCCTTGCATGAGATAGTGAAAATGTGTGTAACCTTTCAGTAAGTATTTTAAATTCATTTGGGAAGATTTAAGATTGTGAAGAAGTTTAAATATGCTGCGTATTTGCGCATTGGTAACTTTGCATAATGACGTTTTTATTAATGACACTTTCTTACGGACAGTAGTCAGGGTGATGATACAAGACCAGAACCAATAAACCTGCTATTTGCTTGTCCTTTCACTACCATATTCTATTGTGCTTGTTCAGAATACGCGTGAATCCTGAAAACATCTCGTTAATATTTAAACAAAGCCAGCAGTCACTTTATTGATCACCCTGTGGATTAACCGCTATTGGAATACAGATGATTGTGTTAAAGATGTTAATAGACTTTCTATGTACACGTTTTAGAGCTAAGCGTTTCTTGAGGCAGTTCAAGCGCGGCACTTTCAGGCAACCAGTTCCAGTGTTTGCCTTTTGGACTTACTCTGGAAGGAATACAAAAAAAAAAAAAAAAAAAAAAGCATTTGTTGAGAACCGCATTTGGGAGAAAACTTAACAGTTTCGAAAAGCATTTGTAAAGGCATCGGATTCTATTATGGTGTTGCCGAGCTGTTGAACGTTTTTCATTACAGGTTTACTGGATTGCCAAAAAGAATGCTATCTCGAAAGATCAGTCTTGTCACGCCAAAATAGCTCAGTTGGGAGCGCGTTAGACTGAAGATCTAAAGGTCCCTGGTTCGATCCCGGGTTTCGGCAAACAACAAGACGATATTGGTTTTGTATTATTTTGAACTAAAAAAACAGAGCACATTTATTCATTAGCGTAATTGGATGAAATAACAGGGTACCGGAGTGCCATTTTCTAATGTGATTAAGAAATGCAAAAAACATCGTCCCTGGGTGGGCTTGAACCACCAACCTTTCGGTTAACAGCCGAACGCGCTAACCGATTGCGCCACAGAGACCAACCTGTTAAGCAGCCAAAGCATACGGGACTGATGAACAAGGCGAGATGCTGCAGAACGTGATCGAGGGAGCAGAACTCATCAGAACCTGAGATCACATCTAAGAAGAAAGCAACACGGGGCAGGAAAGTCTATGTAATTGATTATGGAAGCACAGCATATGTCGTTTTGTTAGATAACACCCTGGGAGAGAACAGAGCAGTGTGTGTAAATAGCTACAATTGAAACCATATACTTACGACTTAATTTTGATACAGAACTGTGGTCATGTGTTATCTGTTTTCATTATGATAAGAAAACTACAGTTCAGTGGATTATATTTGGAATCTTTGGTTCTGTCATTCACTTTTTTCTCAAATAAGATGACAAATTAATAGCTCAGTTGGTTACAGTGAAAGACACCTCGAAAAGTCAGCCCGGCTAGCTCAGTCGGTAGAGCATGAGACTCTTAATCTCAGGGTCGTGGGTTCGAGCCCCACGTTGGGCTTCCTTTTTAAATACAAATTGAAGATGTTTCTTCGAGACAACGGAACAAAGTCTGATTCTGTTCACATTGTATACAGTATTGCAACAAAATTACTTATTGGTCATTGTCAAATAGCAATTGCTATTGTAAAAAGCATGCATCGTTTATAGCTATAACGATATTGAAATAAATCATCTTACTTTTTTGGGTTGACTTCAATCCGTTTCTTTTTTTTAGAATTGTCTTAACATCATTCATGGAGCGTCAGTTGGTATGTGCGTAATAAACCCAATCGGGCCTTGATACGACCCCCTAGTGTGTGCTGAAATAAATAATGCGGTTTTCTACATTAACAAACGCAGCTTGTCACAATGGCCGAGTGGTCTAAGGCGCCAGACTCAAGGACTCTGTCTTTCTAAAGAATTGTGTGTTCTGGTCTCTGAATGGAGGCGTGGGTTCAAATCCCACTTCTGACAGTTGACTTTTACTTATATTTAAAAATAATAAATTTCAGCACTCAATACTCAAAGTGTACTCAAAGTGGTTTAACTTGTAGATAATTTCCCTCAGGTATATAAAGACTTTCAAGCTGCAACTCGCATCGTGATCCAACAAAGCAACCATGAAGACCAAGGAGCTTTCGAAACAAGTCAGGGATAAAGTGGTAGAGAGGCACAGAGCAAGAGAAGGGTACAAGAAAATTTCAAAGGCGCGGAGTATCCCTCTCAGCACAGTGAAGACCATCATTAAGAAGTGGAAGATGCATCATACCACCCAGACTACAGGTTTAACAGGTAACATGAGATAATGAACTACTCCAAGGATCTGGACGAATGGACGTTTATTTAATCGATTCATTAATTAAACGATTTTGAACAAGGTTTGGAACACAGACCCAGAGTGAACGGGTCCGCTTTGGCCGCCCCTCGCTCCAGCGCTTTTGGGAAGGTTTTTATTTTGTGTTTGTTCTGAACGTGAATGCCCTGATATTATAAGCCAACTTTTTTTTTCTAAAAAAAGACAAACCTTTCGTGCAATTTAATGGGAAACTCAAGTTGCATATCTAGCAGAACTCGTCCTGAAACAATGACTATTGTTTAAACTATTAACTTAAAGCAGCGCGCAAACTATATATATATATATACAGACGTGCTCAAATTTGTTGGTACCCCAGCACAAAAAACGAAGAATGCACAATTTTCTCTGAAATAACTTGAAACTGACAAAAGTAATTGGCATCCACCATTGTTTATTCCATATTTAATAGAAATCAGACTTTGCTTTTGATTTTTTATTCAACATAATATTGTAAATAATAAAACAAATGAAAATGGCATGGACAAAAATGATGGGACCCCTAACCTAATATTCTGTTGCACAACCTTTAGAGGCAATCACTGCAATCAAACGTTTTCTGTAGCTCTCAATGAGACTTCTGCACCTGTTAACAGGTAGTTTGGCCCACTCTTCCTGAGCAAACTGCTCCAGCTATCTCATGACCTGCGACTGAGAGAGAGCTTTCTGACACTGGGCAGTACGTTTCGCTCCAGAATGCCTTGATAGTCTTGAGATTTCATTGTGCCCTGCACAGATTCAAGGCACCCTGTGCCAGGTGCAGCAAAGCAGCCCCAAAACATAACCGAGCCTCCTCCATGTTTCACTGTAGGCATGGTGTTCTTTTCTTTGAAAGCTTCATTTTTTCGTCTGTGAAAATAGAGCTGATGTGACTTGCCAAAAAGCTCCAGTTTTGACTCATCTGTCCAAAGGACATTCTCCCAGAAGGATTGTGGCTTGTCAATATGCATTTGAGCAAATTCCAGTCTGGGTCTTCTTCCATGGAGCCCACTTTCGCTCAAAAAGCGACGGATGGTGCGATCGGAAACTGACGTACCTTCACCTTGGAGTTCAGCTTGTATCTCTTTGGCAGTTATCCTTGGTTCTTTTTCTACCATTCGCACTATCCTTCTGTTCAATCTGGGGTCGATTTTCCTCTTGCGACCGTGCCCAGGGAGGTTGGCTACAGTTCCATGGACATTAAACTTCTTAATAATATTTGCAACTGTTGTCACAGGAACATCAAGCTGCTTGGAGATGGTCTTGTAGCCTTTACCTTTACCATGCTTGTCTATTATTTTCTTTCTGATCTCCTCATACAACTCTTTCCTTTGCTTTCTCTGGTCCATGTTCAGTGTGGTGCACACAATGATACCAAACAGCACAGAGACTACTTTTCTCCATTTAAATAGGCTGAATGACTGATTACAAGATTGGAGACATGTGTGATACTAATTAAAGAAATGAATTAGTTTGAACTATCACTATAATCCAATTATTTATTATCTTTTCTAAGGGGTACCAACAAATGTGTCCAGGCCATTTTAGAATATATTTGTAGAATAAGCAATAATTCATCTCTTTTCACAGCTTCTTTGCTTTATTCTATGACATACCAAAGGCATGCAAGTATACATGATAAAATAGCTTTTAATTTCATCACTTTTCAGGAGGAATGAAGCATTATTTCAATGAGCTGTAAGGGTACCAACAAATTTTAGCACGTCTGTATATATTCGTGTATGTTTGTTTGCTTTTATGAATGTATGAAATGTCCACAACTTGTTTTTTTTTTTGAGAATATGAATATTAAAAAACAGTTATTTTGAGGGACAAAAATGAGCAATGAATACGAGAAATCTTTTTGTCAAAAGAAATTGCGCATTGCAGAATTTGCAAATATAAGCATTTTTTATTCACTATTCAGTTAACTTTATATATTATATTCAAGCTGTTTTGAAAACGCTTAAGGTATCTTTAAAATCATACAGTTCAATATAATTTGTTCCGCTTTACGCGTAAAGATCCACACAAGACTCGAGTTGTCCGGTTGCAGCAGCGACTTAGCGAGCCTTTAGAATCTCGTGCCAGATTTGTGTGCTTCAAAACAGGAGGGGATGTCATTGTTATAAAACGAGAAGCACATTTGACAACACCGACGCGCTGAAGCGACCATTAAACACGACCCAGACTATTAGTTAATTGCATTTCTAAATAAAACAGAACTACAGCAGTCTGTGATGAACGCGCCCCTTTCACTGCTGAACGCTTTGTTTAAATGAGCTGTTTCAGACTGAAAATGAAATACATGAGTGTCTGCAGATTATTATTATTATTATTATTATTATTATTATTATTATTATTATTATTATTATTATTATTGCATTTGGTCTACGGTGTACGGTGCCTTTTCCAAATGTGTGCGTAAAGTCTCTTTAACGTTTCAGATATATTCCTTCTTTACTTTTCGGTTGTTGGATATTTGTTTTATTATTTTAATTGCATTATAAATGGGGGAGGGTTGGGTTGGGTTGGGTTGGGTTGGGTTGGGGGAGGGGTGTAACGGTATCGACGCGCACATAGCCGTTAATTCGGGTTTCAGTGCTTGTGGTTTATTATTTTCCTCTCAAGATAAACATCAACACGTGGTCGTTTCAGATGGACAATCGATCGAAGGTGCAAAAACCACCCATGCATTTTTTTTTCTTGTTATTTCCTGTCTCAAAACAATAGTTATATTATATATATATATATATATATATATATATATATAGAGAGAGAGAGAGAGAGAGAGAGAGAGAGAGAGAGAGAGAGAGAGAGAGAGAGAGAGAGAGAGAGAGAGAGAGAGAGAGAGAGAATAATAGATGGGGTTCAGTGAGTTGCAGGAAAACAATTCCATCTAGGGTTTATGTGGCGTCATAAACTACGAGACCATAGTGTATTATATAACTATATACATGTAGATGTTTTCACAGCTAAAAACTTACAATTGCTGGTAGGATTCTTCTTTAAATCGCATGGCGCAATACACATTTTTAAACGAGATGCATCCTCAACATGAATCATTTTATTATAAACTCATGCTGCCTGTTTATTATTTTTATTTATTTATTGCAGTTTTTCTTTTTCTTTTTCTCAGTGCAAATCCCGCTTATGATATCGCTCGGGTCGGACAGCCCGTTACAGTCCCCTGTGTCTTCGATTGGAAACTCCAATCTGCCAATCGCCAATCGGCTTCGCTAGTTCCGAGAGCACGCTGTAGTGAGCGAGTTGTTCCCTGATCAATGCAGAGACCCGGGCTCCCAATGCATGGTTACCCGCACCATAGAGACAAATGGAACCATCACGCTAACAATCTGGGACACGCTAGGAAACAATAGCGGGAGATACTACTGTGCTGAACGCAGTACCAGTTACATGCAGTTCTCAAATGGGTCCCGTTGTGATCGTGTCTGGAGGTGAGTTTATACTGCAGCACTGAACGTTCGCTAACACTTTTATATGAAGTGTCTCTGATTACTCTGTGTTTGCATAGCAGATACTTTGTAAATACACGCACACTTATACATAATTACAATGTTATTATGCAGTTATAATGTACTTAATGTGTAAATCTTTTTGCACAATCTATGTAAGTAGACAATGATTTCTAGACAATGAAAGATTTACACATGAAGTACATTGTAACTATGCATAATAACATTGTAATGATGCTTCAGTACACATGTATTTACTAAGTAACTAATATGTAACTTCTTGAGACAGACCATGTTGACCGTGACACGGTTCAGTTTGTATTAACAATGTACACAATCGTTTTTTTATTTTCTAATTACACAAAAAAAAATATTCAGTTACTATAGCTAATATTAGATTAAATGACAGATCTGTCAACACTTGCTTAAAATGACATATTAGTTCCAGTGGGGTTACCACTGAATTAAAGCGATTTCTAAGGCTCTGAAACCACCGGCTGATGCTCCCCTCGGAGGTTCTGGGTCTATCCATCTTTCACTAGACTTTACGCAATGTCAAGTCCATATACCACCATGAATTGGGCAGGAAAGGCAGATGTAAAGTGCCTTTTAATTGGATAATTTAGTACACGTACTATTTTCTTTAAATTCATTGGTTCTCATTTAATTTGGTCTGATTGGCCAAATTAATACACGTAGTAAATATAATTACTACACAGACTAAAGTCAAAATGAGAAAGTGTACTAAATATTTGAAACGAGTAGTACATACCGCGTTTTTTGACGCAGAAGGGCTTTCATACTGAATCGCCTTGAACCGGTTTTCACAAAATCAGCAGAGCACACGCAGTGACTGGAAAAAGACACGTCTGCACATGCGCACAATGAGCACAAGACAATGAATTATATGAGGAACTGCTAAAAGATTTTGCATGAAAGTTTCGCTCCCTACAGTTTTGCATTAGCGCTGTCCTTGGTACTGTTAAAATCGCGGGTCCTGTAAAAACATACATAAGTAATATGTTTTTGTAAATACTGATAAAACCTAATCATTCTATTTATTTTTTTCAAATACATATATATTTTCAGACAGTTCAACAGAGAACACTTCCGTGTCTATACTGGTCCCTGCTGTCTCCGCCAGCGCGCTCGATTTCGAGGGGACGCTGACATTAGTCTGCCCTGGTCCGGGGCCTCTCCTCGCCCGCGGTCCGGTTTCAGTGGTTCATCTCCGGTAACGTCACGGCGGCAGAATCTAAATAGCTTTGAGCATTTTAAGCAGATATGATGATTAATGACACTTAACCCCACGTGTTCACCACATCAGTATATTATGTTGTCATGTCTTTATAATATCAGAGCGGCAGAAAGCAGAGGAAACTGTGAGCCAGTGCTGCAAGATCAATGGACCAGCACCAGTGCTGCAAGATCAATGGACCAGGACCAGTACTGCAAGATCAATTGACCCAGTACCAGTGCTGCAAGTTCAATGGACCAGTACTGCAAGATCAATGGACCAGTACCAGTACTCCAGGATCAATGGACCAGTACGCCAGGATCAATGAACCAGCACCAGTACTGCAGGATCAATGGACCAGTACCAGTACTGCAGGATCAATGGACCAGTACCAGCAGTGCAAGATCAATGGACCAGTAGCAGTGCTGCAAGATCAATGGACCAGAACCAGTGCTGCAGGATCAATGGACCAGTACTCCTAAATCAACCAGCTTTCAGCCTTATTGTTTAGATTCTGCAGTGTCACTGTGCTAAATAAGCCATGCCAGCTAGTTCCAGTATAGGGTTTATAAAGATGTCTGCAAATGTAAACCGCGGTGTTCTGAATGCTGATTTTATTTAAGCTAGAAACATGAATTTTAAAAAATCTGACAATTATTTCTGATTTGCAGTCGTATACAAAAACACTGTACCAGATTCTTTACATTTCCACTTTGACCCAAAGAGACTTTTGAGATCCTGAAAGATACTGTTGCAGTTAAACTAAGCTCAATCATCTCTTCAAATCACTGAACTTAAAAATGTCTTTTTAAAAAGGAATAGCTGGCTGGATAGATAGAAAGTGAACATGATGCTGTAGATACTTGTCCAGATTGACTGACTTTATGGTTTCCATTTTTTTAGGTTAATTAATAGTTTTTTTTTAAGGTAGATTTTCTTCTGTTGCTTTGCCTTTATGGACTAATAAAAAAGTGAAATAAACAAAACAAAAAATATATACATTCTGTTTTATTAGCTTACCTTGTCTAAGTTATCAGTGGTAATTGAGGGTCTATGAAACCAGACATTTAAGTATTAGGTTTAAGTAACAAGAAATATCTACAACTCAGGCCAAAAGTTTTGCATCACCCTATTTGCTTTATAAAGTCGCATGAAACCTGCTGAATAATATTACATTAACATATATAAACCAATTTTGCTTTACAAAGTTGAATGAAACCTGCTGAATAATGTTACATTAACATATTGAATTACATTCTGCTTTGTAGTTTTCCATATAATTAACGAAAAACTGACAACAATTGAAAAATGTGACATTTCCAAATCTAATAAGAAATACTGTACTACTATTATGGTTTATGGTAGACTTTTGCAATATCATTTTGTAGTTTCTTTGATTACATGATGTAAACTAAAATATCTAAATGACGTTCATATACTTTTTTATTATGTCTCAATCCTAAAATTTGAGGTGATTCAAAACGTTAGGTCATAACTGTAGATTATTGAGTTAAATGTATGAAGTTATTTCTCCAACACCCTTAAACTCTACAAGCACTTAAGTGGAAATCTTAGATGAAATTTACCTTAACCGGCTGGTTTCACAGACCCTGATTAGCGCTAATCTTGAACTATCCAATGTTAACTTCTATAAGGTAGTCCACGATTAGTGCTAATCAAAGTCTGTGAAATCAGTCAAAATTGTTTGTGCAACTGACTGCTGGACCTTAAAACAGGAACTAACGATTGATGTAACTGCAGGGCACAGATAGCGTGTGTCTTTGTCACAGACTGTTATCTCCTCCTACACTCGATCACATTTTGTTTAGGTTGTACATTAAACTGTCTGGCCACTTTATTAAGAATTGCACCTGAATTCAGGTTAGATACCGTTTGCCTTCACATGACGTGGCATAGATTCCACAAGCTCCGGAAGGAGTCTGGGGGATGTTCACGCAATCACTCATTAATATTTCCCACATGACAAGACTCTCTCTCTCTGTCCCTCCCCTCCGTCCGTCACTGTCTGCAGCCCCAGCTTTCTCTTGCTTTCCCTTTGCCATTGCTGATGCACTCTGATGCCTCCTGGAGTCAGCCTGACCAGCATCACTGCTTCTGCTAATGTATCACCAACATGCACCCCCTTCCATTCCTCTTCCAGTGATCAACATGCACCCCCTTCCATTCCTCTTCCAGTGATCAACATGCACCCCCTTCCATTCCTCTCCTAGTGATCAACATGCACCCCCTTCCATTAATCTTTCCAAATGCGCAAACTATATACAGTCAGTTTTCTTCAATGTTCACAATTTATTTACAGGCTGTTTGCAAGAATACAAGCCTGTCGTCCTGCTCTGGATTCAAGCGGTGTGCTTTCTGTTTACATCGAATACAGAGAGGGGCGTGTACTTGCAAAGCATTTTCAAAACTATTTCGCTGGTAGGATGGGACCAGCAAATCAGATGCTAGTTAACACGAGCAGGAAGAGAAGAGCACGCCCACTGCTTGTGTGGCAGAAATACTGTAAATAGCAAGGCAGAGGGTTGAGTGCAGTTTCATTGATACACTTAAAGAATGTTATTAACTATGTGCGTTACAAAAATGTAATTATTAAATAAATTATCCAGTATTTATCTTGATGTATATAATGAGGAATGGAATTGATTGAAAAATGAATTTTAAATGTAATCATAGCAGCCCTATTGCTGGTAGACTCCCACAGCTTTATAGTCCTACAGGGATCACATGATCAACTTAACGTCTAATTCAGGGCCAGGCTAAATCCAATCGAGCAGACAGGCCCTAATAAAGTGACCAGACAGTGTATGTTTCTCTGTGTGCTCCAGTATGTTTTTTACAGGATTTAGAAGCAGCAACTAATCTAGTGAAGTTCAAACCTATGTGTGTCATTAACTTGTACTTTGATTAAAAAAAAAAAAAAGATTTTTACAAAACATGAACTTTTGCATCAGCCCAATGAATTCAAAATGTTAAAAACTTTTATTGAAGAAAATAAACCAGGTTTACAACAGCCAGGTTAGTCGAGTGTTTGGTTTCCTAAAATCGTGGACTTTTTTGCACACAATTAAATTACTCTAAGGAGGAGCGCCATCTACTGGTACTGGAAATACATTCAATCTCTGCTATATTAGAGTTTTGCTGCCTGCTAGTGGTAGAGACGGTTACCACAGTTAGAGTGTATTGATACACTCTAAAATTACAGTCAAACATTATTAGTTACAATTGATCATAGAAATCCTGCTATGGGATGTGGTCAGCTGGCTTGACAATATTAAACTATTAAAAAACAATGAATGTATAATACAAATAACAGTATTCTGCTTTCTAGAATGCATATTTTAAAAAATAGATTATATTTCCTTTTATATAGTACTGCATTTTGTTGTCACCTTGTATGAATTGATGGGTTTTTATGTATTTAGGTGTCTTTTTAAAGATGTTTGTTTTATGACAACTGCTGCCTTAATAATAAAAATAAGAAATGACTCATTTTGAATGCATGCAAGATATTAATAAACTGTAATATCACAGCCTCTTTATCCTTTCGTGTTTGATTTTCAGATACTGTAAACGTCATCTTAGCATGACGTCTGCTTTTGCTCAGGGCCGAGTTTGTATCCGTTCCCTGCAGACAGATCTCTGCAGCATCACGTGTGCTGATTGAAGAAACCCCTAGTTTGGGTTGCATTCAGTCATCACCGGGACTGGAGGAAGGGATGTAATGCTCACACTGTCCAGCTGGGGGCGCGGAAAACTCACAAACAATATATAATATAATATAGGCCAAATATAGTTGTGATATTGCTTCGGCTATTTGCAATTGTCTTTTGTAATAATAATAATAATAATAATAATAATAATAATAATAATAATAATACTTGGGCCAATACAATTACAGTTGGCATTTTTTGCAAACATGTCACACCTTGTTAGCTGTCACTCATTGACCAGGTGATAGGAATTAGGAAACAGACTTGCCCCGCCCCTTTGCCCTCCTGTTTATTCATTTGCATTATTAATGAAGATGTTAGGGGAGGTGATTAAAAAAACGGTTCACAGCAGTTTTTTTTGCATCCACCAATCAGGTTGTGTCATTTGTTTTTGTTGGGTTTTTAAGGGATTTACCATTCCACTACAGGAGAGCTGCATGGATAATTTACATTTTTATTCAATCCCAAATTAAAAGCCTGACACCTGGAATGTATCGTTTATTGGTATTTGATAAGACCGCACTAGAGACCCCCACACACCACACACTATTAAAGCTGTTGTTTTTCATAAAGACCTGCTTTAATGATGCACTGTGGTGATGATGAGTGCACACTGGCCAGCGCTGGCAGGGTGTGAAAGACTGGCTTTCCTGTTCTTATGCACTCAGCGCAGTCATGCTGCTCTCTCTGTGCAAACATGTGTTGTGTGTTTCAGCAGCGCATACATGAAATCCAAGGGCTCATCTCAGTTGTGGTCAATGCGCTGCGTTTTGTTTTTTGATAGATAGATGGGCTGTGGTTATAGTCTCGAATTGTATTTGATGAAGACCAATGTGGATTTAAACAATGATGCACCCTTTGCACACCAACCACAGAGTTGTTTCCATTACTGCAGCTTTTCTTTGAAAGGTGTTGCTGTTGTAATTTGTATGTTGAGACTTATTTCAACTTATTAATATATTGAAAAAAAAATGTTTCAGAATTCAACTTAAATCGTTTGCAACAGATTTTAAACACATGCTAGTAGTTGCATCTTTTAATCTTTTAAATTTGTAGTTTTGTGTGCAGGTATGTTTTCAATTCAGTTGGTTAAGAAGTCTTGTTACATTCTTAGACTTGGTTTTACAAGAAGAAGAAGAAGAAGAAGAAGAAGAAGAAGAAGAAGAAGAAGAAGAAGAAGAAGAAGAAGAAGAGGAGGAGGAGGAAGAAGAATAATTTAATACTCAATTATCTTTAAATTCTATATTTTACAGTGTACAGGTTTTGACATCACACACAGATGTCTGATTTAACCTCTTTGGATCACACTGCTTACAGTTCTATAATGTAAATAGCAAAAGGATAAAAAAAAACTGTTGTAATTTTAACAGCTTTGATTATTAAATGCTTATCTTGGACAAAACAATTCTGTAGCAATATAAATCCTATTAGGCCCTCCATTACAACTTCATCAAACTCAGGCATACCCCATCTGTGTGAAAATACAAAAATGATTCTGGTCAGAATCTTGGGAAGAATTATAATGTTTTTTTTAATCGGTTGTATAGAGTATATGTTACAGGTGAAGACCCAATGTAATCACTGCAAAATGTATTTCTCTCTTAAAATGAGTAAGACTTAAAACTCATCACATTGATTACATGTGTAACTATTGAATGTGCGCAAAAATATTAAATTAAAAAAAAAAAAAAACATTTAGATTCCAAACATGATCCACAGTGTACAGGTTACACACTCAGGGGTGTCTTTCATAGTAAAACCAGGAATGGGTTTTGGCACGAGGGTTTTGTTTTCTTTCTAGATGTTCAATACATTTCAAAGATGTGTTTTTTTCTGTCTGAGTTAGTATTTTTTTTTTCTTTACTTGTACACAGTGGGAACGATGCAAACATTTGCATATTCTTAATTACCAAGCTCTTTACTGTGAAGATAATGAAGTCTACTTGCATATACAAAATATTAAGCACTAGTGTCTAGATCTCAATTGAATGTATGTTCTGGTGCATCTTCAATGCCTTTAATGCACTCTTGTAATACTTTGAGAATGGAAGTGAAGTTCAATATGACAGAAGCAAGGCTGTATTCAAATAAAGAAAAGGACTTGTTCAGTTAAATGCATTTCCATTGCTTCATCTTTCCTCTTGAAACGCCGTCTGTGAGGAGAGGATAAATAATTCTGGTCAGATCACAAATAAACTAAACGCTATAAAACATTTCCCTGTCAAATATGCTTCTATAAAGTATTTTCGTTAACAAAAATAACATGATATTTAAGAAAGATTCCTCCATTAGAATCCTAGCGCGTTTAGGTTCTATCGAATGGATTCCATTTGGAATCAAAAGGTTCTACATAGACCCATTTGCACGCGCTGGACGGCGGGTTTACGCCCCCTATGAAAGCCCTTCTTCTAGCGCGTAAACCAAGTGAGAATAGTAACTGAACGCACTAAACTAAACGTGTCATTGCAATTACCTTTGCTTCTTATTGTTCCAGCGAACTACAGCAAAGTGTATCCACATCGCTACGAGAACCCTGAAGATGAAGACATACCGCCAGACCGAAGGAAAGCAATCTGCATCTGAAACACAAGCTAAACAGAGATGCAAAAAGACGATGAAAGGTGATGTTTCTATTCGAATGCAATACCGCTCATAGAAGACTCGGGTAACTACAATCTGTCACTTTTGGTTAGATATAGGATGCTCCGACATTCTTAATCTCTCGTCCTCACTTGAAAACGGGAGATTTTCAAGCACCGATCTGATTATACTGATGGGTTTCATGAATTCATTTTCTAGCTATTTGTTTTATATTTCGGGAGGGCTTTAAATGTATAACAAAAGTATAAAAACATGGGCTTGTTTCTATATACCAATAGAATGTAGTATCAGGCTAGTTAATCAACAGCATACAGAGATCAAACACCCTCAATAAGACCTCTGATGTTGTAATCTAATGTTGCTGAACATTAGATTACATTTTAAAAAGGTAAAATGATAATTAAACAAACACTTTTATAAAAGCTACACCAAATAGATCTATCGAAGTGGCCGCGATTTAAAGCTTGTTACATTATAGAAATCCGGATATACCTTGGTGCCCTATATCTATACAATAATGTTATTTTATTTTTGTATTTAAGGATACAGGGGGGAAAAAAGTCATTGATCATTGAACATGTTCATGTTTATAACTCTTACCGGTCTTGCTCACGTTTTTGCTCATATTGCGCCCGCTCTCTGTTTCCACTACCCACGTGCACACGGAACCGCCACCCGATACGCATGCCAGCGTCAGTGACACACTGTCGCTGGAGATGAAAAGCGCTCAGTGCCTACTGACCACCGGCGTAGATTTAGCTAGGGACGGTAGGGACATGTCCCTACCAATGTCAAGGGACCGTTGAATTGTCCCTACCAATAATTTTGATAAATCTGAAACGTCTTTTCTCATGTTATTTTATCCGCTCCACAAAGGGTTAAATCTCTCAAGATCCCCCTCGTTGCTCCTCCCTCCTCCAAAAAACAAAAACAAACAAAAAAAAACGCTAATTTGATTGGCTTAGGCACTGTGTTCTCAACCTGGGATTTGTAGGTGTTTGGTGGGGTTTTGGGGTGTAATCAGCAGACAAGAAAACTACAAATTCCATAATGCATCACTGTAACACGGACTAAGTGCGCGGGTGACGTCAGCGACCAAGCAGAGTGTTCTGTTTTTATTGAGGCACGAAAGTGAACAAGGACTCGGGAGTTAAAGGTGATTCTCTGGGTTTAAAATAAGGAACATTCTAGTCAATCTTAAACGGTGTATATTGTGCCACATTTTTCACATTTATTTTAAAAAAATAAGAACAAATGTACTCAGTTAAATTCTATATTTAGTTTGTGTTTGTTGGTTAATGCGTTGTCACATTATTTCAATCCTCCTCCTTCCTCCCTTTGTAACTAACTTACTCCTTGCTTGATATTTTTGTATCGTGTGTGTAAAAAGCGAACACGAACATATATTTGATTGAATGGACAGTGTGACTATCCAGGCGGCTAAATAAACGCTCTATATTATATAGGTAGTCATAAAAAAATATATATTAAAAAGTCAAATTAACCGGGGGGAGGAGATATAAAAATAAATTTCAGTGGGGCGTGAGTAAAAAAGGTTGAGACCCGCTGGCTTAGGCTGGACTCTGGAAAGACGCTCATCTGAAGCTGCCGCTTGCCGGTCAGTCTGATAATGAGTGTGAGCCACTGACTGAATGAAAGCCAGGTGCCGGGGTTGAAGGTATTGTCAGCTCGTCAGCAACATAGTTTGAGAATAAACCTACCTACCTACCTAATGGGTAGGTAAGTAGGTTTATTACGTTAGCGACCCATTGCTAGCTGCTAACCCCACGTCCTTGGTGGCTAGCTAGCTTGTTTCACAGCTAAATCATTATGTGTGTGTGTGTGTGTGAGAGAGAGAGAGAGAGAGAGAGTGCGTGAGCATGTTTTGATATCGTCAACCAACTAACGTTAGCTAATCACTTCAGTTTGGCTTTAGGTGACTAAAGCATAATGGCAGCCAAAAAAATAAAGATGGACATAAGGAAGTTTTTTTTTTACAAAAAGTCAAAGTGTAAGTAGGAAGATGTTATTAAAGTAATAAACACAATTGATACTGATTCTCATAGCAAATGTAAAAATAATTTACTAATGAAGTTAGCAGTCATACTTTCTCTCTAAACAGCATGCATCAATTTATCATTTTATCAGGCGAGTGAAGCAGTGCAACCTGGTAAAAGCAGTACAGAGGCAGGTGGAGCAACAGGGTCGCAGGTGAGGTCTGTAATGGCTTAGTGATTATAACAGTGAAAGTGTTAGACTCAGTTTTGAGATATATTATTGTTTGAGGCACATTGTGATATGATAGTAGGCTAATGCTGTATAGTAATACTCAGCAAATAAAGTTAGCATAGCCATATATTTTCTCTCTATATGGCATGCATCAATTTATTATTTTATCAGGTGAATGAAGCAATGCACCCAGGTACGAGCAGCAGCACAGACACAGGAGAGGTAGGCAGAGCACGTGAGCGTGCATGTGCTCATGCTTGTAGTGGTAGGGGTAATGGTAGCTTACAGTAAGGCTGGGATAGGTTATAATTCAGGTTATTAGTAATTCTATAGCAGGGATGTCAAACCAGCTTCCAGGAGTGCCACTTTATCATAGTGTTTTAAGTGTATACCAGCCAACTTCATGTCAATCAGATTATCCTCGATTCATTCATTTTAAGCCACCAGAAGTGACCATTTAACAGCTGTCTTCTAAAAAATGTCTTCCCGGGGGGTCACGCCCCTGAACCCCCCTAGCGACCGCGACTCCACCCCCCTAAAAAATTGTGTCCCCACCAATGTTCAAACCAAACCTACGCCCTTGCTACTGGCGCTGGTGTATAACACCTGTAATATGTTAAACCAGCGCTCAGTGCCGCACCGCCGCGGACCAACAGCCAATTGCAAGCTAGCAAGCAAATATAGAAAGTGTCACATGACAAGTGTTCGTGTGGTGTTTTAGCTTTCTGAAATCATCTTCAGAAACTGTATTTTTATTTTTGATGGCGCACATTGCTGGAAGACGAGACTCCCCTTTCAAAGCGCGTCGAAACAAGCAATCAGCAGCGACAGTGCTTCCGGGCAGCTTTTGTCGAAATTCTCTTTTTATATTTATTTTCCTTTAACTTTAGTTTATGGATAATCTTGTTTGCTTTTAAACCAATTAAATTATTACAAAAACGACAATTCTATAGTCCATTCATTTTAATTCCGTACATGGTCTTGTTGTATTAGTGCTAAAATATACACTACCTTTTTTCTTTATATATTTACTTGAAACTTTGCTTAATATATGTCAGCACTGTGCTTGCACCGAGAGCGCGTCTGCCGGTGAAAATAAAAATACTGCTAAAAACAAAACAGTATTCGGTTCAACAGAGACAGTTAGTAACTTAAAAACAAATAAGCTAAATGCTCCGTGTCTGTCTGTGTAGTTTGAAATTTGAATGTTCCGCCCCTGCTTGCTCTGCGACGCTCAGCCAATAGGCAGGGATGGGACGTTGTAAAAAATTGTGGGAAATGTCGTTTTAAGACCTTGAAATATACCTTTGCTTCTATGCCTGATCCCACATTTCCCACAATTCTTTTCAAGCTTTGAGAGCTGAAAACAATGAAAAAGTTATAATTACGCAAAGAATCAGTTCAATTAAGGGTCTAGTTAAGTAACTGAGAGCTCAGTTGGCATAAAAACCAGCAGACACAGGGGGTCCTCCAGACCCGTTTGGGAGCCACTACGTTTGATGATGCCCACAGATACAACTTTTCAAGCTATTTATCTATGAAGTTTGACCTTTTTGACACATTTTAATTACATTATATCTATGTATGCAAAATGTATTCTCTCAAATCCGCATTATTCAGCATCCCATAGCTTTTACACTTCCTACAGACAAGTAAATTACAGAAGCTAATACTTCTACCCAACGTGTCTTACCTGCTATAGGTATTATTTGATCGTTCCGTTTCCATTGGCTCTTTTATTATTATTATTATTATTATTATTATTATTATTATTATTATTATTATTATTATTATTATTTATTTCTAAGCAGACGCCCTTATCCAGGGTGACTTACAATCGCAAGCAAATACAAATACATTGAAGTGTTACAATACAATTCATACAATAAGAGCAAGAAATACAATAATTTTTTCAAGTGTGACAAACCACAATTCAATAATACAGCAGATAATAGTGAAAGTTACATCAGGATATGATTAAATAGTGATAGTTACATCAGGATATGATTAAGTACAAAATACTACAGGTTAAACACTTGGCAGATTACAATATTCTGAAGTACATGATTAAATGCAGTAAATGCAGTAAAATCTACAAATTGTTTTAAATTAATTACAAATAAAAAACAGAAAATAATTGATTGCATAAGTACTCACCCCCTTGAGTCACTATTTGGTAGAGGCACCTTTGGCAGCAATTACAGCCATGAGTCTATTTGGATAAGTCTCTACCAGCTTTTCACATCTGGACACTGCAATTTTTGCCATTCTTTTTTGCAAAATTGCTCAAGCTCCATCAAGTTGCATGGGGACCTTTGGTGAACAGCAATTTTCAACTCTTTCCACATATTCTCAATTGGATTGAGGTCCGGACTTTGACTGGGCCACTCCAGGACATTGACCTTTTTTGTTTTTAAGCCACTCTAGTGTGGCTTTGGCTGCATGTTCGGGGTCATTGTCCTGCTGGAAGATGAATCTTCTCCCAGGTCCCAGGTCTCTTGCAGACTTCAGCATGTTTTCCTCCAGGATTTCTCAGTATTTTGCTGCATCTATTTTGCCCTCTATCTTCACAAGCTTTCCAGGCCCTACTCAGAGAAGCATCCCCATAGCAAGATGCTGCCACCACAACGCGCCAAACATAGCACTTAGCGTTGAGGCTAAAAAGCTCTATTTTGGTCTCATCAGACCATAGAATCTTCTTCCACTTGGTCTCCCACATGCCTTCTGGCAAACTCTAGCCGAGATTTGAAGTTAGTTTTTTTTCTTTTTGCCACTCTCCCATAAAGACCAGTTTTGTGAAGCACCCGGGCTATTGTTGCCGTATGCACAGTGTCTCCCAGCTCAGCTGTGGAAGACTGTAACTCCATTAGAGTTGCCATAGGCCTCTTGATGGCCTCCCTGACTAGTGCCCTTCTCGCCGAGATACTAGTTTTGAGGATGGCCTGTTCTAGACAGATTCACAGTCATATGCCATATATTCTCTCCATTTCTTAATAATGGACTTTACTGTGCTCCTGGGGATATTCAATGCCTTGGAAATGTTCTTATATCCTACCCCTGATTGGTGCTTTTGAAGAAACTTATTCCAGATTTTCTTTGAATGTTTCTTCGTCTTCATGATGTAGTTTTTGTTAGGAAATGTATTAACCAACTGTGGGACCTCCCATAGACAGTTGTATTTAACCTCAAATCATGTGAAACACCTTAATTGCACACAGGTGGACTCCACTCAACTAATTATGTGACTTCTAAAGACAATTGGTTGCACCAGAGCTTATTTAGGTGTGTCATAGCAAAGGGGGTGAATACTTACAAAATCAATTATTTTCTGTTTTATATTTGTAATTAATTTAGAACAATTTGTAGATTTTATTTTTCACTTTGACATTATGGACTTTTTTGTGTTGATCAGTGGCAAAAACTCCTAATTAAATCCATTTTGATTCCATTTTGTAACACAATAATATGTGGAAAAGTCCAAGGGGGGTGTCCAAGCCGTTCTGTTAGAATAGATAAAAGTCAGTTATCGCTCCTGGGAGGAGTTAGACTTTTGTTTTTGTTTGTTCTGTTTGTAAATAAATTAAATAAATACACAGACACCATCCTGTTTTCATTTGACATGCTTGTTTGAGTACTTAATTTATGATATTTAGCCAATGAAATATGTGCCCAATACTCGGTATCTGAACTCCATTGGAGGACTTGCTAGGTTCTGTTTTGTTTAGTTGGAGCTTGTTGACCGAGTCCTCCAATTCACCAATCTGACTAACTCTGGATTGTTTTATTCTGCTTAGCTGCCTTTCAGTGCTTTACAACCTGTGATGCTGACTTGTGAAAAACGGTGTCTATTTTGTGTAGCTGATGTTAACTAATATGCCTCTGTTTTTACGAAGTCCTGGGAAAAAAGGATCAATGTGATATATTCTCTCTTTTGTAGATGTGAAAAGCATATTTGATCTTATAACTAAAAACACTGCACTCCATTCTGCTTGTCCTCTACTTTTCTTGTGGTTCATGCATTGTTATTTCCTAATAAAATAACTTGTGCTGTTAAACTAGGGCAACAATTGGGAAACATTACATTTTATTTGCTCTTTCTTTTACAGAGCTGGCATAGTTGGATTACTGCATGGCACAGAAATGGCTTAGTTTGAGTGTAGTTGCCCCCACTGTAGCTCTGCACACCCCTATACTGGTTTGGCTTCATTTCCTATGAGTATGGCCCCTTATGCTGAAAGCTAATGCAGCTGGAACACTGCTGTTTGTTTTGATCTGACACCAGGGAGCTAGCAGACACACCCAGAACACTTACCCCTGCACACAACCACGACCCGCACCTGCACTACTTGCTGCACTGAAACCTTGCCTGCGCTATGGGGATGCAGAGTCTGTTTTGGAATATTTGTTTGTTTTGTTTTATTTTGATTGCTGGACTGCAACCCGCCGGTCATTTGTCCCCAAATCCCATTGTTGGTAGTGTGTGTGTGTGTGTGTGTGTGTGTGGGGGGGGGGTTACATAAATAAAGCCGGCCAGTTTTTTGAATTTATATTTGCTTGGTCTTGTTATTTTTCCCCACATGACTCACCTTCCCGACAGTATGTTATTAAAACAGTTGTAGCTACATGTGGGGACGTGTAATGCTATGTTGTTTGGAACATTGCTACTTACTCTTTAAATATCATATGCAATTCATATTTCTTAAAAATTCACCTAAAATAAGCTTGATGTTTACATGATTTGACCTAAGGTTAAAGTGAGTTCTCTACCTGAACCATCACTTTGCTTAATGGTTAAATAATGGATCTAGTCATTACATACAAAACATTTGCCAAAACCTCCTGCTTTATATAAAATGGAAACACTTTCACCTAACACACACACTCCCACACTAACATGCCTCTCAAGTCTGTAATTGTGATACAGCACTTGGTCAGTGCTTGTACTGTACATTGTAACCCTCAGCTTGGTGCTTGAACAGCCTTCTCTCAAGCCTGCCCCTACTGCCAATCACACTGCAACCCTTTTAACAGGTCCATCTGCCTTATCTTGATTCTCTGATTAATTAGCCAATTGGCAAACCAATCACCTCTCTGCCATGCTCTACATTCAAGGAGGCTAAGTGGTCCATTGGTTAAAGAAAATGGCCTCTTACCAGGAGGTTCCAGGTTCAAACCAGCCATTTACTCACTGTGTGTGACCCTAAGCAAGTCACTTTACCAGCTTGTGCTCCGTCCTCTGGATGAGACGTAAATCCGAGGTCCTATTGTAAGTGACTCTGCAGTAGTTGTTGACGATTCATAGTTCACACCCAAGTCACTGTAAGTTGCTTTGAATAAAAGTGTCTGCTAAATGATTAAATAATAATAAAGCTTGAGATGGCTTTTTCTTCATTGATGTAGTCAGCCAATGATAAAATTGTGTAGAATCCTTTATTAATTTGTCATTTATTAGACGCTATTTCCAAAGCAACTTACAGAGATTATTGGGGTGAACTAGTCGCTCAGCTAGGATTGAACCTGGAACTACCTGGTAACAAGCCCCTTTCTTTAACAACTGGACCACTAAGCTTTCTGTAACGTATCTGTCTTGTATCATGTGCCTCTCTGGTGCCCTGCCTGTGTTTTTTGTACTTTTTGCAAGGTGATGAGAGAGGGGTTATTTTCTTTCTTGTGCAATCCATCTGTATTTTTTTTCCTTGAAGCAAGAACACCCAGCTCTCGTTAGCTGTACAGGAATGCTGAAGCTGCAAAACCAATTTCTAGTGTCTAGCTGCTCGCGTCAAAATATACACCATTAATCAAAATACAAGGTGTTTGTGATCTATTATTATTATTATTATTATTATTATTATTTGTTTATTTAGCAGACGCCTTTATCCAAGGCTACTTACAGAGACTAGGGTGTGTTAACTATGCATCAGCTGCAGAGTCACTTACAATTACGTCTCACCCGAAAGATGGAGCACAAGGAGGTTAAGTGACTTGCTCAGGGTCACACAGAGAGTCAGTGGCTGAGCTGGGATTTGAACCGGGGACCTCCTGGTTACAAGCCCTTTTCTTAACCACTGGACCACACTGTGAAAAGCCCGGTATTATGTATTATTGTTTGGTAGAACGAGCAAGGTGCCATCTGCCGTTATGTGTTATTGTTTTATATTATGTAAAATGCCTCGTGAGAATGCATGAGAATGCAAGAGAAAACAAGTGCTATTCGTGCTGGAACAGCCAGCATGATACTTGATTGTTATGCCTTTTTTGTTTGGCCAAAGTGTTTTGTTTTATTTAAAATATTTATTTATTGTGTTTAATAAACACTGAGTGCTGTACTGTCTCAGTTTCACCCCACAGTTGCCTTGTGTTTGTGCATTCATTCATTTGTGGTCTGACATCGCTGCACTGACAGCGCTTGTAGCTCACAAACCTGCTTTTGCAGATGTGATGGCCAATAAAAATGCTGTCTTCATAGAGAGATATTTCAACACTATGGAAAGTATGGGCTCAAACAGGGCCTAATGTGAGCCTCCAATACCACATCTAGACTCTATTTGGGGAGGACGTCCTTCCTTGGAGGACATAATCGACGAGCACCCTTTTGAAAACGGGTCACTAAAGTATGAGCGCCCGGGAATACTGAGTCAATGGGGACATGGCATGCAGATATGGCTGCTAGGTACACTTTCAGCGTAGAGGGGGATCTACCCGCCTCTAGCAAATCTTGCAGAAACTGTACAATAATGCCATAGGGCAATTTATGGGGTCAAGACCTCTATTATATTTCCACTTATAGGCATACAACGCCCTTGTGGAGGAAGCCCTAGCATTCTACAGTGCACTGACGACTGCCCTCAGTCTGAGAACCCTAAGACAGTCCCGTTCAGGGGCTAGACCCACAGTTGCAGTGTGCCTTGTTCTCGGTGCCAGACGGTGCCTCTCTCCTAACTGAGGAGATCCATGCGCAACAGGATCTCCCAGGGCCGGCCACACAGCAGCTGGCAAAGGTTCGAAAACCAGATTCTCCTGGGATATCTGGGGGCCATCAGGGGAACTGTCGCCTTGTCTCTCTGGACCTTCTCAAGGAAGGCGGGGAGTAGCGGTATTGGCAGGAATGCATACAAGAGCGCCCTGGGCCACTTGTGGCTAGAGCGTCAATGCCATGGTGGAGGGAGAACCATAGGGGGCAATGAGTCATCTCTGTCGTAACAAAGAGATCGACTTGGGCTTCCCCGAAACGTTCCCAAATGAGTTGCCATTCTGATGGGTGAGGACCCTCCCTGCAGAGGAGGTCCGCCACCCAATTCACCACTCTCGGGAGATGAAAAGCCTGGAGGGAAAATAAGTACTTCTGTGCCCAGATTAACAGCTGCAAGACTATGCGGTGTAACCCCGGGGACTGAAGTTCACCCTGGTGGTTCACGTATGCTACTACTGACTTGTTGTCCGTGTGGACAATAACATGTCTGTTCTGGGGCATTTATGTCCAGTGATCTGACCAGGACCCGCTGACTCCTCTGTCTGCCCTGACCGCACCCCACCCCGAGTTAGATGCGTCTGTCATCACTATCTGATGGTTGTGGATCACTCCCAGGTTTACACCTTCATGTAGATGAGAGGCTTGCCTCCACCAGCGCAGGGCTTCCCCAGCATACGTGAGACACAGCATACATCACCTGATGGATTTTGTCACATTTTAGATGCTGCCGGAAGGCATTGAGCCACATTAGTTGCAGCGCTGTCATGTTTACCAGTAATCACTTTGTTAGGGTAGCTAGTCGTTGGGGTATCACTGAAAACTTCAATAGGGTTGTCCTGGGCTAGGTTGAACAAATACAAGATTACTTTATTTAAGGCAGTGAACATTCTCTCCTCATAACAAAACTGCTTTTCCATACTTATGAAATTAAAACCTACATTCTTAATAGGCATTTCATCTCCTTTATTCTTACTACCACAACTGCAGTTTGTTCTGCTATATGGAAGTACGCCTCTAAAGGTTTACCTTTCACTCGAGTGGCAATGCCTGCACTTCCGTATTAGCATCTTAAGCTGTTTAAGCCTAAATTCATCTTCCTTTATCCAGGAAAATATTTCCTGTGAAATAGTCTGATACAATTGAGCTGTTAATACTGAGTACCCTGGTACTGTATTCCTTGCATAGTTAAATAACCCAATTACTGCTTGGAGCTGTTTCACATTTTCAAGTTATGAGATATGCTAACTTTTTCTTCGTAATGCTGTACTTAAATCCAAACCCTGGTCTTTAATTTAATTTAATTTTCATTATTGATTTTTATTTTATTTTTGTATTATTATTTTATTAATTTAAATATTATACATAATATTTTACCTCCTCTGTTATAATCTCAAATACTACTGCTGCTAATGGGTTAAATTGGAGGTCTGATGTATCTTCTGTTCTGTGTTATCTTAGGTCTGCTCCCTGTGCGTGTCTGCTCTCTGGGCTCTCTAGGACCCCACCTCACCTGTTAAAAAGTTAACAGCTTTTCTAAGATGTCGCTCTTTTTCTTTTTTTCTGTGATCATTTTCTTTTTTTCTGATTCAGAGGTAGAATACTGAAACTCCTGATTTCTCCTGGTTTTTCTTAATAAGCTCCTCTGCTGTAAGCACTTTTTTTCTGCCAATAAGTGGTCCTGTCAATACTATTTATAATAGCCTTTTCAATGTCCACTTTATTTTACTAGACTTTAGTTTACCGGGAAGGTTTGTGCATGAGTTAAGATTACCACTCAGAAGGCGTGGCATAATCTTGGTTTTCCCGGATTTAAACTAGGAGGTCCCTGGGTCAAATCCCACCTCAGCCACTGACACATTGTGTGACCCTGAGCAAGTCACTTAACCTCCTTGTGCTCCGTCTTTCGGGTGAGACATAATTGTAAGTGATTCTGCAGCTGATGCATAGTTCACACACCCTAGTCTCTGTAAGTCACCACGGATAAAGGTGTCTGCTAAATAAACAAATTAATTTTGGTTGATTTAATAAAAGTAAATTTCTTGATTAGCCATCCATATAGATCATTGATCTGCAAGCCCCATGGTCGGGCGCCAAATGTCGGGTTTGCACATACTCTTCATATATATATATATATATACTCTAAGCACAATCTTAAACTCAGGGGAGATGTTTAGGGGGACATAAAGATGTTTCACACTCCTGTAAGTGGAGCGTTCTTGCACTGGGCTTGCAACGTATCCAGATGACTTTTAATAAATCAAGAAATTCACACAGAATCATTTGATTTGAAGTTTTAACGAATCAGAGTAGTATTAGTTCCCATTCGGTTTATTAAATACAAAAAAACATGTGAATACAGTACAAGTATATGAAGAATACATAGAAAGATGTGTTTAGTATTTAATACATAGAAAGATGTGTTTATTCCCAATCCTGGGTCTATATATATATATATATATATATACGGGACTCACCTGTGAGGAAAACGGCTGACATTCTGTCATTGGCTGGGGGGTGGGACTACACGGGCTGAATAAATTAATAACAATGCGCTGTTTTGTATCCTCTCTGGCTCATGCAGGAAACATAGTGGAGCATGACTTCACGGCCGAACCCTGAACAGTCAG
This sequence comes from Acipenser ruthenus, assembly GCF_902713425.1. NCBI lineage: Eukaryota > Metazoa > Chordata > Actinopteri > Acipenseriformes > Acipenseridae > Acipenser > Acipenser ruthenus. Next base: position 10,902,080 of record NC_081220.1, read on the forward strand.
AGGCTCCGGAGAAGCGACTCGGAGAGACGGAGTGGCACTTCAGCACGAGGCGTACAAACTCGGTGTGCAAGCAAGGCACACGGGTTTATTTATAGAAATTATATTTTAGGTAGCGAGTTTAGCGGGACAAAGCCATCCCACAGAATACGAGAGTGTTCAGAGCAGTGCCTGTTCCTCGGGGCTCCCACCGCTAGAGGGAGCAACGAGCCACAGAAAAACCTGTACACTTCATATTGTAGTTTTTCCTTAAAGCATTTTGTTTTCCTTTTTCCTTTCGCCTTTTTTTATTGTTCTTTTAGATTACACACCTGTGTGTTGTATGAAGACGGGGCACAATACCATCGTTGGTAGAGTGTCCCGAACTGTAACAAAACATCTGCCAACTGAGCGCAAACTAATTAATATTGGCACCTGTGCCAGCGTTTCATATTTGAACTTTGTGTCTATCTTGTGTCTTCCCACACCCTACTACATATATATATATATATATATATACAGTGCCTTGCGAAAGTATTCGGCCCCCTTGAACTTTGCGACCTTTTGCCACATTTCAGGCTTCAAACATAAAGATATGAAACTGTAATTTTTTGTGAAGAATCAACAACAAGTGGGACACAATCATGAAGTGGAACGAAATTTATTGGATATTTCAAACTTTTTTAACAAATAAAAAACTGAAAAATTGGGCGTGCAAAATTATTCAGCCCCTTTACTTTCAGTGCAGCAAACTCTCTCCAGAAGTTCAGTGATGATCTCTGAATGATACAATGTTGACCTAAATGACTAATGATGATAAATAGAATCCACCTGTGTGTAATCAAGTCTCCGTATAAATGCACCTGCACTGTGATAGTCTCAGAGGTCCGTTTAAAGCGCAGAGAGCATCATGAAGAACAAGGAACACACCAGGCAGGTCCGAGATACTGTTGTGGAGAAGTTTAAAGCCGGATTTGGATACAAAAAGATTTCCCAAGCTTTAAACATCCTAAGGAGCACTGTGCAAGCGATAATATTGAAATGGAAGGAGTATCAGACCACTGCAAATCTACCAAGATCTGGCCGTCCCTCTAAACTTTCAGCTCATAAAAGGAGAAGACTGATCAGAGATGCAGCCAAGAGGCCCATGATCACTCTGGATGAACTGCAGAGATCTACAGCTGAGGTGGGAGACTCTGTCCATAGGACAACAATCAGTCGTATACTGCACAAATCTGGCCTTTATGGAAGAGTGGCAAGAAGAAAGCCATTTCTTAAAGATATCCATAAAAAGTGTCGTTTACAGTTTGCCACAAGCCACCTGGGAGACACACCAAACATGTGGAAGAAGGTGCTCTGGTCAGATGAAACCAAAATCGAAATTTTTGGCAACAATGCAAAACGTTATGTTTGGCGTAAAAGCAACACAGCTCATCACCCTGAACACACCATCCCCACTGTCAAACATGGTGGTGGCAGCATCATCGTTTGGGCCTGCTTTTCTTCAGCAGGGACAGGGAAGATGGTTAAAATTGATGGGAAGATGGATGGAGCCAAATACAGGACAATTCTGGAAGAAAACCTGATGGAGTCTGCAAAAGACCTGAGACTGGGACGGAGATTTGTCTTCCAACAAGACAATGATCCAAAACATAAAGCAAAATCTACAATGGAATGGTTCACAAATAAACATATCCAGGTGTTAGAATGGCCAAGTCAAAGTCCAGACCTGAATCCAATCGAGAATCTGTGGAAAGAACTGAAAACTGCTGTTCACAAATGCTCTCCATCCAACCTCACTGAGCTCGAGCTGTTTTGCAAGGAGGAATGGGCAAAAATTTCAGTCTCTCGATGTGCAAAACTGATAGAGACATACCCCAAGCGACTTACAGCTGTAATCGCAGCAAAAGGTGGCGCTACAAAGTATTAACTTAAGGGGGCTGAATAATTTTGCACGCCCAATTTTTCAGTTTTTTATTTGTTAAAAAAGTTTGAAATATCCAATAAATTTCGTTCCACTTCATGATTGTGTCCCACTTGTTGTTGATTCTTCACAAAAAATTACAGTTTCATATCTTTATGTTTGAAGCCTGAAATGTGGCAAAAGGTCGCAAAGTTCAAGGGGGCCGAATACTTTCGCAAGGCACTGTATATATATATATATATATATATATATATATATATATATATATATATATATATATATATACACACACATATATATACAGTGGCTCTCAAAAGTATTCACCCCCCTTTGACTTTTCCACATATTATTGTGTTACAACATTATTATTATTATTTATTTATTAGCAGCTGTGAAAGCGATAGCAAACAAAAGGGTGGGGCGGGGCTGCAGATGACTAGTGAGTGCTTTGTTGATATGCAGGGCCTTTTAAACCCGTTTGACTGAGAAAAAAATACTTTTAAACAGCACGTCTAAAATTAACTGCGCGTGTGAAAATAAATTGGACCTGACACGCCTGACGCACACTTAATAGATGGACTGCAAAGGGTTAATACATAGAAAGATGTGTTTATTCCCAATGCTGTGTCAATGTACAGATGTGCTCAAATTTGTTGGTACCCCTCCACAAAAAACGAAGAATGCACAATTTACTCTGAAATAACTTGAAACTGACAAAAAGTAATTGGCATCCACCATTGTTTATTCCATATTTAATAGAAATCAGACTTTGCTTTGGATTTTTTATCCAACATAATATTGTAAATAATAAAACAAATGAAAATGGCATGGACAAAAATGATGGGACCGCTAACCTAATATTTTGTTGCACAACCTTTAGAGGCAATCATTGCACTCAAATGTTTTCTGTAGCTCTCAATGAGACTTCTGAACCTGTTAACAGGTAGTTTGGCCCACTCTTCCTGAGCAAACTGCTCCAGCTGTCTCAGGTTTGATGGGTGCCTTCTCCAGACTGCAAGTTTCAGCTCTTTCCATAGATGTTCGATAGGATTCATATCAGGACTCATAGAAGGCCACTTCAGAATAGTCCAATGTTTTGTTCTTATCCATTCTTGGGTGCTTTTAGCTGTGTGTTTTGGGTCATTATCCTGTTGGTGGACCCATGACCTGTGACTGAGACAGAGCTTTCTGACACTGGGCAGTACGTTTCGCTCCAGAATGCCTTGATAGTCTTGAGATTTCATTGTGCCCTGCACAGATTCAAGGCACCCTGTGCCAGGCGCAGCAAAGCAGCCCCAAAACATAACCGAGCCTCCTCCATGATTCACTGTAGGTATGGTGTTCTTTTCTTTGAAAGCTTCATTTTTTCATCTTTGAACATAGAGCTGATGTGACATGCCAAAAAACTCCTGTTTTGACTCATCTGTCCAAAGGACATTCTCCCAGAAGGATTGTGGCTTGTCAATATGCATTTTAGCAAATTCCAGTCTGTTTTTTTATGTTTTTCTTTCAAAAGTGGAGTCCTCCTGGGTCTTCTTTCATGGAGCCCACTTTCGCTCAAAAAGCGATGGATGGTGCGATCAGAAACTGACATACCTTCACCTTGGAGTTCAGCTTGTATCTCTTTGGCAGTTATCCTTGGTTCTTTTTCTACCATTCGCACTATCCTTCTGTTCAATCTGGGGTCGATTTTCCTCTTGCGGCCGTGCCCAGGGAGGTTGGCTACAGTTCCATGGACCTTAAACTTCTTAATAATATTTGCAACTGTTGTCACAGGAACATCAAGCTGCTTGGAGATGGTCTTGTAGACTTTACCATTACCATGCTTGTCTATTATTTTCTTTCTGATCTCCTCAGACAACTCTCTCCTTTGCTTTCTCTGGTCCATGTTCAGTGTGGTGCACACAATGATACCAAACAGCACAGTGACTACTTTTCTCCATTTAAATAGGCTGAATGACTGATTACAAGATTGGAGACATGTGTGATACTAATTAAAGAAACTAATTAGTTTGAAATATCACTATAATCCAATTATTTATTATCTTTTCTAAGGGGAACCAACAAATGTGTCGAGGCCATTTTAGAATATCTTTGTAGAATAAGCAATAATTCATCTCTTTTCACAGCTTCTTTGCTTTATTCTATGACATACCAAAGGCATGCAAGTATACATGATAAAATAGCTTTTAATTTCATCACTTTTCAGGAGGAATGAAGCATGTCCAAGGGCGGTGAATACTTTTATGTATATACAGTGGCTCTCAAAAGTATTCACCACCCTTGGACTTTTCCACATATTATTGTGTTATAACATGGAATCAAAATGCATTTAATTAGGAGTTTTTGCCACTGATCAGCACAAAAAAGTCCATAATGTCAAAGTGAAAAATAAGATCTACAAATTCTTCTAAACTAATTTCAAATACAAAACAGAAAATAATTGATTGCATAAGTATTCACCCCCTTGAGTCTATTTGGATAAGTCTCTACCAGCTTTCCACATCTGGACACTGCAATTTTTGCCCATTCTTTTTTGCAAAATTGTATAAGCTCCATCAAGTTAGATGGGGACCTTTGGTGAACAGCAATTTTCAACTCTTTCCACATATTCTCAATTGGATTGAGGTCCGGGCTTTGATTGGGCCACTCCAGGACATTTACCTTTTTTTTAAGCCACTCCAGTGTGGCTTTGGCTGTATGTTTGTGGTCATTGTCCTGCTGGAAGATGAATCTTCTCCCAAATCCCATGTCTCTTGCAGACTTCAGCAGGTTTTCCTCCAGGATTTCTCTGTACTTTGCTGCATCCATTTTGCCCTCTATCTTCACGAGCTTTCCAGGCCCTACTCATAGAAGCATCCCCATAGCATGATGCTGCAACCACCACACGCCAAACATAGTGCTTAGCGTTGAGGCTAAAAAGCTCTATTTTGGTCTCATCAGACCATATAATCCTCTTCCACTTGGTCTCAGTCTCCCACATGCCTTCTGGCAAACTCTAGCCGAGATTTGAAGTTAGTTTTTTTTCTTTTTGCCACTCTCCCATAAAGACCAGTTTTGTGAAGCACCCGGGCTATTGTTGCCGTATGCACAGTGTCTCCCAGCTCAGCTGTGGAAGACTGTAACTCCATTAGAGTTGCCATAGGCCTCTTGATGGCCTCCCTGAGTAGTGCCCTTCTCGCCGGGATACTTGTCTTTGAGGACGACCTGTTCTAGACAGATTCACAGTCATATGCCATGTATTCTCTCCATTTCTTAATAATGGACGTTATTGTGCTCCGGGGGAAATTCAATGCCTTGGAAATGTTCTTATATCCTACCCCTGATTGGTGCTTTTGAAGAAACTTATTCCAGATTTTCTTTGAATGTTCCTTCATCTTCATCATGTAGTTTTTGTTAGGAAATGTGTTAACCAACTGTGGGACCTCCCATAGACAGTTGTATTTATACTGAAATCATGTGAAACACCTAAATTGCACACAGGTGGACTCCACTCAACTAATTATGTGACTTCTAAAGACAATTGGTTGCACCAGAGCTTATTTAGGTGTGTCATAGCAAAGGGGGTGAATACTTACACAATCAATTATTTTCTGTTTTATATTTGTAATTAATTTTGAACAATTTGTAGATTTTATTTTTCACTTTGACATTATTGACTTTTTTGTGTTGATCAGTGGCAAAAACTCCTAATTAAATCCATTTTGATTCCATGTTGTAACACAATAATATGTGGAAAAGTCCAAGGGCGGTGAATACTTTTGAGAGCCACTGTATATACATATATATATACATATATATATATACAGACGTGCTCAAATTTGTGGGTACCCTTACAGCTCATTGAAATAATGCTTCATTCCTCCTGAAAAGTGATGAAATTAAAAGCTATTTTATCATGTATACTTGCATGCCTTTGGTATGTCATAGAATAAAGCAAAGAAGCTGTGAAAAGAGATGAATTATTGCTTATTCTACAAAGATATTCTAAAATGGCCTGGACACATTTGTTGGTACCCCTTAGAAAAGATAATAAATAATTGGATTATAGTGATATTTCAAACTAATTAGTTTCTTCCATGTTGTAACACAATAAAATGTGGAAAAGTCCAAGGGGGGTGTCCAAGCCGTTCTGTTAGAATTGATAAAAGTCAGTTATCGCTCCTGGGAGGAGTTAGACTTTTGTTTTTGTTTGTTCTGTTTGTAAATAAATTAAATAAATACACAGACACCATCCTGTTTTCATTCCACATGCTTGTTTGAGTACTTAATTTGTGATATTTAGCCAATGAAATATGTGCCCAATACTCGGTATCTGAACTCCATTGGAGGACTTGCTAGGTTCTGTTTTGTTTAGTTGGAGCTTGTTGACCGAGTCCTCCAATTCACCAATCTGACTAACTCTGGATTGCTTTATTCTGCTTAGCTGCCCTTCAGTGCTTTACAACCTGTGATGCTGACTTGTGAAAAACAGTGTCTATTTTGTGTAGCTGATGTTAACTAATATGCCTCTGTTTTTACGAAGTCCTGGAAAAAAAGGATCAATGTGATATATTCTTTTGTAGATGTGAAAAGCATATTTGATCTTATAACTAAAAACACTGCACTCCATTCTGCTTGTCCTCTACTTTTCTTGTGGTTCATGCATTGTTATTTCCTAATAAAAGAACTTGTGCTGTTAAACTAGGGCAACAATTGGGAAACATTACATTTTAGTTTTATTTTTTTACAGAACTGGCATAGTTGGATTACTGCATGGCACAGAAATGGCTTAGTTTGAGTGTAGTTGCCCCCACTGTAGCTCTGCACACCCCTATACTGGTTTGGCTTCATTTCCTATGAGTACGGCCCCTTATGCTGAAAGCTAATGCAGCTGGAACACTGCTGTTTGTTTTGATCTGTCGCCAGGGAGCTAGCAGACACACCCAGAGCACTTACCCCTGCACACAACCACGACCCGCACCTGCACTATTTGCTGCACTGAAACCTTGCCTGCGCTATGGGGATGCAGAGTCTGTATTGGAATATTTGTTTGTTTTGTTTTATTTTGATTACTGGACTGCAACCCGCCGGTCATTTGTCCCCAAATCCCATTGTTGGTAGTGTGTGTGTGTGTGGGTGGGTTACATAAATAAAGCCGGCCAGTTTTTGAATTTATATTTGCTTGGTCTTGTTATTTTTCCCCACATGACTCACCTTCCCGACAGTATGTTATTTAAACAGTTGTAGCTACATGTGGGGACGTGTAATGCTATGTTGTTTGGAACATTGCTACTTACTCTTTAAATATCATATGCAATTCATATTTCTTAAAAAATCACCTAAAATAAGCTTGATGTTTACATGATTTGACCTAAGGTTAAAGTGAGTTCTCTACCTGAACCATCACTTTGCTTAATGGTTAAATAATGGATCTAGTCATTACATACAAAACATTTGCCAAAGGTGTTTTATCATTGTTATTAACTTATTTTCATATTTCTACAAGCCACTAAACCTCCTGCTTTATACAAAATGGAAACACTATCACCTAACACACACATTCCCACACTCACATGCCTCTCAAGTCTGTGATTGTGATACAGCACTTGGTCAGTGCTTGTACTGTACATTGTAACCCTCAGCTTGGTGCTTGAACAGCCTTCTCTCAAGCCTGCCCCTACTGCCAATCACACTGCAACCCTTTTAACAGGTCCATCTGCCTTATCTTGATTCTCTGATTAATTAACCAATTGGCAAACCAATCACCTCTCTGCCACGCTCCACATTCAAGGAGGCTTGGTGGTCCATTGGTTAAAGAACGGCTATTTACCAGGAGGTTCCAGGTTCAAACCAGCCTTTTACTTACTGTGTGTGACCCTATGCAAGTCACTTTACCAACTTGTGCTCCGTCCTCTGGATGAGACGTAAATCCGAGGTCCTATTGTAAGTGATTCTGCAGCAGTTGTTGACGATTCATAGTTCACACCCAAGTCACTGTAAGTTGCTTTGGATAAAAGCGTCTGCAAAATGACTAAATAATAAAACATTGAGATGGCTTTTCCTTCATTGATGTAGTCAGCCAATGATAAAATTGTGTAGAATCCTTTATTAATTTGTCATTTAGTAGACGCCTTTATCCAAAGCAATTTACAGAGACTATTGGGGTGAACTAGTCACTCAGCTGGGATTGAACCTGGAACCTCCAGGTAACAAGCCCCTTTCTTTAACAACTGAACCACTAAGCTTTCTGTAATGTGCTTTGCCTGTTTTTCATGTACTTTTTGCAAGGTGATGACAGAGGTTATTTTCTTGTGCAATCCCTCTGTTTTTTTTTCCTTGAAGCAAGAACACCCAGCTCTCATTAGCGGTACAGGAATGCTGAAGCTGCAAAACCAATTTCCAGTGTCTAGCTGCTCGGGTCAAAAGATACACCATTAAACAAAATACAAGGTGTTGTATGAATTCTATTGGTCACCAGGCTGTGTGAATTGTGTGGGTCAATTAAAGTAACCTGTTGAAATTTAAATTTTATATCTGTATTGGTATAGATATAGTTAACCCAAGACACATCTTCAAATTTAGCACATGGAGAAGAACAAGAAGGTATGAATGGAAGCTGAGCAGAGTTTAGAACAGAATGTAGGAAGCATTTTTTTATGCAAAGAGTTAGATATACATGGAATAGTCGACCAAGTTAAATAGTTGGATCAAAAACACTGGAAACATAAAAAAGACTAGATTCTGTGCTTCTAGATTAGAAATTTGCAAAATGGACAGGGGATAAAAGGCAGTGCACACCCACAGGTCCCAAGTTTCATCAACTGGGACCTACGTGTACCCATAGGTTCCTACTTTCCTATGTGACTAAATTGACTAAAGTCATGTTTGTTTTTTAGGCAGTTTGTATTTAGGACTGGTAAATGACTAAGGGCCTCATTTACTAAGCGTCAGTTATTTCGCCAGAATTGCGGGAGGAAAATTTAGATGACTGCGCATGGTATTTCTCAGAGTGTCACACCCTATTTACTAACTAATTAAAAGTAAAAGTACCGGTCGAAAAAATTCTAATTAGCATACAAACTGTGGGATGGAATATGTACATAGTTGTAGGACGCGTAGATAATAAAATATTATTTTAAATTAAAAATAAATTATTTAAGCATATTTTCTTTTATCACTCTCTCTCATATTTTATCCCTGCAGCCACCTGTAAGAAACCTCCTTCAACTGTTGTCAATAGAATAAATATTGTGTGCAACTTCAGACCTGTTGCCACCTACAATTTGTTTGCTAATTTGAATTTTTAGTTATTATTCTAATTAGTTAGTAAATAAGGCGTGACACTTTGAGAAATACCAGTCAACCCAATTTTCATCCCGCAAAAACATACAGTACTGTGAGTAAATGGAGCTCTGCTGCACATATTCAATAAACAAACAGTTTAAACAGAAAACAAAAAGAGAAGACTACCAATAACAATCCTTTTGGGATATGCTCGCAACAGGTCAGGTATTCACTGAGCATTTTATATTAAAGCTGCAGATAGGCCCCTCCGTGGAGTGATGTCCTCGGTCATGCCCACCGAGATATTAAGTAATCACTATGCGGAGATCACATTCTCCTTTGCATCAAACCACCGAATGCAAGTGATGCGACCATGCAAGGTTTGGTGTTCATCTTCTCTTTGCGGGAACCAGGGTTACATCTGTAACCTATCGTTCCCTTTCAATTCGAAGACTACCAATAACCATACTTTTGGGAAAATATACCAAAGCTGTTGCGAGGGATCGTGAGTGGAGACAGCAGACGAGGGACTCTCGCTACCGCCTACTAGTGTTGGTGGTGTGAGCGTGCAACGTCAAGGACCCTTGTGACTAATGAAGGCATAGAGGGATCTACCACATTAAGTCGGCAGTACCTGGTGAATGTATGTGGAGTAGCCCAGCTAGCCACAGTACAGATATCCATCAATGAAGCTCCTCTGGTAGAGAGTGCGGCTACCCTCCTAGGCGGGGGTAGGACGGCACTAGTATATGCAGTCGAAACTGTGTCCACAATACAGTGGAACAGTCGCTGCTTCGAGAGGACTTGTCCGAGGGTCCTTTCATCATGACAGACAAAGAGCTGGTCAGAATATAACCTGTCAATGCCCGAACCGAGGGAATTTAATATCCGATCTTCTTCTGAAGAAAACGGAGGGGGATGGAAAGCCTCTACCTCCACTGACTGGTTCAAGTGGAAAGCCGTAACCACCTTAGGTAGGAAAGCGGGGTTCGTACATAACGAAACCCTGTTTCAGTCATCCCAAACACACATACAGGAATGTGATGGGGACCCCCACCCCTATGTATATTTGTGCGCTATTTTATGATTTATTGTATTATTATGATTTAATGTATTGTATATGACAGTGAAAAGCCCGGTATTATGTATTATTGTTTGGTAAGACGAGCGAGGTGCAGTCTGCCATTATGTGTTATTGTTTTGTATTTTGTAAAATACCTTGTGAGAATGCATGAGAATGCAAGAGAAAACAAGTGCTATTCGTGCTGGAACAGCCAGCATGATACTTGTTTGTTATAGTGTTTGTTTGGCCAATGTGCCTTTTGTTTTGAAAGTGTTTTGTTTTGTTTAAAATCTTTATTTATTGTGTTTAATAAACACTGAGTGCTGTACCGTCTCAGTTTCACCCCACAGTTGCCTTGTGTTTTTCATTCATTCATTTGTTCTCTGACATCACTGCACTGACAGCGCCTGTAGCTCACAAACCTGCTTTTGCGGAGGTGATGGCCAATATTTAGGCTGTCTTCATAGAGAGATATTTCAACACTATGGAAAGTATGGGCTCAAACAGGGCCTGGTGAGAGCCTCCAATACCACATCTAGACTCTATTTGGGGAGGACGTCCTTCCTAGGAGGACGTAATCGACGATCACCCTTTAGAAAAAGGGTCAGTAAAGTATGAGCGTCCGGGAATACTGAGTCAATGGGGACATGGCATGCAGATATGGCTGCTAGGTACACTTTCAGCGTAGAAGGGGATCTACCCGCCTCTAGCAAATCTTGCAGAAACTGTACAATAATGCCATAGGGCAATTTATGGGGGCAAGACCGCTTTTATATTTCCAGTTATAGCTATACAACGCCCTTGTGGAGGAAGCCCTAGCATTCTACAGTGCCCTGACGACTGCCCTAAGTAAGAGAACCCTAAGATGGTCCCATTCAGGGGCAGACCCACAGTTGCAGTCTGTCCAGTGCTGGTTGCCAGAAGGTGACTCTCTCCTGACTGAGGAGATCCATTTGCAGTGTGATCTCCCAGGGCTGGCCACACAGCAGCTGGCAAAGTCTCAAAAAACAGACTCTCCTGGGATATCTGGGGGCCACCAGGGGAACTGTTGCCTTGTCTCTCTGGACCTTCTCAAGGAAGGTGGAGAGTAGCGGTATTGGCGGGAATGCATACAAGAGTGCCCTGGGCCACTCGTGGCTAGAGCATCAACGTAATGGTGGAGGGAGAACCATAGGGGGCAATGAGTCATCTCTGCCGTAGCAAAGAGATTGACTTGGGCTTCCCCGAAGCGTTCCCAAATACGCACCATCACCTGAGGGTGGAGTTGCCATTCTGATGGGTGAGGACCCTCCCTGCAGAGGTCTGCCACCCAATTCACCACTCTCGGGAGATGAACAGCCTAAAGGGATAATAAGTACTTCTGTGCCCAGATTAACATCTGCAAGACTATGAGGTGTAACCCCGGGGACTGAAGTCCACCTTGGTGGTTCATGTATGCTTGTCACAAAGACGGCCGAGGTGGGTGGCGTCAGACCAGAAGCAGGAAATAAACAGACAGAGATGTGTGGTTTGGTGAAGCTGAGCGAATGCTTTCGCTCAGCATTTAATAAACAGAACAGAAAATAAAAGGTTTGAAACAACAAAACACAGGACACGGCACTTGCGCCAAAATAAATAGAGAAACAAAACGTACTAAACACTTAACAAATGGTGCACGGAGACAAACAAACATGGTGAGTACAAAACACTTATTATTCTTATTATTACTTATTTTAACTCCTTTCTCTCTCCCGTTCTCACCGAACACCCAATCCTGACTGAATGAAACGTGCATCTATATATACTGTTGTGCTGGGATTCAATTACTAATTAATTATTCACTTGAATCCCAGCACGTGAATTAATTCTGTGCAACCCCGTGCTCACATATTACATTTAACCAGCACGTGAAGTGATTTGTGCCCTCCTCGTGCCTAAATACAAATCTACATTTTTAAATACACGTGAAACACAGACCCGTTTATATCCCGTGTACCAATGACTATACACCAACATTAAAACACGCACGCACCATACAACACATAATACAAAATTGCACACAGGGGCGGGGCACATTGCCACAATTCTACTACTGACATGTTGTCCGTGTGGACAACGACATGTCTGTTCTGGGGCACAAGAAGGAAATGCTGAAAGGCGAGGTGAACCGCTGGCAGTTCCAGCGCATTTATGTCCAGTGATCTGACCAGGACCCGCTGACTCCTCTGTCTGCCCAGACCGCACCCCACCCCGAGTTAGATGCGTCTGTCATCACTATCTGATGGTTGTGGATCACTCCCATGTTTACACCTTCACGTAGATGAGAGGCTTGCCTCCACCATCGCAGGGCTTCCCCAGCATACGTGAGACACATTATAAATCAGCTGATGGTGTTTGTCACATTTTGGATGCTGCTGAAAGGCATTGAGCCACATTAGTTTCAGCGCTGTCATGTTTACCAGTAATCACTTTGTTAGGGTAGCTAGTCGTTGGGGTACCACTGAAAACTTCAATAGGGTTGTCCTGGGCTAGGTTAAACAGATAAAAGATTACTTTATTTAAGGCAGTGAACATTCTCTCCTCATAACAAAACTGCTTTTCCATACTTATGAAATTAAAACCTACATTCTTAATAGGCATTTCATCTCCTTTGTTCTTACTAACACAACTGCAGTTTGTTCTGCTATATGGAAGTACGCCTCTAAAGGTTTACCTTTCACTCGAGTGGCAATGCATGCACTTCCTGTATTAAGCCTAAATTCATCTTCCTTTATCTAGGAAAATATTTCCTGTGAAATAGTCTGATACAATTGAGCTGTTAATACTGAGTACCCTGGTACTGTATTCCTTGCATAGTTAAATAACCCAATTACTGCTTGGAGCTGTTTCACATTTTCAAGTGATGAGATATTCTAACTTTTTCTTCGTAATGCTGTACTTAAATCCATACCCTGGTCTTTAATTTAATTTAATTTTCATTATTAATTTTTTGTTTTTGTATTATTATTTTATTAATTTAAATATTATACGTAACATTTTACCTCCTCTGTTACAATCTCAAATGCTACTACTGCTAATGGGTTAAATTGGAGGTCTGATGTATCTTCTGTTCTGTGTTATCTTAGATCTGCTCCCTGTGCATGTCTGCTCTCTGGGCTCTCTAGGACCCCACCTCAGATTATACTTGTGAGTTGGTGCAGCCTGTGAGCTCCACCTCTCCTTGCTGGTTACCGCCCCTCTGGGTGGACTGAACATTCCCTACTTGCAATTGCTTCAGCTGACTTACTCATTTGCTCACTTAAATTCTTTTTCTTTCTTTCTTTGTACCGATTTAAAAAGTTAACAGCTTTTCTAAGATGTCCCCCTTTTCTTTTTTTCTGTGATCATTTTCTTTTTTTTCTGATTCAGAGGTAGAATACTGAAACTCCTGATTTCTCCTGGTTTTTCTTAATAAGCTCCTCTGCTGTAAGCACTTTTTTTCTGCCAATAAGTGGTCCTGTCGATACTATTTATAATAGCCTTTTCAATGTCCACTTTATTTTACTAGACTTTAGTTTACCGGGAAGGTTTGTGCATGAGTTAAGATTACCACTCAGAAGGCGTGGCATAATCTTGGTTTTCCCGGATTTAAACTAGGAGGTCCCTGGGTCAAATCCCACTTCAGCCACTGACACATTGTGTGACCCTGAGCAAGTCACTTAACTTAACTTAACGTAATTGTAAGTGATTCTGCAGCTGATGCATAGTTCACACACCCTAGTCTCTGTAAGTCACCACGGATAAAGGTGTCTGCTAAATAAACAAATAAATTTTGGTCAATTTAATAAAAGTAAATTTCTTGATTAGCCATCCATATGGATCATTGATCTGCAAGCCCCATGGTCGGGCGCCAAATGTCGGGTTTGCACATACTCTTCATATATATATATATATATATATATATATATATATATATATATATATATATATATATATATATATATATATACTCTAAGCACACTCTTAAACTCAGGGGAGACGTTTAGGAGGACATAAAGATGTTTCAGACTCCTGTAAGTGGAGCGTTCTTGCACAGGGCTTGCAACATATCCAGATGACTTTTAATAAATCAAGAAATTCACACAGAATCATTCGATTTGAAGTTTTAACGAATCAGAGTAGTATTAGTACCCATTCGGTTTATTAAATACTAAAAAAAACATGTGAATACAGTACAAGTATATGAAGAATACATAGAAAGATGTGTTTAATATTTAATACATAGAAAGATGTGTCTAATATTTAATACATAGAAAGATGTGTTTATTCCTAATCCTGGGTCTATATATATATATATATATATATATATATATATATATATATATATTGTGAGAGGGGAGTGATTTGGACTGACCGTCAGCTGCATGCGGGAGCCTGAGGGGGGTTGTATTCTCCATGTATTCCCACGCTGTCAGGCAATGTGTTATGACGGGACTCACCTGTTAGGAAATCGGCTGACGTTCTTTCATCAGCTGGGGGTGGGACTACACGGGGTGAATGAATTAATAAAAAGGCGCTGTTTTGTATCCTCTCTGGCTCATGCAGGAAACATAGTGGAGCATGACTTCACGGCCGAACCCTGAACAGTCAGAGGCTCCGGAGCAGCGACTTGGAGAGACGGAGTGGCACTTCAGCACGAGGCGTACAAAATCGGGGTGCAAGCAAGGCACACGGGTTTATTTATAGAAATTATATTTTAGGTAGCGAGTTTAGCGGGACTAAGCCGTCCCACAGTATACGAGAGTGTTAAGAGCAGTGCTGCTCCTCGGGGCTCCCACCGCTAGAGGGAGCAACGAGCCACAGAAAAACCTGTACACTTCATATTGTAGTTTTTCCTTAAAGCATTTTGTTTTCCTTTTTCCTTTCGCCTTTTTTTTATTGTTCTTTTAGATTACACACCTGCGTGTTGTATGAAGACAGGGCACAATACCATCGTTGGTAGAGTGTCCCGAACTGTAACAAAACATCTGCCAACTGAGAGCAAACTAATAAATCTGTGCGCCTGTGCCAGCGTTTCATATTTGAACTTTGTGTCTATCTTGTGTCTTCCCACACCCTACTACATATATATATATATATATATATATATATATATATATATATATATATATATATATATATACAGTGGCTCTCGAAAACATTCACCCCCCTTTGACTTTTCCACATATTATTGTGTTACAACATTATTATTATTATTTATTTATTAGCATCTGTGAAAGCGATAGCGAACGAAAGGGTGGGGCGGGGCTGGAGATGACTAGTGAGTGCTTTGTTGATATGCAGGGCCTTTTAAACCCGTTTGACTGAGAAAAAAAATACTTTTAAACAGCACGTCTAAAATTAACTGCGCGTGTGAAAATAAATTGGACCTGACACGCCTGACGCACACTTAATAGATGGACTGCAAAGGGTTAATACATAGAAAGATGTATTTATTCCCAATCCTGTGTCAATATATACAGTGGCTCTCAAAAGTATTCACCACCCTTGGACTTTTACACATTTTATTGTGTTACAACATGGAATCAAAATGGATTTAATTAGGAGTTTTTGCCACTGATCAACACAAAAAAAGTCCATAATATCAAAGTGAAAAATAAAATGTACAAATTGTTCTAAATTAATTTCAAATACAAAACAGAAAATAATTGATTGCATAAGTATTCACCCCCTTTAGTCAATATTTGGTAGAGGCACCTTTGGCAGCAAATACAGCCATGAGTCTATTTGGATTAGTCTCTACCAGCTTTGCACATCTGGACACTGCAATTTTTGCCCATTCTTTTTTGCAAAATTGCATAAGCTCCATCAAGTTAGATGGGGACCTTTAGTGAACAGCAATTTTCAACTCTTTCCACATATTCTCAATTGGATTGAGGTCCGGGCTTTGACTGGACCACTCCAGGACATTGACCTTTTTGTTTTTAAGCCACACCAGTGTGGCTTTGGCTGTATGTTTGTGGTCATTGTCCTGCTGGAAGATGAATCTTCTCCCAAATCACAGGTCTCTTGCAGACTTCAGCAGGTTTTCCTCCAGGATTTCTCTGTACTTTGCTGCATCCATTTTGCCCTCTATCTTCACAAGCTTTCCAGGCCCTGATGCAGAGAAGCATCCCCATAGCATGATGCTGCAACTACCATGCGCCAAACATAGTGCTTAGCGTTGAGGCTAAAAAGCTCTATTTTGGTCTCATCAGACCATAGAATCTTTTTCCACTTGGTCTCAGAGTCTCCCACATGCCTTCTGGCAATCTCTGGCTGAGATTTGAAGTTAGTTTTTTTTCTTTTTGCCACTCTCCCATAAAGACCAGTTTTGTGAAGCACCCGGGCTATTGTTGCCGTATGCACAGTGTCTCCCAGCTCAGCTGTGGAAGACTGTAACTCCATTAGAGTTGCCATAGGCCTCTTGATGGCCTCCCTGACTAGTGCCCTTCTCGCCGGGAAAGTAGTTTTTGAGGACGGCCTGTTCTAGACAGATTCACAGTCATATGCCATATATTCTCTCCATTTCTTAATAATGGACTTTACTGTGCTCCTGGGGATATTCAATGCCTTGGAAATGTTCTTATATCCTACCCCGGATTGGTGCTTTTGAAGAAACTTATTCCAGATTTTCTTTGAATGTTTCTTCGTCTTCATGATGTAGTTTTTGTTAGGAAATGTATTAACCAACTGTGGGACCTCCCATAGACATTTGTATTTATACTGAAATCATGTGAAACACCTTAATTGCACACAGGTGGACTCCACTCAACTAATTATGTGACATCTAAAGACAATTGGTTGCACCAGAGCTTATTTAGGTGTGTCATAGCAAAGGGGGTGAATACTTACAAAATCAATTATTTTCTGTTTTATATTTGTAATTAATTTAGAACAATTTGTAGATTTTATTTTTCACTTTGACATTATGGACTTTTTTGTGTTGATCAGTGGCAAAAACTCCTAATTAAATCCATTTTGATTCCATGTTCTAACACAATAGTATGTGGAAAAGTCCAAGGGCGGTGAATACTTTTGAGAGCCACTGTATATATATATATATATATATATATATATAGACGTGCTCAAATTTGTTGGTACCCTTAAAGCTCATTGAAATAATGCTTCATTCCTCCTGAGAAGTGATGAAATTAAAAGCCATTTTATCATGTATACTTGCATGCCTTTGGTATGTCATAGAATAAAGCAAAGAAGCTGTGAAAAGAGATGAATTATTGCTTATTCTACAAAGATATTCTAAAATGGCCTAGACACATTTGTTGGTACCCCTTAGAAAAGATAATAAATAATTGGATTATAGTGATATTTCAAACTAATTAGTTTCTTCCATGTTTCTTCCAAATGTGGAAAAGTCCAAGGGGGGTGTCCAAGCCGTTCTGTTAGAATAGATAAAAGTCAGTTATCGCTCCTGGGAGGAGTTAGACTTTTGTTTTTGTTTGTTCTGTTTGTAAATAAATTAAATATATAACACAGACACCATCCTGTTTTCATTTGACATGCTTGTTTGAGTACTTAATTTATGATATTTAGCCAATGAAATATGTGCCCAATACTCGGTATCTGAACTCCATTGGAGGACTTGCTAGGTTCTGTTTTGTTTAGTTGGAGCTTGTTGACCGAGTCCTCCAATTCACCAATCTGACCAACTCTGGATTGTTTTATTCTGCTTAGCTGCCCTTCAATACTTTACAACCTGTGATGCTGACTTGTGAAAAACGGTGTCTATTTTGTGTAGCTGATGTTAACTAATATGCCTCTGTTTTTACGAAGTCCTGGGAAAAAAGGATCAATGTGATATATTCTCTCTTTTGTAGATGTGAAAAGCATGTTTGATCTTATAACTAAAAACACTGCACTCCATTCTGCTTGTCCTCTACTTTACTTGTGGTTCATGCATTGATATTTCCTAATAAAATAACTTGTGCTGTTAAACTAGGGCAACAATTGGGAAACATTACATTTTAGTTGCTCTTTTTTTTACAGAGCTGGCATAGTTGGATTATTGCATGGCACAGAAATGGCTTAGTTTGAGTGTAGTTGCCCCCACTGTAGCTCTGCACACCCCTATACTGGTTTGGCTTCATTTCCTATGAGTATGGCCCCTTATGCTGAAAGCTAATGCAGCTGGAACACTGCTGTTTGTTTTGATCTGACACCAGGGAGCTAGCAGACACACCCAGAGCACTTACCCCTGCACACAACCACGACCCGCACCTGCACTTTTTGCTACATTGAAACCTTGCCTGCGCTATGGGGATGCAGAGTCTGTATTGGAATATTTGTTTGTTTTGTTTTATTTTGATTACTGGACTGCAACCCGCCGGTCATTTGTCCGCAAAAACCATTGTTGGTAGTGGGGGTGATTACATAAATAAAGCCGGCCAGTTTTTTTTAATTTATATTTGCTTGGTCTTGTTATTTTTCCCCACATGACTCACCTTCCTGACAGTATGTTATTTAAACAGTTGTAGCTACATGTGGGGACGTGTAATGCTATGTTGTTTGGAACATTGCTACTTACTCTTTAAATATCATATGCAATTCATATTTCTTAAAAATTCACCTAAAATAAGCTTGATGTTTACATGATTTGACCTAAGGTTAAAGTGAGTTCTCTACCTGAACCATCACTTTGTTTAATGGTTAAATAATGGATCTAGTCAATACATACAAAACATTTGCCGAAGGGGTTTTATCAGTTTTATTAACTTATTTTCATATTTCTACAAGCCACTAAACCTCCTGCTTTATACAAAATGGAAACACTTTCACCTAACACACACACTCCCACACTCACATGCCTCTCAAGTCTGTGATTGTGATACAGCACTTGGTCAGTGCTTGTACTGTACATTGTAACCCTCAGCTTGGTGCTTGAACAGCCTTCTCTCAAGCCTGCCCCTACTGCCAATCACATTGCAACCCTTTTAACAGGTCCATCTGCCTTATCTTGATTCTCTGATTAATTAGCCAATTGGCAAACCAATCACCTCTCTGCCATGCTCTACATTCAAGGAGGCTTTGTGGTCCATTGGTTAAAGAACATGGCTTGTTACCAGGAGGTTCCAGGTTCAAACCAGCCATTTACTCACTGTGTGTGACCCTAAGCAAATCATTTTACCAACTTGTGCTCCGTCCTCTGGATAAGACGTAAAACCGTGGTAATACTGTAAGTGACTCTGCAGCAGTTATTGACGATTCATAGTTCACACCCAAGTCACTGTAAGTTGCTTTGGATAAAAGTGTCTGCTAAATGATTAAATAATAATAAAGCTTGAGATGGCTTTTTCTTCATTGATGTAGTCAGCAAATGATAAAATTGTGTAGAATCCTTTATTAATTTGTCATTTATTAGACGCTTTTATCCAAAGCAACTTACAGAGATTATTGGGGTGAACTAGTCGCTCAGCTGGGATTGAACCTGGAACCTCCTTGTAACAAACCCCTTTCTTTAACAACTGAACCACTAAGCTTTCTGTAACATATCTCTCTTGTATCATGTGCCTCTCTGGTGCCCTGCCTGTTTTTCATGTACATTTTGCAAGGTATTGACAGAGGGGTTATTTTCTTTCTTGTGCAATCCCTCTGTATTTTTTTTTTCCTTGAAGCAAGAACACCCAGCTCTCGTTAGCTGTACAGGAATGCTGAAGCTGCAAAACCAATTTCTAGTGTCTAGCTGCTCGGTTCAAAAGATACACCACTGATCAAAATACAAGGTGTTTGTGATCTATGCAAATGTCTGAATTCTATTAGTCACCAGGCTATGTGAATTGCGTGGGTCAATTAATGTAACCTGTTGAAATTTAAATTTTAAATCTGTACTGATATAAAGTTAACCCAAGACATATCTTCAAATTCAGCACAGAGAAGAACAAGAAGGTATGAATGGAAGCTGAGTAGAGTTTAGAACAGAAGGTAGGAAGCAATTTTTATGCAGAGAGTTAGAAATACATGGAATTGCCGACCAAGTGAAGTAGTCGGATCTAACCTACTGGAAACATAAAGATGGTATTCTCTGCTTTTAGATTAGATCTTTGCAAAACGGACAGGGGATAAAAGGCAGGGCACACGCACAGGTCCCAAGTTTCATCAACTGGGACCTATGTGTACCCATAGGGCCCTACTTTCCTATGTGACTAAATTGACTGAAGTCATGTTTGTTTTTTAGTCAGTTTGTAGTAAGGGCTGGTAAATGACTAAGGGCCTCATTTACTAAGTGTCAGTAATTTCGCCAGAATTGCGGAAGGAAAACTGAGATGACTGCGCATGGTATTTCTCAGAGTGTCACACCCTATTTACTAACTAATTAAAAGCAAAAGTACAGGTCGAAAAATTCTAATTATCATACAAACTGTGGGATGGAATATTCACATTGTTGTAGGACGGGTAGATAATAAAATATTATTTTAAATTGAAACTAAATTATTTAAGCATATTTTCTTTTATCACTCTCTCTCATATTTTATCCCTGCAGCCACCTGTAAGAAACATCCTTCAACTGTTGTCAATAGAATTAATATTGTTTGCAACTTCAGACCTGTTGCCACCTACAGTTTGTTTGCTAATTAGAATTTTTTTGTAATTCTTCTAATTAGTTAGTAAATAAGATGTGACACTTTGGGAAATACCAGTCATCCCAATTTTCAGTACTGTGAGTAAATGGAGCTCTGCTGCACAGATTCAATAAATAGTTTAAACAAAAAAACAAAACGATATGATACAAATGTACCCTGGTTCCGTGAATGATAAGATGAACAATAACAATACTTTTGAGATATGCTCGCCACAGGTCAGGTATTCACTGAGCATTTTATATTAAAGCTGCCGATAGGCCCCTCCGTGGAGTGATGTCCTCGGTCATGCCCCCCGAGATATTAAGTAATCACTATGCGGAGATCACATTCTCTTTTGCATCAAACCCGCGAATGCAAGTGATGCGACCATGCA
Organism: Acipenser ruthenus; assembly: GCF_902713425.1. Taxonomy (NCBI): domain Eukaryota; kingdom Metazoa; phylum Chordata; class Actinopteri; order Acipenseriformes; family Acipenseridae; genus Acipenser; species Acipenser ruthenus. The sequence continues at coordinate 10,923,277 of NC_081220.1, forward strand.
AGGTTTAGTGTTCATCTTCTCTTTCAGGGAACCAGGGTTACATCCATAACCTATTGTTCCCTTTCAATTTGAAGACGACCAATATCCATACTATTGGGAAAGTATACCAAAGCATTCGCGAGGGATCGTGAGTGGAGACAGCAGACGAGGGACTCTCGCTACCGCCTACTAGTGTTGGTGGTGTGAGCGTGCAACGTCAAGGACCCTTGTGACTAATGAAGGCATAGAGGGATCTACCACATTAAGTCAGCAGAACCTGGTGAATGTATGTGGAGTAGCCCAGCTAGCCGCAGTACAGATATCCATCAATGAAGCTCCTCTGGTAGAGAGTGCGGCTACCCTCCTAGACGGGGGTAGGACGGCACTAGTATATGCAGTCGAAACTGTGTCCACAGTACAGTGGAACAGTCGCTGCTTCGAGAGGACTTGTCCGTGGGTCCTTTCATCATGACAGACAAAGAGCTAGTCAGAATATAACCTGTCAATGCCCGAACCGAGGGAATTTAATATCCGATCTTCTTCTGAAGAAAACGGAGGGGGATGGAAAGCCTCTTCTTCCACTGACTGGTTCAAGTGGAAAGCCGTAACCACCTTAGGTAGGAAAGCGGGGTTCGTACATAATGAAACCCTGTTTCAGTCATCCCAAACACACATACAGGAATGTGATGGGGACCCCCACCCCTATGTATATTTGTGCGCTATTTTATGATTTATTGTATTATTATGATTTAATGTATTGTATATGACAGTGAAAAGCCCGGTATTATGTATTATTGTTTGATAAGACGAGCGAGGTGCAGTCTGCCTATATGTGTTATTGTTTTGTATTTTGTAAAATACCTTGTGAGAATGCATGAGAATGCAAGAGAAAACAAGTGCTATTCGTGCTGGAACAGCCAGCATGATACTTGTTTGTTATAGTGTTTGTTTGGCCAATGTGCCTTTTGTTTTGAAAGTGTTTTGTTTTGTTTAAAATCTTTATTTATTGTGTTTAATAAACACTGAGTGCTGTACCGTCTCAGTTTCACCCCACAGTTGCCTTGTGTTTTTCATTCATTCATTTGTTCTCTGACATCACTGCACTGACAGCGCCTGTAGCTCACAAACCTGCTTTTGCGGAGGTGATGGCCAATATTTAGGCTGTCTTCATAGAGAGATATTTCAACACTATGGAAAGTATGGGCTCAAACAGGGCCTGGTGAGAGCCTCCAATACCACATCTAGACTCTATTTGGGGAGGACGTCCTTCCTAGGAGGACGTAATCGACGATCACCCTTTAGAAAAAGGGTCACTAAAGTATGAGTGCCCAGGAATACTGAGTCAATGGTGACATGGCATGCAGATATGGCTGCTAGGTACACTTTCAGCGTAGAGGGGGTTCTACCCGCCTCTAGCAAATCTTGCTGAAATTGTACAATAATGCCATAGGGCAATTTATGGGGGCAAGACCACTTTTATATTTCCAGTTATAGCTATACAACGCCCTTGTGGAGGAAGCCCTAGCATTCTACAGTGCCCTGATGACTGCCCTCAGTCTGAGAACCCTAAGACGGTCCCGTTCAGGGGCCAGACCCACAGTTGCAGTCTTTCCAGTGCTGGTTGCCAGAAGGTGCCTCTCGCCTGACTGAGGAGATCCATTTTCAGCGGGATCTTCCAGGGCTGGCCACACAGCAGCTGGCAAAGTTTCAAAAAACAGACTCTCCTGGGATATCTGGGGGCCACCAGGGGAACTGTTGCCTTGTCTCTGGACCTTCTCAAGGAAGGCGGAGAGTAGCGGTATTGGGGGGGAATGCATACAAGAGCGCCCTGGGCCACTCGTGGCTAGAGCGTCAACTTAATGATGGAGGGAGAACCATAGGGGGCAATGAGTCATCTCTGCCGTAGCAAAGAGATCGACTTGTGCTTCCCCAAAGCGTTCCCAAATGCTCTCCATCACCTGAGGGTGGAGTTGCCATTCTGATGGGTGAGGACCCTCCCTGCAGAGGAGGTCCGCCGCCCAATTCACCATAGCCTGGAGGGATAATAATTACTTCTGTGCCCAGATTAACAGCTGAAAGACTATGTGGTGTAACCCCGGGGACTGAAGTCCACCCTGGTGCTACTACTTACATGTTGTCCGTGTGGACAACGACATGTCTCTTCTGAGCACAGGAAGGAAATGCTGAAGAGCCAGGTGAACTTTTCACAGTTCCAGCGCATTTATGTCCAGTGACCATGATTCGCTGACTCCTCTGCCTGCCCAGACCGCTCCCCACCCTGAGTTGAATGCATCTGTCATCACTATCTGACAGTTGTGGATCACTCCCATGCTTACACCTTCATGTAGATGAGAGGCTTACCTCCACCAGCGCAGGGCTTTCCAGTATACGTGAAACACAGCATACGTCAGCCGATGGTGTCTGTCACATTTTGGATGCAGCCGGAAGGCATTGAGCCACACTTAAATCGAGCGTGTGACAGAAGCAGAATGATTCTTTTTTATAAATCTCTCTCCCCACCTGTGAGGGTGTTGTATAAAGGGAACAGAGGGCCCTGGACTAGATGGCCTGACAATTCATTCCCAGGTTAGGTTGAAGTCGGCCATCTAGAAAGTGGGCACAGCTGTGGTACATTAAGTCATCGTCCCAATGGGAAAGCGATGTGGCAACTGCGGATTGGAAGAGAAACGGCTGCATGTATTCTCCATGTATTCCCACGCTGTCAGGCAATGTGTTATGACGGGACTCACCTGTTAGGAAATCGGCTGACGTTCTTTCATCAGCTGGGGGTGGGACTACACGGGGTGAATGAATTAATAAAAAGGCGCTGTTTTGTATCCTCTCTGGCTCATGCAGGAAACATAGTGGAGCATGACTTCACGGCCGAACCCTGAACAGTCAGAGGCTCCGGAGCAGCGACTTGGAGAGACGGAGTGGCACTTCAGCACGAGGCGTACAAAATCGGGGTGCAAGCAAGGCACACGGGTTTATTTATAGAAATTATTTTTTAGGTAGCGAGTTTAGCGGGACTAAGCCGTCCCACAGTATACGAGAGTGTTAAGAGCAGTGCTGCTCCTCGGGGCTCCCACCGCTAGAGGGAGCAACGAGCCACAGAAAAACCTGTACACTTCATATTGTAGTTTTTCCTTAAAGCATTTTGTTTTCCTTTTTCCTTTCGCCTTTTTTTTATTGTTCTTTTAGATTACACACCTGCGTGTTGTATGAAGACAGGGCACAATACCATCGTTGGTAGAGTGTCCCGAACTGTAACAAAACATCTGCCAACTGAGAGCAAACTAATAAATCTGTGCGCCTGTGCCAGCGTTTCATATTTGAACTTTGTGTCTATCTTGTGTCTTCCCACACCCTACTACATATATATATATATATATATATATATATATATATATATATATATATATATATATATATACAGTGGCTCTCGAAAACATTCACCCCCCTTTGACTTTTCCACATATTATTGTGTTACAACATTATTATTATTATTTATTTATTAGCATCTGTGAAAGCGATAGCGAACGAAAGGGTGGGGCGGGGCTGGAGATGACTAGTGAGTGCTTTGTTGATATGCAGGGCCTTTTAAACCCGTTTGACTGAGAAAAAAAATACTTTTAAACAGCACGTCTAAAATTAACTGCGCGTGTGTAAATAAATTGGACCTGACACGCCTGACGCACACTTAATAGATGGACTGCAAAGGGTTAATACATAGAAAGATGTATTTATTCCCAATCCTGTGTCAATATATACAGTGGCTCTCAAAAGTATTCACCACCCTTGGACTTTTACACATTTTATTGTGTTACAACATGGAATCAAAATGGATTTAATTAGGAGTTTTTGCCACTGATCAACACAAAAAAAGTCCATAATATCAAAGTGAAAAATAAAATGTACAAATTGTTCTAAATTAATTTCAAATACAAAACAGAAAATAATTGATTGCATAAGTATTCACCCCCTTTAGTCAATATTTGGTAGAGGCACCTTTGGCAGCAAATACAGCCATGAGTCTATTTGGATTAGTCTCTACCAGCTTTGCACATCTGGACACTGCAATTTTTGCCCATTCTTTTTTGCAAAATTGCATAAGCTCCATCAAGTTAGATGGGGACCTTTAGTGAACAGCAATTTTCAACTCTTTCCACATATTCTCAATTGGATTGAGGTCCGGGCTTTGACTGGACCACTCCAGGACATTGACCTTTTTGTTTTTAAGCCACACCAGTGTGGCTTTGGCTGTATGTTTGTGGTCATTGTCCTGCTGGAAGATGAATCTTCTCCCAAATCACAGGTCTCTTGCAGACTTCAGCAGGTTTTCCTCCAGGATTTCTCTGTACTTTGCTGCATCCATTTTGCCCTCTATCTTCACAAGCTTTCCAGGCCCTGATGCAGAGAAGCATCCCCATAGCATGATGCTGCAACTACCATGCGCCAAACATAGTGCTTAGCGTTGAGGCTAAAAAGCTCTATTTTGGTCTCATCAGACCATAGAATCTTTTTCCACTTGGTCTCAGAGTCTCCCACATGCCTTCTGGCAATCTCTGGCTGAGATTTGAAGTTAGTTTTTTTTCTTTTTGCCACTCTCCCATAAAGACCAGTTTTGTGAAGCACCCGGGCTATTGTTGCCGTATGCACAGTGTCTCCCAGCTCAGCTGTGGAAGACTGTAACTCCATTAGAGTTGCCATAGGCCTCTTGATGGCCTCCCTGACTAGTGCCCTTCTCGCCGGGAAAGTAGTTTTTGAGGACGGCCTGTTCTAGACAGATTCACAGTCATATGCCATATATTCTCTCCATTTCTTAATAATGGACTTTACTGTGCTCCTGGGGATATTCAATGCCTTGGAAATGTTCTTATATCCTACCCCGGATTGGTGCTTTTGAAGAAACTTATTCCAGATTTTCATTGAATGTTTCTTCGTCTTCATGATGTAGTTTTTGTTAGGAAATGTATTAACCAACTGTGGGACCTCCCATAGACATTTGTATTTATACTGAAATCATGTGAAACACCTTAATTGCACACAGGTGGACTCCACTCAACTAATTATGTGACATCTAAAGACAATTGGTTGCACCAGAGCTTATTTAGGTGTGTCATAGCAAAGGGGGTGAATACTTACAAAATCAATTATTTTCTGTTTTATATTTGTAATTAATTTAGAACAATTTGTAGATTTTATTTTTCACTTTGACATTATGGACTTTTTTGTGTTGATCAGTGGCAAAAACTCCTAATTAAATCCATTTTGATTCCATGTTCTAACACAATAGTATGTGGAAAAGTCCAAGGGCGGTGAATACTTTTGAGAGCCACTGTATATATATATATATATATATATATATATATAGACGTGCTCAAATTTGTTGGTACCCTTAAAGCTCATTGAAATAATGCTTCATTCCTCCTGAGAAGTGATGAAATTAAAAGCCATTTTATCATGTATACTTGCATGCCTTTGGTATGTCATAGAATAAAGCAAAGAAGCTGTGAAAAGAGATGAATTATTGCTTATTCTACAAAGATATTCTAAAATGGCCTAGACACATTTGTTGGTACCCCTTAGAAAAGATAATAAATAATTGGATTATAGTGATATTTCAAACTAATTAGTTTCTTCCATGTTTCTTCCAAATGTGGAAAAGTCCAAGGGGGGTGTCCAAGCCGTTCTGTTAGAATAGATAAAAGTCAGTTATCGCTCCTGGGAGGAGTTAGACTTTTGTTTTTGTTTGTTCTGTTTGTAAATAAATTAAATATATAACACAGACACCATCCTGTTTTCATTTGACATGCTTGTTTGAGTACTTAATTTATGATATTTAGCCAATGAAATATGTGCCCAATACTCGGTATCTGAACTCCATTGGAGGACTTGCTAGGTTCTGTTTTGTTTAGTTGGAGCTTGTTGACCGAGTCCTCCAATTCACCAATCTGACCAACTCTGGATTGTTTTATTCTGCTTAGCTGCCCTTCAATACTTTACAACCTGTGATGCTGACTTGTGAAAAACGGTGTCTATTTTGTGTAGCTGATGTTAACTAATATGCCTCTGTTTTTACGAAGTCCTGGGAAAAAAGGATCAATGTGATATATTCTCTCTTTTGTAGATGTGAAAAGCATGTTTGATCTTATAACTAAAAACACTGCACTCCATTCTGCTTGTCCTCTACTTTACTTGTGGTTCATGCATTGATATTTCCTAATAAAATAACTTGTGCTGTTAAACTAGGGCAACAATTGGGAAACATTACATTTTAGTTGCTCTTTTTTTTACAGAGCTGGCATAGTTGGATTATTGCATGGCACAGAAATGGCTTAGTTTGAGTGTAGTTGCCCCCACTGTAGCTCTGCACACCCCTATACTGGTTTGGCTTCATTTCCTATGAGTATGGCCCCTTATGCTGAAAGCTAATGCAGCTGGAACACTGCTGTTTGTTTTGATCTGACACCAGGGAGCTAGCAGACACACCCAGAGCACTTACCCCTGCACACAACCACGACCCGCACCTGCACTTTTTGCTACATTGAAACCTTGCCTGCGCTATGGGGATGCAGAGTCTGTATTGGAATATTTGTTTGTTTTGTTTTATTTTGATTACTGGACTGCAACCCGCCGGTCATTTGTCCGCAAAAACCATTGTTGGTAGTGGGGGTGATTACATAAATAAAGCCGGCCAGTTTTTTTTAATTTATATTTGCTTGGTCTTGTTATTTTTCCCCACATGACTCACCTTCCTGACAGTATGTTATTTAAACAGTTGTAGCTACATGTGGGGACGTGTAATGCTATGTTGTTTGGAACATTGCTACTTACTCTTTAAATATCATATGCAATTCATATTTCTTAAAAATTCACCTAAAATAAGCTTGATGTTTACATGATTTGACCTAAGGTTAAAGTGAGTTCTCTACCTGAACCATCACTTTGTTTAATGGTTAAATAATGGATCTAGTCAATACATACAAAACATTTGCCGAAGGGGTTTTATCAGTTTTATTAACTTATTTTCATATTTCTACAAGCCACTAAACCTCCTGCTTTATACAAAATGGAAACACTTTCACCTAACACACACACTCCCACACTCACATGCCTCTCAAGTCTGTGATTGTGATACAGCACTTGGTCAGTGCTTGTACTGTACATTGTAACCCTCAGCTTGGTGCTTGAACAGCCTTCTCTCAAGCCTGCCCCTACTGCCAATCACATTGCAACCCTTTTAACAGGTCCATCTGCCTTATCTTGATTCTCTGATTAATTAGCCAATTGGCAAACCAATCACCTCTCTGCCATGCTCTACATTCAAGGAGGCTTTGTGGTCCATTGGTTAAAGAACATGGCTTGTTACCAGGAGGTTCCAGGTTCAAACCAGCCATTTACTCACTGTGTGTGACCCTAAGCAAATCATTTTACCAACTTGTGCTCCGTCCTCTGGATAAGACGTAAAACCGTGGTAATACTGTAAGTGACTCTGCAGCAGTTATTGACGATTCATAGTTCACACCCAAGTCACTGTAAGTTGCTTTGGATAAAAGTGTCTGCTAAATGATTAAATAATAATAAAGCTTGAGATGGCTTTTTCTTCATTGATGTAGTCAGCAAATGATAAAATTGTGTAGAATCCTTTATTAATTTGTCATTTATTAGACGCTTTTATCCAAAGCAACTTACAGAGATTATTGGGGTGAACTAGTCGCTCAGCTGGGATTGAACCTGGAACCTCCTTGTAACAAACCCCTTTCTTTAACAACTGAACCACTAAGCTTTCTGTAACATATCTCTCTTGTATCATGTGCCTCTCTGGTGCCCTGCCTGTTTTTCATGTACATTTTGCAAGGTATTGACAGAGGGGTTATTTTCTTTCTTGTGCAATCCCTCTGTATTTTTTTTTTCCTTGAAGCAAGAACACCCAGCTCTCGTTAGCTGTACAGGAATGCTGAAGCTGCAAAACCAATTTCTAGTGTCTAGCTGCTCGGTTCAAAAGATACACCACTGATCAAAATACAAGGTGTTTGTGATCTATGCAAATGTCTGAATTCTATTAGTCACCAGGCTATGTGAATTGCGTGGGTCAATTAATGTAACCTGTTGAAATTTAAATTTTAAATCTGTACTGATATAAAGTTAACCCAAGACATATCTTCAAATTCAGCACAGAGAAGAACAAGAAGGTATGAATGGAAGCTGAGTAGAGTTTAGAACAGAAGGTAGGAAGCAATTTTTATGCAGAGAGTTAGAAATACATGGAATTGCCGACCAAGTGAAGTAGTCGGATCTAACCTACTGGAAACATAAAGATGGTATTCTCTGCTTTTAGATTAGATCTTTGCAAAACGGACAGGGGATAAAAGGCAGGGCACACGCACAGGTCCCAAGTTTCATCAACTGGGACCTATGTGTACCCATAGGGCCCTACTTTCCTATGTGACTAAATTGACTGAAGTCATGTTTGTTTTTTAGTCAGTTTGTAGTAAGGGCTGGTAAATGACTAAGGGCCTCATTTACTAAGTGTCAGTAATTTCGCCAGAATTGCGGAAGGAAAACTGAGATGACTGCGCATGGTATTTCTCAGAGTGTCACACCCTATTTACTAACTAATTAAAAGCAAAAGTACAGGTCGAAAAATTCTAATTATCATACAAACTGTGGGATGGAATATTCACATTGTTGTAGGACGGGTAGATAATAAAATATTATTTTAAATTGAAACTAAATTATTTAAGCATATTTTCTTTTATCACTCTCTCTCATATTTTATCCCTGCAGCCACCTGTAAGAAACATCCTTCAACTGTTGTCAATAGAATTAATATTGTTTGCAACTTCAGACCTGTTGCCACCTACAGTTTGTTTGCTAATTAGAATTTTTTTGTAATTCTTCTAATTAGTTAGTAAATAAGATGTGACACTTTGGGAAATACCAGTCATCCCAATTTTCAGTACTGTGAGTAAATGGAGCTCTGCTGCACAGATTCAATAAATAGTTTAAACAAAAAAACAAAACGATATGATACAAATGTACCCTGGTTCCGTGAATGATAAGATGAACAATAACAATACTTTTGAGATATGCTCGCCACAGGTCAGGTATTCACTGAGCATTTTATATTAAAGCTGCCGATAGGCCCCTCCGTGGAGTGATGTCCTCGGTCATGCCCCCCGAGATATTAAGTAATCACTATGCGGAGATCACATTCTCTTTTGCATCAAACCCGCGAATGCAAGTGATGCGACCATGCAAGGTTTAGTGTTCATCTTCTCTTTCAGGGAACCAGGGTTACATCCATAACCTATTGTTCCCTTTCAATTTGAAGACGACCAATATCCATACTATTGGGAAAGTATACCAAAGCATTCGCGAGGGATCGTGAGTGGAGACAGCAGACGAGGGACTCTCGCTACCGCCTACTAGTGTTGGTGGTGTGAGCGTGCAACGTCAAGGACCCTTGTGACTAATGAAGGCATAGAGGGATCTACCACATTAAGTCAGCAGAACCTGGTGAATGTATGTGGAGTAGCCCAGCTAGCCGCAGTACAGATATCCATCAATGAAGCTCCTCTGGTAGAGAGTGCGGCTACCCTCCTAGACGGGGGTAGGACGGCACTAGTATATGCAGTCGAAACTGTGTCCACAGTACAGTGGAACAGTCGCTGCTTCGAGAGGACTTGTCCGTGGGTCCTTTCATCATGACAGACAAAGAGCTAGTCAGAATATAACCTGTCAATGCCCGAACCGAGGGAATTTAATATCCGATCTTCTTCTGAAGAAAACGGAGGGGGATGGAAAGCCTCTTCTTCCACTGACTGGTTCAAGTGGAAAGCCGTAACCACCTTAGGTAGGAAAGCGGGGTTCGTACATAATGAAACCCTGTTTCAGTCATCCCAAACACACATACAGGAATGTGATGGGGACCCCCACCCCTATGTATATTTGTGCGCTATTTTATGATTTATTGTATTATTATGATTTAATGTATTGTATATGACAGTGAAAAGCCCGGTATTATGTATTATTGTTTGATAAGACGAGCGAGGTGCAGTCTGCCTATATGTGTTATTGTTTTGTATTTTGTAAAATACCTTGTGAGAATGCATGAGAATGCAAGAGAAAACAAGTGCTATTCGTGCTGGAACAGCCAGCATGATACTTGTTTGTTATAGTGTTTGTTTGGCCAATGTGCCTTTTGTTTTGAAAGTGTTTTGTTTTGTTTAAAATCTTTATTTATTGTGTTTAATAAACACTGAGTGCTGTACCGTCTCAGTTTCACCCCACAGTTGCCTTGTGTTTTTCATTCATTCATTTGTTCTCTGACATCACTGCACTGACAGCGCCTGTAGCTCACAAACCTGCTTTTGCGGAGGTGATGGCCAATATTTAGGCTGTCTTCATAGAGAGATATTTCAACACTATGGAAAGTATGGGCTCAAACAGGGCCTGGTGAGAGCCTCCAATACCACATCTAGACTCTATTTGGGGAGGACGTCCTTCCTAGGAGGACGTAATCGACGATCACCCTTTAGAAAAAGGGTCACTAAAGTATGAGTGCCCAGGAATACTGAGTCAATGGTGACATGGCATGCAGATATGGCTGCTAGGTACACTTTCAGCGTAGAGGGGGTTCTACCCGCCTCTAGCAAATCTTGCTGAAATTGTACAATAATGCCATAGGGCAATTTATGGGGGCAAGACCACTTTTATATTTCCAGTTATAGCTATACAACGCCCTTGTGGAGGAAGCCCTAGCATTCTACAGTGCCCTGATGACTGCCCTCAGTCTGAGAACCCTAAGACGGTCCCGTTCAGGGGCCAGACCCACAGTTGCAGTCTTTCCAGTGCTGGTTGCCAGAAGGTGCCTCTCGCCTGACTGAGGAGATCCATTTTCAGCGGGATCTTCCAGGGCTGGCCACACAGCAGCTGGCAAAGTTTCAAAAAACAGACTCTCCTGGGATATCTGGGGGCCACCAGGGGAACTGTTGCCTTGTCTCTGGACCTTCTCAAGGAAGGCGGAGAGTAGCGGTATTGGGGGGGAATGCATACAAGAGCGCCCTGGGCCACTCGTGGCTAGAGCGTCAACTTAATGATGGAGGGAGAACCATAGGGGGCAATGAGTCATCTCTGCCGTAGCAAAGAGATCGACTTGTGCTTCCCCAAAGCGTTCCCAAATGCTCTCCATCACCTGAGGGTGGAGTTGCCATTCTGATGGGTGAGGACCCTCCCTGCAGAGGAGGTCCGCCGCCCAATTCACCATAGCCTGGAGGGATAATAATTACTTCTGTGCCCAGATTAACAGCTGAAAGACTATGTGGTGTAACCCCGGGGACTGAAGTCCACCCTGGTGCTACTACTTACATGTTGTCCGTGTGGACAACGACATGTCTCTTCTGAGCACAGGAAGGAAATGCTGAAGAGCCAGGTGAACTTTTCACAGTTCCAGCGCATTTATGTCCAGTGACCATGATTCGCTGACTCCTCTGCCTGCCCAGACCGCTCCCCACCCTGAGTTGAATGCATCTGTCATCACTATCTGACAGTTGTGGATCACTCCCATGCTTACACCTTCATGTAGATGAGAGGCTTACCTCCACCAGCGCAGGGCTTTCCAGTATACGTGAAACACAGCATACGTCAGCCGATGGTGTCTGTCACATTTTGGATGCAGCCGGAAGGCATTGAGCCACACTTAAATCGAGCGTGTGACAGAAGCAGAATGATTCTTTTTTATAAATCTCTCTCCCCACCTGTGAGGGTGTTGTATAAAGGGAACAGAGGGCCCTGGACTAGATGGCCTGACAATTCATTCCCAGGTTAGGTTGAAGTCGGCCATCTAGAAAGTGGGCACAGCTGTGGTACATTAAGTCATCGTCCCAATGGGAAAGCGATGTGGCAACTGCGGATTGGAAGAGAAACGGCTGCACTCGCTAACCAAGGGGGTGTGACTGAAAGTACATGAAGGGCTGGAGAGCGGTACACGAATGAGCAACAGTGAAGCATGTTGGAGGTTCCTTGCAAGTTTGGGGCTGCATTTCTGCAAATGGAGTTGGGGATTTGGTCAGAATTAATGGTCTCCTCAATGCTGAGAAGTACAGGCAGATACTTATCCATCATGCAATACCATCAGGGAGGCATCTGATTGGCCCCAAATTTATTCTGCAGCATGACAATGACCCCAAACATACAGCGAAAGTCATTAAGAACTATCTTCAGTGTAAAGAAGAACAAGGAGTCCTGGAAGTGATGGTATGGCCCCCACAGAGCACTGATCTCAACATCATCGAGTCTGTCTGGGATTACATGAAGAGAGAGAAGCAACTGAGGCTACCTAAATCCACAGAAGAACTGTGGTTAGTTCTCCAAGATGTTTGGGCCAACCTACCTGCCGAGTTCCTTCAAAAACTGTGTGCAAGTGTACCTAGAAGAATTGATGCTGTTTTGAAGGCAAAGGGTGGTCACACCAAATATTGATTTGATGTAGATTTTTCTTCTGTTCACTCACTTTGCATTTTGTTAATTGATAAATATAAACTATTAACATGTCTATTTTTTAAAGCATTCTTACTTTACAGCATTTTTTCACAACTGTCTAAAACTTTTGCACAGTACTATATATATATATATATAGAGAGAGAGAGAGAGAGAGAGAGAGAGAGAGAGAGAGAGAGAGAGAGAGAGAGAGAGAGAGAGAGAGAGATTTAAACTTTTGGTAATTATTTCGTATTTTTTAGGGTGTTTTTTTTGGTTTGTGTATATGTGTGTAAAGAAGATAGAGAGGCATGATTTAGCTGTATGTTAGTTATTTTTATTTGGCCATGTATTTTATCATGATTTACTTTATTGGTGTATTATTTAGCCATGAATATTTTATTTTGTTTGTGCAAAGAACAGAGAGTCATTATTTAGTTGTAGTTATTATTAATCAGCCGTGCATTTTATTAGTTTACTTTAATATTTTATTTTGTTGTCAGCTTAATTTTTCTGTGTGTGAAAAAAAGATGGAGAATTGTTTATTATTATTAATTTGTATTTTAATGTTTTGTGTAGGTGTGTGTAAGCCAGAAGATGGATGGAGGAGGGCCCTGACTGAGTCTTGATTTATTATTTATTGTAGTTTTGAAAATAAACATCTAAAATCTTAATTGTCTAAGTTTATTGTACCATTTTTTGCATCTATTTATATAAATAAATAAAATTGTGTGTGTTGTTTCTTCATTTTTATACTTAAATATTGTTAAATATTTCAATAACAATAATATCTCAAAACAGTGTAATAATGTTTCCAATAAATTTTTGGCATTTGCCAGTTCACAGGTTGATTTTTTTTTCTTTTTCTAAAATTTCATACATTATAAAACCATATCTAGCTCTGCAACTGTTCAAAATATTTCAATTCTGATTTCAGATTTGAGAAATTGTGAAGCTACAGTATCCTCTAAGTTTTTTTTTTTATATGGACTTTGGAAAGAGGTTGATATTGGCAGTTTTTAAAATGGTTTTATTAATATTTCATATTTGCCATTGCTTTTTGTAAAATATGTGGTATTATAAAACCTTAGCCAGCTCTCCAACTATAGAAGATAATTAAATTCTGATTTCAGATTTGAAATCCCTGAGAAATAGTGCAGCTACCATATACTCTAAGTTTTTTTTTTGGAGTTGAAATTTGCAATTTTTTTAAATATTTGTACATTTTTTTTTTCAAAGAAAAATTATGATGAGTAGCTCATATGGAAAAAAAAATCACCCCACAACAAAATAAACCACATTACTGAAAATATCTACTTAATGCGTTTCTGTAGGTGTATTGGGTTTTAATTTCTGATTTACGTTTAAAAGCTACAAGCAATTAAACACAGCGTGTTCATATTCATAACCAAATATGGACATTTTCCGTATGCCGTCTCTCGACACAGGGGTTGTACCGACAGACTGGAGAATTGCAAACATAATACCGATCCACAAAAAGGGAGACAAAACCGAACCAGGTAACTACAGACCAATAAGCCTGACTTATATTATATGTAAACTATAATAAGATCCAAAATGAAAAATTACCTATTTGTTAACAGTATCCTGGGAGACAGTCAGCGTGGTTTTAGGAAAGGGAGATCAAGTCTATCTAACTTGCTTGATTTTTTTTGAGGATGCAACATCGACAACGGATAACTGGAAAGCATATGAAATGGTTTACTTAGATTTCCAGAAAGCTTTTGACAAAGTCCTGCATAAAAAATTAATTCTCAAACTGAACACAGTAGGGATTCAAGGAAATGCATGCACATGGATTAGGGAGTGGTTAACAAGTAGAAAACAGAAAGTACTGATTAGAGAAGAAACCTCAAAATGGAGCGAGGTAACCAGTGGTGTACCACAGGGATCAGTATTAGGTCCTCTGCTATTCCTAATCTACATTAATGACTTAGATTCTGGTATAGTAAGCAAACTTGTTAAATTTGCAGACAATACAAAAATAGGAGGAGTGGCAAACACTGTTGCAGCAGCAAAGGTCATTCAAAATGATCTAGACAGCATTCAGAACTGGGCAGACACATGGCAAATGAAATTTAATAAAGAAAAGTGTAAGGTACTGCACTCAGGCAATAAAAATGTGCATTATAAATATCATATGGGAGATACAAAAATTAAAGAAGGAATATATTAAAAAGACCTAGGAGTTTACGCTGACTCAGAAATGTCTTCATCTCGACAATGTGGGGAAGCTATAAAAAAGGCCAACAAGATGCTCGGATATATTGTGAGGAGTGTTGAATTTAAATAAAGGGAAGTAATGTTAAAACTTTACAATGAATTAGTAAGACCTCACCTAGAATATTGTGTTCAGTTCTGACCACCTCGCTACAAAAGGATATTGCTGCTCTAGAAAGAGTGCAAAGAAGAGCAACCAGAATTATCCTGGGTTTAAAAGGCATGTCATATGCAGACAGCCTAAAAAGATTGAATCTATTCAGTCTTGAACAATGAAGACTACGCGGCGATCTGATTCAACTATTCAAAATTCTAAAAGGTATTGACAATGTCGACCCAGGGAGCTTTTTCGACCTGAAAAAAGAAACAAGGACCAGGGGTCATAAATGGAGATTAGATAAAGGGGCATTCAGAACAGAAAATAGGAGGCACTTTTTTTCCACAGAGAATTGTGAGGGTCTGGAACCAACTCCCCAGTAATGTTGTTTAAGCCGACACCCTGGGATCCTTCAAGAAGCTGCTTGATGAGATTCTGGGAGCAATTAGCTACTAACAACCAAACGAGCAAGATGGGCCGAATGGCCTCCTATCATTTGTAAACTTTAAGTTCTTATGTTGTTAATTAATGAAGCAATTAAAAAGGTACCCTCACAGTACAAAATCCAAACCCGCAATACATTCTATTTAAATACAGGTTGAAAGCATTTAAAAACTTCCCTTGGTTCGATGGCCGGGAGCTCCCCCCAAAGTCTCAATCACAAAGTCTTCCTTAACCAAAGGCGTACCCCAATCCTGCCCTCTAACGTGCTTTTATGACTCTTCTTCTCTCTCTCAGACACCGGCACAGCAATCAATCAGTCCACAGGTTGCGGTTAAGTTCATCAAAGTATTACAGCAATCTTTACTCTTGGTTTGGCACAGTCTGTGAATAAGTGAGCCCCTTGCTCTAGATGCATGCAGTTTAGCTTTATTTGAGCCTCTTGCTCTGGTTTCAGTTCATAAGCCTCTCACTCTGGTTTCATTTCATGAGCTTCTCGCTCTAGTTCAGCTTGTTACAATTCTGAGGCTCTCGCTCACAGCGCAGCAGCATTCAGTCTCGATCCTCTCCCAGAAGAGTCAGACTGCCTTAAATGCAACCCTGAATCTCCTGTGCGTATTTAGTACATGTGTAAGCAATTAAGCGGGCAATTAGAGAGAGAGGTGTGTCATTGTGTTCATCACAGTATTAATATAAATTATAGACATTTTAACACAAACTGCAGTACGGACGTATCATCTGACAGTCACACAAACAGGGAGTAGGTAATTAAAATGTTATTATTTTGAATATAAATAACTTATGTTTAATGAAAGTGCAACACCATACATTTACACACCTTAATTGAAGATACATGTCACAAACAGTTATTTTTTCATGATGTGCACTTTTTGACAGGATTTTTTAAATATACTTAACTATATATATATATATATATACTTAACTATATATATATATATATATATATATATATATATATATATATATATATATATATATATATATATATATATATATATGGCAGTCCTGACATCTGTAGGAAGGTGTGACAGGCTAGCTGCAGTGATGACGTCAGACCAGAAAAGAATACACAGAGAGACAGTAGTGGAGTTGAACCTGAGCTGCAATGGCTGTGCTCAGCACGTTTTATTAAACAAACAAAAGGTTTTAAACAGAAAACAGGATACGGCACTTGAGGCCAAAATAAATAGACAAACAAAACGGACTAAACCTTAAACAAACAGTGGACGGACAGACAAACAAACACGGTGAGTAAAAGAAACTTAAATTTACTTTCTCCTTAGTTTTTAGTTTTTCAAATTCTCTCCTCTCCACACCCGTTCTCCACTCACTGAACACACAACCCCGAGTGAGTAAAACGTGCATCTATATATATTGTTGTGCGGGATTCAATTACTAATTAATTATTCACTTGAATCCCAGCACGTAAACTAATTATGTGCAACCCCGTGCTCATATATTAAATACTTTAAATGCACGTGAAGTGAAGTGCAAACCCCGTGCCTAAATGCAATTATACATTTTAAATAACTTGTGCTGCACACACCCAATTATATCCCGTGTACCAACTACAATACACCAACATTAACACACGCAACATACAACATAAAAGACAAAAATACACACAGGGGCGGAGTATATTGCCACATATACCCCCCCCCCCTTTGTGCGCAGCACACATGACCTCAACGGCCACCTCCCCCCTTAAAATCCCAAAAGTCTCTCTCAAAGTCCTGGGCCAAGAACAGGGACTTCAAGGGGTTCACCGGCAGCAATGTTGCCAGTAGCCAGGCTGCTGCTACTGGCAATGCTGACAGCTCCCAGTCTGACTCCTTCAGCCGGGGGGGTGGTCTCCTGACCTCCCCCCTTCTTCATAGCTGGCAGCTCCCTTTTGTGGGGCTCTGGCCACAGTACTTCCTGCAGCGCAAGTGCTGCAGTGGGAGTAAGTCTCCTGACCTCCCCCACGATCTCCGGCAGCGAAACTGCTGTTGGCGTTGGTGGTCTCCGGATCTCCTCCCCCTTTTTCAAAGCCGGCAGCTCCCCTTGGTGGGGCTCCGGCCACAGTATTTCTTGTATCATGTATAAAGCTAATGTTGTAATCAAAAACAGAATTAAAAATTAAACCAGCTTTGCTAGTTTATTTCATGGCATTGCACATGGTTGAGTATTTTATAGGCAGTCCGTGTGCCCTGATATGGAGTATTTTACCATGCATATATATCTTAAATAATATATATATATATATATATATATATATATATATATATATATATATATATATATATATATATATATATATATATTATGTGCACACATATAAATATATGTTAGAGACAAATTGATATTTATGTGTAAATGTCCGCCTATTTGTAACATTGTAAAAATGATTATTAGCTCAGTGCTACGTGTCTCTATATATACTGTTGTGCTGGGATTCAATTACTAATTAATTATTCACTTGAATCCCAGCACGTGAATTCATTATGTGCAACCCCGTGCTCACAAATTACATTTTAAATGCACGTGAAGTGATAGTGCAATCCCGTGCTTAAATATAATTATACAATTTAAATCACACGTGAAACACAGACCCGTTTATATCCCGTGTACCAATCTCTATACACCAACATTAACACACGCAACATACAACATATAACACACAAATGCTCCTGCTGCTCTGCTCCTGGTGGTGTCGGAACCAGCAGGTATTCACCCTCTGCTGGTGGAGGTGGCGGAGGCAGAGGCAGCTCCTGCTGCTCTGTTCCTAGTGGCGGAAGCGGTGGAGGTGGGAGCAGTGTGTAGTCTCCTGGCGATGGAGGTGCGAGCAGCGTGTAGTCTCCTACTGTTGCAGGGGACTGGTGCAGCTCTGCCTCTCTTGCAGGGGACTGGTGTGGCTCTCCCGCTCTTGCAGGGGACTGTGGTGGAGGCAGTGGCGATGGTGCTGATGCTGGCCACTCAGAGGGAGGCTGTGGCGGTGCTGGCTCCCTCTGCTGTGGCGGCTGGGCTGGTGTGCGTCGTGCTCCCTTCAGCAGCATAAATAGAGGCTGCTGGGGGACACCAGCATCCTGCCCTTCTCCCCCCCAGAAAAATTCAGGGGGTTGAGCCTGTAACTCCTCCCCTTCTGGCTTTTGGGACGGCAGCGATGGCTACTCCCCCTTGGGCTGTGGACGCTCAGGCTCCTCCCACTTGGACTGTGGACACTCAGGCTCCTCCCGCTTGGGCTGTGGACGCTCAGGCTCCTCCCGCTTGGGCTGTGGAGGCAAAACCAGCAGGCATTCTTCCTCTGCTGGTGGAGACGGGGACAGCAAGCATTCTTCCTCTGCTGGTGGTGATGGGGACAGCAGGTACTCCACTGCTGGTGGACCTGCTACCTGGGCTGCTGTTGTGGTTATAGCTGCCTCCAGGTAGCTGAGGACCAACTCCAAACCTTCCTCCAAGGTGTTTGGGGTGTGTTCCCTCTCATAGGCCTCCCATCGCTCCCTGTCCATCAGCCACAGGATCCGGATGGCTACTGGCATAGACTGGGCATCCAGCCAAGCATTTTCCAGGATCCAGTCCCGGTAGTTTCCTGGCACCTTCTGCCATTGTCATTTTTTTTTCCTCCAAAAAAAATGCATTTTTCTTTCCGGCCTGAGTCTGGGGGGCGCTGTTATCCCGCTTCTGACAACCATATGTGGCAAAGTGGTGAATACGTGCAGGCCCGGAAGAAACAGACAGACAGAGACAGTGAGGTTGGTGAAGCTGAGCACTTGGTTGTGCTCAGCATTTAATAAACAAAACAAGAGAACACAAAAACAGGACACGGCACTTGAGGCCAAAATAAATAGATTAACAAAACGCACTAACACACAAAACAAGTGGACGAACGTTAAACAAGTACCGTGCTGGCTGGTTTTGTGGTCAGATGAGACCAAGATAGAGATTTTTGGCCAAAACTCAAAGCGCTATGTGTGGTGCAAACGTAGCACTGCCCATGCCTCAAGACAAACCATCCCTAAAGTGAAGTATGGTGGTGGCAGCATCATGCTGTGGGGATGCTTCTCATCAGCAGGGACTGGGCATCTTGTTAAAATTGAACGAAGAATGGATGGAGCAAAATACAGGGAAATACTGCAAGAGAACCTGCTTCAGTCCGCTAAAAAACTGAAGCTTGGGAGGAAATTCATCTTTCAGCAGGACAATGATCCCAAGCACAAGGCCAAAGCAACATTGGAGTGGCACTATTTGAAAATTGCGGTCCACAAGCGTCGTCCAACCAACCTGAACAACCTGGAGCAAATCTACCAAGAAGAATGGGCCAAAATCACTTTGACACTGTGTGCATAGCTGGTACATACTTACCCCAAAAGACTTAAAGCTGTTATTGCAGCGAAAGGAGGCTCTACCAAATAGTAATGTGTGGGGGTTGAATACTTATGCAAGCAAGATATTTCAGTTTTTTTTATTTTTCTTAAAAATATTTCCCAACATAAAACCAATGTCACCTTACAATAATTGATTTTGAGTTTCAGTGTTTTAAAATAAAATATCAAACAGAAGAAAATTTCAATGTACCATTTGTATTCAGTAATATGAGAGAATTGGTCAGGAGTCTGAATACTTTTGCAAGGCACTGTATATATATATATATATATATATATATATATATATATATATATATATATATATTGTAGTGACCTGGCCAAATTGAAGGGATGTGTGTTTGTTGTGCGTCTAGTTCGTGTTCTGTGTATTGTGAGGCGAGCCCATGCCAGGGTGGGGCAGGACTTGTGTATAGTTAGCCAGACCTAGGTTAGGTTGCGCTATGCCAGGTCAGGAGGGCATGCAGGCTGGTAGAGCGCAAGGATTGGTTGGTGTGCATGACGGGGGTGTGTGTCAAGGGGGGGAGAAGAGTAGTGTGTGGTTGAGAGAGAGAGAGAGCTGGAAGCGGCAGTGTGCGTGGAGAGATAGAGAAACTGAAAGGGAGATACAAGAAACAGAGAGTTTTCATTTTATTGGGGTGGGTCTCAGCCGATAGGGACCTTTAGAGTTTGTTCAAAATAAAGAAAATCTGGTTGATTTCACTACCTGTCTGCTGTCTGTTCGTTTGAGAGGAAACGGAGACCACCGCTCGTTACAATATATTATATATATATAATACTATTTTTAATTTCTTCACATTACTGTGATCTCGGGCTGTACAGACACTGTGGTATGTCAAATTCGCGCCACAAAGACGTTTCTTAATAGTCAGTTTCCCAAGTTACTCTGTACTCTGGTTTACAGTGCAGAACTATCATGAAATGGAAAAAAAAAACATTTCTTTCTAAAGAAGCCAACTCTTGGTAAGAATCAATGTTAAGTGAATTTATCATTTATATTGTTGTTTTTCCCCTGCGCAATGTGATGTTTAGCTGCAATACGTTTTGATAAATCTTTTTTTTTTTCATGTAGAATGTTTTGATGCCAGCAGAGCTGTTTTTATGATGACATTAAATGTGTAGCTAAACCAGGATAGCTGGCTGTATATATATATATATATATATATATATATATATATATATATATATATATATATATTTTTTTTTCTCGTTACTTTAAATGGACAGTCAGCTTGTCCAAGTATCACCCTACCTGCCATAACATAGCGTTTTATTATAGCATAGTGGCTGTGTATTTGCATCTATAGTGACCCGGCCTTTGCACCAGGCAGCACCAGGACGTCTGCGACCGGTTTCCCCCGCCTGAAGTACTGTACTACTTCCTATCATCGATTTATACAGACAAAAGAATATTAGAATTGAGTGAGAAACTGTGTGCTAAACTCGTTCAAAGCAGGAGTCACAGTGTCAGCACCAGTCACAGTGTCAGCACCAGTCCCAGCAGTATCAGCACCAGTCTTACCAGTCAGCAGCAGTTACCAGTCCCAGCAGTGTAAGGCAACTTAAGTAGCAGTGAACCAAATGCAAGTCAATAAAGGTATGAACCCATCTACTTATTAATATTGATGTTATATTCTTGTCCTTTTAAAATCACATTTCTGACAGTGTGAATATGGTCATTTTAGGTTGCTGTGGTTTTGCTGGGAGACAATTAGTTAATTAATTCCAGACTTAATTATTCCAGACTTTGTTTTCACTGCCTTTTGTTAATAAAAGATGATGTTGCTGCTAACAGGTCCCTCTTTAGTCTTTACATGTTTATTTGCACATTGTATGTTTGCTCGTACATATGTGTGCTCATACAAACGTTTACAAGACACTAGGCTTAAGCCTATGTTGGTTTGATGTCATACCAAGTTGAGTGGCTTACAGTGAGGGGGGGGGGCCCTAAAAGGCTAGAAATGGCCCTGACTACTGTAGGTATCAGTCGGGGGCCTGGTTGCAGTTAATAGTAACCACCCTGCATATAGTCTTAGGGAGAGCAATGTGGCTGCTTGCTGATGGCAAATCTCATTTAGAAGTAGTCTGCTCCTGTATGTTGCACTGGAATCAGAGATTGAGGAAAATAATGTATTGAAACTTCTATTTTATTTGTATTTAAAATATAAGATATACAGCAGGCCTACATATTGAGATGCTTGGAACAGAGCTCTCTCACCACTCACAGTACACTCTGCTTTACCACGTGTTCAGATTCCAGAACATTAAGAAAGATTTTGTAAATATTAATGTTATATTTTACTGTAGCTGTATTTTACTATAATCGTGTTTTCCTGTAACTGTTTGCCTTTCATTGACTGCTTTATGGGCTGGCTGGTCACTGTTCAGTTACTTCTATTTTCTACGATCACTCACGGATCCAATGTGTTACTCACTGGGAATGTAGTTATATAGTTTGTATAACAATACTGCAACGGTTCTTTGCAAACCACTTGTATTTGACCTAATGTTTAATAATTTACCTGTACTGCTTGTGGCACTTACATTTATCCACATCATTTCTTAGAAGATGAAGTTCTTAATCTGGTGTAGCCTGAGTAAATTTACACGCCCAAATACCAGGGTTATCTTCCTCTGCCGCACCCCTCGCTTGTGTAACAGTATAAAGCTGACAGTTTTGCTTCACATTTTACTTGGCTCTGCACACCTGGACTGCGCTGACATCCTCCTAGTTCCAGCTCCTGCTTCCAAAGTACAGGTTAGAAATCTGTTGGGTTTACAACCTAAACTTTGTAATGTTCATTTTAAAACACTATAATAATGAATTGTAATGCGTATAGTGCTGCAGACTAGCAGTTCACTTTGATCTGTAGCTGATTAAAATATGTGATTGTGGGTCTGTGGGTTCAGAAAGGAAGAGGAAAGTGGACTGAGTGTCTTTGTTAAGCAAACAAACAAAACAAAAACAAAACAATCTGAATGCATAACAAGTCTCGGTGAATTTAAGCTCCAGGTTTGGTTTGCTGTATTCTGCTACTGCTCTCAATTCTAACTATTTTCAGTATCTGTACTTGATTTTACTCCCGTATTCACAGTTTTTGTAATTGCTCTGATTTGAAATCATTCTTATCCATTTATTGCACTGACTACTTGCACTTAATGAAATTTACTCTTATAAGCAAATCTTTTTACTGTACGGTTAACTGCTGTTAGTCAAAATCGCTCTCAAACGTAATTATTTACTGTATTTCTTCTTATTTGAATTGGCTCCTTTTTATACTAACTTTATTGTATTTAAAACTGCTCTTATCTCTAATGTGATATTTTGTAACAATTGTAAGTCACCCTGGATAAGGGCGTCTGTTAAGAAATAAATTAATTAACAACAACAACAACAACAACAATAATAATAATAATAATAATAATAATAATAATAATAATACTCAGTGAACAGGCTACATTATGTTCAATTCCATTATAAGGCACTGTGGAAGGGTGATGGGTAATTCACTGACACTGGGGAGACAGAAAGGTGAACTTGAAACACCGCAAAGGTGCCCAGTTTTATTGAGGGTGGGTGCTTCCACATTTTAGCCCGCAGAGGGCGCTGTTGAGCATAGTCTGTCTACCAAGATGGCAGACAGAACCACAGCAATACCAGAGGCGGTACAAAGATCAAGTGCAGGTGAAAGGATAAAGGAAAATAAAACACAGTAATCAAACTACAAATAAAAGGTGCTGCACTCGGCAGCGTTTCCCCAACCGTCGCTACCCGCACGGCCTGGGTCTCCGTCCTACACTCGCTGCTCCCTCAGCCTGCTGTAAAACTACTTATGGGGTCTGCCCAAGGTTTATCCGCTACCACTACTTTTGTTTTATTTTCTTTTGGGATTTCTTTCCCAGGTTTTTCTTTCTCCCGACCGTTCTCGGTCCTGGACCAGAGCTTCCGCATGCTCAGTACATCTTAGAAGGGCAGAGCTGAGGGAACAGCAGAATGTTATTTTATAGTGCCAGCAGTCCCCCCAAGACCCGCCTCTCAGAGAGAGGGAAAGCCCACACACCCTCTCTCCCACCTCTCCATGTCATTGCCATGACCAACAGACGGATATTGAACAGCTGCTGCCCTCTTCCTGCAGCACTATGAATACACCAGAAGAGTCAGCATAGATCCGCTTTATTGTTTACATTTTGTGTTGCTTTTCAAATGGATAGAATATAAATATATAAGTTATTAAAGAGTGCAGTCTCGAACAGTTCAATGAACATCAATCTGCACCAGATCAATCTAAACCAGATCAATCTGCACCAGATCAATCTGCACCAGATCAGCAGTGTGGAGTAGTGGTTTGGGCTCTTGACTCTTGCCCGGAGGGTCGTGGGTTGAATCCCCGGTGGGGGACACTGCTGCTGTACCCTTGAGCAAGGTACATTACCTTGATTGCTCCAGTAAAAAACCCAACTGTATAAATGGGTAATTGTATGTAAAAATAAAGTGATATCTTGTAACAATTGTAAGTCGCCCTGGATAAGGGCGTCGGCTAAGAAATAAATAATAAGAATAATAATAATAATAATAATCAATCTGCACCAGGGATCTCCAACCCTGCTCCCGGAGAGCCTCTATCCTGCAGGTTTTCTGGGTGTCTTTAATGGCTAAAGATCTGGAACACCTGTTAATATGACTGATTAAGCCAATAATTGGTGCAATTAAGTAACTTTGAGCTCGGTTGAAACGAAAACCTGAAGACCCAGTAGCTCTCCAGGACCAGAGTTGGAGACCCTTGATCTACACCATTCAATGTCAGGGTTTAAATAAACTCAGAAAAACACCTGGTTTCAAGAAATGCTAATTACCACAGTGTGACAGGATGAACGCAGTGTGATGTAAAATAACAGACTCCAGTCCTTTTTCCAATTAAGTGCTTGGGTTTTATTTCCTGCAAACAGGTTACCAAAACGCACTAAAAAATAATAGAGACAAATAAACAATAGGGAAGCCGGGGTACACAACGATGTGTAACCCGACAAAATAAAGAGAAACGGGGGTTGCAGTCCCAAATAAACAAACAACAAAACAGTCCGTCTTCCTTTTGTAATCCGGGGGGTAATAAAACCAGCACTTCCGGGTTGTCGCTCCTCCGGCGTAATCCTGGAGCGTCCCGTTAGTGCTCTAAAATACAAAAATAGATGGGTTAGCAGGTAAGTCCACACAACAAAGACGACCCGTCTTCCAAATCCCTTCCTCTGTTTCCCTGCTCATTTCTCGCTCTCTCGCTCTCTCTCACACGCACTGTACCTTGCCAGAAGGAACAGAACCCTGGGCCACGCCCCCCTTTTGTACGCTCCATCCTGACCCCATTGGTCAGCGAGGGCAACCGCCGTCAACCAATACATGATTGCCACCGTGCTTCCCGACCGGGTCGATGACGTTGCACACTGCAGCTCCGCCCCCTTTCCAGGTGGCCGACTTCCACCTCCCCTGGGGATGTCTGCTCCTCCTCCCTAGCGCCCTCACCGGTCAGGAGGGAGATCTAAAACAAGAGTTCATTCTCTCTTTGTCACATATCCCACTGCTCAGAGTGGAGCCGAAGGAACACTCAGCCAAATCTACCATTCCCATTACTCCCCCCTCCCGGGAAAAATAATCCGCATTTTGGTGATCTTTCCCTGCACGATGTACCATATGATACATATAAGGTTGCAATGCCGAATACCACCGAGTTATTCGAGCACTGCTATCCTTCATGGTGCTTAACCATCTGAGTGGGGCGTGGTCCGTGACCAGATCAAATGAATGTCCCAGTAAGTAATATCTGAGGGAGTGGGTAGCCCATTTAATGGCCAGGCACTCTTTCTCCACAACCGAGTAATTGTGCTCCCGAGGAAGCATTTTTTTACTGATGTAGAGAATGGGGTGCTCCACCCCATTAACTTTCTGAGACAAGACCGCCCCCAAACCAACCTCTGACGCGTCGGTATGGAGGAAGAATCTCTTGCTAAAATCTGGCGATATTTGCGCAGGAGCCTGGCACAGTTTTTGTTTAATGGTCTCAAACGCTCCCTGACACTCCGCTGACCACTTAACTAAATTTGGCGCACATTTCTTAGTGAGGTCTACCAAGGGATTGACCATGGTGGCATACTCGGGGATAAAGCGGCGGTAATAACCAGCCAATCCCAATAGTGACCTCACCTGGGACTTGGTTTTGGGGACTGCCGCATCCACCAAAGACTGGACCTTGGTGGCCACGGGTTTCACCCGTCCGTTTCCCATGATAAATCCTAGGTACTGGGTCTCTAATTTAGCAAACGCACATTTCCTTAGGTTGGCTGTCAGCCGGGCCGCCCTTAGAGACTGAAAGATGGCTGTGAGTCGACTTACATGCTCTCTCCAGGTGGAGCTATATATAACCACATCGTCAATATACGCTGCTGCATACTCACGATGGGGATGTAACATTTCGTCCATCAGTCTCTGAAAGGCGGTGGGCGCACCATGTAGCCCAAACGGCATGGTTTTAAAATGGAACAGTCCGTCCGGAGTTGAAAATGCTGTTTTCTCACGTGAATTACGGGTCAAACGGATTTGCCAATATCCCTTCGTCAGGTCGAGAGTTGAGATAAACCTGGCCATCCCCAGTCGGTCAAAGAGTTTGTCGATCCGAGGCATGGGGTAGGCGTCGAACTTGGCGATAACATGGACCTTTCGAAAGTCAACACAGAAACGATTAGTGCCGTCCTTCTTAGCCACTATAACGATGGGACTGCACCACTCGCTTCTGGAAGGCTCAATGACCCCAAGTTCAAGCATCACCCTCACCTCGTTCTGGACGCCACTCCGCCGGCTTTCTGGGATCCGGTAGGGCCTCTCCCGAACAGTGATCCCTGGCGGAGTAATAACAGCATATTAGGTAAGGTTAGTTCTGCCGGGCACGTCAGAAAACACATCCCCAAATTTCCAAACTTACGCAATTCCACCTGCGGATCCAGAAGTAACTGTTCCCCCAATTCCATCTCGCCTGGGGCTATGAATAAGACCTACCTTGCCTTCCAGGGCTTTAATAAGTTGACATGGTAAATTTCCGTTTTATTACGGCGATCGGGCAGCCTAATTTCATAATTTACTAGTCCTACGGCCCGTATCACCTCATATGGCCCCTGCCATTTAGCACACAGTTTCGACTCCAATGACGGAAGAAGCAGCATTACTTTATCTCCTGGCCGAAAGGTTCGAATTTGTGGATTAGTATTGTAATGCTGCTGTTGCCGATGTTGAGCCGATCTAAGATTGTCTTGAGCCAAGCGACCAATTAAATCAAGATGATCCCGTAGTAGGAGCACATGCTGCACTACATTTTTAGAGTAGCTTTTGTGTTCTTCCCAACCTTCTCTCAACAGGTTGAGGATGCCCCATGGCTGCCAGCCATATAACAACTCAAAGGGGGAAAATCCCATTGAGCTCTGAGGCACCTCTCTCACGGCGAAGAGTAGGTAAGGAAGAAGAGTAGCCCAATGTTTCTGCTCCTGACTCACAAACCGTCTCAACATTTGCTTCAATGTTTGGTTAAAACGCTCCACTAGACCGTCCGTTTGGGGATGATAAACAGACGTCCTGATGGGACGTATCTTTAGAATTTTGTACACCTGCTGTAGCGTTTTGGACAAAAAGTTCGTTCCGTGATCAGTTAATATTTCTTTGGGATCCCTACTCTAGCCATAATCTGACTCAATTCTTTCGCAATTGCAGTGGCACTAGTGGACCGCAAAGGAACTGCTTCCGGGTACCGCGTTGCATAATCCACCATCACTAATATGTGCGTGTACCCAGAATCAGAAGGCAGCACTGGCCCAACTATGTCCATTGCAACACGTTCGAAGGGAGTGGAGACAATAGGCAGTGGGACCAAAGTGGCGGGGCGCACTCGACCCGGCGCTACTCTCTGGCATACCGGGCAGGTAGCTACATATTTCGCCACCTCGGTGTACAGCCTACCCAATAAAATCGAGCCAGTTTTCGGTCCCTCATTTTGTCAACACCAAGGTATCCTGCAAAGGGAACGTTATGCGCCAGCCTCATGACGTCTGGTCGACAGGACGGGGGAACCATCAACTGTTTGACAGGCTGTCCTGTGCCCGGGGCTAGATTTACCCTATATAGCAAGTGCCCCTCTACATCAAAGTGGGGATATAACAGCATCCCGATGCCGTCAACATCCTTACCCTCAATAGACCGAACCTGTTCCCAAGCGTGCACCAGTGTGGGGTTGTTGTTCTGCTCCCACACTAGGTCCGCGCTTGAGGCCCACACGTCCGGGATATTGACAGGGGCTGTCGTTTGGGACCATCAAACCCTTCCCCCGCCAGGCCCCAACCATGTCGGATCAATGTGCCTTCCCACTTTTCCCTCCGTCTCTCCTTGTGTGTTTTCCTAGGACGAAAAAGTGGAGAAAACAGTCCTGCATGGAAAGAAAAAATGGTGCCAATTACTTCCATTCCCCGGGGGTCTGCCGTGTCTACACATGTGGTCGAGGCTGCCAATGCTTTTACTAAATCCTTATATTGCGGCCAGTCTCGACCCAGAATAATCGGGTGTGGTAACTTTTCGGCCACCCCCACTACCAGGTGGCGCTTTATCGGACCTACCGATAGATATACTTTTAGGGTGGGGTATGTCGCCGTATCTCCATGGGTTGGTTTTTCCTACCTCTTGTGAGCTCTGTGAGGGGTGTAGCGTGAGTGGGGAACTGTGGTATAAACCTCCTATAATACCCCGCTAACCCCAGAAATGCTCAAACCTGTTTGAGTTTTGGGCCGAGGGTAACTGTGAAGGACCTCCACCTTCTTTTCTTGTGGCTTCAGCCAGCCCTGCCCCATAGTATACCCCAGTTACTGTGTTTCGGAGAAGGCTAACCTACATTTCTTTGAGTTAGCTGTCAATCCGGCCTCACGTATGGAGTCCAGTACTGCCTGAAGCTTTTGTAGGTGAGTCTGCCAGTCATCACTAAAGATCACGAAAAGCAGCAGGGGCTCTGAAGACCAGAATGCAGAACCACAAACTCAAATAAGCCGTCCGTGGTGGCAAACGCCGTTTTTTCGAAGGAGCTTGGGGACAACCGTACCTGCCAGTATCCCTTAGTTAAATCCAGGGTAGAGATATAGTGGGCGGTCCCCAACCGCTCCATTAGCTCATCCACCCGGGGCATGGGATAAGCATAAAATTTAGATACCACATTCAGTTTCCTGACTATGCAAAATCGAACTGAACCATCTGGTTTATCCACCATGACCACCGGGCTGCACCACTCACTGCGTGACTCCCGGATAACCCCCAAGTCCAGCATTTTACACACCTCATTGCGCATGACTTCCCGTCTAGCCTCTGGTAACCTAATGTACCTTTGCTGTACCTTTACTCCCGGTTCGGTCTCGATCCGGTGCTGGAAGAGGTGTGTTGACCCTGGGAGGTCTGAAAAGACTGCTCCGTTACCCTGTATCAGCCTATCCAGCTCGGCCTGCTGCTGTTTATTCAGTTGGCCGCCGGTGGCTACAGTCAGGGAACCCCCGGGTCGTGCCTCACTTCCAGGTCAGGTTGTCTGAAAAAAAAAACAGTCCCGGTCTTTCCAGGGTTTTAAAAGGTTAATATGATATATTTGATAAGGCTTATGCCTCCCTGGTTGATGTACCTTGTAATTAACTGGGCCTACCTTTTCTACAATTTCTACCGGTCCCCTCCATTGTGCCAGAAACTTATAGGGATTGGATGGGATGAGCACCAATACCCTGTCGCCCACCTGAAATTCACGAGCGCGGGCTCCTTTGTTATATTGACGCTGTTGTGCTCCCTGCACTTCCTGGAGATTGCTGGACACCAGATCTGCCATCTCTGCTAGCCTACCCCGCAGTAAGGTTATATCTTCAGGAACCGCTTGTCCCCTAGTTGGATCCGCCTCCCATGCTTCACGTAGCACATCCAGAAGTCCTCTGGGCTGTTGCCCAAACACAAGCTCGAATGGGCTAAACCCAGTGGACGCCTGTGGAACTTCGCAATAGGCAAACATGAGGTAAGGTAGAAAGACATCCCATTCCAGCGATTGGTTAACAGTGACCCTCCGTAACATCTGCTTCAACGTTTGGTTAAAACGTTCCACCAACCCATCAGTTTGTGGGTGGTAAACGGAAGTGCGTAAACTTTTAACCTTCAGGAGGGCACAGAGCTTTTTAAACACCAGAGACATAAAAGGGGTGCCCTGGTCGGTCAGGACCTCCTTGGGTAACCCCACCCTACAAAAAATATGTAACAAGGACTGTGCTATAACTTTGGCCGAGGTGTTCCGTAACGGTACCACCTCGGGGTAGTGTGTGGAATAGTCTACCATGACCAACACATGCTTAAAACCAGACTTAGTTTTAGGAAGGGGCCCTATTAGATCTATCCCAATCCTCTCAAATGGGACCTCTATGATCGGCATGGGGATTAGCGGGGCTTTAGGCGGTTTCTTGCCGGTCACACGCTGACACTCGGGGCATGCCACGCAAAAGTCAGCCACATCACGCCACACCCCTAACCAGTAAAACCTGTGCAGAATCCTAGCCCTCGTTTTATCTGTTCCCAAATGTCCCCCAAGTAAGTGTACATGTGCCAGGTTTAATACAGTTTTCCGCAGATTTCTCCCGTCCTTCCCTTTCTGAGACCTAGTTTTCTTTTCGCCAGTAGGTGGCATTATAACCTCATTATGGAAAGAAAAAAGCTCCCTCTCTGGTTCAGGATTCTGAAGTGAGGTGGTTGGTTGGAGATCATCCATTTCTACCTCTTGACTTGGGCTTGAGGTAGAATGTTGGGGCACCTCCACCTGCCCCAGTAACCCTGCCCCTACCCTAACCAACTCTAAAAACTGCGGACAGTTCTTTCCTATAATCATTGCAACTGGTAGGCTAGGAACTACGCCAACTTTCACTAAAAAATTTTGGCCTGCTATCTCTACCCTGATTACTACTGTGGGGTAAGGCTTAATGTTACCATGGATACATCGGATATACACATCCTTACTCTCCTGCGTATACCTCTCCAAGGGTACTAGGTCCCTTGTGACTAATGTTTCTGAACTACCAGAGTCTATCAAAGCAACCACATCTTGACCCTCCACCCGCACTGAAACAATTAAGGGATCAGTACTCACCGGGCTGGTTTGGAGACAGGGGATGCTTTTTCTGGAGATTTCTTCCTGCACTGTCTGGTGATATGTCCGGTAGTGCCGCATCTAAAACACCTGATGGCTTCCCTGTAGTCTGAGGTAGCGACAGGTTGACCCTGCTTTCCCAGATATTGCCTTCGAGGTCTCTGCGGCTCTCTCTGGAGATCACCTCGGGGTGACTCTTTCGGGGTCAGGTTGGAGGGCTGCTTGGGTGCCGTGGTCACTCTTCCCTTGGACTGGCTGATCCGGCTGTACCAAAGCCTGCACAGCGGTATAGTGTTCCAATGTGGCCATGGTGGCATCTAAAGTACTGGGGTCTGCTTCACCCACTCGTTCCCTTGCTACAGCGGGAAGGCTCCGGACAATCTTATCCATCAGCAGTAAATCAACAACCCGTCCCGCTGGGTTGAGTTCTGGGTGAAGCCACTTCTTTGCCAGGTGTAGCAGGTCAAACAACTGGGAGCGACCAGGACATTCAGGGTAGTAATGCCACTCATAAAACCGCCAGGCTCAGACCACCATGGTCACCCCCAGTCTGGCCAGGATCTCCGTCTTCAGCTTGGGATAGTCGCAAGCAGCTTCTCGGTCCAGATCAAAATAGGCTTTCTGCGCCTCCCCACAGAGGAACGGAGCTAGGATGGTTGCCCACTCCGCTTTTGGCCAGCTCTCTCGTTCAGCGGTACGCTCAAAAACCGTCAGGTAGCTTTCCATATCATCTTCTGGTGTCATTTTAGTTAGCACCTGGTTAGGTCCAGTAGGTCGATAAGACCCTATTTACTTCAGAATAATGTCCTGGAATTGTAGCTGCTGTTGCTGCATGGCTGCTAACAAATGATCTACAGTAGTGGCTAGTTCCCCTGGCCCTACTACTGCTGGGCCGACTGCTCCCTCTGTCCCCGGGATGTCTTTCCATGACATTGGGGTTAACGGGGAACATGCTGGCTGGCTGGCTGGTTGGCTTGATTCTCTGTGTGACATGCCCCACTTCTGGCACCACTTGTGGGCGTGTGGGTGCACACAGACGAAGCAGACAGTAATTTCCAATCCAAGTTTGTTTATTAAACTTCACAAAAGTAAAAAAAAAATAAACTCGCTTACTTCACAAAAGAAAATAGCATCCTGGTTGCGAGATGAGATGTAAACAAAATAAACAGTTCAAACAGGATTTGTTTAACAAAAAAACAACAATGTAAACTAACTGGACAGTTAACCACATCCAGTTGAATTAATTGGTTCCTGGGTTTTACCAGGTTGTTTGTTGGCTTCAGCTCGTCTCCAGCATGTGAAAACCAGCAGTGTCTCTTTCCTCGTTGCTGTATTCCCTTCCAACAGCACCAGCCCAGGAAAGAAGATTTCAGTCGCAAAGGCAGTTTGTAAGCTTCTGTTTTATATTCCCATTCAGTCTTGGTTGTAGATAAGCTCACACTGCTCACTGGTTGGAAGCCAACCTTGACTGGATGTGATGGCTTTCTTTTAAAGGGTGCTGATTCTCTGGTAATTGTACGGTTACAGGCTACAGGTGAGGGGCAATTAAGGCTAATGCGAATTAACCATGTTACAACCTTGATCCCCTACCTAACCTCACCTGCAGCTTGTTTACCCGTTAACTCCTTGACGTCATGGCAGGCAAATATGCTGACCACAGGTCTATCATTGTGTTATCTGCAACACCTGTGGGCTTGTTCCTAGCCTGCCATGAACGCCTCCTGCTGGTGAACCTGTGAGCTGGCTCACAAAACGTATCATGATTCTTTGATCTGGAATTGTGTTCACATTTTCATTTTCTGTGATTTTGTTTTGAAATCTCTGTTTATAATATTTGATTAAATCCATTAGACCTGAGTGTTGCGTTTCTGTTGTGCATCAGTGTGTATATATATATATATATATATATATATATATATATATATATATATATATATATATATATACAGACGTGCTCAAATTTGTTAGTACCCCTCCACAAAAAACGAAGAATGCACAATTTTCTCTGAAATAACTTGAAACTGACAAAAGTAATTGGCATCCACCATTGTTTATTCCATATTTAATAGAAATCAGACTTTGCTTTTGATTTTTTATTCAACATTATATTGTAAATAAGAAAACAAATGAAAATGGCATGGACAAAAATGATGAGACCGCTAACCTAATATTTTGTTGCACAACCTTTAGAGGCAATCACTGCAATCAAACGTTTTCTGTAGCTCTCAATGAGACTTCTGCACCTGTTAACAGGTAGTTTGGCACACTCTTCCTGAGCAAACTGCTCCAGCTGTCTCAGGTTTGATGGGTGCCTTCCCCAGACTGCAAGATTCAGCTCTTTCCATAGATGTTCGATAAGATTCAGATCAGGACTCATAGAAGGCCACTTTAGAATAGTTCAATGTTTTGTTCTTATCCATTCTTGGGTGCTTTTAGCTGTGTGTTTTGGGTCATTATCCTGTTGGAGGACCCATGACCTGCGACTGAGACAGAGCTTTCTGACACTGGGCAGTACATTTAGCTCCAGAATGCCTTGATAGTCTTGAGATTTCATTGTGCCCTGCACAGATTCAAGGCACCCTGTGTCAGGCGCAGCAAAGCAGCCCCAAAACATAACTGAGCCTCCTCCATGTTTCACTGTAGGTATGGTGTTCTTTTCTTTGAAAGCTTAATTTTTTCGTCTGTGAACATAGAGCTAATGTGATTTGCCAAAAAGCTCCAGTTTTGACTCATCTGTCCAAAGGACATTCTCCCAGAAGGATTGTGGCTTGTCAACATGCATTTTAGCAAATTCCAGTCCGGCTTTTTTATGTTTTTCTGTCAAAAGTGGGTCTTCTTCCATGGAGCCCACTTTCACTCAAAAAGTGACGGATGGTGCGATCAGAAACTGACGTACCTTCACCTTGGAGTTCAGCTTGTATCTCTTTGAAAGTTATCCTTGGTTCTTTTTCTACCATTTGCACTATCCTTCTGTTCACTCTGGGGTCGATTTTCCTCTTGCGGCCACGCCCAGGGAAGTTGGCTACAGTTCCATGGACCTTAAACTTCTTAAATAATATTTGCAACTGTTGTCACAGGAACATCAAGCTGCTTGGAGATGGTCTTGTAGCCTTTACCTTTACCATGCTTGTCTATTATTTTCTTTCTGATCTCCTCAGACAACTCTCTCCTTTGCTTTCTCTGGTCCATGTTCAGTGTGGTGCACACAATGATACCAAACAGCACAGTGACTACTTTTCTCCATTTAAATAGGCTGAATGACTGATTACAAGATTGGAGACATGTGTGATACTAATTAAAGAAACTATTTAGTTTGAAATATCACTATAATCCAATTATTTATTATCTTTTCTAAGGGGTACCAACAAATGTGTCCAGGCCATTTTAGAATATCTTTGTAGAATAAACAATAATTCATCTCTTTTCACAGCTTCTTTGCTTTATTCTATGACATATCAAAGGCATGCAAGTATACATGATAAAATAGCTTTTAATTTCATCACTTTTCAGGAGGAATGAAGCATTATTTCAATGAGCTGTAAGGGTACCAACAAATTTGAGCACGTCTGTATATATATATATATATATATATATATATATATATATATATATATATATATATATATATATATATATACACACTGATGCACAAAAGAAACGCAACACATATTTCTCAGTCAGCCTTGGTCTATCAAAACTGCAGTATACTGTGATACAGCACAATTAAGCAGGTTGGTGATTCCCAGTCCTTACATAAAATATGCCTTTACCATTAACAGAATGCATTATGCTACATGTATTATTTTACTGAACTAATATGAAATCACGGAAACATCATAACTTATAACTAGGCTTGTATTTTCTATTTTTTTTTTTACCAAATCGATGATTAATAGCGACGTTTATTTTTGAAAGAATTTACCGTTTTTTCCGATCTTTATTTTTCAATTCAAGCAGAGCATGAGTGAAATCGACCTTTATGCTTAAACGGTGAGTCATATAGCATTCGTTTGTGCTATGTTTGTACCGGTTTGTGCCGTTGAAACGAACGTTTTTGCAATTATTTTTTTCTGAGATATTAACTGTATTTTTAGGGTAGTGATGTCAGTATCGTTTGTGCTATGTTTGTGCCGGTTTGTGCCGTTCAAACAAACGTTTTTGCTATTATTGTTAATGAGATATTAGCAATATATTTTAAGGCGAGTGACGTCACTGAGCCCCCTTAAAATAACGGAATTCAACCAAACTTGTCCCATTCGTTTGTGCCGTTGAATCTAACGTTAGTGCAACTATGGTTTTTAATGATTACTTTGTAGGGGAGTTATATTGTCAACAACACACGAGAAATACATATGCATGTATGTGTTTGTTTGTACAGATGTTGGTATACCACCGCAAAATAGAATAGGCTACTTGATGCATTTCATCATACAGAATTATCCCAAAATGCAACAAAACAAGCTTTGGTGTGGTGAAATGTATTCTAAAATGAATCGCTAATTTGGAAACACGTCAGAATGTGATAAGTATTTCAATACTGCATCCCATCTAGCCTATTGCTCATTGTACCTGCCTTTTAGTTTGCAGTTGTGTTAAAAAGTCAAATCATCTATTGCTTTTGCTCTGCTGCTGCTAATAATGACCTTTACGGACAAATAATTGAAAGAGCGCCACTGTGATGATTTATTTAGTTGCAGGAAACCACGCAACTGTACGAGCATAAAGTTTATTAAAAATGAAGTGATTGGTAATGGCTGCGATTACAACAGAAACAAAAATAGTCAAACCTCTGTCTCGTTGCCAAACGTTTGTTTATTTATTTATTTATTTATTTTTAATCGAATTGATATCATCATCATGGGGAAAATATGCTCTTCTTCTTCTTCTTCTTCTTCTTCTTCTTCTTCTTCTTCTTCTTCTTATTATTATTATTACAGAAAAAATAAGTATTTGAATAAAAACGTTTGGCACATAACTCTCAGCCACAGGCAATTGTTTATGTTTGCCAATCTAAATACTCTAACTTTATATTTTCAGTTTTTATCTATTTCCTCTGCATTTTATAAACATGTCCCTTTTCAATAAATACAATTTATTTTCTGCTATATGCATACATTCAATTAAACCTTGAAAGTGCTGAAAACATTCCTTTATTTATTACACACTGTTCAATAATATGCATTTTCAATTGGCATTTAACTTTCAATGTGACATGGTTCCATTAATCGGCTGCCTTTATACTAATATAGATGGTAAAGGAATACTGCAGCTACCGGCATCAGCTCTAACCGAGGAGTTTAAGTGCACCAAGGTCAGACTGGAAATGACATTAGTAGAGTCACGCGACAAATGTGTAAGGGAGGCAGCACCTGTGCTGAAAACTGGAAGAAAGTGGGTGGCAAAGAAAGCTGTGGAGGACGCAAAGGCTGCCCTTCGAATTGGTGATATCATGGGGCAAGTTCAGCATGGAAGAGGGGGTCTTGGTCTCAGTTCAGCTCCTCCTACATGGCACAAGGCAGCCCCAGCTCAATGGAGGAAGATGGTAGTCAACAAGGTGCAAAAGCAGGAGGAGAGGATGAGGTGTATAAAGGCCATTTCCCAGGCCAAGCAGGGAGAACGGATGAGATGGGAGAGTGTGGAACAACGCAAGATTGGCTGGCAAGACCTATGGTCAATGGAACAGAGCAGGATCAATTTCCTCATCAAGTCAACATATGATGTTCTCCCATCACCACAGAATCTAAACCTCTGGGTAGGAGAGAATCCCTCATGTCCTTTGTGTTCATCACCTGCAACATTAAGGCACATTTTGACAGGATGTAAGGTGGCTCTTAGCCAAGGATGGTTTATTTGGTGCCATGACCATGTGCTGCAATGTTTGGCCTTAGCATTGGAAGACAAGCGTAACATGACCAATAAGTTGCCACCTGTTCCATCAAAACATTACACACAAAAGACAACATTCCTCCGCCCAGGAGAGCAACCACCAAGAAAAGGTGTTAAAACCAATCCTCACCCAGGACAACTGGAAGCTGCTAGAGACTGGAAAATGCTGGCAGATGTTGGTCAACGGCTTATTTTTCCACCTGAGATTGCCACCACTAACCTTCGACCAGATATTGTCTTGTGGTCTGGATCAACACACCTTGTTCACCTGGTAGAGTGGTACTGCAATGGGAGGATGCTGTAGATGAGGCGTATGAGAGGAAGAAACTGTGGTACGCTCAACTAGCCACTGAAGCGGAACAGCAAGGATGGAAAATCTGGGTTTACCCAGTGGAGGTGGGTTGTCGAGGATTTGTGGCACACTCTACAACCCGGTTTCTCAGAGATGTCGGATTTGGTGGCCAAGAGTTGAAGAACTTATCTGAAGCAGCAGAGAGGAGCAGCAACTGACTGTGGTTGAGACGGATAGATACTGGCTGGGGATCTCAAGCACAATAGAAAGAAAGAAACGCTGATGTATGGGTAAGTAAGCTGGGCTGAGTTGAATGGGTGACGGAGGGGGTGATGCTGGGACACCAGAATCGCCGTCGAGCCCTCTTGAGGTGTCGTGGGCTAGTCGACGAAACACAGAGGATGGAAGGTGCCCACTTGAAGACCCCAGAGATGTACCCTACTTTCCTCAATCCAGACAGTTGTCATGCTGATGCACTGGGGAGACAGCACTGTGGTTGATCCCCGGAGCCAGCATCGCAGCTGTTGTGTGTGCTGATGCGCTAAGGAGGCAAAATAAGCTGATCCCTGGAGCCAGCATTACACTTCAGCCATCCACACCTGACAGAAGGATATCTTCATCATCATATGGAAGGAAGCGCAAATGGATGGAGATACCTAATGTGAACTAATGTGACCTATGGATCACGTTAGTTTACTGCAAAGCTACGACTTAGTTGGTGCTTATCCTGGCGAGAGCCGAGTTCAAATCAGCATGAAGTTTTAACATCTACTCTTGTGTAATTGAAATCAAAACAATAAATAAGGAATTCCCAGAAGGGGCAGACCTTTGAGTAATGCATTAAACACCTGTGAAAATGTGGTGCAGAGGCAGCCGAAGCAATCAAGTGCACACATTGAAAGTTAATCGAACTGTCCACCCTAACTAGTGAATACTAGGAGTTATAATATAGTGTACATGTTACATTTTATCATTTAATAAAAAGGGCTTCTGTTTTAATATTTGGTAGGTGTAGGTGTTCAACAGTTACAAAAGTAACTGAAAAATAGTACATTTTCTTACAGAATAAAACATACATTGTAAAACTGAGTTTTCATCTTCATGTCCTTCAGCCACGTGTTTGTGCTGCTGCTTGGTTCTTGCAGTAATTCAGATGAAAAGTGCCAAGTATTAAACAACACTTTATACACAATACAATGACAGAAACAGTACCTTCTGTAGTAGGACAAGCATTACAAAGGTTTATAAAGCCATACTAAAAAAGTACTACAGTACCACAGAAGTAGGCAATTTTCATAGCACTAGGAAAATTATTCTGAAAATTATTTTATGAAAAATAGTGTGGTGACGGTGACGGAGATGGACATTTTGCAAACGATAACCCATGATATACTATGTAAAATGTCCGCCCCTGCCACTGCCGCCACCGATTCTGAGGCAAAATAAGCTGATCCCTGGAGCCAGCATTACACTTCAGCCATCAACACCAGCCAGAAGGATATCTACATCATCAGATGGAAGGAAATGCAAATGGATGGAGACACGATGAATCACATTAGATTACTGTAAAGCTACGTCTTAGTTGGTGCTTATCTTGGCAAGAGCCGAGTTCAAATCAGCATGAAGTTTTAACATCTACTCTCATGTAATGGAAATCATAATATATAAGTGTGGCAAAGTGCCCCGCCCCTGTGTGCATTTGTGTGTTCTGTGTATGTATGTATGCGTGCGTATGTTAATGTTGGTGTATAGATTGGTACACGGGATATAAACGGGTCTGTGTTTCACGTGTATTTAGAAAGTGTATATTTGTATTTAGGCACGGGATTGCACATCACGCACGTGCATTTAAAATATAATGTGTGGCACGGGGTTGCACGTAATGAATTCACGTGCTGGGATTCAAGTGAATAATTAATTAGTAATTGAATCCCAGCACAAACAGTATAAATAGATGCACGTTTAGTCACTCGTGGTTAGGTGTTCGGTGAGTGGAGAACGGGATTGGAGACGGAGGTGAAGTAAAATAATAATAATAGTAAAAGTAATAGTTAACGTGTTTTCACTCACCGTGTTTGTTCGTCTGTCTGTCCTGCACCGTCTGTTTAGTGTTTAGTCGTTTTGTATGTCTGTTTATTTTGACGCAAGTGCTGTGTCCTGTTTTGTGCTGTTTACAACCCTTTTATTTGTTAATAAACGCTGAGTGCAGCCATTGCACTCAGCTCATCACAACCACTGTCTTTGTTTGAATTCCTTTCTGGTCTGACGCAACCCACTCTGGCCGTCTTTGTGACACGTGGTGTCAGAAGTGGGATAGCCACGCCTCCAAGCGTCAGACCAGGAGTGGTCTGGATTACAAAAAAAAAAAAAAAAAAAAAAAAAAAGAAATATATATATATATAAAGGATTACAAATATTGTTTTTGGGGGGAAAAAAAAAGAAGAAAAAAAGTCAAATGGCAGAAGACGCCATCAAACTGCGGGGCTGGTTCCTGGAGAATGCTGGGCTGGAGGCCCATTCTCTGCCCATAGTCGTCCGGGCCCTGTGGATGATGGACAGTGAGAGATGGGAGGCCTATCAGGAGGAACACACCCCAAACACCTTGGAGGAAGGTGTGGAGTTTGTCCTCAGCTACCTGGAGGCAACCATAAATGGAACAGCAGCCCAGGTAGCAGGACCACCAGCAGAGGAGTACCTGCTGTCCCCATCTCCACCAGCAGAGGGTGAGTACCTGCTGTCCCCATCTCCACCAGCAGAGGGTGAATGCCTGCTGGTTTTGCCTTCACAGCCCAAGCGGGAGGCAGAGACGGATAAAGAGGTGAAGGACAGGGAGGAGGAGTGCCGCCTAAGGACCAGGTATCCACGGCGATGTAACAAGCCATCGCCGGGGTGCCTCCTCTGCGACCAGGATCACCTGTTCGCCCACTGTCCCTTCCGCAGTTATGGGGAGGAGCCTGAGCGTCCACAGCCCAAGCGGGAGGAGCCTGAGCGTCCACAGCCCAAATGGGAGGAGCCTGAACGTCCTACACCTGAGTGGAAGGAGCCCGAACATCCTACGCCTGAGTGGGAGGAGCCCGAACATCCTACGCCTGAGTGGGAGGAGCCCGAACGTCCTACGCCTGAGTGGGAGGAGCCCGAACGTCCTACGCCTGAGTGGGGGGAGCCCGAATGTCCACAGCCCAAGAGGGGGGAGTCGGTGCATCCACAGCCCAAAAGGGAGGAGTCGGTGCGTCCACAGCCCAAAAGGGAGGAGTCGGTGCGTCCACAGCCCAAAAGGGAGGAGTCGGTGCGTCCACAGCCCAAAGGGAGGCAAGGTGGGGCTTCCACAGCCCTGGGACCCAAGCCACCAGCAGAGGGAAAATGCCTGCTGGTTCAGCCCCAAGAGCCAGAAGGGGAGGGGTTACAGGCTCAACCCCCTGAAAATTTTTGGGGGGGAGAAGGGCAGGATGCTGGTGTCCCCCAGCAGCCTCTATTCATGCTGCTGAAGGCAGCACGGCGCGCACATGCCCAGCCGCCACAGCAGAGGGAGCCAGCACCGCCAGGAGCAGAGGAGCTGGAGCTGCCTCTGCCTCCACCACCACCAGGAGCAGAGGAGCTGGAGCTGCCTCTGCCTCCACCACCACCAGGAGCAGAGGAAATGGAGCTGCCTCTGCCTCCACCACCGCCAGGAGCAGAGGAGCTGGAGCTGCCTCTGCCTCCACCACCGCCAGGAGCAGAGGAGCTGGAGCTGCCTCTGCTGCCCGTACCTCCGCAGGGAGTACGGTGGCCGGAGCCCCAGAAAGGGGAGCTGCCGGCCACGAAGAAGGGGGAGGAGGTCTGGAGACCACTTTCCCCAGCAGCAGTTTCGCTGCAGGAGTTCTTGTGGCCGGAGCCCCACAGGAGGGAGCTGCCGGCTACGAAGAAGGGGGAGGTCGGGGGACCACCCGCCCCCGCAGCTTTTTCGCTGCAGGACGGGACCAGCATGCTGTCAGCCGTGCCACTACCGGCAGGGGAGCTGACAGCATTTCCAGCCATGGGCCCACTGAAGCCTCCCTTCCCAGCCCGAGACTTTGGCCTGGACTGCTGGGTATTTAAGGGGGGAGGTGGCCGTTGAGGCCATGTGTGCTGCGCACAAGGGGGGGTATATGTGGCAAAGTGCCCCGCCCCTGTGTGCATTTGTGTGTTCTGTGTATGTATGTATGCGTGCGTATGTTAATGTTGGTGTATAGATTGGTACACGGGATATAAACGGGTCTGTGTTTCACGTATATTTAGAAAGTGTATATTTGTATTTAGGCACGGGATTGCACATCACGCACGTGCATTTAAAATATAATGTGTGGCACGGGGTTGCACGTAATGAATTCACGTGCTGGGATTCAAGTGAATAATTAATTAGTAATTGAATCCCAGCACAACAGTATAAATAGATGCACGTTTAGTCACTCGTGGTTGGGTG
This sequence comes from Acipenser ruthenus, assembly GCF_902713425.1. NCBI lineage: Eukaryota > Metazoa > Chordata > Actinopteri > Acipenseriformes > Acipenseridae > Acipenser > Acipenser ruthenus. The sequence goes on from NC_081220.1 coordinate 10,964,693, forward strand.
TTCGGTGAGTGGAGAACGGGATTGGAGACGGAGGTGAAGTAAAATAATAATAATAGTAAAAGTAATAGTTAACGTGTTTTCACTCACCGTGTTTGTTCGTCTGTCTGTCCTGCACCGTCTGTTTAGTGTTTAGTCGTTTTGTATGTCTGTTTATTTTGGCGCAAGTGCCGTGTCCTGTTTTGTGCTGTTTACAACCCTTTTATTTGTTAATAAACGCTGAGTGCAGCCATTGCACTCAGCTCATCACAACCACTGTCTTTGTTTGAATTCCTTTCTGGTCTGACGCAACCCACTCTGGCCGTCTTTGTGACAATAAGCTAATAAATTTGCATTTGTTTGAATTTTAGCACGAGTGATACAGCGTGAAGATGGCAGTGTCAGCAGCTATAGCTGGAGCCTCGTTGCTAGGAGTAACAGCAGAGCAAATCTCCAGAAATATACAGACAAACAGAAATGTTACTATTTCAATTCAAAACAACTGTGATTTCTCTCTAACAAACCCAAGGTAAGTGATCATAATCCTACTTTTTGTTGACACCGAAGGCTGTTTGGCATTTTATTTTTTTAATTTCACTGAAGAATTATTTTTATAATAATACAGAATTTTAAAAAAGCTGTTCTGCAGGGAAGCCAAATTGTTTTATTTGTCCTATAATTACACAGAATAAATAACATTGCTTGCTTTGAAAATGAAATCGGTCTATTCTTGGTAATGCATTCATTTGATACACAGTGGGATATATGCATGGAATCTTTAGAAATTAACAATTCTAGCTCAGAAGTACACAAACATGATACAAAACCAAACACTAACAAACCAGAAAAACAACATTAAACCTATACTATATCTGCACTGTAAGCTTTTGCTTAAGAAGTTCTGTTAGCAAATTGGATAAACTGAGGGTTCCTCTCTGTTGGAACTTAAGAACATGCACGAGTGAGAGGAAGCTATTCAGCACATATACAGGCGTCCAGTTCCTAGTAGCTAGTTGACTTTGTCGAATTGGGTATTGAAGGATCCAAGTGATTCAGCATCAAAAACATGACCACCAGTACAGGGAACCTGGATTATGAGCTGCGCTTCAGAGTATTCGTTAGTGTTAACTTTGTCAACTCCTTTTAAGATTTTATAGACTTCTTCCCATCTTCTAATTCCTCTAAACCATGATGGGATTAGTCTGCTTCTCTTCACTGAACTCTCTCCAGGGCCACAGTGTCCCTCAGGTACTGTGGTGACCAGAACTGGACACAGTCCTCTAAGTGAAAGCTCACTAGTGCATTATACAACCAAATCATAACCTCCTTTGATTTAGTCATTAGTCACATTTTGTAAAGCTGTCAACTACAATAATATCGATGTAGAGAAAATCTAAAGACTTCAGCTTTTTGAGTGATGTATTGGATTAGCAAATAACTGAATTTATAATGATGTGGGAGCAGACAAAGTTACGCACCTGTATTAATTTTCCCTATTGCCAGCATGCTCTGTACACAGGTACCATTTTTATAGGACTATTAAAGCACTTTGCATTTTGTTTTACTGAGTTTCATCACAATCAGGCCCATATAGTAGATTTAATTCAATCCTGCTAGATTAGCCAGCTGCAGTTTCATTTTTATTGCATTATTTAAAATAAATATGCTATATATTGAAACACATACATGTACTGCAACACAAAGACTGTGTTCTCTTAGACATGGCTGTATTGGGCTCTGCATTGCTTCAGTCTCTCAGGCTCCTGCTTGATTTGATAGGATGATATGCAAACTGTGAATCTACAAACCAATCCTGAATCGTTCTGTCCATCTATCCAATAGAATTGTGGATTGCATCTGTCCCCAGATCCTACAGCACTTCATCAATCAGTTCTCTGTTAAACCTGTAATCGAATGGCCCACCAGTACCTACAGTGCCGTGAAAAAGTATTTGCCCCCTGTCTGATTTTCTGCATTTTTGCACATTTTCCACATTGTATTTGGTCAGATTTTTTGTGGGTTGTAGTCGTATATAGAGGGAGTCTGAGAGAAAGAATGACACCAAAGTTTGGTGTTTCTTTCATTTGTTTGGTGTGCAAGGTAATCAAACATGCAATCTTAAGGTGTGAAAAAGTTATTGCCCCCCCTAGTTAACTCAACCCAATTAAAGGGATAATAAGGGTCAGCTGTTTGAGTACTTTGGTTAACAACCAGGCCTGATTAGGGCCAGCCCTGCCCAATATAAATCTGACTAACTTACCATCAGAGTGAAGTTGTTGATGCCTATCAGTCTGGAATGGGTTACAAAGCCATTTCTAAGGCTCTGGGGCTCCACCAAACCACAGTCAGAGCCATATTGTCCAAATTGAAAAAGTTTGGGACAGTAGTGAATCTTCCCAGGAGTGGCCGTCCTGCCAAAATCTCTCCAAGAGCAAGGCGTAAAATCGTCCAGGAAGTCATAAAGAACCCTAGAACAATATCCAGGGATTTGCAGGCCTCTCTCGCCTCGGCTGAGGTCAAGGTTCATGACTCCACCATCAGATAGACACTGGGCAAAAATGGGATTCATGGCAGAGTAGCAAGGCGGAAACCATTGCTCACTAAGAAGAACATGAATGCTCGTCTCAAGTTTGCCAAAAAGCACCTGGATGAGTTCTGGAACAATGTTCTATGGACAGATGAGTCAAAAGTGGAACTTTTTGGCTGACATGGGCCCCGTTATGTCTGGCGAAAACCAAACACTGCATTCCACAGTAAGAACCTCATACCAACGGTCAAGCATTGTGGTGGTAGTGTCATGGTTTGGGGATGCTTTGCTGCAGTTATTGCTGCTAAAGGTGGTGTAACCAGTTATTGAGTCTAAGGGGGTGATTACTTTTTCACACGGGGGCATTGGGTGTTTGTGGCAAAGTGGTTAGTAAGGGGAACAGGTGTAGCGGTGATGCGATGCAGGAGTGAACAGGCAGACAACGGTATACAGTGGAAAAATAGTGCTTTATTTATAATCCAGGTCTGGTGACCGTCAACTAATAAACCCCCGACTATACACACCAATGTGTAAAGCACGGGGATAACAAAACAGGGCACAGTCCCGAACAAAAAGGAACACACGGTCACCAGTCCTGGGTGAGTGCAGTCGTGCTGGTGCTTAGTGCAAACACAAGTATTTCGTGACGGTTAGTGCAGTGGTGCTCCGGATTGTGCTGACCCTCGGCGACAGCTCCGGAGATGTGCTCTAACTGTCTGGTGAAGTAAAACATAAACAATTACAACACAGACAAACACAACACAAAAACACGTAACACGTATCTCTCTTTTCTTTATTATTGAGAGCTCCTCTCTCAGTCCTTCTCTCTCTCTCTCGAGCTTTACCCAAACAAAGGAAAAGAACAGCGTTACCCTGGCCCCTATATGTAATCCCGCATGATATCTAGGTAAACGGTTGCAGCTGCCTTATTACTTGCAGCTGCCCCTCGTTTACCTGTCAAATCAATACGGTCTTACAACAGAGTCTCGCTTCCTTCCAGGCTGACCCACTTCCCGGCCCCGGAAACGAACTGTCAGGCCAGCCCTTCCAGGTACTTCTCCTCCATTTCTTTAGCGCCCTCACAGGTCAGGAGGAAGATTTATCACCAGAACTCATTGTATTTCTGTCACAGTGTTGCATAACTTTCTCTCTTTTATCTAATATTCAGTTTTGGTTGAAGATCTAATAACATTCAGTGTTAAAAATATGCAAAAATGCTGAAAATCAGACATCAAACAATTTTTCACAGCACTGTATGTTATGGGCGGGCATTGCTGCAACATACCTTGGAAATGTTGTTACAGTTTTAGTCCAATCAAATTGAATCAGTCATATTTAATACAAGGTCACTCACAGTAACAAGGCAGTTAATATTTAGTCAATGGTACCCATAATATTCCAGCAGCTTTATGCATACATTGCTTAAATAACTTTTTAAAAAGTGCTATTTATAACAAATTAAAGTTAAAAAAAGAAAAATCAGGTAACTAATAGGCATCCAGCAAAATCCAATCATTGCTTGTATCTTTGCTGGCACAGTGAGGACAGAAGTGTGCAGTTACTGTAAACAGCTTGGCCCATTCTTCCTGCCCATTCAGAAATGACTGTTACAGAATGTACCTTTGTTACGAGCTCAGGGTTCCCCAGTAAACAGGGACAGGTACACAGGTACTCTAGCAGTACAGGTCTTTGCTTGCTAGATACAGTTCCCTCGTATGATCATTGTAATGCTGTTCTTTTTTTCATCAGGATTTACACGTTCAGTGGATATAACGTAGATCCTCCTCAGCCAACCATCAAAGAAAAAACCACAGCCGTGTGTTCCTTCAGCAAAACCAGTGATACAGCATGTGGAAGTGTGGGTGTCTTAACCTACGATGTCATCAAGAACAATGATCCTGTCGAATGCATTGCCATGATGTTTTCTGTACCATATGATTACAATTTGTATGAAAACTGGTTCGCTATAGGGGCCATTAGTGTAGGAACGTCCTGTGATCATGCCTTATACAATCAAATGTATAACGAGGGGGGGAAGGGTTTCATCAGAAAACAAGCAACAGCTGGGCTCATAGAGTTTACTGGGGAAGCTGTTGAAATAAAAGCCACAATGTCTCCCGCCGGCAGGTCAGTAATGAAGGTTGAAGTGTGGAACAAACGTACACGTGATTGAGACATACTGTGCTTGCTTTTCAATGCCCTGATATTTGCATGCATGAAATCATTCTTCTCACCTATTGCAAAAAAAGTCATATAGTGAGCACTAGATGTGTTTTACTTTTTATACTGTATAAAAGCATTTTCAACATGTATAACAAACTATGGATTGTGTTGATGCTGTTGATATAAATGAACACTGTACTGTACGTACACTTCTAACCTATATGTTCACTTTTAGCCTGTATGTACACTTATAACATGTCCTTTATTGGACAACTTGAGGTGAGGTGGTATGTGTTTTTTTTTAGTAAACTCAGTAAAAGGCATTTTTCTTCCAAAGAGATGAACTCACTAAAATAACAATTGTACAATGCAAATGAATTTTCTACTTAGCTGCTAAGCCTATTTTCATGCAGTTCTTAGTTATTAAAGCTTGTATTAATAAAGCAATGTGTTTGTTTGATTGTTTCATATCTTTGGAGACAACTTCTAAAGGTGTGGTGGGGGGGAGTTAACTGTGTATAAAATAAGTCACCTTGTGAAGTTGTGTTCTCTATCATTTATAAATGGAGAGGTTGAGTAAACTTGAGGGTGGTTTGTATACTTATGGGAAGTGAACCACTATCTTCTATTATTATTTATTTCTTAACAAACGCCCTTATCCAGGGCGACTTACAGTTGTTACAAGATATCACATTATACATTATTTCACATTATACAGATATCACATTATTTTACATACAATTACCCATTTATACAGTTGGGTGTTTATTGGAGCAATTTAGGTAAAGTACCTTGCTCAAGGGTACAACAGCAGTGTCCCCCACTGGGGATTGAACCCACAACCTTCCAGTCAAGAGTCCAGAGCCCTAACCACTACTCCACACTGCTGCCACTGGTTTAAATTCTCGAAAGCTAGATCTCCAATTCCAGATGTGGACAATGTGCTGCTTTAAAATATGAAGAATCCATTGTGCATGTTGAAGTATCTGTAGCAACTGGAATAGAGCTGCATTCTGTATCAATATAATAAATACACGAATAAGTGGGGCAGTGTGAGGAGCTCAGGGCTGATCCTAAATACACGAATCAATGGGGCAGTGTGAGGAGCTCAGGGCTGATCCTAAATACACAAATCAATGGGACAGTGTGAGGAGCTCAGGGCTGATCATGTATAGATGTCTTTGCTCAGCAAGTCCATCTGAATGAAACAAATGGACAGCAGATTGTTCATCATGAGTTAAAGCAGCTGTGATCCCATTCACTGACAGGCAGGATTACCTTGTGGAGGGTTTTCCTGTCCTGTGTGGGAACTGGTTTGCAATGTGTGTCTTTAACCACTGTGTTCCTGGGAAGATTGTTTGCACACAGCCATCCACCCCAGCATGCAAATTTGGCCATATGGTGCTAGATTCTATTTTTTTTATCAGCAACCATAGATGCTGATAGTTTCTCACTGGGTCTGGACTACTCACATGACCATTGAGGTCGGCAGCCACATGCACACTGTGCGTACCATTGGTTTGCAAAAATTCAGCTTCATCAGTGTGTTGAAGCGAAACACACATTTTAAGCATATAGAATCATGCTGTTTATTTAGTGGTAGTAATGAACAAATGGGAGCAGATAAGTTTGGTTGAATCCTTGAAAAAGAGCAATAATCTCTCTTCTCAGAAGGATCAGAGGGGAAAAAATCAGTAAAAGCACCGAACCGTCTTTCTGGCACTAATGGCAGTGGAGTTTTAAGCACCGGAAATACATTGGTGACACTGAATGTTACTACTGCATGATCTGAATGCTGCTCCCCTTTTAAAGTTTAATTAGCATTTTCATTTTATCAGTGTTGTTCTTATATTCAAATTAATTATACATGTTTCTAATCATTAACACATAATTTCCAAGTTGTGTTATTATTATTATTATTATTATTATTATTATTATTATTATTATTATTATTATTATTATTATTATTATTAATGTTTTATTTTTTACTGCCTGTGTAGATTTCTCTCTGGGATTTTCAGCTGTGTTGAACTCAGGCAGTGCCCTTGGTTGTGCATGTCATCAGAACAACTTCAACTTTGAAGGCAGTGTATTTTAATGAGATATTTGGTCATTGTTAAGACATTCAAATACAACCACTTGGAATAAATCATTTTTTAGACATACTGGAGCTGCTTTAGAATTGTACCCAGAGCTGATGGGTTGTGCTGCTGGAACTGGATCACTTGTGAATGAAATTCCATTTTACATTCAGTGACATGCTCTCTTCAAAGGAAAAAAAACACTATCACATGGTAAAGCTAAAACCTATAGAGGATTATTTACTTCCCAATGTATGTTTTAATTACACTTCTAGACTGCCAGGTGCATTAAACGTGAAATAAAAAATGATTTTACATGAGGGACGTGTATGGAGAAAGAAAAGATCCACATGTTTAAAAAAAACTTCTAATATTTTTTATTTAGAAAAATGTTTGCATTTATAACAATCTGCCATTAATCAATTAGCATTGCCCCTTTATGCATGCCTTTAAAATCATTGCTCCAGCACTGGCTTATTGTTCAGCACAAACACCCAGAGGAATCTTAGAAGCAGAACAATTCAAGTTATTTACTATGGATTGAATTCATGAATTCTGATATGCGCCAGAAATGGGGATTTGGTTACTAATTAAGAATTAGACCAAATAACATTAAAATCATACACATTTTCATCCCTGAACCACTGCTTATCCAAGGCAGTGTAGCTTTCAGATTATAAAAATCCCTGCTGTGAGTTTCCTTGTTATGACAAAAGCACAAGTTGATAGGGAATGCTTCACAAAGCTCTGCTCAAAGCACTCATCTGTATGATAGGAAAGTAAAAGAACTTCTGCTCTCACCTGTTGACGTAACAGGCAGCCACTGCTCCACAATGTCACCACCATGTGATAGCATTGAGGATTCACACATTACTAAAAGCAACAGTAACATCTTTCATTTAGCTTCTCATGAAGAAATTGGTAATTGTCATAGTGTACAAACAATGGGAGCATATGTAACACTAGTGGATTATAGGGCAGCAGTGTGGAGTAGTGGTTAGGGCTCTGAACTCTTGACTGGAGGGTAGTACAAACTGCTGCTGTACCCTTGAGCAAGGTACTTTACCTAGATTGCTCCAGTAAAAACCCAACTGTATAATGGGTAATTGTATGTAAAAATAATGTGATATCTTGTAACAATTGTAAGTCGCCCTGGATAAGGGTGTCTGCTAAGAAATAAATAATAATAATAATAATAATAATAATAATAATAATAATAATAATAATAATAATAATAATATGTTACTACAATATTGTTCATTTGTCTCATTCAATCTCTAGCAGGGGAGGCCAATCAAGGCGCCGGAGGGCCACTCCACTGCAGAGGTGCCTTCAATGAAGCAAACATTTGTAACATTCCCCAAAGTTTCTAAACTTTTTTTTCTGTTGGTGGTCTGCTGGTGGTTAACATTAGCGACAGAGTGGAACGGCTACGAGAAGATTAGTTTGACTCTGGGGCGATGTGACAGAATGGCTGGGCTGTGACGTCAGGTCAGAAGCAGGAAGGAAACACACCAGTACTGCAGATCAAAGTAAATGATGCGGCGCGCCATTTATTCAAATACAAAAATAAATAAAAGGTTTAAACAAAAAGAAACTTGCTCACAGAGCACAAATAAATATTTTAAATAAAACAAATCACAAACACAAAATATAAATACAGGTCAGGCTGGGCAGTCGCTGTCACTGTTCCTGTATATTTTAAAGCTTGTTTTCTCTCTCCTCGCTCTCTCCAATCTCGCTCCTCATACACCCACCCCGAGGGTAGAGAGCTGCAGGCTCTTATGCAGGTGACCATCTCCCGATTATCAACAAAATTAATCACTTAATTAAATTCGGGAGATGGCCACTTGTCTTGCGTCCTTCTTGACACCACTACAATATTTGCAATTTTAGAAAACCCAATGTGTTGCTCATCAGTTAAAATCACACACATTTGCTGAATTGTGAAAAAAGATATTAAAAATAACTTTGTACCCCATTCAGATGGGCGCTTGTTTGTTTTCTGAGCTAAAATCATTTGCCAGCCCTGGCAAGCACAATGCACAGCGTATCACGTTTTAACGCGTACCGCAAAATATCACCACACCGGTAATTAGTTCAAGGGGTTTTCATTTAATTTCAAAACCCACAGCCTACTTTTAAATACATTCTTTTTTCAACATCAGTGAATTATTAAACAAAATAAAACCAAATGTAAAAATAACAACAGACACGTACTGTACAGAGCGATCTTTAGCAGATGCTGGAGAGGGGGGAGTTAGGCTACATGGATATTGTTTTTGATAGTGTAACGTGGGGTTGTCTATCACGGGACCTGGTTACAACCATCACGTCAGTGATAATAGGAAATAACCTTTTGTTTAAAGATATCCCCTAAACAGCAGTTTAAAAGAAACCTTAGCTTCACAACTCAACAGCTGTAAACAAAAAAAAAAACTCTTTATTGCAGCATGAAATCAAATTAAAACTTTGCTTTGTTTTTGTGTTACTGTTTTTTCACCAACAGCAATTATTTCCACTTGGGGAGAAAAGCTGGAAGTCTAAATTTGAACACTCAAGACTTTAACATTTCAAGCTACACATCGGTACTCAATCGGCACTTTCACTGCACAAAAAAGTCAATAGCAGTGTAAACAGTTTTTCTAGTACAATTAACACAGTATTTCTTTCATTTACTGTTTCATTTTAACACCTCTTTTTCTCTTTTTTAGAAAAAAATCGACACAAAAAACACTCTTTAGCTCAGTCCAATCCAGTGCCACAATCTGTCTTCAAAAAAAAAAAAAAAAGTTCACTGGAAAGGTCTGTTTTAGAATAGTGTTCAGTAGCACAGTTCGTTTTAAATAAAAAAAACAAGAAAATCAATAGCAGTTCTGTTGTAAGAAAAAATGAATAAAAAAAAAAATGTTTGCAGAAAATGTATGTTCTTCAATAAAGTACGTCAGAATGTACAATCTTACACAGTCCCGTTTCAAACAGTTCAAAAGGCAGTATTGAGAGGAACGGTAGTTCCTCGTACAAGTTAGAAAAACTTTGAAACTCTAAACAGCTCAGAGTTTAGCTGTTTTCATCATGTTGCAGCGGCAAAACTAAATCACTTAAAATTACCATCTGTACCAGTATCAAAAGTCTGAAACTTTCTTACCTCAAATGTGAAAAAAACGTACATACCTCTTATACACAATGAGATATAAGTCGTCAAACTAAGGTAAAATTGTTATTCTCCTTCCACTTCCGTCTACTTTTTAAGGGTGTGTAGCGTCTATTCAAACAGAAAAGCTAAATAACTGGACATCTACCAATCATGTGATTCCACATGTTGGTCAGCGTCAAAACAAACCAGGGTGTGCAGGCAGTTTGATATCTACACCATTTATATTAAACACATTATTTATGTTTTAAAACAGCACATATCGCAGGAGGGAAAAAAATACAGTGGATTGAACTTGCAACATGACGTGTTTGGTGAGCACACGACTTTAGCCGGCTGCGCCACTGCACAGTTGTTGAAATGCATTCATTTTTTAAGCTTACATCCAAGCCTGACCAGCTTTCGCTGAAAACACAAAGGAGCTACTCGATTCTAGAAATTTTCGATTTCCTGTTTGAAAATTTCTAGTTTCCTGTTTGTTTGGTAGATACCATATAATGGAATTTCACACAAGAGTGGCATGTAGCTTCCTTGTCTAAATCTCTGATCTCTGATAAATTGTAGTTCCTCGTTTAATTAAAAATAAATAAAGGAATAATTTATTTGGTAGAAATAAATAAATGATTTAAACAAATGCATTGAGGAATAAATACATTTAGAAATAAATATTTTAAAATAAATAAATGTAGAAATGAATACGTTTATATTATAAGTGTATAAATAAAGAGCAAAGAAAGTCACCGAGTTTGAAACATTTAATGGTAGCTACTGAGTCAACATTTACATAGTAACGTTTACAAACAATCTTTTAAAATGTAACAAACAAACAAGCAGACAAAACTGATTAAAACAAAACAAGTTTGAATGACAAATTCGGCAACATTGTCGAGTTTTGTAAACATTTAAAACTTGTATGCTTTGTTCATACAGTAATTAAACGGACTGTGTTGTATAGCGCTATGCTGACTTTGAAAAACTAAATGTTAAAAACAGAATTTAATGCAAGTGACAAAACCGTTTTTCTTTACACACACTAAATTATATATGCGCGCGCACGCAAGCATGCTCTCTCACACGCACACGCACACACACACGCACACGCACTCTGACACACACAAATGATCTGGTCCATGAGCAGAAAACTAGTTATTTTTTAAAGGCCAGCATGGGCAGCAGTGTGGAGTACTGGTTAAGGCTTTGGACTCTTGACCAGAGGTCGTGGTTCAATACCAGGTGGGGGACACTGCTGCTGTGCTAAAATAAATAATAATAATGGTACATCTTGTTACAGTTGCAATACTCGTGCTTTGTCTTTGTTGTGTAAAAACCTGTCCATATGCAGAAACTGCTTGTGCTGCATCCACAGAATTTGATGGAATTGACAAAAAACAGTGTGCAATTTTTGACATGTTTCGGAATCTGATTTCATACCTCAGGCAGAAATCAACAATATTTACATTTTTCACGGTAGGCAATCAAATACATGAAATCGTGAGTTTTCCGTGGCCTTATACAACGAGACACAAGTAATCCGTCGCTTGCAGCATCTATGGAGTAGCGGTTAAAGCACTTTGTTCTTGATTGGACGTTTGTGAGTTCAATCACATGTGGGGGACACATTGCTGCTTTATCTAGATTGGTCCAGTAAAACACCCGACTGTATAAATGGGTAATTGTATGTCACAATTGTAAGTTGGCCTGGATAAGTGTGCCTGCTAAAATAAAATAAAAAAATAATAATAATTGGTACTTGGATGGGAGACTGCCTGACAATACCAAATACTTCAAACTTTTCTTTGAAGTTTTACTTGTATTATTAACAAATATTAGATTCAACAGCAAAAATGAGCTGATTTACTTTTAATTTATTGAAATGGACCGCAAAGGGTATTAATCACTATTGAAATAATTGCATAAGAGAAGTTATAAATATATTTATTTCATGCCTCCACCGCTGTTTTAATTGCATTTGGATCATTCCAGACACCACCTGATATGTGAGTGCAACAAACTCAGCAATGCATTGATCATTAACACATTTTAAAAACACAAAACATCAGTCACAGCATGCATTATATTCAGGCCGGGACATTTCAATTTGATGTGAATTAGCAGATTGTAACATTAACAGAAGTGACATTACATTTGACTGTATTATGGCTACGTCTGTCTTCTTTTCATACATTTACACGTAAAACACAAGGCTGAAGTTGGCTTATTCGCCAGCTTATTATTTGCAAGCTTTTAAGTGCATAAATGTATTAGTCTATGTTGAAGAAGTAACCTTGCATTTAAAGGGTTAAATCACTTTGGGCTGCCGATTTCTCTGCCGGTACCTGACAAGGGGCAACCCCTCTGCAAGCCCCACTTATATTTAGCGCGGCCCAACGTGGTTTACTGGGGAAGAACAGCGGGCAAACATGCTACATATGCCAATCGCTCAGCTTCTTATTCGCTCTTTATGTATCTACATTGAATAAGTAGCCTTGCATTTAACGGGTTAAATCACATTGGGCCACCAATTTCTCTGCAGGTACCCAGTGAGGGGCACCCCCTCTGCAAGCTACACTTGTATTTAGATACATAAAGAGCAAATAAGAAGCTGAGCGATTGGCATATGCGGGAAGTGTACTCGCTGTTCTGCCCTAGTAAACCACGCTGAGCCAGGATAAATACAGGTGTAGCTTGCAGAGGGGGTGCCCCTCGCTGGGTATCTGCAGAGAAATTGGTGGCCCAACGTGATTTAACCCGTTAAATGCAAGGCTACTTATTCAATGTAGATACATAAAGAGCAAATAAGAAGCTGAGTGATTGGCATATGTAGCATGTTTGCCCGCTTCCCCAGTAAACCACGTTGGGCCGCGCTAAATATAAGTGGGGCTTGCAGAGGGGTTGCCCCTTGTCAGGTACGGCCAGAGAAATCAGCGGCCCAATGTGATTTAACTAGTTAAATTCAAGGCTACTTCTTCAAGGTAGACAAATACATTTATACACTAAAAGCCAGCGGATAAGAAGCTGAGCGAATGAGAAGCCAACTTCATCCTCGTCTGTAAAACCACAGACGTGTGAAACGTTTGTATGTAAATGGAATGTGTGTATAGTAAAAAAAGTGCTCTATTCCAAAACAGCAGTGTTTCTACCTCATTATACCTGGACTCTTGACCGGAAGGTTGTGGGTTCAATCACGGGTGAGGGACACTGCTGTTGTACCCTTGAGCAAGGTATTTTACCTAATATAGATAACCTGGATAAATTGGTAATTGTATGTAAACATAATGTGATATAATTGTGACTATTGTAAGTTGCCCTGGATAAGGGTGTCTGCTAAAAGATAAATAATAATAACTTAAATGCAATCTGTTGAACTATTTGCACTTGACTTGGTATTTGTATATTCTAAAATATAAGAATTTGCATTTGAATTTCAATTCATGGGAAAGCTTCAAAAATATTTCAATTTTAAACACTTTTCAATAATAATGCTCATAATAAAGTAGGGAGACTTCAGTATTGCTGGTAAAGTTGATCAACCTGAAAGATGCAAACTAAAGGACACTTTATAGAACTTCATGTTTATTAAACATAACAAACAAAACAAGTAAAAATAATAATTGTGCAATACACACATATATAAATATATATATATATATATATACAGTGCCTTGCGAAAGTATTCGGCCCCCTTGAACTTTGCGACCTTTTGCCACATTTCAGGCTTCAAACATAAAGATATGAAACTGTAATTTTTTGTGAAGAATCAACAACAAGTGGGACACAATCATGAAGTGGAACGAAATTTATTGGATATTTCAAACTTTTTTAATAAATAAAAAACTGAAAAATTGGGCGTGCAAAATTATTCTGCCCCTTTACTTTCAGTGCAGCAAACTCTCTCCAGAAGTTCAGTGAGGATCTCTGAATGATCCAATGTTGACCTAAATGACTAATGATGATAAATAGAATCCACCTGTGTGTAATCAAGTCTCCGTATAAATGCACCTGCACTGTGATAGTCTCAGAGGTCTGTTTAAAGCGCAGAGAGCATCATGAAGAACAAGGAACACACCAGGCAGGTCCGAGATACTGTTGTGGAGAAGTTTAAAGCCGGATTTGGATACAAAAAGATTTCCCAAGCTTTAAACATCCCAAGGAGCACTGTGCAAGCGATAATATTGAAATGGAAGGAGTATCAGACCACTGCAAATCTACCAAGACCTGGCAGTCCCTCTAAACTTTCAGCTCATACAAGGAGAAGACTGATCAGAGATGCAGCCAAGAGGACCATGATCACTCTGGATGAACGGCAGAGATCTACAGCTGAGGTGGGAGACTCTGTCCATAGGACAACAATCAGTCGTATACTGCACAAATCTGGCCTTTATGGAAGAGTGGCAAGAGGAAAGCCATTTCTTAAAGATATCCATAAAAAGTGTCGTTTACAGTTTGCCACAAGCCACCTGGGAGACACACCAAACATGTGGAAGAAGGTGCTCTGGTCAGATGAAACCAAAATCAAACTTTTTGGCAACAATGCAAAACGTTATGTTTGGCGTAAAAGCAACACAGCTCATCACCCTGAACACACCATCCCCACTGTCAAACATGGTGGTGGCAGCATCATGGTTTGGGCCTGCTTTTCTTCAGCAGGGACAGGGAAGATGGTTAAAATTGATGGGAAGATGGATGGAGCCAAATACAGGACCATTCTGGAAGAAAACCTGATGGAGTCTGCAAAAGACCTGAGACTGGGACGGAGATTTGTCTTCCAACAAGACAATGATCCAAAACATAAAGCAAAATCTACAATGGAATGGTTCACAAATAAACATATCCAGGTGTTAGAATGGCCAAGTCAAAGTCCAGACCTGAATCCAATCGAGAATCTGTGGAAAGAACTGAAAACTGCTGTTCACAAATGCTCTCCATCCAACCTCACTGAGCTCGAGCTGTTTTGCAAGGAGGAATGGGCAAAAATTTCATTCTCTCGATGTGCAAAACTGATAGAGACATACCCCAAGTGACTTACAGCTGTAATCGCAGCAAAAGGTGGCGCTACAAAGTATTAACTTAAGGGGGCTGAATAATTTTGCACGCCCAATTTTTCAGTTTTTTATTTGTTAAAAAAGTTTGAAATATCCAATGAATTTCGTTCCACTTCATGATTGTGTCCCACTTGTTGTTGATTCTTCACAAAAAATTAGAGTTTCATATCTTTATGTTTGAAGCCTAAAATGTGGCAAAAGGTCGCAAAGTTCAAGGGTGCCGAATACTTTCGCAAGGCACTGTATATATATATCATCATCATTTATGTCTGTTTTTCACAAACCTGGTCCTGCGGGGCCACTGTGTCTGCTGTTTGTGTTCCAACTGAGTTCTCATTTATTAAATTGATCCCCCAATAGAACTAACAATTAGTGACTTAATACAATGTTAGAAATAACTTGAAATATCCAACGCTTTTGGCTGCTTTCACAAACCCTGATCAGCACTAATCTTGGACTACCTTACCTGAGTTAACATTAGGTAGTCCTAGATTAGTGTTAATTGAGACCTGTGCAGCCAGCCATTACTACAAATAATTCAAATGCTCTGATTAGACATTTTATTCATTCAATTGAGGGTTGAATTCGTAATTTAAAGCTCAGTTGGAACACAAATCAACAAACACTGGGTCCTCAGGACCAAGATTGGGAAACACTGTTTTATGTAATTTGCATCCTATATTGGTACATACCTGTTAATTATTATGAACTACGTGATTACTGTGTTTATGATTATGTTGTTATTATATAAACTGCTTTCCTTGTATGTCACCTTGGATAAAGGCCTCTGCCAAATTCATGTTAATAAATTAACATTTGTTGTATGGGAAAGTATTTGAAGTCCATTTAGCACTTGTCAAATATTTAGTTTGGTAGTAAATGTATCACATTTGCATTTGTATTAAGCAAATTCGCAAGAACATTGACATTGTCACTGGTCTCATCAATTTCCTACTATCTGGAAAACACAAGTATGCTCAAAACCATAACCATCACATTCAACAAAGGAGTCACCCATACCTTTCAACATTTATGCTCAAAGTTTGAAATCATGGATAGAGTCTACATTGTTCGAGAGCAGTTCCCAGTCATTGGTGCTCATGCAATCACCATTCTCAAATGTCAGGGGCTGACTCTAAAAACAGTTATGATGGATCTTGGTAATTCCATTTTCTCCTATGGACAAAGTTTCATTGCACATTCCACAGTTACTTCCTTCCAGAATACTTCCATATTCTAGTGTGCTTGTTCAGAATATGCGTGAATCGTGAAAACGTCTTGCCAATATGTGAACAAAGCCAGCATTCACTTTATTGATCACCATGTGGATTAACCGATATTGGAACACAGATGATTGTGTTAAAGATGTTAATAGACTTTTAATGTACACGTTTTAGAGCTAAACGTTTGTTGAGACAGTTCAAGCGCTGTAGCAGTGTTTAACTATTTCCTGGATGTTTGCCTTTTGGTCTTACTCTGGAAAAAGTAATAATAATAATAAAAAGTAGGCAAAATCATTTTTTGAGAAACCGCATTTGGGAGAAAAACTAACAGTTTGGAAACACATTTGCAAAGGCATTGGATTCTATTGTGGTGTTTCCGAACTGTTGAACGTTTCTCATTACATGCAGGTTTACTGGCTTGACAAAAAGGCGATTGACGAAAAGAATGCGGCCTGGATAGCAAAATCGCGTCCAACTGAAATAGCTCAGTTGGGAGAGCGTTAGACTGTAACGGTCCCTGCTTCGATACCGGGTTTTTGTAAACAGCACGACTAGGGTTATTTGTTCTTAATTAATTTTTTGAATTAAAAAAAGCACACTTTTTCTTTAGTGTAATTGGAGGAAATAAAAACGTATTATAGTGCAATTTTCTAATGCGATAAAGAAAGGCAAAAAGCATCATCTCTGCGTGGGCTTGAAACACCAAAATTTCGATTAACAGCCGAACGTGCTAACCGATTATGGTGTTTTATTAGATAACACCCTGGGAGCTCAACAGAACAGTGTGTATGCATATTGCTAAAATGGAAACCAAATATACACGATTCAAATGGGAATCGTAATCAGATTTTAAGCACAAATTTGATAGACTTCACAGTGCAAAGGAGGAAGGCAGACAATGCAAATGAGGCAACTGGCTCCTACTTTTTAAATCATACGAGAAACTTGAACCCAATTAAGCTTTTAACCGCCTGCAGTTTGGAATGAGTTTGAAATGTTGTTGTAACACCTCACTGGGCAACAGCAATTGCATTATATGAAAGCTCCTGTTTATTTGTCAGTGGCACAGCTACCGGTGCCACTCAGAGTTGGAGGGAGACGGTCGGCCACTTGCCCATAAAACAATACTTTCCGGGATCATTTCTATAGTGATTTGCCAGCGAAATGCGTTTATAAAGTGTTTGGACTCGCTATCCACGAGGAAGAGTGAGAGTGTTCGTTTTTGAGCCTGAAGGAGACAGCGAGTGTTGTTTTTTGGCCAACTGCTCCCTGTTATTGATGACCGCTCCAGTGTTCCTTAGGGGGCTGGAGGAAGCGGACACGTTCTGAGTGGGTATCTTACCAAAAGGTACGCAAGACGAACTACAGTTGCAAAGCACTGCTGCTTTTTCGATGATTGATTAAAACTATCAATCTGACTGAAAACACGGATCACATTAATTGTGATCGGTTTGATACCAATAGGCTTACATGGCAGGTATTGTGTATAGACAATGTCATATACACAGAAATGAACACGGACAGTGTTTTTTTAATGGCTGACTCATTTTAATGTTCGAGAGATCTAGGTGTACTGGACAAATATACTGGATTTTTTACATGTCGTAATTGTGCCGCGTGTGATAATGCGTTTGAAACTAGAGATAATGTGAGATAATGTCTGTTAATGGCGGATAGTTTACAAATGTACTCAATTATGTTACAACTTTTGTGTCTACGAAACATATCTGTAACATTTATGTAATGCCTGTGTGGTTTTTTCATGAAGTTAATTTGCTAACAGACTGTTCTGATTTGTTTCTAACCGTGAAGCGATCGCTCTGTTTGCCATATATTTTCTGTCTGTAAGAGGAGTGTCCTTGTGATCCCATATAGAATGTAACGAAACAGGTCGCCCTCCTTAATATAAACAGATAAAGAATAAGTTCACGCACACACCACGTGATTTACTGTAGCGTCAGACATTGGAGGTTCAGCAGTGTACTGCAGTGTTGTGCATAGTCGTCGGTGTAAGTCAGGATGGCCGAGCGGTCTAAGGCGCTGCGTTCAGGTCGCAGTCTCTCTGGAGGCGTGGGTTCGAATCCCACTTCTGACAAATCTGTTTGTTTATTTATTTTTTAAAACGTCCACCGAATGCTTGGTAATTTGATTTGTTTTTCTTGTTAGTATTCAAATCGCAAGGTCGTTAAATGAGAGAAAGTCACCGCAAGCCTGCACCTCACCACATCCTTCACACTGTTAAACTGCCTCATTATGACGAGGCCTCTAATTATGCCTTTCCAATACTTTGAATGTGTTATTGTTCAGTTTAACATGAGAACATCTTGGTAGAACAATCATAATGTCCGCAGGACTTATTTTCCTCGGGTTCTAGTATCAAGTTTTGAGTGTGTGGCCGGTTAGCTCAGTTGGTTAGAGCGTGGTGCTAATAACGCCAAGGTCACGGGTTCGATCCCTGTACGGGCCACTGCTTTTCTTCTTTAAAGAAACCACAGCATTTGTAATGGTGCCAAAATGAACATTCTTTAACAAAATGAACCGAAGCGATATGAAGTACAACCACTAATATTTCAGACTTCCTGAGCTTTAAACATGTATTAACAATGAACACGTACAATCAATTAAAAACAAAGCTTACGTAGTCGGCAGGATTCGAACCTGCGCGATTCGAATGGATTTCAAGTCCATCGCCTTAACCACTCGGCCACGACTACATGCTCGCACGGTTAGTTGTGAAAATATCCAAAAGAAGTTGTGATCGGTTTGATACCAATAGGCTTACATGACTAGTATTGTGTATAGACAATGTCATATACACAGAAATGAACAGGGACAGTGTTTTTTTAATGGCTGACTCATTTTAATGTTCGAGAGATCTAGGTGTACTGGACAAATATACTGGATTTTTTACATGTCGTAATTGTGCCGCGTGAGATAATGCGTTTGAAACTAGAGATAATGTGAGATAATGTCTGTTAATGGCGGATAGTTTACAAATGTACTCAATTATGTTACAACTTTTTTGTCTACGAAACATATCTGTAACATTTATGTAATGCCTGTGTGGTTTTTTCATGAAGTTAATTTGCTAACAGACTGTTCTGATTTGTTTCTAACCGTGAAGCGATCGCTCTGTTTGTCGTATATTTTCTGTCTGTAAGAGGAGTGTCCTTGTGATCCCATATAGAATGTGACGAAACAGGTCGCCCTCCTTAATATAAACAGATAAAGAATAAGTTCACGCACACACCAGGTGATTTACTGTAGCGTCAGACATTGGAGGTTCAGCAGTGTATTGCAGTGTTGTGCAAAGTCATCGGTGTAAGTCAGGATGGCCGAGCGGTCTAAGGCGCTGCGTTCAGGTCGCAGTCTCTCTGGAGGCGTGGGTTCGAATTCCACTTCTGACAAATCTGTTTGTTTATTTATTTCTTAAAACGTCCACCGAATGCTTGGTAATTTGATTTGTTTTTCTTGTTAGTATTCAAATCGCAAGGTCGTTAAATGAGAGAAAGTCACCGCAAGCCTGCACCTCACCACATCCTTCACACTGTTAAACTGCCTCATTATGACGAGGCCTCTAATTATGCCTTTCCAATACTTTGAATGTGATATTGTTCAGTTTAACATGAGAACATCTTGGTAGAACAATCATAATGTCCGCAGGACTTATTTTCCTCGGGTTCTAGTATCAAGTTTTGAGTGTGTGGACGGTTAGCTCAGTTGGTTAGAGCGCGATGCTAATAACGTCAAGGTCGCGGGTTCGATCCCCGTACGGGCCACGGCTTTTCTTATTTAAAGAAACCACAGCATTTGTAATGGTGCCAAAATGAACATTCTTTAACAAAATGAACCGAAGCGATATGAAGTACAACCAGTAATATTTCAGACTTCCTGAGCTTTAAACATGCATTAACAAAGAACACATACAATCAATTAAAAACAAAGCTTACGTAGTCGGCAGGATTCGAACCTGCGCGGGGAAACCCCAATGGATTTTAAGTCCATCGCCTTAACCACTCAGCCACGGCTACATGCTCGCACGGTTTTCCGTGAAAACAGCCGTATTATTGTCAAAAGAAGCAAACGACACCCGCAGTAATGCTGCAGATGGCAGTATAGGCTAAATAATGAACCCAAGTCAAATGCCTTTGTTGAAACTCTATCAGATTTGTACAAGTCAAGCACACTTGGGAAATAATAATACAATATCCTTTCGGCCAACGTTCATAATAATGAATACATCCTTATTTCAAAATACGTAGCTATTTAACTGATCTTTTCAAAACACCCATACACAAAAGATTTATTTCTACTGAAAAATTAACTTGCTTCATGGCTGCTGCTACAGCACTCGGGCACGTTGTGCCTAGCGTTAGCGGACATAGGAGATAAGAAGACCTACAAAATATCACGCGCTGCAGTTTTTCAGTCCGGGGATTATTACAAATGAGCAGACTGTGCATTAAAATACACATGCATGGTGGGCGTCTCTGTTACAAAGAATTGTCACACTTTGTATTTATCTCCATAATGCGCCGGGACAAAATACGCAGATACTTTAAAATTATTTGGAGAATGCGGGCATCGATCCCGCTACTTCTCGCATGCTAAGCGAGCGCTCTACCATTTGAGCTAATTCCCCTTTAACGGTGCCAGGGATTCTCATAGGCTTCATCGCAGCTTGATACGAGCAAATCAGATTGTCAGTTGTTTTTTAATTTTTATTTTGGCAATGTAGTCTGTGATTGCAAATTTAAAAAGAATAATAATTTAATTAACTAAATAGCAAATATTTCGACTAGAGGTATGTTTTCAATTTCTTTAAAAAGTAGTGTCAGCTCGTTTATTCAGTCGCTTATAAATCCACAATCTGTGTCCCGATGCAGCAGCGCTGTGTGCTGTGGCTCGAGCTTGTTTGACGAGGCAGACGATGCAAAAATGCCAATACTTGCTTTTGTATCACGCGACAAACTTAAGGTATGCTTTAACGGCTTGGCTGTCTCGAGTTAGTTTGTATTGTTAATGTAACACCTCGTTGTTGCCCAGTCATTGTTTCATATGAAGTAGAGCTTGCCAGTTGGGGGCGACGGTCTGCTAATAAAATTTAAGACTATATTTGCAAGGATCATTTCTAGAATGAAACACGTTTTGAAGGGATTGGTCTCGGTATCCACCAGGAGGAGTGGCAGTGTTTTCTTCTCAGCACCGAGCTGACAATGACTGTTGTTATCGGGAACCTACTCGCTGCAAGGAATGACCACTTCAATCTTCAGTCGGGGGTTGCTGAAGGAAGGGGACACATTTTGAGTGTGTATCTCATTCAGGTAGAAACGTAGAAAAAAGAAAGCATCAAGCCCACAATTGTTCACTTGTTTAAATCAATAACCACATTTAAATTGATCATTGCTAATGTCAAAACAATTTATGAACACTTTAAATAGGGCTTGACTAATATAAAAATATAGCAATGTCTATTGCACTACGCAGGACTAGATTGAGTTTAAAATAGACATTACATCTGAAAATAACTTGTGCTTACCCCCACTTACAAGGAAGCTGTCAACCTTTGTATTCGTCCTCATAACGTGTTAGAAAATGTAAACAGCAGTTGGAGAATACCGAAGTCGATCATCCTAGCATGTTAAACGAGGGCATTTCTCATGTAAGCTACTTCCACTAATAGATCGTTTATACTGTTCTCAATGGTCCGCATCCCAGCCTGAGACCACGATCCAGTGGCAGTCGGAGATGTTTTTCAAAGTAATATGTTATTTGAAATATTAAAACAATCTTTAGTTAAATAACACATGTTTCTACACAAAATATTTTTCAGTGACTTCTACAAGTAGCCAGTTTACAACAAAAATGCAATCTGTGTTAGGAACGCTATTTTAGTCAGATTTAAAATGGAAATTAAAATGGTATTGAGTGCTGACAAGAGTTTGGTATCAGCTGTTGATTTCCTTGAAACAATCCTTTATAGTAAAATGAACAAATTGATTCATTTAAAAAATAAGTAAAAGAGAACTGTCAGAAGTGGGATTTGAACCCACGCCTCCATTCGGAGACCAGAACACACAATTCTTTGGAAAGACAGCGTCCTTGAGTCTGGGGCCTTAGACCACTCGGCCATTCTGACAAGCTGCGTTTGCTTTAGTAGAAAACCGCATTATTTCATTTCAGCACAGACTAGGTATTGTATCAAGGCCCGATTGGGTTTATTACGCACATACTAACTTGCTCCATGAATGATGTAATGACAAGTGTAAAAAAAGAAACAGATTGAAGCCAACCAACAAAAGTAAGATTCTTTATTTCAATATCGGTATAGCTTTAAAGGATGCACGCATTTTACAATTGCAATTGCTATATGACAATGACCAATAAGTAATTGTGTTGCAATACTTTATACAATGTAAACAGAATCAGACATTGCTCCGTTGCCTCGAAGAAACATCTACAATTTGTATTTAAAAAGGACGCCAAACGTGGGGCTCGAACCCACGACCCTGAGATTAAGAGTCTCATGCTCTACCGACTGAGCTAGCCGGGCTGTCGGGAGAAAGTTTCTTTCTTTGAGGCGGGGTGAGAGAGGAAGTACCGACAGGTGCGTGGGACCTGAGATTCGGTGTGCTGCTGCTGTAGATGAGTGTTCTGGAGACGCGCTGTGTCTGTGTCTGCGGTGTTACAGCCGTGTGAGTATATTCCAGAAGTAGTGTGTTGGATAATTCGAGAGCTAGTCTGTTGAATAAAGCTCTGAGACGTGTGGTTAAATCCCGGTCTCATCAATTTTGTTTTGTTAGATTAAAAGTGTTCCAGCAGCAGGTAAATGTCCCCACACCTTTTGGTTCTGTTTACTTATGCTACACCGCTGCTAAACCTGAACGTTGCTGCTAATTATCTTAACTAAACTTGTATTGTTGTTGAATTGCTCTATTATAGCTAAACCTGTAATGTTGCAGCTAACGTTCCTAATACTGTTAAAACGTGTGTGTATTAACAATCTGGCTTTTTTTGTTGTACCCTTGCTGCGAAGAGCTGTTTCCAATCACCTAGCACGCTTAAAGAAAAGTGTAATCGCTGCTATATGTTGGTCTAATACCCCATGCTTTTAAAATGTGGCTATTGGCTGGCTTTATTCAATTTCCCCTAAACAAAAGCCTTATTTCTACTGAAAAACTAACTTGCTTCATGGCTGCTGCTACAGCACTCGGGCACGTTGTGCCTAGCGTTAGCGGACATAGGAGATAAGAAGACCTACAAAATATCACGCGCTGCAGTTTTTCAGTCCGGGGATTATTACAAATGAGCAGACTGTGCATTAAAATACACATGCATGGTGGGCGTCTCTGTTACAAAGAATTGTCACACTTTGTATTTATCTCCATAATGCGCCGGGACAAAATACGCAGATACTTTAAAATTATTTGGAGAATGCGGGCATCGATCCCGCTACTTCTCGCATGCTAAGCGAGCGCTCTACCATTTGAGCTAATTCCCCATTAACGGTGCCAGGGATTCTCATAGGCTTCATCGCAGCTTGATACGAGCAAATCAGATTGTCAGTTGTTTTTTAATTTTTATTTTGGCAATGTAGTCTGTGATTGCAAATTTAAAAAAATAATAATTTAATTAACTAAATAGCAAATATTTCGACTAGAGGTATGTTTTCAATTTCTTTAAAAAGTAGTGTCAGCTCGTTTATTCAGTCGCTTATAAATCCACAATCTGTGTCCCGATGCAGCAGCGCTGTGTGCTGTGGCTCGAGCTTGTTTGACGAGGCAGACGATGCAAAAATGCCAATACTTGCTTTTGTATCACGCGACAAACTTAAGGTATGCTTTAACGGCTTGGCTGTCTCGAGTTAGTTTGTATTGTTAATGTAAAACCTCGTTGTTGCCCAGTCATTGTTTCATATGAAGTAGAGCTTGCCAGTTGGGGGCGACGGTCTGCTAATAAAAGTTAAGACTATATTTGCAAGGATCATTTCTAGAATGAAACACGTTTTGAAGGGATTGGTCTCGGTATCCACCAGGAGGAGTGGCAGTGTTTTCTTCTCAGCACCGAGCTGACAATGAGTGTTGTTATCGGGAACCTACTCGCTGCAAGGAATGACCACTTCAATCTTCAGTCGGGGGTTGCTGAAGGAAGGGGACACATTTTGAGTGTGTATCTCATTCCGGTAGAAACGTAGAAAAAAGAAAGCATCTAGCCCACAATTGTTCAGTTGTTTAAATCAATAACCACATTTAAATTGATCATTGCTAATGTCAAAACAATTTAAGAACACTTTAAATAGGGCTTGACTAATATAAAAATATAGCAATGTATTTTGCACTACGCAGGACTAGATTGAGTTTAAAATAGACATTACATCTGAAAATAACTTGTGCTTACCCCCACTTACAAGGAAGCTGTCAACCTTTGTATTCGTCCTCATAACGTGTTAGAAAATGTAAACAGCAGTTGGAGAATACCGAAGTCGATCATCCTAGCATGTTAAACGAGGGCATTTCTCATGTAAGCTACTTCCACTAATAGATCGTTTATAGTGTTCTCAATGGTCCGCATCCCAGCCTGAGACCACGATCCAGTGGCAGTCGGAGATGTTTTTCAAAGTAATATGTTATTTGAAATATTAAAACAATCTTTAGTTAAATAACACATGTTTCTACACAAAATATTTTTCAGTGACTTCGACAAGTAGTCTGTTTACAACAAAAATGCAATCTGAGTTAGGAACGCTATTTTAGTCCGATTTAAAATGGAAATTAAAATGGTATTGAGTGCTGACAAGAGTTTCGTATCAGCTGTTGATTTCATTGAAACAATCTTTTATAGTAAAATGAACAAATTGATTCATTTAAAAAATAAGTAAAAGTGAACTGTCAGAAGTGGGATTTGAACCCACGCCTCCATTCGGAGACCAGAACACACAATTCTTTGGAAAGACAGCGTCCTTGAGTCTGGCGCCTTAGACCACTCGGCCATTCTGACAAGCTGCGTTTGCTTTAGTAGAAAACCGCATTATTTCATTTCAGCACGGACTAGGGTTGTCTATTGTATCAAGGCCCGATTGGGTTTATTACGCACATACTAACTTGCTCCATGAATGATGTAATGACAAGTGTAAAAAAAGAAACAGATTGAAGCCAACCCACAAAAGTAAGATTCTTTATTTCAATATCGGTATAGCTTTAAAGGATGCACGCATTTTACAATTGCAATTGCTATATTATAATGACCAATAAGTAATTGTGTTGCAATACTTTATACAATGTGAACAGAATCAGACATTGCTCCGTTGCCTCGAAGAAACATCTACAATTTGTATTTAAAAAGGACGCCCAACGTGGGGCTCGAACCCACGACCCTGAGATTAAGAGTCTCATGCTCTACCGACTGAGCTAGCCGGGCTGTCGGGAGAAAGTTTCTTTCTTTGAGGCGGGGTGAGAGAGGAAGTACCGACAGGTGCGTGGGACCTGAGATTCGGTGTGCTGCTGCTGTAGATGAGTGTTCTGGAGACGCGCTGTGTCTGTGTCTGCGGTGTTACAGCCGTGTGAGTATATTCCAGAAGTAGTGTGTTGGATAATTCGAGAGCTAGTCTGTTGAATAAAGCTCTGAGACGTGTGGTTAAATCCCGGTCTCATCAATTTTGTTTTGTTAGATTAAAAGTGTTCCAGCAGCAGGTAAATGTCCCCACACCTTTTGGTTCTGTTTACTTATGCTACACCGCTGCTAAACCTGAACGTTGCTGCTAATTATCTTAACTAAACTTGTATTGTTGTTGAATTGCTCTATTATAGCTAAACCTGTAATGTTGCAGCTAACGTTCCTAATACTGTTAAAACGTGTGTGTATTAACAATCTGGCTTTTTTTGTTGTACCCTTGCTGCGAAGAGCTGTTTCCAATCACCTAGCACGCTTAAAGAAAAGTGTAATCGCTGCTATATGTTGGTCTAATACCCCATGCTTTTAAAATGTGGCTATTGGCTGGCTTTATTCAATTTCCCCTAAACAAAAGCCTTATTTCTACTGAAAAACTAACTTGCTTCATGGCTGCTGCTACAGCACTCGGGCACGTTGTGCCTAGCGTTAGCGGACATAGGAGATAAGAAGACCTACAAAATATCACGCGCTGCAGTTTTTCAGTCCGGGGATTATTACAAATGAGCAGACTGTGCATTAAAATACACATGCATGGTGGGCGTCTCTGTTACAAAGAATTGTCACACTTTGTATTTATCTCCATAATGCGCCGGGACAAAATACGCAGATACTTTAAAATTATTTGGAGAATGCGGGCATCGATCCCGCTACTTCTCGCATGCTAAGCGAGCGCTCTACCATTTGAGCTAATTCCCCATTAACGGTGCCAGGGATTCTCATAGGCTTCATCGCAGCTTGATACGAGCAAATCAGATTGTCAGTTGTTTTTTAATTTTTATTTTGGCAATGTAGTCTGTGATTGCAAATTTAAAAAAATAATAATTTAATTAACTAAATAGCAAATATTTCGACTAGAGGTATGTTTTCAATTTCTTTAAAAAGTAGTGTCAGCTCGTTTATTCAGTCGCTTATAAATCCACAATCTGTGTCCCGATGCAGCAGCGCTGTGTGCTGTGGCTCGAGCTTGTTTGACGAGGCAGACGATGCAAAAATGCCAATACTTGCTTTTGTATCACGCGACAAACTTAAGGTATGCTTTAACGGCTTGGCTGTCTCGAGTTAGTTTGTATTGTTAATGTAAAACCTCGTTGTTGCCCAGTCATTGTTTCATATGAAGTAGAGCTTGCCAGTTGGGGGCGACGGTCTGATAATAAAAATTAAGACTATATTTGCAAGGATCATTTCTAGAATGAAACACGTTTTGAAGGGATTGGTCTCGGTATCCACCAGGAGGAGTGGCAGTGTTTTCTTCTCAGCACCGAGCTGACAATGAGTGTTGTTATCGGGAACCTACTCGCTGCAAGTAATGACCACTTCAATCTTCAGTCGGGGGTTGCTGAAGGAAGGGGACACATTTTGAGTGTGTATCTCATTCCGGTAGAAACGTAGAAAAAAGAAAGCATCTAGCCCACAATTGTTCAGTTGTTTAAATCAATAACCACATTTAAATTGATCATTGCTAATGTCAAAACAATTTAAGAACACTTTAAATAGGGCTTGACTAATATAAAAATATAGCAATGTATTTTGCACTACGCAGGACTAGATTGAGTTTAAAATAGACATTACATCTGAAAATAACTTGTGCTTACCCCCACTTACAAGGAAGCTGTCAACCTTTGTATTCGTCCTCATAACGTGTTAGAAAATGTAAACAGCAGTTGGAGAATACCGAAGTCGATCATCCTAGCATGTTAAACGAGGGCATTTCTCATGTAAGCTACTTCCACTAATAGATCGTTTATAGTGTTCTCAATGGTCCGCATCCCAGCCTGAGACCACGATCCAGTGGCAGTCGGAGATGTTTTTCAAAGTAATATGTTATTTGAAATATTAAAACAATCTTTAGTTAAATAACACATGTTTCTACACAAAATATTTTTCAGTGACTTCGACAAGTAGTCTGTTTACAACAAAAATGCAATCTGAGTTAGGAACGCTATTTTAGTCCGATTTAAAATGGAAATTAAAATGGTATTGAGTGCTGACAAGAGTTTCGTATCAGCTGTTGATTTCATTGAAACAATCTTTTATAGTAAAATGAACAAATTGATTCATTTAAAAAATAAGTAAAAGTGAACTGTCAGAAGTGGGATTTGAACCCACGCCTCCATTCGGAGACCAGAACACACAATTCTTTGGAAAGACAGCGTCCTTGAGTCTGGCGCCTTAGACCACTCGGCCATTCTGACAAGCTGCGTTTGCTTTAGTAGAAAACCGCATTATTTCATTTCAGCACGGACTAGGGTTGTCTATTGTATCAAGGCCCGATTGGGTTTATTACGCACATACTAACTTGCTCCATGAATGATGTAATGACAAGTGTAAAAAAAGAAACAGATTGAAGCCAACCCACAAAAGTAAGATTCTTTATTTCAGTATCGGTATAGCTTTAAAGGATGCACGCATTTTACAATTGCAATTGCTATATTATAATGACCAATAAGTAATTGTGTTGCAATACTTTATACAATGTGAACAGAATCAGACATTGCTCCGTTGCCTCGAAGAAACATCTACAATTTGTATTTAAAAAGGACGCCCAACGTGGGGCTCGAACCCACGACCCTGAGATTAAGAGTCTCATGCTCTACCGACTGAGCTAGCCGGGCTGTCGGGAGAAAGTTTCTTTCTTTGAGGCGGGGTGAGAGAGGAAGTACCGACAGGTGCGTGGGACCTGAGATTCGGTGTGCTGCTGCTGTAGATGAGTGTTCTGGAGACGCGCTGTGTCTGTGTCTGCGGTGTTACAGCCGTGTGAGTATATTCCAGAAGTAGTGTGTTGGATAATTCGAGAGCTAGTCTGTTGAATAAAGCTCTGAGACGTGTGGTTAAATCCCGGTCTCATCAATTTTGTTTTGTTAGATTAAAAGTGTTCCAGCAGCAGGTAAATGTCCCCACACCTTTTGGTTCTGTTTACTTATGCTACACCGCTGCTAAACCTGAACGTTGCTGCTAATTATCTTAACTAAACTTGTATTGTTGTTGAATTGCTCTATTATAGCTAAACCTGTAATGTTGCAGCTAACGTTCCTAATACTGTTAAAACGTGTGTGTATTAACAATCTGGCTTTTTTTGTTGTACCCTTGCTGCGAAGAGCTGTTTCCAATCACCTAGCACGCTTAAAGAAAAGTGTAATCGCTGCTATATGTTGGTCTAATACCCCATGCTTTTAAAATGTGGCTATTGGCTGGCTTTATTCAATTTCCCCTAAACAAAAGCCTTATTTCTACTGAAAAACTAACTTGCTTCATGGCTGCTGCTACAGCACTCGGGCACGTTGTGCCTAGCGTTAGCGGACATAGGAGATAAGAAGACCTACAAAATATCACGCGCTGCAGTTTTTCAGTCCGGGGATTATTACAAATGAGCAGACTGTGCATTAAAATACACATGCATGGTGGGCGTCTCTGTTACAAAGAATTGTCACACTTTGTATTTATCTCCATAATGCGCCGGGACAAAATACGCAGATACTTTAAAATTATTTGGAGAATGCGGGCATCGATCCCGCTACTTCTCGCATGCTAAGCGAGCGCTCTACCATTTGAGCTAATTCCCCTTTAACGGTGCCAGGGTCTCATAGGCTTCATCGCAGCTTGATACGAGCAAATCAGATTGTCAGTTGTTTTTTAATTTTTATTTTGGCAATGTAGTCTGTGATTGCAAATTTAAAAAAATAATAATTTAATTAACTAAATAGCAAATATTTCGACTAGAGGTATGTTTTCAATTTCTTTAAAAAGTAGTGTCAGCTCGTTTATTCAGTCGCTTATAAATCCACAATCTGTGTCCCGATGCAGCAGCGCTGTGTGCTGTGGCTCGAGCTTGTTTGACGAGGCAGACGATGCAAAAATGCCAATACTTGCTTTTGTATCACGCGACAAACTTAAGGTATGCTTTAACGGCTTGGCTGTCTCGAGTTAGTTTGTATTGTTAATGTAAAACCTCGTTGTTGCCCAGTCATTGTTTCATATGAAGTAGAGCTTGCCAGTTGGGGGCGACGGTCTGCTAATAAAAGTTAAGACTATATTTGCAAGAATCATTTCTAGAATGAAACACGTTTTGAAGGGATTGGTCTCGGTATCCACCAGGAGGAGTGGCAGTGTTTTCTTCTCAGCACCGAGCTGACAATGAGTGTTGTTATCGGGAACCTACTCGCTGCAAGGAATGACCACTTCAATCTTCAGTCGGGGGTTGCTGAAGGAAGGGGACACATTTTGAGTGTGTATCTCATTCCGGTAGAAACGTAGAAAAAAGAAAGCATCTAGCCCACAATTGTTCAGTTGTTTAAATCAATAACCACATTTAAATTGATCATTGCTAATGTCAAAACAATTTAAGAACACTTTAAACAGGGCTTGACTAATATAAAAATATAGCAATGTCTTTTGCACTACGCAGGACTAGATTGAGTTTAAAATAGACATTACATCTGAAAATAACTTGTGCTTACCCCCACTTACAAGGAAGCTGTCAACCTTTGTATTCGTCCTCATAACGTGTTAGAAAATGTAAACAGCAGTTGGAGAATACCGAAGTCGATCATCCTAGCATGTTAAACGAGGGCATTTCTCATGTAAGCTACTTCCACTAATAGATCGTTTATACTGTTCTCAATGGTCCGCATCCCAGCCTGAGACCACGATCCAGTGGCAGTCGGAGATGTTTTTCAAAGTAATATGTTATTTGAAATATTAAAACAATCTTTAGTTAAATAACACATGTTTCTACACAAAATATTTTTCAGTGACTTCGACAAGTAGTCTGTTTACAACAAAAATGCAATCTGAGTTAGGAACGCTATTTTAGTCCGATTTAAAATGGAAATTAAAATGGTATTGAGTGCTGACAAGAGTTTCGTATCAGCTGTTGATTTCATTGAAACAATCTTTTATAGTAAAATGAACAAATTGATTCATTTAAAAAATAAGTAAAAGTGAACTGTCAGAAGTGGGATTTGAACCCACGCCTCCATTCGGAGACCAGAACACACAATTCTTTGGAAAGACAGCGTCCTTGAGTCTGGCGCCTTAGACCACTCGGCCATTCTGACAAGCTGCGTTTGCTTTAGTAGAAAACCGCATTATTTCATTTCAGCACGGACTAGGGTTGTCTATTGTATCAAGGCCCGATTGGGTTTATTACGCACATACTAACTTGCTCCATGAATGATGTAATGACAAGTGTAAAAAAAGAAACAGATTGAAGCCAACCCACAAAAGTAAGATTCTTTATTTCAATATCGGTATAGCTTTAAAGGATGCACGCATTTTACAATTGCAATTGCTATATTACAATGACCAATAAGTAATTGTGTTGCAATACTTTATACAATGTGAACAGAATCAGACATTGCTCCGTTGCCTCGAAGAAACATCTACAATTTGTATTTAAAAAGGACGCCCAACGTGGGGCTCGAACCCACGACCCTGAGATTAAGAGTCTCATGCTCTACCGACTGAGCTAGCCGGGCTGTCGGGAGAAAGTTTCTTTCTTTGAGGCGGGGTGAGAGAGGAAGTACCGACAGGTGCGTGGGACCTGAGATTCGGTGTGCTGCTGCTGTAGATGAGTGTTCTGGAGACGCGCTGTGTCTGTGTCTGCGGTGTTACAGCCGTGTGAGTATATTCCAGAAGTAGTGTGTTGGATAATTCGAGAGCTAGTCTGTTGAATAAAGCTCTGAGACGTGTGGTTAAATCCCGGTCTCATCAATTTTGTTTTGTTAGATTAAAAGTGTTCCAGCAGCAGGTAAATGTCCCCACACCTTTTGGTTCTGTTTACTTATGCTACACCGCTGCTAAACCTGAACGTTGCTGCTAATTATCTTAACTAAACTTGTATTGTTGTTGAATTGCTCTATTATAGCTAAACCTGTAATGTTGCAGCTAACGTTCCTAATACTGTTAAAACGTGTGTGTATTAACAATCTGGCTTTTTTTGTTGTACCCTTGCTGCGAAGAGCTGTTTCCAATCACCTAGCACGCTTAAAGAAAAGTGTAATCGCTGCTATATGTTGGTCTAATACCCCATGCTTTTAAAATGTGGCTATTGGCTGGCTTTATTCAATTTCCCCTAAACAAAAGCCTTATTTCTACTGAAAAACTAACTTGCTTCATGGCTGCTGCTACAGCACTCGGGCACGTTGTGCCTAGCGTTAGCGGACATAGGAGATAAGAAGACCTACAAAATATCACGCGCTGCAGTTTTTCAGTCCGGGGATTATTACAAATGAGCAGACTGTGCATTAAAATACACATGCATGGTGGGCGTCTCTGTTACAAAGAATTGTCACACTTTGTATTTATCTCCATAATGCGCCGGGACAAAATACGCAGATACTTTAAAATTATTTGGAGAATGCGGGCATCGATCCCGCTACTTCTCGCATGCTAAGCGAGCGCTCTACCATTTGAGCTAATTCCCCTTTAACGGTGCCAGGGTCTCATAGGCTTCATCGCAGCTTGATACGAGCAAATCAGATTGTCAGTTGTTTTTTAATTTTTATTTTGGCAATGTAGTCTGTGATTGCAAATTTAAAAAAATAATAATTTAATTAACTAAATAGCAAATATTTCGACTAGAGGTATGTTTTCAATTTCTTTAAAAAGTAGTGTCAGCTCGTTTATTCAGTCGCTTATAAATCCACAATCTGTGTCCCGATGCAGCAGCGCTGTGTGCTGTGGCTCGAGCTTGTTTGACGAGGCAGACGATGCAAAAATGCCAATACTTGCTTTTGTATCACGCGACAAACTTAAGGTATGCTTTAACGGCTTGGCTGTCTCGAGTTAGTTTGTATTGTTAATGTAAAACCTCGTTGTTGCCCAGTCATTGTTTCATATGAAGTAGAGCTTGCCAGTTGGGGGCGACGGTCTGCTAATAAAAGTTAAGACTATATTTGCAAGAATCATTTCTAGAATGAAACACGTTTTGAAGGGATTGGTCTCGGTATCCACCAGGAGGAGTGGCAGTGTTTTCTTCTCAGCACCGAGCTGACAATGAGTGTTGTTATCGGGAACCTACTCGCTGCAAGGAATGACCACTTCAATCTTCAGTCGGGGGTTGCTGAAGGAAGGGGACACATTTTGAGTGTGTATCTCATTCCGGTAGAAACGTAGAAAAAAGAAAGCATCTAGCCCACAATTGTTCAGTTGTTTAAATCAATAACCACATTTAAATTGATCATTGCTAATGTCAAAACAATTTAAGAACACTTTAAACAGGGCTTGACTAATATAAAAATATAGCAATGTCTTTTGCACTACGCAGGACTAGATTGAGTTTAAAATAGACATTACATCTGAAAATAACTTGTGCTTACCCCCACTTACAAGGAAGCTGTCAACCTTTGTATTCGTCCTCATAACGTGTTAGAAAATGTAAACAGCAGTTGGAGAATACCGAAGTCGATCATCCTAGCATGTTAAACGAGGGCATTTCTCATGTAAGCTACTTCCACTAATAGATCGTTTATACTGTTCTCAATGGTCCGCATCCCAGCCTGAGACCACGATCCAGTGGCAGTCGGAGATGTTTTTCAAAGTAATATGTTATTTGAAATATTAAAACAATCTTTAGTTAAATAACACATGTTTCTACACAAAATATTTTTCAGTGACTTCGACAAGTAGTCTGTTTACAACAAAAATGCAATCTGAGTTAGGAACGCTATTTTAGTCCGATTTAAAATGGAAATTAAAATGGTATTGAGTGCTGACAAGAGTTTCGTATCAGCTGTTGATTTCATTGAAACAATCTTTTATAGTAAAATGAACAAATTGATTCATTTAAAAAATAAGTAAAAGTGAACTGTCAGAAGTGGGATTTGAACCCACGCCTCCATTCGGAGACCAGAACACACAATTCTTTGGAAAGACAGCGTCCTTGAGTCTGGCGCCTTAGACCACTCGGCCATTCTGACAAGCTGCGTTTGCTTTAGTAGAAAACCGCATTATTTCATTTCAGCACGGACTAGGGTTGTCTATTGTATCAAGGCCCGATTGGGTTTATTACGCACATACTAACTTGCTCCATGAATGATGTAATGACAAGTGTAAAAAAAGAAACAGATTGAAGCCAACCCACAAAAGTAAGATTCTTTATTTCAATATCGGTATAGCTTTAAAGGATGCACGCATTTTACAATTGCAATTGCTATATTACAATGACCAATAAGTAATTGTGTTGCAATACTTTATACAATGTGAACAGAATCAGACATTGCTCCGTTGCCTCGAAGAAACATCTACAATTTGTATTTAAAAAGGACGCCCAACGTGGGGCTCGAACCCACGACCCTGAGATTAAGAGTCTCATGCTCTACCGACTGAGCTAGCCGGGCTGTCGGGAGAAAGTTTCTTTCTTTGAGGCGGGGTGAGAGAGGAAGTACCGACAGGTGCGTGGGACCTGAGATTCGGTGTGCTGCTGCTGTAGATGAGTGTTCTGGAGACGCGCTTTGTCTGTGTCTGCGGTGTTACAGCCGTGTGAGTATATTCCAAAAGCAAAGTGTTGGATAATTCGAGAGCTAGTCTGTTGAATAAAGCTCTGAGACGTGTGGTTAAATCCCGGTCTCATCAATTTTGTTTTGTTAGATTAAAAGTGTTCCAGCAGCAGGTAAATGTCCCCACACCTTTTGGTTCCCTTTCAAGTCGAAAATAACCATCAAGGTATGGGACATTGCCGTCAGGCAGTAGGGATTGGCTGAGCTTTATGTCAAAGCTGCCGATAGGCCTCCGCGCAAGCTGCCGTGTAAGCCCACCCCCCTGGGAGCTTACTATACGCAGCGCGCGGAGAGTCACTTCCTCTTTTGCCTTCAGCATCAGTAGCGGTAGGACTTAGAGCTAATTTAACTGATTGTACTCACTAAGCTTAGGCTTGAGAAGCTGGTTTTTCCCCTTCTCCGAGTTTATTTCAGTTATTATTGTTATTATTGTGTATTTGTATTATTTTAGGATATATTTTGTGTTTACATTATATATTCCTTTTCGCTTTGCTTCGGCATTGCGTTCTTCGTGGTCTCCCCGTCTTTCTTTTATTATTTACTGTGTGGGTTTTTTATATATATATATTCTATATATATCGTATTATTGTGTAATTATATATTTATTATATATTACATTGTGTGTCGGACGCGTGTTGCGTTGGCCTTGGCCACGCGCAATTGCATCCTCGGTCTAGCTTAGGCTAGACCGTGTGTGTGTGCGGGTAGTCTGCTCTGCAGTGTTCCCCCCCCCGCGGCGCGTTCCCGCCACGTGGTATTGCACTACACTCCCTTACCTTCTGCAGCGTCCACAAAAAAAAAAAAAAAAGTTTTCCCTTCACTATACAGAGGAAGACAACCACCAACGTGCAAAATCCCCAGCACCTTCAGGTAGGTATTGCACAGCACCAGACACTGTACCAGCACTTTGCGTCTCCGCTTGGCGGGTCAGCTGACGCTTAGGCGTCTGTGCTTGCGTTCCACGCTCGGCACTCGCGCTCCGGCGCTCGCGCTCCGGCGCTTTTGGTGTCAGCGCTTGTGCGCTTGGTGCAGCGCTTCGGCGCTTTGTGCAGCGCTTCTGCGCTTGGTGCTTAGTGCTTCTGCACTTGGGGCTCAGTGCTCGACGCTCGACGCTTCGGCGCTCGGTGCTCGACGCTCGGTGCACGTTCCCATCAACGTCGGTGCTCGACGCTCGGTGCTCGACGCTCGGTGCACGTTCCCATCAACGTCGGTGCTCGACGCTCGGTGCTCGACGCTCGACGCTTCGGTGCTCGACGCTCGGTGCTCGGCGCTTGGCGCCTCGACGCACGCACCCTCGACGCTCGACGCACGCGCCTCGACGCTCGGCGCTCGACGCTCGGTGCACGCACCCTCAACGCACCTCGGTGCTCGACGCTCGACGCTCGGTGCTCGGCGCCTCGACACTCGACGCTCGACGCACGCACATCAGGTGCTTGACGCTTGGTGCCCAGCGCTTCGGTGCTCGACGACGCGCACCTCGCTCTCGTCTTTGACGTCAATATGTCTGGGTTCCACCGTTGTGTGACCTGTCAGGCCAAGTTGCCTGCCAGCGACCCTCATGAGGACTGTGTCGCATGTTTAGGGCCGGACCATGCAGCATCTGCCCTGGCAGACAGGGCATACTGCCAGCTATGTGCAGGGTTTCAAACACGCACCCTACTCCAGAGAGCTAGGAAGGCGGTGGGAGGTTGTTCCCCATCTTCGGGCTCGTCCCACACCGTCTCGGCCCCACCATCGTCTATCGTGTCGCTGCCGGCGACGTCTCAGCCTATGAGCCCATCTTCCCAGCTTACAGCTGGTCAAAGGTCACCAATTAGGCGTGCTCGGGAACGTTCCCGCAGCCCCTCCTCTCGCGGGGCTCGCCCCCGTCGAGAGTCGCGATCCAGATCTCGATCGCCTCGCCGGAGAAGACACTCCCGCTCCCCTCGAAGGGGTAGACGGCATCAAGACACATCTGGGGTGGCTGAGCTCACCTCCAAGATGTCGCAGTTCATGGAGCTCATGATGGGACAACAATCCCTCCTCATGACTCTAGCGAACGTGGCGCCTCGGGCCCCAGAGATGGTTACCGGACCCAGCGCTAGTCAGCCGATGGTTCCTCCACCAGTTCCCCAGGAAGTAGAGTGGGACGCCGATGCTGTCTCAAGGGACGCATCTGATGCAGACCCGCTCTTTGAAGACACAGAGCCTGAGGTGGCATCCCAGCACTCTGTGCAGGACGACCCTGAAGTGCTGGATACTAATGACCCTATCTGGTCAGTGGTGGAGAGGGCAGCCCGCCATCTAGGCGTGGACTGGCCCGCATCAGAGCCAACACGTCGCTCTCTGTTTGAATTGCCATCGGCTCCGCCCCTTCAGTCCAGGATGCTCCCGGCATTCCCGGATTTTATTAAGGAGGTGCAGTCCACCTGGGGAGCACCGGCCTCCGCCCCTGCGACTTCTCGCAAGGCTTCGGCCTTCACCATGCACGGGGCGAGCAAAGCTGGGCTGGCGTGGTTTCCGCCAGTGGGCGCCACGTTCGCCGCGCTAGTAAAGACGCCGACACTTTCGGGGCTGGCTAAGGACCCTTCCTGCCCTAACAGGCAGTGTAGGATTACGGAGGCCCACCTAAAAAAGGGTTATGCCGCGGCTACAGAGGCAGTTAGACTGTCCAACGTGGCCAGCCTCCTGACAGTCTACCAGGCGGCGCTGATTCGCGACCTGCCTGAGTCCCCACCCGTCGGGCTCAGGACCGAGCTGGGTGCAGTTGCACAGCTTTTGGTCAGGCTGGCTCAGCTAAATGCGCGAGCACAGGGCAGGAGCATTGCTTCCCTAGTAGTAGCAAGGAGGCAGCTATGGCTCTCACAGGCCAGGGTACAGGAGCCTGATAAGGCCCCGTTGTTAGATGCTCCTATATCCCCGGGGCACACGTTTGGCCCAGCGGTGGAGGAGATGCTGCAACGCTCCGTCAAGGCGCGTGAGGCGTCGCAGCAGTTGGCTAAGATGTGGCCAAGCAAGCCTTTCCAGCCAAGGCGGCCGCAGGAGCGCCAATGGCGCAGGGTGCCGCCGCAGCAGCAGGCGCACCCACAGGGCAGTAAAACCGCCCCCTCGGGGTTTGCAGCACGCAGCCAACCCGCATTTGCGAGACCGCAGCGCGGAGGGTGGCGCCCCAGAGGAGGTAGCAGACCACGTCCTCGTGGCTCTGGTCAGGCCCCTCGTGAGCGAGCGCAGCCTAAGCAGCCCTGAGAAACCCCGGCAGCCGTTAACCCACCCCTACACTGTTCCACAGCTCCTGTTCTGGCAACAATGCACCAATGACATCTGGGTGCGCAAAACTATAATCACCGGGTACACCCTTCAATTCCGGTTAAAACCCCCCCCCTTCAGGGGAGTGGTGGTAACTGCAGTGAAGGACTCGGTTCAGTCCTCAGCTCTAAATGCAGAAATACAGGCATTGCTCAAGAAGCGTGCCATTCAACTAGTAGACCCTGCTCTGACCGACCAGGGGTTCTACTCCAAATACTTCCTTGTGCCAAAGAAGGACGGCGGGCTCCGCCCTATTCTAGACCTGCGTGTACTGAACAAATACCTACGGGTGTTGTCGTTCAAGATGCTTACGCACAGGCACATTGTCCAGTCTGTCCGGCAGGGTGACTGGTTTACCACCGTAGACCTCACAGATGCGTACTTTCACGTTCCCATCTGTCCGGGTCACAGGAAGTACCTACGTTTCGCATTTCAGAGCAGGGTCTACGAGTTTTGTGTCCTGCCATTCGGCCTGTCTCTAGCTCCTCGAACCTTTTCGAAGTGTATGGACGCCATTTTAGCCCCCTTGCGGGTTCAAGGCATTCGACTGCTGAACTATCTGGACGACTGGCTCGTCTGCGCGCAGTCAAAGGAGCAGTTGGCACAGCACACAGTGATGGTTACAGACCATCTTCAGCGGCTAGGTCTGAAGGTCAATCCAGACAAGAGCCGCCTCGTGCCCAGCCAACAGACCGAGTTTTTGGGTCTGCATCTGGACTCAGTGTCCATGGAAGCGACCCTATCGACACAAAGAGTTGCCTCATTAGAGCGGTGTCTCTCCCTATTCAGGTTGAGAGAAACAGTCAGCATGGAGCTCTGTCAGCGCATGCTGGGGTTGATGGCTGCCGCCTTGCAAGCCCTTCCTTTGGGCTTACTACACCAGAGACCTCTGCAGGCCTGGTTCAATGCCTTCGCGTTTCACCCGCGGAGAGACAAGCACCGCAGGCTGAGGGTATCCCGAACCTGCTGGGAAGCATTACGCTGGTGGAGAGTTCAGTCGAACATCCGCCAGGGCGTGCGCTTGGGTCCCATCTTCCGAAGGGAAGTTATCACAACCGACGCTTCCAACCAAGGTTGGGGAGCAGTCTGGAACGGGACAGGGACCCGTGGAGCGTGGTCAGGACCCTGGAGGTCAGCCCACATCAACGCTCTGGAACTCAGAGCAGTGGACCTCGCCCTTCGGCACTTCTTGCCAGTGCTTCTAGACAAGAACGTGTTAGTGCGGTCAGACAACACCACAGTAGTGGCGTATATCAATCGCCAGGGCGGATTGCGGTCCCCAGGTCTTCACCGGATGGTAATGCGGCTGTTGCTCTGGGCTCAACCGCGGTTAGCCTCTCTGCGTGCAGTTCATCTGCCGGGCAGAGTCAATTACGCAGCGGATCTCCTGTCCAGAGGAGGTCCTCTTGCGGGCGAATGGCGTCTTCAACCTCGGGTGGTAGAGCGCATTTGGGACTGGTTCGGCACAGCGCAAGTCGATCTCTTCGCTTCACGAGAGACCACGCACTGCCCCCTATGGTTCTCGGTGAAGGACCTCGACAGCCCCCTAGGAGTCGATGCACTGGCTCACGAATGGCCGCCAGGGCTCCTGTACGCATTTCCACCGATTTCGATGCTCCCCGCCTTCTTGGAGAAGGTCAGGGTAGAGCAAGCGACAGTGATTCTGATCGCTCCTCGGTGGCCTCGGAGGATTTGGTTCACGAGTCTGGTGCAGTTGTTGCACGGTCGCCCGAGGGAGCTCCCTCTGCGAGCGGACCTGTTGTCCCAAGCCCAAGGAGGGCTATGGCATCCGAACCCCAAGCTCATGCAGCTATGGGCTTGGCCCCTGAGCGGGAGCGCCTGTCAGCCTTAGGGCTTTCGACGGCGGTTATATCGACCATTCAAAGTGCGAGGGCACCCTCCACTCGGTCGCAATATACGTATAAGTGGCAATTATTTCAGGGTTGGTGTCTGGCTGAGGGCCATGACCCGGTCTCCTGCCCTATGGCAGTGATATTACAGTTTCTGCAGAAGCTGTTAGACGAGGGTAAGTCTCCCTCTACACTTAAAGTGTATTTGGCCGCTATTTCGGCTTGCCACGTACGCATTGACGGGTTATCACCTGGTTGCCATTTTTTGGCATCTCAGTTTCTGAAAGGCGCAAGACGCTTGCGGCCTCCAAGAACGACCAGTTTACCGTTGTGGAGCCTTGATGTGGTGCTGGAAGCCCTTGCCAAGGCGCCGTTTGAGCCTCTCCACAGCGTGGATATGAAGCTCATATCTATTAAGACTGCGTTTTTGCTGGCTGTGGTATCAGCAAAACGCGTGAGCGAGTTACATGCACTGTCAGTGCATCCTTCTTGTACTCGTTTTGCAGGAGACGGTTCTAAGGTCTCCATGCGCCCTAATCCGGCCTTTTTACCAAAGGTTATATCCCCGTTCCACATGAACCAGTCAGTCGAGTTGATGGCGTTCCATCCTCCTCCTTTTTCTTCCCCAGAGGAAGAGCGGTTACACATGCTCTGCCCTGTGAGGGCATTGAGGTGTTATATTGACCGCACAAGGACTGTGAGGCAGACAGAACAGTTGTTCATATACCATGGTTCTAGATCTTTGGGTCAGCCGCTGTCTAAACAGCGCCTTTCCCACTGGATAGTGGATGCTATTAAATTAGCGTATGAATCTGCAGGCCTTCCTCCACCAGGGCAGTTGAAGGCGCATTCTACCAGGGGTATGGCGACATCCTGGGCCCTCTTTCGAGGGGTGCCGGTGTCTGATATTTGCGCGGCAGCCAGTTGGGCTACGCCGCATACTTTCATGAGGTTTTACAGGCTAAATGTGCTGGAATCCAGGTTGCGGACGTCTAGAGTAGGTACAATATGGTGTGACTATTCCACCTTGGGACAGGTGTCATTGCGAGCATAGACGCTGAGGCGCAGCTCCGCATATGTGTAGATGTACTGCCTACGCAGTTGCGTTATGACGTAAGTCTGTCCTACTGCCGAGAATCCTCCCTCGCGACGGCTTGGGTACACTGTTCCCATACCTTGATGGTTATTTTCGACTTGAAAGGGAACCATAGGTTGCGGATGCAACCCCGGTTCCCTGAAAGAGAAAATAACCATCAAGCCGCGAGGTCGCTCTGGAGGCCTTCACGGCCTGAAGGGCAAAAGAGGAAGTGACTCTCCGCGCGCTGCGTATAGTAAGCTCCCAAGGGGGCGGGCTTACACGGCAGCTTGCGCGGAGGCCTATCGGCAGCTTTGACATAAAGCTCAGCCAATCCCTACTGCCTGACGGCAATGTCCCATACCTTGATGGTTATTTTCTCTTTCAGGGAACCGGGGTTGCATCCGCAACCTATCGTTCTGTTTACTTATGCTACACCGCTGCTAAACCTGAACGTTGCTGCTAATTATCTTAACTAATCTTGTATTGTTGTTGAATTGCTCTATTATAGTTAAACCTGTAATGTTGCAGCTAACGTTCCCTAATACTGTTAAAACGTGTGTGTATTAACAATCTGGCTTTTGTTGTTGTACCCTTGCTGTGAAGAGCTGTTTCCAATCACCTAGCACTCTTAAAGAAAAGTGTAATCGCTGCTATATGTTGGTCTAATACCCCATGCTTTTAAAATGTGGCTATTGGCTGGCTTTATTCCATTTCCCCTCCTTGTTTTTAGTACAACTTTAATACATTTTATTGTTAGTTATTTGAACTGATTTATGTGAATCATGGATCATTGTAATAAAGCTTTGTGAATTGTTATTCTGCCTTTGTCATTCTGTTGTCATTCCTATTCCAAACCTTTTAATTAATTTTTAGTAGTGTCGGTATTAGGACTCTCACTGGGTGTCACTGGGTGTGGCTGCTACAATCCCATATAGAATGCGACAAATCAGGTCGCCCTCCTTCATATATACAGAAAAAGAATAAGTACACACACACACGAGTTGATTTACTGCAGCGTCAGACATCGGAGGTTCAGCAGTGTACTGCAATGTTGTAAAAAGACATGTCTAATTCAGGATGGTTGAGCGAGCTATGGCGCTGCGTTCAGATCACAGTTACCCTGGAAGCGTGGGTTCGAATTCCATTTCTGAAAGCTCTGTTTGTTCATTAACCACTCAGCCACGGCTACATGCTCTCACGGTTTTCCGTGAAAACAGCCGTATTATTGTCAAAAGAAGCAAACGACACCCGCAGTAATGCTGTAGATGTCAGTATAGGCTAAATAATGAACCCAAGTCAAATGCCTTTGTTGAAACTCTATCAGATTTGTACAAGTCAAGCACACGTGGGAAATAATAATACAATATCCTTTCTGCCAACGTTCATAATAATGAATACATCCTTTTTTCAAAATACGTAGCTATTTAACTGATCTTTTCAAAACACCCATACACAAAAGCCTTATTTCTACTGAAAAACTAACTTGCTTCATGGCTGCTGCTACAGCATTCGGTCACGTTGTGCCTAGCGTTAGCGGACATAGGAGATAAGAAGACCTACAAAATATCACGCGCTGCAGTTTTTCAGTCCGGGGATTATTTCAAATTAGCAGACTGTGCATTAAAATACACATGCAGGGTGGGCGTCTCTGTTACAAAGAATTGTCACACTTTGTATTTATCTCCATAATGCGCTGGGACAAAATACGCAGATACTTTAAAATTATTTGGAGAATGCGTGCAACGATCCCGCTACTTCTCTCATGCGAAGCGAGCTCTCTACCATTTGAGCTAATTCCCCTTTAATAGTGCCACCGATTCTCATAGGCTTCATCGCAGCTTGATAGAAGCAAATCAGATTTGTTTGTTTATTATTATTTTGGCAATGTAGTCTGTGATTTGCAAATTTTAAAAAAAATTGAATTAACTAAATAGCAAATATTTCGACTAGAGGTATGTTTTCAATTTCTTTAAAAAGTAGTCTCAGCTCGTTTATTCAGTCGCTTATAAATCCACAATCTGTGTCCCGATGCAGCAGCGTTGTGTGCTGTGGCTTGAGCTTGTTTGACGAGGCAGACAATGCAAAAATGCCAATACTTGCTTTTGTATCACGCAACAAACTTAAGGTATGCTTTAACGGCTTGGCTGTCTCGAGTTAGTTTGTATTGTTAATGTAACACCTCGTTGTTGCCCAGTCATTGTTTCATATGAAGTAGAGCTTGCCAGTTGGGGGCGAAGGTCTGCTTATAAAAGTTAAGACTATATTTGGAAGGATCATTTCTAGAATGAAACATGTTTTGAAGGGATTGGTCTCGGTATCCACCAGGAGGAGTGGCAGTGTTTTCTTTTCAGCACCAAACTGACAATGAGTGTTGTTATCGGGAACCTAATCGCTGCAAGGAATGACCACTTCAATCTTCAGTCGGGGGTTGCTGAAGGAAGGGGACACATTTTGAGTGTGTATCTCATTCCGGTAGAAACGTAGAAAAAAGAAACCATCAAGCCCACAATTGTTCAGTTGTTTAAATCAATAACCACATTTAAATTGATCATTGCTAATGTCAAAACAATTTAAGAACACTTTAAATAGGGCTTGACTAA
This sequence comes from Acipenser ruthenus, assembly GCF_902713425.1. Taxonomy (NCBI): domain Eukaryota; kingdom Metazoa; phylum Chordata; class Actinopteri; order Acipenseriformes; family Acipenseridae; genus Acipenser; species Acipenser ruthenus. The sequence continues at coordinate 11,007,836 of NC_081220.1, forward strand.
TATAAAAATATAGCAATGTCTTTTGCACTACGCAGGACTAGATTGAGTTTAAAATAGACATTACATCTGAAAAAAACTTGTGCTTACCCCCACTTACAAGGAAGATGTCAACCTTTGTATTCGTCCTCATAACGTGTTAGAAAATGTAAACAGCAGTTGGAGAATACCGAAGTCGATCATCTTAGCATGTTAAACGAGGGCATTTCTCATGTAAGCTACTTCCACTAATAGATCGTTTATACTGTTCTCAATGGTCCGCATCCCAGCCTGAGACCACGATCCAGTGGCAGTCGGAGATGTTTTTCAAAGTAATATGTTATTTGAAATATTAAAACAATCTTTAGTTAAATAACACATGTTTCTACACAAAATATTTTTCAGTGACTTCGACAAGTAGCCAGTTTACAACAAAAATGAAATCTGTGTTAGGAACGCTATTTTAGTCCGATTTAAAATGGAAATGAAAATGGTATTGAGTGCTGACAAGAGTTTGGTATCAGCTGTTGATTTCCTTGAAACAATCCTTTATAGTAAAATGAACAAATTGATTCATTTAAAAAATAAGTAAAAGTGAACTGTCAGAAGTGGGATTTGAACCCACGCCTCCATTCGGAGACAAGAACACACAATTCTTTGGAAAGACAGCGTCCTTGAGTCTGGCGCCTTAGACCACTAGGCCATTCTGACAAGCGGCGTTTGCTATAGTAGAAAACCGCATTATTTCATTTCAGCACAGACTAGTGTTGTCTATTGTATCAAGGCCCGATTGGGTTTATTACGCACATACTAACTTGCTCCATGAATGATGTAATGACAAGTGTAAAAAAAGAAACAGATTGAAGCCAACCCACGAAAGTAAGATTCTTTATTTCAATATCGGTATAGCTTTAAAGGATGCACGCATTTTACAATAGCAATTGTTATATGACAATGACCAATAAGTAATTGTGTTGCAATACTTTATACAGTGTGAACAGAATCAGACATTGCTCCGTTGCCTCGAAGAAATATCTACAACTTGTATTTAAAAAGGACGCCCAACGTGGGGCTCGAACCCACGACCCTGAGATTAAGAGTCTCATGCTCTACCGACTGAGCTAGCCGGGCTGATGGGAGAAAGTGTTTTTCTCTGAGGCGGGGTGAGAGAGGAAGTACCGACAGGTGCGTGGGACCTGAGATTCGGTGTGCTGCTGCTGTAGATGAGTGTTCTGGAGACGCGCTGTTTCTGTGTCTGCGGTGTTACAGCCGTGTGAGTATATTCCAAAAGTAAACTGTTGGATAATTCGAGAGCTAGTCTGTTGAATAAAGCTCTGAGACGTGTGGTTAAATCCCGGTCTCATCAATTTTGTTTTGTTAGATTAAAAGTGTTCCAGCAGCAGGTAAATGTCCCCACACCTTTTGGTTGTGTTTACTTATGCTACACCGCTGCTAAACCTGAACGTTGCTGCTAATTATATTAACTAAACTTGTATTGTTGTTGAATTGCTCTAATATAGTTAAACCTGTAATGTTGCAGCTAACGTTCCCTAATACTGTTAAAACTTGTGTGTATTAACAATCTGGCTTTTGTTGTTGAACCCTTGCTGGGAAGAGCTGTTTCCAATCACCTAGCACTCTTAAAGAGAAGTGTAATCGCTGCTATATGTTGGTCTAATACCCCATGCTTTTGAAATATGGCTATTGGCTGGCTTTATTCAATTTCCCCCTCCTTGTTTCTAGTCCATCGCCTTAACCACTCGGCCACGACTACATGCTTGCACGAGTATTTGTGAAAATATCTAAAAGAAGTAAACGAAACCAGTAGTAATGCTCTAGATGGCAGTATAGGCTAACTAATGAACCGAAGTCAAATGCCTTTGTTGAAACTGTCAGATTTGTAGAAGGCAAGCACACGTGGGAAATGTAAATACAATATAATTTTTGTTAACGTTCATAATAATGAATACATCTTTATTTCAAAATACGTAGCTATTTAACTGATCTTTTCAAAAAACACCCCCATCCACAAAAACAAAGTAGTTATTCATTTGAACTGAAAAATGGACTTGCTTCATGGCTGTTGCCAGAGCACTCGAGCACGTTCTGGCTAGCGTGAGCGGACTTAGCAGATAACAAGATCTACAAAATATTTCATGCTAATAAAACATACCATAATTATGTTCGTTTTTATTATACATGGCGACTTACAGAGACTAGGGTGTGTGAACTATGCATCAGCTGCAGAGTCACTTACAGTTACATCTCACCCGAAAACGGAGCACAAGAAAGTTAAGTGACTTGCTCAGGGTCACACAATGAGTCAGTGGCTGAGGTGGGATTTGTACAGGGGGACCTCCTCGTTACAAGCCCTTTATCTTTAACCACTGGACCACGCAGCCTCCTATAACAAAATCACACCTCAGATTTGACTCGAACCCACAATTCCTGGCTTAGGAGGCCAGTGCCTTAGCCATTAGGCCACAAGGGCTGACACGCATCACACATTTGGTAGTACTAAAGAAAGTGGGAACAATAGTATCGTGGTTTAATACATCAAATCCAAGCCATCATTGGTGTTCAAACACAGCAGAGTGTTACATTGGGAAAGGGCCGTACTTGTCAGTACGTATTTGACATTCATGTGGGAAGATTTAAGATTGTGAAGAAGTTTAAATATGCTGCGTATTTGCGCATTGGGAACCTTACATAATTAGGTTTCTGATTAATGCCACTTCTTACGGACAGTAATCAAGGTGACGATACAAGACCAGAGCCAATAAAACAGTTATTTTCCTGTGTGCTTGTTCAGAATATGCGTGAATCGTGAAAACGTCTTGCTAATATGTGAACAAAGCCAGCATTCACTTTATTGATCACCATGTGGATTAACCGCTATTGGAACACAGATGATTGTGTTAAAGATGTTAATAGACTTTTAATGTACACGTTTTAGAGCTAAACGTTTGTTGAGACAGTTCAAGCACTGTAGCAGTGTTTAATTATTTCCTGGATGTTTGCCTTTTGGTCTTACTCTGGAAAAAGTAATAATAATAATAAAAAGTAGGCAAAACCATTTTTTGAGAAACCGCATTTGGGAGAAAAACTAAGAGTTTTTCTTTAACTGATCTTTTCAAAACACCCATACACAAAAGCCTTATTTCTACTGAAAAACTAACGTGCTTCATGGCTGCTGCTACAGCACTCGGGCACGTTGTGCCTAGCGTTAGTGACATAGGAGATAAGAAGACCTACAAAATATCACACGGTGCAGTTTCTCAGTCCGGGGATTATTACAAATTAGCAGACTGTGCATTAAAATACACATGCATGGTGGGCGTCTCTGTTACAAAGAATTGTCACACTTTGTATTTATCTCCATAATGCGCCGGGACAAAATACGCAGATACTTTAAAATTATTTGGAGAATGCGGGCATCGATCCCGCTACTTCTCGCATGCTAAGCGAGCGCTCTACCATTTGAGCTAATTCCCCTTTAATGGTGCCAGGGATTCTCATAGGCTTCATCGCAGCTTGATACGAGCAAATCAGATTGTCAGTTGTTTTTTATTTTTATTTTGGCAATGTAGTCTGTGATTGCAAATTAAAAAAAAATAATTTAATTAACTAAATAGCAAATATTTCGACTAGAGGTATGTTTTCAATTTCTTTCAAAAGTAGTCTCAGTTCGTTTATTCAGTCGCTTAGAAATCCACAATCTGTGTCCCGATGCAGCAGCGCTGTGTGCTGTGGCTCGAGCTTGTTTGACGAGGCAGACGATGCAAAAATGCCAATACTTGCTTTTGTATCACGCGACAAACTTAAGGTATGCTTTAACGGCTTGGCTGTCTCGAGTTAGTTTGTATTGTTAATGTAACACCTCGTTGTTGCCCAGTCATTGTTTCATATGAAGTAGAGCTTGCCAGTTCGGGGCGACGGTCTGCTAATAAAATTTAAGACTATATTTGCAAGGATCATTTCTAGAATGAAACACGTTTTGAAGGGATTGGTCTCGGTATCCACCAGGAGGAGTGGCAGTGTTTTCTTCTCAGCACCGAGCTGACAATGAGTGTTGTTATCGGGAACCTACTCGCTGCAAGGAATAACCACTTCAATCTTCAGTCGGGGGTTGCTGAAGGAAGGGGACACATTTTGAGTGTGTATCTCATTCCGGTAGAAACGTAGAAAAAAGAAACCATCAAGCCCACGATTGTTCAGTTGTTTAAATCAATAACCACATTTAAATTGATCATTGCTAATGTTAAAACAATTTATGAACACTTTAAATAGGGCTTGACTAATATAAAAATATAGCAATGTCTTTTAAACTACGCAGGACTAGATTGAGTTTAAAATAGACATTACATCTGAAAATAACTTGTGCTTACCCCCACTTACATGGAAGCTGTCAACCTTTGTATTCGTCCTCATAACGTGTTAGAAAATGTAAACAGCAGTTGGAGAATACCGAAGTCGATCATCCTAGCATGTTAAACGAGGGCATTTCTCATGTAAGTTACTTCCACTAATAGATCGTTTGTACTGTTCTCAATGGTCCGCATCCCAGCCCGAGACCACGATCCAGTGGCAGTCGGAGATGTTTTTCAAAGTAATGTATTATTTGAAATATTAAAACAATCTTTAGTTAAATAACACATGTTTCTACACAAAATATTTTTCAGTGACTTCGACAAGTAGCCAGTTTACAACAAAAATGCAATCTGTGTTAGGAACGCTATTTTAGTCCGATTTAAAATGGAAATTAAAATGGTATTGAGTGCTGACAAGAGTTTGGTATCAGCTGTTGATTTCCTTGAAACAATCTATAGTAAAATGAACATATTTATTCATTTAAAAAATAAGTAAAAGTGAACTGCAGAAGTGGGATTTGAACCAACGCCTCCATTCGGAGACCAGAACACACAATCGTCCTTGAGTCTGGCGCCTTAGACCACTCGGCCATTCTGACAAGCGGTGTTTGCTATAGTAGAAAACCGCATTATTTCATTTCAGCACAGACTAGTGTTGTCTATTGTATCAAGGCCCGATTGGGTTTATTACGCACATACTAACTTGCTCCATGAATGATGTAATGACAAGTGTAAAAAAAGAAACAGATTGAAGCCAACCCACGAAAGTAAGATTCTTTATTTCAATATCGGTATAGCTTTAAAGGATGCACGCATTTTACAATAGCAATTGTTATATGACAATGACCAATAAGTAATTGTGTTGCAATACTTTATACAGTGTGAACAGAATCAGACATTGCTCCGTTGCCTCGAAGAAATATCTACAACTTGTATTTAAAAAGGACGCCCAACGTGGGGCTCGAACCCACGACCCTGAGATTAAGAGTCTCATGCTCTACCGACTGAGCTAGCCGGGCTGATGGGAGAAAGTGTTTTTCTCTGAGGCGGGGTGAGAGAGGAAGTACCGACAGGTGCGTGGGACCTGAGATTCGGTGTGCTGCTGCTGTAGATGAGTGTTCTGGAGACGCGCTGTTTCTGTGTCTGCGGTGTTACAGCCGTGTGAGTATATTCCAAAAGTAAACTGTTGGATAATTCGAGAGCTAGTCTGTTGAATAAAGCTCTGAGACGTGTGGTTAAATCCCGTCTCATCAATTTTGTTTTCTTAGATTAAAAGTGTTCCAGCAGCAGGTAAATGTCCCCACACCTTTTGGTTGTGTTTACTTATGCTACACCGCTGCTAAACCTGAACGTTGCTGCTAATTATATTAACTAAACTTGTATTGTTGTTGAATTGCTCTAATATAGTTAAACCTGTAATGTTGCAGCTAACGTTCCCTAATACTGTTAAAACTTGTGTGTATTAACAATCTGGCTTTTGTTGTTGAACCCTTGCTGGGAAGAGCTGTTTCCAATCACCTAGCACTCTTAAAGAGAAGTGTAATCGCTGCTATATGTTGGTCTAATACCCCATGCTTTTAAAATATGGCTATTGGCTGGCTTTATTCATTTTCCCCCTCCTTGTTTCTAGTCCATCGCCTTAACCACTCGGCCACGACTACATGCTTGCACGAGTATTTGTGAAAATATCTAAAAGAAGTAAACGAAACCAGTAGTAATGCTCTAGATGGCAGTATAGGCTAACTAATGAACCGAAGTCAAATGCCTTTGTTGAAACTGTCAGATTTGTAGAAGGCAAGCACACGTGGGAAATGTAAATACAATATAATTTTTGTTAACGTTCATAATAATGAATACATCTTTATTTCAAAATACGTAGCTATTTAACTGATCTTTTCAAAAAACACCCCCATCCACAAAAACAAAGTAGTTATTCATTTGAACTGAAAAATGGACTTGCTTCATGGCTGTTGCCAGAGCACTCGAGCACGTTCTGGCTAGCGTGAGCGGACTTAGCAGATAACAAGATCTACAAAATATTTCATGCTAATAAAACATACCATAATTATGTTCGTTTTTATTATACATGGCGACTTACAGAGACTAGGGTGTGTGAACTATGCATCAGCTGCAGAGTCACTTACAGTTACATCTCACCCGAAAACGGAGCACAAGAAAGTTAAGTGACTTGCTCAGGGTCACACAATGAGTCAGTGGCTGAGGTGGGATTTGTACAGGGGGACCTCCTGGTTACAAGCCCTTTATCTTTAACCACTGGACCACGCAGCCTCCTATAACAAAATCACACCTCAGATTTGACTCGAACCCACAATTCCTGGCTTAGGAGGCCAGTGCCTTAGCCATTAGGCCACAAGGGCTGACACGCATCACACATTTGGTAGTACTAAAGAAAGTGGGAACAATAGTATCGTGGTTTAATACATCAAATCCAAGCCATCATTGGTGTTCAAACACAGCAGAGTGTTACATTGGGAAAGGGCCGTACTTGTCAGTACGTATTTGACATTCATGTGGGAAGATTTAAGATTGTGAAGAAGTTTAAATATGCTGCGTATTTGCGCATTGGGAACCTTACATAATTAGGTTTCTGATTAATGCCACTTTTTACGGACAGTAATCAAGGTGACGATACAAGACCAGAGCCAATAAAACAGTTATTTTCCTGTGTGCTTGTTCAGAATATGCGTGAATCGTGAAAACGTCTTGCTAATATGTGAACAAAGCCAGCATTCACTTTATTGATCACCATGTGGATTAACCGCTATTGGAACACAGATGATTGTGTTAAAGATGTTAATAGACTTTTAATGTACACGTTTTAGAGCTAAACGTTTGTTGAGACAGTTCAAGCACTGTAGCAGTGTTTAATTATTTCCTGGATGTTTGCCTTTTGGTCTTACTCTGGAAAAAGTAATAATAATAATAAAAAGTAGGCAAAACCATTTTTTGAGAAACCGCATTTGGGAGAAAAACTAAGAGTTTTTCTTTAACTGATCTTTTCAAAACACCCATACACAAAAGCCTTATTTCTACTGAAAAACTAACGTGCTTCATGGCTGCTGCTACAGCACTCGGGCACGTTGTGCCTAGCGTTAGTGACATAGGAGATAAGAAGACCTACAAAATATCACACAGTGCAGTTTTTCAGTCCGGGGATTATTACAAATTAGCAGACTGTGCATTAAAATACACATGCATGGTGGGCGTCTCTGTTACAAAGAATTGTCACACTTTGTATTTATCTCCATAATGCGCCGGGACAAAATACGCAGATACTTTAAAATTATTTGGAGAATGCGGGCATCGATCCCGCTACTTCTCGCATGCTAAGAGAGCGCTCTACCATTTGAGCTAATTCCCCTTTAATGGTGCCAGGGATTCTCATAGGCTTCATCGCAGCTTGATACGAGCAAATCAGATTGTCAGTTGTTTTTTATTTTTATTTTGGCAATGTAGTCTGTGATTGCAAATTAAAAAAAAAAAATTTAATTAACTAAATAGCAAATATTTCGACTAGAGGTATGTTTTCAATTTCTTTCAAAAGTAGTCTCAGCTCATTTATTCAGTCGCTTAGAAATCCACAATCTGTGTCCCGATGCAGCAGCGCTGTGTGCTGTGGCTCGAGCTTGTTTGACGAGGCAGACGATGCAAAAATGCCAATACTTGCTTTTGTATCACGCGACAAACTTAAGGTATGCTTTAACGGCTTGGCTGTCTCGAGTTAGTTTGTATTGTTAATGTAACACCTCGTTGTTGCCCAGTCATTGTTTCATATGAAGTAGAGCTTGCCAGTTGGGGGCGACGGTCTGCTAATAAAAGTTAAGACTATATTTGCAAGGATCATTTCTAGAATGAAACACGTTTTGAAGGGATTGGTCTCGGTATCCACCAGGAGGAGTGGCAGTGTTTTCTTCTCAGCACCGAGCTGACAATGAGTGTTGTTATCGGGAACCTACTCGCTGCAAGGAATGACCACTTCAATCTTCAGTCGGGGGTTGCTGAAGGAAGGGGACACATTTTGAGTGTGTATCTCATTCCGGTAGAAACGTAGAAAAAAGAAACCATCAAGCCCACAATTGTTCAGTTGTTTAAATCAATAACCACATTTAAATTGATCATTGCTAATGTCAAAACAATTTAAGAACACTTTAAATAGGGCTTGATTAATATAAAAATATAGCAATGTCTTTTGCACTACGCAGGACTAGATTGAGTTTAAAATTGACATTACATCTGAAAATAACTTGTGCTTACCCCCACTTACAAGGAAGCTGTCAACCTTTGTATTCGTCCTCATAACGTGTTAGAAAATGTAAACAGCAGTTGGAGAATACCGAAGTCGATCATCCTAGCATGTTAAACGAGGGCATTTCTCATGTAAGCTACTTCCACTAATAGATCGTTTATAGTGTTCTCAATGGTCCGCATCCCAGCCTGAGACCACGATCCAGTGGTAGTCGGAGATGTTTTTCAAAGTAATATGTTATTTGAAATATTAAAACAATCTTTAGTTAACCTCTCAAAACCCCAGCCCCTCACAGACAATTTCCGCCTGGGAGGCTGTGCCCTTAAATAAATCACAATATCTTCCAAAGTATAGACAGCACAGGCATGGTTAAGGGCTTGAATTCAAGGTAACCCTTTGGGCATCAAGACTAAAACCTCAGGTGTGATAAAAGTCTTACTCAGTACCACACTGGAAGGAGATATCCAGAAAAAATACATAAAAAAACAACAAACGCTTTTCATTTTTTTATGTTCTATAGTCATTTTTTCAACTTGTAGCATATGAAAAGAGACAGATTTTTTTCCAGTGCTTCACCAATATGTCTAATATACTGGGTAAAAATTTGGAACTGTTTGAACAAAGGGATCAAATTCTACAGGAGTTTTTACAAAGCTAAGCCCAAGGGTCCCAAACCTCTCCAAAAATAAACATTGTGTAAATCTTTATGTCAATTGATATACTAAGTTCTAAAAGGGATGTTATCTTCTGGCACCTCACAGGCTAGCCATTGCCACAAGCATTTGCCTTTGAAAGGTTTTTTTTTTTTTTTTTCCCTTATCTCATTCAAGAGGTGGGCGTGTTTGTTTGCACATCAATTACTCTGTGATGTATTGGGTTACAAACACAGTAAAGGCATGAATGGAACGCTTGTGACCTCCCCTACAACGTGATCAGGGAGATTTCATCGTCATGAAGGTTGTAAGACCACAGCAGCAAAACGCAAGCTAGTCGATTGCTTTTGTTTTGAATGCATGGGGGTACTAGACACATTGCGAATGGGATATCTCAGCGGTGAAATGACGGATTCGAAAAATTCCTTCGCTGTTTGACCGTAGGAAAACAACGATTTTGATATCGAGTCAGCTTTTTTCTCTTTTGCTTTTGTAATAATATTAAAAATGAGTTATGAAATATAATATTTACGTGCAGTTCCGTGTTCCGCCGGCGGGACAAGAGGGGCGTAAAAATAACACATGTTTCTACACAAAATATTTTTCAGTGACTTCGACAAGTAGCCAGTTTACAACAAAAATGCAATCTGTGTTAGGAACGCTATTTTAGTCCGATTTAAAATGGAAATTAAAATGGTATTGAGTGCTGACAAGAGTTTGGTATCAGCTGTTGATTTCCTTGAAACAATCTATAGTAAAATGAACATATTTATTCATTTAAAAAATAAGTAAAAGTGAACTGCAGAAGTGGGATTTGAACCAACGCCTCCATTCGGAGACCAGAACACACAATCGTCCTTGAGTCTGGCGCCTTAGACCACTCGGCCATTCTGACAAGCGGTGTTTGCTATAGTAGAAAACCGCATTATTTCATTTCAGCACAGACTAGTGTTGTCTATTGTATCAAGGCCCGATTGGGTTTATTACGCACATACTAACTTGCTCCATGAATGATGTAATGATAAGTGTAAAAAAAGAAACAGATTGAAGCCAACCCACGAAAGTAAGATTCTTTATTTCAATATCGGTATAGCTTTAAAGGATGCACGCATTTTACAATAGCAATTGTTATATGACAATGACCAATAAGTAATTGTGTTGCAATACTTTATACAGTGTGAACAGAATCAGACATTGCTCCGTTGCCTCGAAGAAATATCTACAATTTGTATTTAAAAAGGACGCCCAACGTGGGGCTCGAACACACGACCCTGAGATTAAGAGTCTCATGCTCTACCGACTGAGCTAGCCGGGCTGATGGGAGAAAGTGTATTTCTCTGAGGCGGGGTGAGAGAGGAAGTACCGACAGGTGCGTGGGACCTGAGATTCGGTGTGCTGCTGCTGTAGATGAGTGTTCTGGAGACGCGCTGTTTCTGTGTCTGCGGTGTTACAGCCGTGTGAGTATATTCCAAAAGTAAAGTGTTGGATAATTCGAGAGCTAGTCTGTTGAATAAAGCTCTGAGACGTGTGGTTAAATCCCGGTCTAATCAATTTTGTTTTGTTAGATTAAAAGTGTTCCAGCAGCAGGTAAATGTCCCCACACCTTTTGGTTGTGTTTACTTATGCTACACCGCTGCTAAACCTGAACGTTGCTGCTAATTATATTAACTAAACTTGTATTGTTGTTGAATTGCTCTAATATAGTTAAACCTGTAATGTTGCAGCTAACGTTCCCTAATACTGTTAAAACTTGTGTGTATTAACAATCTGGCTTTTGTTGTTGAACCCTTGCTGGGAAGAGCTGTTTCCAATCACCTAGCACTCTTAAAGAGAAGTGTAATCGCTGCTATATGTTGGTCTAATACCCCATGCTTCTAAAATATGGCTATTGGCTGGCTTTATTCAATTTCCCCCTCCTTGTTTCTAGTCCATCGCCTTAACCACTCGGCCACGACTACATGCTTGCACGAGTATTTGTGAAAATATCCAAAAGAAGTAAACGAAACCAGTAGTAATGCTGTAGATGGCAGTATAGGCTAACTAATGAACCGAAGTCAAATGCCTTTGTTGAAACTGTCAGATTTGTAGAAGGCAAGCACACGTGGGAAATGTAAATACAATATAATTTTTGTTAACGTTCATAATAATGAATACATCTTTATTTCAAAATACGTAGCTATTTAACTGATCTTTTCAAAAAACACCCTAATCCACAAAAACAAAGTAGTTATTCATTTGAACTGAAAAATTGACTTGCTTCATGGCTGTTGCCAGAGCACTCGAGCACGTTCTGGCTAGCGTGAGCGGACTTAGCAGATAACAAGATCTACAAAATATTTCATGCTAATAAAACATACCATAATTATGTTCGTTTTTATTATACATGGCGACTTACAGAGACTAGGGTGTGTGAACTATGCATCAGCTGTAGAGTCACTTACATTTACATCTCACCTGAAAAACGGAGCACAAGGAGGTTAAGTGACTTGCTCAGGGTCACACAATGAGTCAGTGGCTGAGGTGGGATTTGTACCGGGGGTCCTCCTGTTACAAGCCCTTTATCTTTAACCACTGGACCACACAGCCTCCTATAACAAAATCACACCCCAGATGGGACTCGAAACCACAATCCATGTCTTAGAAAGCCAGTGCCTTAGCCATTAGGCCACAAGGGCTGACGCAAAAAGCACATTTGGTAGTAATAAAGAAAGTGGGAACAATAGTATCATGGTTTAATACGTCATATCCAAGCCATCGTTGGTGTTCAAACACAGCAGAGTGTTACATTGGGAAAGGGCCGTACTTGTCAGTACGTATTTGACATTCATGTGGGAAGATTTAAGATTGTGAAGAAGTTTAAATATGCTGCGTATTTGCGCATTGGGAACCTTACATAATTAGGTTTCTGATTAATGCCACTTCTTACGGACAGTAATCAAGGTGACGATACAAGACCAGAGCCAATAAAGCAGTTATTTTCCTGTGTGCTTGTTCAGAATATGCGTGAATCGTGAAAACGTCTTGCTAATATGTGAACAAAGCCAGCATTCACTTTATTGATCACCATGTGGATTAACCGCTATTGGAACACAGATTATTGTGTTAAAGATGTTAATAGACTTTTAATGTACACGTTTTAGAGCTAAACGTTTGTTGAGACAGTTCAAGCGCTGTAGCAGTGTTTAACTATTTCCTGGATGTTTGCCTTTTGGTCTTACTCTGGAAAAAGTAATAATAATAATAAAAAGTAGGCAAAACCATTTTTTGAGAAACCGCATTTGGGAGAAAAACTAAGAGTTTGGAAACACATTTGCAAAGGCATTGGATTCTATTGTGGTGTTTCCGAACTGTTGAACGTTTCTCATTACATGCAGGTTTACTGGCTTGACAAAAAGGCGATTGACAAAAAGAATGCTGTCTCGATAGCAACATCGCGTCAAGCTGAAATAGCTCAGTTGGGAGAGCGTTAGACTGTAACGGTCCCTGCTTCGATACCGGGTTTTTGTATACAGCACGACTAGGGTTATTTGTTCTTAATTAATTTTTTGAATTAAAAAAACAGCACATTTTTTCTTTAGTGTAATTGGAGGAAATAAAAACGTATTATAGTGCCATTTTCTAATGCGATAAAGAAATGCAAAAAGCATCATCTCTGCGTGGGCTTGAAACACCAAAATTTCGATTAACAGCCGATCGTGCTAACCGATTATGGTGTTTTATTAGATAACACCCTGGGAGCTCAACAGAACAGTGTGTATGCATATTGCTAAAATGGAAACCAAATATACACGATTCAAATGGGAATCGTATTCAGATTTTAAGCACAAATTTGATAGACTTCACAGTGCAAAGGAGGAAGGCAGACAATGCAAATGAGGCAACTGGCTCCTACTTTTTAAATCATACGAGAAACTTGAACCCAATTAAGCTTTTAACCGCCTGCAGTTTGGAATGAGTTTGAAATGTTGTTGTAACACCTCACTGGGCAACAGCAATTGCATTATATGAAAGTCCCTGTTAATTTCTCAGCGGCACAGCTGCCGGTGCCACTCAGAGTTGGAGGGAGACGGTCGGCCACTTGCCCATAAAACAATACTTTCAGAGATCATTTCTATAGCGATTTGCTAGCGAAATGCGTTTTTAAAGTGTTTGGACTCGCTATCCACGAGGAAGAGTGAGAGTGTTCACTTTTGAGCGTGAAGGAGGCAGTGAGTGTTGTTTTTTGGCCAACTGCTCCCTGTTATTGATGACCCCTCCAGTGTTCCTTAGGGGGCTGGAGGAAGCGGACACGTTCTGAGTGGGTATCTTGCCTAAAGGTACGCAAGACGAACTACAGTTGCAAAGCACTGCTGCTTTTTCGACGATTGATTAAAACTATCAATCTGACTGAAAACACGGATCACATTAATTGTGATCGGTTTGATACCAATAGGCTTACATGGCAGGTATTGTGTATAGACAATGTCATATACACAGAAATGAACACGGAGTGTGTTTATTAAGGGCTGACTCATTGAAACGTTCGAGAGATCTCGGTGTACTGGACAAATATACTGGATTTTTTCCATGTCGTAATTGTGCCGCCTGTGATAATGCGTTTGAAACTAGAGATAATGTGAGATAATGTCTGTTACTGGCGGATAGTTTACAAATGTACTCAATTATGTTACAACTTTTGTGTCTACGAAACATATCTGTAACATTTATGTAAGTCCTGTGTGGTTTTTTCATGAAGTTAATTTGCTAACAGACTGTTCTGATTTGTTTCTAACCGTGAAGCGATCGCTCTGTTTGCCGTATATTTTCTGTCTGTAAGAGGAGTGTCCTTGTGATCCCATATAGAATGCGACGAAACAGGTCGCCCTCCTTAATATAAACAGATAAAGAATAAGTTCACGCACACACCAGGTGATTTACTGTAGCGTCAGACATTGGAGGTTCAGCAGTGTACTGCAGTGTTGTGCAAAGTCGTCGGTGTAAGTCAGGATGGCCGAGCGGTCTAAGGCGCTGCGTTCAGGTCGCAGTCTCTCTGGAGGCGTGGGTTCGAATCCCACTTCTGACAAATCTTTTTGTTTATTTATTTCTTAAAACGTCCATCGAATGCTTGGTAATTTGATTTGTTTTTCTTGTTAGTATTCAAATCACAAGGTCGTTAAATGAGAGAAAGTCACCGCAAGCCTGCACCTCACCACATCCTTCACACTGTTAAACTGCCTCATTATGACGAGGCCTCTAATTATGCATTTCCAATACTTTGAATGTGTTATTGTTCAGTTTAACATGAGAACATCTTGGTAGAACAATCATAATGTCCGCAGGACTTATTTTCCTCGGGTTCTAGTATCAAGTTTTGAGTGTGTGGCCGGTTAGCTCAGTTGGTTAGAGCGTGGTGCTAATAATGCCAAGGTCGCGGGTTCGATCCCCGTACAGGCCACGGCTTTTCTTCTTTAAAGAAACCACAGCATTTGTAATGGTGCCAAAATGAACATTCTTTAACAAAATGAACCGTAGCGATATGAAGTACAACCAGTAATATTTCAGACTTCCTGAGCTTTAAACATGTATTAACAATGAACACATACAATCAATTAAAAACAAAGCTTACGTAGCCGGCAGGATTCGAACCTGCGCGGGGAAACCCCAATAGATTTCTAGTCCATCGCCTTAACCACTCGGCCATGACTACATGCTCGCCCGGTTAGTTGTGAAAATATCCAAAAGATGTAAAAGGCTCCCGCAGTAATGCTGTAGATGGCAGTATAGGATAACTAATGAACCCAAGTCAAATGCCTTTGTTGAAACTCTGTCAGATTTGTACAAGGCAAGCACACGTGGGAAAAGTAAATACAATATTCTTTCTGTTAGCGTTCATAATAATGAATACATCTTTATTTCAAAATACGTAGCTATTTAACTGATCTTTTCAAAACACCCCCATCCACAAAAACAAAGTAGATATTTATTTCAACTGAAAAACTGACTTGCTTCATGGCTGCTGCCAGAGCACTCGAGCACGTTCTGGCTAGCGTGAGTGGACTAAGCAGATAACAAGATCTACAAAATATCACATGCCAATAAAACTTACCATAATTATGTTCATTTTATTATTATTTATTTAGCAGACGCCTTTATCCGTGGCGACTTACAGAGACTAGGGTGTGTGAACTATGCATCAGCTGTAGAGTCACTTACATTTACATCTCACCTGAAAAACGGAGCACAAGGAGGTTAAGTGACTTGCTCAGGGTCACACAATGAGTCAGTGGCTGAGGTGGGATTTGTACCGGGGGACCTCCTGTTACAAGCCCTTTATCTTTAACCACTGGACCACACAGCCTCCTATAACAAAATCACACCCCAGATGGGACTCGAAACCACAATCCATGTCTTAAAAAGCCAGTGCCTTATCCATTAGGCCACAAGGGCTGACGCAAAAAGCACATTTGGTAGTAATAAAGAAAGTGGGAACAATAGTATCATGGTTTAATACGTCATATCCAAGCCATCGTTGGTGTTCAAACACAGCAGAGTGTTACATTGGGAAAGGGCCGTACTTGTCAGTACGTATTTGACATTCATGTGGGAAGATTTAAGATTGTGAAGAAGTTTAAATATGCTGCGTATTTGCGCATTGGGAACCTTACATAATTAGGTTTCTGATTAATGCCACTTCTTACGGACAGTAATCAAGGTGACGATACAAGACCAGAGCCAATAAAGCAGTTATTTTCCTGTGTGCTTGTTCAGAATATGCGTGAATCGTGAAAACGTCTTGCTAATATGTGAACAAAGCCAGCATTCACTTTATTGATCACCATGTGGATTAACCGCTATTGGAACACAGATGATTGTGTTAAAGATGTTAATAGACTTTTAATGTACACGTTTTAGAGCTAAACGTTTGTTGAGACAGTTCAAGCACTGTAGCAGTGTTTAACTATTTCCTGGATGTTTGCCTTTTGGTCTTACTCTGGAAAAAGTAATAATAATAATAAAAAGTAGGCAAAATCATTTTTTGAGAAACCGCTTTTGGGAGAAAAACTAAGAGTTTGGAAACACATTTGCAAAGGCATTGGATTCTATTGTGGTGTTTCCGAACTGTTGAACGTTTCTCATTACATGCAGGTTTACTGGCTTGACAAAAAGGCGATTGACGAAAAGAATGCTGTCTCGATAGGAAACGCGCGTCAAGCTGAAATAGCTCAGTTGGGAGAGCGTTAGACTGTAACGGTCCCTGCTTCGATACCGGATTTTTGTAAACAGCACGACTAGGGTTATTTTTTCTTAATTCATTTTTTGAATTAAAAAAACAGCACATTTTTTCTTTAGTGTAATTGGAGGAAATAAAACGTATTACAGTGCCATTTTCTAATGCGATAAAGAAATGCAAAAAGCATCATCTCTGCATGGGCTTGAAACACCAAAATTACGATTAACAGCCGAACGTGCTAACCGATTATGGTGTTTTATTAGATAACACCCTGGGAGCTCGACAGAGCAGTGTGTATGCATACAGCTAAAATGGAAACCAAATATACACGATTCAACTGGGAATCGTAGTCAGATTTTAAGCACAAATTTGATAGACTTCACAGTGCAAAGGAGGAAGGCAGATAATGCAAATGAGGCAACTGGCTCCTACATTTTAAATCATACGAGAAACTTGAACCCAATTTAGCTTTTAACCGCCTGCAGTCTGGAATGAGTTTGAAATGTTGTTGTAACACCTCACTGGGCAACAGCAATTGCATTATATGAAAGCTCCTGTTAATTTGTCAGCGGCACAGCTACCGGTGCCACTCAGAGTTGGAGGGAGACGGTCGGCCACTTGCCCATAAAACAATACTTTCAGTGATCATTTCTATAGCGATTTGCTAGCGAAATGCGTTTTTAAAGTGTTTGGACTCGCTATCCACGAGGAAGAGTGAGAGTGTTCACTTTTGAGCGTGAAGGAGGCAGTGAGTGTTGTTTTTTGGCCAAATGCTCCATGTTATTGATGACCCCTCCAGTGTTCCTTAGGGGGCTGGAGGAAGCGGACACGTTCTGAGTGGGTATCTTGCCTAAAGGTACGCAAGACGAACTACAGTTGCAAAGCACTGCTGCTTTTTCGACGATTGATTAAAACTATCAATCTGACTGAAAACACGGATCACATTAATTGTGATCGGTTTGATACCAATAGGCTTACATGGCAGGTATTGTGTATAGACAATGTCATATACACAGAAATGAACACGGAGTGTGTTTATTAAGGGCTGACTCATTGAAACGTTCGAGAGATCTCGGTGTACTGGACAAATATACTGGATTTTTTCCATGTCGTAATTGTGCCGCCTGTGATAATGCGTTTGAAACTAGAGATAATGTGAGATAATGTCTGTTACTGGCGGATAGTTTACAAATGTACTCAATTATGTTACAACTTTTGTGTCTACGAAACATATCTGTAACATTTATGTAAGTCCTGTGTGGTTTTTTCATGAAGTTAATTTGCTAACAGACTGTTCTGATTTGTTTCTAACCGTGAAGCGATCGCTCTGTTTGCCGTATATTTTCTGTCTGTAAGAGGAGTGTCCTTGTGATCCCATATAGAATGCGACGAAACAGGTCGCCCTCCTTAATATAAACAGAAAAAGAATAAGTTCACGCACACACCAGGTGATTTACTGTAGCGTCAGACATTGGAGGTTCAGCAGTGTACTGCAGTGTTGTGCAAAGTCGTCGGTGTAAGTCAGGATGGCCGAGCGGTCTAAGGCGCTGCGTTCAGGTCGCAGTCTCTCTGGAGGCGTGGGTTCGAATCCCACTTCTGACAAATCTGTTTGTTTATTTATTTCTTAAAACGTCCACCGAATGCTTGGTAATTTGATTTGTTTTTCTTGTTAGTATTCAAATCACAAGGTCGTTAAATGAGAGAAAGTCACCGCAAGCCTGCACCTCACCACATCCTTCACACTGTTAAACTGCCTCATTATGACGAGGCCTCTAATTATGCATTTCCAATACTTTGAATGTGTTATTGTTCAGTTTAACATGAGAACATCTTGGTAGAACAATCATAATGTCCGCAGGACTTATTTTCCTCGGGTTCTAGTATCAAGTTTTGAGTGTGTGGCCGGTTAGCTCAGTTGGTTAGAGCGTGGTGCTAATAATGCCAAGGTCGCGGGTTCGATCCCCGTACAGGCCACGGCTTTTCTTCTTTAAAGAAACCACAGCATTTGTAATGGTGCCAAAATGAACATTCTTTAACAAAATGAACCGTAGCGATATGAAGTACAACCAGTAATATTTCAGACTTCCTGAGCTTTAAACATGTATTAACAATGAACACATACAATCAATTAAAAACAAAGCTTACGTAGCCGGCAGGATTCGAACCTGCGCGGGGAAACCCCAATAGATTTCTAGTCCATCGCCTTAACCACTCGGCCATGACTACATGCTCGCCCGGTTAGTTGTGAAAATATCCAAAAGATGTAAAAGGCTCCCGCAGTAATGCTGTAGATGGCAGTATAGGATAACTAATGAACCCAAGTCAAATGCCTTTGTTGAAACTCTGTCAGATTTGTACAAGGCAAGCACACGTGGGAAAAGTAAATACAATATTCTTTCTGTTAGCGTTCATAATAATGAATACATCTTTATTTCAAAATACGTAGCTATTTAACTGATCTTTTCAAAACACCCCCATCCACAAAAACAAAGTAGATATTTATTTCAACTGAAAAACTGACTTGCTTCATGGCTGCTGCCAGAGCACTCGAGCACGTTCTGGCTAGCGTGAGTGGACTAAGCAGATAACAAGATCTACAAAATATCACATGCCAATAAAACTTACCATAATTATGTTCATTTTATTATTATTTATTTAGCAGACGCCTTTATCCGTGGCGACTTACAGAGACTAGGGTGTGTGAACTATGCATCAGCTGTAGAGTCACTTACATTTACATCTCACCTGAAAAACGGAGCACAAGGAGGTTAAGTGACTTGCTCAGGGTCACACAATGAGTCAGTGGCTGAGGTGGGATTTGTACCGGGGGACCTCCTGTTACAAGCCCTTTATCTTTAACCACTGGACCACACAGCCTCCTATAACAAAATCACACCCCAGATGGGACTCGAAACCACAATCCATGTCTTAAAAAGCCAGTGCCTTATCCATTAGGCCACAAGGGCTGACGCAAAAAGCACATTTGGTAGTAATAAAGAAAGTGGGAACAATAGTATCATGGTTTAATACGTCATATCCAAGCCATCGTTGGTGTTCAAACACAGCAGAGTGTTACATTGGGAAAGGGCCGTACTTGTCAGTACGTATTTGACATTCATGTGGGAAGATTTAAGATTGTGAAGAAGTTTAAATATGCTGCGTATTTGCGCATTGGGAACCTTACATAATTAGGTTTCTGATTAATGCCACTTCTTACGGACAGTAATCAAGGTGACGATACAAGACCAGAGCCAATAAAGCAGTTATTTTCCTGTGTGCTTGTTCAGAATATGCGTGAATCGTGAAAACGTCTTGCTAATATGTGAACAAAGCCAGCATTCACTTTATTGATCACCATGTGGATTAACCGCTATTGGAACACAGATGATTGTGTTAAAGATGTTAATAGACTTTTAATGTACACGTTTTAGAGCTAAACGTTTGTTGAGACAGTTCAAGCACTGTAGCAGTGTTTAACTATTTCCTGGATGTTTGCCTTTTGGTCTTACTCTGGAAAAAGTAATAATAATAATAAAAAGTAGGCAAAATCATTTTTTGAGAAACCGCTTTTGGGAGAAAAACTAAGAGTTTGGAAACACATTTGCAAAGGCATTGGATTCTATTGTGGTGTTTCCGAACTGTTGAACGTTTCTCATTACATGCAGGTTTACTGGCTTGACAAAAAGGCGATTGACGAAAAGAATGCTGTCTCGATAGGAAACGCGCGTCAAGCTGAAATAGCTCAGTTGGGAGAGCGTTAGACTGTAACGGTCCCTGCTTCGATACCGGATTTTTGTAAACAGCACGACTAGGGTTATTTTTTCTTAATTCATTTTTTGAATTAAAAAAACAGCACATTTTTTCTTTAGTGTAATTGGAGGAAATAAAACGTATTACAGTGCCATTTTCTAATGCGATAAAGAAATGCAAAAAGCATCATCTCTGCATGGGCTTGAAACACCAAAATTACGATTAACAGCCGAACGTGCTAACCGATTATGGTGTTTTATTAGATAACACCCTGGGAGCTCGACAGAGCAGTGTGTATGCATACAGCTAAAATGGAAACCAAATATACACGATTCAACTGGGAATCGTAGTCAGATTTTAAGCACAAATTTGATAGACTTCACAGTGCAAAGGAGGAAGGCAGATAATGCAAATGAGGCAACTGGCTCCTACATTTTAAATCATACGAGAAACTTGAACCCAATTTAGCTTTTAACCGCCTGCAGTCTGGAATGAGTTTGAAATGTTGTTGTAACACCTCACTGGGCAACAGCAATTGCATTATATGAAAGCTCCTGTTAATTTGTCAGCGGCACAGCTACCGGTGCCACTCAGAGTTGGAGGGAGACGGTCGGCCACTTGCCCATAAAACAATACTTTCAGGGATCATTTCTATAGCGATTTGCTAGCGAAATGCGTTTTTAAAGTGTTTGGACTCGCTATCCACGAGGAAGAGTGAGAGTGTTCACTTTTGAGCGTGAAGGAGGCAGTGAGTGTTGTTTTTTGGCCAAATGCTCCATGTTATTGATGACCCCTCCAGTGTTCCTTAGGGGGCTGGAGGAAGCGGACACGTTCTGAGTGGGTATCTTGCCTAAAGGTACGCAAGACGAACTACAGTTGCAAAGCACTGCTGCTTTTTCGACGATTGATTAAAACTATCAATCTGACTGAAAACACGGATCACATTAATTGTGATCGGTTTGATACCAATAGGCTTACATGGCAGGTATTGTGTATAGACAATGTCATATACACAGAAATGAACACGGAGTGTGTTTATTAAGGGCTGACTCATTGAAACGTTCGAGAGATCTCGGTGTACTGGACAAATATACTGGATTTTTTCCATGTCGTAATTGTGCCGCCTGTGATAATGCGTTTGAAACTAGAGATAATGTGAGATAATGTCTGTTACTGGCGGATAGTTTACAAATGTACTCAATTATGTTACAACTTTTGTGTCTACGAAACATATCTGTAACATTTATGTAAGTCCTGTGTGGTTTTTTCATGAAGTTAATTTGCTAACAGACTGTTCTGATTTGTTTCTAACCGTGAAGCAATCGCTCTGTTTGCCGTATATTTTCTGTCTGTAAGAGGAGTGTCCTTGTGATCCCATATAGAATGCGACGAAACAGGTCGCCCTCCTTAATATAAACAGAAAAAGAATAAGTTCACGCACACACCAGGTGATTTACTGTAGCGTCAGACATTGGAGGTTCAGCAGTGTACTGCAGTGTTGTGCAAAGTCGTCGGTGTAAGTCAGGATGGCCGAGCGGTCTAAGGCGCTGCGTTCAGGTCGCAGTCTCTCTGGAGGCGTGGGTTCGAATCCCAGTTCTGACAAATCTTTTTGTTTATTTATTTCTTAAAACGTCCATCGAATGCTTGGTAATTTGATTTGTTTTTCTTGTTAGTATTCAAATCACAAGGTCGTTAAATGAGAGAAAGTCACCGCAAGCCTGCACCTCACCACATCCTTCACACTGTTAAACTGCCTCATTATGACGAGGCCTCTAATTATGCCTTTCCAATACTTTGAAAGTGTTATTGTTCAGTTTAACATGAGAACATCTTGGTAGAACAATCATAATGTCCGCAGGACTTATTTTCCTCGGGTTCTAGTATCAAGTTTTGAGTGTGTGGCCGGTTAGCTCAGTTGGTTAGAGCGTGGTGCTAATAACGCCAAGGTTGCGGGTTTGATCCCCGTACGGGCCATGGCTTTTTAAAGAAACCACAGCATTTGTAATGGTGCCAAAATGAACAATCTTTAACAAAATGAACTGAAGGGATATGAAGTACAACCAGTAATATTTCAGACTTCCTGAGCTTTAAACATGTATTAACAATGAACACATACAATCAATTAAAAACAAAGCTTACGTAGTCGGCAGGATTCGAAAATGCGCGGGGAAACCCCAATGGATTTCAAGTCCATCGCCTTAACCACTCGGCCACGACTACATGCTCGCCCGGTTAGTTGTGAAAATATCCAAAAGAAGTAAACGGCTCCCGCAGTAATGCTGTAGATGGCAGTATAGGCTAACTAATGAACCCAAGTCAAATGCCTTTGTTGAAACTCTGTCAGATTTGTACAAGGCAAGCACACGTGGGAAAAGTAAATACAATATACTTTCTGTTAACGTTCATAATAATGAATACATCTTTATTTCAAAATACGTAGCTATTTAATCCTAACAGAAACAATAGGCTTCCCAGCCATCAGCTTGGAAGCAGAATGGAGATCAAATCGGACGAATAACGAGTGCAAAATGGAATGCGGAAATCAATGTAAAGGCAGTTTAAATAAGAGCAGCTGCAATACATTAAATAGAGTTATATTTAAGAGCAAGCAGTAACTGCAGTAGAGTATTTAATTATGGATGGACCAAACTTGCAGGTCGCCACTGTCACATTTTCCAGGAAATCACGGCTAATACTGAGAAAGAAAACAGATGATAACCTAACAGAAAACTAGTGAAAAACACTGCACTGATTAACTGAACGGGTCAAACGTAGCCTACTGAATTGCTGAATTGTTGGGGGGAGCGTGGCGCATCCAGCTGAGGCGCTTCATCTGAATTGCAGGGTGTGCCTTATAGCCTGGAGATCGCTGGTTCCAATCCAGACTATGCCATCGCCGACAGGAACGCCGAGGGGGCGGCGCACAGTTGGCAGAGTGCCACCCGGGTTGGGAGGGCTTAGGTCAGCTTGGTAATCATTGTCTCAACAAGCTCCAGCAACTCCTGTGGCGACCGGTCTCCTGCGAGTTGTGGGCGGAACTGCGTTTCCTCCAACACCGCTACAGCCAGGTGCGGTTGTCTTTGCTGTTGCAGTGTGACAAGAGGAGGGTGGCTGACGGCGTTTGTTTCAGAGGATGCGCATGATGAGTCTTCGTTCTCCCGAGTCGATACGGGAAGCTGCAGCAGCGCCATAAAAAAAACAATTGGATATTCCAAATTGGGAGATTTTTTTAAAATATTACAAAAAAATAAATTAAATAGTTAAGCTTCAAAAAATCTATTTTTGACTGAGCGAGTTAAGTGTGTACGGTATCCTGACAACACAGCACGTTGAAAACACAGAAAAGACGCTGAGAAAAAAAAAAAAAGTTTTCTATTTCCTGTTTAATTAAGAAAATACAATAAAAAAAGATTATTCTCTTACTTGTCTTCCTGCCATATCCCCTCTTTTTTGGTCAAATATTGAATATATTCGTATTCAATTTCAAACGACTGTTCTTTGTTCCCATGATGCATCTGTGATGGGCTGGGTTTTAGCGATCGCGATAATTTCTGATATTTTACAGTGGCTGGACTTTATAATAATAAAAAATGAAAAAGGGTAACGAGCGACAAATGCATTAATTTCTGTCGATTTGTTCTATTTTAATGGGTTATAATTTTACAAATTTAAAAGACATTCATTAAGAAAAGATAAAACTAATTTAATCACTTTTAAGAATTATGTTTTTATTGACAGAAATATATTTGATGTATGTGTGTTTGGCATGAAATCAAATAAAGTCCCATTGGATTTTGCTTGAAAAGAGGAAACACAAAAGATGTTTTTTTAGTTTTTTTTTTTTTTTTTTTTAAATAAAGCATTTATTCAACATGTTTGTTTTTTTTACAAAAATACAACACAATACAACACGGAATGTTTTTTTTTTTTGTTAAAAGAATGACAAAAGTTAAAATATTTTTTCGTTTTGTTTTCTGTTTGTTGTTGGGCTGCCATCTTGGTAAGAGCTTGTCAATTGTCGCATGTGAACAAAGCCCCTACCAAAATGTCCAGTACAGTACAGTACCGTGCTGTTAGATTAACCTGGACTGTATTGAATTAGCTGGCTCTCAGATCCCCAGTACAGTACCGTGCTGTTAGATTAGACTGGACTGTATTGAATTAGCTGGCTCTCAGATCACCAGTACAGTACCGTGCTGTTAGATTAGACTAAACTGTATTGAATTAGCTGGCACTCAGATCTCCAGTACAGTACCGTGCTGTTAGATTAGACTGGACTGTATTGCATTAGCTGGCTCTCATATCTCCAGTACAGTGCTGTTAGATTAGACTGGACTGTATTGAATTAGCTGGCTCTCAGATCCCCAGTACAGTACAGTGCTGTTAGATTAGACTGGAATGTATTGAATTAGCTGGCTCTCAGATCCCCAGTACAGTACAGTGCTGTTAGATTAGACTGGACTGTATTGAATTAGCTGGCTCTCAGATCCCCAGTACAGTGCAGTGCTGTTAGATTAGACTGGACTGTATTGAATTAGCTGGCTCTCAGATCCCCAGTACAGTGCAGTGCTGTTAGATTAGACTGGACTGTATTGAATTAGCTGGCTCTCAGATCCCCAGTACAGTACAGTGCTGTTAGATTAGACTGGACTGTATTGAATTAGCTGTCTCCCAGATCCCCAGTACAGTACTGTGCTGTTAGATTAGACTGGACTGTATTGAATTAGCTGGCTCTCAGATCCCCAGTACAGTGCTGTTAGATTAGACTGGACTGTATTGAATTAGCTGGCTCTCAGATTCCCAGTACAGTACCGTGCTGTTCGATTAGACTGGACTGTATTGAATTAGCTGGCTCTCAGATCATGAGTACAGTACAGTGCTGTTAGATTAGACTGGACTGTATTGAATAAACTGGCTCTCAGATCTCCAGTACAGTGCTGTTAGATAAGACTGGACTGTACTGAATTAGCTGGCTCTCAGATCCCCAGTACAGTGCTGTTAGATTAGACTGGACTGTATTGAATTAGCTGGCTCTCAGATCCCCAGTACAGCACAGTGCTGTTAGATTCGACTGGACTGTATTGAATTAGCTGGCTCTCAGATCCCCAGTACAGTACAGTGCTGTTAGATTAGACTGGACTGTATTGAATTAGCTGGCTCTCAGTTCCCCAGTACAGTACCGTGCTGTTAGATTAGACTGGACTGTATTGAATTAGCTGGCTCTCAGATCCCCAGTACAGTACAGTGCTGTTAGATTAGACTGGACTGTATTGAATTAGCTGGCTCTCAGATCCCCAGTACAGTACCGTGCTGTTAGATTAGACTGGACTGTATTGAATTAGCTGGCACTCAGTTCCCCAGTACAGTACCGTGCTGTTAGATTAGACTGGACTGTATTGAATTAGCTGGCTCTCAGATCCCCAGTACAGTGCTGTTAGATTAGACTGGACTGTATTGAATTAGCTGGCTCTCAGATCCCCAGTACAGTACCGTGCTGTTAGATTAGACTGGACTGTATTGAATTAGCTGGCTCTCAGTTCCCCAGTACAGTACCGTGCTGTTAGATTAGACTGAACTGTATTGAATTAGCTGGCTCTCAGATCCCCAGTACAGTACAGTGCTGTTAGATTAGACTGGACTGTATTGAATTAGCTGGCTCTCAGATCCCCAGTACAGCACAGTGCTGTTAGATTCGACTGGACTGTATTGAATTAGCTGTCTCCCAGATCCCCAGTACAGTACTGTGCTGTTAGATTAGACTGGACTGTATTGAATTAGCTGGCTCTCATATCTCCAGTACAGTACAGTGCTGTTAGATTAGACTGGACTGTATTGAATTAGCTGGCTCTCAGATCCCCAGTACAGTACAGTGCTGTTAGATTAGACTGGACTGTATTGAATTAGCTGGCTCTCATATCTCCAGTACAGTACAGTGCTGTTAGATTAGACTGGACTGTATTGAATTAGCTGGCTCTCAGATCCCCAGTACAGTACAGTGCTGTTAGATTAGACTGGACTGTATTGAATTAGCTGGCTCTCAGATCCCCAGTACAGTACATTGCTGTTAGATTAGACTGGACTGTATTGAATTAGCTGGCTCTCAGATCCCCAGTACAGCACATTGCTGTTAGATTCGACTGGACTGTATTGAATTAGCTGGCTCTCAGATCCCCAGTACAGTACAGTGCTGTTAGATTAGACTGGACTGTATTGAATTAGCTGGCTCTCAGATCCCCAGTACAGTACCGTGCTGTTAGATTCGACTGGACTGTATTGAATTAGCTGGCTCTCAGATCCCCAGTACAGTACAGTGCTGTTAGATTAGACTGGACTGTATTGAATTAGCTGGCTCTCAGATTCCCAGTACAGTACCGTGCTGTTAGATTAGACTGGACTGTATTGAATTAGCTGGCTCTCAGATCATGAGTACAGTACAGTGCTGTTAGATTAGACTGGACTGTATTGAATAAACGGGCTCTCAGATCTCCAGTACAGTGCTGTTAGATAAGACTGGACTTTACTGAATTAGCTGGCTCTCAGATCCCCAGTACAGTGCTGTTAGATTAGACTGGACTGTATTGAATTAGCTGGCTCTCAGATCCCCAGTACAGTACCGTGCTGTTAGATTAGACTGGACTGTATTGAATTAGCTGGCTCTCAGATCCCCAGTACAGTACAGTGCTGTTAGATTAGACTGGACTGTATTGAATTAGCTGGCTCTCAGATCCCCAGTACAGTGCCGTGCTGTTAGATTAGACTGGACTGTATTGAATTAGCTGGCTCTCAGATCCCCAGTGCAGTACAGTGCTGTTTTTAAAATCCATAAAAATGTTGTAAATCTTAAATTCCTGAGATCTAACACTTATGAAAATGAATGAACAAAATAAACAAATAAATACATAAATGAAAAAATCAATACACAACTTTATAAACAAATTCCTAAAATTACACAAATTCAGGCAATCCAACACCTTTAAAAAAAAAAAAAAAGTACAAAGTAACACGGAACAGTCCATTATAGTTAGTATAGGGGGTGATTGGTCTAAGGCTATTGTGCATATTATTATCATTATTATTATTATTATTATTATTATTATTATTATTATTATTATTATTATTATTATTATTATTATTATTATTATTATTAATACAGTATTATTACTAGTCCAAACTCCCTCACCCCTCTCTTTGACTGCACCTAAATGGATCAGTCCCTTCAAAAAAAAAAAAATAGTCATTTTGCACTGAAATTAAATAAAATACATGCAATTTCAAAGTAAAAAGAAAAAAGTTTCAAATTGTAACATCTGAAACACATTTTGTATATATATATATAATCTTTAAACATCTTAAAACAGTTGCAGAATATTTTGTAGTGATTTTCATAGCAATTAAGAAAATCAAAGAGAGAGAGAGAGAGAGAGAGAAAGAGAGAGAGAGAGAGAGAGAGAGAGACATAAAACTGGGAAAAAAAAGGCAAAACACTTTAAAAGAAGTGTAATTTGTAATTCATTATGAACAGAGCTGCACAGAGCAGGTCTGTAGGAAACTCAACACTGCATAGCTGCACAGAGCAGTTCTATAGGAAACTCAACACTGCAGAGCTGCACAGAGCAGGTCTATAGGAAACTCAAGACGGCAGAGCTGCACAGAGCAGGTCTATAGGAAACTCAACACTGCAGAGCTGCACAGAGCAGGTCTATAGGAAACTCAACACTGCAGAGCTGCACAGAGTAGGTCTATAGGAAACTCAACACTGCAGAGCTGCACAGAGCAGGTCTATAGGAAACTCAACACTGCAGAGCAGCACAGTGCAGGTCTATAGGAAACTCAACACTGCAGAGCTGCACAGAGCAGGTCTATAGGAAACTCGACACTGCAGAGCTGCACAGAGCAGGTCTATAGGAAACTCAACACTGCAGAGCTGCACAGAGCAGGTCTATAGGAAACTCAACACTGCAGAGCTGCACAGTGCAGGTCTATAGGAAACTCAACACTGCAGAGCTGCACAGAGCAGGTCTATAGGAAACTCAACACTGCAGAGCTGCACAGAGCAGGTCTATAGGAAACTCAACACTGCAGAGCTGCACAGAGCAGGTCTATAGGAAACTCAACACTGCAGAGCTGCACAGAGCAGGTCTATAGGAAACTCAACACTGCAGAGCTGTACAGAGCAGGTTAAAAGGAAAGACAGATCAACACTGCAGAGCTGTACAGA
The DNA here is from genome assembly GCF_902713425.1 of Acipenser ruthenus. NCBI lineage: Eukaryota > Metazoa > Chordata > Actinopteri > Acipenseriformes > Acipenseridae > Acipenser > Acipenser ruthenus. The sequence continues at coordinate 11,036,280 of NC_081220.1, forward strand.
GCGAGTCTATAGGAAAGACAACATTTCATTTTTTTATATAACTTTTTAGATTAGTTCCTTTTAAAACAGTGCTTTCCCTGGGTCTCTCTCAAACACTTTCAATGAGACTCCCTATCGCACAGCAGTTTCAATGAGACTCCCTATTACACAGCATTTTCAATAAGACTCCCTATCACACAGCAGTTTCAATAAGACTCCCTATCACACAGCAGTTTCAATGAGACTCCCTATTTCACAGCAGTTTCAATAAGACTCCCTATTGCACAGCAGTTTCAATAAGACCCCCTGTCACACAGCAGTTTCAATGAGACTCATCCTATTTCACAGCAGTTTCAATGAGACTCCCTATTGCACAGCAGTTTCAATAAGACTCCCTATCACACAGCAGTTTCAATGAGACTCATCCTATTTCACAGCAGTTTCAATGAGACTCCCTTTTGCACAGCTGTTTTAATGAGACTCCCTATTGCACAGCAGTTTCAATGAGACTCCCTATCGCACAGCAGTTTCAATAAGACTCCCTATCGCACAGCAGTTTCAATAAGACTCCCTATCGCACAGCATTTTCAATAAGACTCCCTATCGCACAGCAGTTTCAATAAGACTCCCTATTGCACAGCAGTTTCAATAAGACTCGTTATCACACAGCAGTTTTAATAAGACTCATTATCGCACAGCAGTTTCAATAAGACTCCCTATTGCACAGCAGTTTCAATAAGACTCCCTATCGCACAGCAGTTTCAATAAGACTCCCTATCGCACAGCAGTTTCAATGATACTCCCTATCGCACAGCAGTTTCAATGATACTCCCTATCGCACAGCAGTTTCAGTAAGACTCCCTATTACAGAGCAGTTTTAATAAGACTCCCTTTTGCACAGCTGTTTTAATGAGACTCCCTATTGCACAGCAGTTTCAATGAGACTCCCTATCGCACAGCAGTTTCAATAAGACTCCCTATCGCACAGCAGTTTCAATAAGACTCCCTATCGCACAGCAGTTTCAATAAGACTCCCTATCACACAGCAGTTTCAATAAGACTCCCTATTGCACAGCAGTTTCAATAAGACTCCCTATTGCACAGCAGTTTCAATAAGACTCCCTATTGCACAGCAGTTTCAATAAGACTCCCTATCACACAGCAGTTTCAATGAGACTCCCTATCACACAGCAGTTTCAATGAGACTCCCTATTGCACAGCAGTTTCAATAAGACTCCCTATCACACAGCAGTTTCAATGAGACTCCCTATTGCACAGCAGTTTCAATAAGACTCATTATCGCACAGCAGTTTTAATAAGACTCATTATCGCACAGCAGTTTTAATAAGACTCATTATCGCACAGCAGTTTCAGAGCAGAGCTGGTCTATAGGAAACTCAACACTGCAGAGCAGTAATTGAATCGTAATATCTTTTCAATATAGACTTTAAGGGGAAATTCACAAATGCTCTTCACATGGTTTCAGGAAAAAGAAAGTGAAGGGTGAGAGAGAGGGAGAGGGTGAGAGTGAGGGAGAGAGAGAGGAGAAAGAGGGACGCGTCTGGACAAACGCCTCTGGACTTCCCGTTTGCTTCTTTCAAACAATCCAACTTGTAACAACGAATAGTGGAGTCTTCGTTTTCATATTTCTCCCAGTAGTCTTGCTCTTTAACTTTCGTCAATGTGGACTCAGCTTCGTAACTTTTGGTTTGACTTTTATCTGGACTGATGTAACTGTTGTCTTGCTGTTGTCCTTTCTTTCCATCCAAGCCTTTAGATTTGTCCGAATTCCCCCCGCTTGCCTTGCCCGATTTGGGGAACCACCATCTCGTTCTGGTGCTGAAGGTGTAAGTGACGCGGGCTTTCGGATAGTAAGGCATCATGGGGCAGGGAGCGAAATCGATTTCTCTCAAGAACCTCAAATCTAGACCTTTCCTCTCCTCGGGACCGGCGCAGAGGAGCTCGGAGCTGGAGATCCGGACCTGACGGAACCATTCCCAGAGAGGGCGGGCCTGGCAGGAGCAGCTCCAGGGGTTTCCGTTGAGTCTGAGGAACTGCAGGGATGAGAGATCGGAGAGGGCCGAAGCAGGGAGGTCTGTTAGGGCGTTGTTGAAGAGGAAGAGGGTGGTGAGGTGACCCAGGTCCCTGAAGGCTTTGCGGTTGACCTGTCGCACTCGGTTCTCGTGGAGGAGGAGCCTGTCCAGGTTGACCAGCCCTCTGAAGACATTTTCAGACAGGACTCGGATTTGGTTGCCGTGGAGGAAGAGGTGAGTGAGATTCACCAGGTCTGAGAAGAGATTGTCCTGAGAGGGGGAGAGAGAGGGAGGGGGAAGGGGAGGGACAGAGATTGATATTTGGCACATGAAAATTCAGTACTACCAAAAAGTTGTATGTTAAATTATATAATTAAAATTATTTGTGTTATAGCTCTCCTGTATGTATCTGCCTCCTGTCACCCCTTCCCCCCCAGGAGCAGGGTTGAGACAGACTGTATTAGATAGGATAGAGGGGGCTCTCCAGGAGCAGGATTGAGACACACTGTATTAGATAGGATAGAGGGGGCTCTCCAGGAGCAGGGTTGAGACACACTCTATTAGATAGGATAGAGGGGGCTCTCCAGGAGCAGGATTGAGACACACTGTATTAGATAGGATAGAGGGGGCTCTCCGGGAGCAGGGTTGGAGACACACTGTATTAGATAGGATGGGGGGGGATGGGGGGGGGGGCTCCAGGAGCAGGGTTGGAGATGCACTGTATTAGATAGGATGGGGGGGGGGGGGGCTCCAGGAGCAGGGTTGGAGGCGCACTGTATTAGATAGGAGGTCTCTCTCTCTCTCTCTCTCTCTCTCTCTCTCTCTCTCTCTCTCTCTCTCTCTCTCTCTCTCTCTCTCTCTCTCTCTCTCTCTCTCTCTCTCTCTCTCTCTCTCTCTCTCTCTCTCTCTCTCTCTCTCTCTCTCTCTCTCACCTGGATGTGTTGCAGCAGGTTGTCCTGCAGGTAAAGGAACTGCAGGCTGTAGAGTTTTTTGAAGATGTTTCCGGGCAGGGTCCCCAGCTGGCAGCGGTATATGTGCAGGCTCTGCAGCTTGTCCAGCCCCCGGAAGGAGTCAGGATGGAGGGTGCGCAGGGAGGGGTTATCCCCCAGGTCCAGCTCCTCCAGATCTCGCATGTCGCTGAAGGAATCGGGTTTGATGGAGCTGATGTTGTTGGAGTAGAGCCACAGGACCTGATGAGAGGGAGAGAGAGAGAGGTGGGGGAGAGAGAGGAAGATCATTTTCAAGCTCAATTTCAAGTTACAGTCAAACATGTATTAAGAGACCTGCACTCAAGGGACAGTCAAATAGTATCTCTTAAAAGATGGACCCCCCCATACATTTTCTATTTGTCTCCAACATCCTACCTTCCTGTAATTATATATGTATGTTTAAAAAACTCTGTAAAAGACTACATATATGAACAAAATTGGGGGTTGTAGAAGCAGTGAGACAGGGGCTGTCTTAAAAACAATTGGGCATTCCAAATTGGGGAGAAATCACGGGGTAAAAATAATTGACGATTCCAAAAAAAAAGAAATTAAACTTTGATATGCTTTGATGTTAACATTTGAGGGGGTGACTGCTTGAAAAGGCATTTGTGACGGGGGACTGCCCCGTCTTTAAGAACGTGGTTGGGACTGGCAGGGAGGGGGTTAAATTCCTCCGTGCCAGGAAAACATGTGAGAATGTGGCTGGAGCCCTAATTGAATAATCAGCAATTATTTATTAATTGGGCTCCAGCCACAGGGGATAAAAGCTAGGGGAGAGGCCCTGGCTAGGGGGAGTGTTCTAGAAGGAGAAGAAACAAGAGTGTTTTGTGTGTGCTGGGTTTCTGTTTGTTTGTTTTTGAATCCAGTGAAGGCAAAGCCCAGCCTGGAAACCTTTATTTTTGTAAGTTTTGCTTTTTTTGTTTTGTGTTTATTTTATGTTTAAAACCTTTTTGTTTGGCCCTTGTGCCGGTTTATTTTGTATTTTTGTTTATTAAAAACTTTATTTTTGAACATTTAAACTGTCTCTGAGTCTCAACCTCAGTCATTTTATTATTATTATTATTATTTATTTCTTGGCAGATGCCCTTATCCAGGGCGACTTACAAATCTTACAAGATATCACATTATACGATATTTCACATTATACAGATATCACATTATTTTTACATACAATTACCCATTTATACAGTTGGGTTTTTACTGGAGCAATCTAGGTAAAGTATCTGCCCAAGGGTACAACAGCAGTGTCCCCCACTGGGGATTGAACCCACAACCCTCCGGTCAAGAGTCCAGAGCCCTAACCACTACTCCACATTTCCTGTCACAGCATCCCTCAGACAAACGGTTATAAACTTCTATCTATCTTTCAGTCTCCAGAATTCCAGGGAGTAATTTGTTGATTCATTCATTAGTTCATCCCTTTACACTTCCAAACGAGTCACTCGTTCTCGCTTTCCCTCTTGCTGTTCTTTCTCTCACTTCCTTTTCCTCCCTCCCTCTCCCTCCCACTCTCTCATTAGTTTGTTTAATTTATTTATTTACACATTCATTCACAATTTGAGTGATTCACTATTGCCCTGCAAGCTGTTTGAAAACCAGAATGATTGGTTTACATCATAGACACGCAGAGACACAGGTGCACATTCTGAAACACGCACACAGTGACACATGCACAGAGAAATACGCACACTGACACACAGAGAGACATGAACACACATACACACAGGGAAACACACAGCAGTTTCAATGAGAATCCTATGACACAGCATTTTCAATGAGACTCCTATGGCAAAGCATACATTCTACTGTTTAGCAGACTCTGATATTTTATTTCTTAGCAGACACCCGTATCCAGGGTGACTTACAATTGTGATATTATTATTTACATACAATTACCCATTTATACAGTTGGGTTTTTTAATGGAGCAATCTACGTAAAGTACCTGCTTGTTCAAGGGTACAGCAGCAGTGTGTGTGTCCCCACCTGGGACTGAACCCACACAAGAGCCTCCGGTCAAGAGTACAGAGCCCCCCTGACCACTACTCCACACTGCTGCTCCAGATATTGATTGAGACATCTGAAATCTATTTATAATACACAGCAGCAGATACTGATATTGATTAAGCATGTCTGAAATCTCTTTATAATACACAGCAGCAGATACTGATCTTGATTGAGCATGTCTGAAATCTCTTTATAATACGCAGCAGCAGATACTGATATTGATTGAGCATGTCTGAAATCTCTTTATAATACACAGCAGCAGACCCTGATATTGATTGAGCATGTCGGAAATCTCTTTATAATACACAGCAGCAGACCCTGATATTGACTGAGCATGTCTGACATTTCTATCAAACGGAAAACGACTAAAAATAAGGAATACTAAAAGGACCATGTTCGCAAACTCAAAACAAGCGATACAAAGAAATACATACATAGACTAACCCCGTATATTTAATAATATAATATAGATTGTGTTGAATATATATGTGAATGATCAAATATATAACATTTCAAAGTACATAAATGAATATTTGAAAAGAGATGAAAAAAAATAAACAAACGAAGTCTATCTGCTCATTTATGTTATTAGTTGCTCCTCACTGCGTGTTAAACTTAACAAAGACTTAAAATAAATGACAATAAATAAATAAATCAAACACGTCATTGTCAATGTAAATCCATACTGCTATAAGATTCAGTATTTATTTTTACTTACCTTTGACATTTCGAGTACGGGAACCGCTTCGTAAATTCGACCGAGTCCCCATTTCTACTCTGTGCCGGGTGTATTCGTGTGCGGCGCTGCTGCTGCTATCTCTCCGCTGGAGTCTGGTGCTCTCTTTCGGCTCGACTGCGCCTATTATAGAGGGCCACTGCCTACGAAGCACTTGGGGGCTGCGACGGGAAACCCACACGGGCCAAGCCGGGGCATTGTGCGCTAAAGGCGGGGGACAAAACCCGGCACTGTGCCCGCTGACGGAGCTCAGAAGCGAGGGAGGGGGGAGGAGACTCCGAGGAGGTCTATAAAAAGTTCAATTTCTCCGCTAAATATCAAAAGAAAAGAGGAAGGGATGAATGAAGAAAGGATGAAAAGAAGACGTCTGCGTCAATTTTTAATGCTATTCCAAATTAATACGGATCTTTTTTTTTTTACTTTGAAGGTTATGCGCTCTAAGACACGGCTCACACCGCCGTTCACTCGCAGACTGACAGGCGCTCCGATACGGCAGGAAAGTTATAGGGGAGCCGCTGCAGGATTGAGGCTCTCTTTAGGATCATGGGTTAACAACTCCTGCACTAGATGGATGGACAGACAGACAGCTAGCAAGCAACTACTTTACCTCCTAGATTGTTCCAGTAAAAACCCAACTGTATAAAAGGGTGGCAGAATTTGTATACATTTGTGATTCTTGAAATGTGTATTATTATTATTATTATTATTATTTTATGTAGGCTGTGTGTGACAACTGTAAAATAAATAATAGGCTACTAATGTAAAAATAATGTGATATCGTCATCTCAACACTTAATGTTTCATGAGTATATATTGTTATTTTCCTTGTATAACACTGTACAACTGCTGCGTCTGTGTGTGTGTGTGTGTGTGTGTGTGTGTGTGTGTGTGTGTGTGTGTGTGTGTGTGTGTGTTTTACTGGTAATAGACAGGACTGTTTCTCGCCTTTTGGGGGCCCTAAGCAGGATTTGGTTTGAACCCCCCCAAAAAAAAAAAACAGTTGAACAAACCTCTTGCAGATCCTGTTCATGTTACAAAGGTAAAAGTTATCATCTTACAAAGCCTGGAGACTGTTCGTGTAAACTGCAAAGCAATATTAAGTCTCTTGGATGATGATGTTAATGTTAAAATTTGATGACCCATATTATTTCAAAGATCAAAACTAATTGTCTCCCAGCAAAACCACAGCAACCTACAATGACCATATTGACACTGTCAGAAATATGTGATTTTAAAAGGACAAGAATATAACATCACTATTAATAAGTAGATGGGTTCATACCTTTATTGACTTGCATTTGGTTCACTGCTACTTAAGTTGCCTTACACTGCTGGGACTGGTAACTGCTGCTGACCGGTAAGACTGGTGCTGATACTGCTGGGACTGGTGCTGACACTGTGACTCCTGCTTTGAAAGAGTTTAGCACACAGTTTCTCACTCAACTTTAATATTCTTTTGTCTGTATAAATCGACGATAGGAAGTAGTACAGTACTTCAGGCGGGAGAAACCGGTCGCAGAGGTCCCGGTGCTGCCTGGCGCACAGGCCGGGTCGCTATAGATGCAAATACACAGCCCGAGATTATAGTAATGTGAAGAAATAAAAAATAACATTTTATATATATATATATATATATATATATATATATATATATATATATATATATATATATATATATATCAATTTTACACTCTTAAAAAAGAAAGTGGGTACATTTTTTATTATTATTTTGGTCTTCACAATTAAGAATTGAGTCGATTTTTACCGAGGGCCTCGGCTGCCTCAATGTGTACACTGTGACTACGCGCCTGGGCACAGCCAGCATGCAAGCAAGCTACAGCAATAAAAACGGAGCTAAATCAAATAATACAATACCTTTCTCATGTTGTTTTTCTTCCTCAGTTTTTTTCTTTTTACGCTTCTTCGCGCCAGATTGGTACATTCTTGATCTTTTTTCAGTCACAATTTGTTCGCAATCCTCAAAGAAGCCACCGGAGGCAGATATCACCGTGTAACAATTTTTTTTTTTTTTTTTTTTTTTGGTTCCTGGGTAGTAAGTGTTATTTTCTAATTGCTTATGCCTCAAAAGTATAGAAAATGGCTATTATTCCCCACAAACTTTGCTTTTGTGACCAGGACAGTGATATTTTGAAATTTACCTATTTTCCAGAACATTCCAGATAGATTCAGTGCTGAGTAAACTTGGAGTAACTTCTAGAACTTTCTAGAACTTTCCAGTAATATAAATAGTAGTATAAATACAGGGGCCTTAAGCCCACCAGTTCAGTTTAGTTCCAGCTGCCTAAGTGGATACATATCTGCATTTTTCTGAGATGGCATCAAGAGGCTGCAAGCATCCGGCAGACGCATTTTGCTATGTCTGCGGCAAATTTATCAAGACAAGAGTGAAAAAGTACTCCGTGGAAGCATCTGCTAAGATGTGTGAGGCCTACAAGGCATATTTTGGCATGCCTGTCGGGGATCAAGACAAACCCTGGGCACCTCATTTCACCTGCGAGCACTGCAAAAAAAACTCTGGAAGGTAAGATGGACAATTATTGCTCGGAATTTTATGTTATAAAATTTGTTAAAATTTTTAAAATTGTAAAAGTTTTTAATTTTAAAATGTTTTACAATTTTCAATGTTATTGAATAAATATATCATATATGAAAAATGTTGCGAGAATCTCTTACACATTAGTCATGGGTGAAATAAATGTATTTTTGTAGGATGGTACAGAGGGGAAAAGAGAGCCATGAAGTTCGCTATCCCAAGAATTTGGCGGGAACCCACTGACCACTCAAGCAACTGCTACTTCTGCATGATGGACCCTTCCAAATGTCGGACTGGCAAGAATGCACCTGCTATCACGTATCCGGACCTTCCTTCATCCATCGCCCCGGTGCCACACTGCCATGAGCTCCCCGTACCCACTCCTCCGGAGAGAGAGAGCAGCCGTCTTTAGAAGTAAAGAGAAGGGTCTTTCAGGTACCTTCAAGACTTCTTCCCTAAGCTGTCTGAGGCAAAGTTCAAAGCCGGTGTCTTCGTCGTACCACAGATAAAGAAGATCCTGGAGTGCATTGAATTCCCCAAGAAGCTCATTAGTAAGGAGAAATCGGCTTGGAACAGCTTTGTCGCAGTGGTTCGGGGCTTCCTGGGCAATCACAAGGCCGAAAACTATGTGGAGCTGGTTGAGACTCTGGTGAAGAACTACGGCACAATGGGCTGAAGGATGTCCCTCAAAGTCCATATCCTTGATGCTCATCTTGATAAATTCAAGGAGAACATGGGAGCGTACTCGGAGGAGCAAGGTGAGCGCTTCCACCAGGATATAATGGACTTTGAACGCCGCTACCAAGGACAGTATAACGAGAACATGATGGGAGACTACATTTGGGGGCTGATTCGTGAAAGTGATTTACAGTATAATCTTAAATCTCGAAAAACTACTCACTTCTAAATCTTTTGTAGTCATTTTTGTATTACTTTAGTATAAATACATGTTAATTTGGATTCATATGTTGTTTTATTCTGACTTTATGTGAACCAAAAGACACAAATTCGTCCGTTTTCTCATTGGAAAAAGGTACATTTCAAAATATCACTGTCCTGGTAACAAAAGCAAAGTTTGTGGGGAATAGTAGCCATTTTCTATACTTTTGAGGCATAAGCAATTAGGAAATAACACCTACTACCCAGGAACAAAAATTGTGTTACATAGTGATATCAAGACGACGGAACAAGCCTGCTTGCTGCTACAAAAGCGGCACTATACTGAACTTTGCCGATGCGTTAGGAATAGACACCATTCATTTATTCATGCTTTTACATATCAACTAATTGCATTCCGCATTTACAGAACATACATGATTATCGTGAACATTTGATAAAATCAAACAATCAAAAAATTCCACTGACTCACACTGCTTTCACTTTTTACCATTTACTTCTTAGCCCTTAGCTTGCGTCTCAAAGCGTGATGATGTTGGTTTTGTTGACTCAGTTGCTATGGGAACGTTTAAAACTCCGCGACAAACTTTACTCAAATGCACAGCTGTACAGAACACACCCCCTCAGGCATGTGCTGTCTATTCACGGGAACAGACTACTGAACCAGTTAGTTCAGAAGATCGCTGGATACACAATAAACAATCTGACAATTTCACAAATAAACCCGTTTGTGTTCAAACCTATGAGAGGTGGAATGTAACAAAAATGTGAACTGCAAAAGCCGGAGCGTCAAACATCAACGACAAAGTTCAACATTTGAATTGAAGTAACAGCTGTCAAATAGACAAAACTCAACATTCGAAGATAATATGCCAAATTGAATATGCTCAACACACTAATTGAATTAATTATACATAAAAGAATGAATGTAATTAAGCTCAATAATTGAAATGGGAACTTCAAATCTTAAATAAATTGATTACAATTCAAATTTCCAGCACGCCCTCCGATTTGTGTTTAGTCTGTTCTAAATCAATACTGCGCGTCGTATTTCAGGTTAAGCGCTGTGCTTTCCATTTGCCACTTGGTCATTCTCTTCCCCGGGACTGCCCCTGTCATGGCAAATCTGACATGCTAAAGAGATGCTTTGCACTGTTTCTTAAATCAAGTGGCCTCAAATAAATTGTCTACTTTAATATCTGCTTAGCCTACCTATCAGTCTGGGGAAATTGTAAAAATGGGTAATTGACTTGTGGATGTTAACATCAGAACTCGAGCTGTCATTCTCCTCCCCTCAAACTGGCGCAGGCAACACACCTGCCTGGATTCCTGCATGATATAAATGTGTTTCTTCATTTGCGCGGCCTGCTTTTTATTATTCATTGGGGTTTGTTTACTACATGCCTCCATAGCTGAGCCTTTAATCAGACAGTCCTTGTCGGTGACAGTCCAGTTTGTTCCGCACGTACTTCTTCCAAACTTAAATTCAAAGTACAATCTTCTAAATGGGTTATTATTATTATTATTATTATTATTATTATTATTATTATTATTATTATTATTATTATTATTATTATTTATTTTAATTAACGTACTGATTGAAAATTAGAGGACTAATATAAAAGAGGTGCGCTCATCAATTGCAGCTAATCAGCTCCCATTAGCACCTGAACCTCTTTATAAACACATTGCGCTCTAAGGAACACCAAACTCAGCTACTGACGGTTGTGTTTTTATTATTGTTTCTTTATAACGGTGAAAGAAGTTCACGGTCGGGGCTGTCTTAGATTTGGGTAATTGTTGATCTTTTCTCTACTTTAGAAACGTTCATTTTATTGTGTGTTTCTCACTTGCGTGTTTTTTTTTTCAATGCAGAATAACATTGCTGTTAGCAGTGTTAGTCACTGAAGTTTGGACGCAGAACCCGCCTCTAGGTACGATAACGGTCACTTCAGCAGACCTGTTCTTTTATCTTCCTGTTTATTTGCCGGTTGTGTGTTTACGTATCGTTGTCTTCTGCAGGGTCGGTGAGGACAGAATGTCAAGGGATCGTTATGATGATGTTGGATAAGTCTTTTGTTGGAAAGTATTTTCGTATCAATGTGATTGGTGAGTGATCATTTTTCTTGAATAGAAAGCTTTTGATGTATAAAGCCTGTTGACTCGTAATGTAATAACCTGAATTAAGTACAGAGCACTCCCGCGCTGTATGGCATCAACCAGGCTTCGTTTTTTTTTTTTTTCAAATACAGGGTATGAAACTCTTGCGTTGCTGATCACACTAAATAATAGACCTGTGCTGCTACAACCTTGGTCAGATTTGTTGACTGCAAGTGCGCAGAATTAGAAATTATTTACTCTAAACCTATTGTTCCGAATGGGTGTATAATTCTAGAAATATAAATAGTTTTTTAAAAAATTGCGAAAAGTAGATGGGACGGGGTGGTGGGGGTGTTCACTTTGTTATATCTCTACATTGTTTGATCATGTGTACAGTTTCTTAAAAGGCCAACTGAATTTCTTTCTATAGACAATAAGGGGGCGCTTGTGTCCCTCTCTCCAAGACTGGCTGCTCAGTGTGGATATAGCTTAACTGTTGACTTCTTGGGAAATGCCAAGGTCCTTGCTTCTGTGCTGAGTTGCTTTGCTCAGAACACAGTGAGTCATCATTTTATTTCTTGTAAACCTGTTTCTAATGGTGACATGCTGGGACTAACTTTAGCCTTTGTTTCCAGAATGAGACGTACAAATCAGTGTCTTCTCAAACAGTGCTATGACTTCAGCTTCCTCCTATGTTCAGAGCATGACATGCCGCTATTCTCCATGGGTGGAGAGGGAGATTCTGTGTGAAAGAAACTACATGGAGGTAAGGGCTGTCAGGATGTGATAATGCTGTTTCAGTATAACTTGTTGGGTTGTGTGGGTATGTTAATTGTCATTACAGAAGTGCTTCACTCATGACTAATTTCAATATTCTTTAGGTTTCTGTGAGAAGAGGTGTGCCACTTATTGAGCCAAACTTTGTTCAAGATGATCCTGATTGGTCCCTTGCATACCCTGAGGTAGAATCATGTGACTTTGCATTTGCTTCATTCACATCCCCTTGGTCTTGCCTAATTGAGGTCTACTCTACTGTCTCATCTAGTTGAAGCAAAATCTAACGGCCCCATTAACTTTAACCTGTCTCCCAAGAGGGTGGTCATATTGGAATTGTGTAACATTTAAGGCATTGGCTTTGTATACATATATTCTGTTATTTGTTTTGGTAAAACCATGATTGTGGTGAAGTTAACACTTTCTTGTCTGTGTGCAAGCCTTGTATTTCAACCACTGAGGTAGTGGCTTCATATGTGCAGGGTTATAAACCCTTCATGATAAATGTGTCCTGATATACCTTTTTTGAAGTCTGCTGTATAGGAGCAATTTCAAGTATTGTCCTAAAGTTTGTTACACTGATATATTAAGGTCCAGTACAAATGAGTGGCTACAAACTATGCCTGTATCCGATCCAGACCACATGCTTTCACATAGGCTCTTTCGTACGCAGTTGTATTTGAGGATTCTCTGTTCCATTAGAGATGTTTGGTGATCATATAACGGTTTCAGTGATACATTGTTAATTTCACCCTTCAGTTTTAGTTCATGTTTTATTAAACAAGCCATCTGCTGTGACAAATCCTTTAGACTGGGGATGCTTTGTGTTCAAACTCCCTATTCTAATGTGTTTTTTTTTTCTTTGCTAGGCAACTGCTGCTGACAACAGCATCTGGAAAATTGTGTTCCATCTCCCAGCAAATAGAAAGACAACCATGACTGTTGCTCAGGCCATGACAAATGGCTATGGCATAAACACTACACCAACTCGAATTCTGGTTAGAGCTGCATACAACTCCACAGAAAGCCAGCCTCAGGTGGTAAGTAGTCTAGGCTTCATTGTTCTCCAGTACAGTATATCCAGACTACGAAGGTAGACAAGTCTTGCTTTTGTTTTGGTAAAATTCCCCCTCCCCTCTAACAGATCCAAACTGTACCAATGGCTGTGCTAAGGTCAACCACCTTTTATAAGCAAAGATGGATGGTCATGATGGTGGACACTGCAGTTACATGTCCTACTGGTGAGTAAGCTTATGGAGGGTAACGGTGCTCAAGAACTGTTCTACGTTTAAGTGAATTTTCTATACCAAGTCTATGGTGTTCCTTTCTGTCAGATGGAACAGCCTTCACAGAACAGATGATTACATGGAATGTTCCCCGTGTTCTACCTCCTCTTGTTCCAACACCACAAATTACTACCCTTGATGTTCAAATGGGAGTTGATGGCCGCAAGCTTGACCCTGCAACGAATCATAATGGAGATTATAAACTGGATGTCGGTCCCCAGCTAATCACTGTAAAAATTCCTGTGGGAGCTGATGGTGGATATTACAAGGTATGTAGAAGTTCAACATCTTCTAAATCCTTCTCATTTTAAAGCTTTCCTCCTAAGATGCTTCTGTGCTTTCAGAGCCATGTATTGGACAACACCTATGTGATCTCTTACTCTATTGAACCAATGCTGGAGCATACCTGGCAAGATGGGCCTGAGAAGACCAAGTACACAGTACTTCATCCAATAACCACTCCTTTCATGCCTCGGCCACCAGTTGTCACAAACAGTATGTAGAACTTGTCCACATGCAGTAAATCAAAGGGATTTGTTGCAATGCTCCACTTCATAGCCTTCATTTTAATTGCATGCTTTAATTTCAGACACTGTTCCTAAAGCCAGAGTGTTCAATGTGACCCTGGGGACATTCCTGCCTGATGTGGAGCTGGTCAAAATTATAGTTGGATCAGAGACGTTAACTGTGCCAGAAGCCAACCTAAAAGGTTATAATGTCCAGGAGCATGTCTTTCCCAATGGATCCAAGACCTACACTCTCCAGGTGCCATTTGAGGACCCCAATGTGAAGCAAAAGGTAACATCCCACCTGTTCAACCATCCAATTGCCCTTTGAAAACACTTGCTTCTTGTGGATGTGTTGCTTGCTGTCTGACTTTGGGTTTAATCCTACAAACCATTGCTTTTCTTTCAGGTAACTCCTCCAGACACCAGAACCTACATTCTGCCCCTGACCTACTTGCTGAATATAGTGCCAGAGAATACACCCTTTACTCATCCTGCTGTAGTTGAAGCCATTCTCAAAGACATCAGTAAGTGCCTGACTGTTTGTGGTCTACAATTACCCTTTTCTGACCAATCCAGTCCATTGCCCTGACAACTGCTCTTCCTCTTGCAGTTCTACCTACAGTAACTGGCTACTGTGATGGTGCTGCATTCTATACCATGGTAACATATGGCAACATGGGTCGCAACTGGGTTCCTTTTGTGGGCTCAAGAGAACTTGGTGGAAGTCTGCTTGCCCTGTACAAGTATAATGCCAACGCTACCAATTTCTGGATGACTGCCATACAATTCAGTTGATGCCACATATGAAGTAAGTGATGAAACTTTAATGTGTTTTTAGTTGTCTTGGGTTCAACACATTACTGACCTGATGTATTGTCTCTGTAGGTGATCAGTTCTTCAGGCATCAGAAGCAGGCTTGACTTGACCTTGAAGGATATTGAGACCATGGTTGTGGTGGCTGACTTTTCTCTGTCCTGCAGTTTCCCTACAAAGATGATTGGTAACTCTCCTGCAGACCAAGCATTCTTTAGAATTAGCTGTTTTTGAGATTGGCCAAAGGTTGCATGGAGTGGTATTGAAGCTATAATCTGTTTCCTTAGCCTGGATCCAAATGCTGTGTTTCAGATTGCTTCACCAATGGAACTATGGCAGCTCTTGCTGTGAAAGTGGAATCTGTCCCCAGCTTGTCTCCAAGTCAACTAACTCTAAGGGATCCGAGTTGCCGGCCTCTTCAGTCTGATGCTATCAATGCGGTTTTCTACTTCAATGTCAACTCCTGTGGCACAACTAGAAGGGTTAGTATTGACACATTTAAAACCATATTTTGAGGAGGTTCAACATATTGACAAGTTGGCCACAACACCCATGGATCAATCTGGGGAGCCATGGTGACTGGTGTTTCCATCAGCTGAATCACTTGCATGAATTGTGTACGTCTGAAGGATGCCACCTTTGTATTGAACTGCTTGTCCAGTTGACAAAGGTGCTGTGACACATGACTCTTGGTTATGGCATTGCATGTGCTGCCTATAGACCTTTTTGGGTCAATGGCAGTGAACTGGAAGGAGCGTACTAACTCGGGAAGATCCCGTGGTTAGTATGTAGGATGGGACTAAACTAGTACACGAGTTAATACCAATTGCAGCTCAAGAGTTGCCAGCTGTGTATTCAAATGTGTATTTGCAACAAATCCAAAATAACTGCTGTTGCCCTCTTAGCGGTTACTAAAACAATACCAAATTAGTCTAGCAGTTTCTGTAGACAGACTTGTGGTATCAAACTAACTGTAACAAACATAATCTAACTGTAATATTCATAATCACTGCTTTTTATTTTTAAATTGTGAAATTGGTACAAAGTTAGTACACAGCTGGGGATGATCCTGAGTACCATATTAGCTAGTCTGCAACTTGGTATGCAGCTCCATACTAAATCTACAAGTTCATTGCAACCTGAGCCTTTTGTGATTTCTCTTCCAGTTTGACAACAACCTCCTGACTTATGAGAATGAAGTGCTGTTCACATCTTACCGGTAAGGATTGCAATCAAATTGAGTATCCTTGTGGTTGAGCCTGAAACTCTCCTAACCTCATCTTCTCTTTCCAGGTTGAGAGTTGCCTGTCACTACCTGGTCAATGACACCAAGGTAGTGCAGTTCTTGTACCAGAATAATCCTGCACCTGTAGTCCAGCCTGGCTTGGGGGACCTTGCAGTCATCATGCGGCTTGCATTGGGTATGACTTGGCAATTTAAATAATATAGATGCTCTAGTAGTGTGTTTCCACCTATAAAATTCTCCCTTGCATCTCTGCAGATTCAACCTACAATGACTTCTATGGCGCTCAGGATTACCCTGTTGTGAAGTACTTGCGAAGACCCTTGTATTTTGAGGTAGAGATCCTGTACAGCAGGGATCCACAGGCTGAATTGTTTTTGGAGAACTGCTGGGCAACCTATTCTGCTGACAGGAATAGCTCTCCAAAGTGGGATGTTGTTGTGGACAGGTAAGATGCTGGAATATGATATTTCTGCTACAAAACCTAGGGATTGGAGTTGTGGCTGATGTGCTCCTGACCTACTTTCTCTTTCTAGTTGTGAGAACTCTGCAGATGAGTACTTGACCGTCTTTCACCCAGTCTCCAGCAATGCAAGAGTGCTGTTCCCTTCCCATCTGAAGAGGTTTGAAGTGAAAATGTTTTCCTTCAAGCGGCCTGGGATGCACTGAAAGGACAGGTAAAGTGGAGTGTTAGGATGGGGATCTTGTACCACAATGCATGGTTTGGATTGCTTTGCAAGCAGCAAATAGTTGCTGTTCTCAAATCTTTAGTGAGTTGGAATGAAAACATGTAACTACACTTTTGCAAGAAACACTTATGATGCAATATATTTGTTTTTCAATTCAGTAATCCTCATTGGATGATGGTACTGCCTGATCTATTGATGCTTGTTTTGCTTGACAAGGTGTGCTGTCTTTCAGATTTACTTCCACTGCAGTGTTGTGATATGTGATTCAAACCGGCCATCAGACAGCCTCTGTAGCAGACGGTGCATTCCAGGGAAACAGAGGCTTGGTAAGAGCTCTGTCTAAGAAGGGGGGTACATTTTGCATGCTTTTTTGTCCGTTTGATTTGATGGACTCCTCCTAATTCCTCCTGTAGGTCGCAGTGCTGAAGGGATGGATGGTGGTGCATTAAAGGTGTTTGTGTCTTCTGGCCCAATTGAGCTGAAGAGAGATGGGTCCCTTCACTTTATGCCTAGAAGTGGTAATATGCATGATGTGAACACAATTGCAGTTCAAGTAAAATATAACACTTTTTATTCCTCTAACTATTTCTTTGTTCTCTTGCAAGCCAATTCAATGTGTGGTCCCTTCTGGGAGCTGCAATGGGTGTGTGTTCAGTGGTTATCTTCGTAGCTGGAGTTGTATCTTTCTGGAAACTGCCAAAAAGTGTGTATTGATAAATAAAAATCTTACTTGTAAAAGCTTCTTTTTTGTGCTTGACTAATTCTACCATTGATATGTCAGAATGGTCATGTCAATGGGATTTCCTCCTCTTTGCTGTAGCAAATGCTTTGATTTTCCCTGATCAGGCCATTCTCAATATGGTGTGTTACTCAAGGACCCTTCACTAATTCACTGTGTGAACCCGGGGGCAAAGACTTTCCTCCTCCATTGAGCTGTAACACTATTTTTATATTGAACAGTAACAGGGCAATTACTATACTTTCAGTTATTTAGTATGATAAAATTTAAGGAAGAACCCCTGCCCCCTCATTGGTCCCTTTTATTAAATATGTATTAGGTAACAATTTTCATATAGAAATTCTATTTCAGTATACAATTTATATATTGTCATGAACCAGGCTTCAACAAGAAACAAACTAGAGCCCTGCATCACTGATTTAAGAATATATGTTTAACTGTTAATTATTTTGAAGCCTCGTGTGTAGAAATAGTAATGGAGGGGGGGTTCATTTGAAAACAAAAGCTGGTGTAAAGTTAAAAGCTGTCCACCAAAGCCAGGCTTGTCCACTTTCCCTTATGTTGGGCCCTTCTCCCTGACAGATTCTCTTGTCTCTTTTAAATTTACATTGTGGTGGCTTCATAAATGATTTTCCCACTTGTTAGTTTTTGTAGGCTAGGTATCCTCTACATTACGACTCATCATACAGTCACTGTGCTTCACATCACTTCCAGCTCTTAACTTCTAGAATAATTCCAGGTGTGTAAACTTCCCAATCTTCAGAATACAGTAAGCTTGTATTAACTTACATCCAATAATAAAACTAGTGGAAAATCCTTCCAATACAGCAATATGTTCCATACCAGGAACTCCTTTCAAAAGTAGAAACTAATTGTCTTCAGTTGAACTGTATTTGCTGCTGCTCCTCCTCACTGTGTCATCTGTGTTCTTTATTGTTTACTTTCCACACTGAATTCTGTAATTCATTAGCTATAAAGAAAACTACCACTTGAGGGTGCAGTGCATAGAAAAGGAGCACATACCAATCCATAAATCATAATAATTATACACGCCTAAATAAACTAAAATAAGAATACATTCCTGTGACGAGATAAAGCGATCCCGTGCTGTAAGCCTTCCTCCCAGCCGCCAGCGGGCTGTGAGCCAGCCTAGAAGGCCCCAACAGAGATGGTGTGACATGGCAGTTCCACCTTTGGGGCGGAAGTCCCAAAAGGACGGTCACCATCTTTGTTGAGGGCAACAACACGGAATGTCCTGCAAAGTCCCAGAATTGGGAGGAGATTAAAATTGCTGATTGGTGTTCCGCAGCACATAAAATGGGGCTGTGTTGTAGCAGTCGAGGGTGGTATCTGAAAGCACAAAGGAGTGTGGGAGAGGTACTGAGGGATAAAACCAAACAAATGCTCACTGTGACTTTTTTGACAGACATAAACAAACTAATTCAAAAGAGAGACGACCAACCAGGAGGTTGGACACCAGAATGGCCAGAAAGGCAAGGACAGCCACCCAGAGTCTGGATAATTTTACTTTGTTGTTTGTTTTGTCTCTCCACATTTCAGTTAGCGTTTCTCTTTTGTTTGGACATTTTCTTTTGTTTGTTGTCCTGATTACCACTGTTTGCGGACACTAATAAAGGAAAAGAAAACAACTTGTGTCATATCATACCATTGTCTGGACTTGATTATTTTTACACCTCCACCCAACTCAGCTGTCCGTGACAATTCCTTTTTTTAATAATCAAAATTCCAGTTCAGCTCCTACATAAGTTTTTGCAAAAGCAATTATTTTTGCTAACATTTCAGGTTCTAAAATCACTATTTCCAGCAGTGCAGTTCCTTCCTGTCTGTATTGGTCATACTTTAGGGCCCATGGGAAGCCTGTGGCAGGCATGCATTCTGGTTACCATGTGACTCCTTGTTTATTGGGACAATTCAGGCTTTTCCAATTGCAATGCATTGTGGTACATTCTACACCTCTTGGGCACTGTTCACAGCAGGACTACACTTCCCATAATGTATTGGGGTGTGAGTTGAAGAGCCTAAACTATCCCAGTGTGTTCTAGTGTGCATGAAGTCATATGGTAACCCTGCCCGTGAAGGCCTGTTTCAGAGTTCTGCCCCATGCAGTCTCCCTTACTTTGAAAGCTCAGTGCTGACAGGTATGCATATTATAAAACACACACATGCAAAGAACAGAATTCTAGAAACAAACTTTATTATACAGTTCTGTACATATACATGCAAAATATAAAACATTAATATATCTCTTACATTTTTGCTTAGTGTAGTTTGTATTACTCCCGTTAGATAAAAAAAAATCGAATACAGTGGCTAATGCAGCCTCCAGCGTTCAGCCACAAAACGGTAAAACTGCAAACAAACTACAATTCCCAGAATCCCTTGCCAGTTTCTGTAGTCCCATGTGTGATGCCATAGGTCTGGCTGCCTCTGAGTTGTGATTACACAGGCATAATCTACGTATTAGATTCCTTCTTGCTTTGACATGCTACTTTCAATATGCAAGTTTAGGGTGAAATTATCAATACTCCTTATATATACCTTGTTCTAGCATCACAAAAAAGTGCTTCTTAACAACATGTTGTTCTCTTCATGTTTGAGTGTGTGAGTTATTGGAACTGAATTCACTACACTGGAAACCCCGTGTGTAGTACGGGGGGTGTAATGTGTTTATATTATAAAGAAGACGGAGAGTTTGATGCGAGACTCGATCAGACACAGGCACATTCATATTACACTGTGTAACAATTATTTTTTTTTATTTTTATTTTTATTTTTTTATTTTTTGGTTCCTGGGTAGTAAGTGTTATTTCCTAATTGCTTATGGCTCAAAAGTATAGAAAATGGCTATTATTCCCCACAAACTTTGCTTTTGTGACCAGGACAGTGATATTTTGAAATGTACCTATTTCCAGTGAGAAAACGGGTGAATTTGTGTCTTTTCGTTCACATAAAGTCAGAAAAAAACAACATATGAATCCAAATTAACATGTATTTATACTAAAGTAATACAAAAATGACTACAAAAGATTTAGAAGTGAGTAGTTTTTCGAGATTTACGATTATACTGTAAATCACTTTCACGAATCAGCCCCCAAATGTAGTCTCCCATCATGTTCTCGTTATACTGTCCTTGGTAGCGGCATTCAAAGTCCAGTATATCCTGGTGGAAGCGCTCGCCTTGCTCCTCCGAGTACGCTCCCATGTTCTCCTTGAATTTATCAAGATGAGCATCAAGGATATGGACTTTGAGGGACATCCTACAGCCCATTGTGCCGTAGTTCTTCACCAGAGTCTCAACCAGCTCCACATAGTTTTCGGCCTTGTGATTGCCCAGGAAGCCCCAAACCACTGTGACAAAGCTGTTCCAAGCCGCTTTCTCCTTACTAGTGAGCTTCTTGGGGAATTCATTGCACTCCAGGATCTTCTTTATCTGTGGTCCGACGAAGACACCGGCTTTGACCTTTGCCTCAGACAGCTTAGGGAAGAAATCTTGAAGGTACTTGAAGGCTGCCGACTCCTTATCTAGAGCTCTGACAAATTGTTTCATAAGGCCTAATTTGATGTGCAGTGGTGGCATCAGCACCTTCCGGGGGTCCAAGCCGTACTCATCATACTTCAAGGCGTCGAGCAAGGTCTTGATGCTGTTGTAATCCTCTTTGAGGTGCACCGAGTGAGCCAGGGGAAGAGACGGGTACTTGTTACCATTATGGAGCAGCACGGCTTTGAGGCTCCTGGATGAGCTGTCGATGAAGGACAGTATAAAGAGAACCTGATGGGAGACTACATTTGGGGGCTGATTCGTGAAAGTGATTTACAGTATAATCGTAAATCTCGAGAAACTACTCACTTCTAAATCTTTTGTAGTCATCTTTGTATTACTTTAGTATAAATACATGTTAATTTGGATTCATATGTTGTTTTTTTCTGACTTTATGTGAACGAAAAGAAACAAATTCGCCCGTTTTCTCATTGGAAATAGGTAAATTTCAAAATATCACTGTCCTGGTCACAAAAGCAAAGTTTGTGGGGAATAATAGCCATTTTCTATACTTTTGAGGCATAAGCAATTAGGAAATAACACTTACTACCCAGGAACAAAAATTGTGTTACATAGTGTTATTAAACCTGCTATCAGACTCTCCGGCGCCGTCACTCTGAGTGCTCTTTGAAACAGACTGAGTTCGTATTTATATTCATGTTGGGTTAATCAGAGATGACTATCGGCGGCCCGTCTGTGGTACTACCGGAGATTTTAATTGCACAGTTTGTACCGCTCTGTGCAGCGCCGTCCCGTTTGTAACACGGTACGTGAACTGCATTCTGCTAAACAAAACATCACAACAGCAGCAGCAGCGCCATCTACTGGACAAAACCCAGACATGCACGTTAAAACAATTATCCAGTTCAATATCTACAAAGACTAAACAAGAAACTATTAGCGAAGCCCTGAAAAAGTAAATATTATACAAAACGGTTTAAAATCAAATGTTTAATTGTTAATAAAACCATTTTTAGATACTGTGGAACTACTTCTCTCAGTGGAAGGTAACACAAATAAAAATTATTAAAATAAGGTTTAAAGTCTTCTTTATTTACCAACAACACCACACTCATAGCCCCATTTAATAAGAGCAATAATACACTCCAGGGTCTGTGTGTTATCATGAGATATATCACCACTTCCTGGGCGGTTGAAGAACTCAACTTCGTCTAGTGCCTCCCAACGCACCCAAGGCGTGGTGATATTACCTCTTGATAATTATTATTATTATTATTTATTTCTTAGCAGACGCCCTTATCCAGGGCGACTTACAATTGTTACATTATTTTTACATACAATTACCCATTTATACAGTTGGGTTTTTACTGGAGCAATCTAGGTAAAGTACCTTGC
This sequence comes from Acipenser ruthenus, assembly GCF_902713425.1. Taxonomy (NCBI): domain Eukaryota; kingdom Metazoa; phylum Chordata; class Actinopteri; order Acipenseriformes; family Acipenseridae; genus Acipenser; species Acipenser ruthenus. The sequence goes on from NC_081220.1 coordinate 11,058,541, forward strand.
TCAAGGGTACAACAGCAGTGTCCCCCACTGGGGATTGAACCCACAACCCTCCGATCAAGAGTTCAGAGCCCTAACCACTACTCCACACTGCTGTGTGTGTGATAACACACACACACACTGTCGTGTATTACTGCTTCATTAATGTAGTCATTAGGTTTATATGTCACATTACTTTGTTGTCACTGTATTGATTTAGATATTCTGGTTGGATACCTCAGAAGCCAGCGGAACAGCGTTTCTCCGACCCAGCGAAGGAAGTGTTTGTCCCGGATAACCTCTCCCGTGATGATCGGCGCTGCCATGACAACCCATGACATCACCCGCAGAAGTTACAACACCTCGAGTCATTTTTTGTAGCACAGTATTAACGTGTTATTGTTTTCACAAAATAACATCAATAAGATTATCAAATCACCTGCTAGTGTGTACTAAACAAAACCTCAATATCACTGAATTGATACAGAGACAAGCCATGGCACCAGCAAGGGGTTACAATGAAATTAATAAATAAATTACGACATGAAACAAAAATACATGTGGGTATATTTTAATCAAAAATCCATGTGTCCATAATTCTGATTATTTATCTAAATAATCTTACAGCTAATTCTTTACAAATGATCAATTTCTATATTTCCCAGAGTGCTAATATGGTGTTATAATTTAACATATTAATGGCTTTTAGAAATCATCTATGCTAGTCTGCCCCTCAAACAATTTTAAATATAATTTAGATTTAAATGGCAGGTAGTATATAAATCAATTTCTAAAACAGGTCGCATTTTGTAATTTAAATAGGACTACTTATGAGCTACCAAAACGTATTTTTGCTTCATGTCGTTATTAATGTATTTACTTATTTATTTGGTTAAACTTTAATCCAGCCTTACATTTGAACTTCTATGTATGAATTACTGACGAGTAATATTTGTGATTCGATTACTCTAGCAGATGAACTGATAATGTATGGATGTTATTTTGTGAAAACAATACAGTATTAAAAAAAGAAATACTGCAACATTTAATAAATAAATAAATTATACACCAAACTGTAGCACATTTCTTTAGTCTTAATATCATAACAAATATACTTATTATAAATATGTACCTCCTTTTATTTGTTGGAAAACGGTCTGGAACTGAAGTAAAGGATTTTTTTTAATACAGTGCTGTTTGAATATTTAAAATATGGTTCCCTTTCAAGTCGAAAATAACCATCAACATGAGATATTGCCGTCAGGCAGCACCGGTAGGCTGAGCTTTTATAGCAAAGCTGCCGATAGGCCCCCACGCCAGCTGCAGTGTAAGCCCGCCCCCCTGGGAGCTTACTTAACTGCGCGCGCGGGGATGCACTTCCTCTTTTGTCTTCAGCCTTGGTACGGTAGGTAATAGATAATAGAGCTTGTTAACTGATTGTACTCGATAAGCTTTACGCTTGAGAAGCTGTTTAATTACCCCTTCTCTGAGTTTTTTTCAGTTATTGTGTTATTTAGGATTATATATATTTCTTTAATATATTTTTCCTTTCGCTTTGCTTCGGCATCGCGTCTTCGTGGTCTCCCGTCTTCCTTTTCTTATTGTTATTATTATAATATATAATTATATTATATTTATTATTTGGGTTTTTGTGTATATATATATATATATATATATATATTGTTATATATATTTTTTATTGTATATTGTTTGGGACGCGTGTGCGTTGGCCTTAGGCCACGCGCATTATTGCAGCCTCGGTCTTGCTTAGGCTAGACCGTGTGTGTGTGTGTGTGTGCGTGCAGCCTGCATTGCAGTCTCCCCCCCCCACCGCGGCGCGTTCTACCGCCACGTGGCTGCTATTGAGTATAGCCCCACTGTTTTACACCATACGTAGTGTCTGCTGCAGCGTCCAAACAAACAAAAAAAAAAAAAAAAGTTTTTTTCCCATACAGTATAAGGAAGACGACCACCAAGTGCATTAACTGTTGCCCTTATAAGCAGCACAACACCTTGTCTTTCGAGACTCAGACACAGTACTAGAGCACATAGCGTCTCCGCTTTGCGGGTCAGCTGACGTGGATCGTCTGGTGCAGTACACGCGCTCCGGCGCTTTCGGTGTCAGCGCTTAGGCGCCTGGTGTAGCGCTTCGGCGCCTAGTGCTTGGGCTCAGTGCACGCAACGCACCTGTGCACGCACCTCGATGCTCGGTGCTCGGTGCCTCGGTGCACGCACCTCGACGCTCGGTGCCTCAGTGCACGCACCTCGACGCTCGGTGCTCGGTGCCTCGGTGCACGCACCTCGACGCTCGGTGCTCGGTGCACGCACCTCGACGCTCGGTGCTCGGTGCACGCACCTCGACGCTCGGTGCTCGGTGAACGCACCTCGACGCTCGGTGCTCGGTGCCTCGGTGCACGCACCTCGACGCTCGGTGCTCGGTGCCTCGGTGCACGTACCTCGACGCTCGGTGCTCGGTGCCTCGGTGCACGCACCTCGACGCTCGGTGCTCGGTGCCTCGGTGCACGCACCTCGACGCTCGGTGCTCGGTGCACGCACCTCGACGCTCGGTGCCTCGGTGCACGCACCTCGACGCTCGGTGCTCGGTGCACGCACCTCGACGCTCGGTGCTCGGTGAACGCACCTCGACGCTTGGTGCTCGGTGCCTCGGTGCACGCACCTCGACGCTCGGTGCTCGGTGCCTCGGTGCACGCACCTTGACGCTCGGTGCTCGGTGCCTCGGTGCACGCACCTCGACGCTCGGTGCCTCAGTGCACGCACTTGACGTTTGTCTTTTCAGTGCTTGGTGCACGCGCCTCAACGCACCTTAAAGCTGTTCTCTTGGTGCTCAGTGCTTAACGCTCGGCGCTCCTATTACTGGCACGGTACGCTTCGGCATACAACGTGCTGCACCATGTCATTTCACCGCTGTGTCACCTGTCAGACGAAGTTACCGGCTAATGACCTGCATGAGGACTGTGTGTCCTGTCTGGGGCCGGAGCTTGCGGCATCTGCTTTGGCAGACAAAGCTTTTTGCACGTTATGTGCAAGCTTTCAGACGCGCACTCTGCGTCGTAGGGCGAGGAGAGCAGTCGGGGATCGCTCCCCTTCATCTGGGTCGTCACACACCCTTTCCACCCCGCAGCCTTCTTTGGCTTCCCCGCCAGCGAAGCTGCCTTTTTCCAGGAGTTCGCCTTCCCAGGTTACCCCTGGTCAACGATCTCCTGACGTTAGGCGCAAGAGAGACCGCTCCCACAGCCTTTCTGTAAGGCGAGGCCCTTCTCCTCGCGGCGAACGCCCCCGTCAGATCTCGAGATCCCGCTCTAGATCGCCCCGAAGGAGAGGATGTTCCCGTTCTCCTCGTCGCGACAGGCGTGGTGGTGTAACTGAGCTTACTATTAAGATGTCTCAGTTTATGGACCTTATGATGGGGCAGCAATCGCTGCTCATGTCCCTGGCCACAGCTCGGGCCGCAGAGGAGCCAGTCAGACCGGCTGTCAACCAGCCAATCATCCTACCACAACCCCTGTCCGTTCCAGTTGCGCAACAGGACGCATGGGACGTGGATGCTATCTCTCGAGATGCATCAGAGGGTGAGCCTCTCCATGGAGAGGATAGTGTGGAGGCAGAGCTCACGTCCCACCACTCAGAGTCTGAGATGGAGGTAGGCGTAGATGACTCTTTATGGTCCTTAGTAGAGCGGGCGACTCGCCACCTGGGCTTAGAATGGCCTGCCACTGAAGAACCTAGGCGCTCTCTTTTTGAGTCGCCTTTGGCACAGGGCCAGCAGTCTAGGATGCTTCCGGCCTTCCCAGACTTTGTTAAGGAGGTGCAGTCCACTTGGGGGACTCCAGCCTCCGCCCCGGCAACCTCGCGTAAGGCGGCTGCCTTTACCATGCAAGGTGTGAGTGAAGCGGGTCTGGCGTCATTTCCGCCAGTTGGCGCTGCGTTCGCAGCGTTGGTGAAGTCACCAACACTCTCTGGGTTGGTGAAAGACCCCACCTGCCCTAACAAGCAGTGCGGGATCACTGAGGTGCACCTCAAGAGGGGCTATTCGGCGGCAACAGAGGCAGTTAGGCTGTCCAATCTGGCCAGCCTCCTCTCAGTTTATCAGGCTGCGCTAATAAAGGATCTCCCAGACTACCCTTCAGTGTCTCTGAGAGCGGAGTTGGGGCTAGTTGCCCAGCTGCTGGTCAAGCTAGCCCAGCTTAACGTGCGGGCCCAGGGCAGGAGCATCGCGTCTCTGGTGGTGGCCAGACGACAGCTCTGGCTCTCGCAGGCGAGAGTCCAGGAGCATGACAAAGCTCCATTGTTGGATGCCCCAATTACACCGGGGCACACATTTGGCCCAGCGGTGGAAGAGATTCTGCAAAGCTCAGCTAAGGCTAGAGAGGCATCACAGCAGTTGGCTACGATATGGCCGCGTAGGCCTTTCCAGGTCAAACGCCCACAAGAACATCAGTGGCGTAGAACACCACCGCAACACCAGCCCCGTCCAGGGGGTACTAAGACCTCCCCGGCGGATACAGCAGCGCGTGGCCAAATCCCAAGGGGACGACCGCAGCGCACAGGGTGGCGACCTAGAGGAGGCGGCAGACCACGCCCTCGTGGCTCTGGCCAGGCCCCTCATGAGCGAGCGAAGCCTAAGCAGCCCTGAGAAAACCAGGCAGCCATTAACCCAACCCTATACTGTTCCACAGCTTCTGTTTTGGCAACAATGCACCAGCGATATCTGGGTGCGCAAAACTATACTCACTGGGTACACCCTTCAGTTCCGGTTAAACCCCCCCCCCCCCCTTCAGGGGGGTGGTGGTAACTGTGGTGAAGGACGTGGTTCAGTCCTCAGCTCTGAATGTGGAAATACAGGCATTGCTCAGGAAGCTTGCCATTCAACTAGTAGACCCTGCTCTGACCGACCAGGGGTTCTACTCCAAGTACTTCCTTGTGCCAAAGAAGGACGGCGGGCTCCGCCCTATTCTAGACCTGCGGGTACTGAACAAATACCTACGGGTGTTGTCGTTCAAGATGCTCACGCACAGGCACATTGTCCAGTCTGTCCGGCAGGGCGACTGGTTTACCACCATAGATCTGACAGATGCGTACTTTCACGTTCCCATCTGTCCGGGTCACAGGAAGTATCTAAGATTCGCATTCCAGAGCAGGGTCTACGAGTTTTGCGTCCTGCCATTCGGCCTGTCTCTAGCTCCTCGAACCTTTTCGAAGTGTATGGACGCCATTTTAGCTCCTTTGCGGGCTCAAGGCATCCGACTGCTGAACTATCTGGACGACTGGCTCGTCTGCGCGCAGTCAAAGGAGCAGCTGGCACAGCACACAGTGATGGTTACAGACCATCTTCAGCGGCTAGGTCTGAAGGTCAATCCAGACAAGAGCCGCCTCGTGCCCAGCCAACAGACCGAGTTTTTGGGTCTGCATCTGGACTCAGTGTCCATGGAAGCGACCCTATCGACACTAAGAGTTGCCTCATTAGAGCGGTGTCTCTCCCTATTCAGGTTGAGAGAAACAGTCAGCATGGAGCTGTGTCAGCGCATGCTGGGGTTGATGGCTGCCGCCTCGCAAGCCCTTCCTTTGGGCTTACTACACCAGAGACCTCTGCAGGCCTGGTTCAATGCCTTCGCGTTGCACCCGCGGAGAGACAAGCACCGCAGGTTGAGGGTATCCCGAACCTGCTGGGAAGCATTACGCTGGTGGAAAGTTCAGTCGAACATCCGCCAGGGCGTGCGCTTGGGTCCCGTCTTCCGAAGGGAAGTTATCACAACCGACGCTTCCAACCAAGGTTGGGGAGCAGTCTGGAACGGGACAGGGACCCGTGGAGTGTGGTCAGGACCCTGGAGGTCAGCCCACATCAATGCTCTGGAACTCAGAGCAGTGGACCTCGCCCTTCGGCACTTCTTGCCAGTGCTTCTAGACAAGCACGTGTTAGTAGGGTCAGACAACACCACAGTAGTGGCGTATATCAATCGCCAGGGCGGATTGCGGTCCCCCGGTCTTCACCGGATGGTAACGCGGCTGTTGCTCTGGGCTCAACCGCGTTTAGCCTCTCTGCGTGCAGTTCATCTGCCGGGCAGAGTCAATTACGCAGCGGACCTCCTGTCCAGAGGAGGTCCTCTTGCGGGCGAATGGCGTCTTCACCCTCGGGTGGTAGAGCGCATCTGGGAATGGTTCGGCACAGCGCAAGTCGATCTCTTCGCTTCACGAGAGACCACGCACTGTCCTCTATGGTTCTCGGTGAAGGACCTCGACAGCCCCCTGGGGGTGGATGCACTGGCTCACGAATGGCCGCCAGGGCTCCTGTATGCCTTTCCACCGATTCCGATGCTCCCCGCCTTCTTGGAGAAGGTCAGGGTAGAGCGAGCGACAGTGATTCTGATCGCTCCTCGGTGGCCTCGGAGAATATGGTTCCCGAGTCTAGTGCAATTACTGCACGGTCGCCCGAGGGAGCTCCCTCTGCGAGCGGACCTGTTGTCCCAAGCTCAAGGAGAGCTTTGGCATCCGAACCCCAAACTCATGCAGTTATGGGCTTGGCCCCTGAGCGGGAGCGCCTGTCAGCCTTAGGGCTTTCGACTGCAGTTATATCGACCATCCAGAGTGCAAGAGCCCCCTCTACTAGGTCGCAGTATGCGTATAAGTGGCAGTTGTTTCAGAGTTGGTGTCTGGCTCAGAGCCACGACCCAGTCTCCTGTCCTATGGCAGTAATATTGCAGTTTCTGCAGAAACTGCTGGATGAAGGGAAATCTCCTTCTACACTTAAAGTGTATTTAGCCGCCATTTCGGCTTGTCATGTACGCATTGACGGTTTATCACCTGGTTGCCATTTTTTGGCATCTCAGTTTCTGAAAGGCGCAAGACGCTTGCGGCCTCCAAGAACGACCAGTTTACTGTCGTGGAGCCTTGATGTGGTGCTAGAAGCCCTTACCAAGGCACCGTTTGAGCCTCTCCACAGCGTGGATATGAAGCTCATATCTATTAAGACTGCATTTTTGCTGGCTGTGGTATCAGCAAAACGCGTGAGCGAGTTACATGCACTTTCAGTGCATCCTTCTTGTACTCGTTTTGCAGGAGACGGTTCTAAGGTCTCCATGCGCCCTAATCCGGCCTTTTTACCAAAGGTCATATCCCCGTTCCACATGAACCAGTCAGTCGAGTTGATGGCGTTCCATCCTCCTCCTTTTTCTTCCCCAGAGGAAGAGCGGTTACACATGCTCTGCCCCGTGAGGGCATTGAGGTGTTATATTGACCGTACAAAGACTGTGAGGCAGACAGAACAGTTGTTCATATGCCATGGTTCTAGATCTTTGGGTCAGCCGCTGTCTAAACAGCGCCTTTCCCACTGGATAGTGGATGCTATTAAATTAGCGTATGAATCTGCAGGCCTTCCACCACCAGGGCAGTTGAAGGCGCATTCTACCAGGGGTATGGCGACATCCTGGGCCCTCTTTCGAGGGGTGCCGGTGTCTGATATTTGCGCGGCAGACAGTTGGGCTACGCCGCATACTTTCATGAGGTTTTACAGGTTAAATGTACTGGATTCCTCTGCTCCACTGTTTGGAGCATCTGTTTTACACTGTACGACGCCTCAGGATGCGGACGTATAGAGTGATTGATAGCATGGTGTTGAATGTTCCACCTTTAAGACAGGTGTCATTACGAGCATAGACGCTGAGGCGCAGCTCCGCATATGCCTAGATGTACTGCCTACGCAGTTGCGTTATGACGTAAGTCTGTCCTACTTCCGAGAATCCTCCCTCGCGACAGCTAGGGTACACTGTATCCCATGTTGATGGTTATTTTCGACTTGAAAGGGAACGATAGGTTGCGGATGCAACCCCGGTTCCCTGAAAGAGAAAATAACCATCAAGCTGCGAGGTCGCTCCGGTAGCCTTCACGGCCTGAAGAGCAAAAGAGGAAGTGCATCCCCGCGCGCGCAGTTAAGTAAGCTCCCAGGGGGGCGGGCTTACACTGCAGCTGGCGTGGGGGCCTATCGGCAGCTTTGCTATAAAAGCTCAGCCTACCGGTGCTGCCTGACGGCAATATCTCATGTTGATGGTTATTTTCTCTTTCAGGGAACCGGGGTTGCATCCGCAACCTATCGTTTTCTTCAAAATTAAAATGACAGCAACGGTGTGTTAATTTAACGAAGCGCCTAACACCGCTTGGAACATTCGCATTTTTAAATTCTAACGGTCTCTGCTCAGCGGAGTGGAATGTTCGCGAGCCGGTTGCCTAGCAGCGTCTCCCCCTCCTTCTCTGCCCCGCCCTCTCGCCCTCTCTCGTTGCTCCAGCTATGAGTTCAAATTTAGCTTCGTTATATTAGCTCAATTCTTTACTAACTTTTACAAATTAGGTTATTAGTGGCTTCGTGTTTTTAAAATGGTTCAGGTGCAGTCCGGGCAGACTGACTGGAGCATCATTACAGTATACCGCACTGCGCTCAGCTTTGTGTGCCGGCTGATACACAAAATAATGAACGAATGTTAAATAAATCACATGTATTGCTTTTTAATGCTAAATATGTATCTGGTATTTTAAGTATTATCAACAATTAATAATTCAGCTATATTCATATTCAGAATGTAATACAGTATTAAGACAGGGCCCAGTATTATAAATAAATAAACACGCTTTAAGAGAAACAGCAGTGATGTTTATTGACCATTCCCATACATTCTCTATATGTTTCTACATTGTGGTTGCACAGGGACAAGGGACTCAGTGATGTTAAAAAAAAAAAAACTAGACCCCACAATTAACCAATATAGAAAGGAAGGCGGGAGAAATGTATTGCCTGTGTGCAGTACCTTACACTTTTGTAACACAATGTCATTTGCCATGTGTCTGCCCAGTTCTGAATGCTGTCTAGATCATTTTGAATGACCTTTGCTGCTGCAACAGTGTTTGCCACTCCTCCTATCTGGAACTGCAAACACAAGTCAAAAAGGAAGTTAGAAAGGCCAAGAGAGATAGATATAAATGAACATTGCTAAGGGGGCTAAAACCAATTCCAAAATGTTTTAACAGCAAGAGAACATTCAAAGAGGAGGTTAAATGTCTAATCATAGACTATGAAAAAAAAAATAGCAAATATATTAAATGATTACTTTTCACAAGTTTTTACAAAGTAGGATACGGACAACATGCCTCACATGTCATCCTGTTCCTATCCAGTTTTAAATAACTTTAGCATAACAGAGGCAGAAGTGTTAAAGGGACTAGGAGCTCTTAAAATAAACAAATCCCCTGGGCCGGATGAGATCCTCCCAATAGTACTCATAGAAATGAAAGATGTTATTTACAGACCGCTAACCAAGATCATGCAACAGTCCCTTGACACAGGGGTTGTACCGACAGACTGGAAAATATCAAACGTAATACCAATCCACAAAAAGGGAGACAAAACCAAACCAGGTAACTACAGACCAATAAGTCTGACTTCAATTATATGTAAACCTATGGAAACTATAATAAGATCCAAAATGGAAAATTACCTATATGGTAACAATATCCTGGGAGACAGTCAGCATGGTTTTAGGAAAGGGAGATCGTGTCTAACTAACCTGCTTGATTTTTTTTGAGAATGCAACATCTACAATGGATAATTGCAAAGCATATTTTATGGTTTATTTAGATTTCCAGAAAGCTTTTGACAAAGTCCCGCATAAAAGATTATTTCTCAAACTGAACACAGTAGGGATTCAAGGAAATGCATGCACATGGATTAGAGAGTATTTAACATGTAGAAAACAGAAAGTACTGATTAGAAGAGAAACCTCAAAATGGAGTGAGGTAACCAGTGGTGTACCACAGGGATCATTATTGAGTTCTCTGCTACTCCTAATCTACATTAATGATTTAGATTCTGGTATAGTAAGCAAACTTGTTAAATTTACAAACACAAAAAATAAGAGGAGTGGCAAACACTGTTGCAGCAGCAAAGGTCATTCAAAATGATCTAGACAGCATTCAGAACTGGGCAGACACATGGCAAATTACATTTAATAGAGAAAAGTGCACGCAGGTAATAAAAATGTGCATTATAAATATCATAATATGACACTTATTGAAACAAGTGCAGCGCTTAGAACACATATACAAATAGAACTAATTCACTCTTCTATTAAACTGTGAACTTAGTGTTTGATTGAATCCCTCTCTGTGTTTGTATAGCCTGGAAACAGGCATCAGTGCCCTGCCAAGCTGCACACACTGCCATCATTCACACTGAATACAAGAGGGAGCCAGAGCACCACTGCTGTCCATAATGTAATAACACAGTAATAAGGCAATGGAAATAGGCAGCAGTTACCTCCCCAGTCAGCCCAGTTCTCCCATTGTTAACAGAAAGCTCCTCACATCCAGTCATCTAAACACTACAGTGTGGTCTGTGACTGTATATGGGAGATACTGAAATTGAAGAAGGAATCTATGAAAAAGACCAAGGAGTTTATGTTGACTCAGAAATGTCTACATCTAGACAATGTGGGGAGCTATAAAAAGGCCAACAAGATGCTCAAATATATAGTGGAAAGTGTTGAATTTAAATCAAATAACGTTAAAACTTTACAATGCATTAGTAAGACCTCATCTAGAATTTTGTGTTCAATTCTGGTCACCTCGCTACAAAAAGGATATTGCTGCTTGTCACAAAGACGGCCGGAGTGGGTAGCGTCAGACCAGAGCCAGGAAATAAACAACAGAGACGTGATCGCGCTCAGCATTTAATAAGTAACAGACAGAAAATAAAAAGGTTGTAACACAAAACACGGCACTGGTAGCCAAAACAAAGAGACAAACAAAAACGAACACTAAACAAACACGTACTGTGCTGGTCCTGCAGCACCACGTAGCAATTGCTTACTTTCACGTTCTCGTTCTCGTTCTCCTCACTCTCTCTCTCTGTTCTTTCGCCCTGAACACACAACCACGAATGAATGAAACGTGCATCTATTTATACTGTTGTGCTGGGATTCAATTAATAATTAATTATTCACTTGAATCCCAGAATGTGAATTAATTATGTGCAACCTCGTGCGCGCATATTACTTACTTTAAATGCACGTACAGTGATGTGCAATCCCGTGCCTAAATACAATTATACAATTTAAATACCACGTGAAACACAGACCCGTTTATATCCTGTGTACCAATCTCTATACACCAACATTAACACACGCAACATACAACACAGAAATTCACACAGGGGCGGAGCACATTGCCACACTGCTATAGAAAGAATATGTCATATGCAGACAGGCTTAAAGAATTGAATCTATTCAGTCTTGAACAAAGAAGACTACGCGGTGGTCTGATTCAAGCATTCAAAATCCTAGAAGGTATTGACAATGTTGGCCCAAGGGACTTTTTCAACATCAAAAAAGAAACAAGGACCAGGGGTCACACGTGGATATTAGATAAAGGGGCATTCAGAACAGAAAATAGGAGGCACTTTTTTACATAGTGAATTGTGAGGGTCTGGAACCAACTCCCTAGTAATTTTGTTGAAGCTGACACCCTGGGATCCTTCAAGAAGCTGCTTGATGAGATTCTGGGATCAATAAGCTACTAACAACCAAACGAGCAAGATGGGCTGAATGGCCTCCTCTTGTTTGTAAACTTTCTTATGTTCGAGAAGGGGGAGTATTTAAATGCTGTCCAAATGTTCACTGACATTAATCGATAAACTTGACCTTGTTATAATACAAGTTATTACAGACAGCACAGTGAGTCTTTAGAGCAAGGTCAATTCTAGCACATCATGATAATACAATACACACATTTGTGATTTGTTTCCCCAAAGTTGGAGAGTAATTCATTAGTAGAAGTGAAAGATGAGAGATGGTCCAGGTTCAATAACCAGTTTAATGTAGGGAGCACACAGTAAAGTAAAAGCAGGGTTTGCCATAACGCCTCCAGCATCCCATCATGCCTCTTGGTTTACCCACAATATGCAAGTAACAATTACCTGGGAAAGAGCAGCGTGCTTCTGAACGGCTAAACCGATGACATTATAGAAACAATCAGGCACTTTCTCCTTTACTAAATATGCAATGCAGAAGAAAGAGGAAATACATGAATCCTCCCTTGCACTGAAAAGAGTTCTTTGTTGTCAATAAATGAGTGCTTTTTGAATGATTTCAGTGGTGGCAGTTTGACAAGAATACATGTCATGTGAAATAAACCAGTCCAAAACGAGACATTGATGCTAATAGTTTTATTGCTTAAAAAGCTTTACAGAAAGAGACAGGCTTTTACCCAGTTTCATGTAACAGCAGATAGTGTTGTTTTGGCAGGACAGCATTTATACTGGTCAACAGTTGGAGCATTTGTTGTCATGAATGCAAATAAAGAGATTTTTAAATAATTGAGAGATGAAGAAAATCTCTATATAAACACAATGTTTTTGTCAGTCTGTGAACAAGGCCTGTCACGGGTCACTTGTGACATCACAGGGTGGCTGTGAGGAGCTGGGAGAAGAAAGGAGTCTACTGGTCAAACCTGACTCGGTGCAGTGATTATGAGCTGAGGCAAATCAATCAAGCAGGCTCTCCAAGTAACGCTTTGTATATGTGCCCATGTGGAGTTGTATTTCTATTCAAACATGTGTGAGCATGTGATCTCACTGAGAATCTGAGACTACATGTTAAATAAGGACACCTTTCCATACAATGTAAAGACCTGCTTCATGAGAGGCAGGGAATCACCCAATAGAAAAACAATGTTGTCTCTATTATATATCCTTGAAGAGATTGACCAAATGCACAACAGGGAGCAGCTGTTTTAAACAAGCTGTGAATGGCCTGATAGAAATAAGAATGGGTCTGTAGCTGTGTGTGGGGAGAGGTACCAGAACAAAAAGGTTACAGCGATGCTATAAAAGAAGGTTACTGGTGTGTTTAAGCTTTGCTTGCAGGTCTGCTGTCAGGTAAACTCCAGCACTGTGATCACTGGGCGCTGCTGCAGCTCAGTAGTGCTGGCATCGCCTGCAGCGGTAGGTAAGCCAGTCTAAAACCAATTGAAGACATTATCAGCAACCTGGGCAGAAAAGCTATTGTTCTGATCCATACCCTACAGAGCATTGCACAGCTAGGTAATGAGATTGTGGGGTGGTAATGGTCAGCATTGTCTAATAATATAGACAATCAGTGTCACACTGAGCTGCAGAATTGAACTCCCTCCCATGTGTAGATAGCATCCTCCACACTCTTTGTATTGCACTCCTTTGAATTACAAATTTGAAAAAAAAAGCTTTGTGTAATTCAGCACGCAATTTCACAATCCCAAAGGGTATGGAATCAACTGCTAAACTGTGGAGCCACCACAACCTCTCAATACAATCCTATCAATAAAAAACACGGAAACCCTCTATACTAGTTCAAATGCCAAACATGCTTCTGAGGTTTTATTCAGAGAAATCCTAGATCAAAGCTCCTCTGTTTTGTCCCCTGCTTTTATATTTTGTTTCACTGAAATGACAAAAGTTCCACATGAGATTGAGGTCAGTGGACCCTTCTTCTCAACTCAAAGCCAACCCTGACATAATGACCTCCCACAGAGAACTACTGTACACACACCATAAAACAGCAGCAATCCCATTCATCAGATCTCCTGGGATTATTTGTGGAGTTGGTTACTCCGGCATGAGATCACACACATGTAATAAGTTTAAGTATACATTTTAGGATTGCAGGAGACAGGTTAGACTTTCCTCTTTCCAATAAGTTACGAATGACCTCAATCGATCAATAGTTGGAGACAATGCAGTAGAAAGATGAATCATAAACTCATCTTGATATTTCCAGTTGAAGGATTATGATGGATGGCATCTGTTATAAAACTTATTCCAACAATTCTGTGTCTCTCTTGGAGTTCCATCCATATTTGACCTGGTCGACCTCATGTTCTAAACTGATATGGAATGACACTTGGTGTTCTATTTCAAATTGTTCTAATATATCCCTCAACCAATATATACAGAAATAATAAGGCATACTCACAGCGAGCGCAGCGGTACCCATGATGGTAGTAGAAATAGTAGTGATAGTGATGAGCTACACAAAAAAAGAAAAGATAATTAGGAACAGTCTATTTTTAACACAGAGCTTCTTAAACCCACTGCCTTCCACACTGTAGCCCAGAACTCAACCCCCTGAGCTACTCAGGGACAGTGGCCCAGTGGTTAAAGAAAAGGGCTTGATACCAGGAGGTTCACATCCCGGCTCAGCCACTCACTCACTGTGTGTGACCCTGAGCAAGTCAAAACGTAAAACTGGAGTCCTATTGTAAGTGACTGCAGCAGCAGTTGTTGATGCATAGTACACCCCCTAGTCTCGAAGGCACTTTGGAGAAAAGCAACTGCTAAAAGACTAATGAATAAAAAAGTAATACTCAGATCCACAAGCATGCACATTGCCTTCCACTCTGCAAGGCACCACTTTCTCTAAACACTGAGCTATCAAACCCATTAACTCCTATACTACAGCCCAGCACTAACCACTATACTGCTCAAACCCACTACCTTCCACACTGCAGCTCTGCACTCTAGTCACTGTGTCACTGAAGCCTCTCAGCAAAGCTACACTGATAAACAATTCATGCCCTGATTGAAAATAATAAATAAAACCCACTGATTGCTGCATAAAATAAAGTAGAATCCATTTACTTACCATAGTAGCATCTGTACCTTACTGTGAAAGATACAAGTGATATATTGAGTTCAGTCCATTTGAAGTCACTGCAGTGGCTGCTTTATACAAGAATGGGGCCTCAGTAGCGTATTAGAGAGCTATATATTTCAAAGGAGTGTCTCTCTATTTGTACATTTCTATTATTGGCAAAATCCAAAGACAGGGCTCCTTCTTTATATCCCCTCCCAGAGTATACAGAACACCTCACTATGTGAGTATGTATTAAATAAAGATGGCATTTCATATTAAGAGCAGCTAATTCATACTATTATACAATAATACCCCATTCCATATTCTCAACATCAGCTGTAGGAGGCCCCATTGTTAACATGTATTCATTTCTTGTGACGCGCACAGTACATGTGTATTGTATTGTAGTGTACAGTCACATTTTTATTAAAATATCAGATTCACACTTACCACGAGCACAGATGCTATAATCTGGAAATGAAATAAACATACACCATTAAATACAATTTAAAAATATATATACAATTCATTTCTACATATTAATGTACCATAATAAAATAAAATACTTACAACAGTAAGCTGTTCCAAAGAAAAAGAAAAACAGAAACAGTGGTTATTGGATTTAATAGTTCACTTTATATTCATGTTTGAGTTCCATTTACTGGAATGTCTTCAATCAATTGACCTTCAGTCTACAATCCATGCAGTTCACCCAAACCAGGAGCCAGCTCCAGAGAGACACACACTTACTTCTGTAGTATCTTTTGGACAGGGCATCCTTCTTCACTACCATGGACTGTGTCAGGACCACTTCAGAATCCACTTCAGGAGACAGAAAGCATGTGAAGATCATTAAACAAACAGTAGGTTGCATCCCTTCTATTTAAACACAGACCATGTTGAGGAACTCTCCAAATTTGGATTAGGATTTCAATGTACATTAAAGAAGATTGCTGAACAGTAAGGAGCTTCAGATTTTATTTTGTTAGAGTGTGTGTTACAATGTTTTCACCTGAGTTCAGGAGCTGCTCTTCAGTTCTAGTTGCCTGTCTTAGATATATGTACATAATGTAGGCTGGATCAGTCAAAGTGTCTTTATAGAAGAGCCAGTGACTGGATCACGCTTCCTTCTGCTTTCAATTCACTGCTATGCACTAGATGGTGATGGCACTTACTAACAGAAAGATATTTCAGTCTGCATTACATATGAAAAGAATCACACAGAACAATCGCACAAAACAACTGTGGTCAACTATGAAAGGCGCTATATAAAATAAACATTGATTGATAAAAAGGTAAGGGAACAGGACAACCTTTTAGTCAAGTTATTATATCTCAGTTGGGCGATCCTTCTTACTGACATTTAAGGTGATCAATTAATACAATACGTCTTATTAAAGGTGCTGCATCAACACATTTAAATGCGCATGTTAAATGCAAACAGGTGAAATATTTTCAAAGTGTATATCCCTCAAGCTTTGTGTTTTCCTCTTCTGCTTCAGTGTAACAGACAGACGGGCAGACAGACAGACAGACAGACAGACAGGCAGAAACACACTCAACAGAAGAAGCTATAGGCCATCTGTACTCACTGTCAGCTCTTTTCTCCATCATATTGTCTCCTATCAGGTAAAACAGAAATAGGTTTATACAGTTAGAAGTACATTAGGAAACAGATCTGGGCACTTTGTGTTAGTGCCAGTAGAGAAACAGCAGCTAAATGTGCTCAGATTCACTGGGGTTTGGCCTTAAGTCTATCATCTGTAATTCACAATGTGTTCCTCTTGAAGGTTTAACGTTGTACCCACACACTACCCAGACGTGCTTTTCAAAGGACTCACCCAACTCCCGCTCTCCTTTGAGTCCATCACTGTCCAGCTCAGCATCACTGTCGCCTGAATCATCTGCCTCTGGAACAGGGAGAAGAGAGCTTCATGAAGCAATGAAGGATTCCCTCGACTGCAGTGCACAGCTTCATAGGACACTCAACACAGGGAGGCAGAGAGTTCCCCATTACATTGCAATGCAGAGCTGTGAGGTTTAACCAGGAGATTTCTGGATATACAGTAGCCCTTGATGTTATGCATGATTAGCGATGATTAGTCAGGTTGAGTTTCTAAACAAATTGTGTGGTCTGTGCAGGACTGTGCTTTTTTGTCATTGCTTAACTTAAATCCTGCAAATAAGAAACTTTCTTTCTTTCTTTCTTTCTTTCTTTCTTTCTTTCTTTCTTTCTTTCTGTCTTTCTTTCTTTCTTTCTTTCTTTCTTTCTATCTTTCTTTCTTTGTTTGTTTCTTTCTCTTTCTTTCTTTCTTTCTCTCTTTCTTTCTCTCTTTCTTTTTTCTCTCTTTCTCTCTTTCTTTCTTTGTTTGTTTCTTTCTCTCTTTTTCTTTCACTCTCTTTCTTTCTTTCTCTTTTGTTCTTTCTTTCTTTCTTTCTTTCTTTCTTTCTTTCTTTCTTTCTTTCTTTCTCTCTCTCTTTCTTTCTTTCTTTGTTTGTTTCTTTCTCTCTTTCTCTCTCTTTTGCTCTTTCTTTCTCTCTCTTTCTTTCTTTCTTTTTTCTCTCTTTCTTTCTTTCTCTCTTTCTTTCTCTCTTTCTTTCTTTGTTTGTTTCTTTCTTTCTCTCTCTTTTGCTCTTTCTTTCTTTCTCTCTTTCTTTCTTTCTTTCTTTCTCTCTCTTTCTTTCTCTCTCTCTTTTGCTCTTTCTTTCTTTCTTTCTCTCTTTCTTTCTCTTTTTTTCTCTTTCTTTCTCTTTCTTTCTTTCTTTCTCTCTTTCTTTTTCTCTTTTGCTCTTTCTTTCTTTCTTTCTTTTTTTCTCTCTCTTTCTTTCTTTCTCTCTCTTTTGCTCTTTCTTTCTTTCTTTCTTTCTTTCATTCTTTCATTCCTTACCCAGTGGAATGGCCTCCAGGAGCGTGATTGGACACCGCTGATCTCACAGCATTCTCAAGAGACGTGGCAGCGGCAGCACATCTAGCAGGTGCCTCAGAAGCAAGCACAGTGATGTCCTTGTTGACATAGTGGTTGGGCAGCTCCCCTTGGTTAAAATATGAATCTCAAGCACACTGCTGGTGTTCAGTACCAGGTTCTGCAGGATGAACAGGCAGCTCAATGCTGCTTGTTTTGTAGGATTACCTCTAAATCCCAGTTCACATTCAGATGGAGAGTCACCACACAGGTTGGATCCCAGCTTGATTTTCATGAGGAAGTTCCTCTGCGATGGGGACACATTCCTGCTCTATGAATTCCTCTTTAATAGGAACACATTCCTGTTGAGGGACCTCTTCATCTTTAACACATGCCAGCTCTGTAACCTGCATTAGACTTGCACACCACTCCTGCTTCTATCTTTGGCCCTTCCTGTGCTTCCGATTCAGGGATAGCGTGGCTCTCTTTGGGATCTGTGGGAAACAAAACTGTATACAATTAGATCTCTTACTTACCAGCTAGGTTTGTTAGTTGCTTTGATCAGGGATTTAAAGTTACTGTTCCTCAGTTATTTCATATAGGGGTGAGCCGGTATAATAGTTTGGTGGTTTAGGTACATGATGGCATTGATACCATTCCTGTTATTCTACATTGCAATTATCGGTTAACGCTGTGTTTGTGTTCCTATGAACAAAGTGAAGGAAAAGGCATTTTCATATGAACATCTTTTTATTCTACGTCCTGTACAAGACTCAGTGCTGCTGGTCTTTCTCACCTCCTGTAGCCTCACACTGGAGCATTGCATCCACTTCTACCTCCCTGTCAATCACCATCATGACTGTCGTTCTGCCTTTGCATTGTTCTAATGCAAACATCCATTTCTCTACTGCAAACATGCTTAGAAACCAAGCCTGGAGACATGCAGTCTTAGCAAAGTGTCTGAGGAATGTCTTTTTGTTACCTGATCCTGTATTGTGAGAACGGTTTTGAAGGAAACGGTCAACGCAGAATACAAGTTTCAATGTGTCAAATACAATGAGCAGACAAGCGACTGCAGCAGGATAACCTGCTTATTCTCAAAGCAGATTCATTTAAACACGTGATTTACACAACTCAAACTTTTTCAAGTGCCGCAATATGTTTTTTTGTACAAACTCCACCTGTGTAATAATCATTAGGCAGAACATTGGAAGCTTACTTGAGCAACATCACATGACCTGTAGATATAAATCCAATAACATCCCTTGTAGTATTAAAATACATTTGTAATGGTGTGGCTCTCCCTATTGTATGTATCCTGTGCAAACTCATCTCTGCTCTTAAATAATAACCTGGATTAGTAAATGTTTATAAGCAATATGAGCGATCGTTTCCTAATTCTGCTTACCATCAGCTGAACAAAGTACTTTATTTAGAGACTCAATCTAGAGACTCAATAAAATGATACAATTCAGTTGACACCTTACTGTGTTGTATTTACTTCCTCCAACTTCAACCCTTAATTGAACTTGTGGAACCACTCGGGTCCAAAATCTTACAGCGGATTGGTGCAGGCAGGGTGCTGCTGCCGCCCCTTTATTCACACAGTGAGGTCTGGAAAGATCGTGTAAATGTGTGTGTGTGGAACAAGAAGGAAACAGGACTAAAGCACAAGAACGAGCAGCGAATGAGCCGCGACTGTACCAAAGACAACTCAACAGCACTGGAGCGGAATACAATGAAACCATTTATCTAAAAATAGATTCGCAGTCAAACAGTTCAATCAAACACTGAAACCCCATGTGCTGCTGCCTGTATGTTGATATTAAATCACAAATCATTATTCTAACCCTCTGCAATATGGTCTGTGACTGTCTCAGTGGGACTCTATACAAGACATCACTTTACCAGAAGGATACCATTGAAGGCTCTTAAATTAGACTGGCTAAGATTTACCAATCTAGTACTTTATTAATTTCTAGACTACCTATTTAAATATATAAAATAATACAATGTCTTGATTAGACTCCTTATAACCAATATTAGGACAGAACTGTGTTATTAACAACGCTTATAATAATCAAACACTTTAAAACGTGTCCGAAGAGAAATTCTAACCAAGATCTTTCCAACAGAAGGTAGTTTAAGGTGCTGGATTGACCAAGCAATACCACACAATAAAATCAATCTTACCTTGAAATATTAAAGGCTGTTTAATGTCTGCATCTGCAGCGTTTATACACGCTCGCACAGCTTTCAGCTCGTTCTCTGATATTTCCAATCTCAGCTTCAGACTTTCATTCTCTTTCTCCTTTTTGTTCCATTTCCACTCTGAATTCAGTGAATTTGCTGCCGACAGCTTTAGTAATCGCACACAAGACGGTGTGTAGAGCCGCTTTCACTGCGTGCTCGATGGTAGAGGCGAGCTCGTCTTGAGCGACACGGACACACTGACGCGTCCATCTTCACTGGTTTGAGTTTCACACTGGTCTAGCGGAATCCTCTTTTCAATCAGAAACACCGCCTGCGGTTTGTATTTAGTAATATTTATTTTTTACTGTAGCCTTCCCATTCAAATATATTCATCACTTCTTCTGGTGTGATAAAGAAAGAACACAAACAACATGCTTTGCAAGGAGTAACTTTACTTTGGTCTTTCAGAATCGCGCAGAGCTCTGCTGGAGCTTCAACGCGTTTGTTTCTCAGTAAATCATCTCATTGAAAAGCTCGACTTGTCTGTAGCTGCGACTGACGCGCTCCGCTCTGTGTGTGAAATTCAACACAGAAAAGGGATGCTTTCCTTTTCACGGAACTCCGTGCAGGTAATAAACAAACACAAAAATCACTAATTATTAGAAAACATTTCATCCCAGCCTAAATACTTTAAACAGCAGGAGACAGCGTGTAGTAAAATCATCACTGACTGCAGACACCTCTCCACACATGAACAAAACAAACCTCTCTATTTCCTGTACTGAAATGAAAGCGTCACTAGCAGAAGGCGGGTCTGGTTGGAACCATCGCGTATTATTGGCTGTAGAAACACTCTATCCCCAGCATGTGAGCCTGATTGGCTGTAGAAACACTCTATCCCCAGCATGTGAGTCTGATTGGCTGTAGAAACACTCTATCCCCAGCACGTGAGCCTGATTGGCTGGCCTCCCTGTCGGAGGCGGTTATGAAACTGGATGTCAGAGTTCGCCATGTTGGCTCTTCAGCGCTGTGTTCAATGCGATGCATTCAGGCGCGTTAAGTAAGTGAGCCGCTCAGAAAGCACACGGAGCTGAATTTAAATGACTTAACGCTCTGCTACAGGAGAGCGCTGAGCGACTTTTAAAAATGGAGAATAATAATGATTTGCTTGTTTGTGTTTCTGAGGTGATGGTTGATGAAATGGCCCCGTGTGAAGTTACTGTCCCCTGCTGGACCTCGCTGAGTTCGGCGCTCTGTTTGGACTGAACCTCATATCTGTCTGTGTTTAATACCGACAATACCGACGTTAATAATGAACATTATAAATAATATTAATACCACAAACCTAATAATAATACATTAACAACTATAAAACAGCTGTACATTTAAAAAGAAAAATGAAATTAAATAATACAAATTCGAAAACAACCATTTGTGGAGTAGTGGTTAGGGCTCTGGACTCTTGACCGGAGGGTCGTTGGTTCAAATCCCGGTGGGGACACTGCTGCTGTACCCTTGAGCAAGGTACTTTACCTAGATTGCTCCAGTAAAAACCCAACTCTATAAATGGGTAATTGTATGTAAAAATAATGTGATATCTTGTAACAATTGTAAGTCCCCCTGGATAAGGGCGTCAGCAAAGAAATAAATAATAATAATTTTTACATTATTGTCTACATGCATCATCTCAGATAATTACAGTGTCATTTATCAGACCCTTCGGCGTTGTCTTTTGAAGAATTAAACCTGCCAGATCGAACGCAGGCTAACATTCAATTAACCAATCTATCTATTAATCATATATATTTTCTATAGCGCCCGATATGCGCTTCACAAAATCTACTTAAAAACAACAAAATATCTAATTGTAAGGCTGGTCGAACAAAATAAGTCTTCAGTGTAATTTTAAACAAAGAGCGCTTTCCACGATTTAAGATGCTTTAGAGAGACAGAATATTGGAATTGGCAGCCGAAACTGGGGGATAAAACTGCCTGTGATCAAAGTGGGCAGAAAAGTTGCATACTTTGCATACCGTATTTGGGAGAAAAGAAAACGGATCATCTCTGATTTGCAACGTTTCCATGGTTCGGCCCGGCCACTGCCGTGTGTCTGGTTAAAACGATGTTCAGTTTTTTTTTTTTGTCTGCTGCTTGGTAATTCAGTCATGAGACAACTGTAGCAGAGTGGCGCAGCTGAAGCGTGCTGGGCCCATAACCCAGAGGTCGATGGATCGAAACCATCCTCTGCTAGCTTGTTTTTCTTCTGTTAGCAAAGTAGTTTTTTTTAAATATTAACTGAAGCAATTAATTAATATTACATATCGTAATCAAGGATGATATAATGCACAAAGATACTTGTCTCATAAGAGCTGAAATAAATTATAGCGCTTTGATATTATGTTACTAACGGATTGTTTAGAAATGTACGTAATTATATTACAACTATTCTAAAAAAGAATGTTATCTCGAAAAAGGAGGCTTGACAATCCGAAATTGCTCAGCTGGGAGAGCGTTAGACTGAAGATCTAAAGGTCCCTGGTTCGATCCCGGGTTTCGGCAAACAACAAGACGATATTGGTTTTGTATTATTTTGAACTAAAAACACAGAGCACATTTATTCTTCAGTAATTGGATGAAATAACAGCGTATCAGAGTGCCATTTTCTAATGTGATTAAGAAATGCATAAAGCACCGTCCCTGGGTGGGCTTGAACCACCAACCTTTCGGTTAACAGCCGAACGCGCTAACCGATTGCGCCACAGAGACCAACCTGTTAAGCAGCCAAAGCATACGGGAGTGATGAGCAAGGCGAGATGCTGCAGAACGTGATCGAGGGAGCAGAACTCATCAGAACCTGAGATCACATCTAAGAAGAAAGCAACACGGGGCAGGAAAGTCTATGTAATCAATTATGGCAGCACAGCATATGTCGTTTTGTTAGATAACACCCTGGGAGACAACAGAGCAGTGTGTGTAAATAGCTACAATGGAAACCATATACTTACGACTTAATTTTGATACAGAACTGTGGTCATGTGTAATCTGTTTTCATTATGATAAGAAAACTACAGTTCAGTGGATTATATTTGGAATCTTTGGTTCTGTCATTCACTATCTTCTCAAATAAGATGACAAATTAATAGCTCAGTTGGTTACAGTGAAAGAAACCTCGAAAAGTCAGCCCGGCTAGCTCAGTCGGTAGAGCATGAGACTCTTAATCTCAGGGTCGTGGGTTCGAGCCCCACGTTTGGCGTCCTTTTTAAATACAAATTGAAGATGTTTCTTCGAGACAACGGAGCAAAGTCTGATTCTGTTCACATTGTATACAGTATTGCAACAAAATTACTTATTGGTCATTGTCAAATAGCAATTGCTATTGTAAAAAGCATGCATCGTTTATAGCTATAACGATATTGAAATAAATAATCTTACTTTTTTGGGTTGACTTCAATCCGTTTCTTTTTTTAGAATTGTCTTAACATCATTCATGGAGCATCAGTTGGTATGTGCGTAATAAACCCAATCGGGCCTTGATACGACCCCCTAGTGTGTGCTGAAATAAATAATGCGGTTTTCTACATTAACAAACGCAGCTTGTCACAATGGCCGAGTGGTCTAAGGCGTCAGACTCGAGGACTCTGTCGTTCTAAAGAATTGTGTGTTCTGTTCTCTGAATGGAGGCGTGGGTTCAAATCCCACTTCTGATAGTTGACTTTTACTTATTTTTAAAAATAATAAATTTCAGCACTCAATACCATTTTAATTTCCATTTTAAATCGGACTAAAATAGTGTTCCTAACAAAGATTGCATTTTTGTTGTAAACAGACTACTTGTTAACGTCACTGAAAAATATTTTGTGTCCAAACATGTTATTTAACTTGATTGTTTTAAAATTCCAAATAACATATTACTTTGAAAAACATCTCCGTCTACCACTGGATCGTGGTCTCAGGCTGGGATGTGGACCATTGAGAACAGTATAAACCATCTATTACTAAACGCAGCTTACAGGAGAAATGCCCTCGTTTAACATGCTAGGATGATCGACTTCGGCATTCTCCAACTGCTGATTACATTTTCTAACACGTTATAAGGAAAAACAATATTTTGGTGTCCAAACATGTGTTATTTAAATTGATTGTTTTAATATTCCAAATAACATATTACTTTGAAAAACATATATATTTTTTAATACAGTCCTATTTGAGTATTTAAAATATGGTTATATTCAAATGCCAGCAACACTGTGTTAATTTAACGAAGCGCCGAACGCCGCTCGGAACGTTTGCATTTTTAAATCCTAACGGTCTCTCCTCAGCTGAGCGGAATGTTCACGAGCCGGTTGCCTAGCAGCGTCTCCCCCTCCTTCTCTGCCCCGCCCTCTCGTCCTCTCTCGTTGTACCAGCTAGGAGTTCAAATTTAGCTTCGTTATATTAGCGCAACTCTTTACTAACTTTTACAAATTAGCTTATTAGGGGCTTCGTGTTTTTAAGATGGTTCAGGTGCAGTCCGGACAGACTGACTGGAGCATCATTACAGTATACCGCACTGCGCTCAGCTTTGTGTGGCCGCTGATACACAAAATAATGAACGACTGTTTAAATAAATCACATGTATTGCTTTTTAATGCTAAATATGTATCTGGTATTCTAAGTATTACCAACAATTAATAATTCAGCTATATTCGTATTCAGAATGTAATACAGTATTAAAACTATCAAACTGACTGGAAACATGGAACACATTTATTGCGATCGATTCGATACCAATAGGATTACATAAGAGCTGTTGTGTATAGACAATGTCACAAACGCCGAAATGAACACGGACGGTCTTTATTAAGGGCTGACTCGTTTAGATGTTCGAGAGATCTAGGTGTACTGGACAAATCTACTGGATTTTTTCCAAATCGTAAGTGTACCGCCTGTGATAATACATTTAAAACTAAGAAAATGCACAAGCCATACAACGAAAAAAAAGAGTACAGTATCTTACAAGTGATTGTGCTTCAGCTCATGTCATTAATGTGATTTCTTGTCCTAGCCATTTGCAATATGATGGTAAAACTACTAGACAGTTACAATTGCGCATTAATGAGCGAGCATAAAAGTTCAATTAGGAGAAAATATATTCATCCACCACTAGCTAGACATTTTGTAGATGCCAAACATTCCGTTTCAGATCTTAAATTCTGTGGCATACAAACATTTTCAAGATCGCAGTGGTGGTAATGTCACAGGTGACGAATGTGTTGATTATTATTTTATTCAGTGTTATCACTTATGATTTTTGAATTGGATTGGTTTTCCTTTTTTGCACAGTTTGTTTATTTGAATTATTGTTTTATTTTTGAGCATTAGATGCATTTTAATGTATATTTGTTCACTTAACCATACGTCATCCACTCTCTGGTCCAGACCTCCTCTTAGGGCTCCTGTCCAGACGCCTGTTTGGGCAGCCCTCTCCATAGGGTGCTGCGCTTCAGCTGAAGTCCTCAGGAGAGATCCTGATATCCTGACATAAACCACGAACGCAAAGGTTCTTGTCAGTACCTCTTTTCAAATGTATTCAATCGCCAAATTCCGCAGTCCTCCCAGAGTGAGTCTACGAGAAAAAATAACAAAACGAAACTGACACTGTCCGTGCACAAAAAAACCCCCAACCACTCGCTGTCTAATCTCGTCTTCTTTATTTTCGTTTACTTCCCTCAGCTTCTCTCTCTTTCCTATTCCGGTATCTCCTAGTTCCATGCTCCCAGTCTCTTAGTTCCTCACCCTTTTTATACCTCAAAGCCCTTCTAATTCCAGGTGTGTACAGGTACCAGCAATTGTTTGGGGCGGGACCTGAGGTCCGTGTGCTCAGTGCTTGTGATAAACAAAACAAAAAAATACTTTAATTACGAACTCCGTTTCACCCGTGCACCAAACAAAACAGACAAATAATAATCAACACAGCAAAAACACAGTGCAAAGCAAACAGAAAATTATGAAAATTATGAAAAGAAAAAAAAACGATCTAAATAAAATGTTCACACACGATCTAAATAAAATATTCACACAATACTAATTAATACGTGCAGAAAATAAATAAATAAACACAGGCATATGATTCCCAGCCAATACAACTGTGTTTATGCCCACGTTTCAAATAATGACATTTCTAAAAGCAAATCGTATTGTTTTATGTTTTCTTTACTTTTAAAGCTGAGAATCAAACACACTTCCGACAACTTCATAGCCCTGCTGGCTACGAACAAGTATTGAGTCGGCTGTTTCCCATGACCCTGGTGATACCCCGTGTTTTCCTAGTATCAGCGTCGGCATTACCATGTGTTTGGCATGCTTGCTGTACACTCTAGCATTGCATAACGAGCTGCCATTACAGCTGGACTCCGTGGCGCAACGGCAGCGCGTCTGACTCCAGATCAGAAGGTTGCGTGTTCAAATCACGTCGAGGTCAAAGCCGCCTTTGTTTTTATTCCGCACTATTTCATTTTTTAACGTGTTTGAATTTGACTGTTTCCGGACATTTATTTATACAATTTAGCCTATACAACATATTGATTGTATAGCGATCAAACAGATATTTATTGTATTGCGATTCATTTGTATGTTTCATTTGATACAGCACAATAAACTAAAGTGAATCCGAAATTACTGTTGACCAGTCTTCATTGACACAGTTGGGTAATAAAGTCATATTAACACTTCCTTGCATGAGATAGTGAAAATGTGTGTAACCTTTCAGTAAGTATTTTAAATTCATTTGGGAAGGTTTAAGATTGTGAAGAAGTTTAAATATGCTGCGTATTTGCGCATTGGGAACTTTGCATAATGACGTTTTTATTAATGCCACTTTCTTACGGACAGAAGTCAGGGTGATGATACAAGGCCAGAGCCAATAAACCTGCTATTTGCTTGTCCTTTCACTACCATATTCTATTGTGCTTGTTCAGAATACGCGTGAATCCTGAAAACATCTCGTTAATATTTAAACAAAGCCAGCAGTCACTTTATTGATCACCCTGTGGATTAACCGCTATTGGAATACAGATGATTGTGTTAAAGATGTTAATAGACTTTCTATGTACACGTTTTAGAGCTAAGCGTTTCTTGAGGCAGTTCAAGCGCGGCACTTTCAGGCAACCAGTTCCAGTGTTTGCCTTTTGGACTTACTCTGGAAGGAATACAAAAAAAAAAAAAAAAAAAAAAAAACATTTGTTGAGAACCGCATTTGGGAGAAAACTTAACAGTTTCGAAAAGCATTTGTAAAGGCTTCGGATTCTATTATGGTGTTGCCGAGCTGTTGAACGTTTTTCATTACAGGTTTACTGGATTGCCAAAAAGAATGCTATCTCGAAACATCAGTCTTGTCACGCCGAAATAGCTCAGTTGGGAGAGCGTTAGACTGAAGATCTTAAGGTCCCTGGTTCGATCCCGGGTTTCGGCAAACAACAAGACGATATTGGTTTTGTATTATTTTGAACTAAAAAAACAGAGCACATTTATTCTTCAGCGTAATTGGATGAAATAACAGCGTATCAGAGTGCCATTTTCTAATGTGATTAAGAAATGCAAAAAACATCGTCCCTGGGTGGGCTTGAACCACCAACCTTTCGGTTAACAGCCGAACGCGCTAACCGATTGCGCCACAGAGACCAACCTGTTAAGCAGCCAAAGCATACAGGAGTGATGAGCAAGGCGAGATGCTGCAGAACGTGATCGAGGGAGCAGAACTCATCAGAACTTGAGATCACATCTAAGAAGAAAGCAACACGGGGCAGGAAAGTCTATGTAATCAATTATGGCAGCACAGCATATGTCGTTTTGTTAGATAACACCCTGGGAGACAACAGAGCGGTGTGTGTAAATAGCTACAATGGAAACCATATACTTACGACTTAATTTTGATACAGAACTGTGGTCATGTGTAATCTGTTTTCATTATGATAAGAAAACTACAGTTCAGTGGATTATATTTGGAATCTTTGGTTCTGTCATTCACTATCTTCTCAAATAAGATGACAAATTAATAGCTCAGTTGGTTACAGTGAAAGAAACCTCGAAAAGTCAGCCCGGCTAGCTCAGTCGGTAGAGCATGAGACTCTTAATCTCAGGGTCGTGGGTTCGAGCCCTACGTTGGGCGTCCTTTTTAAATACAAATTGAAGATGTTTCTTCGAGACAACGGAGCAAAGTCTGATTCTGTTCACATTGTATACAGTATTGCAACAAAATTACTTATTGGTCATTGTCAAATAGCAATTGCTATTGTAAAAAGCATGCATCGTTTATAGCTATAACGATATTTAAATAAATAATCTTACTTTTTTGGGTTGACTTCAATCCGTTTCTTTTTTTAGAATTGTCTTAACATCATTCATGGAGCATCAGTTGGTATGTGCGTAATAAACCCAATCGGGCCTTGATACGACCCCCTAGTGTGTGCTGAAATAAATAATGCGGTTTTCTACATTAACAAACGCAGCTTGTCACAATGGCCGAGTGGTCTAAGGCGTCAGACTCGAGGACTCTGTCGTTCTAAAGAATTGTGTGTTCTGTTCTCTGAATGGAGGCGTGGGTTCAAATCCCACTTCTGATAGTTGACTTTTACTTATTTTTAAAAATAATAAATTTCAGCACTCAATACCATTTTAATTTCCATTTTAAATCGGACTAAAATAGTGTTCCTAACACAGATTGCATTTTTGTTGTAAACAGACTACTTGTTAACGTCACTGAAAAATATTTTGTGTCCAAACATGTTATTTAACTTGATTGTTTTAAAATTCCAAATAACATATTACTTTGAAAAACATCTCCGTCTACCACTGGATCGTGGTCTCAGGCTGGGATGTGGACCATTGAG
The DNA here is from genome assembly GCF_902713425.1 of Acipenser ruthenus. Lineage (NCBI taxonomy): Eukaryota > Metazoa > Chordata > Actinopteri > Acipenseriformes > Acipenseridae > Acipenser > Acipenser ruthenus. The sequence continues at coordinate 11,087,146 of NC_081220.1, forward strand.
AACAGTATAAACCATCTATTACTAAACGCAGCTTACAGGAGAAATGCCCTCGTTTAACATGCTAGGATGATCGACTTCGGCATTCTCCAACTGCTGATTACATTTTCTAACACGTTATAAGGAAAAACAATATTTTGGTGTCCAAACATGTGTTATTTAAATTGATTGTTTTAATATTCCAAATAACATATTACTTTGAAAAACATATATATTTTTTAATACAGTCCTATTTGAGTATTTAAAATATGGTTATATTCACATGCCAGCAACACTGTGTTAATTTAACGAAGCGCTGAACGCCGCTCGGAACGTTCGCATTTTTAAATCCTAACGGTCGCTCCTCAGCTGAGCGGAATGTTCACGAGCCGGTTGCCTAGCAGCGTCTCCCCCTCCTTCTCTGCCCCGCCCTCTCGTCCTCTCTCGTTGTACCAGCTAGGAGTTCAAATTTAGCTTCGTTATATTAGCGCAACTCTTTACTAACTTTTACAAATTAGCTTATTAGGGGCTTCGTGTTTTTAAGATGGTTCAGGTGCAGTCCGGACAGACTGACTGGAGCATCATTACAGTATAGCGCACTGCGCTCAGCTTTGTGTGGCCGCTGATACACAAAATAATGAACGACTGTTTAAATAAATCACATGTATTGCTTTTTAATGCTAAATATGTATCTGGTATTCTAAGTATTATCAACAATTAATAATTCAGCTCTATTCATATTCAGAATGTAATACAGTATTAAAACTATCAAACTGACTGGAAGCATGGAACACATTAATTGCGATCGATTCGATACCAATAGGATTACATAAGAGCTGTTGTGTATAGACAATGTCATAAACGCCGAAATGAACACGGACGGTCTTTATTAAGGGCTGACTCGTTCAGATGTTCGAGAGATCTAGGTGTACTGGACAAATCTACTGGATTTTTTCCAAATCGTAAGTGTACCGCCTGTGATAATACATTTAAAACTAAGAAAATGTACAAGCCATACAACGAAAAAAAAGAGTACAGTATCTTACAAGTGATTGTGCTTCAGCTCATGTCATTAATGTGATTTCTTGTCCTAGCCATTTGCAATATGATGGTAAAACTACTAGACAGTTACAATCGCGCATTAATGAGCGAGAATAAAAGTTCAATTAGGAGAAAATATATTCATCCACGACTAGCTAGACATTTTGTAGATGCCAGACATTCCGTTTCAGATCTTAAATTCTGTGGCATACAAACATTTTCAAGATCGCAGTGGTGGTAATGTCACGGGTGACGAATGTGTTGATTATTATTTTATTCAGTGTTATCACTTATGATTTTTGAATTTTAATTGGATTGGTTTTCCTTTTTTGCACAGTTTGATTATTTGAATTATTGTTTTATTTTTGAGCATTAGATGCATTTTAATGTGTATTTGTTCACTTAACCATACGTCATCCACTCTCTGGTCCAGACCTCCTGTTAGGGCTCCTGTCCAGATGCCTGTTTGGGCAGCCCTCTCCATAGGGTGCTGCGCTTCAGCTGAAGTCCTCAGGAGAGATCCTGATATCCTGACATAAACCACGAACGCAAAGGTTCTTGTCAGTACCACTTTTCAAATGTCTTCAATCACCAAATTCCGCAGTCCTCCCAGAGTGAGTCTACGAGAAAAAATAACAAAACGAAACTGACACTGTCCGTGCACAAAATAACCCCAACCACTCGCTGTCTAATCTCGTCCTCTTTATTTTCGTTTACTTCACTCAGTTTCTCTCTCTTTCCTATTCCGGTATCTCCTAGTTCCATGCTCCCAGTCTCTTAGTTCCTCACCCTTTTTATACCTCAAAGCCCTTCTAATTCCAGGTGTGTACAGGTACCTGCAATTGTTTGGGGCGGGACCTGAGGTCCGTGTGCACAGTGCTTCTGATAAACAAAACAAAAAAATACTTTAATTACGAACTCCGTTTCACCCGTGCACCAAACAAAACAGACAAATAATAATCAACACAGCAAAAACACAGTGCAAAGCAAACAGAAAATTATGAAAATTATGAAAAGAAAAAAAAACGATCTAAATAAAATGTTCACACACGATCTAAATAAAATATTCACACAATACTAATTAATACGTGCAGAAAATAAATAAATAAACACAGGCATATGATTTCCAGCCAATACAACTGTGTTTATGCCCACGTTTCAAATAATGAAATTTCTAAAAGCAAATCGTATTGTTTTATGTTTTCTTTACTTTTAAAGCTGAGAATCAAACACACTTCCGACAACTTCATAGCCCTGCTGGCTACGAACAAGTATTGAGTCGGCTGTTTCCCATGACCCTGGTGATACACCGTGTTTTCCTAGTATCAGCGTCGGCATTACCATGTGTTTGGCATGCTTGCTGTACACTCTAGCATTGCATAACAAGCTGCCATTACAGCTGGACTTCGTGGCGCAACGGTAGCGCGTCTGACTCCAGATCAGAAGGTTGCGTGTTCAAATCACGTCGCGGTCAAAACCGCCTTTGTTTTTATTCCGCACTATTTCATTTTTTAACGTGTTTGAATTTGACTGTTTCCGGACATTTATTTATACAATTTAGCCTATACAACATATTGATTGTATAGCGATCAAACAGATATTTATTGTATTGCGATTCATTTGTATGTTTCATTTGATACAGCACAATAAACTAAAGTGAATCCGAAATTACTGTTGACCAGTCTTCATTGACACAGTTGGGTAATAAAGTCATATTAACACTTCCTTGCATGAGATAGTGAAAATGTGTGTAACCTTTCAGTAAGTATTTTAAATTCATTTGGGAAGGTTTAAGATTGTGAAGAAGTTTAAATATGCTGCGTATTTGCGCATTGGGAACTTTGCATAATGACGTTTTTATTAATGCCACTTTCTTATGGACAGTAGGCAGGGTGATGATACAAGACCAGAGCCAAAAAACCTGCTATTTGCTTGTCCTTTCACTACAATATTCTATTGTGCTTGTTCAGAATACGCGTGAATCCTGAAAACATCTCGTTAATATTTAAACAAAGCCAGCAGTCACTTTATTGGTCACCCTGTGGATTAACCGCTATTGGAATACAGATGATTGTGTTAAAGATGTTAATAGACTTTCTATGTACACGTTTTAGAGCTAAGCGTTTCTTGAGGCAGTTCAAGCGCGGCACTTTCAGGCAACCAGTTCCAGTGTTTGCCTTTTGGACTTACTCTGGAAGGAATACAAAAAAAAAAAAAAAAAACCATTTGTTGAGAACCGCATTTGGGAGAAATCTTAACAGTTTCGAAAAGCATTTGTAAAGGCTTCGGATTCTATTATGGTGTTGCCGAGCTGTTGAACGTTTTTCATTACAGGTTTACTGGATTGCCAAAAAGAATGATATCTCGAAACATCAGTCTTGACAAGCCGAAATTGCTCAGCTGGGAGAGCGTTAGACTGAAGATCTAAAGGTCCCTGGTTCGATCCCGGGTTTCGGCAAACAACAAGACGATATTGGTTTGTATTATTTTGAACTAAAAAAACAGAGCACATTCATTCTTCAGCGTAATTGGATGAAATAACAGCGTATCAGAGTGCCATTTTCTAATGTGATTAAGAAATGCAAAAAACATCGTCCCTGGGTGGGCTTGAACCACCAACCTTTCGGTTAACAGCCGAACGCGCTAACCGATTGCGCCACAGAGACCAACCTGTTAAGCAGCCAAAGCATACGGGAGTGATGAGCAAGGCGAGATGCTGCAGAACGTGATCGAGGGAGCAGAACTCATCAGAACCTGAGATCACATCTAAGAAGAAAGCAACACGGGGCAGGAAAGTCTATGTAATCGATTATGGAAGCACAGCATATGTCGTTTTGTTAGATAACACCCTGGGAGACAACAGAGCAGTGTGTGTAAATAGCTACAATGGAAACCATATACTTACGACTTAATTTTGATACAGAACTGTGGTCATGTGTAATCTGTTTTCATTATGATAAGAAAACTACAGTTCAGTGGATTATATTTGGAATCTTTGGTTCTGTCATTCACTATTTTCTCAAATAAGATGACAAATTAATAGCTCAGTTGGTTACAGTGAAAGATCCCTCGCAAAATCAGCCCGGCTAGCTCAGTCGGTAGAGCATGAGACTCTTAATCTCAGGGTCGTGGGTTCGAGCCCCACGTTGGGCGTCCTTTTTAAATACAAATTGAAGATGTTTCTTCGAGACAACGGACCAAAGTCTGATTCTGTTCACATTGTATACAGTATTGCAACAAAATTACTTATTGGTCATTGTCAAATAGCAATTGCTATTGTAAAAAGCATGCATCGTTTATAGCTATAACGATATTGAAATAAATCATGTTACTTTTTTGGGTTGACTTCAATCCGTTTCTTTTTTTTAGAATTGTCTTAACATCATTCATGGAGCATCAGTTGGTATGTGCGTAATAAACCCAATCGGGCCTTGATACGACCCCCTAGTGTGTGCTGAAATAAATAATGCGGTTTTCTACATTAACAAACGCAGCTTGTCACAATGGCCGAGTGGTCTAAGGCGCCAGACGCAAGGACTCTGTCGTTCTAAAGAATTGTGTGTTCTGGTCTCTGAATGGAGGCGTGGGTTCAAATCCCACTCTGATAGTTGACTTTTTCTTATTTTTAAAAATAATAAATTTCAGCACTCAATACCATTTTAATTTCCATTTTAAATCGGACTAAAATAGTGTTCCTAACACAGATTGCATTTTTGTTGTAAACAGACTACTTGTTAACGTCACTGAAAAATATTTTGTGTCCAAACATGTTATTTAACTTGATTGTTTTAAAATTCCAAATAACATATTACTTTGAAAAACATCTCCGTCGACCACTGGATCGTGGTCTCAGGCTGGGATGTGGACCATTGAGAACAGTATAAATCATCTATTACTAGACGCAGCTTACAGGAGAAATGCCCTCGTTTAACATGCTAGGATGATCGACTTCGGCATTCTCCAACTGCTGTTTACATTTTCTAACACGTTATGAGGAAGAACAATATTTTGGTGTCCAAACATGTGTTATTTAATTTGATTGTTTTAATATTCCAAATAACATATTACTTTGAAAAACATATATTTTTTAATACAGTCCTATTTGAGTATTTAAAATATGGTTATATTCAAATGCCAGAAACGGTGTGTTAATTTAACGAAGCGCCTAACGCCGCTCGGAAAGTTCGCATTTTTAAATCCTAACGGTCTCTCCTCAGCTGAGCGGAATGTTCACGAGACGGTTGCCTAGCAGCGTCTCCCCCTCCTTCTCTGCCCCGCCCTCTCGTCCTCTCTCGTTGTACCAGCTAGGAGTTCAAATTTAGCTTCGTTATATTAGCGCAACTCTTTACTAACTTTTACAAATTAGCTTATTAGGGGCTTCGTGTTTTTAAGATGGTTCAGGTGCAGTCCGGACAGACTGACTGGAGCATCATTACAGTATACCGCACTGCGCTCAGCTTTGTGTGGCCGCTGATACACAAAATAATGAACGACTGTTTAAATAAATCACATGTATTGCTTTTTAATGCTAAATATGTATCTGGTATTCTAAGTATTATCAACAATTAATAATTCAGCACTATTCATATTCAGAATGTAATACAGTATTAAAACTATCAAACTGACTGGAAACATGGAACACATTAATTGCGATCGATTCGATACCAATAGGATTACATAAGAGCTGTTGTGTATAGACAATGTCATAAACGCCGAAATGAACACGGACAGTCTTTATTAAGGGCTGACTCGTTTAGAAGTTCGAGAGATCTAGGTGTACTGGACAAATCTACTGGATTTTTTCCAAATCGTAAGTGTACCGCCTGTGATAATACATTTAAAACTAAGAAAATGCACAAGCCATACAACAAAAAAAAAGAGTACAGTATCTTACAAGTGATTGTGCTTCAGCTCATGTCATTAATGTGATTTCTTGTCCTAGCCATTTGCAATATGATGGTAAAACTACTAGACAGTTACAATTGCGCATTAATGAGCGAGCATAAAAGTTCAATTAGGAGAAAATATATTCATCCACCACTAGCTAGACATTTTGTAGATGCCAAACATTCCGTTTCAGATCTTAAATTATGTGGCATACAAACATTTTCAAGATCGCAGTGGTGGTAATGTCACGGGTGACGAATGTGTTGATTATTATTTTATTCAGTGTTATCACTTATGATTTTTGAATTTGAATTGGATTGGTTTTCCTTTTTTGCACTGTTTGTTTATTTGAATTATTGTTTTATTTTTGAGCATTAGATGCATTTTAATGTGTATTTGTTCACTTAACCATACGTTATCCACTCTCTGGTCCAGACCTCCTCTTAGGGCTCCTGTCCAGACGCCTGTTTGGGCAGCCCTCTCCATAGGGTGCTGCGCTTCAGCTGAAGTCCTCAGGAGAGATCCTGATATCCTGACATAAACCACGAACGCAAAGGTTCTTGTCAGTACCTCTTTTCAAATGTCTTCAATCGCCAAATTCCGCAGTCCTCCCAGAGTGAGTCTACGAGAAAAAATAACAAAACAAAACTGACACTGTCCGTGCACAAAAAAAAAACCCAACCACTCGCTGTCTAATCTCGTCCTCTTTATTTTCGTTTACTTCCCTCGGCTTCTCCCTCTTTCCTATTCCGGTATCTCCTAGTTCCATGCTCCCAGTCTCTTAGTTCCTCACCCTTTTTATACCTCAAAGCCCTTCTAATTCCAGGTGTGTACAGGTACCTGCAATTGTTTGGGGCGGGACCTGAGGTCCGTGTGCTCAGTGCTTGTGATAAACAAAACAAAAAAATACTTTAATTACGAACTCCGTTTCACCCGTGCACCAAACAAAACAGACAAATAATAATCAACACAGCAAAAACACAGTGCAAAGCAAACAGAAAATTATGAAAAGAAAAAAAAACGATCTAAATAAAATGTTCACACACAATCTAAATAAAATATTCACACAATACTAATTAATACGTGCAGAAAATAAATAAATAAACACAGGCATATGATTCCCAGCCAATACAACTGTGTTTATGCCCACGTTTCAAATAATGACATTTCTAAAAGCAAATCGTATTGTTTTATGTTTTCTTTACTTTTAAAGCTGAGAATCAAACACACTTCCGACAACTTCATAGCCCTGCTGGCTACGAACAAGTATTGAGTCGGCTGTTTCCCATGACACTGGTGATACCCCGTGTTTTCCTAGTATCAGCGTCGGCATTACCATGTGTTTGGCATGCTTGCTGTACACTCTAGCATTGCATAACAAGCTGCCATTACAGCTGGACTTTGTGGCGCAACGGCAGCGCGTCTGACTCCAGATCAGAAGGTTGCGTGTTCAAATCACGTCGAGGTCAAAGCCGCCTTTGTTTTTATTCCGCACTATTTCATTTTTTAACGTGTTTGAATTTGACTGTTTCCGGACATTTATTAATACAATTTAGCCTACACAACATATTGATTGTATAGCGATCAAACAGATATTTATTGTATTGCGATTCATTTGTATGTTTCATTTGATACAGCACAATAAACTAAAGTGAATCCGAAATTACTGTTGACCAGTCTTCATTGACACAGTTGGGTAATAAAGTCATATTAACACTTCCTTGCATGAGATAGTGAAAATGTGTGTAACCTTTCAGTAAGTATTTTAAATTCATTTGGGAAGGTTTAAGATTGTGAAGAAGATTAAATATGCTGCGTATTTGCGCATTGGGAACTTTGCATAATGACGTTTTTATTAATGCCACTTTTTTACGGACAGTAGTCAGGGTGATGATACAAGACCAGAGCCAATAAACCTGCTATTTGCTTGTCCTTTCACTACCATATTCTATTGTGCTTGTTCAGAATACGCGTGAATCCTGAAAACATCTCGTTAATATTTAAACAAAGCCAGCAGTCACTTTATTGATCACCCTGTGGATTAACCGCTATTGGAATACAGATGATTGTGTTAAAGATGTTAATAGACTTTCTATGTACACGTTTTAGAGCGAAGCGTTTCTTGAGGCAGTTCAAGCGCGGCACTTTCAGGCAACCAGTTCCAGTGTTTGCCTTTTGGACTTACTCTGGAAGGAATACAAAAAAAAAAAAAAAAAAAAAAAAAAAAAACATTTGTTGAGAACCGCATTTGGGAGAAAACTTAACAGTTTCGAAAAGCATTTGTAAAGGCTTCGGATTCTATTATGGTGTTGCCGAGCTGTTGAACGTTTTTCATTACAGGTTTACTGGATTGCCAAAAAGAATGCTATCTCGAAACATCAGTCTTGTCACGCCGAAATAGCTCAGTTGGGAGAGCGTTAGACTGAAGATCTAAAGGTCCCTGGTTCGATCCCGGGTTTCGGCAAACAACAAGACGATATTGGTTTTGTATTATTTTGAACAAAAAAAACAGAGCACATTTTTTCTTCAACGTAATTGGATGAAATAACAGCGTATCAGAGTGCCATTTTCTAATGTGATTAAGAAATGCAAAAAACATCGTCCCTGGGTGGGCTTGAACCACCAACCTTTCGGTTAACAGCCGAACGCGCTAACCGATTGCGCCACAGAGACCAACCTGTTAAGCAGCCACAGCATACAGGAGTGATGAGCAAGGCGAGATGCTGCAGAACGTGATCGAGGGAGCAGAACTCATCAGAACCTGAGATCACATCTAAGAAGAAAGCAACACGGGGCAGGAAAGTCTATGTAATCAATTATGGCAGCACAGCATATGTCGTTTTGTTAGATAACACCCTGGGAGACAACAGAGCAGTGTGTGTAAATAGCTACAATGGAAACCATATACTTACGACTTAATTTTGATACAGAACTGTGGTCATGTGTAATCTGTTTTCATTATGATAAGAAAACTACAGTTCAGTGGATTATATTTGGAATCTTTGGTTCTGTCATTCAGTTTTTTCTCAAATAAGGTGACAAATTAATAGCTCAGTTGGTTACAGTGAAAGAAACCTCGAAAAGTCAGCCCGGCTAGCTCAGTCGGTAGAGCATGAGACTCTTAATCTCAGGGTCGTGGGTTCGAGCCCCACATTGGGCGTCCTTTTTAAATACAAATTGAAGATGTTTCTTCGAGACAACGGAGCAAAGTCTGATTCTGTTCACATTGTATACAGTATTGCAACAAAATTACTTATTGGTCATTGTCAAATAGCAATTGCTATTGTAAAAAGGATGCATCGTTTATAGCTATAACAATATTGAAATAAATCATCTTACTTTTTTGGGTTGACTTCAATCCGTTTCTTTTTTTTAGAATTGTCTTAACATCATTCATGGAGCATCAGTTGGTATGTGCGTAATAAACCCAATGCGGGCCTTGATACGACCCCCTAGTGTGTGCTGAAATAAATAATGCGGTTTTCTACATGAACAAACGCAGCTTGTCAGAATGGCCGGTTGGTCTAAGACGCCAAACTCAAGGACATTGTCTTTCCAAAGAATTGTGTGTTCTGGTCCCTGAATGGAGGCGTGGGTTGAAATCCCACTTCTAACAGTTCACTTTTACTTATTTTTAAAAGGAATAAATGTGTTCATTTTACTATAAAAGATTGTTTTAAGGAAATCAACAGCTAATACCAAACTCTTGTCAGCACTCAATACCATTTTAATTTCCATTTTAAATCAGACTAAAATAGTGTTCCTAACACATATTGCAATTTTTGTTATAAACAGACTACTTGATGAAGTCACTGAAAAATATTTTGTGGCCAAACAGGTATTTAACTTGATTGTTTTAATATTCCAAATAACATATTACTGAAAAACATCTCCGTCGACCACTGGATCGTGGTCTCAGGCTGGGATGCGGACCATTGAGAACAGTATAAACCATCTATTAGCAGAAGTAGCTTACATGAGAAATGCCCTCGTTTAACATGCTAGGATGATCAACTTCGGCATTCTCCAACTGCTGTTTACATTTTCTAACACGTTATGAGGACTAATACAAAGTTTGACACTTTCCTTGTAAGTGGGGGTAAGCACAAGTTATTTTCAGATGTAATGTCTTTATTTAAGCTCAATCTAGTCCTGCGTAGTGCAAATCACATTACTGTTTAAAGTGTTCTTAAATTGTTTTAACATTAGCAGTGATCCATTTGAAATTTGCTTAATGATTTAAACAACTGAACTTATTGTCAGCTCGGTGCTGAGAAGAAAACACTCCCACTCCTCCTGGTGGATACCGAGACAAATCCCTTCAAAACAGTTTCACTCTAGAAATGATCCTTGCAAATATAGTCTTATCTTTTATTGGCAGACCGTCACCCCCAGCTGGCAAGCTCTACTTCATATGATACAATGACTGGGCAACAACGAGGTGTTACATTAACAATACAAACTAACTTGAGACAGCCAAGCCGTTAAAGCATACCTTAAGTTTGTCATGTGATACAAAAGCAAGTTTTGGCATTTTTGCATTGCCTGCCTCGTCAAAGAAGCTCGAGCCACAGCACACAGTGCTGCTGCATCGGGACACAGAGGTGGATTTTAAAGCGACTGAATCAACGAGCTGAGACTACTTTTTGAAGAAATTGAAAACATGCCTCTCGTCGAAATATTTGCTATTTAATTAAAAAAATGTTTTGAATTTGCAAATGGCAGACTACAAAAAAAAAAGACAATCTGAATTGCTCATATCAAGCTGCGATGTGGCCTATGAGAATCGCTGACACAATTCGAGGGAAATTAGCTCAAATGGTAGAGCGCTCGCTTAGCATGCGAGAAGTAGCGGGCTCGATGCTCGCATTCTCCAAATAGTTTTAACGTATCTGCGTATTTAGTCCCAACGCATTATGGATTCTTTGTAACAGAGACGCCCGCCCTACATGTGTATTTTAAAGCACATTCTCCTAATTTGTAATATTCCCAAGACTGAAAAACTGCAGTGCGCCGTTCATCGTATGTCTTCCGAGAAACACAAAGGGAGATTATTTATTTATTTATTTATTTATTTATTTATTAGCAATTAAAGAGTTTGTGTTAATTGAGAATAAAAATAAATGGCTTGAAGTTTGCTTTCATTTGTAATGTGTTTATAATGAAATATCGGTTCTTGTGTTTTTACCAATCATTGTACTGTATACTAGCTACTGTTGCATGTCCATGATTTTGCCCCTCGTCTTCCCATATGGTCTAGCGGTTAGGAATCCTGGTTTTCACCCACGCGGCCCGGGATCGACTCCCGGTATGGGAACGTTCTTGTTATTGTCATTTTGTTACAGAACTGTGGTCATGTGTAATGTGTCTTCAATATGATAATAAAGCTACAGTTACTCGAATATATATATATATATATATATATATATATATATATATATATATATATATATATATATATATATATATATATATATGTACAGAATGATGCAAATGTAACTGACTCTATTCACATTCCCATCGCGTGGAACCATCGCAGTTTGTTTTTAAATTATATTAATCCCTGGTCAAGACAAAGTCTCTCTGGGGTGGGACGATCATTAGAATGCGGATGTAAGGTCTCCGGTGCCATCATAGAAGCAATATAGTTTATTCACAAATAAATACCTACACATTTATTTATGTTTCTTTTTTTGGGTAAATTAACAAATTATTGCATTCTGTCACGTCACGCTGTGCACTCTAGGATTGCATAACAAGCATGCACTACGCCAGGACTTCGTGGCGCAACGGTAGCGCGTCTGACTCCAGATCAGAAGGTTGCGTGTTCAAATCACGTCGAGGTCAAAGCCGGCTTTATTTCTATTCCACTATATTTCATTTTTTAACGTGCCTGGATTTGAATGTCTTCGGACATTTATTTATACAATTTATTGATTATATAGCGACAAACACATTTCAATCAAGTTCCAGTCTCTCCGCCATTATCTTGCGCTGCTGTGTTTGTTCAGGTAAAAATGGCGTGACCAGAGCGGTATGGGCAATCCTGTTAGGTAGCTTGCATGTCAATCTCTCCTTCTTTTCTATTTATACACCCAGCACTGCTTCCGTCCTTCGTCTGTGTTTGTTTTTGGTCTGTGTTTGTTTTTTTGTTGTTCGCTCCTTTCACTACAGGTCATTTCTCTGCTCAGCGCTGGTAGACAGTATCAGCTATTTTCCTACCTGCTCAGGTGATTCTTTTCATCATTCAGCTTTTATATTTTTCAGCAGGAGCTCCATCGTTAGTCTTTTCTGCTCCCTCCAGTCTCCAGCGCAGCTACAGCGCCGTTCAAAGCGCAGCGTCATTCTCAGCTTGCTCTGCGTTTTCATCAGAAAGACTGTTCCGACGTCACCGCTGCACTTCAACTCTTTCACAAAGGCGCCTCACAGACCATGGTTACCATGGCAACGCCTCATCGAGTGACTACTGGGAGTGGTAAGTTGCCATGGCGACCAGGCAGCTTTAACAGGCAATGCGAGCCTGTGCCTCACTACTGCAATCTTCTGTCTCCTGCTGCTGCGCTTTTGCAACATGAGAGCTTCAACTCGCCGAATTATGACATCTAAATACTGCAGGCTCCTCATCTAGACCTACGTTAACTTACTTATATCACCACTAACTGTTCTAAAGCAAACGTTTTATCCATAGACAAGGATTTTAATCGCAATAACCAAATATATGCTACCCTGCTTCACTGAAGCCAATAGTTTCAATTCCAATCGCAACCTCTAGATGGCAGCATAACACCACAAACTACATTATTTAAACTGATTTGCTATCGCTGCGAATCTCGCACACTCCAAACTTTCTATCAATTCCTGCGTTCGTTGTCTTTCCGAGGGATTCTCAGTCCCGTCCTGCCTCAACCTCTTTTGCTTCATATATTAATTTGATTATTTCAAATCAAAACCCCTCCCTTCGAGGATCTGGTCATGAAGCCATGCTTATCAGCTTTCTGAGATGTTAAGAATCCACTGTCACATTAATTTTCCAGCTTCTTGCATCAGGCCATTCCTGCAACCTTCTTGCTCCCGGATTTGCACTTCCTCATTTGCCCCCCTCTTCATCAAGGCACTTCATACAACTTTCAAAGTCCATTTCATTCAATTTGAGCTTCCAGGCACATACGGAAACTATGTCCTACGATTTTCAACATTTCAGTCAAGAGTCCTCCAGCACCGCAATAGACAATACACTCTTAGACTGCTCTTGATCAAATCAATAGGTTTTGCAGCAGCCTCCGAGCAACGCATTCTCATCCTCTCAGGTTCTGCAGAGGCCTCAGATCTACGCATTCTTCATCTCTGCCCAAAGTCAGACCCATCTCCGACATCATCTTAAACGCCTTAACTCTCAAATACCAATTTCCACTACATTCAGCAGCTCTCTGCTCTATACAGCAGGCCACTGCACACTACTGACAGCATTCCATCGTTTCTCTGTTTCCGCCTGTCCTAAACGGAGGGGGTTCTCTGTTTTTGTCTCTCCTAAACGGACCCGAGACACATTTCCTAAGCTCTCCCCGCTGCCCAGCTGACAGCTTAGCTGCCTGAGGATGCCGCACTGAGTTGCGAAGGATCTGTCCTTTTGTCCTGTTGGTCCCCTTCCTGTCTCTTGTTCCACTAAATGCCCAGCAGCCAGAGGATGCTGCTTGACCCGTCGGGAGCGAGTGTCAGATTGTTGTATGTTATGTGTTTAAACTTTGCTCTTTCTCTCTCACTTTTACGTCACCCCTCTCAAGCCCTCGTAGGCAACCAGTGAAATGTGAGGTGATGTGAATAGAGACAAATACATTGCATCATTCTGTATATATATATATATATATATATATATATATATATATATATATATATGTATATATATATATATATATATATATATATATATATATATATATATATAATTTCAAGTAACTGTAGGTTTATCATCATAATGAAAACACATTACACATGACCACAGTTCTGTAACAAAATGACAATAACAAAGACGTTCCCATACCGGGAGTCGAACCCGGGCCACCTGGGTGAAAACCAGGAATCCTAACCGCTAGCCCATATGGGAAGCTGATTAACAAACTCCTGGACATGCAACAGTAGCTAGTATACAGTACAATGATGGTAAAAAAACACTAATTCATTACAAACACGTTACAAATTAAAGCAAACTTCAAGCCATTCATATTTATTCTCAATTAACACAAACTCTTCAATTGCTAAAAAATATAAAAAATCTCCCTTTGTGCTTCTCGGAAGGCATACGATGGAGGGCGCACTGCAGCTTTTCAGTCTGCGGGAATATTACAAATTAGCAGACTGCTTTAAAATACACATGTAGGGCGGGCGACTCTGTTACAAAGAATTGTCACACTGTATGTATCTCCATAATGCGTTGGGACTAAATACGCAGATATATTAAAACTATTTGGAGAATGCGGGCATCGATCCCGCTACTTCTCGCATGCAAAGCGAGCGCTCTACCATTTGAGCTAATTCCCCACAAATTATGCCAGTGATTCTCATAGGCTACATCGCAGCTTGATATGAGCAATTCAGATTGTCAGATTTTTGGCAATGTAGTCTGCCATTTGCAAATTCAAAAAATAGCAAATATTTCGACTAGAGGTATGTTTTCAATTTCTTCAAAAAGTAGTCTTAGCTCGTTGATTCAGTCGCTTTAAAACCACTTCTGTCCCAATGCAGCAGCACTGTGTGCTGTGGCTCGAGCTTGTTTGACGAGGCAGAAATTAAAATGGTATTGAGTGCTGACAAGAGTTTGGTATCAGCTGTTGATTTCCTTGAAAATCTTTTATAATAAAATGAACACATTTATTCATTTTAAAAATAAGTAAAAGTCAACTGTCAGAAGTGAGATTTGAACCCACGCCTCCATTTGGAAACCAACACACACAATTCTTTACAAAGTCCTTGCTTGTGCTAGAGTGCTGCAGCAAGTTAGTTTTTGTAGATTGACAGGTTGGTCTCTGTGGTGCAATCGGTTAGCGCGTTCGGCTGTTAATCGAAAGTTTGGTGGTTCAAGCCCACCCAGGGACGATGCTTTTTGCATTTCCTTATCACATTAGAAAATGGCACTCTGATACGTTGTTATTTCTTCCAATCACACTGAAGAAAAAAATGTGCTCTGTTTTTTAGTTCAAAATAATACAAAACAAAAAAATTCTTGCTGTTTGCCGAAACCTGGGATCAAACCAGGGACCTTTAGATTTTCAGTCTAACGCTATTTCGGCTTGACAAGACTCCATTTTCGAGATAACATTCTTTTTTAGAACAGCTTTAATATAATTAAGTACATTTCTATACAATCCGCTAGTAACATATATAATCTCAAAGCGCTATAATTTATTTATGGAGATAGAAGATCCTTTTTGATTCACATTGTAATAGTTTTTGATCGAGATCACCACCACCGCGATCTTGAAATGATTTTTTGTATGACACAGAATTTCAGATCTGAACCGGAATGCCTGGCATCTACAGGCATCTACAAGAACTCTGTCTTTTCCAAAGAATTGTGTGTTCTGGTCTCCGAGTGGAGATGTGGGTTGGGTTCAAAGCCCACTTCTGACAGTTCAATTTTACATATTTTTAAAAGGAATAAATGTGTTCATTTTACTATAAAAGATTGTTTCAAGGAAATCAACAGCTGATACCACACTCTTCTCAGCACTCAATACCATTTTAATTTCCATTTTAAATCCGACTAAAATAGTGTTCCTAACACAGATTGCATTTTGTTGTAAACAGACTACTTGTTAACGTCACTGAAAAAATATTTTGTGTCCAAACATGTGTTATTTAACTTGATTGTTTTAATATTCCAAATAACATATTACTTTGAAAAACTTCTCCGTCTACCACTGGATCGTGGTCTCAGGCTGGGATGCGGACCATTGAGAACAGTATAAACGATCTATTACTAGACGTAGCTTACAGGAGAAATACCCTCGTTTAACATGCTAGGATGATCGACTTCGGCATTCTCCAACTGCTGTTTACATTTTCTAACACGTTATGAGGACGAATACAAAGTTTGACACTTTCCTTGTAAGTGGGGGTAAGCACAAGTTATTTTCAGATGTAATGTCTTTATTTAAGCTCAGTCTAGTCCTGCATAGTGCAAATCACATTACTGTTTAAAGTGTTCTTAAATTGTTTTAACATTAGCAGTGATCCATTTGAAATTTGCTTCATGATTTAAACAACTGAACTTATTGTCAGCTCGGTGCTGAGAAGAAAACACTCCCACTCCTCCTGGTATATACCGAGACCAATCCCTTCAAAACATTTTCACTCTAGAAATGATCCTTGCAAATATAGTCTTATCTTTTATTGGCAGACGGTTGCCCCCAACTGGCAAGCTCTTCTTCATATGATACAATGACTGGGCAACAACGAGGTGTTACATTAACAATACAAACTAACTTGAGACAGCCAAGCCTTTAAAGCAGACCTTAAGTTTGTCATGTGATACAAAAGCAAGTTTTGGCATTTTTGCATTGCCTGCCTCGTCAAACAAGCTCGAGCCACAGCACACAGCGCTGCTGCATCGGGACACAGAGGGGGATTTTAAAGCGACTGAATCAACGAGCTGAGACTACTTTTTGAAGAAATTGAAAACATGCCTCTCGTCAAAATACTTGCTATTTAATTAAAAAAAATGTTTTGAATTTGCAAATGGCAGACTACATTGCCTTGCCCCCCCCACAAAAAAGACAATCTGAATTGCTCATATCAAGCTGCGATGTAGCCTATGAGAATCGCTGGCATAATTCAAGGGGAATTAGCTCAAATGGTAGAGCGCTCGCTTAGCATGCGAGAAGTAGCGGGATCGATGCCCGCATTCTCCAAATAATTTTAACGTATCTGCGTATTTAGTCCCAACGCATTATGGAGATAAATACAAAGTGTGAGACGCCCGCCCTACATGTGTATTTTAAAGCACAGTCTCCAAATTTGTAATATTCCCGAGACTGAAAAACTGCAGTGCCTCGTCCATCGTATGTCTTCCGAGAAGCACAAAGGGAGATTATTTATTTATTTATTTATTTATTTATTTATTAGCAATTAAAGAGTTTGTGTTAATTGAGAATAAAAACAAATGGCTTTAAGTTTGCTTTCATTTGTAACGTGTTTATAATGAAATATCGGTTCTTGTGTTTTTACCAATCATTATACTGTATACTACTAGCTACTGTTGCACGTCCATGTTTTTGTTCCTTAGCTTCCCATATGGTCTAGCGGTTAGGATTCCTGGTTTTCACCCAGGCGGCTCGGGTTCGATTCCCGGTATGGGAACGTTCTTGTTATTGTCATTTTGTTACAGAACTGTGGTCATGTGTAATGTGTCTTCAATATGATAATAAAGCTACAGTTACTCGAAATATATATATATTATATATATACAGAATGATGCAAATGTATTTGACTCTATTCACATTCCCATCGCGTGGAACCATCGCAGTTTGTTTTTAAATTATATTAATCCCTGGTCAAGACAAAGTCTCTCTGGGGTGGGACGATCATTAGAATGCGGATGTAAGGTCTCCGGTCCCATCATAGAAGCAAGATAGTTTATTCACAAATAAATACCTACACATTTATTTTTGTTTCTTTTTTTGGTAAATTGACACATTATTGCATTCTGTCACGTCACGCTGTGCACTCTAGGATTGCATAACAAGCATGCACTATGCCAGGACTTTGTGGCGCAATGGTAGCGCGTCTGACTCCAGATCAGAAGGTTGCGTGTTCAAATCACGTCGAGGTCAAAGACGTCTTTATTTCTATTCCACTATATTTCATTTTTTAACGTGCCTGGATTTGAATGTCTCCGGACATTTATTTATACAATTTATACAATTTATTGATTATATAGCGACAAACAAATTTCAATCAAGTTCCAGTCTCTCTGCCATTATCTTGCGCTGCTGTGTTTGGTCAGGTAAAAAGGGCATGACCAGAGCGGTATGGGCAATCCCGTTAGGTAGCTTGCATGTCAATCTCTCCTTCTTTTCTATTTATACACCCAGCACTGCTTCCGCCCTTCGTCTGTGTTTGTTTTTGGTCTGTGTTTGTTTTTTGTTATTCGCTCCTTTCACTGCAGGTCATTTCTCTGCTCAGCGCTGGTAGACAGTATCAGCTATTTTCCTACCTGCTCAGGTGATTCTTTTCATCATTCAGCTTTTGTATTTTTCTGCAGGACCTCCATCGTTAGTCTTCTCTGCTCCCTCCAGTCTCCAGCGCAGCTACAGCGCCGTTCAAAGCGCAGCGTCATTCTCAGCTTGCTCTGCGTTTTCATCAGAAAGACTGTTCCGATGTCACCGCTGCACTGCAACTCTTTCACACCGGCGCCTCACAGACCATGGTTACCACGGCAACGCCTCATCGAGTGACTCCTGGGAGTGGTAAGTTGCCATGGCGACCAGGCAGCTTTAACAGGCAATGTGAGCCTGTGCCTCACTACTGCAATCTTCTGCCTCCTGCTGCTGCGCTTTTGCAACATGAGAGCTTCAACTTGCCGAATTGTGACATCTAAATACAGCAGGCTCCTCTTCTAGACCTACGTTAACTTATTTATATCATCACTAACTGTTCTAAAGCAAATGTTTTATACATAGAGAATGATTTTAATTGCAATAACCAAATATATGCTACCCTGCTTCACTGAAGACAATAGTTTCAATTCCAATCACAACCTCTAGATGGCAGCATAACACCACAAACTCTACATAATTTAAGGCGATTTCTATCGCTGCGAATCTCGCACACTCCAAACTTTCTATCAATTCCTGCAGTTCGTTGTCTTTCCGAGGGGTTCTCAGTCCCCTCCTGCCTCATTGTATTTTTTATCTTGCTCTTAATTGTATTATTAATTGTACTGTGATTCTTGAAATGTATTTGTTTACGACTGTAAATCGCCCTGGATAAGGGCGTCTGCTAAGAAATAAATAATAATAATAATAATAATAATAATAATAATATTTGTTGGAAAACGGTCTGGAACTGAAGTAAAGTATTTTTTAAATACAGTGCTATTTGAGTATTTAAAATATGGTTTTGTTCAAAATTAAAATGCCAGCAACGGTGTGTTAATTTAACGAAGCGCCTAACGCCGCTCGGAACTTTCGCATTTTTAAATTCTAACGGTCTCTGCTCAGCGGAGTGGAATGTTCACGAGCCGGTTGCCTAGCAGCGTCTCCCCCTCCTTCTCTGCCCCGCCCTCTCGCCCTCTCTCGTTGCTCCAGCTAAGAGTTCAAATTTAGCTTCGTTATATTAGCGCAATTCTTTACTAACTTTTACAAATTAGCTTATTAGGGGCTTCGTGTTTTTAAGATGGTTCAGGTGCAGTCCAGGCAGACTGACTGGAGCATCATTACAGTATACCGCACTGCGCTCAGCTTTGTGTGGCGGCTGATACACAAAATAATGAACGACTATTAAATAAATCACATGTATTGCTTTTTAATGCTAAATATATATCTGGTATTCTAAGTATTATCTACAATTAATAATTCAGCTATATTCATATTCAGAATGTAATACAGTATTAAGACAGGGTCCAGTATTATAAATAAATAAACACGCTTTAAGAGAAACAGCAGTGATGTTTATTATCCCATACATTCTCTGTATGTTTCTACATTGTGGTTGCACAGGGACAAGGGACTCAGTGATGTTAAAAAAAGACTAGAGCCCACATTTAACCAATATAGAAAGGAAGGGGGGAGAAATGCATTGCCTGTGTGCAGTACCTTACACTTCTCTATTAAATGTAATTTGCCATGTGTCTGCCCAGTTCTGAATGCTGTCTAGAATCACCTCCTGACAACTTCTGTAGACATAGCGATCACGTGGCAATTTGAGAACTCTAGAACTCTAATTGTTATCACCCTCCAGGAGCCCCCGGATTGGTGACCGTGTTCACTATACAGTTTATTATTTGGGATGCAACCCATTATTATTGTTACCTCCGTGGTTTACACATTGCTGTGTATTGCCAGATTTTTATTGTTTGGTCGTCAGACCGGGATTACAAATAAAAGAGCCCTTTTCCAAACAGATTCCAGATTCTGGTTGTGATTATTCCTGCACTGCATCGCCTCTGCACCTGTTCTCACTCAGCAGCCACTTTGACACAGTCCCACCACTCATTTATTTGGACTAGCTGTAAGAGTTCAAAGCTTTAGTTATTTTTAAACAAAACCAGACTATAAGGTGTTTTTGTAAGACAACTACAACATGATTACAACAGGTTCCACTGAGATATGAACCAGGATCACTGGATTCAGAGTCCAGAGTGCTAACCACCAATGCAGGTCCCATGTTGCAGGGACTCTCATCAATTTAGCTTTTATTTGAAACGGTTTCAATGTATTATATCTGGAGTTATCCTATGTAACAGGTGCTGAAACCACATCCGTTCATCTTCCAGGGACAGGTTTCCTGTGAGCCATTGTTTAAACTGGAAGCAAATGTGCATAATCCCGCTCTTAAGAACAGGTTAGAGGCTTCTATACCTGTCCTGTTCGGTGAAAAACAGGGAATGTTCCACACTCTGGAGTCTACTGGAAAAGGAGTGCATGTATTAAAACAATCTGGAAGCAAATGGTTTAACTTGCTGGGGTGACTAAACTTTTATTAGGTCATTGAGTCACACAATGTGGCTCAAAGGACAATATAAATCAATTAGAGTCTCTCAGACAATTAAAACGCTGAATTCATGAAGATGCCAATACATCTTTTAGGAGAATTTTTCTGATCTTTACTCTTTGAAAATATTCACGGTAAGTTGAGTCAGCTGAGCCTGTCTCTTATGGCATGAGAATATCTCTCCATAACCTTAAAATGAGAAAACACAAAACAGCACAAACTGCACTACACTCTGTGACCACAAGAGGGAGACAGAGAGTAATAAAATGATGTTCTTTAATCCAGAGCAGTGGTTCTTAACCTGGGGTCCTCAGAGACAGTCCAGGGGGTCCACAAGAAAAAAAACTGGAAACTTTTCACCCAACATTAGCAATGTGCAAAATCAAAATGTTTGCTTCTTGAATGGATTTGATTTCACAAAGTTTATGATGGATCTGTTAACCTGCAGCTCTGATTTTAATATTTTACAATTAATAATTATTTATACTGTGTAACAAACCTACTTAATCACAGCTGTAGCTAAGATTGATTGCTTGAAAGAATGGAGAAGAGTGAGAAATAGCTGTGTTTGAACAAACTCAACACAAAGAAAACTATAAGCTATTTGTTTTTGTTGGCCAGATAAAACTTTTTACTGTTTTTTTTTTTGTTTTGCTTGCAAGAGGAAACTTTTTTTTTCCTGTTTTCCACTTTTTCTTCTGATTTAGAAAGAAACTGCATCAGCTGCAAATGAGTTTAAACTTAAGAGCACTGCTTGACAAGAAGTGGCTGCTGTGCCAAGGAAGACAATTTGCATAGAAAAGACACTTTGCATTGGCAGCACATGCTTCAGTGCTCTGGGAGTGTTTATAGCCCTGTGAGTTTAACACTTCATGATTGAGAGCTGCCCTTCATGGCAACAGAATCCACAACAACAATGACTTTTATCAGCATCTTCATCTGGGCACTTGTCATCTGCACTCAGGGTAAGAATCATTTAGAAAAACACTTTAAAAAATGTGTGACAGCTCTTAATATATAATTATTACAAGTAAAACAGGATATACTGAAAAAAAATATGACAATGCCTTGAAATTGAATATGTTGTCATAATTTAGTTGGTTAATGTATTCTAATCTTCTATATTTTTATTTATTATTTTCAGAATCCAGTGGACAGTATACTGTGACTCAGACTCCTGCAATGAAATCTGTTCTCCCAGGAGACACAGTCGCTCTGAGCTGTAAAGTCAGCAGCGCAGTGTAAAGCGATAGCTATGGGAACTACCTAGCCTGGTACCAACAGAAACCTGGAGAAGCTCCCAAACTCCTGATCTATAGGGCAAGTACCCTTCAGTCTGGGATCCCAACTCGTTTCAGTGGCAGTGGATCTGGGACTGACTTCACTCTGACCATCAGTGGAGTCCAGGCTGAAGATGCAGGAGATTACTACTGTCAGAGTTTCCACTATCCCAGCAGTAGCTGGGTGTTCACACAGTGCTACACACCCATACAAAAACCTCCCTCAGCATGACTGCACAGCGACTGCACTGCTGCAGCTGGGACCTACTGCAGGTGCTGAGGGTGAAGGCAATGAAACGGAACCCGGCCTGTGGAGGAGCTCATCTGCACACAAACACACTGAGCTCAATAACAAGGGTTCAAAATAAAAGACAAGATCAATCTGATAAATATCTTGATTATTCATGTATTCTAATACATTGCAGAGGCTGAACGGCTGTCATTGGATTTATATTTACTAATTTAGTTTTACTAAATGAAAATGAAAATATAATTATTGATTACTCTGCAGTAAGGAAAAGAAAAGATACTGAAACTAAAATACAAAGTGAAAATAAAGAAAATCACACAATGTATTTCCATTAAAGGAAATAAATAAATAAATAATGCAGAGAATTTGACTCGATGTGATTCTGCGTTCATCCCACTACAGGTAAACGTTTCAAGATTAAATCTCGTATTACATGCACCAGTACTAATGTGCTTTACTTGTTGTCATGCCCGTGTGGGAAAGGATATGTGGGGAAAACTTCAACAATTAAAAATTCATCTGAGTGAGCACAAGAGTGCAATTAGACAAAAAGATGAAGCTTCACCTGCAGCAAAACATTTCATGGAGAGAAGCCATAACGTACCTGCTTTCAGATGGATTGGCATTGAAAAAGTGATTCTGAATCGTAGAGGTGGAGACCTACATACAAAATGACTTCAATGGGAGTCTTTTTGGACACACCCCCTGAATACACTGTCACCAATTGGGATGAGCGAGGAACAGGATTTGGCAGCTTTTTATAATTTAGAATTTGGCATCCTTTATAATTTGGTTGTTTTTTTCATTAATATATGTAATATTTTGTTCAGTTATTTATAATCTATTTCATTAATAGTGATGCATTTAGAATGAGTTATTGATAACCAATGAAAGGTGATTGATGCTTTGTTTAATACAGTATTGATGGCAGTGTTGTTGTATATGTTATGATCCTCTAGACAGCATATTAAACAAGAAGAACAGTAAAGCCTGAATCACAAAATTGCAGAGATGTGTATTATATACACTTTCAGCCTGAGTTTCAAAATCAGCAAACTAATAATTAAATCACAAAGTGATTTCAATGTTTCCAAATCTCTTTATTTCGATGTGTTGAACGTTCACTAAGTGTTTACACGACTCGTTTAATAGAAACCCATTGAAAGCCATAAACTCAGTGACCCTCATCAGCTTTTGGAAATCACTGCGGGAACTAGTTCTTATTTTGCCTCTTTTAAAATCAGGCTGTTTGTGTCTGTGTGGAGTCTGGCATTATATTTTTGACTGTGCAAAGCCACAGGACTTCTGTGAGCGGGGCCTCCGTTTAGAGGAGCAGCGCACGCCGCCTTCACTGGAACTTTGATTTGGAGTTTCTGGATGTTTTGCTTTGCTTTTTGTACACTGGGCTGTATGTCCTCCATGAGTTCCCATAGTTGGTAGCGTCACGTGAGTGTGTGTGTGAATAAATCCTGAGTGCCTGTGTCTCTGTGCCTCTCACCTGCCTGCCTGCCTGTCTCAACCACTGTGAAACACACACTTCTCACACACTGGATTGAGAGAACTGACTTTTTATCTTGCTTGAAATAAAACGAAAGTAAAGTACTTCTGATTCAATTCAATTGTATATATTAACATGGTATGCACCTCAAATAGATTGAAGATTGAGTTTGTGAGGCTTCTTTATCTAACTCAGGTTATAACTGAAAATAATAAAAATGAAGTTATCTCAATTTAAGACACATTTTTTAAATGAGGAATTCATACATTTCTGAGTGAGTTCTTATTTTTTAATAAGAAGCAGCACATCAGCGTTATTGAAGGCAGTTTATTCTTCATTGTCTTGCCTCCTGTGTCATCCTTGTTACCCACCTGGTCTCCTTCATTCCTTATGTGTGCAGCAGCTCCCTGGCACACATGTCTCAACACTTATGGGCCATTTCATTCTGAACAGGCAGATTTCTAATGCCCCTCCTAGAGAGCAGGAAAGCACTGAGAGGCTAAACATAAAACTACAGGAAGGATAATCTAACTGTACTGTGAGTCACCCAACCCTATCAAGTCCCACCTTTGTTCACAGCTCAGATCTCATAGAACTGTCTGTGACACTTATTGAAACACAAGTGCAGCGTTTAGAACACATATACAAATAGAACTAATCCACTCTTCTATTAAACTGTGAACTTAGTGTTTTATTGAATACCTCTCTGTGTTTGTATAGCCTGGAAACAGGCATCAGTGCCCTGCCAAGCTGCACACACTGCCATCATTCACACTGACCACAAGAGGGAGCCAGAGCACCACTGCTGTCCATAATGTAATAACACAGTAATAAGGCAATTGAAATAGACAGCAGTTACCTCCCCAGTCAGCCCAGTTCTCACATTATTAACACAAGGCTCTTCACACCCAGTATTCTAAACACTACAGTTTGAATAGACCCATAAATGAATATATAGCGACATAAATGAATACTCTCACAGACAAATATTTATTTGTTCAATTATTTATTTATTTATTATAATTTTGACGTAGAATATCCTCCATACAAAGGGAGCAGCCATACAATATTAAGTTCTCATTATACCACATACACCGCTGTTATACCACAGGTCGAGACAAAATGCACCACTGCATTTAAAAACAAAGTACAATTAAATCACATATACTATATATAAAAAAGGAACAACACACAACAGGAAATGTACCAGGCTGTGCAGACTGTGTCTTTAACGCCCCCTGCTGGCCTTGTTAATGATGACTGCTGATGATGAGGGTGACGCTGTCATTGTTTTACCTCACGCAGTACACGAGGACCATGGCAGCTGAGGGGGAAACACACTTTCCAGCTTGATTGAACTGCTTTCGACTCCAAGAGAAAGTCTAACATCAAGGAGCTCTAGAATCTCACATGGAGTGTCTTCCTTATGTGGAGACAGCGGTCACGTGGTGTAAGCACAGCTGGGCGACTTTCAAACGAGAAATACAATTGCAGCAAGTCGGCCAGACCGGACCTGAACCGTATATGCAATAATTCACTTATTAATTCATTTATTTCAAAATGTATGTATGTATGTATGTATGTATGTATGTATGTATGTATGTAAGTATGTATGTATTACCAGGTGCTGTGAGCTTTTCTTTCTGCAGCTCGGCAGGGGGCGCTATTTCCCCACATATTTCTAAAAATATCC
Source organism: Acipenser ruthenus (assembly GCF_902713425.1). NCBI lineage: Eukaryota > Metazoa > Chordata > Actinopteri > Acipenseriformes > Acipenseridae > Acipenser > Acipenser ruthenus. The sequence continues at coordinate 11,112,477 of NC_081220.1, forward strand.
TTGTATCTCCAACTAGATTTTTTTAAATTCTCGCACATAGCAACTATGGAGGATAATCCATGCCAAAATTAAAAACAAATAAATAAACAAATAAATAAATAGCTACACAGGCATTTATTTGTTTATTTCAATATTTATTTAATTAATTTATGTATCAATAAATAAATATCGAAATAAATAGATACCTAAATAATTATCAAAACAAACAAATAAATAAAGGAATAAATAAATATTGAAATAAGCACATATTATTATTATTATTATTTATTTCTTAGCAGACGCCCTTATCCCGGGCGACTTACAATCGTAAGCAAATACATTTCAAGTGTTACAATACAAGTAATACAATAAGAGCAAGAAATACAATAACTTTTGTTCAAGCAAAGTACAAGTGTGACAAACCACAATTCAATAATACAGCAGATAATAGTGATAGTTACATCAGGATATGATTAAGTAGTGATAGTTACATCAGGATATGATTAAATACAAAGTACTACAGGTTAAACACTTGGCAGATTACAGTATTCTGAAGTACAGGATTAAATGCAGTAAAATAAGCGGCAGATGAGAGCAAAATAAAGCACATTTACATGAAGGGTGACAGTGTCCCAGGATACAAACAGAGGAGTTCTACAGGTGCTCTTTGAAGAGGTGAGTCTTGAGGAGGCGCCGGAATGTGGTCAGGGACTGGGCAGTCCTGACATCTGTAGGAAGGTCATTCCACCACTGCGGAGCAAGGGTGGAGAAGGAGCGGGCTCTGGAGGCAGGGGAGCATAGCGGAGGTAGAGCTAGTCTTCTAGTGCAGGCAGAGCGGAGAGGTCGAGTGGGGGTGTAGGGAGAGATGAGGGTCTGGAGGTAGCTGGGTGCAGTCTGGTCAAGGCATCTGTAGGCTAGTACAAGAGTCTTGAACTGGATGCGAGTGGTGATCGGGAGCCAGTGGAGCGAGCGGAGTAGTGGAGTAGCGTGGGCGAAGCGAGGCAGAGAGAACACCAGGCGGGCAGCAGAGTTCTGGATGAGCTGGAGCGGACGGGTGGCGGACGCAGGGAGGCCAGCCAGGAGGGAGTTGCAGTAGTCTAGGCGGGAGAGTACCAGGGCCTGGACCTGGAGCTGGGTAGCATAGTTGGTGAGGAAGGGTCGGATTCTTCGGATGTTGCTCAGTAGGAATCGGCAAGTGCGTGCCAGAGTGGAGATGTGCTGGGAATAAGAGAGGCAGGGGTCCAGGGTGACTCCAAGGTTCTTAACTGAGGAAGAGGGAGAGAGTGTGGTAGATTCCAGAGGAACAGAGATAGAGAGATCAGAGGAGCGGAGGAGGAGGGAAAGAAAAGGAGGTCAGATTTAGAGAGGTTGAGTTTGAGGTGATGCAAGTGCATCCAGGAGGAAATAGCAGACAGACAGATAGAGGTACGGGAGGAGATGGTGGAGTCAGAGGTGGGGAAAGAGAGGAAAATCTGAGCATCATCAGCATAGAAATGGTATGAGAAACCATAGGATGCGATGAGGGGGCCCAGGGAGCGGGTGTAGAGAGAGAACAGGAGAGGACCCAAGACTGACCCTTGGGGGACTCCAGTTAAGAGAGGGTGAGGTGTGGAGGTTGCTCCACGCCAGGTTACCTAGTAAGTGCGGTTGGAGAGGTAGGAGGAGAACCAGGCCAGAGCAGTGCCAGAGATCCCCAGGTCAGCAAGAGATGATAGTAGAATAGAGTGATCAACAGTGTCAAAGGCAGCAGAGAGGTCGAGGAGAATTAGGACAGAGGAGAGAGAGGCAGCTCGGGCACACTTTAGTGAGTTGGTGACAGACAGGAGGGCGGTTTCAGTGGAGTGAGCAGAGCGGAAGCCAGATTGGAGAGGGTCAAGCAGAGAGTGGTTGGACAGGAAAGCAGAGAGCTGGCGGTGTACAGTCCGCTTGAGGGTTTTGGAGAGGAAAGGTAGAAGGGAGACAGGACGGTAGCTCTGGAGGGAGGTGGGGTCAAGGGTAGGTTTTTTGAGGAGGGGAGTGATAGAGGCTTTTTTGAAGGCAGAGGGAAAGATACCAGAAAGTAGAGAGGTGTTGAGGAGGGAGGAGATGAAGGGGAGTAGAGCAGGAGCAGCAGCTTGAAAGAGGTGAGTGGGGAGGGGGTCCAAGGCACACGTGGTGGGTTTGTGACCATGGAGCAGGGAGGAGAAGTCAGAGTCTGAGAGGGGCAAGAAGGTGGAGAAGGAGGGTGAGTTAGTAGAGGTTGCAGTGGGTGTAGGGGTTGGAGCAGGAGGGGGTGCGGGGGAGGGAGAGGTGTTAAATAGTTTGCGGATATCTGAGATTTTAGAAGATAAGAAGGAGGCAAAGTCATCAGGGGAGATAGAGGAGGGAGGAGGAGGGGGGAGGGTTTAGGAGGGAGGAGAAGGTAGAGAATAGTTTACGTGGGTTGTTAGTGGAGGCTTGGATTACAGATTGGAAATAAGCACATTTAGCAGAGGAGAGAGTAGAGGAGAAGGAGGAGAGGAGAGTGCGGTAAAGGTCTAGGGCAGCAGGGAGTTTGGTTCTCTTCCATTTCTTTTCAGCAGATCGCAGTGTGATTCTTGCCGAGCGGAGCGCAGAGGAGAGCCAGGGATGGGGAGGGGAGGGGCGAGCAGGACGGGAGGTGAGGGGACAGAGGGAGTCGAGGGAGGAGGTGAGTGAGGAGAAGAGGGTGGAGGTAGCAGAGTCTACGGAGAGTTGTGAAAAGGAGTCGATAGGAGGGAGGTGAGAGAGAGCAGTGGAGGCAAGGACAGAGGGGGAGAGAGCGGAGGTTACGGCGAGAGGTGACAGTGGGGGTAGGAGGAGCAGGGAGAGGGGGAAGAGACAGAGAAAAAGAGATGAAATAGTGATCAGAGAGGTCCAGGGGGTGACAGAGAGGGTGGAGGGGCAGCAGGCCCTGGAGAAGGTGAGGTCCAGTTGACAGCCAGCTTTGTGGGTAGGAGGGGACGGAGAGAGACAGAAGTCGAAGGAGTGCAGGAGAGGGAGGAATCCAGCAGAGTGGCTGGGGTTGGAGAGATGGATGTTGAAGTCACCCAACAGGACAGTCGGGGTAGACAGAGAGGGGAGGGAGGAGAGTAGATAGTCGAGTTCATCCAGAAAGTGAGTGAGAGGCCCAGGGGGGCGGTACAGAACAATGAGCAGGAGTTGACAGGGAAAGGTTAGTTGGACTGCATGAAATTCAAAGGTATTGACAGAGAGTGAGATGAGATCGGAGGGGACAGAAAAGAGTAAGGAGGGAGAGAGGAGAAGACCCGTCCCACCTCCCCGTCCAGTGAGACGCGGGGTATGGGACAGGACGTAGAGAGAGGACAGGGCAGCAGGATTAACAGTGTTATCAGGGGACAGCCAGGTTTCAGTGAGAGCAAGGCAATTGAGCGAGAGGTGGGAGGCAAAGGCAGATATGAAATCAGCTTTGTTAGCAGAAGAGTGACAGTTCCACAGTGCACCAGAGAGTGTGCGGGAGGGGGGGAGAGGCAGAGAAATGAGGTTAGAGGGGTTGGAGGAGCAGCAGTGGAGGGAGGGCAGAGGACGAGGACGGGAGGACAGAACAGGGATGTGAGAGACAGTCATAGCAGGGCAAGCAGGACAAAAGACACAGTAGGAGCAGTAGGGTGGAGGGTACAGACCTGACTAGTAGATAGCTTGTTCTAAAGCCCCGTTAGGTTTGGATCTATTGGAATAGCATCTCAGTGCAGGCCTCCCCTTGCTGGACTCCCACAGCTAGACTCCCGGCTCTTTTGTTGAGGCTCTTCGGTTTGCTGGCGCTTCTTGCTGGCGCAGAAATAGGCTGCTTAATATATAAAAAAACAACTGCGTGGAAACCAATCAGATAGCAAATCAACTTCTATTCAATTAAACCACTCACCTGGTACTAATCACACACCAACTCAGCTAATTCAAACACCACCTTACAAAGTTACCAAATGTAGTTAATTAAAAATTACTTGAAGCAGGAACTTGCCTATCTGCCTCAGTCCCTGGTTCCTGTATATTATTTATTGTTGTTAATGTACTGTGTGTGGTGATGTATTGGTGTTTTGTTACTCGCGTGTGAAGTGAAGGTGCTTTGTTGATTATATGAGACTGCTACAGTACTTCAGATTTTCAATGTATTATGTCTGGAGCTGTCCTATGTAACAGGTGCTGAAACCACATCCGTTCATCTTCCAGGGACAGGTTTCCTGTGAGCCATTGTTTAAACTACAAGCACACGTGCATAATCAGGTTCTTAAGAACAGGTTAGGGGCTTCTATACCTGTCCTGTTCTGTGAAAAACAGAGTGTTCCTGTGGCAAAGTGTCCCGCCCCTGTGTGCATTTGTGTGTTCTATGTTGTATGTGTTGCGTGTTGCGTGTGTAAATGTTGGTGTATAGTCATTGGTACACGGGATATAAACGGGTCTGTGTTTCACGTGTATTTAAAAAGTGTATATTTGTATTTAGGCACGGGATTGCACATCACGCACGTGCATTTAAAATATAATATGTGAACACGGGGTTTCACGTAATTAATTCACGTGCTGGGATTCAAGTGAATAATTAATTAGTAATTGAATCCCAGCACAAACAGTATAAATAGATGCACGGTTAGTCACTCGTGGTTGGGTGTTCGAGAGTGGAGAACGGGTGAGAGAGAAGGAGAACATAAAGTAGTAAAGTAAAAATAATATCTAGACGTGTTTGTACTCACCGTGTTTGTTTGTCTCTCCGTGCACCGTTTGTTAAGTGTTTAGTACGTTTTGTTTGTCTTTTTATTTTGGCGTGTAGTGCCGTGTCCCGTGTTTTTGTGCTGTTTGAAACCTTTTATTTTGTTAATAAACGCTGAGTGCAGCCATTGCACTCAGCTCATCACCATCACCGTCTGTCTGTGTTTGAATTCCTTCCTGCTTCCGGTCTGACGCCACCCACTCTGGCCGTCTTTGTGACAGTTCCACACACTGGAGTCTACTGGAAAAGGAGTGCATGTATTAAAACAATCTGGAAGCAACTGGTTTAACTTGCTGGGGTGACTAAACTTTTATTAGGTCAATGAATCACACAAATTGGCTCAAAGGACAATATAAATCAATTGGAGTCTCTCAGCCAATTAAAACGTTGAATTCATGAAGATGCCAATACATCTTTTAGGGGAATTTTCCTGATCCTTACACTTTGAAAAAATTCACGGTAAGTTGAGCTTGTCTCTTATGGCATGAGAATATCTCTCCACAACCTTAAAATGAGAAAACACCAAACAGAACATACTGCACTACACTCTATGACCCCAAGAGGGAGAGAGACAGAGTAATAAAATGATGCTCTTTAATCCAGAGCAGTGGTCACGTGGTGTAAGCACAGCTGGGCGACTTTCAAACGAGAAATACAATTGCAGCAAGTCGGCCAGACCGGACCTGAACCGTATATGCAATAATTCACTTATTAATTCATTTATTTCAAAATGTATGTATGTATGTATGTATGTATGTATGTATGTATGTATGTAAGTATGTATGTATTACCAGGTGCTGTGAGCTTTTCTTTCTGCAGCTCGGCAGGGGGCGCTATTTCCCCACATATTTCTAAAAATATCCTTGTATCTCCAACTAGATTTTTTTAAATTCTCGCACATAGCAACTATGGAGGATAATCCATGCCAAAATTAAAAACAAATAAATAAACAAATAAATAAATAGCTACACAGGCATTTATTTGTTTATTTCAATATTTATTTAATTAATTTATGTATCAATAAATAAATATCGAAATAAATAGATACCTAAATAATTATCAAAACAAACAAATAAATAAAGGAATAAATAAATATTGAAATAAGCACATATTATTATTATTATTATTTATTTCTTAGCAGACGCCCTTATCCCGGGCGATTTACAATCGTAAGCAAATACATTTCAAGTGTTACAATACAAGTAATACAATAAGAGCAAGAAATACAATAACTTTTGTTCAAGCAAAGTACAAGTGTGACAAACCACAATTCAATAATACAGCAGATAATAGTGATAGTTACATCAGGATATGATTAAGTAGTGATAGTTACATCAGGATATGATTAAATACAAAGTACTACAGGTTAAACACTTGGCAGATTACAGTATTCTGAAGTACAGGATTAAATGCAGTAAAATAAGCGGCAGATGAGAGCAAAATAAAGCACATTTACATGAAGGGTGACAGTGTCCCAGGATACAAACAGAGGAGTTCTACAGGTGCTCTTTGAAGATTTGAGTCTTGAGGAGGCGCCGGAATGTGGTCAGGGACTGGGCAGTCCTGACATCTGTAGGAAGGTCATTCCACCACTGCGGAGCAAGGGTGGAGAAGGAGCGGGCTCTGGAGGCAGGGGAGCATAGCGGAGGTAGAGCTAGTCTTCTAGTGCAGGCAGAGCGGAGAGGTCGAGTGGGGGTGTAGGGAGAGATGAGGGTCTGGAGGTAGCTGGGTGCAGTCTGGTCAAGGCATCTGTAGGCTAGTACAAGAGTCTTGAACTGGATGCGAGTGGTGATCGGGAGCCAGTGGAGCGAGCGGAGTAGTGGAGTAGCGTGGGCGAAGCGAGGCAGAGAGAACACCAGGCGGGCAGCAGAGTTCTGGATGAGCTGGAGCGGACGGGTGGCGGACGCAGGGAGGCCAGCCAGGAGGGAGTTGCAGTAGTCTAGGCGGGAGAGTACCAGGGCCTGGACCTGGAGCTGGGTAGCATAGTTGGTGAGGAAGGGTCGGATTCTTCGGATGTTGCTCAGTAGGAATCGGCAAGTGCGTGCCAGAGTGGAGATGTGCTGGGAATAAGAGAGGCAGGGGTCCAGGGTGACTCCAAGGTTCTTAACTGAGGAAGAGGGAGAGAGTGTGGTAGATTCCAGAGGAACAGAGATAGAGAGATCAGAGGAGCGGAGGAGGAGGGAAAGAAAAGGAGGTCAGATTTAGAGAGGTTGAGTTTGAGGTGATGCAAGTGCATCCAGGAGGAAATAGCAGACAGACAGATAGAGGTACGGGAGGAGATGGTGGAGTCAGAGGTGGGGAAAGAGAGGAAAATCTGAGCATCATCAGCATAGAAATGGTATGAGAAACCATAGGATGCGATGAGGGGGCCCAGGGAGCGGGTGTAGAGAGAGAACAGGAGAGGACCCAAGACTGACCCTTGGGGGACTCCAGTTAAGAGAGGGTGAGGTGTGGAGGTTGCTCCACGCCAGGTTACCTAGTAAGTGCGGTTGGAGAGGTAGGAGGAGAACCAGGCCAGAGCAGTGCCAGAGATCCCCAGGTCAGCAAGAGATGATAGTAGAATAGAGTGATCAACAGTGTCAAAGGCAGCAGAGAGGTCGAGGAGAATTAGGACAGAGGAGAGAGAGGCAGCTCGGGCACACTTTAGTGAGTTGGTGACAGACAGGAGGGCGGTTTCAGTGGAGTGAGCAGAGCGGAAGCCAGATTGGAGAGGGTCAAGCAGAGAGTGGTTGGACAGGAAAGCAGAGAGCTGGCGGTGTACAGTCCGCTTGAGGGTTTTGGAGAGGAAGGGTAGAAGGGAGACAGGACGGTAGCTCTGGAGGGAGGTGGGGTCAAGGGTAGGTTTTTTGAGGAGGGGAGTGATAGAGGCTTTTTTGAAGGCAGAGGGAAAGATACCAGAAAGTAGAGAGGTGTTGAGGAGGGAGGAGATGAAGGGGAGTAGAGCAGGAGCAGCAGCTTGAAAGAGGTGAGTGGGGAGGGGGTCCAAGGCACACGTGGTGGGTTTGTGACCATGGAGCAGGGAGGAGAAGTCAGAGTCTGAGAGGGGCAAGAAGGTGGAGAAGGAGGGTGAGTTAGTAGAGGTTGCAGTGGGTGTAGGGGTTGGAGCAGGAGGGGGTGCGGGGGAGGGAGAGGTGTTAAATAGTTTGCGGATATCTGAGATTTTAGAAGATAAGAAGGAGGCAAAGTCATCAGGGGAGATAGAGGAGGGAGGAGGAGGGGGGAGGGTTTAGGAGGGAGGAGAAGGTAGAGAATAGTTTACGTGGGTTGTTAGTGGAGGCTTGGATTACAGATTGGAAATAAGCACATTTAGCAGAGGAGAGAGTAGAGGAGAAGGAGGAGAGGAGAGTGCGGTAAAGGTCTAGGGCAGCAGGGAGTTTGGTTCTCTTCCATTTCTTTTCAGCAGATCGCAGTGTGATTCTTGCCGAGCGGAGCGCAGAGGAGAGCCAGGGATGGGGAGGGGAGGGGCGAGCAGGACGGGAGGTGAGGGGACAGAGGGAGTCGAGGGAGGAGGTGAGTGAGGAGAAGAGGGTGGAGGTAGCAGAGTCTACGGAGAGTTGTGAAAAGGAGTCGATAGGAGGGAGGTGAGAGAGAGCAGTGGAGGCAAGGACAGAGGGGGAGAGAGCGGAGGTTACGGCGAGAGGTGACAGTGGGGGTAGGAGGAGCAGGGAGAGGGGGAAGAGACAGAGAAAAAGAGATGAAATAGTGATCAGAGAGGTCCAGGGGGTGACAGAGAGGGTGGAGGGGCAGCAGGCCCTGGAGAAGGTGAGGTCCAGTTGACAGCCAGCTTTGTGGGTAGGAGGGGACGGAGAGAGACAGAAGTCGAAGGAGTGCAGGAGAGGGAGGAATCCAGCAGAGTGGCTGGGGTTGGAGAGATGGATGTTGAAGTCACCCAACAGGACAGTCGGGGTAGACAGAGAGGGGAGGGAGGAGAGTAGATAGTCGAGTTCATCCAGAAAGTGAGTGAGAGGCCCAGGGGGGCGGTACAGAACAATGAGCAGGAGTTGACAGGGAAAGGTTAGTTGGACTGCATGAAATTCAAAGGTATTGACAGAGAGTGAGATGAGATCGGAGGGGACAGAAAAGAGTAAGGAGGGAGAGAGGAGAAGACCCGTCCCACCTCCCCGTCCAGTGAGACGCGGGGTATGGGACAGGACGTAGAGAGAGGACAGGGCAGCAGGATTAACAGTGTTATCAGGGGACAGCCAGGTTTCAGTGAGAGCAAGGCAATTGAGCGAGAGGTGGGAGGCAAAGGCAGATATGAAATCAGCTTTGTTAGCAGAAGAGTGACAGTTCCACAGTGCACCAGAGAGTGTGCGGGAGGGGGGGAGAGGCAGAGAAATGAGGTTAGAGGGGTTGGAGGAGCAGCAGTGGAGGGAGGGCAGAGGACGAGGACGGGAGGACAGAACAGGGATGTGAGAGACAGTCATAGCAGGGCAAGCAGGACAAAAGACACAGTAGGAGCAGTAGGGTGGAGGGTACAGACCTGACTAGTAGATAGCTTGTTCTAAAGCCCCGTTAGGTTTGGATCTATTGGAATAGCATCTCAGTGCAGGCCTCCCCTTGCTGGACTCCCACAGCTAGACTCCCGGCTCTTTTGTTGAGGCTCTTCGGTTTGCTGGCGCTTCTTGCTGGCGCAGAAATAGGCTGCTTAATATATAAAAAAACAACTGCGTGGAAACCAATCAGATAGCAAATCAACTTCTATTCAATTAAACCACTCACCTGGTACTAATCACACACCAACTCAGCTAATTCAAACACCACCTTACAAAGTTACCAAATGTAGTTAATTAAAAATTACTTGAAGCAGGAACTTGCCTATCTGCCTCAGTCCCTGGTTCCTGTATATTATTTATTGTTGTTAATGTACTGTGTGTGGTGATGTATTGGTGTTTTGTTACTCGCGTGTGAAGTGAAGGTGCTTTGTTGATTATATGAGACTGCTACAGTACTTCAGATTTTCAATGTATTATGTCTGGAGCTGTCCTATGTAACAGGTGCTGAAACCACATCCGTTCATCTTCCAGGGACAGGTTTCCTGTGAGCCATTGTTTAAACTACAAGCACACGTGCATAATCAGGTTCTTAAGAACAGGTTAGGGGCTTCTATACCTGTCCTGTTCTGTGAAAAACAGAGTGTTCCTGTGGCAAAGTGTCCCGCCCCTGTGTGCATTTGTGTGTTCTATGTTGTATGTGTTGCGTGTTGCGTGTGTAAATGTTGGTGTATAGTCATTGGTACACGGGATATAAACGGGTCTGTGTTTCACGTGTATTTAAAAAGTGTATATTTGTATTTAGGCACGGGATTGCACATCACGCACGTGCATTTAAAATATAATATGTGAACACGGGGTTTCACGTAATTAATTCACGTGCTGGGATTCAAGTGAATAATTAATTAGTAATTGAATCCCAGCACAAACAGTATAAATAGATGCACGGTTAGTCACTCGTGGTTGGGTGTTCGAGAGTGGAGAACGGGTGAGAGAGAAGGAGAACATAAAGTAGTAAAGTAAAAATAATATCTAGACGTGTTTGTACTCACCGTGTTTGTTTGTCTCTCCGTGCACCGTTTGTTAAGTGTTTAGTACGTTTTGTTTGTCTTTTTATTTTGGCGTGTAGTGCCGTGTCCCGTGTTTTTGTGCTGTTTGAAACCTTTTATTTTGTTAATAAACGCTGAGTGCAGCCATTGCACTCAGCTCATCACCATCACCGTCTGTCTGTGTTTGAATTCCTTCCTGCTTCCGGTCTGACGCCACCCACTCTGGCCGTCTTTGTGACAGTTCCACACACTGGAGTCTACTGGAAAAGGAGTGCATGTATTAAAACAATCTGGAAGCAACTGGTTTAACTTGCTGGGGTGACTAAACTTTTATTAGGTCAATGAATCACACAAATTGGCTCAAAGGACAATATAAATCAATTGGAGTCTCTCAGCCAATTAAAACGTTGAATTCATGAAGATGCCAATACATCTTTTAGGGGAATTTTCCTGATCCTTACACTTTGAAAATATTCACGGTAAGTTGAGCTTGTCTCTTATGGCATGAGAATATCTCTCCACAACCTTAAAATGAGAAAACACCAAACAGAACATACTGCACTACACTCTATGACCCCAAGAGGGAGAGAGACAGAGTAATAAAATGATGCTCTTTAATCCAGAGCAGTGGTTCTTAACCTGGGGTCCTCAGGACAGTCCAGGGGGTCCACAGGGTAAAAACTGGAAACTTTTCACTCAACATTAGCAATGTGCAAAATCAAAATGTTTGCTTCTTGAATGGATTTGATTTCACAAAGTTTATGATGGATCTGTTAACCTGCAGCTCTGATTTTATAATTATTTATACTGTGTAACAAAGCTACATAATCATAGTTGTGGCTAAGATGAATTGTTTGAGAGAAGGGAGAAGAGAGAGAAATAGCTGTGTTTGTAAAAACTCAACACAAAGAAAACTAAGTTATTTTTTCTTTTTGATTGCCAGAGAAAACTTGTTGTTTTCTGAAAGGCAAAAAAACTGCATCATCTGAAAATGAGTTTAAACTTAAGAGCACTGCTTGGCTAGAAGTGGCTGATGTGCCAAGGAAGACAATTTGCATAAAAAAGACACTTTGCATTGGCAGCACATGCTTCAGTGTTCTGGGAGTGTTTATAGCCCTGTGAGTTTAACACTTCATGATTGAGAGCTGCCCTTCATGGCAACAGGATCCACAACAACAATGACTTTTATCAGCATCTTCATCTGGGCACTTGTCATCTGCACTCAGGGTAAGAATCATTTAGAAAATACATGTTTAAAAAAATATCTGTTTCTGGGACAATTCTTAATAAATAATTTTTAATAGTAAAATGGGGAAATGAACAAAATAACAATGGCTTGATATGTAATGTGTTTTTGTTGTTTAAATCAATAATGTTCTATAATTGTCTATGTTATTATTTATTATTTTCAGAATCCAGTGGACAGTATACTGTGACTCAGACTCCAGCAGTGAAATCTGTTCTCCCAGGAGACACAGTCGCTCTGAGCTGTAAAGTCAGCAGCGCAGTGGGCACTTGCAGCAGTAAACCCTGTCTAACCTGGTACCAACAGAAACCTGGAGAAGCTCCTAAACTCCTGATCTATTGGGCAAGTACCCTTCAGTCTGGGATCCCAACTCGTTTCAGTGGCAGTGGATCTGGTACTGACTTCATTCTGACCATCAGTGGAGTCCAGGCTGAAGATGCAGGAGATTATTACTGTCAAAGTGTACACAATGGTCCTGTGTTCACACAGTGCTACACACTCGTACAAAAACCTCCCCCAGCTGGACTGCACAGCGACTGCACTGCTGCAGCTGGGACCTACTGCAGGTGCTGAGGGTGAAGGCAATGAAATGGGACACGGCCTGTGGAGGAGCTCAACTGCACACAAACACACTGAGCTGAATAACAACACACAGTTACATGGAGGTATGGATTCAGTATTAGTCTATTTAAACAAACTGATTTTGTTGTGACTACAGGGTCACCTAATAATGTAGTGATGATACCATCTATTCTAAATTCTGAAACATCATTCAGTTATTCCAAGAATTGTAAAAATGTAACTCATGTTTTGATATATCTGATTCTCATATGAAGATGTCCATGAATCCTGGGCAGGGTTGCACCAGATGTGTGTAAGTTCTTACTTAGCTTAGCTATAGCATAAGTCTTACTAACTTTAATTTGACACATTACTACATTGACACTAGTTGCACCAGGTAAGGCCTGTGAAAGACAGTGAAGTAGATGTTCCATTTAGAAGAGTATGAAGCTGTCAAAATGAGAACAATGAAAAGAAAAATGACAGGTCCATTACTTGTACAGCAGCAGCAATGCATGGGAAGGTATAACACTAGGGTTAGGGGTAGGGCACTACATACACTTTAATTCCCAATAGGATTGAAACAATGACACAAACACAAACATTATTGTCAGTTTAGACAGACAAACAGATTAGACAGCAGTGATATACTGAGAGCTTTGACTTGGGTAAAAATAGAAGAAAACAGTAAAAGTGGCCCAACCCTATGAAGCCCCACTGGTGCTCACGGCTCAGATCTCATCTAACTGCCTGGGACAGGATTTGTATAAAGGAAGGTGCTTTGCATACCGGTGCCTGCCTCACTGCTCTACACAACAGCTACAATAACTGCACTGCTCCATTGCTCAGGGTTTTTAAAGCTGACAGTTCAGCCCTTTCACAGTCACTGAGACACACAGAGAACATGGCTTCCTTGGGGCTCCTCCTCTGCACACTGGCACTCTGTGCTCATGGTAAGAAATCCTCATTATTATTAATTATTATTAATATCAGCGCTTCCTCAGCACACAGTGGAATGCAGTTAATGGACGAGGCTGTTGACTCGGTGGGTTGATGTTCTGTGTTTTTATTTTCAGAATCCAGCGGTCAGATTGTCCTGACTCACCACAGTGGAGTCTGTCTCTATAGGAGGGAGTGTCACTCTGAACTGCAGATCCAGTAGCTCTGGTTTTACCAGCAGTCTAGGCTGGTATCTGCAGAAACCCGGAGGAGCTCCTAAACTCCTCTTCTCTTCACTGAATAGCCGAGTCTCTGGAGCTCCAGCTCCATTCACTGACAGCAGGTCAAGAACAAACTTCATGCTGACCATGAGTGGAGTCCAGGCTGAAGATGCAGGAGATTACTACTGTCAGCAGCACTATAGCTTCCATTAATATGACCTCAGAGAGAAACACTGCAGATATTAACACTGACCACAAGAGGGAGCCAGAGCACCAATGCTGTCCATAATGTAATAACACAGTAACAGCCCATTCAGCCCAGTTCTCCCATTGTTAACACAAGGCTCCTCACACCCAGTCATCTAAACACTACAGTGTGGTCTGTGTCTGGAGGAAGGAGCTGCTCACAGTGATGCATGCTGGGAAACACTGACTCTAATATCTCAAGAGTGAATATTAAAGAATGTTAAAATGCCCCTTTAGCAGGCCAGCATTTTAAACACAATGATTCTCCCCTTACTCTCCTCTCTGAGAGTTGCTGTAAGCTGTCTGTCCCACACCCCAGTTATTTCTGCAGACTCACATCAGTGTGTGTCAGCATAGAGGTTACAGATTTGGGTGAAGTTATCTGTAGACATGGTGTCAATTTTCATTGCTATTCAGATCATACTCAATTATATTTATCCCTTAAACAAGGTGACACCTGAATTGTAAATATCTTTACTATCTGTCTTGCCGACATTGGGCAATGGATGTCAAGGAACTATCTGTTGTTGAACTCTGATAAAACAGAGGTAATGTTATTGGAATAAAAAAATCAATTCAACAATACAAATTATATTCGATTCAAGCTGTGTGTATAGATAACAACAATTTGAATAAATGTAGAAATTGCTAAGAGGATGTTCCAGGTAAGTTAATGAGCGAAAAGGATTCAGAGTTTTCATCGGCAGCCTCCTGCAGTGGTATGGGGGGCTCAGATCAGCAGGAAGAATTGACATTTAACCAGCCAAGCACTGTTTCCTCCAATGACATGAAATGCAACTAAATCCTGTATCTCAACTACAGTGTTGATTTTGATATCCCAGCTGCCCTAGCGGTCTGGTGGTTGCGCAGTAGAAAAATGAGAAATATGTTTGTTAGACCTGCTTGCAGGGAAAAAAAATGATCTTCTTCTCTCACAAATATTTTTGTGTTAGTCAGAACAATTTCCTGTGAGGGTTTTGGCAATTTATTTTGAGGAGGCTTAGCCCCCCAAAGCCTCTTATACATGCCACATATGTTTGTACCTCATATTAGAAAAATTAACTGAAGTGTCCTTTTTTTCATTTGAGAAATATTGCTAAGCTAAGGTGCTTTCATTCCATGGAAGATGCAGAGAGGGTGATGCATACTTTCATAACATCCAGACTAGATTATTGCAATGCTCTTTCCTCTGGTATTCCCAGATCTGTGTTATCCCGACTGCAGCTTGTGCAAAACGCTGCTGCCAGGGTTTGAACAGGAAGTAGAAGACATGACCACATTACACCGGTATTGGCAGCCCTGCACTGGCTTCCTGTAAGGGTCAGGGGGGATTTTAAGGTCATTCTTGTTACTTACAAAGCATTAAACGGTTTGGCTCCCTCCTATCTAAATGATATTTTGATCCCATATATACCTAGATGACCACTGCGATCCCAGGACTGTCCCTCAGATTTTTTAAAGAACGCAGGTGCGAGAGCATTTGGTTTTAGGGCCCCCGAACTATGGAATCGATGGCCTGTTTCTATAAGGGAGGCTCCAACTGTTGCAGTTTCTAAAACCCGATTAAAGACATACTTTTATAATTTATCATTCACATCTTAATATTAATTATTGTCTGTACTGTACTGCATTTTAATTGATCTCTATATTGAATATTTTTATTATCTGTTATTGCCTGTATGATTATTGCCTGTTTTTATTTATTTATTCATTTATTTATTTATTACCAAACAAAAATGACTGTTTTGTTACACTTTGTTACACACTATCTTGAGACGATGTATTGTGAAGTGCGCTATATCAAATAAAGATTGATTGATGGTTTGATACAGCATGTCATTCCAACAGCATGGGAAGGGATTCCTATTGCAATTCCACAGCAAGCAGCACCCACTGAACTACACTCTGTGACCACAAGAGGGAGAGAGAGTAATAAAATGATGCTCTTTCATCCAGAGCAGTGGGGGGTTCTGATTTTCAGGTGAAATATATATTTTTTTAATTCAGTTGAATGTTTTTTTTATTATTATTTAGTGAATAAATAAGGTGATATTAGGTAGATTTTGTAATAATTAAGAAAGAATAAATATTCAGGTAGAAATCAGGTAAAAATGTACTTAGCGTCACCAGTGCCAGCTCTTTCTGTATGCACTGCTTTTGAATCACAGACAACTGAGCATATACAGTCCTGCCTATTCAGGGAGGTTTCAGGTTTAACCCTAATGCAGAGATAAGCTTTCGATGGAGAAATCTGTTTAAATCGAGTAAAACCCTAAAATCAGAACCCCTATTCTTAACATCCTCAGAGACAGTCCAGGGGGATCACAGGAAAATACTGGAAACTTTTCACTCAACATTAGCAATGTGCAAAATCAAAATGTTTGCTTCTTGAATGGATTTGATTTCACAGAGTTTATGATGGATCTGTTAACCTGCAGCTCTGATTTTAATATTTTACAATTAATAATTATTTATACTGTGTAACAAAGCTACATAATCACAGCTGTGGCTAAGATGAATTGTTTGAGAGAAGGGAGAAGAGAGAGAAATAGCTGTGTTTGTACAAACTCAACATAAACAAAACTATAAGCAATTTTTTTTTCTTTTTGATTGCCAGAGAAAACTTGTTTTTTCTGAAAGGCAAAGAAACTGCATCAGTTGATAATGAGTTTAAACTTAAGAGCACTGCTTGGCTAGAAGTGGCTGCTGTGCCAAGGAAGACAATTTGCATAGAAAAGACACTTTGCATTGGCAGCGCATGCTTCAGTGCTCTGGGAGTGTTTATAGCCCTGTGAGTTTAACACTTCATGATTGAGAGCTGCCCTTCATGGCAACAGAATCCACAACAACAATGACTTTTATCAGCATCTTCATCTGGGCACTTGTCATCTGCACTCAGGGTAAGAATCATTTAGAAAAATGCATTTACAAAAAATATCTGTTTGTTGAATAATTTACAAAAGTGTCAAAAGTAAAACAGGCAAAAAAAGGAAAAGTCTTGCCGTTTAATGTGTTTTCATAATTAATTCAATCATTATTATAATTTCCTATATTATTATTTATTATTTCCAGAATCCAATGGACAGTATACTTTGACTCAGACTCCAGCAGTGAAATCTGTTCTCCCAGGAGACACAGTCGCTCTGAGCTGTAAAGTCAGCAGCGCAGTGCATGGTAATAGCTACCTACACTGGTACCAACAGAAACCTGGAGAAGCTCCCAAACTCCTGATCTACTTGGCAAGTACCCTTCAGTCTGGGATCCCAACTCGTTTCAGTGGCAGTGGATCTGGGACTGATTTCACTCTGACCATCAGTGGAGTCCAGGCTGACGATGCAGGAGATTACTACTGTCAGAGTTTACACATCCCCAGCAGTAGCTGGGTGTTCACACAGTGATACACACCCGTACAAAAACCTCCCTCAGCAGGACTGCAGGTGAACTTTGTACATTTTCTGATACTTAAATACAAGCTGAAAATAAAGTAAACCAAACATTTTACTTCTCTTTCAGGAAATGTATATATAAATAAATTGCATATTTAACTTCAAATTGTATTATTTCCTTTTTTTTCATTTTACTCTTTTAATGATTCCACTTCATCAGCAACACATTCTATATACAAACAGAATGATGTTTATTTTTTTAAAGCAATTGAACTGTATGCATATTGAGATTGATTTATCTATGATCCACTGGACAACATATTAAAAAATAAGTCCAGCAAACAGCAAAGCCCAGTATTGCAGTGATGTGTAGTTACACTTTCTGTCTCTGTGGAGTCCAGCTGTATATTTCTCATTGTGTCAATCTGATGTGATTAAATGTATTTTCAAAACTACTATGAAATAAATGAATAACAATGAACTTTAACATATCTTAAGATGAAAATCAAGACACAAATTACTGTTACTTACAATGAACAAACCATGTCTTCTTTTGAAATAGAATTTTACACGTTATTCTTAGTTACTGAAAAAGATATGAATACTCTATTGATATACCTCAGATTATAACTTATTACATTAAAAAAACAATGTATCTAAATTGAAATAAAAATAAATAAATGGAGTATTAATAAATTCCTGAGTGAATTCTTATTTTTTATTAAGGAGCAGCACATCAGTGTTATTGAAGGCAGTTTATTCTTCATTGTCTTGCCTCCTGTGTCATCCTTGTTACCCACCTGGTCTCCTTCATTCCTTATGTGTGCAGCAGCTCCCTGGCACACATGTCTCAACACTTATGGGCCAGTTCATTCTGAACAGGCAGATTTCTAATGCCCCTCCTAGAGAGCAGGAAAGCACTGAGAGGCTAAACATAAAACTACAGGAAGGATAATCTAACTGTACTGTGAGTCACCCAACCCTATCAAGTCCCACCTGTGTTCACAGCTCAGATCTCATAGAACTGTCTGTGACACTTATTGAAACAGAAGTGCAGTGCTTAGAACACATATACAAATAGAACTAATCCACTCTTCTATTAAACTGTGAACTTAGTGTTTGATTGAATCCCTCTCTGTGTTTGTATAGCCTGGAAACAGGAATCAGTGCCCTGCCAAGCTGCACACACTGCCATCATTCACACTGACCACAAGAGGGAGCCAGAGCACCACTGTTGTCCATAATGTAATAACACAGTATTAAGACAATTGAAATAGGCAGCAGTTACCTCCCCAGTCAGCCCAGTTCTCCCATTGTTAACACAAGGCTACTCACACCCAGTCATCTAAACACTACAATGTGAAAAGACCCCTAAATTAATATATAGCGAAATAAATAAATACATTCACAAACATTTATTTATTCATTCATTTATTTCTAGATTTATTTATTTAGATATTTATTGACAGAAGTAGTTTTGTGAAATGTAAAACAAAACAGAAAGGCATTGAAATCTAAAAAGAAAAGCAGAAAAATAGGTTTGCGGAAATTGTGAAATAAATACATTTTGAAATAAATTAATGCATAAATACATGTCTGTGTGTTTATTTCTTTCTTTCTTTATTTATTTTTCTTCATTTATTTATTTTAAATTTGACGTAGAATATCCTCCATACAAAGGGAGTAGCCATACAATATTAAGTTCTCAATATACCACATACACTGCTGTTATTCCACAGTTCGAGACAAAATGCACCACATTTAATCAAAGTACCCAGTAAAGGCGCTCCACGTGGAGTGCAGGATGCGCTCCATAGTCTGGACGTCGTGAGTTCAAGTCCAGGCTATTCAACAGCCGACCGAGGACGGGAGCTCCCAGGGGGCGGCGCTCAATTGGCCGAGCACCGACAGGGGGGACGGAGGGCGGGCTAGGTCGGCCAGGGTGTCCTCGGCTCACCGCACACTAGCGACCCCTGTGGTCTGGCCAGCGCCTGCGGGCTTGCCTGTAAGCTGCCCAAGAGCTGCGTTGTCCTCCGACACTGTAGCCCTTGGTTGGCTGTGTGGTGAGTCCGCAGTGTGAAAAAGAAGCAGTAGGCTGACAGCACACGCTTCGGAGGACAGCGTGTGTTCAACTTCACCCTCCCGAGTCAGCACAGGGGTGGTAGCGGTGAGCTGAGCCTAAAAATATTTGGCCATTTCCAAATTGGGGAGAAAATAATAAAAATCATTGGCAACGACTAAATTTATAAAATAATAATAATACAAAAATAATAAAATAAATAAAAACAAAGTACAATTAACTCACACACATACACATGTATATATAATATATAAAAAAGGAATAACACACAAAAGGAAATGCACCACGCTGTGTAGACTGTGCCTTTAACGCCCCCTGCTGGCCCTACTGTTAAAGTGCGATAGAGTGGCACCAGCTAGAATTAAAATTTTACAATCTCTCTCTCTCTCTCTCTCTCTCTCTCTCTCTCTCTCTCTCTCTCTCTCTCTCTCTCTCTCTCTCTCCTGTCAACAGAGTCTCTGCTTTTTTTGTCAGGTGGACTCAGCTGCTTCAATTTAGCATTTTAAAGGATTTTTAATGGTCATTTTAAATTTTACTTTTTTATTTATTATTTGGATGCTTCTTGAGTTCCCCTTGTATTGCTTCTCACCCTGCTAGCCCCCCCCCCCCCTTATTATTAATTTATTTAGCAGACGCCTTTATCCAAGGTGACTTACAGAGACTAGGGTGTGTGAACTATGCATCAGCTGCAGAGTCACTTACAACTACGTCTCACCCGAAAGACGGAGGACAAGGAGGTTAAGTGACTTGCTCAGGATCACACAATGAGTCAGTGGCTGAGGTGGGATTTGAACTGGGGACCTCTTGGTCACAAGCCCATTGAGAACCACTGGGTACATGTGATGGACGCACCACCACAACACCTCACACCAGCTGCCATGCACACTTCACCCTGAGCTGCCATGATCACAAGTTCATGAAGACCCTGATCAACACGAACCAAAGACCGCTAAACAACAAGCCTGGCCTCCCCCCACCCAAACCAAGCTGCATCAACAACAGTCAAAGACCGCTAAACAACAAGCCTGGTCTCCCCCCACCCAAACCAAGCTGCATCAACAACAGTCAAAGACCGCTAAATAACAAGCCTGACCTCCCCCCACCCAAACCAAGCTGCATCAACAACACTCAAAGACCGCTAAACAACAAGCGTGACCTCCCCCACCCAAACCAAGCTGCATCAACAACAGTCAAAGACCGCTAAATAACAAGCCTGACCTCCCCACACCCAAACCAAGCTGCATCAACAACACTCAAAGACTGCTAAACAACAAGCCTGACCTCCCCCACCCAAACCAAGCTGCATCAACAACAGACAAAGACCGCTAAACAACAAGCCTGGCCTCCCCCCACCCAAACCAAGCTGCATCAACAACAGTCAAAGACCGCTAAACAACAAGCCTGACCTCCCCACACCCAAACCAAGCTGCATCAACAACAGACAAAGACCGCTAAACAACAAGCCTGACCTCCCCCACCCAAACCAAGCTGCATCAACAACAGACAAAGACCTCTAAACAACAAGCCTGACCTCCCCCACCCAAACCAAGCTGCATCAACAACAGTCAAAGACCGCTAAACAACAAGCCTGACCTCCCCCACCCAAACCAAGCTGCATCAACAACAGACAAAGACCTCTAAACAACAAGCCTGATTTCCCCCACCCAAGCCAAGCTGCATCAACAACACTCAAAGCTGCACAACAGCAGCAAACACTAGCGGAGGCCCGGAGTAATCCGCCAATGCTACAACATCCATATACATTGCAACTCCTGAATGTGTCTGAGGCTTTTGCACAGCTCTGTGTGTGTGTGTGTGTGTGTGTGTGTGTGTGTGTGTGTGTGTGTGTGTGTGTGTGTGTGTTTGTGTGTGTGTGTGTGTGTGTGTGTCTATATATAAAGCTCCCCCTCCACCCCCGAAGATTTTGCAGAAATGGCAGCCAACATCAGAGGTGCAGTGGGTTGCGCATTGGACTTCTATTAACCTGCAGCTCTGATTTTAATATTTTACAATTAATAATTATTTATACTGTGTAACAAAGCTACATAATCACAGCTGTGGCTAAGATGAATTGTTTGAGATAAGGGAGAAGAGAGAGAAATAGTTGTGTTTGTACAAACTCAACACAAAGAAAACTAAGCTATTTTTTTCTTTTTGATTGCCAGAGAAAACTGGTTGTTTTCTGAAAGGCAAAGAAACTGCATCATCTGAAAATGAGTTTAAATTTAAGAGCACTGCTTGACTAGAAGTGGCTGCTGTGCCAAGGAAGATAATTTGCATAGAAAAGACACTTTGCATTGGCAGCACATGCTTCAGTGCTCTGGGAGTGTTTATAGCCCTGTGAGTTTAACACTTCATGATTGAGAGCTGCCCTTCATGGCAACAGAATCCACAACAACAATGACTTTTATCAGCATCTTCATCTGGGCACTTGTCATCTGCACTCAGGGTAAGAACCATTTAGAAAACACTTTAATTTGTGGGACAATTATATAAGTATTAAAAGTAAAACAGGCAAACTGAACAAAATCAAATGAAAAAGTCTTGAAATGTAATCTGTTTTCATCATTTATTTCAATCATTTACTGTAATTGTCAATATTATTATTTATTATTTTCAGAATCCATTGGACAGTATACTGTGACTCAGACTCCAGCAGTGAAATCTGTTCTCCCAGGAGACACAGTCGCTCTGAGCTGTAAAGTCAGCAGCGCAGTGTACAATAACAACTACCAAGCCTGGTACCAACAGAAACCTGGAGAAGCTCCCAAACTCCTGATCTATGCTGCAAGTACCCTTCAGTCTGTGATCCCAACTCGTTTCAGTGGCAGTGGATCTGGGACTGACTTCTCTCTGACCATCAGTGGAGTCCAGGCTGAAGATGCAGGAGATTACTACTGTCAGAGTTTACACCACACCAGCAGTATACATGTGTTCACACAGTGCTACACACCCGTACAAAAACCTCCCTCAGCTGGACTGCACATCGACTGCACTGCTGCAGGTGCTGAGGGTGAAGGCAATGAAATGGGACACAGCCTGTGGAGGAGCTCAACTGCACACAAACACACTGAGCTCAATAACAACACACAGTTACATGAAGGTATGGATTCAATATCCATAAACAAACTGATTTTGTTGTGACTACAGGGTCATCTAGTAATGTAGTGATGATAGCATCTATTCTAAATGTATTCAAGAATTCCAAAACATCATTCAATTATTCAAATAATTTAAACTATGTACTCACATTTTTTATATCTGATTCTCATATGAAGATGTTCATGAATCGTGATGCCTAAACTTTTAATTAAGGATATGGAAGATGTTAAGAAATGAATGAATGCTCTGATATAAAAAGCCACAGGTCCCTTTTTCAAAGCTAAAGAAAGTGTAATTTCTGCTGTACAGGATCTGCTGTGGCTCCTCAACATTGAGCAGCGACTGAAGGGAGCCAGTGTGTGTGATTAAAGACACAGGAGAGGAATGAGTTGAATCCAGTCAGCCCTCAGTCAGGAGCTGGGATGCAGTAGTGAGGGAGAATGGAGAATGTTTTGTGAAAGAATGTTTTGCAGGTAACCTTGTGGATTGTGGAAACACAAGCATTTTCACAAATATCTTGCCTTTTGTTTTTAAGACCTTAACTCTTGATAAAAGATTGTCAGTTCCGAACTTCTCCCATTTTATTCAGTCTTTATATAGAGCCCCTGGGGGAGATCACTGAGGCATGTGGACTCCAGTACCACCAGTATGCTGATGACACCCAGCTGTATGTGCATGTCTCAGGCAATGTTGAGGAGTCCAGGGCTGGTCTGCAGTGCTGCCTGTCAAAGGTGGATACCTGGCTTAATTTAAAATGGTTGAAACTAAACCCTTCACGAACAGAGGTTTCCCTATTGGGATCGACTCTCAAGAAGCTCGAGAATAATTTTATCCCTCTGATTATTAATGTGACCACACCTATTGTAGTTCCTAAAGGTAGGAACCTGGGAGTGATTATTGATAACCACCTTTCATTTATCCCCAAATTAACAAGGTGGTTAGTTCCTCTACTTTTCTCTTGCATAATTTTAAAGTTATAAAATCATTTTTATCAGGTTCCGTTTTTCTGACACTTGTGCAAACACTGTTAAGCCCAAAGCTGGACTACTGCAACTCCCTTTATTCAGGCTCCTCTGTGGTCCAGTGTAATAGACTTCAGAGGATTGAAAACATGGCGGCTCCAGTTCTGAGGAGCTACACTCACTCCCAGTCCGTGGGAGAATGGATTTCAAGACCCTTTGTGCTGTTTCTAAAGCATTAAATGGAGTTGGACCAGCCTATCTTCAATGTTCTTCCTGTTTCGAATCAATACCAGGGATTTACATTCGAATGGTTCCCTCCATAGTTCTCCTCCTTTTTTTCTCTCCAGTTAATTTGGGAAGCCGCACCTTTCAGGCCAGAGCAGCTTATCTATGGAATTTGTTTCCAGTGGAAATTAGAACCTTTTCTAGCTTTCTTCAGTTTGGAAAGCAATTAAAAACTTGGCTTTATCAAAGAATATTTGGGTATTTTTAGCGAGCTGGAATGGTTTTAATAATGTAACACATGATTTGAAAGGGTATAATTTTGTGCAATATATTTCGATTGTACTGTTCTGTGTGTTTTAGATTATTTATGATGTACCATGTTTTTTATCACTATGTTAAATGATTTTAATGTTTTTTTTTTTTTGCACAGAGCTCTGATACTAATTGCAAGTGGCACTATATAAAAATGCTAAATAAATAAATAAATGCCATGAGGAGAGTTATTGTACAAGAACAGAGCAGCAGTGAAGAGCAGTCGTACACGGTGGAGCCCCTCTTCTCTCAGTGTCAGTCCAGTATTCCAGCTCTCTAAAGGGCTCCACTGACTCCACACATCACACAGCTCACTGCAAAAACAGCAGCTCTGCACACTGACACTGCACTGCTCCAACCTCACAGAGGGGGGCTCTTTTAAACCTGGATTCTGTGGCTTCACACAGTGACCACGGCTCATTTTATAGCGCCTTTCACAGCCACAACCCTTCCTTTATGAACAGCACAATATTTATGAACAGATTTCAAAACAATCTAAAAGTGCCCCCAGCCCCTCCCCAGCACCCCCAGTGCAGCACTGCCCCTCACACTGACCCCCTGTCCCATACTGCACACTCTGGGGCTTCATGAAGAGCAGCAGTGATTCGGGGGCTGCAGGACACAGACATGGGGAAGAACTGGGACTGCAGAGTAACACACAGCAAGGAAATGCTGTTTGAGATTACAAATACATTAGAGAATGAGCATGTCTAGAAATGAGAAAAAAATAGATGTTCCATTTAGAAGAGTAAGAAGCTGTCAAAATGAGAACAATGAAAAGAAAAATGACAGGCCCATTACTTGTACAGCAGCAACACATGGGAAGGTATAACACTAGGGTTAGGGGTAGGGCACTACATACACTTTAATTCTCAATAGGATTGAAATAATGACACAAACACAAACATTATTGTCAGTTTAGACAGACACACAGATTAGACAGCAGTGATATACTGAGAGCTTTGACTGGGGTAAAAATAGAAGAAAACAGTAAAAGTGGCCCAACCCTATGAAGCCACACTGGTGCTCACGGCTCAGATCTCATCTAACTGCCTGGGACAGGATTTGTATAAAGGAAGGTGCTTTGCATACCTGTAGGGAAATAAGTGTCACACATGCTTTCATTTTTGAATTTTTGTTTGTAAAAACAGCGAGTTAGAGATCACCTACATTTCCTTTCCTTTTTTTTAAACAACTTCAGTGGTTTCAATATATCCACACGCTAAATCATAGAGTTAGCTCTGAACACGGCATTCTTTATATTCAGTGGCCAAGAGTTGCGTCTCACAGTGAAGATCTTATCTGAAGCAGCAGAGAGGAGCAGCAACTGGTTGTGGTTGAGACGGAAAGATTACACCGTGTAACAATTTTATTTTATTTTTTTTGGTTCCTGGGTAGTAAGTGTTATTTCCTAATTGCTTATGCCTCAAAAGTATAGAAAATGGCTATTATTCCCCACAAACTTTGCTTTTGTGACCAGGACAGTGATATTTTGAAATGTACCTATTTCCAATGAGAAAATGGGCACATTTGTGTCTTTTCATTCACATAAAGTTAGAAAAAAACAACATATGAATCCAAATTAACATGTATTTATACTAAAGTAATACAAAAATGACTACAAAAGATTTAGAAGTGAGTAGTTTTTCGTGATTTACGATTATACTGTAAATCACTTTCACGAATCAGCCCCAAAATGTAGTCTCCAATCATGTTCTGGTTATACTGTCCTTGGTAGTGGCGTTCAAAGTCCATTATATCCTGGTGGAAGTGCTCGCCTTGCTCCTCCGAGTACGCTCCCATGTTCTCCTTGAATTTATCAAGATGAGCATCAAGGATATGGACTTTGAGGGACATCCTACAGCCCATTGTGCCGTAGTTCTTCACCAGAGTCTCAACCAGCTCCACATAGTTTTCGGCCTTGTGATTGCCCAGAAAGCCCCGAACCACTGTGACAAAGCTGTTCCAAGCCGCTTTGTCCTTACTAGTGAGCTTCTTGGGGAATTCATTGCACTCCAGGATCTTCTTTATCTGTGGTCCAACGAAGACACCGGCTTTGACCTTTGCCTCAGACAGCTTAGGGAAGAAGTCTTGAAGGTACTTGAAGGCTGCCGACTCCTTATCTAGAGCTCTGACAAATTGTTTCATAAGGCCCAATTTGATGTGCAGTGGTGGCATCAGCACCTTCCGGGGGTCCCAGCCGTACTCATCATACTTCAAGGCGTCCAGCAAGGTCTTGATGCTGTTGTAATCCTCTTTGAGGTGCACCGAGTGAGCCAGGGGAAGAGACGGGTACTTGTTACCATTATGGAGCCCAGTGCCTCCCACCAGTGGCTCCCACTTGACGTTGTTCCTCCCCACAGAGAACTCGGTCCGATGTGGGCAGTCCTGCCTGTGGTAGTGCGCCTTGGTGTCCCTGCTGTCCCAAAGGCAAAGATAGCAGGGAAACTTGGTAAAACCGCCTTGGAGACTGTGATGGGTGCCAGCTCGCCCCTATAATTTGTGTTTTGTTGTTGTTGTTACTTTTACAGGGAGGAATTTAACCCCCTCCCTGCCAATCCAGAACAAACCAAGAATCACAAAAACATAATGAAAACAGTAAAAATAACAACAACAACAAAACACAAATTATAGGGGCGAGCTGGCACCCCATCACATTGACCCATCAGGAATGCCACCATTTTGAAGTCTCCTATGACCTTGATGCCATCTCAGAAAAATGCAGATATGTATCCACTTAGGCAGCTGGGACTAAACTGAACTGGTGGGCTTAAGGCTCCTGTATTTATACTACTATTTATATTACTGGAAATTTCTAGAAAGTTCTAGAAGTTACTCCAAGTTTACTGAGCACTGAATCTATCTGGAATGTTCTGGAAAATAGGTAAATTTCAAAATATGACTGTCCTGGTCACAAAAGCAAAGTTTGTGGGGAATAATAGCCATTTTCTATACTTTTGAGGCATAAGCAATTAGGAAATAACACTTACTACCCAGGAACAAAAAAAAATAAATAAATAATTGTTACACGGTGTAATCAGTCTCACTGGCAGTCTGAGTGGAGGCGCGACTGTATTTTAAGACACAGTTCTAATTTTAGTGCTGGGGTTGCTGTTTTATTTTCTCCAGGATTTGGGCGGAGATTTTATATATTGAGATTATTCAAGGTCGACTTTTAAAAGTACAGATAAAACACGCTGGTATTTTTTTAATTGATTTTATTAATATTTATGCACCAAATGTTGGGGAGGAGAATATTCTATTTTTTAAAAAGCTCAGTCAGGTACTCAGGGGTTGCAGTACGGATAATTCGAATAGACTGCTAAATGAATATATAGCGAAATAAATAAATACATTCACAGACATTTATTTATTCGTTCATTTATTTCTATATTTATTTATTTAAATATTTATTGACAGAAGTAGTTTTGCACAGTGAAATGTAAAACAAAACAGAAAAGCATCGAAATCTAAAAAGCAGAAAAATAGGTTTGCGTAAATTGTGACATAAATACATATTAAAATAAATGAATGCATAAATACATGTCTGTGCGTTTATTTCTTCATTTATTTATTTTTATTTTGACGCAGAGTATCCTCCATACAAAGGGAGCAGCCATACAATATTAAGTTTGCAATGTACCACATACACCGCTCACAGTTCAAGACAAAATGCACCACTGCATTTAAAAACAAAGTACAATTGAATCAAATATACTATATATAAAAAAGGAACAACACACAACAGGAAATGTACCATGCTGTGCAGACTGTGCCTTTAACGCCCCCTGCTGGC
This sequence comes from Acipenser ruthenus, assembly GCF_902713425.1. Taxonomy (NCBI): domain Eukaryota; kingdom Metazoa; phylum Chordata; class Actinopteri; order Acipenseriformes; family Acipenseridae; genus Acipenser; species Acipenser ruthenus. The sequence continues at coordinate 11,139,794 of NC_081220.1, forward strand.
CTTGTTAATGATGACTGCTGATGATGAGGGTGACGCTGCCATTGTTTTACCTTACGCTGTACACGATGACGTGTCGTCCGTTACCATGGCAGCTGAGGGGGAAACACACTTTCCAGCTTGGTTGCACTGCTTTCGACTCCAAGAGAAAATCTCACAGCAAGGAGCTCTAGAATCTCACATGGAGTGTTTTCCTTATGTGGAGACAGCGGTCACGTGGTGTAAGCACAGCTGGGCGACTTTCAAATGTGAAATACAATTGGAACATCCTTACTCATAATTGTGTAAGACCCCCTGTTCTCTGTGTGTTTGTTTTAGAGTGAGATAGAGTGGCACCACCTGCGAATTAAAATAAAAGGTGTGCTCTCTCTCTCTCTCTCTGCTCGCGAGTAAGCATATTTCTCCTGTCAGCAGTTTCTGGCCCAGGAAGCACTGACCTGGTCCAGGTGTGGCAGCTTGCGTGGTCACCAGGCGAAGGACAGCAACAGTTGGGTCCTGGCGGCATGTTTGAGGTGATGCAATGCGATGACCACTTTAGAGGCTGGGGACCACTGCTGTCCATAATGTAATAACACAGTAATAAGACAATTGAAATAGGCATCAGTTACCTCCCCAGTCAGCCCAGTTCTCTCATTGTTAACACAAGGCTCCTCACACCCAGTCATCTAAACACTACAGTGTGGTCTGTGTCTGGAAGAAGGAGCTGCTCACAGTAATGCATGCTGGGAAACACTGACTCTAATATCTCCACACTTGGAATTCATTTCCCCTTGATTCCACCCCTGGCAGTGAGGGATAGAAACAGATCCTTTACTTATCATGAAACTCCTTTAGGATTTGACTTCATTTTATACAAAGTAAATCAAACCATCAGACACAATCCTACCAGACACACAACACAGACTGCAAATATTTACACTGACCAAAAGAGAAAGCCAGAACAGCCCTCCTTTTTATAATGTAATAACACAGTAATAAGACATTACAGCAGAACCCCAGACTGACAGGAATCCCAGTGCCATTATGTTTCTCCTGCCATTCTGACCCTTCCCATCCCAAAGGTGCCAGTGGGGCAGTAGTGCTGCCCTCAGTGCCAGTGAGAGCTCTTCAGTAACACTAGAAGGAACAGTTTGGACTCCAGACACAGTGTCTTCTACTGTTCCTGAAGGCTTTCTGATGGAGTGTTTGACATTGTGGATGAACTACCTACAGCATCGCAAGAGCCACTCAACACAGAACCAAACAAGGACTGGCAATCTCTACTACAGCAGGCTTAGTGTCTTCTAGTGTTACTGAAGCCAGTGAGAACTTCACTGCACTTCAATCATGACGGTGCTGCTGTTTAATAAGCAATACTGCTGCATTACACTTTAATGAGTGCATTAAGGACTGTGCTAATCAGGTTCCAATGCTACTCTTAATAGCTGGGCTCTATTGTATAGTCCTACTGTACTGGGAGTGTTAATGCCAGGGCAGTTACTAATCTTGCTCTGTCTGAGCACACAGTGCAAGTACTGCTTTAAAAACACACTCCACACTTGACTCCATTCCAGCTGTGTTGAGTGGAATAAGGGCTCGGCTGATTGGCTCTCCACATATGCTCCTATTAAAGCTGTTCTTTGTCTAGTCCTGCTGTCCTGGGAGTGTTCGTGCTAAACTGCTAATCTTGCTCTGTCAGAACACATAGCACCAAGCCTGTGTTTACACCACTGCTTGGCTACAAGTGGCTGCTGTGCCAAGGAAGACAATTTGCATAGAAAAGACACTTTGCATTGGCAGCACATGCTTCAGTGCTCTGGGAGTGTTTATAGCCCTGTGAGTTTAACACTTCATGATTGAGAGCTGCCCTTCATGGCAACAGAATCCACAACAACAATGACTTTTATCAGCATCTTCATCTGGGCACTTGTCATCTGCACTCCACTATTTGTGGGACAATTCTTAATATATAAGTATTAGAAGTAAAACAGGCAAACTGAATGAAATCAAATGAAAAAGTCTTGAAATATAATCTGCTTTCATCATTTATTTCAATCATTTACTATAAATGTTAATATTATTATTTATTATTTTCAGAATCCAGTGGACAGTATACTGTGACTCAGACTCCATCAGTGAAATCTGTTCTCCCAGGAGACACAGTCGCTCTGAGCTGTAAAATCAGCAGCGCAGTGCATGGTAACAGCTACCTACACTGGTACCAACAGAAATCTGGAGAAGCTCCCAAACTCCTGATCTATGAAGCAAGTAAACTTCAGTCTGGGATTCCAACTCGTTTCAGGGGCAGTGGATCTGGGACTGACTTCACTCTGACCATCACTGTGTCACGTTTTCACTTTTCACGTTCTCTTTTATTATATTATTTGCTCTGCACACACTCTTAACTCAGGGGAGACGTTAAGGAGGACAGAGATGTTTAAAACTCCTAGTGGTTTATGTTCGAGCACTGGACGAGCGGTGTGTCCTTAAAACCTTTTTATTTAATCAAGAAAATCACTCAGACTCATTTATTCAAAGTTTTACGAATCAGAGCAACATCAGCGCTCCTTCGTTTTATTAAAATGCCTTTAATATTGGTTTAGTAGTTTGCACATACTACCAAAACCCGAAAACATGTAACAATAATTAGCAATCCTAAGTTTATTACAAGCTTCAGCATTTAATACTTCAATAACATAATACAATTATATGTATTCAGTGCAGCCCTCAGGCTGGTTAAGCACAAAGCCTACAAGCACCCACTGCTATATTTTAGCACATTCAATATAACACTCTCAATTCTAAAACATAGTTTTAAAACCTCTAAGCAATATAACCAATAAATGCGAGATACAATAATACCATTAATATGCTTACCTCCTATTATAAGGAAGAGTAGCGTGAACAAAAGAGAAGGACTGTTCTGTAGAGATCTGCAAAGGATGGACCACATAGCTCTGCCAAGCTTGATTGTGGTGGTCTCAGTGTGATCGGCCCAGGGTTTTTATACAATTTACGTCCCATTGAAAGCAATGGGAAGCCCCAATTAGATCCAGTCATCAATCTATATGGACACTCCTTATCTCTTGGCAAACAGTAATCTCTAAAGAAGTTAACCAACTCCTCAGACTCAATTAAAGTCATATGCCAACAAATCAACACTAGCCCATGTTCTCATCCACTCATTCTTGGCCCCCCTCCTTCATCTGAAAAGTTAGGTGAAGCAGAGTTCACAAAATCCCTGCAACCTTGATTCACTACTTAATATGGGTGCATTATAAAAAGGAGTGGTGTTTTAAATATATGCAACACCAATATAAGAAAAGTGGTGTTTTTTGAATATATGCAACACCAATAATTATATCATAATATAGCAGTTATAGTTATAATGATTATAATTGATTACATGAACTTGGCTTTCAAAAATATATTCCCTCATGTCATCTCACTCTCAAATTAATTTCATTCTTTCCTTACAGGTGTGTGTTTAGCAGGTATTATAGGGAACTTCCATCTTATATCTTTTTAATGTAGAGTTTTCTCCTTATGGAAAACCTAAATCTTTTACTGAGCTGTAAAGCTGTAATGTTTTTCTCCTATGGGCCCCTGGTAGCTTGAACTTAATTTACATCCAGATGACCCTGTATTTTTCAGCTATACACATACTGGCTAAAACCAGCTTGCTGGAGACACCTCTTTTCTTGCCAAGTTTAATAGTGATTAATGTTCCCTAGAACTTTCCTTACACCTGTATCTTACGTGCTTGTTCCACCCGGCAACTAACTATCTTAATATATTTTGGAATTAGACCATTTCTATTCTGTCCTTCCTTCTTCTAAATTGAAAAATACTTCTAGCCTTGACACCGTAAATTCCTGATAAGAGAATCCCCGCTTCTCTTGCCAATGAAGACCTCTTGGCCTCAAGCACTGATCCCTCCAAGGGCAGGCTTGTAGAAAGTTCGATAAAGCAGGTTACACAGAGTTTACTTTTCCAAAGCCTATCTTTTGCTTATAAAGTTATTCTTCAATATTTTTTCAATCTTTTTATTTTGTATTTTAAACACAACATCTTTTTATGCTGCGTCTTTTAACTTCAGAGTCAAACTAGTACATTACTTCTTATAGTGTATGGCTGCTAACCTTATTACTTTCTGCTAGCAGCAGTATATCCGCAATATTACAATAGGATTTTATTCAATTTTTCTGCTCTCTATTTGTGGTGTATCTTCTGACAATGCTTATTTTTCTTAAGTTATAGTCTGCTTTTACTCTAGGTTGTTCTTACTCACCTACTTATTTTAAAACTGAATTACAAGCAGAAACCTACTCAAAGCGAGGTCTTTTAATCCTTTTCTGTTTTTCTCTTTCCCTTAAGAATACTCCTAACTCCTTTTCCCTTTATATTCAGAAGTTATAATTCTTGAGTGTAAGCACACAGTAATTCTTTTCATTGAATTAGGACTCAGTTTTTAACTATGCTCATCTTGATAGAAAACAGCTTCAGGTATGCTATCATATTAAGCAAAGTGAATCATATGATCTTATACATAAAAATTGTTCATAGTATTTCATACTAACAATAATTATCACTACCTATGATTATATGTTACCACAACAATCTATACCATTTAAAACAAGCATATTAACATACATCTATTAGTACAGCATTATTCTGTAGTCAAGCTGAAAAGTCTTAACAGAGATTTCAGCACTAAATTCTGGGAATCATGCCAATTTTAATAAGAGACTGCTCAAGGCGGGCCAGTGTATCAAGTTGTACCAGAATCTGTTATACGGTCTTACAGAGAGAGCACTTTACAGTATTTGTTACAGACTAAAGATTATTCAAACATTACAAATGGTTACAGCACATATCATCTCATTAATACATTTCATTTTTAAATCATCCAGTCCATGTCCAATGTTTCAGCTCGTTCCCAGCAGGACTCCACTTCTGTCTTGGGTTCAGCTCGGGTCGGCTCTGCAAACACCACAATACCTATTTTGCTCTACATTATTAGTGGGCAGACTTAATACAACTGAATCTGAATCAATCGAGGAGCCGTGAACTCTAGCCACTGAAATTCTCCATGCAAAGGAATCCAATTTCTTACTACACATAATAACTGGTTCGAGGTCACCCGTGACAACTGGAGTCCAGGCTGAAGATGCAGGAGATTACTATTGTCAGAGTTTCCACTACACCAGCAGTAGAGCTGTGTTCACACAGTGCTACACACCCGTACAAAAACCTCCCTCAGCAGGACTCCACAGTGACTGCACTGCTGCAGCTGGGACCTACTGCAGGTGCTGAGGGTGAAGGCAATGAAACGGGACACGGCCTGTGGAGGAGCTCAACTGCACACAAACACACTGAGCTCAATAACAAGGGTTCAAAATAAAAGACAAGATCAATCTGGTAAATATCTTGATTATTCTTGTATTCTAATACATTGCAGAGGCTGAATGGCTGTCATTGGATTTATATTTACTAATTTAGTTTAAAATAAAAATGAAAATATAATTCTTGATTTATGTCTAGTAAGGAAAAGATAAAGGTGAGCATTGTTAATTTTCTGATAATTAAATACAAACTGAAAATAAACTAAATCAGACACTTTACTCCTCTTAAAGGAAATAAATAAATATATACATGCATTCATACATACATACATAGCATATTACAATCCAACATATTTCTATTGCGTTACAAGTTTTAAAGCAATCTATGGTTTAAAACACATATTAACATATTTCAATATTAATATACAAGATTTTTTTTTACATGTATTCAAAGCAATTTAATATCGTCTGTTGTTTGAAGTTTTGGTCTCTGTTTTTAAATGAATGTATAATGTTTGAAATATCACAATGGTGAATTAACCAGTTTTGTTTTCCTGCTATAAAGTGTAGCATTGACAGGAACACACCCAGATGTTTAGCTGTGGAAGCTGCTATATGTGCAAGGACTTGGCACTATCAGTGTGAAGCTCTGTGTGGAATGCATGCTTTCACAGGCTGATACAACCAATGCATCACATTGAAAGAGGAAGAAACCATTCTGACTTCATTGTCAACCATACAGGACATTGTCAGTCAACGAGTAGACTGGGGTAACAGAGTGATATACTGTAAGCAAGGAGCTAGTCAAGTCTTGTGAGGCTTTTGTCTGCTCCTTGTCTGGTAAAGCAGGAGATGATGTTGAATGGGGTTACAGATTGATCTGCAGCAGAAAATGATGCATGCAGCTCTCCGACATCCCCTGCCTGCGCGCACTGCTGTGTTTTGTGTTGTGTGTTGTTTTCAGAGCGGTCGTTGTTTATATTTGTATTTATTTGTAATGATTGCAATGTTAAATCAATCATTTTTCACAGGTATTTATTGCACCGCGCACTTTAGTGTGCTTCTGGTGCTGAACGTTTCCTGCTGTGTATTAATCTGCTGCTAACATTCCATTTCTTTTTATCTGCAATAAAAAAAGATTCTTTTTTAATTGGAAGAGGCCGTGTTTCTGATCCCATCCTTGATTTGCTTTCAGAATAAAATAACCTGTAACTGTTTTATTTGTCCAGTGTCTTACACACTAATCTGGAGTAGACCGACTCCAAATGTGATTATGTATTTCAATTCTGCGTAAGCCCTGCCTAGCGGGTGTTACAGTTACATAAAAGGACTCTATAGAGTCCTAATGCAAAAAGAAAGAGCAAAAAGCAAGTTGGGAAAGGGGAGGAGGGTGTCAGTAAATATCCAGAGTGCTCTGAGCTTTAAACACAAAACACACAGCTGATAGGAAAGAGGAAACACTCTCTGAGCCTCCAGCTCAATACAGCAAATCATGGAATAAAGAGATTCAGTGACAGCTAACACAGGAGCTGCTCTGTGTTCAAGTGAATAAAGTGCACTCATTAATGTGACCTCGGAGAGACACACTGCATATATTAATACTGACCACACGAGGGAGCCAGAGCACCACTGCTGTCATTAATGTAATATTATTATTTATTTATTTCTTAGCAGACACCCTTATCCAGGGTGACTTACAATTCTTATAAGATATTTTATAAGTTTATTTTACATACAATTACCCATTCATACAGTTGGGTTTTCACTGCAGCAATCTAGGTAAAGTACCTTGCTCAAAGGTACAGCAGCTGTATCCCCCCACTTGGGATTGAACCCACAACCCTCCGGTCAAGAGTCCAGAGCCCTAACCACTACTCCACACTATAACAGTACAGTAACATGACAATGGAAATAGGCAGCAGTTACCTCCCCAGTCAGCCCAGTTCTCCCATTGTTAACACAAGGCTCCTCACACCCAGTCATCTAAACACTACAGTGTGGTCTGTGTCTGGAGGAAGGAGCTGCTCACAGTGATGCATTCTGGGAAACACTGACTCTAATATCTCAACATCTGCAACTTCCACCCCTGCCAGTGAATATTAAAGAATGTTAAAATGTCCCTTCAGCAGACCAGCATTTTAAAAACAATGATTATCCCCTTGCACTGACTGCACTACACTCTGTGACCACAAGAGGGAGAGAGTAATTCCACATCCCAGCAGCACGGACTGCACCACACTCTGTGACCACAAGAGGGAGAGAGTAATTCCACATCCCAGCAGCATGCTGCTCATGTTGTTCAGCAGGATTCCTGCTTCTTTTCTCAGTGAATAATAATTCATTCCACTCCAGATGTTCGCATCAGTAATCAGTTTCCCTGGTGCTCTAGTGGTTAGGATTTATACCTTGTTTCCACTGCCGTCCGGGCTTTTATTATTATTATTATTTATTTTTTAGCAGACGCCCTTATCCAGGGCAACTTACAATTGTTACAAGACACCACATTATTTTTTTTTTTACATACAATTACATTTATTTTTTTACACATTATTTTTATATACAATTACCCATTTATACAGTTGGGTTTTTACTGGAGAAATCTAGGTAAAGTACCTTGCTCAAGGGTACAGCAGCAGTGTCCCCCAACTGGGATTGAACCCACGACCCTCCGGTCAAGAGTCCAGACCCCTAACCACTACTCCACACTGCTGCCCCACACTGCTAGGGCTGGCTGGGCCAACAAAATTGTGTTTCTATGTTTTTATCAAACGTGGTCAAGTCCGGAGGTTCTATAGAGCGGCACTAGCAAGGAACGACAAGCTTCTACAAAATGTGACGTGCAGCTTTTATATACGAGAAAGAAAAAGCTACTGGTTAGCAAAAGCATTACATGGCATTTTTTTAATTATACTATGTTCCTTCTAGGGATGTAATGGGTTAAACGCTCAATCGATAAACACATTCATACCGTTTATACTTGAATGGTAACGTATACTAATTTAAAAGTAAATATCCAAACTCGCCTGTAATTTATTTGGCAATATAAACACCGGTCTGCAGCGCGGCGCGCAAGGGGGCTTCAAAAAAGAAAAAGTGACCTGCATCTCAGCATGCTGTGTGCCTGCAGAACTGCTGACTGTAAATCAGCTGCGAACAAGACTGACACGGGAACACGTCAGCGTGTTAAAATCGTGACGTCATTGTTTTATTGTCATGCTATATGTATCCATAGTCCTAAAATAAACATCGCCCGAACAGGGGCTTGAACCCTGGACCCTCAGATTAAAAGTCTGATGATCTACCGACTGAGCTATCCGGGCTCTTTCACAGCTGCTGCGCTTTCTTAACACAAGAGCATTCAGTAAGTTAAATCCAACCCGAGAGGACATTTTACAGGAACATGAAAATCAATTGAATGACGCTGTAACAGAGGGAAAAAATATCCTGGTTCATCTGAAGGACGATGTTCCTGTTCTTCTGTAAACAGATATTTGGAAAGCACACAGAGCCGCTTCTCTGGATCATGTGTTGAATCGCTAGTCGGCACCTCCCATACAGGGTCCTCATTGCAGGGATGCTCGTCAATTCAGCTTTTATTTGAAACGGTTTTAATGTGTTTATTATCGTTGGAGCTGTTCTATGTAACAGGTGCTGAACCACACTGTCCAGGGACAGGCTTCCTGCGAGACATTGTTTCAAACGCAGGCACATTTACATATTTAGGCTCTTAAGAACAGGTTAGACGGCTTGTAGCCTATGGAGGATATTCTAAGCCAAAATTATAAATAAATAAATAAATAAATAAATAAATAAATAGCTGGTAGTTGGTACCCAGTAAACATGTATGAAATGGGTCAATACTGGACCAATATTGGCAAACCTTTTCATCAGTAATGGTGCAATGCTGACAGGCCAATTTGACTATATTGGCCCAATTACGTGCCAGAATTGGATCGTTATCGTTTGCACATGGGACTTCTAGTCGAAATATTTAATGACTTGGCTGTCTCAAGTTAGTTTGTATTGTTAATGTAACACCTCGTTGTTGCCCAGTCATTGTATCATATGAAGTAGAGCTTGCCAGTTGGGGGCGATGGTCTGCCAATAAAAGATAAGGCTATATTTGCAAGGATCATTTCTAGAGTGAAACTGTTTTGAAGGGATTGGTCTCGGTATCCACCAGGAGGAGTGGGAGTGTTTTCTTCTCAGCACCGAGCTGACAATAAGTTCAGTTGTTTAAATCATTAAGCAAATTTCAAATGGATCACTGCTAATGTTAAAACAATTTAAGAACACTTTAAATAGTAATGTGATTTGCACTACGCAGGACTAGATTGAGCTTAAATAAAGACATTACATCTGAAAATAACTTGTGCTTACCCCCACTTACAAGGAAACTGTCAAACTTTGTATTCGTCCTCATAACGTGTTAGAAAATGTAAACAGCAGTTGGAGAATGCCGATGTCGATCATCCTAGCATGTTAAACGAGGGCATTTCTCATGTAAGCTGCGTCTAGTAATAGATGGTTTATACTGTTCTCAATGGTCCGCATCCCAGCCTGAGACCACGATCCAGTGGTCGACGGAGATGTTTTTCAAAGTAATATGTTATTTGGAATATTAAAACAATCAAGTTAAATAACACATGTTTGGACACAAAATATTTTTCAGTGACGTTAACAAGTAGTCTGTTTACAACAAAATGCAATCTGTGTTAGGAACACTATTTTAGTCGGATTTAAAATGGAAATTAAAATGGTATTGAGTGCTGAGAAGAGTTTGATATCAGCTGTTGATTTCCTTGAAACAATCTTTTATAGTAAAATGAACACATTTATTCCTTTTAAAAATAAGTAAAATTGAACTGTCAGAAGTGGGATTTGAACCCACATCTCCACTCGGAGAACGGAACACACAATTCTTTGGAAAGACAGAGTTCTTGTAGATGCCTGTAGATGCCAGGCATTCTGGTTCAGATCTGAAATTCTGTGTCATACAAAAAATCATTTCAAGATCGCGGTGGTGGTGATCTCGATCAAAAACTATTACAATGTGAATCAAAAAGGATCTTCTATCTCCATAAATAAATTATAGCGCTTTGAGATGATATATGTTACTAGTGGATTGTTTAGAAATGTACTTAATTATATTAAAGCTGTTCTAAAAAAGAATGTTATCTCGAAAATGGAGTCTTGTCAAGCCGAAATAGCGTTAGACTGAAAATCTAAAGGTCCCTGGTTTGATCCCAGGTTTCGGCAAACAGCAAGAATTTTTTTGTTTTGTATTATTTTGAACTACAAAACAGAGCACATTTTTTTCTTCAGTGTAATTGGAAGAAATAACAACGTATCAGAGTGCCATTTTCTAATGTGATTAATAAATGCAAAAAGCATCGTCCCTGGGTGGACCTGAACCACCAACCTTTCGGTTAACAGCCGAAAGCGCTAACCGATTGCGCCACAGAGACCAACCTGTCAAACTACAAAAACTAACTTGCTTCAGCATTCTAGCACAAGCAAGGACTTTGTAAAGAATTGTGTGTGTTGGTTTCCGAATGGAGGCGTGGGTTCAAATCCCACTCTGACAGTTGACTTTTACTTATTTTTAAAATGAATAAATGTTTTCATTTTATTATAAAAGATTTTCAAGGAAATCAACAGCTGATACCAAACTCTTGTCAGCACTCAATACCATTTTAATTTCTGCCTCGTCAAACAAGCTCGAGCCACAGCACACAGTGCTGCTGCATTGGGACATAGGTGGATTTTAAAGCGACTGAATCAACGAGCTAAGACTACTTTTTGAAGAAATTGAAAACATACCTCTAGTCGAAATATTTGCTATTTAGTTAATCCATTTATTTTTTGAATTTGCAAATGGCAGACTACATTGCCAAAAATCTGACAATCTGAATTGCTCATATCAAGCTGCGATGTAGCCTATGAGAATCGCTGACACATTTCGAGGGGAATTAGCTAAAATGGTAGAGCGCTCGCTTAGCATGCAAGAAGTAACGGGATCGATGCCCGCATTTTCCAAATAGTTTTAATGTATCTCCGTATTTAGTCCCAACGCATTATGGAGATAAATACAGTGTGACAATTCTTTGTAACAGACACGCCCGCCCTACATGTGTATTTTAAAGCACAGTCTCCTAATTTGTAATATTCCCCAGACTGAAAAACTGCAGTGCGCCGTCCATCGTATGTCTTCCGAGAAGCACAAAGGGAGATTATTTATTTATTTATTTATTTATTTATTTATTTATTTATTTATTTATTAGCAATTAAAGTTTGTGTTAATTGAGAATAAAAATAAATGGCTTGAAGTTTGCTTTCATTTGTAACGTGTTTATAATGAAATATCGGTTCTTGTGTTTTTACCAATCATTGTACTGTATACTAGCTACTGTTGCATGTCCATGATTTTGTTCCTCAGCTTCCCATATGGTCTAGCGGTTAGGATTCCTGGTTTTCACCCAGGCGGCCCGGGTTCGACTCCCGGTATGGGAACGTTCTTGTTATTGTCATTTTGTTACAGAACTGTGGTCATGTGTAATGTGTCTTCAATATGATAATAAAGCTACAGTTACTCGAAATATATATATTATATATATACAGAATGATGCAAATGTATTTGACTCTATTCACATTCCCATCGCGTGGAACCATCGCAGTTTGTTTTTAAATTATATTAATCCCTGGTCAAGACAAAGTCTCTCTGGGGTGGGACGATCATTAGAATGCGGATGTAAGGTCTCCGGTCCCATCATAGAAGCAATATAGTTTATTCACAAATAAACACCTACACATTTATTTATGTTTCTTTTTTTGGGTAAATTAACACATTATTGTATTCTGTCATGTCATGCTGTGCACTCTAGGATTGCATAACAAGCATGCACTACGACAGGACTTTGTGGCGCAACGGTAGCGCGTCTGACTCCAGATCAGGAGGTTGCGTGTTCAAATCACGTCGAGGTCAAAGACGTCTTTATTTCTATTCCACTATATTTCATTTTTTAACGTGCCTGGATTTGAATGTCTCCGGACATTTATTTATACAATTTATTGATTATATAGCGACAAACAAATTTCAATCAAGTTCCAGTCTCTCTGCCATTATCTTGCGCTGCTTTGTTTGGTCAGGTAAAAAGGGCGTGACCAGAGCGGTATGGGCAATCCCGTTAGGTAGTTTGCATGTCAATCTCTCCTTCTTTTCTATTTATACACCCAGCACTGCTTCAGCCCTTCGTCTGTGTTTGTTTTTGGTCTGTGTTTGTTTTTTTGTTGTTCGCTCCTTTCACTACAGATCATTTCTCTGCTCAGCGCTGGTAGACAGTATCAGCTATTTTCCTACCTGCTCAGGTGATTCTTTTCATCATTCAGCTTTTGTATTTTTCTGCAGGAGCTCCATCGTTAGTCTTTTCTGCTCCCTCCAGTCTCCAGCGCAGCTACAGCGCCGTTCAAAGCGCAGCGTCATTCTCAACTTGGTCTGCGTTTTCATCAGAAAGACTGTTCCGACGTCACCGCTGCACTGCAACTCTTTCACAAAGGCGCCTCACAGACCATAGTTACCATGGCAACGCCTCATTGAGTGACTACTGGGAGTGGTAGGTTCCCATGGCGACCAGGCAGCTTTAACAGGCAATGCGAGCCTGTGCCTCACTACTGCAATCTTCTGGCTCCTGCTGCTGCGCTTTTGCAACATGAGAGCTTCAACTCGCCGAATTATGACATCTAAATACTGCAGGCTCCTCTTCTAGACCTACGTTAACTTACTTATATCATCACTAACTGTTCTAAAGCAAACATTTTATCCATAGACAAGGATTTTAATCGCAATAACCAAATATATGCTACCCTGCTTCACTGAAGCCAATAGTTTCAATTCAATCGCACCCTCGAGATGGCAGCATAACACCACAAACTACATAATTTAAACTGATTTGCTATCGCTGCGAATCTCGCACACTCCAAACTTTCTATCAATTCCTGCAGTTCGTTGTCTTTCTGAGGGATTCTCAGTCCCGTCCTGCCTCAACCTCTTTTGCTTCATATATTAACTTGATTATTTCAAATCAAAACCCCTCCCTTCGAGGATCTGGTCATGAAGCCATGCTTATCAGCTTTCTGAGATTTTAAGAATCCACTGTCACATTCCTGCAACCTTCTTGCTCCCGGATTTGCACTTCCTCATTTGCCCCCAACTTCATCAAGGCACTTAATACAACTTTCAAAGTCCATTTCATTCAATTTGAGCTTCCAGGCACATACGGAAACTATGTCCTACGATTATCAACATTTCAGTCAAGCGTCCTCCAACACCGCAACAGACAATACACTCTTAGACTGCTCCTGATCAAATCAATAGGTTTTGCAGCAGCCTCCGAGCAACACATTCTCATCCTCTCAGGTTCTGCAGAGGCCTCAGATCTACGCATTCTTCATCTCTGCCCAAAGGCAGACCCATCTCCGACATCATCTTAAACGCCTTAACTCTCAAATACCAATTTCCACTGCATTCAGCAGCTCTCTGCTCTCTACAGCAGGCCACTGCACACTACTGACAGCATTCCATCGTTTCTCTGTTTCCGTCTGTCCTAAACGGAGGGGGTTCTCTGTTTTCATCCCTCCTAAACGGACCCGAGACACTTTTCCTAAGCTCTCCACGCTGCCCAGCTAACAGCTTAGCTGCCTGAGGATGCCGCACTGAGTTGCGAAGGATCTGTCCTTTTGTCCTGTTGGTCCCCTTCCTGTCTCTTGTTCCACTAAATGGCCAGCAGCCAGAGGATGCTGCCTGACCCGTCGGGAGCGAGTGTCAGATTGTTGTATGTTATGTGTTTAAACTTTGATCTTTCTCTCTCACTTTTACGTCACCCCTCTCAAGCCCTCGTAGGCAACCAGTGAAATGTGAGGTGATGTGAATAGAGGCAAATACATTGCATCATTCTGTATATATATATATATATATATATATATATATATATATATATATATATATATATATATATATATATATATATACATATATATATATATATATATATATATACATATATATATAATTTCAAGTAACTGTAGGTTTATCATCATAAAGAAAACACACTAAACATGACCACAGTTCTGTAACAAAATGACAATAACAAAGACGTTCCCATACCGGGAGTCGAACCCGGGCCGCCTGGGTGAAAACCAGTAAAAAACCACTAATTCATTACAAACACGTTACAAATTAAAGCAAACTTCAAGCCATTTATTTTTATTCTCAATTAACACAAACTCTTCAATTGCTAAAAAATATAAAAAAATCTCCCTTTGTGCTTCTCGGAAGGCATACGATGGAGGGCGCACTGCAGTTTTTCAGTCTGCGGGAATATTACAAATTAGCAGACTGCTTTAAAATACACATGTAGGGCGGGCGACACTGTTACAAAGAATTGTCACACTGTATGTATCTCCATAATGCGTTGGGACTAAATACGCAGATATATTAAAACTATTTGGAGAATGCGGGCATCGATCCCGCTACTTCTCGCATGCTAAGCGAGCGCTCTACCATTTGAGCTAATTCCCCTCGAATTATGCCAGTGATTCTCATAGGCTACATTGCAGCTTGATATGAGCAATTCAGATTGTCAGATTTTTGGCAATAGTCTACCATTTGCAAATTCAAAAAATAAATGGATTAACTAAATAGCAAATATTTCGACTAGAGGTATGTTTTCAATTTCTTCAAAAAGTAGTCTTAGCTCGTTGATTCAGTCGCTTTAAAATCCACCTCTGTCCCGATGCAGCAGCACTGTGTGCTGTGGCTCGAGCTTGTTTGACGAGGCAGAAATTAAAATGGTATTGAGTGCTGACAAGAGTTTGGTATCAGCTGTTGATTTCCTTGAAAATCTTTTATAATAAAATGAACACATTTATTCATTTTAAAAATAAGTAAAAGTCAACTGTCAGAAGTGGGATTTGAACCCACGCCTCCATTCGGAAACCAACACACACAATTCTTTACAAAGTCCTTGCTTGTGCTAGAATGCTGAAGCAAGTTAGTTTTTGTAGTTTGACAGGTTGGTCTCTGTGGCGCAATCGGTTAGCGCTTTCGGCTGTTAACCGAAAGGTTGGTGGTTCAGGTCCACCCAGGGACGATGCTTTTTGCATTTCTTAATCACATTAGAAAATGGCACTCTGATACGTTGTTATTTCTTCCAATTACACTGAAGAAAAAAAGTGCTCTGTTTTTTAGTTCAAAATAATACAAAACAAAAAAATTCTTGCTGTTTGCCAAAACCTGGGATCAAACCAGGGACCTTTAGATTTTCAGTCTAACGCTATTTCGGCTTGACAAGACTCCATTTTCGAGATAACATTCTTTTTTAGAACAGCTTTAATATAATTAAGTACATTTCTAAACAATCCGCTAGTAACATATATCATCTCAAAGCGCTGTAATTTATTCATGGAGATAGAAGATCCTTTTTGATTCACATTGTAATAGTTTTTGATCGAGATCACCACCACCGCGATCTTGAAATGATTTTTTGAATGACACAGAATTTCAGATCTGAACCGGAATGCCTGGCATCTACAGGCATCTACAAGAACTCTGTCTTTCCAAAGAATTGTGTGTTCCGGTCTCCGAGTGGAGATGTGGGTTCAAATCCCACTTCTGACAGTTCAATTTTACTTATTTTTAAAAGGAATAAATGTGTTCATTTTACTATAAAAGATTGTTTCAAGGAAATCAACAGCTGATACCACACTCTTCTCAGCACTCAATACCATTTTAATTTCCATTTTAAATCCGACTAAAATAGTGTTCCTAACACAGATTGCATTTTGTTGTAAACAGACTACTTGTTAACGTCACTGAAAAATATTTTGTGTCCAAACATGTGTTATTTAACTTGATTGTTTTAATATTCCAAATAACATATTACTTTGAAAAACATCTCCGTCTACAACTGGATCGTGGTCTCAGGCTGGGATGCGGACCATTGAGAACAGTATAAACGATCTATTACTAGACGTAGCTTACAGGAGAAATGCCCTCGTTTAACATGCTGGGATGATCGACATCGGCATTCTCCAACTGCTGTTTACATTTTCTAACACGTTATGAGGACGAATACAAAGTTTGACACTTTCCTTGTAAGTGGGGGTAAGCACAAGTTATTTTCAGATGTAATGTCTTTATTTAAGATCAATCTAGTCCTGCGTAGTGCAAATCACATTACTGTTTAAAGTGTTCTTAAATTGTTTTAACATTAGCAGTGATCCATTTGAAATTTGCTTCATGATTTAAACAACTGAACTTATTGTCAGCTCGGTGCTGAGAAGAAAACACTCCCACTCCTCCTGGTGGATACCGAGACCAATCCCTTCAAAACAGTTTCACTCTAGAAATGATCCTTGCAAATATAGTCTTATCTTTTATTGGCAGACCGTCACCCCCAGCTGGCAAGCTCTACTTCATATGATACAATGACTGGGCAACAACGAGGTGTTCCATTAAAAATACAAACTAACTTGAGACAGCCAAGTCGTTAAAGCATACCTTAAGTTTGTCATGTGATACAAAAGCAAGTTTTGGCATTTTTGCATTGTCTGCCTCGTCAAACAAGCTCGAGCCACAGCACACAGCGCTGCTGCATCGGGACACAGAGGTGGATTTTAAAGCGACTGAATCAACGAGCTGAGACTACTTTTTGAAGAAATTGAAAACATGCCTCTCGTCGAAATATTTGCTATTTAATTAAAAAAATGTTTTGAATTTGCAAAAGGCAGACTACATTGCCTTGCCCCCCCCCAAAAAAAAAAAAAAAAAAATAGGACAATCTGAATTGCTCGTATCAAGCTGCGATGTAGCCTATGAGAATCGCTGACACAATACGAGGGGAATTAGCTCAAATGGTAGAGCGCTCGCTTAGCATGCGAGAAGTAGCGGGATCGATGCCCGCATTCTCCAAATAGTTTTAATGTATCTCCGTATTTAGTCCCAACGCATTATGGAGATAAATACAGTGTGACAATTCTTTGTAACAGACACGCCCGCCCTACATGTGTATTTTAAAGCAGTCTGCTAATTTGTAATATTCCCCAGACTGAAAAACTGCAGTGCGCCGTCCATCGTATGTCTTCCGAGAAGCACAAAGGGAGATTATTTATTTATTTATTTATTTATTTATTTATTTATTTATTAGCAATTAAAGAGTTTGTGTTAATTGAGAATAAAAATAAATGGCTTGAAGTTTGCTTTCATTTGTAACGTGTTTATAATGAAATATCGGTTCTTGTGTTTTTACCAATCATTGTACTGTATGCTAGCTACTGTTGCATGTCCAGGAGCTTGTTAATCAGCTTCCCATATGGTCTAGCGGTTAGGATTCCTGGTTTTCACCCAGGCGGCCCGGGTTCGACTCCCGGTATGGGAACGTTCTTGTTATTGTCATTTTGTTACAGAACTGTGGTAATGTGTAATGTGTTTTCTTTATGATGATAAACCTACAGTTACTTGAAATTATATATATATATATATATATATATATATATATATATATATATATATATATATATACAGAATGATGCAAATGTATTTGACTCTATTCACATTCCCATCGCGTGGAACCATCGCAGTTTGTTTTTAAATTATATTAATCCCTGGTCAAGACAAAGTCTCTCTGGGGTGGGACGATCATTAGAATGCGGATGTAAGGTCTCCGGTCCCAACATAGAAGCAAGATAGTTTATTCACAAATAAATACCTACACATTTATTTGTTCCTTTTTTTGGTAAATTAACACATTATTGCATTCTGTCATGTCACGCTGTGCACTCTAGGATTGCATAACAAGCCTGCACTACGCCAGGACTTTGTGGCGCAACGGTAGCGCGTCTGACTCCAGATCAGTAGGTTGCGTGTTCAAATCACGTTGAGGTCAAAGCCGTCTTTATTTCTATTCCACTATATTTCATTTTTTAACGTGTTTGGATTTAAATGTCTCCGGACATTTATTTATACAATTTAGCCTACACAACATATTGATTACACTATGTAACACAATTTTTGTTCCTGGGTAGTAGGTGTTATTTCCTAATTGCTTATGCCTCAAATGTATAGAAAATGGCTTTATTCCCCACAAACTTTGCTTTTGTGACCAGGACAGTGATATTTTGAAATTTACCTATTTCCAATGAGAAAACAAGCAAATTTGTGTCTTTTCGTTCACATAAAGTCAGAAAAAAACAACATATGAATCCAAATTAACATGTATTTATACTAAAGTAATACAAAAATGACTACAAAAGATTTAGAAGTGAGTAGTTTTTCGAGATTTACGATTATACTGTAAATCACTTTCACGAATCAGCCCCCAAATGTAGTCTCCCATCATGTTCTCGTTATACTGTCCTTGGTAGCGGCGTTCAAAGTCCAGTATATCCTGGTGGAAGCGCTGGCCTTGCTCCTCCGAGTACGCTCCCATGTTCTCCTTGAATTTATCAAGATGAGCATCAAGGATATGGACTATGTGGGACATCCTACAGCCCATTGTGCCGTAGTTCTTCACCAGTCTCATCCAGCTCCACATAGTTTTCAGCCTTGTGATTGCCCAGGAAGCCCCGAACCACTGCGACAAAGCTGTTCCAAGCCGCTTTCTCCTTACTAGTGAGCTTCTTGGGGAATTCATTGCACTCCAGGATCTTCTTTATCTGTGGTCTGACGAAGTCACCGGCTTTGACCTTTGCCTCAGACAGCTTAGGGAAGAAGTCTTGAAGGTACTTGAAGGCTGCCGACTCCTTACCTAGAGCTCTGACAAATTGTTTCATAAGGCCCAATTTGATGTGCAGTGGTGGCATCAGCACCTTCCGGGGGTCCACCAGTGGCTCCCACTTGACGTTGTTCCTCCCCACAGAGAACTCGGTCCGCTGTGGCCAGTCCCGCCTGTGGTAGTGCGCCTTGGTGTCCCTGCTGTCCCAAAGGCAAAGATAGCAGGGAAACTTGGTAAAAACACCTTGGAGACCCATCAGGAATGCCACCATTTTGAAGTCTCCTATGACCTTGATGCCATCTCATAAAAATGCAGATATGTATCCACTTAGGCAGCTGGAACTAAACTGAACTGGTGGGCTTAAGGTCCCTGTATTTATACTACTATTTATATTACTGAAAAGTTCTAGAAAGTTCTAGAAGTTACTCCAAGTTTACTCAGCAATGAATCTATCTGGAATGTTCTGGAAAATAGGTAAATTTCAAAATATCACTGTCCTGGTCACAAAAGCAAAGTTTGTGGGGAATAATAGCCATTTTCTATACTTTTGAGGCATAAGCAATTAGGAAATAACACTTACTACCCAGGAACCAAAAAAAATAAAAAAAATTGTTACACGGTGTTATAAAGCGACAAACAAATTACTTCCTGGGGTGGGGCAGTTCAGTTTCAATCAAGTTCCAGTCTCTCTGCCATTATCTTGCGCTGCTGTGTTTGGTCCGGTAAAAAGGGCGTGACCAGAGCGGTATGGGCAATCCCGTTAGGTAGCTTGCATGTCAATCTCTCCTTCTTTTCTATTTATACACCCAGCACTGCTTCTGCCCTTCGTCTGTGTCTGTTTTTGGTCTGTGTTTGTTTTTTTGTTGTTCGCTCCTTTCACTGCAGGTCATTTCTCTGCTCAGCACTGGTAGACAGTATCAGCTATTTTCCGACCTGCTCAGGTGATTCTTTTCATCATTCAGCTTTTGTATTTTTCTGCAGGAGATCCATCGTTAGTCTTCTCTGCTCCCTCCAGTCTCCAGCGCAGCTACAGCGCCGTTCAAAGCGCAGCGTCATTCTCAGCTTGCTCTGCGTTCTCATCAGAAAGACTGTTCCGACGTCACCGCTGCACTGCAACTCTTTCACACCGGCGCCTCACAGACCATGGTTACCACGGCAACGCCTCATCGAGTGACTACTGGGAGTGGTAAGTTGCCATGGCGACCAGGCAGCTTTAACAGGCAATGCGAGCCTGTGCCTCACTACTGCAATCTTCTGGCTCCTGCTGCTGCGCTTTTGCAACATGAGAGCTTCAACTCGCCGAATTGTGACATCTAAATACTGCAGGCTCTCCTTCTAGACCTACGTTAACTTACTTATATCATCATTAACTGTTCAAAAGAAAATGTTTTATACATAGACAAGGATTTTAATCGCAATAACCAAATATATGCTACCCTGCTTCACTGAAGCCAATAGTTTCAATTCCAATCGCAACCTCGAGATGGCAGCATAACACCACAAACTACATAATTTAAACTGATTTGCTATCGCTGCGAATCTCGCACACTCCAAACTTTATATCAATTCCTGCAGTTCGTTGTCTTTCCGAGGGATTCTCAGTCCCGTCCTGCCTCAACCTCTTTTGCTTCATATATTAACTTGATTATTTCAAATCAAAACCCCTCCCTTCGAGGATCTGGTCATGAAGCCGTGCTTATCAGCTTTCTGAAATGTTAAGAATCCACCGTCACATTAATTTTCCAGCTTCCCTGCATCAGGCCATTCCTGCAACCTTCTTGTTCCCTGATTTGCACTTCCTCATTTGCCCCCAACTTCATCAAGGCACTTAATACAACTTTCAAAGTCCATTTCATTCAATTTGAGCTTCCAGGCACATACGGAAACTATGTCCTACGATTATCAACATTTCAGTCAAGCATCCTCCATCACCGCAATAGACAATACACTCTTAGACTGCTCCTGACCAAATCAATAGGTTTTGCAGCAGCCTCCGAGCAACACATTCTCATCCTCTCAGGTTCTGCAGAGGCCTCAGATCTACGCATTCTTCATCTCTGCCCAAAGGCAGACCCATCTCCGACATCATCTTAAACGCCTTAACTCTCAAATACCAATTTCCACTGCATTCAGCAGCTCTCTGCTCTGTACAGCAGGCCACTGCACACTACTGACAGCATTCCATCGTTTCTCTGTTTCCGTCTGTCCTAAACGGAGGGGGTTCTCTGTTTTCATCCCTCCTAAATGGACCCGAGACACTTTTCCTAAGCTCTCCAAGCTGCCCAGCTGACAGCTTAGCTGCCTGAGGATGCCGCACTGAGTTGCGAAGGATCTGTCCTTTTGTCCTGTTGGTCCCCTTCCTGTCTCTTGTTCCAATAAATGGCCAGCAGCCAGAGGATGCTGCCTGACCCGTCGGGAGCGAGTGTCAGATTGTTGTATGTTACGTGTTTAAACTTTGATCTTTCTCTCTCACTTTTACGTCACCCCTCTCAAGCCCTCGTAGGCAACCAGTGAAATGTGAGGTGATGTGAATAGAGGCAAATACATTGCATCATTCTGTATATATATATATATATATATATATATATATATATATATATATATATATATATATATATATAATTTCAAGTAACTGTAGGTTTATCATCATAAAGAAAACACACTACACATGACCACAGTTCTGTAACAAAATGACAATATCAAAGACGTTCCCATACCGGGAGTCGAACCCGGGCCACCTGGGTGAAAAACAGGAATCCTAACCGCTAGACCATATGGGAAGCTGATTAACAAACTCCTGGACATGCAACAGTAGCTAGTATACAGTACAATGATGGTAAAAAAACCACTAATTCATTACAAACACGTTACAAATTAAAGCAAACTTCAAGCCATTTATATTTATTCTCAATTAACACAAACTCTTCAATTGCTGAAAAATATAAAAAAAATCTCCCATTGTGCTTCTCGGAAGGCATACGATGGAGGGCGCACTGCAGTTTTTCAGTCTGCGGGAATATTACAAATTAGCAGACTGCTTTAAAATACACATGTAGGGCGGGCGACTCTGTTACAAAGAATTGTCACACTGTATGTATCTCCATAATGCGTTGGGACTAAATACGCAGATATATTAAAACTATTTGGAGAATGCGGGCATCGATCCTACTACTTCTCGCATGCTAAGCGAGCGCTCTACCATTTGAGCTAATTCCCCTCGAATTATGCCTGTGATTCTCATAGGCTACATCACAGCTTGATATGAGCAATTCAGATTGTCAGATTTTTGGCAATGTAGTCTGCCATTTGCAAATTCAAAAAATAAATGGATTAACTAAATAGCAAATATTTCGACTAGAGGTATGTTTTCAATTTCTTCAAAAAGTAGTCTCAGCTTGTTGATTCAGTCGCTTTAAAATCCACTTCTGTCCCGATGCAGCAGCACTGTGTGCTGTGGCTCGAGCTTGTTTGACGAGGCAGAAATTAAAATGGTATTGAGTGCTGACAAGAGTTTGGTATCAGCTGTTGATTTCCTTGAAAATCTTTTATAATAAAATGAACACATTTTTTCATTTTAAAAATAAGTAAAAGTCAACTGTCAGAGTGGGATTTGAACCCACGCCTCCATTTGGAAACCAACACACAATTCTTTACAAAGTCCTTGCTTGTGCTAGAGTGCTGCAGCAAGTTAGTTTTTGTAGTTTGACAGGTTGGTCTCTGAGGCGCAATCGGTTAGCGCGTTCGGCTGTTAACCGAAAGGTTGGTGGTTCAAGCCCACCCAGGGACGATGCTTTTTGCATTTCTTAATCATTTTAGAAAATGGCACTCTGATACGTTGTTATTTCTTCCAATTGCACTGAAGAAAAAAATGTGCTCTGTTTTTTAGTTCAAAATAATACAAAACAAAAAAATTCTTGCTGTTTGCCGAAACCTGGGATCAAACCAGGGACCTTTAGATTTTCAGTCTAACGCTATTTCAGCTTGACAAGACTCCATTTTCGAGATAACATTCTTTTTTAGAACAGCTTTAATATAATTAAGTACATTTCTAAACAATCCGCTAGTAACATATATAATCTCAAAGCGCTATAATTTATTTATGGAGATAGAAGATCCTTTTTGATTCACATTGTAATAGTTTTTGATCGAGATCACCACCACCGCGATCTTGAAATGATTTTTTGTATGACACAGAATTTCAGATCTGAACCGGAATGCCTGGCATCTACAGGCATCTACAAGAACTCTGTCTTTCCAAAGAATTGTGTGTTCTGGTCTCCGAGTGGAGATGTGGGTTCAAATCCCACTTCTGACAGTTCAATTTTTCTTATTTTTAAAAGGAATAAATGTGTTCATTTTACTATAAAAGATTGTTTCAAGGAAATCAACAGCTGATACCACACTCTTCTCAGCACTCAATACCATTTTAATTTCCATTTTAAATCTGACTAAAATAGTGTTCCTAACACAGATTGCATTTTGTTGTAAACAGACTACTTGTTAACGTCACTGAAAAATATTTTGTGTCCAAACATGTGTTATTTAACTTGATTGTTTTAATATTCCAAATAACACATTACTTTGAAAAACATCTCCGTCTACCACTGGATCATGGTCTCAGGCTGGGATGCGGACCATTGAGAACAGTATAAACGATCAATTAGTGGAAGTAGCTTACATGAGAAATGCCCTCGTTTAACATGCTAGGATGATCGACTTCGGCATTCTCCAACTGCTGTCGAATACAAAGTTTGACACTTTCCTTGTAAGTGGGGGTAAGCACAAGTTATTTTCAGATGTAATGTCTTTATTTAAGCTCAATCTAGTCCTGCGTAGTGCAAATCACATTACTGTTTAAAGTGTTCTTAAATTGTTTTAACATTAGCAGTGATCCATTTGAAATTTGCTTAATGATTTAAACAACTGAACTTATTGTCAGCTCGGTGCTGAGAAGAAAACACTCCCACTCCTCCTGGTGGATACCGAGACCAATCCATTCAAAACATGTTTCACTCTAGAAATGATACTTGCAAATATAGTCTTAACTTTTATTGGCAGACCGTCGCCCCCACCTGGCAAGCTCTTCTTCATATGATACAATGACTGGGCAACAACGAGGTGTTACATTAACAATACAAACTAACTTGAGACAGCCAAGCCGTTAAAGCAGACCTTAAGTTTGTCATGTGATACAAAAGCAAGTTTTGGCATTTTTGCATTGCCTGCCTCGTCAAACAAGCTTGAGCCACAGCACACACCGCTGCTGCATCGGGACACAGAGGTGGATTTTAAAGCGACTGAATCAACGAGCTGAGACTACTTTTTGAAGAAATTGAAAACATGCCTCTCGTCGAAATATTTGCTATTTAATTAAAAAAATGTTTTGAATTTGCAAATGGCAGACATTAGGACAATCTGAATTGCTCATATCAAGCTGCGATGTAGCCTATGAGAATCGCTGGTATCATTAAAGGGGAATTAGCTCAAATGGTAGAGCGCTCGCTTAGCATGCGAGAAGTAGCGGGATCGATGCCCGCATTCTCCAAAGAGTTTTAACGTATCTGCGTATTTAGTCCCAACGCATTATGGAGATAAATACAAAGTGTGACAATTGTTTGTAAAAGAGACGCCCGCCCTACATGTGTATTTTAAAGCACAGTCTCCTAATTTGTAATATTCACTAGACTGATAAAATTGCAGTGCGCCGTCCATCGTATGTCTTCCGAGAAGCACAAAGGGAGATTATTTATTTATTTATTTATTTATTTATTTATTTATTAGCAATTAAAGAGTTTGTGTTAATTGAGAATAAAAATAAATGGCTTGAAGTTTGCTTTCATTTGTAACGTGTTTATAATGAAATATCGGTTCTTGTGTTTTTACCAATCATTGTACTGTATACTAGCTACTGTTGCATGTCCATGAGTTTGTTCCTCAGCTTCCCATATGGACTAGCGGTTAGGATTCCTGGTTTTCACCCAGGCGGCCCGGGTTCGACTCCCGGTATGGGAACGTTCTTGTTATTGTCATTTTGTTACAGAACTGTGGTCATGTGTAATGTGTCTTCAATATGATAATAAAGCTACAGTTACTCGAAATATATATATATTATATATATACAGAATGATGCAAATGTATTTGACTCTATTCACATTCCCATCGCGTGGAACCATCGCAGTTTGTTTTTAAATTATATTAATCCCTGGTCAAGACAAAGTCTCTCTGGGGTGGGACGATCATTAGAATGCGGATGTAAGGTCTCCGGTCCCATCATAGAAGCAATATAGTTTATTCACAAATAAATACCTACACATTTATTTATGTTTCTTTTTTTGGGTAAATTAACACATTATTGCATTCTGTCACTTCACGCTGTGCACTCTAGGATTGCATAACAAGCATGCACTACGCCAGGACTTCGTGGCGCAACGGTAGCGCGTCTGACTCCAGATCAGAAGGTTGCGTGTTCAAATCACGTCGAGGTCAAAGCCGTCTTTATTTCTATTCCACTATATTTCATTTTTTAACGTGCCTGGATTTGAATGTCTCCGGACATTTATTTATACAATTTATTGATTATATAGCGACAAACAAATTTCAATCAAGTTCCAGTCTCTCTGCCATTATCTTGCGCTGCTGTGTTTGGTCAGGTAAAAAGGGCGTGACCAGAGCGGTATGGGCAATCCCGTTAGGTAGCTTGCATGTCAATCTCTCCTTCTTTTCTATTTATACACCCAGCACTGCTTCCGCCCTTCGTCTGTGTTTGTTTTTGGTCTGTGTTTGTTTTTTTGTGTTCGCTCTTTTCACTGCAGGTCATTTCTCTGCTCAGCGCTGGTAGACAGTATCAGCTATTTACCTACCTGCTCAGGTGATTCTTTTCATCATTCAGCTTTTCTATTTTTCAGCAGGAGCTCCATCGTTAGTCTTTTCTGCTCTCTCCAGTCTCCAGCGCAGCTACAGCGCCGTTCAAAGCGCAGCGTCATTCTCAGCTTGCTCTGCGTTTTCATCAGAAAGACTGTTCCGACATCACCGCTGCACTGCAACTCTTTCACAAAGGTGCCTCACAGACCATGGTTACCATGGCAACGCCTCATCGAGTGACTACTGGGAGTGGTAAGTTGCCATGGCGACCAGGCAGCTTTAACAGGCAATGCGAGCCTGTGCCTCACTACTGCAATCTTCTGGCTCCTGCTGCTGCGCTTTTGCAACATGAGAGCTTCAACTCGCCGAATTATGACATCTAAATACTGCAGGCTCCTCTTCTAGACCTACGTTAACTTACTTATATCATCACTAACTGTTCTAAAGCAAACGTTTTATCCATAGACAAGGATTTTAATCGCAATAACCAAATATATGCTACCCTGCTTCACTGAAGCCAATAGTTTCAATTCCAATCGCAACCTCGAGATGGCAGCATAACACCACAAACTACATAATTTAAACTGATTTGCTATCGCTGCGAATCTCGCACACTCCAAACTTTCTATCAATTCCTGCAGTTCGTTGTCTTTCCGAGGGATTCTCATTCCCCTCCTGCCTCAACCTCTTTTGCTTCATATATTAACTTGATTATTTCAAATCAAAACCCCTCCCTTCGAGGATCTGGTCATGAAGCCATGCTTATCAGCTTTCTGAGATGTTAAGAATCCACTGTCACATTAATTTTCCAGCTTCCTTGCATCAGGCCATTCCTGCAACCTTCTTGCTCCCGGATTTGCACTTCCTCATTTGCCCCCAACTTCATCAAGGCACTTAATACAACTTTCAAAGTCCATTTCATTCAATTTGAGCTTCCAGGCACATACGGAAACTATGTCCTACGATTATCAACATTTCAGTCAAGAGTCCTCCAACACCGCAACAGACAATACACTCTTAGACTGCTCCTGATCAAATCAATAGGTTTTGCAGCAGCCTCCGAGCAACGCATTCTCATCCTCTCAGGTTCTGCAGAGGCCTCAGATCTACGCATTCTTCATCTCTGCCCAAAGGCAGACCCATCTCCGACATCATCTTAAACGCCTTAACTCTCAAATACCAATTTCCACTGCATTCAGCAGCTCTCTGCTCTCTATAGCAGGCCACTGCACACTACTGACAGCATTCCATCGTTTCTCTGTTTCTGTCTGTCCTAAACGGAGGGGGTTCTCTGTTTTTGTCTCTCCTAAACGGACCCGAGACACATTTCCTAAGCTCTCCACGCTGCCCAGCTGACAGCTTAGCTGCCTGAGGATGCCGCACTGAGTTGCGAAGGATCTGTCCTTTTGTCCTGTTGGTCCCCTTCCTGTCTCTTGTTCCACTAAATGCCCAGCAGCCAGAGGATGCTGCCTGACCCGTCGGGAGCGAGTGTCAGATTGTTGTATGTTATGTGTTTAAACTTTGCTCTTTCTCTCTCACTTTTACGTCACCCCTCTCAAGCCCTCGTAGGCAACCAGTGAAATGTGAGGTGATGTGAATAGAGTCAAATACATTGCATCATTCTGCAGTAACATTGCAGCAGTAACTGTTGGTTTATCATCATAATGAAAACACATTACACATGACCACAGTTCTGTAACAAAATGACAATAACAAAGACATTCCCATACCGGGAGTCAAACCCAGGCCACCTAGGTGAAATCCAGGAATCCTAACCGCTAGACCATATGGGAAGCTGATTAATGAGCTCCTGGACATGCAACAGTAGCTAGTATACAGTACAATGATGGTAAAAAACTACTAATTCATTACAAACACGTTACAAATTAAAGCAAACTTCAAGCCATTTATATTTATTCTCAATTAACACAAACTCTTCAATTGCTAAAAAATATAAAAAATCTCCCTTTGTGCTTCTCGCAAGGCATACGATGGAGGGCGCACTGCAGTTTTTCAGTCTGCGGGAATATTACAAATTAGCAGACTGCTTTAAAATACACATGTAGGGCGGGCGACTCTGTTACAAAGAAGCGTCACACTGTATGTATCTCCATAATGCGTTGGGACTAAATACGCAGATATATTAAAACTATTTGGAGAATGCGGGCATCGATCCCGCTACTTCTCGCATGCGAAGCGAGCGCTCTACCATTTGAGCTAATTCCCCTCGAATTATGCCAGTGATTCTCATAGGCTACATCGCAGCTTGATATGAGCAAATCAGATTGTCAGATTTTTGGCAATGTAGTCTGCCATTTGCAAATTCAAAAAATAAATGGATTAACTAAATAGCAAATATTTCGACTAGAGGTATGTTTTCAATTTCTTCAAAAAGTAGTCTCAGCTCGTTGATTCAGTCGCTTTAAAATCCACCTCTGTGTCCCGATGCAGCAGCACTGTGTGCTGTGGCTCGAGCTTGTTTGACGAGGCAGAAATTAAAATGGTATTGAGTGCTGACAAGAGTTTGGTATCAGCTGTTGATTTCCTTGAAAATCTTTTATAATAAAATGAACACATTTATTCATTTTAAAAATAAGTAAAAGTCAACTGTCAGAAGTGAGATTTGCACCCACGCCTCCATTTGGAAACCAAAAAACACAATTCTTTACAAAGTCCTTGCTTGTGCTAGAGTGCTGCAGCAAGTTAGTTCCCTTTCAAGTCGAAAATAACCATCAAGGTATGGGACATTGCCTTCAGGCAGTAGGGATTGGCTGAGCTTTATGTCAAAGCTGCCGATAGGCCTCCGCGCAAGCTGCCGTGTAAGCCCACCCCCCTGGGAGCTTACTATACGCAGCGCGCGGAGAGTCACTTCCTCTTTTGCCTTCAGCATCAGTAGCGGTAGGACTTAGAGCTATTTAACTGATTGTACTCACTAAAGCTTAGGCTTGAGTAGATGGTTTATCCCCTTCTCCGAGTTTATTTCAGTTATACTCTCCGGAGTTATTATTGTTTATTATTATTGTTATTGTATTATTATTTAGGATTATATATTGTTTAACATTATATATTCCTTTTCGCTTTGCTTCGGCATCGTGTTCTTCGTGGTCTCCATCTTTCCTCTGTTCTTAATTATTATTGTGTGGGTTTTTGTATATATATATTTTGTATATATATTTATATTTTATTGTATATATATATATTGTTATATATATTGTATATTGTGTGTTCGGACGCGTGTTGCGTTGGCCTTGGCCCACGCGCATTTTGCATCCTCGGTCTAGCTTAGGCTAGACCGTGTGTGTGTGCGGGTAGTCTGCTCTGCAGTGTTCCCCCCGCGGCGCGTTCCCTCCACGTGGTATTGCACTACACTCCCTTACCTTCTGCAGCGTCCACAAAAAAAAAAAAAAATTCCCTTCAATATACAGAGGAAGACAACCACCAACGTGCAAAATCCCCAGCACCTTTCAGGTAGGTATTGCACAGCATCAGACACTGTACCAGCACTTTGCGTCTCCGCTTGGCGGGTCAGCTGACGCTTAGGCGTCTGTGCTAGCGTTCCACGCTCGGTACTCGCGCTTCGGCGCTCGAGCTCCGGCGCTTTTGGTGTCAGCGCTTGTGCGCTTGGTGCAGCACTTCGGCGCTTTGTGCAGCGCTTCTGAGCTTGGTGCTTAGTGCTTCTGCACTTGGGGCTCAGTGCTCGACGCTCGACGCTTCGGCGCTCGGTGCTCGACAATCGGTGCACGTTCCATCAGCGCTTGGTGCTCGGTGCTCGACGCTCGGTGCTCGACGCTTGACGCTTCGGCGCTCGACGCTCGGTGCTCGGCGCTTGGCGCCTCGACGCACGCACCCTCGACGCTCGGCGCTCGGCGCTCGGCGCTCGGCACTCGGTGCTCGACGTACGCACCCTCGATGCTCGACGCACGCACCTCGGCGCTCAACGCGGCGGCGCTTGACGCACGCACTTCAGGTGCTCGACGCTTGGTGTCCGACGCTTAGGCGTCCGACGCGCGCACCTCGGCGTTTGACGCGACAGTGCTCGACGCACACTCTTTGGTGCTTGACGTCAATACTAGACGCTTCGGCGTTCTACTATGTCTGGGTTCCACTGTTGCGTGACCTGTCAGGCCAAGTTGCCTGCCAGCGACCCTCATGAAGACTGCGTTGCATGCTTGGGGCCGGACCATGCCGCATCTGCCCTGGTAGATTGGGCATACTGCCAGCTATGTGCAGGGTTTCAGACACGCACCCTTCGCCAGAGAGCGAGGAAGGCAGTTGGAGGTCGTTCCCCATCCTTGGGCTCGTCCCACACCGTCTCGGCCCCACCGTCATCGATCGTGTCGCTGCCGGCGACGTCTCAGCTCCCTCTGAGCCCATCTTCCCAGCTTACAGCTGGTCAGAGATCTCCAGCCAGGCGTGCTCGGGAACGTTCCCGTTAGTCCCTCCTCTCGCGGGGCATGCCCCCGTCGGGAGTCTCGATCCAGGTCTCGATCGCCTTGCCGGAGAAGGCACTCTCGCTCCCCTCGGAGGGGTAGGCGTTACCAGGACACATCTGGGGTGGCTGAGCTCACCTCCAAGATGTCACAATTTATGGAGCTCATGATGGGACAACAATCCCTCCTTATGACCCTAGCAAATGTGGCGCCTCGGGCCCCAGAGCTAGTAACCGGACCCAGCACTAGTCAGCTGACGGTTCCTCCACCAGTGCCCCAGGAAGTAGAGTGGGACGCCGATGCTGTCTCAAGGGACGCATCTGATGCAGACCCGCTCTTTGAAGACACAGAGCCTGAGGTGGCATCCCAGCACTCTGGGCAGGACGACCCTGAAGTGCTGGATACTAATGACCCTATCTGGTCAGTGGTGGAGAGGGCAGCCCGTCACTGAGGCGTGGACTGGCCTGCGTCAGAGCCAACACGACGCTCTTTATTTGAGTTGCCATCGGCTCCGCCGCTTCAGTCCAGGATGCTCCCGGCGTTCCCGGATTTTATTAAGGAGGTGCAGTCCACCTGGGGAGCCCCGGCCTCCGCCCCGGCGACTTCTCGCAAGGC
Source organism: Acipenser ruthenus (assembly GCF_902713425.1). Taxonomy (NCBI): domain Eukaryota; kingdom Metazoa; phylum Chordata; class Actinopteri; order Acipenseriformes; family Acipenseridae; genus Acipenser; species Acipenser ruthenus. The sequence continues at coordinate 11,170,790 of NC_081220.1, forward strand.
TTCGGCTTTTACCATGCACGGGGCGAGCGAAGCTGGATTAGCGTCCTTTCCGCCAGTGGGCGCCGCGTTCGCCGTGCTAGTAAAGGCGCCGACATTATCGGGGCTGGCTAAGGACCCTTCCTGCCCTAAAAGGCAGTGTAGGATTACGGAGGCCCACCTAAAAAAGGGTTATGCCGCGGCTACAGAGGCAGTTAGACTGTCTAACGTGGCCAGCCTCCTGACAGTCTACCAGGCGGCGCTGATTCGCGACCTGCCTGAGTCCCCATCCGTCGGACTTAGAACCGAGCTGGGTGCAGTTGCACAGCTTTTGGTTAAGCTGGCTCAGCTGAATGCGCGAGCACAGGGCAGGAGCATTGCTTCCCTTGTAGTGGCAAGGAGGCAGCTCTGGCTCTCACAGGCCAGGGTACAGGAGCCTGATAAGGCCCCGTTGCTAGATGCTCCTATATCCCCGGGGCACACGTTTGGCCCAGCGGTGGAGGAGATGCTGCAACGCTCCGTCAAGGTGCGTGAGGCGTCGCAGCAGTTGGCTAAGATGTGGCCAAGCAAGCCTTTCCAGCCAAGGCGGCCGCAGGAGCGCCAATGGCGCAGGGCGCCGCCGCAGCAGCAAGCGCACTCACAGGGCAGTAAAACCGCCCCTTTGGGGGTTTCAGCACGCAGCCAACCCGCGTTTGCAAGACCGCAGCGCGGAGGGTGGCGCCCCAGAGGAGGTAGCAGACCACGCCCTCGTGGCTCTGGTCAGGCCCCTCGTGAGCGAGCGCAGCCTAAGCAGCCCTGAGAAGCCCTGGCAGCCATTAACCCACCCCTACACTGTTCCACAGCTTCTGTTCTGGCAACAATGCACCAACGACATCTGGGTGCGCAAGACTATACTCACCGGGTACAAGCTTCAATTCCGGTTAAACCCCCCCCCCCTTCAGGGGAGTGGTGGTAACTGCAGTGAAGGACTCGGTTCAGTCCTCAGCTCTAAATGCAGAAATACAGGCATTGCTCAAGAAGCGTGCCATTCAACTAGTAGACCCTGCTCTGACCGACCAGGGGTTCTACTCCAAGTACTTCCTAGTGCCAAAAAAGGACGGCGGGCTCCGCCCTATTTTAGATCTGCGACTACTGAACAAATACCTACGGGTGTTGTCGTTCAAGATGCTTACGCACAGGCACATTGTCCAGTCTGTCCGGCAGGGCGACTGGTTTACCACCGTAGACCTCACAGATGCATACTTTCACGTTCCCATCTGTCCGGGTCACAGGAAGTACCTACGTTTCGCATTTCAGAGCAGGGTCTACGAGTTTTGTGTCCTGCCATTCGGCCTGTCTCTAGCTCCTCGAACCTTTTTGAAGTGTATGGACGCCATTTTAGCCCCCTTGCGGGCTCAAGGCATCCGACTGCTGAACTATCTGGACGACTGGCTCGTCTGCGCGCAGTCAAAGGAGCAGTTGGCACAGCACACAGTGATGGTTACAGACCATCTTCAGCGGCTAGGTCTGAAGGTCAATTCAGAAAAGAGCCGCCTCGTGCCGAGCCAACAGACCGAATTCTTGGGTCTGCATCTGGACTCTGTGTCCATGGAAGCGACCCTGTCGACACAAAGAGTTGCCTCACTGGAGCAGTGTCTCTCCCTATTCAGGTTGAGAGAAACAGTCAGCATGGAGCTGTGTCAGTGCATGCTGGGGTTGATGGCTGCCGCCTCGCAAGCCCTTCCTTTGGGCTTACTACACCAGAGACCTCTGCAGGCCTGGTTCAATGCCTTCGCGTTGCATCCGCGGAGAGACAAACACCACAGGTTGAGGGTATCCCGAACCTGCTGGGAAGCACTGCGCTGGTGGAAAGTTCCGTCGAACATCCGCCAGGGCGTACGCTTGGGTCCCATCTTCCGAAGGGAGGTTATTACGACCGACGCTTCCAACCAAGGTTGGGGAGCAGTCTGGAACGGGTCGGGGACTCGCGGAGTGTGGTCAGGACCCTGGAGGTCGGCCCACATCAATGCTCTGGAACTCAGAGCGGTGGACCTCGCCCTTCGGCACTTCTTGCCAGTGCTTCTAGGCAAGCACGTGTTAGTGCGGTCAGACAACACCACGGTAGTGGCGTATATCAACCGCCAGGGCGGCTTGCGGTCCCCCGGTCTTCACCGGTTGGTAACACGGCTGTTGCTTTGGGCTCAACCGCGTTTAGCCTCTCTGCGGGCGGTTCACCTACCGGGCAGAGTCAATTACGCAGCGGATCTCCTGTCCAGAGCAGGTCCTCTTGCAGGCAAATGGCGTCTTCACCCTCGGGTGGTAGAGCGCATTTGGGACTGGTTCGGCACAGCGCAAGTCGATCTCTTCGCTTCGCGAGAGACCACGCACTGCCCCCTATGGTTCTCGGTGAAGGACCTCGACAGCCCCATAGGAGTCGATGCACTGGCTCACAAATGGCCGCCAGGGCTCCTGTACGCATTTCCACCGATTCCGATGCTCCCCGCCTTCTTGGAGAAGGTCAGGGTAGAGCAAGCGACAGTGATCCTGATCGGTCCTCGGTGGCCTCGGAGGATATGGTTCCTGAGGGAGCTCCTTCTGCGAGCGGACCTGTTGTCCCAAGCCCAAGGAGGGCTATGGCACCCGAACCCCAAGCTCATGCAGCTATGGGCTTGGCCCCTGAGCGGGAGCGCCTGTCAGCCTTAGGGCTTTTCGACGGCGGTTATATCCACCATTCAGAGTGCGAGAGCGCCCTCTACTCGGTCGCAATATGCGTATAAGTGGCAATTGTTTCAGAGTTGGTGTCTGGCTGAGGGCCATGACCCGGTCTCCTGCCCTATGGCAGTGATATTACAGTTTCTGCAGAAGCTGTTAGATGAGGGTAAGTCTCCCTCTACACTCAGTTTTTGCTCATATCAAGCTGCGATGTAGCCTATGAGAATCACTGGCATAATTCGAGGGGAATTAGCTCAAATGGTAGAGCGCTCGCTTTGCATGCGAGAAGTAGCGGGATCGATGCCCGCATTCTCCAAATAGTTTTAACGTATCTGCGTATTTAGTCCCAACGCATTATGGAGATAAATACAAAGTGTGACAATTCTTTGTAACAGAGACGCCCGCCCTACATGTGTATTTTAAAGCACAGTCTCCTAATATGTAATATGAAAAACTGCAGTGCGCCGTCCATCTTATGTCTTCCGAGAAGCACAAAGGGAGATTATTTATTTATTTATTTATTTATTTATTTATTTATTTATTAGCAATTAAAGAGTTTGTGTTAATTGAGAATAAAAATAAATGGCTTGAAGTTTGCTTTCATTTGTAACGTGTTTATAATGAAATATCGGTTCTTGTGTTTTTAACAATCATTGTACTGTATACTAGCTACTATTGCATATCCATGATTTTGTTCCTCAGCTTCCCATATGGTCTAGCGGTTAGGATTCCTGGTTTTCACCCAGGCGGCCCGTGTTCGACTCCCGGTATGGGAACGTTCTTGTTATTGTCGTTTTGTTACAGAACTGTGGTAATGTGTAATGTGTCTTCAATATGATAATAAAGCTACAGTTACTCGAATATATATATATATATATATATATATATATATATATATATATATATATATATATATATACAGAATGATGCAAATGTATTTGACTCTATTCACATTCCCATCGCGTGGAACCATCGCAGTTTGTTTTTAAATTATATTAATCCCTGGTCAAGACAAAGTCTCTCTGGGGTGGGACGATCATTACAATGCGGATGTAAGGTCTCCGGTCCCATCATAGAAACAAGATAGTTTATTCACAAATAAATACCTACACATTTATTTATGTTTCTTTTTTTGGGTAAATTAACACATTATTGCATTCTGTCATGGCACGCTGTGCACTCTAGGATTGCATAACAAGCATGCAGTACGACAGGACTTCATGGCACAACGGTAGCGCATCTGATTCCAGATCAGAAGGTTGCGTGTTCAAATCACGTCGAGGTCAAAGCCGTCTTTATTTCTATTCCACTGTATTTCATTTTTTAACGTGCCTGGATTTGAATGTTTCCGGACATTTATTTATACAATTTATTGATTATATAGCGACAAACAAATTTCAATCAAGTTCCAGTCTCTCTGCCATTATCTTGCGCTGCTGTGTTTGGTCAGGTAAAAAGGGCGTGACCAGAGCGGTATGGGCAATCCCGTTAGGTAGCTTGCATGTCAATCTCTCCTTCTTTTCTATTTATACACCCAGCACTGCTTCCGCCCTTCGTCTGTGTTTGTTTTTGGTCTGTGTTTGTTTTTTTGTTGTTCGCTCCTTTCACTGCAGGTCATTTCTCTGCTCAGCGCTGGTAGACAGTATCAGCTATTTTCCTACCTGCTCAGGTGATTCTTTTCATCATTCAGCTTTTGTATTTTTCAGCAGGAGCTCCATCGTTAGTCTTTTCTGCTCCCTCCAGTCTCCAGCGCAGCTACAGCGCCGTTCAAAGCGCAGCGTCATTCTCAGCTTGCTCTGCGTTTTCATCAGAAAGACTGTTCCGACGTCACCGCTGCACTGCAACTCTTTCACACCGGTGTCATGGCAAATTTTGCCCCCCTGCCAAATTTGTCCCCCCCTGAGTCATGTGACATGTCAGCGTTCTGTTGCTATGCGCGTCACTGCTTTTGCTCCACAGATCTTAACACTGACAGTTGGAGTTCGTTGGCGCCGTCATACAATTGTAAGCAAATCATTTTTCTTTTTACAGTACAAATTTGTAATACTGTGTTTTTTCCCCCTCAGAAAACTACATTTATCAATCGATATGGATCACTTGAGAGCGGTATATCGCTACCTCAGCACAGGTGAGTATCCTGAAAAAGCCACCAAAGAAGAGGAGAGGGGTATCAGAAAGAAAGCCAGTACATTCGTTTTGAAAGGTAAAAAAAATAAATAAATATCGAAAATTAATATTAATACATTATAAGTTATTGAAGCCGTCCTGTATTTTTGAAGATGTACATAGACATTTAAATAAATGATAAACGTGTGTGTGTTATTATTATGATTTCCATTACACGAGAGTAGATGTTAAAACTTCATGCTGATTTGAACTCGGCTCTCGCCAAGATAAGCACCAACTAAGACGTAGCTTTACAGTAAACTAATGTGATCCATATGCGTCTCCATCCATTTACGTTTCCATCCATATGATGATGTAGATATCCTTCTGTCTGGTGTTAATGGCTGAAGTGTAATGCTGGCTCCAGGGATCAGCTTATTTGCCTCCCTGGCGCATCAGCACACACAACGGCTGCGATGCTGGCTCCGGGGATCAACCAAAGTGCGGCCTCCCCAGCGCATCAGCATGACAACCGTCTGGATTGAGCTAAGTAGGGTACATCTCTGGGGTTTTCAAGTGGGCACCTTCCATCCTCAGTGTTTCGTCGACTAGCCCACGACACCTCAAGAGGGCTCGACGGTGATTCTGGCGTCCCAGCATCACCCCCCTCCGTCCCCCACTCAACTCAGCCCAGCTTACTTACCTGTCCCCAGCCAGAATCTTTCCGTCTCAACCACAGCCAGTTGCTGCTCCTCTCTGCTGCTTCAGATAAGTTCTTCACTGTGCGACGCAACTCTTGGCCACTGAATCCGACGTCTCTGAGAAACCGGGTTGTAGAGTGTGCCACAAATCCTCGACAACCCACTTCCACTGGGTAAACCCGAACTCTCCATCCTCGCTGTTCCGCTTCAGTGGCTAGTTGAGCATACCGCAGTTTCTTCCTCTCATACGCCTCATCTACAGCATCCTCCCATGGCACTGTTAACTCTACCAGGTGAACAAGGCGTGCTGATCCAGACCACAAGACAATATCTGGTCGAAGGTTAGTGGTGGCAATCTCAGGTGGAAAAATAAGCCGTTGACCAACATCTGCCAGCATATTCCAGTCTCTAGCAGCTTCCAGTTGTCCTGGGCGAGGATTGGTTTTAACACCTTTTCTTGGTGGTTGCTCTCCTGGGCGGAGGAATGTTGTCTTTTGTGTGTAATGTTTTGATGGAACAGGTGGCAACTTATTGGTCATGTTACGCTTGTCTTCCAATGCTAAGGCCAAACATTGCAGCACCTGGTCATGGCGCCAAGTAAACCGTCCTTGGCTAAGAGCCACCTTACATCCTGTCAAAATGTGCCTTAATGTTGCAGGTGTTGAACACAAAGGACATGAGGGATCCTCTCCTACCCAGAGGTTTAGGTTCTGTGGTGATGGGAGAACATCATATGTTGACCTGATGAGGAAACTGATCCTGCTCTGTTCCATTGACCATAGGTCTTGCCAGCCAATCTTGCATATATATATATATATATATATATATATATATATATATATATATATATATATATATATATATATAATATGAAAGAAAAGGTTTAAAAGATTAAAATATCTCTATATATATAACTAGTAGCAGAAATGTGAGTACCAGAAAACAGAATTTGTATTAAAGAATACATATATATATATATATATATATATATATATATATATATATATATATATATATATATATATATAGAATGGAGAGTGTCTCTGTAGGGTTGTGACCAATGAAGAGGAGAAGACTGCCATTCTCAATGAAGTTCACGCAGGACACTTTGGGATCAAGAGAATGATGGGGAAAATCATTCAACGATTTTACTGGAAAGGGATTATAAAGGACGTGGAGCAATGGGTACTTTTTTATTTCTTAAAAACCTAATTTTTTTGCTTTTTGTCGCTTTTCCATTCATGATTTAAGTATTACTTGTTTCATCATTACTGTTTCCCTTAAGATCCTGAATTGTGAAGCATGCCAGAGATTTGAGAGGGTGAAGACTGTTGCCCCAGAACTGAAGCCATGGTACATGATCGGTGAGTATTACATAATTAAACTTTTATAGTGAGGTCAGACAAAGAATGGAAGAACATACATAATTTAAACACAGTCTGTAATATGTAGAAAACTAAGAGCTTAATCTGGTAACAAACTTTCTTGATAGCCAGTTAAACAGATTGTAAGCATGTGCTCACAAAACATCATTTGACAACAGGTTGCAGTTTACAGACTAATTAGAGCAAGTGTCACATTGTCACATGACATACATCTGTAATGTGATTAATGTGTCATCCACAGGGGGTGGAAATCTGCTATGTTTTGTACAGATAGGTGCATCAGGACAATTTCTAGTACAAAAAGATGCAACACCCATTGACAACAATGACTGACCAAAAAAAAAGGGTGCCCCATTTAAATGTGTTTGACTCTTTGGGAATTAATAATAACCATGATTTCCGTTCCCAGGTCGTATCACTGCTGCAGTACAGTGGAAAGTCAGTTTGGATCGTGTGGCCACATGTACAGCAGCAGCAGGGATGTAGTGACTGTGGACTGTTTACCATTGCAAACAGCCTCACACTCTGCATGGGTGAAGATCCAGGTAAGTTATGTTATGATCAAAAGCAAATGCGTGATCATCTTTTTTTTGTTTTGTAGCAGGATCTCTTACTCCTTTCCCAAGCTGTGAGAGAACTCCCCTCCCAGAGGTACATTTCTGTGATGTGGAGGTCTACTGCACATGCAGGAGACCATACAGTATTGGACTGGAGCTGATGGTGGAATGCGGGAGGTGTGGCAAATGGTTCCATGGCCAGTGTGAAGATCTACAGCCAGATGACCTCATAAGTATGGAGGAGTATATGTGCTCCATTTGCAGAGTTACACACATGGGTAAGCATGTAAGTAAAGGTGAAACAGATTTATTATTTTGTTTTTTACTATATGTTTTTTTGAACATTTTATACTAAGCATTCCAGCTTAGTATATTATACTAACACTAAAATTTGGTAATGCCTGTCAAACAACTTTACCATAATTTATAGCTATTTACATATGTACAGTAGGGCATTGTTAATAAGGCTAATTGTCTTCAGTGTTTATTTTTCATGAGCACACAACTACTTATTTTGAAGACTTTTTTTTTTCAGGAGACCTTGATTCTGTATTGAGACGTTTTTATTTGGAGAAATATTGCAGATGCTTTTGCACTTTCATTTTTAATTGGTATGGTAGTCTTAGTTTCTGAGCTACTGAATTATTGCCTGACTTGAGTATTTCCAGGGCAGAGATATCCAAAGTAAACTGGATGTCAGTTCTAACACCCACCTTGTTTAATGTAGTTATTGTGAACCAGCTGGGGAGGGGCTGATTCACTGTATTGAAGTGAAATTGTGCCAAATAAGGTGGGTGTAACATGATATAAAAGTACAGTAAATGTAATTCTGAAGTAATAAACAACTTCACATTTTACATGTACATGTTTCAGACAGTACATGTAATGCTTAAATTTCAAATTCGATTTCCATTCCTATTAAATGATATTAGACAATTACATACTATACAAGTTAAGAGTATGAAATGTCATTTTTAGACAGGCAGCCTCTAAAGTCCTTCTTTTTTTGTGGGTTATGTGAGAAGGCATTTTAAAGTTCTGTTAAACCTGCTCCTAACACCCCACTCCATAGGTCAAGACCTTGACGTGGTGAGTGGGCTTTTTACCAAAGCTGACCTGCAGTATAGCTTTTTTTTTTTTTTTTTTTTTCACCACTGCTTACGCATTAAGTCCTGGATAGCACTTTACAATGGAAATATGCAATCTGATCATGTACTGATCATGTTTTATTGTGAAGAATACAGAAAATAAAGTTTGTTACATTTTTCAACATCTTGTGCCTTTTTTGTGAATGTCTTTCTGGTTCTGACTACTACAACTGATACACAACTCACTAAATGATTGAGTTCAGATTTCTGCTCGCCATGCAGTGCTCTCAGTGGACAACTTGGATCTAGATTGACTTCTACTCTAGCATTTACACAAATCTGACATCCTCTATGCTTCATTAGTTAAGAGCCTGAATTATAGACACTAAAGTCAGGGAAATATGTAGTGGTTAACAATCACATTGCTTCTAGTTCCAAATTTGTACTTTTGAGTGTTCGAAGTTATGGAAGAAACATTCTTATTTTATAGCATATGATATAATTTGGCTTCATACATATTTAACAAATGCATATACAGTATTACTGATAACAAAGGAACAACAACCAATCTGCAGACCTGCTTTGAGAAATGACAGGCTCCATTCTAGGATGATGCCAATGATCTGACAAACACTGTAGGAAGTGGCAATACATACAATGAGGGTGTATTACTTCATTTTTTTTATGACAAGTTATATGGTTAAACTAAGAGAAATTTGTTTGCAGATTTATTGCAAGACCATGCATGAATAATGCTAAATATTAAACCTTTTGACCTGTTAATTCCTTTAATTTTTAACATTCCCTAAATATTTCTCACAATATACACTGAAGCTACTGTATAACATATATTAATCATACTGCCTTATTGGAGTAAATAACAATATTTGTTGATCACAAACTTATTGGCACATTTTCAATTAAAGTCTGTAAGTTAAGGTTAGTCTTAATTGAGTTAGTCACTATTAATCAATTAGAAACCGCTACTTATCAATTTAGCAATATTATTAAAAAAAACAAAAAAAAAAAACATTAGCTGTAAAACATGCACAGAAACTGAAGCAAAATAGTTTGTCCACTTAGCACAGCATGGTCAAAACAAAGGAGTTGGATCTAGATGTGAGAAAAGCACTTGTTACAGAAACTACTACAGCAGCAGGGGAATCGATAAAGTGTTGTGGATAAAAAAAAATCGTAATACAAAAATCCACAATAATCAAGAAGTATTTGAAGACTAATTCAACTGAAACGATGGAAAGAAGTGGACGTCCCAAGAAAATTACGACTATAGCATAAAGAATTGTTCGAGCAGCTCGCAAAAATCCACCATTAACAGCCAAGGATTTAAAGAAATATCTGGTATAGCAGTGTATGAAATAACTATACAAAGTCATCTAAACACAAAAGGCTTATACGCTACCTTAATGGTAACCAGATTTGACAACAATTCAAAAAAAAAATAAAAAGAGTCTTGAATGATCTTTAGTTAAGGGTGTCAATAATTTTGTCTGCAACTGTATGTAATCATGACAACTCCCTGATTGTGATCCATAAGTATAGCAAGACTAAACATCAACATGACTACCCACAAATGTGTAGAAATTATTACCAGACTATACTTCTAACTTATTGTTTGTTATAAACATTTTGTTTATTTGAAAAGTTACAATTTTAATATAACGTTTGCGTTACAGTTGTGATCATTTAAGCTGTTCTACTTTATTATTATTATTTATTAGCATATATATGTAATTAAAAAATATTTAATGTATTTTATATTTACTGTAAAAGCTATTATGTAATCACGTGAAGAGCAATCAAATGCAATACAACCATTGATACAAAAAACATTGTTAAATATTAAAAATAAATCTAATAGTAATACGAATAAATGTAAAAAAACACGCAAACGTAATTTTGAGTAAGTAAAACAAAAGCAATCAAATTAAATACAACCATTTATGATACAAAAAACATTGATAAATATAAAAAAAATATATAATACGAATAAATGCCAATAAAAAAGCAAACGTAATATTCAGTAAGTAAAATGCCGAGATGTTTGACCCTATCCTCTCTTCGCATCGCGAAACTTAATCGTCACGTGACTCGTACGCTAATATGTCACATGACTCAGGGGGGGACAAATTTGGCAGGGGGGCGAAATTTGCCATGACACCGGTGCCTCACAGACCATGGTTACCACGGCAACGCCTCATCGAGTGACTACTGGGAGTGGTAAGTTGCCATGGCGACCAGGCAGCTTTAACAGGCAATGCGAGCCTGTGCCTCACTACTGCAATCTTCTGGCTCCTCCTGCTGCGCTTTTGCAACATGAGAGCTTCAACTCGCCGAATTATGACATCTAAATACTGCAGGCTCCTCTTCTAGACCTACGTTAACTTACTTATATCATCACTAACTGTTCTAAAGCAAACGTTTTATCCATAGACAAGGATTTGAATCGCAATAACCAAATATATGCTACCCTGCTTCACTGAAGCCAATAGTTTCAATTCCAATCGCAACCTCGAGATGGCAGCATAACACCACAAACTACATAATTTAAACTGATTTGCTATCGCTGCGAATCTCGCACACTCCAAACTTTCTATCAATTCCTGCAGTTCGTTGTCTTTCCGAGGGATTCTCAGTCCCGTCCTGCCTCAAACTCTTTTGCTTCATATATTAACTTGATTATTTCAAATCAAAACCACTCCCTTCGAGGATCTGGTCATGAAGCCATGCTTATCTGCTTTCTGAGATGTTAAGAATCCACTGTCACATTAATTTTCCAGCTTCCTTGCATCAGGCCATTCCTGCAACCTTCTTGCTCCCGGATTTGCACTTCCTCATTTGCCCCCAACTTCATCAAGGCACTTAATACTTTGAAAGTCCATTTCATTCAATTTGAGCTTCCAGGCACATACGGAAACTATGTCCTACGATTATCAACATTTCAGTCAAGAGTCCTCCAACACCGCAATAGACAATACACTCTTAGACTGCTCCTGATCAAATCAATAGGTTTTGCAGCAGCCTCCGAGCAACGCATTCTCATCCTCTCAGGTTCTGCAGAGGCCTCAGATCTACGCATTCTTCATCTCTGCCCAAAGGCAGACCCATCTCCGACATCATCTTAAACGCCTTAACTCTCAAATACCAATTTCCACTGCATTCAGCAGCTCTTTGCTCTCTACAGCAGGCCACTGCACACTACTGACAGCATTCCATCGTTTCTCTGTTTCCGTCTGTCCAAAACGGAGGGGGTTCTCTGTTTTTGTCTCTCCTAAACGGACCCGAGACACAATTCCTAAGCTCTCCACGCTGCCCAGCTGACAGCTTAGCTGCCTGAGGATGCCGCACTGAGTTGTGAAGGATCTGTCCATTTGTCCTGTTGGTCCCCTTCCTGTCTCTTGTTCCACTAAATGATCAGCAGCCAGAGGATGCTGCCTGACCCGTCGGGAGCGAGTGTCAGATTGTTGTACGTTATGTGTTTAAAATTTGCTCTTTCTCTCTCACTTTTACGTCACCCCTCTCAAGCCCTCGTAGGCAACCAGTTAAATGTGAGGTGATGTGATTAGAGTCAAATGCATTGCATCATTCTGTGTGTATATATATATATATATATATATATATATATATATATATATATATATATATATATATATATATATATATATATAATTTCAAGTAACTGTAGGTTTATCACCATAATGAAAACACATTACACATGACCACAGTTCTCTAACAAAATGACAATAACAAAGACGTTCCCATACCGGGAGTCAAACCCGGGCCACCTGGGTGAAAACCAGGAATCCTAACCGCTAGACCATATGGGAAGCTGTCTAACAAGCTCCTGGACATGCAACAGTAGCTAGTATACAGTACAATGAGTAAAACATTCATTACAAACACGTTACAAATTAAAGCAAACTTCAAGCCATTTATATTTATTCTCAATTAACACAAACTCTTCAATTGCTAAAAAATATAAAAAATCTCCCTTTGTGCTTCTCGGAAGGCATACGATGGAGGGCGCACTGCAGTTTTTCAGTCTGCGGGAATATTACAAATTAGCAGACTGCTTTAAAATACACATGTAGGGCGGGCGACTCTGTTACAAAGAAGCGTCACACTGTATGTATCTCCATAATGCGTTGGGACTAAATACGCAGATATATTAAAACTATTTGGAGAATGCGGGCATCGATCCCGCTACTTCTCGCATGCGAAGCGAGCGCTCTACCATTTGAGCTAATTCCCCTCGAATTATGCCAGTGATTCTCATAGGCTACATCGCAGCTTGATATGAGCAATTCAGATTGTCAGATTTTTGGCAATGTAGTCTGCCATTTGCAAATTCAAAAAATAAATGGATTAACTAAATAGCAAATATTTCGACTAGAGGTGTTTTCAATTTCTTTAAAAAGTAGTCTCAGCTCGTTGATTCAGTCGCTTTAAAATCCACTTCTGTCCCAATGCAGCAGCACTGTGTGCTGTGGCTCGAGCTTGGTTGACGAGGCAGAAATTAAAATGGTATTGAGTGCTGACAAGAGTTTGGTATCAGTTGTTGATTTCCTTGAAAATCTTTTATATAAAATGAACACATTTATTCATTTTAAAAATAAGTAAAAGTCAACTGTCAGAATTGAGATTTGAACCCACGCCTCCATTCGGAAACCAACACACATTATTCAGCCATTTGGATGCTGTCACAAAGACGGCCAGAGTGGGTGGCGTCAGACCGGAAGCAGGAAGGAATTCAAACACAGACAGACGGTGATGGTGATGAGCTGAGTGCAATGGCTGCACTCAGCGTTTATTAACAAATAAAAGGGTTGTAAACAGCACAAAAACACAGGACACGGCACTGGTAGCCAAAATAAATAGGTAGACAAAACGGACTAACACTAAACAAACGGTGCACGGAGAGACAAACAAACACGGTGAGTACAAACAAAACACTTTACGTTTACGATTTTACTTATTTTAACTCTCCTCTCTCTCTCACCCGTTCTCCTCTTCCGAACACCCAACCCCGACTGAGTGCTACGTGTCTCTATATATACTGTTGTGCTGGGATTCAATTACTAATTAATTATTCACTTGAATCCCAGCACGTGAATTAATTCTGTGCAACCCCGTGCTCACATATTACATTTTAAATGCACGTGCGTGATGTGCAATCCCGTGCCTAAATACAAATATACACTTTTTAAATACACGTGAAACACAGACCCGTTTATATCCCGTGTACCAATGACTATACACCAACATTTACACACGCAACATACAACACATAACACACAATTGCACACAGGGGCGGGGCACATTGCCACACTGTGTCATTGGATATGTAGCAGGGCGCTAGTCAGCCTTGCTGATTACAAGTGTATTTGTTTATTTTTAGAACGGGGTTCTTCCCTCTGCCCCTGTGCTGTGCTGTGTTATTTTGTATTTGTTTTGTATTATTATTATTATTATTATTATTATTATTATTATTATTATTATTATTATTATTATTGTTATTGTTGTTTTGTTATTTATTATACAACGGCGAACCGCCGTGTTATTTTATTTATTTGCCGTGTTTTGTTTTATATTTTGTTTAGCGTGGATGGGTAGTCTCGTGCAGAAGGTGAACCATCTCCCGAATTAATTACGGGATTAATTTTATTGCTAATTGGGAGATGGTTCACCTTAATAAAAGCCTGCAGCTCTCGGCACTCGGGGTGTGTGTCAGAAGGAGAGAGTGAGCGAGAGGAGTGATGGAGAAACGAGATAAAGAAATTAAACATAGGAACAGTGAAGGCAATCTGCCCAGCCTGACCTGTGTTGCATTTATTTTGTGTTCGAGAATTGTTTTTTGTTTAAATATTTTCTTTTGCTCTGTGAGCAGTGTTTTTGTTAAAACCTTTTATTTATTTTTGTTATTTTGTTTAATAAAAACGGCGCGAGCGCCTTTACCTGCAGTACGTCCCTGGTGTCAGTTTGTTTTCGTGCCTGCTTCTGCCGTGACGTCACCACTCAGCCACCCTGTCACAGGATGATACACAAACCCAGGCTCTCTTAGATTCAGAGTGTAGTCAGTCCCTGATACAAGAGAGCTTAATCTCACCAGGGCATAAGCAAATAACGGGACAGGTGCATATAAAATGTATTCATGGGGATGTGCGCACTTATCTCAAAATGTATGTCAATCTGAAAATTGGCCAGCAGGTGACGCGAGTGCAATTGGGTTTGTGTCCTTGATTGCCGGTACTGGTAGTTCTGGGATGGGACTGCGAGCAGTTTAAAGATTGGTTTGCTGCTGTGACAGCCCCGTCCTCCTTATTGGCTAAGAAAGAGGAAGTAATTGGCAAGATCTTTCCCTTTCGTGACCCGGATTACTAGTGCCATAGATTTAGACCCCGCAAAACTAAATGGGAACATCGGGTCGCTAAGAATGAGGGCTGACAATGTAGGGAATCCGAGAGGTTTCAGGTGGGGGCGATTGGTGAAGAGACTAGGGGGAGGCCGAGGAGTCAGCGCAGGGGTCAGGCTCGGCTGCCTCCACTCAGGACCGACCTGATCCCGAGTTGGAAGCCATGGGAGCTGATTTTTTAGCTCATTCCCATGACTTCTGACTCGAGCAAGGGCGTGACGACATGCTGAGCTGACTCTTTGACCAGGCAGCTGTGGTTAATGGTCGGGTGGTCGAGCCCAGACATGCCGCCACGTACCCTCACTTTGAAATTGATCGAGACATTTTGTACCATGTTGGAAAATTACCCCAGACGGGGGAAGTGTGTCACCAGTTGCTCATTCCTCAGCCCTTTAAGGAGGACTTGTTGCAGCTGGCTCATGCTATTCCCCTGTCTGGTCATTTGCGAAGGGACAAGACTAAAGCGAGGCTCATGACATGGTTCTATTGGCTGGGGTTGGATGGTGACGTCAGGTGGTTTTGCGAACACTGTGTGGAATGTCAGAAAGCTAGCCCTAGAGCCGTCCCACGAGCTCCACTGGTGCCATTGCCCCTAGTGGAAGCTCTGTTTGAGCGTATTGGAGTAGATATAGTGGGACCGCTAGAAAGGACCCTCAAAAATATGTTGCGCAGATTTATAAACAGTGACATGCGCTACTGCGACCAACTGATTCCGCCCCTTCTCTTTGCGATCAGAGAGGTACCTCAGGCTTCTACTGGGTTTTCACCATTCGAGCTGCTGTATGGGCGGAGACCCCGGGGTGTGCTCGATCTGGTCAGATAGATGTGGGAGGAGCAGCAGGACAATTCAACCAATACTGTCCGGTATGTGTTGGACCTGCGCAAATGTCTTGAGACTGTGGGAAAATGGGCGCATGACAATTTGCAGCAGGCTCCGCACAGACAGGAGACCCAATATAACAGAGGGGCCCGGTTGTGCATGTTTCAGCCGGGGGATAAGGTGCTTCTATTGTTACCTAGCCCTGAGTCCAAACTTCTGGCATAGTGGCAAGAACCTTTTGAGATTACATGTCAGGTTGGGACCGTGGATTATGAGATCTGCCAGCCGGAGCGACAGAGAGAAAAGCATATTTACCATGTAACATGTTGAAGCCTTGGGGAGGCTTTGTTAGTGGCGCAAGCAGATGACGTCACCGACCTGGGACCTGATCGTTCTGTGTTGGTGAAAACAGGGTCGGTACAGATTGCAGATAATCTGACACCAGCACAGAAATGTCAGGCACGGGCGCTGGTGGCGGAATTTCCTGATGTGTTTTCTCCCGTCCCAGGGCAGACTCGAGTAGCCCACCATTACATTGAGACTGAGCCGGGGCCGCTAGTTCGCCAGAGGCCGTACAGCATACCTGAGCGCAAACGGCAGGTAATAAAGGCAGAGATTGATGAGATGCTTAGACTGGAAGTAATAGAGGAGTCCCAAAGTGACTGGAACAGTCCGATTGTTTAAGTGGATGAGCCGGAAAGGTCAACTCGATTTTGCATTGATTTCAGGCGAGTTAATGAAAAATCGAAGTTTGATGCTTATCCCATGCCCCGGGTACGTCTTGGCACGGCTCATTTTATGATGACACTGGATGGCCGAGTCATCTGTGTAAGGTAGCGGCAGTCCTGCAATCCTTGCGGGAGGCTGGGCTCACTGCTAACCCAAAGAAATGTGCCATTGGGAAGAGTGAGTCATAGTATTTGGGGTATCGAATAGGGAGCGGCCAGATCAGACCGCTGATTGCTAAGGTGAAAGCCTTGGCTGACTGGCCGGTCCCTACGAACAAAACCAGGTACGTTCTTTCTTGGACTAGCGGGCTATTACAGGAAGTGTGGGGGCACTGCGTAAGGAGCACTTGTTTGTAGTTTTATTACTGTGTTTTATTTTCACTTTCTTTCACCTTCTGTTTTCATTATTATTTTCGAGCACTTGTATATGCACAGAATGGTATACCTGTATTGGTAACCCCGTGGACCTGTTTTACTGTCGAGAGTAAACAGACCACGGACAACAGCGCCCTCTGTGGGCTCAAATAAATTAATAATAAAACCTTCTGTCTCCCGTGTCAGTGAATGCACCTAAGGCTCCACACAAGGAACAAGTCTCTGAACTTTGACAATCAGGAGTGCTGAGGAAGAAATGGAAGTTGAACTGTTCTGAAGAAAGTTTTTGAAGTCATGGGGGCATAATTTCTTGAATACACGGAAGGCAAGGAAGAACCAATGTTTTGAAGAATGACTAAAATAACCTTTTGAAGAGAGCCATAGCTTTGCCATACGAGAGACTGGAACAGTAAATGGGACACTGCCTTGATCTGAAAGCGGGTCTTGGTTTCCATGTCGCTCCACGAAACGGACAGAAGCATAGCCAGCAGCTGGGCCTAAGGTCATGTACTAGCCGTACAGAAGAACTACAATGAGAACACTTCTACGAACTTCATAACTTTTCAATTGCAACGTGTTATCTGAACTGAGTTACATCTGATCAACGGAACTACAGTATATATATATATATATATATATATATATATATATATATATATATATATATATATATATCTCAGTGTCTATAGAAAGTCTACACCCCCTTGAACTTTTTTCATATCTTGTTGTGTCAGTGCCTCAGAGTTTCATGCATTTTAAATTATGATTTTTTTTCCACTCATCTACACACCATATTCCACATTGTTAAGGGGAAAAAAAATTTATTGAGAAAAAGATTATGTTTTAAATACAAAAACTGAAAGATCATAATTGGATAAGTCTCCACCCCACTGAGTTAATACTTGGTGGAAGCACCTTTGGCAGCAATTCCAGCTGTGAGTCTGTTGGGATAGGTCTCTACCAACTTTGCACACCTAGATTTGACAATATTTGACCATTCTTCTTACAAAACTGTTCAAGCTCTGTCAAGTTCCTTGGAGCGTTAATGGACAGCAATCTTCAAGTCGTGCCACAAATTTTTGATTGAATTTAGGACGGGGCTCTGACTGGGCCGCTCAAGGACATTTACCTTTTTGTTCTTTAGCCAGTCCAGTGTCGCTTTGGCTGTGTGCTTTGAGTCGTTGTCATGCTGAAAGGTGAACTTCCGTCCCAGTTTCAGCTTTCTTGCAGAGGGCAGCAGGTTTTCCTCAAGGACATCATGCTGCCACCACCATGCTTCACAGCAGGAATGGTGTTCTTTGGGTGATGCGCTGTGTTGGGTTTGCCCTAAATATAATGCTTTGCATTTAGGCCAAAAAGTTCCATTTCAGTTTCGTCAGACCACAAAACTTTTTGTCACATGACTACCGAATCTCCTGTGTGTATTTTTTTGCATACTTCAAATGGGTTAAGGTGGGATTTCTTGAATAATGGCTTCCTTCTTGCTACTCTACCATACAGGCCAGATTTGTGGAGTGCTTAGGATATTGTTGTCACATGCACATTTTGACCAGTCTTGGCCATAAAAGCTCTTGCAAAGTTGCCACTGGCCACTTGGTAGCCTCTCTGATCAGTCTCCTTGCTCAGTCATCCAGGTTGGAAGGACGGCCTGATCTAGGCAGAGTCCCGGTGATGCCATACACCTTCCACTTCTTAATAATCGTCTTGACCGTGCTCCAAGGGATATTCATTGCCTTTGATATTTTTTATACTTATCCCCTGATCTGTGCCTTTCAACAACTTTGTCCCGGAGTTCTTTTGAAAGCGCCTTGGTGCTCATGGTTGAGTCTTTGCTTTGAAATGCACTACCCAGCAGAGGGAACCTACAGGAACTGCTGAATTTATCCTGAAATCATGTGAATCACTACAATTTAACATAGGAGGAGGCCACTTAACTTGGTGTGTGATTTTGAAGGCGACTGGTTACACCTGAGCTAATTTAGGATTGCTATTACAAGGGGGGTGGACACTTATCCTACCAAGCTATTTCAGTTTTTATTTTTAATTAATTTTCTACAAATTTCTAGAATATTTTTTCCACTTGGAAGTTGTGGGGTAGGATGTGTAGATAAATGAAAAAAAAAACTATTTGAATGCATTTTAATTCCAGGTTATAAGGCAACAAAAGGTGAACATTTTGAAAGGGGGTGTAGACTTTCTATAGGCACTGTACATATATATATATATATATATATATATATATATATATATATATATATATATATATATATATATATATATATATATATATAATAAATTGACACAGGATTGGGAATAATTACACCAAAGTAGGTGTTACATATTAAACACATCCTTTTTTCTGTATTCTTCATATACTTGTACTGTATTCACATACATGCTGTGTTCAGGAACTCCCTGGTACCAAGAAAGTTAACCTTACATATTTTGGAGATGTAGGAGAGGTGGACTAGGGGATGATGGCTAATTAATTTTATGGAAGGAGCTTCTGGGTGTTTTGAAAATGTTATTAACTTAAAGGACAGGAGCTTTTAAGGCTGATTAATGTTTAAGACTTAATTGAGACTTCTGACGTAAGAAGCGAGGCAAAAAACTATAAAAAACGAGGTAAAATCTTAGTCAAGTGTCACTCCTCTTGCTAACTACAAGCTGATGTGATCCATGCTCTGAAAAGCTCTGATCGAGCTGATTGCTGTTGGTGTCATGTTCAGAAATATTTGCCTTTGAAGACAGTTCATTTCCTTGCAGTATATTCTACACTTCCATATATATATTTTTGGGAGGTAAGAACTATTTGGAATCTATATCTCTATATCTCTCTTTATTGATGCAGTGCTATAAGGTATATGGCTTATTATTAGTGTATGAGATTGATATATTGAATGTTTTAGGACTCAGCGGTGGGGTTTTTTAGTTTTATGCATTTTAAGTATTAATGCTAACACCTGTTAAGGCACTGGACTGCCCAGATTGCCTGTCAGCTGGGATTTGACATAGTCTGTAACTACTCAATCCATTTTTTAGCATTTGATAAACCGAAGGGGTACTAATACTAATCTGATTCGTTAAAACTTCAAATCGAATTAGTCTGTGTGAATTTCTTGATTATTAAGTCATCTGGATATGTTGCAAGCCCAGTGCACGAACTATCTGCTTACAGGAGTTTGAAACATCTTAATGTCCTCGTGAACGTCTCCCCTGAGTTTAAGAGTGTGCTCAGAGCACATATATAAAGAACCTGACAACTCCTGACAACTCACTCACTCACTCTTCGTACCACTAATCTCTCTCCAACCCCCACCTCCAAATAAACAAACTGTGGCCATTTATTACCCCCACTGATCAGCATTTACCCATTATCAATTAAACAATAAATTATACAATTTAGGAGGCCTTCACCAACATCGCCTCCTGGTACCTTCACCTTTAACAAGATGGGGAGTGCACCTCTCCTAACCCCAGGGTCCTAAAACCTCCAAATTCTGGCTAGGACAAATACATACATACATATAATGAGTTAAATTGGGTAGGTATACTGCTGTGAGCTTTAGATGGGCAGAAACAATAAAGCATAACTATATGGCGGTCCACTGGTTAAATAAATGGGCTTGTTACCAGCCACCGACTGTATGTGACCATAAGCACTTAACCTCCTTGTGCTTCGTCCTTCAGATGAGACTTATTAGGTCCTATTGTACGTGACTCTGGAGCAGCAGTAGTTTACCCCCTAGTTTTTGTAAGTCACTTTGGATAAAAGCATCTGCTAAATGACTAATAATAATAATAATAATAATAATAATAATAATAATAATAATAATAATAATCTTTCCAAACTGCCTTTACTGTATTATAGCTGTTATAAAATCTGTGAATAGTTAAAACGTCACCAATTATTCCAATAAATTTCAAGACTGGCTACAGCTCCATTAAGCAATCTTGTGTTCTTTGGTGATTGATGATACAGTGCGTAGAGTTTCAAAGTGGTTGCAACCCGTTACAGCTTTAAAGAGTAAGTAGCAGGGGTCTGACAAATATAGCGTACATGTCCCCACGTTGCTGCAACTGTTTAATTATCATACCTGTATTATAACTAACGTCTGTTTCGAAGGTCTTTTCTAAATATCTGCTCTAGTGCAAGAGTGGTCATTATTGCTGTGTTACTTGTTTGACAAGGTGGGCAATAACCCTTACACTGTTAGTGCATTAGAGCGGAAATTTTGAAAAGAGCTTTGAAACAGACTTTAAAGTTAGATGTGTCAAAAGTTGTCAGGATGTTAACAATGAAAATAAAAGTCACAAGTATGTTATTTAAACAGTTGTAGGAACACATGGGGATAGGTAACGCTATATTTTTGGGAACCCTGCTACTTGTTCTTTAAAAGTCTTAGTTACCGCAGAACGCGTCTGTGACGGGTACACCCCGCCCCTGTGTGTATTGTATTATTTGTTGTATTATTTAAAAATGTATAGTTTTAGTGTGTTAAACTGTTTTACTGTTATTACTGTTTGACAGCCTGGATGGGGTTAAATGCCCCATCCAAATATAATCGTGAGAATGCGTGGTCAACAGCGAGTGCTTATTGATAAACTGGCTGTTGACCACGCATATGAGAAATACCAGTGCTGAATGTGGTTGGGGGATAAACTAGGTGATTGATAGCCAGTTAAATCCCTCTGCCAATATAAAAACAAGCAGCTTTGGCTGAACTTGGTTGGTGTGTTCAGAGGTGGAATGGGAGTAGTGAGTAGGAGAGAAACCTAAAGTGAAACTTAAAGTAAACCATTGCTACACGTGCTGGGTATACACCCGCATGGTACTTTGTTTGTTCCATGTCTGTTTTGTCTGTTTATTTTAGCTACTGTGCCATTTTGTTTTGTAAAGTGTTTCTGTTTTGTTGAAACCTATTTAATAAAGAAACTAGTGCATTTGTGTCTCGCCTGTTGTGTGTTCCATTCACTTCCGGGTCTGGTGACACCCTTCAGCTATCCTGGTAACAGCGTCTTACTGCTAAGAGTTTGTGGTGGGGTTGTGACACTCCACACTGCCAAGACTGTGTTCTATGTCAATATCTCCTCCCAGTATGTAGATGTGCTCGTTCTGAATCATCGCAGAGCAGTAATTGCAAGGTTCCTTCATGTCTGGCGGCTCTTGCCAGCTATCTTGACTGAGATCATATCTGCAAAGGGGGAATCAAACAATAATAATAATAATAATAATAATAATAATAATAATAATAATAATAATAATAATAATAATTATTATTATTATTATTATTATTATTATTATTATTATTATTATTATTATTGTTGTTGTTGAGTCATTTAGGAGACACTTTTATCCAACGCGACTTACAGAGACTAGGGGGTGAACTATGCTTCATCACAACTGCTGCTGCAGAGTCACTTCCAATAAGACCTTGTTTGTTTGACGTCTCATCCGAAGGACTGTGCAAAAGGAGGTTCGGTGACTTGCTCATGGTCACACACAATGAGTCACTGGCTAAGCTGGGATTGAACTGGGGAGGAAGCTCCTGGTAACACGCACACTTCTTTACCAGGTTAAGCTGTAACCGTTAAAGGTATGATCTGGTAAATCAGCAAAAATAGCACTGCAGTAATGAAGCCTATATGACAAAAGCATGAATTAAAGAGGCTTGGTGGTTCAGTAATTAAAGAAAATAGCTTGAAACCAGGAGGTGTGTGAGTGACTCTGAGCAAATCACTTAACCTTCTTGTGCTCCGTCCTTCGGATGAGTCGTAAAACAAACGACTGTATTAAAAGCATATTTTATTCGATTGGAAAAATCTGAAAAAAAATCATTATAAAAACAGTAACTTTCAGGTTTATAAATGTCTGCTCTAGTACACTAGTGTCAGGTTATTGCCCACATTGTCAAACAGGTAACACAGCAATAACAATTCAGATGTGGTACGGAACAGAAATCGCTCTTCCTGCAGTGATTTAGAAGACAGAATGGACATTTTGAAAAGAGCTTTGAAACAGAGTTATAAGTGTAAAAACTTAGGCATGTTGTATGCAGACAGGCTAAAATAATTGAATCTATTCAGTCTTGAACAAAGAAGACTACCCGGTGATCTGATTCAAGCATCCAAAATCCTAAAAGGTATAGACAATGTCAACCCAGGGGACTTTTTTGACCTGAAAAAAGAAACAAGGATGAGGGGTCACAAATGGAGATTAGGTAAAGGGGCATTCAGAACAGAAAATAGGAGGCAACTCCCCAGTAATGTTGTTGAAGCTGACACCCTCGGATCCTTCAAGAAGCTGCTTTATGAGATTCTAGGCTCAATAAGAGAGGAGGTTGTGTGGTCCAGTGGTTAAAGAAAAGGGCTTGTAACCAGGAGGACCCCTGTTCAAATCCCACCTCAGCCACTGACTCATTGTGTGACCCTGAGCAAGTCACTTAACCTCCTTGTGCTCCGTCTTTCGGGTAAGACGTAATTGTAAGTGACTCTGCAGCTGATGCATAGTTCACACACCCTAGTCTCTGTAAGTCGCCTTGGATAAAGGCATCTGATAAATTTACAAATACTAATAAGCTACAAACGAGCAAGATGGGCTGAATGGCCTCCTCTTGTTTGTAAACTTTCTTATGTACTCAACTTTTGCCATTCGAGTTAAGATCTTTCGGCTAATGTAGATAATGCTTTCAGAAACAGCTAAGCTCTTCTTCATAAGTCATGACGAGGCTCATAGTCATCACTTACTCCTGCAAAAGCCACAGCAGTGCTGGATAAAGAAGTGATGGCACGAGGACTTCCGGTGGCTTCCACCCAAGATATGCGGCTTAGTTGTGAGAGCTCCCACACTCATTGGCCGATTTATTAAAAAATATACTTATTATTTCAGTGAAGGGCACGTTTTGCTACTACCATTACACAATGGAGACACCAGAGAAAAGGGATTCATCAGCCATGGACCCGAATACCCCTTCCCCAACTATGAAAGCCAAGAGTAAAAAAGCCAGAAAGCAGTGTGCAGTGAGTGTGAGTGTGCAGCACAGAACGCGACTGAGCCCAGCCGCGAGGATCCACAGGGCCAGACGCTGCCCTGGCTAACATAGTCCCAGCTTCATTTGCTGAGAGATTGTATTTTGAAATGCATCAGGGAGTGTTTAAAAAGCGAAATCACTGCTGAGATTAAAACTGTTTGTACAGAAATTAAGTCCATCCAGTCTCGGCTGCAGCAAACCGAGGAGAAGATGTCTGTTACTTTCTCCACTGTTGACAAGCAGAATAAGCGCATAGATATTCTCCAGGCTGCCCAGTGCCAAAACTGGGCTAGCATTAAAGAATCTGAAACGGAGATTGCCTTGCTTAAATCTCATCTGGCTGAGTTAGAGGATAGAAACCGCCAATCAAATTTGCGGATCGTGGGCTTGCTAGAGGGTACCCATGGAGGAACCCTATTTACTTCCTGCAAAAATCCCTACCAATGTGGCTGCCATCTTTGACTGGGCCTATTGAAATTGAGAGGGCCCATCGCATCTATGATGGATTTAGCGCTCGCAGGGACAGGCCTCGCACCTTCATTTTTAAATTACTTCGCTATACCGATCGGCAGCTCATTCTTAGGGCTGCCAGGAATGTGTCTACACCACCCTGGCTAGATGGAAGCTCTCTACTTTTCTTGCCTGATTACTCCGCCTTTACTGCCCAGCGAAGAAAATGTTTTGCCCCAGTTCAGAAATCTCTCGGGGCAGCTTGGAGTCCAGAACTTCTTGTTGTACCCGGCAAAACTGAAGATCATTCACAGCGGCCAACCCAGTATGTTTGACTCGGCGAAGGAAGCGGAAAGATTTGTTTTGGGATTATCTAATATTCAATCTATGGATTAAATCTGCCACATTATCTCAGACACCAGAAATGTGTGTTTTGTTTTGTTTTTTTTTCTTCTCTTGCTTTTGGAAAACACTACTTCTCTAATATGGTTAACTGAACCCAACAGCACAGATTTCCATTACACGAGAGTAGATGTTAAAACTTCATGCTGATTTGAACTCGGCTCTCGCCAAGATAAGCACCAACTAAGACGTAGCTTTACAGTAAACTAATGTGATCCATATGTGTCTCCATCCATTTACGTTTCCTTCCATATGATGATGTAGATATCCTTCTGTTTGGTGTTAATGGCTGAAGTGTAATGCTGGCTCCAGGGATCAGCTTATTTTGCCTCCCTGGCGCATCAGCACACACAACGGCTGCGATGCTGGCTCCGGGGATCAACCACAGTGTGGCCTCCCCAGCGCATCAACATGACAATCGTCTGGATTGAGCTAAGTAGGGTACATCTCTGGGGTCTTCAAGTGGGCACCTTCCATCCTCAGTGTTTCATCGACTAGCCCACGACACCTCAAGAGGGCTCGATGGTGATTCTGGCGTCCCAGCATCACCCCCCTCCGTCCCCCACTCAACTCAGCACAGCTTACTTACCTGTACATCAGCATTTCTTTCTTTCTATTGTTCTTGAGATCCCCAGCCAGAATCTTTCCGTCTCAACCACAGCCAGTTGCTGCTCCTCTCTGCTGCTTCAGACAAGTTCTCAACTGTGCGACGCAACTCTTGGCCACTGAATCTGACGTCTCTGAGAAACCGGGTTGTAGAGTGTGCCACAAATCCTCGACAACCCACTTCCACTGGGTAAACCCGGACTCTCCATCCTCGCTGTTCCACTTCAGTGGCTAGTTGAGCATACCGCAGTTTCTTCCTCTCATACGCCTCATCTACAGCATCCTCCCATGGCACTGTTAACTCTACCAGGTGAACAAGGCGTGCTGATCCAGACCACAAGACAATATCTGGTCGAAGGTTAGTGGTGGCAATCTCAGGTGGAAAAATAAGCCATTGCCCAACATCTGCCAGAAATTTCCAGTCTCTTGCAGCTTTCAGTTGTCCTGGGCGAGGATTGGTTTTAACACCTTTTCTTGGCGGTTGCTCTCCTGGGCAGAGGAATGTTGTCTTTTGTGTGTAATGTTTTGATGGAACAGGTGGCAACTTATTGGTCATGTTAAGCTTGTCTTCCAATGCTAAGGCCAAACATCGCAGCACCTGGTCATGGCGCCAAATAAACCATCCTTGGTTAAGACCCACCTTACATCCTGTCAAAATGTGTCTTAATGTTGTTGTTCCACACTCTCCCATCTCATCCATTCTCCTTGCTTGGCCCGGGAAACAGCCTTTTCGCTCCTCATGCTCTCCTCCTGCTTTTGCACCTCATTGACTACCAGCTTCCTCCGTTGAGCTGGAGCTACTTTGTGCCATGTAGGATGAGCTGAACTGAGACCAAGACCACCTCTTCCATGGTGAAGTTGCCCATGATATCACTTATTTGAAAGGCAGCTTTTGTCGTCCAATTTCTTCCAGTTTTCAACACAGGTACTGCCTCCCTTATGCATTTGTCGCGTGACTCTAGTAATGTCATTTCCAGTCGGACCTTGGCGCACTTAAACTCCTCGGTTAGAGCAGAGACTGGTAGCTGCAGTATTCCTTTACCATAAAGTCCCACTCTGCTGAGGCAGCGTGGAACTCCCAACTATTTCCTGATGTATGAACTGATTAAAGCTTCCAGCTTCTCTACTGTTGTCAAAGAAACCTCGTACACAGTCAGTGGCCACAGCAACCTCGGCAGTAGACCAAACTGAAAGCACCAGAGTTTTAGTTTGCCTGGTAGTGCGCTGCTGTCTATGCTCTTCAACCCTTCCACTGCTTGTTGTCTAACTTCTCCCACACGAACTGTGTCCTTTAGATCCCAGTCGTACCATCTCCCAAGACTCATCACTGGCTTCTCAGGATTTGCTTAATCAGGACGGTATGTAAGTTACATCCACATGGAAGTGTATGTTGGGGTGTAATTGTTTTTGTATTACAGTATATCTATTTATATATCGGGATGGGGTTACTTATGCACTATTATTTAATTTAATTGTACTGCAATACAGACACCCTGATTTTCTTTTCTACGTTGTATTAACCTATTATTTATTTCTACCTTCCTGAAGTGCATTATGTTTTGGTTTTTGGGTGTGGGTTTTGCATCTTGGTTCGAAACCATGGAAGCTAATATTTTTTGTTTTTGTTCTGGCAATGAGTGTCACGGCGGCGCTATGGGCTGCTGCTTCTCTCAGCTAGTCAGTTTTGTAAAAATAGTTCTGTGTTTGTTTTTGTATATTAGATTAGATTTATTATGCAATCGCTTGGGAGCACATTGTTATACCAGTGAATAGCTATTTAAAACATTTTTTTACTTTCGTTTTATTTGACCTGTCCTACGATTGTAAGTCTCCCTGGATAAGGGAGATATGTTTACTTCTTTCATTCTGTTCATTATGCAATCTCTGTTATACATGCTCAGTACACATGGGAGGAGTGGCCCCGTACTGCCTATTTTAAACCTCCATAATGGCTAATTATAATTGTATGTCCAGGAACGTGCGTGGTCTTAACTCACCCATTAAAAGAGACAAATGTTTAGATTTTTTACATCGTAAAAACGTTACAATTGCATTAATTCAGGAGACCCATCTCAAATCTGCTAATGTCAATAGATTTCAAAATAAACACTATAAAGTAATTGCTCTCTACTGCGCCTTGAATAAAACAAAAGGGATACTGATTGTGATTAACAGAAAGATAAATATTACCATTAATAGTTCAAGCAATGATACTGAAGACCGTTTCTGTCAAGTAATAGCAACACTTAACAGTGTTAAACTGTGGTTAACATCAGTTTATGCACCCAATGTTTTTGATCCTCAATTTTTTGAGAACATCAGGTTTAAGCTATTGGCGGATTTTAATTTGACTTTGAACCCAGCTCTTGATACTTCATCACAGGGCACTGCCCTGTCTCTTACCCCTGCCTCTAAATACTTACAAAACTTTGCGCAAGACTTAAATGTACATGATGCTTGGCGTCTGAGAAACAATGGTGTTAAAGATTTCACATTCTTTTTGCATAGACACAAAATATACTCTCACATCGACTACATTTATCTCCCCAATTATGCATAATATTATTTCCACAGATATATTGCCAATTCTTATTTCTGATCATGCTCCAGTTTTGTATTCATTTGACTTGGTCCCAGGAATAAAACGTGCTAAACACTGGAGTTTTAACTCATTTGTACTTCAGCATGAAGCTTTCTTAAAACATCTCACAGAGAGTTTGAGAGATTTCCTAGAAATCAACTCTAATACTGCAGCCAGCCCACATTCATTATGGGAGGTTACTAAATGCTTCATTAGGGGCTGCTGTACAGCCTTTTCTTCTAACTTGAAAAAAACACGAAACAAAAACATTCTCCAGCTAGAAACTACTATTTCACAGTTAGTAAAAGATCAGAAGTGTAACTTCTTAAAAAGTAAAGCAAAACAATTAGCCACCTTAAAGACTGAATTCAAAAATCTTACTAGCAACAGAGCAGAATTCTTGGTACACAAGACAAGACAGCTCTATTATGAGTATGCAGAGCGACCTAGCAGATTACTTGCATTGCGATTAAAACAATCAGAACACTTGGCTTCTATTGAGGCAATCAGGGACAGTAATAATGTTGTACTTTCTAAACTAGAGCAGGTTAGCAAAGATTTTTATTCTCAACTTTACACCTCTGAAGCTGGTGCTGACTTGGAAAAATTGAGGATTTTTAAACCCATTGGAATTGTCTAAATTAACTGCTGAACAGGCGGCACACTTGGACACTCCTTTAACGTTGCAAAAATTAGAGGCAGCAGCTCGATCCATGCAGAAGTGAAAGTCCCCTGGGTTGGATGGCATTCCACCTGAGTTATTGCTGGGAGTATGGGATCAAGCTGGTTCATTAATACTCCATTCTATAAATTTTTCATTGCAAACTGGCTCTTTACAAACAGATCAGAAATCGGCTTTGATTTCGTTGCTTATCAAAAAAGGAAAAGACCCTTTAGACTGTGCCAGCTACAGGCCCCTTTCACTTTTAAATTCAGATATAAGCTCTTTCTAGGCGGTTGGAAAAATATATGTGTAACCTAATACATCATGATCAGACCGGGTTTTTAAAGAGCCGCCTTGCTTCAGACAACATATGGCGTCTTTTTCATATTATAGACCAAGCCCCCCATCAACCCACCTCTTGTGCTGTATTTTCTCTGGATGCCGAGAAGGCATTTGATCGCCTGGAATGGAACTATCTGTGGGCAGTTCTAGAACGCTTTGGCTTCGGCCATTCTTTTATCAATATGAGCCGCACTTTATACAGCAATCCTACTGCATGTGTGCAGACTGGGTCAATGTTATTCCCTCAGTTTGCACTCGGCAGAGGTACCCGACAGGGCTGCCCATTGTCACCATTATTATTTGTTCTTTCCTTAGAACCATTGGCGCAAGCTATTAGACAAAGTAACAATATAGCTCCCATTACTGTACAGGGCTCCAAACACCGTATATCACTCTATGCTGATGACATTTTATTGTTTCTATCTGATATTTCTGATTCCGTCCCTAACGCACTGCATTTAATTGATAATTTTGGTAAACTCTCTGGATATAAAATAAACTGATCTAAATCTGTTTATATGCCTTTGAATCGTATCGCCACAACAACCCCTCTTCTCCTCATATCTCTATTTGTCCGCAGCTCACAGGCTTTACATATTTGGGCATTAAGATATCCCCTAATTTCCAGCAGATTCGTAAAGAAAATGCTTGAAGTCCTAAATAAAATCAAAACAGATCTGACTAGATGGTCTCCATTACAGGTTTCATTACATGGTAGGATTTCTGTTATAAAAATGAATATACTTCCTCGTATTAATTTCTTATTTTCTATGATCCCCATTTCATTACCACAAAAGTACCTTGAACAAATAAATTCTATTATAACTGTTTTTATTTGGAAGGATAGGCGACCAAGGATTCGGTTGACTACTTTGCAGCGCCCTAAAACATTGGGCGGCCTGGCAGTACCCAATTTTAAATATTACTACTGGGCTTTTCAGCTAAGGGTATTTAAAACGAGGCTGGATTCAGGGTCTACAGCTTCTTGGCGGCCAATTGAGGAAGCCTTAGTTAAGCCAATCAGACTCCAGGATCTTTTATTTTCCGCCCCCAAGGACAGGGCTATTTCTCTTCGAATGGGTCCAATCATTGCAAACTCATTAGATATTTGGAAGAAAGTTAACTGATTTCTTGGCAGCCCCCCAAAACTTCACAAGCTTTCACCTATATGGAACAATCCCTTTTTACTGACAGGCTCTCAGCCTTTTACTCATCCACCCTGGTCCTCCAGACATATTCATATTCTTAGTGATATCTTTGATGATAATGGTCTTCGCACGTTCCAGGACCTTAAGGATAATCACTTGTTCCCTGGTTTTACCTATTTCATGTACCTCAGACTCCGCTCAGCCCTTCGCGCCTATGGGGTGTCATTGGACTCTGTTACCTATCCACCCTGTGCCTAATATATTTGCTTCAACAGTCACCTCAAGAGGCTTAGTTTCTTCTTTATATCACTTTTTTCTTTCTTTTAAAAATAGCTCCCTTCCAGTTACCTTAATATGGGATAGAGAGCTTGATAAACTGGGCGGTAGTCTTGATTGGGAAGCAGTATGGGACAATGTCTTTTCGTCCTCAAAAAATCTAGCACACCAGCTAATTCACTTTAAACTAGCACATAGAATATATGCTACACCATACCGACGATTCCAGATGAAGATTGTTTCAGATCCTCTCTGCTATAAATGAAATTGATAATTAAAGTTCGGGAGGAGGGTCAGACACCAATCTCCGCGTCACCAAATTGAATCATTCAATTTACACATTAGCTAATTTAAATTGTTAGCACAATAAATACCCGCTTCACTTATCTCTCAGTTGTGTTTTGATTTCATCGTACATGCACGTATTATGGTCAGTATTCTGAATTATTCCGTTTCAGCGGAGCTGAGATCCACGCAACCAGTTCAAACAGCCCTCCCCACGACAACTTCGGTCAGCGGTATTACCACTCCAAACTTCTCTTCCCAGATGTCTGCTTCTCCTGTCTGCCATGGCTCCTGCCTGGCCACTCGTTCCTCCGCAACTCCTGACATCAGAGACTGGACGATCTCCCGGCTCCAGCTTTATCTTCGTCGCAACAACATCCCATTCAAATCTACAGCACGTAAGATGAATTTGTTTACTTCATTTCATCCTTCCCGTCGCAGGCGCTATGACGTCAGCACTGATCGTTGCTTTACCCAGTGTTGCCAAGTCTCACGACAAAACAAGCCCAACCCATGTCAGTATGGGTGTTTTTACAAATTCCAACCTGCGACTCAAGAAACAAGCCCAATTTCCGCGTATTATAAGCGGACTTGAAACACCTCGCCCGCACCGACTGCATCTCCACGAAGCGCTTCTACTACCGGAAAAATCAGAGAGCAGGACCATCGCACCTGTCAATCAAAGGCTCATTTAGCAGTTCCTGAGCATTCTGGCTCCAACTATAACCTTTCAGGTTACCTCCCCTCACTGCAGGCGTCCAGCAGGCCCCTGCAGTGACCTCTTTGGCCACTATGGGCGTCCAGCAGGCCCTCATAGTGATCCTTTCTCTGTGAAATGCTTTTCTTTCTGCGCTTCAGCAGTTTTGAGCATTTGTATCCAGAGATTGTTTTTACAGTTAGGAGCGGCTGCTCCCACGATCTATCCTGGGGTTTCGACACCCGCCACTGTTGTATAATATGCATCTGTAACCTTTCTGATTACACCCCCTCATCACTGCAGGCGTCCAGCAGGCCCCTGCAGTGATCTCTTTGGCCACTATGGGCGTCCAGCAGGCCCCCATAGTGCTCCCTTCACCTCCAACTATAACCTTTCTGGTTCCCTTCCCTCACTGCAGGCGTCCAGCAGGCCCCTGCAGTGATCTCTTTGGCCACTATGGGCGTCCAGCAGGCCCCCATAGTGCTCCCTTCACCTCTAACTATAACCTCTCTGGAACCCTTCCCTCACTGCAGGCGTCCAGCAGGCCCCTGCAGTGACATCTTTGGCCACTATGGGCGTCCAGCAGGCCCTCATAGTGATTCTTTCTCTGTGAAATGCTTTTCTTTTTGCTCATCGGCAGTTTTGAGCATTTGTATCTAGAGATTGTTTTGCCAGATTTGTAATAACTTCATTGAAGGAACCTGTGCTATTCCGCCTGTAACTTCCTTCATTTCCGCTCACCGTAACTCCATCACACCCAGCATCAACAGTCCCACATGAAGATTGCTCCCTGCAATATGCAAATCAACCACGCCATATTCTTAATCAAAATTGCTGGGAAAAACGCATGACTGGCTAAAGCCAATATATCAAACACATTTAAAATCATGCCCATTGAGTCTGTCCTTAGGGGATTGTATTTTTTATATTTCCACTTTTCTGTCCGGTCCCCCCCAACCCCCAACCCCCAACCCCCAACCCCCAACCCCCCCCCCACTAAACGCAATCTTCTGTCCCTCCTAGGCCATTTAAACTACATGGGAGCATGGGAGGATTTGCAAACAAGAGGAGGCCATTCAGCCCATCTTGCTCGTTTGGTTGTTAATAGCTTATTGATCTCGGAGTAGCGGAAATGAGTGTGGAGTAGTGGTTAGGGCTCTGGACTCTTGACCGGAGGGTCGTGGGTTCAATCCCCAGTGGGGACACTGCTGCTGTACCCTTGAGCAAGGTACTTTACCTAGATTGCTCCAGTAAAAACCCAACTGTATAAATGGGTAATTGTATGTAAAAATAATGTGATACCTTGTAACAATTGTAAGTCGCCCTGGTTAAGGGCGTCAGCTAAGAAAAAAAAAAAATAAATAATCATCACGAAGCTTCTTGAAGGATCCCAGGGTGACAGCTTCAACAACATTACTGGGGAGTTGGTTCCAGGCCCTCACAATTCTCTGTGTAAAAAAGTGCCTCCTATTTTCTGTTCTGAATGCCCCTTTATCTAATCTCCATTTATGACCCCTGGTCCTGGTTCAAAAAGTCTCCTGGGTTGACTTTGTCAATAACTTTTAGGATTTTGAATGCTTGAATCAGATCACCGCGTAGTCTTTGTTCAAGTCTGAATAGCTTTATTTCTTTTGGCCTGTCTGCATACGACATGCCTTTTAAATCTGGGACAATTCAGGTTGCTCTTCTTTGCACTCTTTCTAGAGCAGCAATATCCTTTTTGTAACAAGGTGACCAGAACTGAACACAATATTCTAGGTGAGGTCTTCCTAATGCATTGTACATTTTTAACATTACTTCCCTTGATTTTAAATTCAAAACTTTTCACAATATATCCGAGCATCTTGTTGGACTTTTTACAGCTAACCCACATTGTCTAGGTGAAGACATATCTGAGTCAACATAAACTCCTAGGTCTTTTTCAAAGATTCCTTCAATTTCAGTATCTTCCATATGATATTTATAATGCACATTTTTCTTGCCTGTGTGCAGTACTTTACACTTCTCTATTAAATGTCATTTGCCATGTGCTTGCCCAGTTCTGAATGCTGTCTAGATCATTTTGAATGACCTTCGCTGCTGCAACAGTGTTTGCCACTCCACCTATTTTTGTGTTGTGTGCAAATATATCAAGTCTGCTTACTATGCCATAATCTAAATCATTATGTAGATTAGGAATAGCAGAGGACCTAATACTGATCCCTGTGATACAACACTGGTTACCTTGCTCCATTTTGATGTCTCCTCTAATCAGTAATTACAGTTGGGAGTGGCTGCTCCCGCGTTCCCCACCCCCCATCGCTGCAGGCCCCTGCAGTGACCTCGCTGGCCACTATGGGCGTCCAGCAGGCCCCCATAGTGCTCCCTTCTCTGTCAAATGGTTTTCTACCAGCTGTGAGCTTCAACAGGTCCCCACAGCCCCCTTCTATTCCTTACCTCCGCGGTCTTCCAAATGTAACCTTTTAGGTTACCCTCCCCTCACTGCAGGCATTCGGCAGGCCCCTGCAGTGACCTCCTTGGCCGCTGTGGGTGTCCAACATGACCCCATAGTGGTCTCTTCTCTGTGAGATGCTTTTCTTCTTTCAGCTTATCTGCAGTTTATTCAAACACTTTCAAAACCGTTCCCATTTCTTTGAATATCAGTCAGGGCCGCAATACTGCATACTCTGGAGGCCTTCCGTTTTCTACATGTTAACTACTCCCTAATCCACGTGCATGCATTTCATCGAATCCCTACTGCGTTCAATATGAGAAATTAATCTTTTATGTGGGACTTTGTCAAAAGCTTTCTGGAAATTTAAATAAACCATGTCATATGCTTTGCAATATGGATAAATCCTCGAGGCAGAGCTTTTATCTCCTACCTTCTCTCTGTTTGATCCTTTCTGTCGATTCCCTCAATGATGTCATACTCATGGTTTGGTTCCTTTTTTTCGCAAGGAACTCCGCCTGTGGGAGCTCCTACTAAAAGAAAGGAATGGCAGTACTTTCTTTTACGACAACTGTCTCCTGCTGCACAAAGACATTCAGCCGTTCAAAGATGCAGCTCCCTCTCTTGGCTTTGGAGGATACTACAAGGACAAATTGGTTTTCTGCTCCATGGCCCAACGAATTCAGCATTATTCCTATAACCGATCACGCCTCGTCATTGCACAAAATGTGTCCATTTGCTGTAGCCACACTCCTTTTGGGGGTCTTCCTGGGCTCAAAATCCATTCTTCTCCACTTACATAATTCACCTACAGTCTAAATCTTTAACAAGATCGTTCATTCTCCCACCATATAATGAGAATATTCAGAAGGATTACCTGTTTATCTGTTACTCATCAGTTCCTTTTCAGAGCTCAACACATTCTCGGCCACCTGAATATAATCGATTATCTTTCTTGTTTCCAAACGCAGAGATTCAGAGCATTGGCTTCCGAAGACGACCTCCTGCAAATTCAGATTCCTCATTTTTCAGACCTGACATTCATGTGAGCCACCTGCTGCATTCCCTGATTTCTGCAGGCTCAAGAAACAACTCTTCTCAGCATCACTCCCCGCTCACTGCAAATGTACTGGTCATCCTGGAATTGCTTTAAAATTTCACTTTGTATTCAACATTCCTTTCCATCATTTTCAGTGCCCGTAGCGTCATCCTATTTTATGTCCCTTAAGAACAGAGCTATAAGATTTGAATTTCCGGCATCAAGTTTTTCTACAATCTCAACTCAATTTCAGTGTCCCAGCTCTACACTCTGCAACTCACAAATTTCACTAATCCTGAAAGGGCTTCAACTATCAGAATCTCTTTCTCCTCCTGCTTGCCTACCTATTGCCATCAACGTACTCTCTTGGTGCCTCTCATCTGCTCCAGCTACTCCTGTCTGTTTTTTTAGATAAAACCTTACAGCTCTTTCTCTTAGCCTTCTTGGGTTCCCATAGGTGCTGGGAGTCTACATCGCTCTCAAATTCAACCCCCAGATTCACCCCTTAATCTCTGACCTAGCAATCCCCTCATCTGATACCCTTTCCTTCCTGCTCAAAAGAAGTAAAACGGACCAGGAAGATTAGAGAAAGCTTTTCAATTTGTTTATAAATTAAACTCCCATGTTAGCCAATATGACCCCTTTCTCTCTTGTCCATCTCCATCTTTCTCAGGGCGCATCACCCTCAGGCCCGCTGTTTATTAATGAAAACTGAACAATCGTCACTCAACATTTGTTCTTTTTTCACCTTTTCACCTGATTTATTTCCAGGTCCGGATTCGCAGCTGAGCAGTTTTCCGGTCCTTCCTTCAGAATCGTAGCAGCTTTTTTCCACTGAGTTCCAGACTCTCTTATCAAACGGTTAGGTTGTTGGTCCTCCAGTGCTTACCAAGTTTACATTATAACAAATATTATGGAGCCTAAAAATGCCTTTACAGAAATGTGCTCTTAAGTGTTAGTAGCCTGCCTGGAGGAAGGGCAATCGAATCAGCCATGGATTCCCAGAGGTTTATTTCCCAAAAATGGGTTTTGTTTTCCTCTCCTGCGTGCTGATGATCATTTGTTAAAGGTTGGCTAAACCTTCAAGTGGGCTATATTCAATTCTAATTGTGGCATTGAGACCGGCTTGTTCTTTCTGGGGGTCTCAGCCTCGTCCAGTTGGCCAGGCAGCGAACCCTCAAACCAAGTTAGGTTTGATGCCAAATGAATGTGTATATACAGCATACTTTTCTGTTAAATCGCATACTCCGCATTCTCTACAATAAATATTTGTACTAAAACATTTTGTGATTGGTGTTTGTCCCAAACTACTGAAATGAAATTTATAATTAAAGTTCGGGAGGAGGGTCAGACACCAATCTCTGCGTCACCAAATTGAATCATTCAATTTACACATTAGCTAATTTAAATTGTTAGCACTATAAATACCCGCTTCACTTATCTCTCAGTTGTGTTTTGATTTCATCGTAACCCACCACCTCCCCATCTCCTCCTTTCTTAATAACAGTTTTTATGTTTTATCAAATGGGGGTCTCAGCCTCGTCCAGTTGGCCAGGCAGCGAACCCTCAAACCAAGTTAGGTTTGATGCCAAATGAATGTGTATATACAGCATACTTTTCTGTTAAATCGCATACTCCGCATTCTCTACAATAAATATTTGTACTAAAACATTTTGTGATTGGTGTTTGTCCCGAACTACTGAAATGACCTTGGGGTGTGGCCGGAACGTATCTACATATGTTCTGGGAATGTCCTGAAATTGAATGTTTATGGAAATATGTGGCCACTGTGCTTTCTGACATGATTGGTGTTAAAGTGCCACTGAGTCCCCGACTGCTCCTTCTCAGCAATGACTCCCAAATGATTGTTAGCCTTAAGACACGACGGCTCTTGTTGGCAGCACTAACAGCAGCTAAAAAGTCAATCCTACAATTGACTTTGGGCTGGTGGAGAGAAATACAGCTAGATTACATCATGCCAGTGCAAAAACTGTAACGGCATCGGCAGATGCCTTTTCTTATCTCAGAAGTTTATTTTAATTAGGCCCTAACCTCCCCCCCTTTTTTCTCTCTGTCATTGTTTTACTTGTTTTAGAGCTCCCAATTGTTAGTTTTTATTCATGTGTACTATGCCCAATTATTTTACTTTCTTGTTATGGAAAGCAAATAAAAAAAAATGTTAAAAAAAAGAAGGGATAGCACATATTTCAGCGAATGTTGAGAGATAGCTCATCTGGAGTTGGGTATTATTTTGGTTCTCTTATCAGGTTCCTTTTGTAAAATGTATACAGCATGGTACAATATTTTATAGTCATCAGACATTTGCTCTTCATCGCCTCATAGATTTTCATGTATCTTCAGCACATTGATTTAATTGATTTCATCTTTCAGTGCAGCAGCTGCCTTAACAGCATCAGCAAGGGTGATCTTGCTATTGAAAACAAGGCTGGACTTAGCCTGACCATATTGGTCTTGAATAATTATATCAGAACCATAATGATGTTCCAATCGCTTCTGCAATATTTTGTTGGACAGTATAAGTTTTCACCTTACACAGATTTTTGTCTTTTTTTATATGACTGCTTCAAACAAAAAATACAAACATTCCAGTCTGTTTTAGATCTTATTTCTCTGCTATGAACTTCACTTTCAGGGGTTCCTTTCATGGTGAGTTCTTGAACAGAAGTGTGAAGAAGATTTGACTTACTTGTATAGCTCTGATAGCATGATCTATGGTAGAGAATATTTATACTTCAATTCAGAGATGTCTGACATGTCATGTATAAGATGCATGTAGACACCATCCTTTCTTTGCTGAATGCTAGCTATGATTGTGTTGCTCTTGACCGTGCAATTTCTCACCTCTTTCTCCCTGACAGAACACACATTTTTCCCAGCTTGTAGTCAGTTTTTGTCTTTTTCTTAATAGCTTTAGTGGACTTGCTGGTCCTTTACCACAAGCCATTTTTAGGCAATCTACTTTAGTCTAGCTGCTCTAATGATGATACACAGGAAATTTCTGGGTTTTATGCTTCTTCTGCAAGTCAGCATGTGTGATGAAAGTGACTAGGCAACCTGGCTCTAAAGCTGAAAAATATCAACATGGCACTATATTCATAAATGATACTGTTCCTATGCTTCACAGTGTTTTGAACATTATCATCTCTTAAAACATGTTTCCTTCACAAAACCTTTACCACAATAACTCACACATACAGTAACAGTGAACAAAGTTTACTTGTATAGTGTTAAGCAAAATTTTGACACTTCAGAAATGTAAACGAATATTTTGGTTTGGACTAGATAAATAAAGCTTTCATAGATTTTTTTTAATGCAAATGTAACCCTTATTTATATATACCCCCTATGGCTTTAAGTTCTAGAATTATTAATAAAAAAATGAAGAATGCATTCCTGCTTTTTACTTCTGCTTTTGGATACCATTATAGTTTTAACAATTATTTAAAATTCTGACAATAATTTCATGAAAGTCAATAATGGCCAATATCTAATTTATGCAACACTTGACAACTCCATGACAGGGCTAAAATAATTCCAGTGGTAATACCTCTTCTGTGGGGTGGGGGCGTGAATTAAAACCTCTCAAACCCCCAGAAAATGACTCCCAACTGAGCCCAATGTGGAAAAATAACTTCCTGGTTTGTTCAGTTTAGACACAGAGCTCAAAACTGTGTTTTTGTCAATGGTAACAAATATCAATTCACCTGTTTTCATTCCATTTTTTTACATCCCTCAACCTGCCCCAACAGCCACCTTTTTCAACTACCCCATTTGAGTCAGGAAACTCATGCAATAGATTATTTATTAAAACAGAGACTAGACAACACTACAGCATTATACAAAACAGGAGGCTTGGTGGCCCAGTGGTTAAGAAAGGTGCTTGTTATGAGGAGGTTCCCAACTCAGCCACTGACTCACTGTGTGTGACCCCAAGCAAGTTACTTAACCTCCTTGTGCTCCTATTGTAAGTGACTCTGCAGCAGCTGTTGTGATGCATAGTTCGCCCCCAAGTCTCTGTAAGTTGCTATGGATAAAATTGTCTGCTAAATGACTAAATAATAAAAATAATAATAATAATAAAGCATGACGTGGCTTTTTCTTCATGTAGTCAGCCAAAAATAAGAATGTGCAGAAGCCTTTATTAATTAGTCATTTAGCAGACGCTTTTATCCAAAGCAACTTACAAAGACTAGGGGGTTAATTAGTGGCTGAGCTGGGTTTCAACCTGAAACCTCCTGGTAACAAGCCCCTTTCTTTAACCACTGGACCACCAAGCCTCCTTTATGTGCATTTCTCTTGTATCATGTGCCTCTCTGGTGCCCTGCCTGTTTTTCATGTACTTTTTGCAAGGTGATGACAGAGGGGTTATTTGCTTTCTTATGCAATCCCTCTGTTTTTTTTCCTTGAAGCGTGAACACCCAGCTCTCGTTAGCTGTACAGGAATGCTGAAGCTGCAAAACCAGTTTCTAGTGTCTAGATGCTCGGGTCAAAATATACACCATTAATCAAAATACAAGGTGTTTGTGATCTATGCAAATGTCTGAATTGTGTTGGTTGCCAGGCTGTGTGAAATACATGGGTTAAAGAGACTAATTTACTTTGCCTCATTGCAAGTTGAACCAGGTCAATTAAAGTAACCTGTTTAAATCTAAATTGACATAGATGAAGTAAACCAAAGACACCACTTCACATTTAGCTCAGAGAGAAGAACAAGAGGGCATGAATGGCAGCCGAGTAGAGTTTAGATCAGAAGTTAGGAAGCACTTTTTTACACAGAGTTAGAAATACATGAAATAGCCTAACAGATGTCGTAGTAGGATCTAAAACCCTGGAAACATAAAAACACTAGATTATTTGCTTTTAAATTAAATCCCAGCATCAAATACAAAAATAATAATAAAAAAAAAAACATTAACAAATCGAGCTTTGCAAAATGGACAGGAGATAAAAGGCAGGGCACACACACAGGTCCCAAGTTTCATAAACAAGGACCTACAGTTGTTCCCCAATATTCTTCGTATATAACAGCTGTGGGCACGATCACATTCAGAATTCTCATTTGAGAGTCACACAGAGAACCTTCCCAACCTCCTCCACCTCAGTGAGGTGTAAGAGAGTTTGCAGGGTCTGAAAATTCACTCCTCCTCCTCCTCGGCCTCCTTATTGTAATGCACTTTTCTTTATTGTAGGGCACTTTCCTCTAGTATCACAAAACGTGTGGTGACTCGCTTAGATCTCATTTAGAATACTGCCGCTAGAATTGTGACTGAAACCAAATCCTGTGTTGGCCTCTTTACACTGACTCTGTGTGCCGTTTAGATCACAGATTGCAGGGCTGCTGGTTATTCACACAGGAGGTAGGGCCTTTTCTTGTGAAGCTCTTACATTATGGAATGCTCTGCCTTCTTTTGTCAGGGAAGCTGGGACTCTTACTGTTTATTAAATCATGACTGACCACTTATTTTTATCTTAGTATTCCTATTTTACAATCTAAACTGCATTTTCTTTTTTGACCTTTTTTTAATTATTTATTTATTGATTTATTTTTAATTATAATTTTAAATACATTAAAATTATTAGAATATACAATGATAAAAAGAGGGTCAGCCACAAGTTAAAATTCAGAGGAGGTCTCACGTACTTGGCAGGGGAATACTCGGTTTCAGTCCGTATCATTTCTCCATAACGATCCTGTTGTTTGTTACGCTCTGTGACACGGTGGCTGAGTTGTGACGTTAGGCCAGAAGCAGGAAGGGAAAAAACTCTGACACCAAGTACTGCAGATTCAAAACAAAAAGACGCGACACCGCTGTTTTTATTTAAATAATACAAAAAATAAATAAAAAGTTTAAACACAAAACACTTGCTCAAAGACTGAAAATAAAAGGTTTAAACATAAGAAGTCTCGAACATAAAACAAACAAAACACAGGTCAGGCTGGGCAATGGCTGTCACTGTTCCTGTATTACTAATTTTTTTAAGTTTCGTTTCTTTCTCACTCCTCTCTTTTTATACCGTGGCCGAGGGGTTTAACTAGCTAGCAATTATTCTATTACACCTCGGCCACAATCTGCATGAGTTGAATTATTATGTGTGACTGCCAGCTAATTCAATAATCACTAGCTGACAGTCACACATTCCCACAAGGTATTTTAAAACAAAAACAAAAGGCGCTTTGCAGTCTCACCATAATAATAATAATATAAAATAGACTGCACAGGGGCGGAGGGGGAGACCCTGTTCTAAAAATAAAATAAACAAGACAGTCTTAAAAGTCGGTGTGTGAAAGATGGTCGCATAGTTTTCGACTCGCACACTTAACAGCCCAATTTATTGAATATTTTACTATTCCTATTTACTGTGGGCATTTTTCAACGGATATTTCTGCTCATGAATACCGCAGATAAGAGAACATCTTTGGAAATGGAACACCATACACCCTCCCTTTTGATTAAAAACAAGGGTAAAAAAGCAAGAAAGCAGCTCACCTTGTCGTCGGATACATTGACCGACTCTAGCACGGGGCCACATGGAGAAGACTTGCCTTGGTTACCTGACTCTCAGGTGGAGCAATTGAAGGTCTTTTTCGCCAATTCCATCAAGGATATAAAAGGTGCGCTGTCCGAACTCTCTGTTGATGTTAAAGCTATACGCAATGACATGGATTTAATTCGGATTTAAAGCCTTTGCACCGATCCAATCGTCTCTTAAACAAATGGGCATCCAGAGCTTTCTTTTATACCCATTGAAGCTTAAAATAGTGCAAAACGGCCAATCCAATGTGTACAGCACCCCCCAGGATGCCCAGCAGTTTGTTCTGGAGCTGAAGTGGAAAGCCTAACCTACGGGACGGGACTGCTGATTTATTGCAAGCTTGTTCTACAATCAGTCGGTTCTTTACTTGATGACTGGTCTGCCGCTTACTTGTACTTAATGGATGCCTGGCCTGAGGAATAGTGCCGCCACTATAGGATAATTCTGCTCTGGACAACTGGGCGTTTGGACTTCTATGGGCTGTATTGTAATCTGGATTGAGATGTGTAATCTGGATCTCCTTTGGTTTTTGGTGCGATAAAATGTGATGTTGCGCAGCACCTGGGGGATGGGCTTTCTATTGCAAATATTAGACCTCCTTTAATGAATAACTGTAATATTTAATCTTGGAATGT
Source organism: Acipenser ruthenus (assembly GCF_902713425.1). Taxonomy (NCBI): domain Eukaryota; kingdom Metazoa; phylum Chordata; class Actinopteri; order Acipenseriformes; family Acipenseridae; genus Acipenser; species Acipenser ruthenus. The sequence continues at coordinate 11,212,789 of NC_081220.1, forward strand.
GTGTGGCTTGAACACGCGTGTTGCTATTGCTTTTATTAAGGAGTCCCATACTAAAGCTGCCGACATACACAGATTCCAAAACAAACATTATACAATTATTGCCTATTCATGTGCCCGGAAGAAATCAAAGGGAGTTTTGATCCTGGTAGATAGGAAACTCAACATTGCTGTGGGCATCTCTGGGGGCGATGCAGAAGGTAGATTTTGTTACTTTCAATGGGAAATTGTGTCTTGGGTCTTTATATGCACCCAATGTATTTGATTCTCAGTTTTTAGAAAACGTTAGACTCAAATTATCTGAATTTCCTGATGCTGTAATTCTCTTAGCTGGTGACCTCAATTTGTTTTTTAACCCGACGCTCGATACCTCACACAGTGCTACAGAGCCTTGTGTAGCAGTTTCAAAATCTTTCCAGAACTTTATACAGGATTTAAATGTATGGGACGCATGGCACATTAGAAATCCGAATGTAAAAGATTTTTCTTCCTTTTCCTATCGCCACAAGACATACTCTCGCATTGATTATATATTTATCTCCCCTAGTATTTTGCATTATATTATTTCCAATCCTTATTTCAGATCACGCCCCAGTTTTGTATTCATTTATTTCATCCCAAGTTAATAAAGTTTTTCAATTTTTTTACTCTCAGCTTTACAAATCTGAAGCTTTTTCTGATTTGAATAGGATTAAGCAATTTCTGAATTCACAGGTTGTAACACAAAACAGGACACGACACTTCACGCCAAAATAAAAGAGACAAACAAAACGGACAGACACTAACAAACAGGGACGAACAAACACGGTGAGAAACACTTATTATTATTATTATCATAATTATTATTATTATTCTTTTTACCTTCTCTCTCCCATTCTTTCGCTCTGAACACCCAACCCCGAGTGAATGAAAATGTGTCTATATATACTGTTGTGCTGCAATTCAATTACTAATTAATTATTCACTTGAATCCCAGCACGTGAATGAATTACGTGCAACCCCGTGCTCACATATTACATACTTTAAATGCCCGTGAAGTGATTTGTGCCATCCTCGTGCCTAAATACAATTATACAATTTAAATCACATGTGAAACACAGACCCGTTTATATCCTGTGTACCAATCTCTATACACCAACATTAACACACACAACATAAACCATATAACACACACACATACACAGGGGCGGAGCACATTGCCACTCTCCCTCACAAATATTTGGAAGAAATTAATTCTATGTGCAATATTTTTTTTTTGTGGAATAACTTTGTAACTCACAATATCAGTTATCTTGCTGTAACTTCTGTTTGGGATAGGGAACTCAACAAGCTGGGTGTTAGCCCTGTCTGGGATAGAATTTGGGAAAATATATTTACATCTTCTAAAAACTTAGCACACCAGTTGATTAATTTTAAATTTGTACACATATTTTATGCTACCCCATATTGTCGATTTCAAATTAATATCTCTACTGATAATCTGTGCCATGGGTGCACCCTAGGGGCAGTCGGCACTTACCTCCATATGTTTTGGGAATGTCCACGTATCCAAAGTGTCTGGAAGTTTGTAGTTACAGTTCCCTCTAAACTTATTAATATAGAGGTGCCTCTGTGTCCAGGTCTGCTCCTGTGAGATGATTCTCAAATTGTGCTTAATTTACAGACAAGTCGACTCTTTCTTGCGGGGCTGACGACAGCAAAGAAGGTTATTTTGAAGGGCTGGTTGGAAACTGGTATAGTCTATAACTGCGCATGGTTACACTTCCTCTTAGATATCTCACTTATGGAGAGGTCGACAGCAAGATTGCACCAGGCCAGTGCTAATACCTTAACTACATGGTCTACTGCTATCATCCTTATTAAAGACCTTCATTTAAGTTTGGGACCAACAACTCACTAGAAATTATATAGTAACAAACCAGTAGAGTAGCCCTGCATGCTACCCTACTATTTTTCCACCGACTGGCACAGACACGAGGAACGTTCAGACAAGTAATTTTTATTTACAATATTCACACACGTCAATACTTGTGTTGTATAGATTGTTGCCCTGTACGGGTCACTAACTGGCTCACTTTTTCGCCCCTCTCTAACTATTCCAGAATACAGTATCCAGAAGGCCGAGGCCTGCGTGAGTCCCGAAAAGCTTGTATGTTCACTGCAGGCCCTCCCTGCGGTGGTGGCTTTGTATTCCCGATAATTAGATGAGGCCCTTCCCGGCTGGAACGGTTCTGCACCACTCGTACGTATGGAACAGTCTCTCCCTGCTGGAATTCCTTGGTACCACAGAAAAGAGTGGCGCAGCTCCCTCTGCTGGGGTACTGCTGCAACACAGGTAAAAGCCAAGAAGATACCTTCTGCTGAAGTATTCTCTGCAACCCAGGTAAGGACAACGACGACACCCTCTGCTGGAGTATCTCTGCAACACAGGTAAGGACAATGAAGACACCCTCTGCTGGAGTGTCTCTGTAACACAGGTAAGAACGCTGCAGCCTCCCTTTGCTGGGGTATTGCTGCAACACAAGTAAACACCATTAAGTGTGGAGAGGGCCCTCTTCAGAAGAGCTCCAAGAAAACCACTCCCGGGACCCAAGCACCTGCTGAAGACGTGCTCACGGATTATAAAAGAGTTGTATCCAAGCTGTGGGGACGGACCCCTGCAGCTAATGTCCCGGGTGACCCCGAAATCCAAGAGCGTCACAGAGTTCACGTGCCAGATCCCAATGGTTTGCACCACACACATAAACTGTTGTTGTGTATTTTCCACAATAAACCCTGTCCTGCAAACCAGTCTGTTGTCTCAGTTCCCTGTATTACTGCCTCTGCTACTGCAGTGCAATAGTGCGCAATGTTCCCCTCTGTGTCCCGGGTCTAATATACACATCAGCCACAATAGTCCTGAACCGCCCCGGAAACTGCGGAACTGTTTTTAAACTACCGCGCAGCAGTTTCTTTTTGCTCACAGTTCATCATCATAAAATTAAACTTCCCCAAAACAAAGAATACCTCACCAAGAGGAAAAACTTAATCAAAACAAAAGACTACCTCACCAGGAGGAAAAATGCTAGCGGTAGACACAATACAGCTTTATGATTCAAAAGAACAAAACCGTTCACTTTACCTTTTCTAATTCCTCGTAACACATTTTAACTATCTGGGTATTATTCAGCAGAACCATGCGGCGGTGTTCCCCACGATCACCACCTGCTGTCCCGCTCCATTTCCTTTTATACCCAGAAACCCCGCCTTGCCATTAGTGCTAAGGTTCTTGGGTTGTGTAATCTTTCAAATGGCGTCGCCATTTCTTAAAGGCGACACCGCTCTTTATTACAATATATGTATATATATATATATATATATATATATATATAAAGAAAACAAAACAAAAAAAAATAATACGTACAGGGCTTGTCGCCCTGTTACACGATCCCACTCAAAAATAAAAGCTGTTTTGTTCATACAGCTGTGAGCTTTTATTGAACCCGTGCCCCAATCCTTTCACAGGTTTATTCAATTAGCTATTTTAACAGCCGGTGCATTCAGTTTGCAATTATCCTTTGTTACACTTCAGAAGGGAAATTAACTTTACATTTCAAATTGAACCTATTATATGATCAGAACATGTTGATACACTGCATTGGGAAGTCTCAGTCTGGGTAGTAACAACACAGTTAATAGATTGATGTATTCTGTATATGACACTCCCTGTGGACACCAGGGCACCAAGAACTAATCAGAGACTTAAAAAGACAAATAAACTATCTTCCATAGTCTGTTATGAATAGGAAATCTGAACACACAGTGACCCTATAGGGCGCGAGGCTGCTAAGGGTATGACTGTTCTTAGACTGTGTGGTTTACACATACGGTATTTAGAAAATAAGAAAATATAAAGAGATGTCAAAACATAGGTTGCAAGCCAGAAGACAAACTGAGAGCAAGTAAATGGACAATGAATATTATAGGAAATTGTTTATCTGTAGTGAAGCAGAAGGTAGTGAAAGTTTGGGCTGTATATACTTTTTGCAAACAACACAATTAAAACTCTGCATGCCCCACTAAAACTGTGATCCAGCACTTTGCATTTCAGATTGACTATTATTACTAAGAAGCCAGTGATCCCTCCTGTCTGACTGCAACGTGGGTCATCAGCGAGAAGACTTACAAGCACAAGCAAATGACGTGTAGTTGTAGAAGTTTACAACACATATTTCGAGACATAAACAGAAGCGTGAAAAACTGTCTGGTTAACAGAAGCTTGCAAAATACAACTAATGTTAGTACTACTGTAGGTATCAGTCTAGGGCCTGGTTGCAGTTAATAATAACCACCCTGCATATTGTCTTAGGGAGAGCAATGTGGCTGCTTGCTGATGCCAAATCTCATTTAGAAGTAGTCTGCTCCTGTATGTTGCACTGGAATCAGAGATTGAGGAAAATAATGAATTTAAACTTCTATTTTATTTTTATTTATAATATAAACACTAAGATGTTTGGAACAGAGCACTCTCTCCACTCACAGGACACTCTGCTTTACCACGTGTTCAGATTCCAGAACATTAAGAGGATTTTGTATATATGAATGTTATATTTTACTGTAGCTGTATTTTACTGTAACTGTGTTTTATTGTTAGTGTTTCATTGACGGCTCTATGGGCTGGCTGGTCACTGTTTAGTTACTTCTATTTTCTATGACCACTCACAGATCCAATGTGTTACTCACTGCATGTAGTCATATAGTTTGTATAACAATACTGCAATAATTCTTCGCAAACCATTTGTGTTTCGCCTAATGTTTAATAATATCTCTATACTGTTAGGGGCACTTCCATTTATCCACGTGATTTCTTAGAAGATGAAGTTCTCAATCTGGTGTAGCCTGAGTAAATTTCCACGCCCAAATACCACGGTTATCTTCCTCTGCCGCACCCCTCGTTTGTGTAACAGTATAAAGCTGACAGTTTCGTTTCACATTTTACTCGACTCTGCACACACGGACTGCACTGACACCCTCCTGTTTCCAGCTCCTGCTTTCAAAGTACAGGTTAGAAATCTGCTGGGTTTAAGCAACCTAAACTTTGTAATGTTCATTTTAAAACTCTATAATAATGAATTGTAATGCATATAGTACTGCAGACGGGCAGTTCACTTTGATTTGTAGCTGATTAAAACATGTGATTGTGGGTCTGTGGGTTCAGAAAGGAAGAGGGAAGTTGACTGAGTGTCTTTGTTAAACAAACAAACAAAACAAAAACAAAACACATTGAATGCATAACAAGTCTCGGTGAAGTTAAGCTCCAGGTTTGGTTTGCTGTATTCTGCTACTGCTCTCAATTCTAACTATTTCCTATATCTATACTTGATTTAACTCCCGTATTCACGGATTTGTAATTGCTCTGATTTTAATCGTTCTTATCCATTTATTGCACTGACTACTTGCTCTTAATGGAATTTACTGTTATAAGCAAATCTTTTTTACTGTACGGTTAACTGCTGTTATTCGAAATCGCTCTCAAAAGCAATTATTTACTGTATTTGTTCTTATTTGAATTGGTACCTTTTAATACTAACTTTATTGTATTTAGATCTGCTCTTATCTGTAATGTGATATTTTGTAACAATTGTAAGTTGCCCTGGATAAGGGTGTCTGCTAAGAAATAAATAAATAAATAAATAAATAAATAAATAAATAAATAAATAATAATACTCAGTGAACAGGTAATTCACTGACACAGGGGAGACAGAAAGGTGAATTTGAAACACCGCACAGGTGCCCAGTTTTATTGATGGTGGCTGATTCCACGTTTTAGTCTGCAGAGGGCGCTGTTGAGTGTAGTCTGTCTACCAACGATGGTAGACCGAACCACAGCAATACCCACGGGGGTACAAAGATCAAGTGCGGGCGCACTCACAGGTGCTCAAAAGAAAAAATACAACAGGCGAAAGAAAAAAGGAAAATAAAACACAGTAATCAAACTACAAATAAAAGGTGCTGTGGGTCTCCGTCCTACACTCACTGCTCCCTCAGCCTGCTGTAGAAACACTTCTGGGGTCTGCCCAAGGTTTCCCCATTACCACTACTTTTTTTTTTTCTTTTGGGATTTCTTTCCCAGGTTTTTCTTTCTCTGGTCGGTCCTGGACCAGAACTTCCACATGCTCAGCACATCTCAGAAGGGCAGAGCTGAGGGAACAGCAGAATATTATTTTATAGGGCCAGCTTTCCCCCGAGACCCACCTCTCAGCCACTCAGAGAGTGGGAAAGCCCACACACCCTCTCTCCCACTGTGGCACTGCCACTTAAATTGAATGTTTGGTTCTACATGGTACAATAAATGTACCATGTGTTGCGCCTTAATTGGGCAGCACGGAAGCCTGGCCAGGTTTCAAATACATTTCGAGGTTCTTATTCGCTGGAAGCGGCAGCGTTGTTAATGGAAAGATTGTTTCAGACAAGTATAAATAGTACCTTTGTTACGCCATAGGGTGGAGCTGCTTACCTGCCTTTTGAGTTCCTGTCGTCTCCTTAGTTCCTGTTTAGGGACTCTATTCCTTGTTTTTGAAAAGTCCGCGGCGTTCTTTTTCCCGGGGTGGTTTGCCATGGTAGAGCGATCCTGTTTACCTTCGACTGTCGTTCAACTTGTTGGAAGTTGATTTTTTTTTTTATCAGCAAGTGCTTTGTTCCAGTTTCAGGCTGCATTAGCTGGTGTTGTTCACCTTTGCTGCCCACGATCGCTAAAGCCTGGAGCCGGCTTGTAATGCACCACGTTGCTGACGGTGTTGGCTTTTCAAGTGCATGTTCATAGTTTTTGTGGATTACTGGTCATCGTCCTCCGAGAGGATCTTCAAGCAAGCGGGTACCCAGGAGTTTGGTGAGATTGTTGTTTTTTTATTTTTGTTGCGGGACTGTTTTGTTTTTTTGTTTTATTTTGTTACTTTGTTCTCGCAATGGATATTTTGCTGGCTTGTTTATGTTTTGTTTTTTTTGCTCGGAACTTCTTTTCCATCTTGTTTTGTTGAACAGTTTCAATTATTTTAGCCAATAAATGTTTAAGGTTATCCCGTGTTTCTATAGTGTATTTATTGGGGGATCTCGCGTCCTTGATGCACTGTCGCTTCGCCCTTCCCCTTGTTAATAATTTGGGTATATTTGATACAGGGAGGTAATCCTGCCGTTGGGATTAGTTTTGTGCTAAGAGCGAGACGTTACACCACCTCTCCATGTCATTGCAATGACCAACAGATGGATATTGAACAGCTGCTGCCCTATTCCTGCAGCACTATGAATACACCAGAAGAGTCAGCACAGATCTCCCTGTTACAGGCACATATAACTACATAATGTTCCTGCTTTATTGTTTTCATTTTGTGTTGCTTTTCAAATGGATAGAATATAAATATATAAGTTATTAAAAAGTGCAGTCTCGAACAGTTCAATGAACATCAATCTACACCAGATCAATCTGCACCAGGGATCTCCAACCCTGCTCCTGGAGAGCCTCTATCCTGCAGGTTTATTGGGTGTCTTTACATCATCAATGGCTAAAGATCTGGCACACTTGTTAACCTTGACTAATTAAGCCAATAATTGGTTCAATGAAGTAACTTTGAGCTCAGTTGATACAAAAACCAGTTGGAGACCCTTGATCTACACCATTCAATGTCAGGGTTTAAATAAACTCAGAAAAACACCTGGTTTCAAGAAATGCTAATTATCACAGGCACTGAAAAGAAGTTCAACTGATACTTTAACCTGGACTCAGGATTTTGTTACAGATTTGGACACAGGGTCAGCTTTTAAGCTTTTAATGTTTAGCACGTTTAGCATCCAGATCTGGATTGAATATAAAATTTACCGGTTAACCCGCCTCTTAACTGGGACTGTCGTGGGACTGCAGCTGCAGCACTATGTAAAGGACCTGTTCACAGAACTGCAGCTCCCGGTTATTTTCATAAATAATGCATGTGTTATTTAAACAGAATAAAACTCGACTACGTCACGCCTTATTGATAGATAAGAGAAGTGGGAACCCAAGGGTGAATTGAAACAAACTAGTTACTTACATCATTTTGGTATTAAATTCAGGTCTGGTTCAACCCCTGATAAACCATTAAATTGGCCTAAATTAACCCCTATTCCAACTTCCCAAACAATTAATTGGTTTAGCAAGATCCATCCTGTGATGTATTTTAGACCCGTTTTAAACTAGCTTTATTTAAAGACTAGTGCCGCAAATTAACCATTTCTTGCTAATTCATCGACACAATAAGGACGTTGTATTTTGTAATATTGAATATCTGTATGAAACCTAAAATACAATTTAATATAGTGTTTAAATTACTATTGTACCTTTTAACAGTTTAGCAGCAATGTCAGGGAAAACGATTGGGAAACTAGATCACGAAACAAAATAATGCATCAGGGATCATTTAGTATTGGGAGATAGCAGTTCATGAGACACTGCTGCACAGGGCATGAGAATGTACCAACGCACACACACGATTATATATTGGATCCATGATGAAATCCTGTTTAAATACAGTTCTCAATAGGTTTTACATATTGTACTGTGACAGAAATATAATGAGATCTGGCTGTAAATCTCCTTCTGACCTGTGAGGGCGCTAAATAGCGAGTACCTCTCATACAGTAATCCTATGAGGTGCTTTAAAATACCTATAGTAAAAGTGCTAAACAAAAGAATAAATTGTAGACATTAAGTCACCCTGTGACACATATATATAATTGAAACAAACTAGTTACTTACATCAAGATATATTAAAGGAAATGAAAGTTTAGGAACCATCTTATTGTGAATAACAACAACGGTAAAGCTCGAGAGAGAGAAGGACTTAGAGAGGAGCTCTCAATAATAAATAGAGACGTGTTACGTGTTTTTGTGTTGTGTTTGTCTGTGTTGTAATTGTTTGTGTTTTTTTCATCACCAGACAGTTAGAACACATCTCCCGAGCTGTCGCCGAGGGTCAGCACAATCCGGAACACCACTGCACTACCGTCACAAAAAATACTTGTGTTTGCACTAAGCACCAGCACGACTGCACTCACCCAGGACTGGTGACCGTGTGTTCATTTTTGTTCGGGACTGTGCCCTGTTTCGTTATCCCCGTGCTTTACACATTGGGATTAGCCGGTTATTACCGCCGATTTATCCCTGAGTATGCCACAGTGGTTAACCCGTTAGTCGACCTCACCAAAAAGAGTGCTCCAAATTTAATCAAGTAGTCAGCTGATTGTCAGGGTGTGACAGGATGACAGAGGTTGAGACTCAGAGACAGTGTGAAAAGTTCAAAAATAAAACTTTTAATACTCAAAAATGCAAAATAAACCAGCACAAGGGCCAAACAAAAAGGTTTCAAACACTCAGACAATAAAACCAAAACAAAACTTACAAAAATAAGTCTTCCTGGCTGGGCATTGCCTTCACTGGTTTGCAAAAATGAACAAAAACAGCACACACAGAAAAACCACTCTTACTTCCTCTCCTTCTAGAACTCTCTCACTGGGAAGCTGAGGCCTCCTTTTATGCCAGGAGGCTGGTGACTAATTAAATAATTAATTGGTTGATTGCTCCCACCTGACGCAATCAACCTGGGCAGGGAGGATAATTTAACTCCATCCCTGCCAGTATTTCCAAGGGCAGAGCCCTGCTCTGCCACACAGGGGGTGTTTGATACTAATAAGCGTAAACTGTGCCAGGTCCCCACCCTTATCACACCGGATTTCACCAAGATATTCATCTTTCACACCGATGCTTTGGACGTGAGTTTGGGTGCTGTCTTGTCCCAAAAGGTAGATGGAGTAGAACACCCGATACTTTATCTCAGTAAAAAATATGCTACCTCGGGAGTGCAACTACTCCGTAGTCAAAAAGGAGTGTTTGGCCATTAAACGGTCTACTCACTCCTTACGATATTACCTGCTGAGACATTCATTTGACTTTGTCACAGACCACGCCCCACTCAAGTGGTTAAGCACAATGAAGGATAGCAATACCTGGATAACTTGGTGGTATCTGGTATTGCAGCCCTTCATGTACCACATGGTATGTCGTGCGGTGAAAGGCCACCAAAATGCGGATTCTTTTTCCCGGGAGGGAGGATAATGGGAATGATAGATTCAGCCGAGTGTTCCTTCGGTTATTATTATTATTATTTATTTCTTAGCAGACGCCCTTATCCAGGGCAATCGTAAGCAAATACATTTCAAGTGTTACAATACAAGTAATACAATAAGAGCAAGAAATACAATAACTTTTGTTCAAGCAAAGTACAAGTGTGACAAACCACAATTCAATAATACAGCAGATAATAGTGATAGTTACATCAGGATATGATTAAATAGTGATAATTACATCAGGATATGATTAAATACAAAGTACTACAGGTTAAACACTTGCAGATTACAGTATTCTGAAGTACAGGATTAAATGCAGTAAAATAGGGGGCAGATAAGAGCAAAATAAAGCACATTTACATGAAGGGTGATAGTGTCCCAGGATACAAACAGAGGAGTTCTACAGGTGCTGTTTGAAGAGGTGAGTCTTAAGGAGGCGCCGGAATGTGGTCAGGGACTAGGCAGTCCTGACATCTGTAGGAAGGTCATTCCACCACTGCGGAGCAAGGGTGGAGAAGGAGCAGGCTCTGGAGGCAGGGGAGCGTAGCGGAGGTAGAGCTAGTCTTCTAGTGCAGGCGGAGCGGAGAGGTCGAGTGGGGGTGTAGGGAGAGATGAGGGTCTGGAGGTAGCTGGGTGCAGTCTGGTCAAGGCATCTGTAGACTAGTACAAGAGTCTTGAACTGGAGCGAGCGGAGTAGTGGAGTAGCATGGGCGAAGCGAGCAACACCAGGCGGGCAGCAGAGTTCTGGATGAGCTGGAGCGGACGGGTGGCGGACGTAGGGAGGCCAGCCAGGAGTTGCAGTAGTCTAGACGGGAGAGTACCAGGGCCTGGACCAGGAGCTGGGTAGCATAGTTGGTGAGGAAGGGTCGGATTCTACGGATGTTGCTCAGGAAGAATCGGCAAGTGCGTGCCAGAGTGGAGATGTGCTGGGAATAAGAGAGGCAGGGGTCCAGGGTGACTCCAAGGTTCTTAGCTGAGGAAGAGGGAGAGAGTGTTGTAGATTCCAGAGGAACAGAGATAGAGAGATCAGAGGAGGGGGAGGAGGAGGGAAAGAAAAGGAGGTCAGATTTAGAGAGGTTGAGTTTGAGGTGATGCGAGTGCATCCAGAGGAAATAGCAGACAGACAGGTAGAGATACGGGAGGAGATGGTGGAGTCAGAGGTGGGGAAGAAGAGGAAAATCTAAGCATTTCTCTGAGCAGTGGGATATGTGACAGAAATACAATGATTCTTGGTTGTAAATCTCCCTCTCGACCTGTGAGGGTGCTAAGCAGCGAGAACAGAGTTCTTTGGACGGGCTGGTCAGACAGTAATTTCCCTGGGTCGGGAATTCGGCCAGTCTGGATGAAGGCGAGACTCCATTGCAAGAACGCATTGACCCAGAAAGGAAACAATGTGGCAGCCGCAGACTGGAGAGGCGGTTGCACAAGTTTACCAAGGGGTCATGTGTGACAGCATTAAAGGGGATGGGGAATCACAATCTGTTCCTTTGTTTGTTTTAATTTTTTTAATTGTAAGGACCCGTGAGAGATCCAGTATAAAAGTACCATGAGTGTTTGTTTGTAATTAGATAGCTATCACGTTCTGGAGCTGTCACCGAGGGCCAGCACAAAACCCAGAACAGCAAAACCTACCACGAGCACTACAGCACGCACCCAGGACTGGTGACCGTGTTTGTACATTGTGGGAAAGATACATGTGTTTATTATTTGGCACTGTAACCCGTTTATTTACTTCCAGTGCATTACACATTCAGTGTTCGCGCTAGGCTGCGCCATTTCGCCAATGTTCCCCTGAAATAAAAAAAAAATGTCCCGCTGAAATTCTCTTAACGCACCTGTGTGTCACCCTTCCCAGACGAGACGCAATACCAATATATTAATGCATTTTGTATTACCATGACATGTCTGACAACAGGCTAATCTTTTGTACTTGTTTGTTTACACTTGTGTTTTCATAATTAAACGCCAGTGCTTTTATTCTCCAGTCCAGTACAGTCAGTTTCAGTTTCAGTCAGTTTCACAGTAAAGCCTGGATGACAAAAAGTAGTCTACGGTAATGTTATAAAATATGTGAAATTTGTAATTATATATACAGCTCTGGAAAAAATTAAGAGACCACTGCAAAATTATCAGTTTCTCTGGTTTTACTATTTATAGGTATGTGTTTGGGTAAAATTAACATTGTTGTTTTATTCTATAAACTACTGACAACATTTCTCCCAAATTCCAAATAAAAATATTGCCATTTAGAGCATTTATTTGCAGAAAATGACAACTGGTCAAAATACCAAAAAAGATGCAGTGTTGTCAGACCTCAAATAATGCAAAGAAAATAAGTTCATATTCATTTTTAAACAACACAATACTAATGTTTTAACTTAGGAAGAGTTCAGAAATCAATATTTGGTGGAATAACCCTGATTTTCAAGCACAGCTTTCATGCGTTTTGGCATGCTCTCCACCAGTCTTTCACATTGATGTTGGGTGACTTTATGCCACTCCAGGCGCAAAAATTCAAGCAGCTCGGCTTTCTTTGATGGCTTGTGACCATCCATCTTCCTCTTGATCACATTCCAGAGGTTTTCAATGGGGTTCAGGTCTGGAGATTGGGCTGGCCATGACAGGGTCTTGATCTGGTGGTCCTCCATCCACACCTTGATTGACCTGGCTGTGTGGCATGGAGCATTGTCCTGCTGGAAAAACCAATCCTCAGAGTTGGGGAACATTGTCAGAACAGAAGGAAGCAAGTTTTCTTCCAGGACAACCTTGTACTTGGCTTGATTCATGCGTCCTTCACAAAGACAAATCTGCCTGATATGTCACAGTGTGACTTAATTTCTACAATTTATTCTTTTGTTTAGCACTTTTACTATAGGTATTTTAAAGCACCTCATAGGATTACTGTATTAGTTTTATATTAAAGGAAATGAAAGTTTAGGAACCATCTTATTGTGAATAACAACATCTCTTAATATATCAATGTTTGGGAGACTTTCACGATATGATTGAATGTTGTTAATCGTTTTGCAGCTGCCAGAGGTACACACAGTAAGACTGCACGAGTTATTTGAGAGTTGTTTTGAGCACGTTTTATAAAATGTTATTGGTTTGGTATTTTAAGTTCGATTTTGCTTTACTTTGAGTGAAATGTATGTACTGTATTTTTATTATTATGACAGTATGTACACGTTTTTCATTATATTAAATTTGGTCTTACCTTGTGTCTTGGTATGAAACGGCATCTAGGCTGGGAAGGAGCTGAGAGAGAGTGATGTCACTTCCTGTGGGAGGTTTCCGCAATGATGCTGGGAAATGTAGTTTGTACAAATACAGTTAATAGGTCTTGCCAATTGATTCGCTCTGGACAGTTAAGGGAGGAGTTTGATGGATATAAAAGAGCGGAGACACAGAGACAACGTACAGAACTGTGAGAGACAGGGCGTGTGCCACAGCAGAGAGCCAGAGAGCCTGCCACAGCAGAGAGCCAGAGCCAGAGCCAGAGCCAGAGCCAGAGAGACGGCAGAGGAGAGCTGCAGGAGCCACAGGGAGTGCGCCATAAGAGAACTACCGGAGTCACCGAGAGAGCAGAGACGTGGAGAACAGAGACCGGGATCCAAGAGGAACCATCAGTACTAAATGCATTAGTAGAACAAGCAGGCTGTACTGGAGAGTGGAATCAGGACCAAAAGAGTGCAGTTTTAAAAGGGAAGTAGCCGGACAACTTTTAATGATTAGTACATTGCCTAATAGGGTTTATGACCCGCTTGCTGTTTAGGGACCCTAGTGCACCTTTATATTCTCTCTGCTAGAGTGATACCTGTGTTTTTAAAAGGAGATAAACACAATATTTGGTATTTGTCTGCAACTTGTAATTTATGGTTTTTGCACCTGTTCTATGATATAAATATCCATGATAGAGAGTGGTATTTTCAGGTGCTGCATTTTAAATTAACTGTGGCTATAGGTTGTGCTCTTAAATATATGGATTGGTATAGTTAACTATAAAGAAGTATATTTTAATTTCTGTTGGGGTGTTCTGTATACTGCATAATTGTGAGTCACTCAGTGCTGTTGCTTTTTCTGTCTCCTGGGGGGGGAGGGGGGAGGGGGGAGGGGGGAGGGGGGGCACTGGTTGCACCTGTTCCTGGAGCGGTTGATGAGGATCCAGTGGTGGCTATTGTGACTTGGTGGCCTGAAATTTATTTCTTTTGTATACTTTTGCACCCTAGCAAAGTAGTGGGTGCTTTTATTATTTTCTTTTGATACTTTGTGCACTAGTAAATTAGTGTGTGCCTTGTTTTTTATTTACTCTTGGTAACCCTTGGTACTATAGAAATTGTATTATCATATTTTAATGATTTTATAAGGATAAATAAACATTGTTTATTGTGAAATTGTACAACTGTTTGCCTTTCTTGTCATGGTCGGTCTGTTCTGAGTTCCAACTGGTCATATTTACGAACCTGTGTTGCTTTTAGTGTTGCTAGGGCCCTAGTGCCCCATATATTTAGTCACTAGGTGGCGTAGTTGGCTACTGCTTGAATTAAACCCAGAGTGTCCTGTGACATATATATATATATATATATATATATATATATATATATATATATATATATATATATATATATATATATATATATATATATATAGACGTGCTCAAATTTGTTGGTACCCCTCCACAAAAAACGAAGAATGCACAATTTTCTCTGAAATAACTTGAAACTGACAAAAGTAATTGGCATCCACCATTGTTTATTCCATATTTAATAGAAATCAGACTTTGCTTTTGATTTTTTATTCAAAATAATATTGTAAATAAGAAAACAAATGAAAATGGCATGGACAAAAATGATGGGACCGCTAACCTAATATTTTGTTGCACAACCTTTAGAGGCAATCACTGCAATCAAACGTTTTCTGTAGCTCTCAATGAGACTTCTGCACCTGTTAAGGTAGTTTGGCCCACTCTTCCTGAGCAAACTGCTCCAGCTGTCTCAGGTTTGATGGGTGCCTTCTCCAGACTGCAAGTTTCGGCTCTTTCCATAGATGTTCGATAGGATTCAGATCAGGACTCATAGAAGGCCACTTCAGAATAGTCCAATGTTTTGTTCTTATCCATTCTTGGGCGCTTTTAGCTGTGTGTTTTGGGTCATTATCCTGTTGGAGGACCCATGACCTGCGACTGAGACAGAGCTTTCTGACACTGGGCAGTACGTTTCGCTCCAGAATGCCTTGATAGTCTTGAGATTTCATTGTGCTCTGCACAGATTCAAGGCACCCTGTGTCAGGTGCAGCAAAGCAGCCCCAAAACATAACCGAGCCTCCTCCATGTTTCACTGTAGGTATGGTGTTCTTTTCTTTGAAAGCTTCATTTTTTCGTCTGTGAACATAGAGCTGATTTGACTTGCCAAAAAGCTCCAGTTTTGACTCATCTGTCCAAAGGACATTCTCCCAGAAGGATTGTGGCTTTCAATATGCATTTTAGCAAATTCCAGTCTGGGTTTTTATGTTTTTCTTTCAAAAGTGGAGTCCTCCTGGGTCTTCTTCCATGGAGCCCACTTTCGCTCAAAAAGCGACAGATGGTGTGATCAGAAACTGACGTACCTTCACCTTGGAGTTCAGCTTGTATCTCTTTGGCAGTTATCCTTGGTTCTTTTTCTACCATTCACACTATCCTTCTGTTCAATCTGGGGTTGATTTTCCTCTTGCGGCCGCGCCCAGGGAGGTTGGCTACAGTTCCATGGACCTTAAACTTCTTCATAATATTTGCAACTGTTGTCACAGGAACATCAAGCTGCTTGGAGATGGTCTTGTAGCCATTACCTTTACCATGCTTGTCTATTATTTTCTTTCTGATCTTCTCAGACAACTCTCTCCTTTGCTTTCTCTGGTCCATGTTCAATGTGGTGCACACAATGATACCAAACAGCACAGTGACTACTTTTCTCCATTTAAATAGGCTGAATGACTGATTACAAGATTGGAGACATGTGTGATACTAATTAAAGAAACTCATTAGTTTGAAATATAACTATAATCCAAATATTTATTATCTTTTCTAAGGGATACCAACAAATGTGTCCAGGCCATTTTAGAATATCTTTGTAGAATAAGCAATAATTCATCTCTTTTCACAGCTTCTTTGCTTTATTCTATGACAAACCAAAGGCATGCAAGTATACATGATAAAAATAGCTTTTAATTTCATCACTTTTCAGGAGGAATGAAGCATTATTTCAATGAGCTGTAAGGGTACCAACAAATTTGAGCACGTCTGTGTATATATATATAAAACTGTTTGAAAGTACTTTTAACCCTTTGCGGTCCATTTATTAATTGCGCGTCAGGCACGCCAGGTCTAATTAATTTTCACATATGCAGTTAATTTTAGACGCGCTGTTTAAAAGTATTTTTTTTCACAGTCAAACGGGTTTAAATGGCCCTGCATATCAACAAAGCACTCACTAGGCATCTCCAGCCCCGCCCCACCCTTTCGTTTGCTATAGGGTTCACCTATGTAATAAATAAATAATAATAATAATAGCACCGTGTAACAATTATTTTTTTTTTTGGTTCCTGGGTAGTATTCCTTATTTCACGCTGGCCTCTTCCGCCAGCGACACTGTACTTTCCCCAACCCGGCCACCCGAGTGCATAACCAAGCCAGTTCTTATGGGCCGAGCAGTCTCCCAAGGCCCGCCCCTCAGCCACTCAGAGAGAGGGAAAGCACACACACCCTCTTCCCCACCTCTCCGTGTCATCGCCATGGACGACAGGCGGATCCCACGAGACTGCTGCCCTCTACCTGCAGTAATACGGATGTGCCAGACAGTCAGTCTAGATCTCCCCTGTTACACACCCGTTTATTGGGTTGCTATAATGATGTCGGACCCAGTCCGACAAAGGACCTGTGAGGAATAATTGCAATGTCGGACCCAGTCCGACAATGGACCACAAAGGGTTAAGACTTTGTAATCCTTGGCGTCTCTCTCTGGGCCTTCCTCTCAAATGCCAGCAGGTAGGCTTCCACATCATCCGCTGAAGTCATTTTCTGAAGAAAGTGACTGGCCCTTATCGGGTGCTGAGCCGCAGCTGTTGGCTCTCTGGTCGGTTAAGCGGCACCCAGCTGTTGAACCATGGTGCACCATTCGAGGCGATCCTGTGCAGCTTGTTCTGCGAGGATTTGGTTATTTTCTTGCAGCACAGCCGTGGCTTGCTGTTGTGCGGCTGTAGCCTGCAGAGCTCTCTGTAGAAGCTCTTCCATTTATCAGGGTTCTTATGAAACCCCACTTCTGGTACTATATGTAGCGAATTTGCTGTTGTCGTTCAGGATAATGTCATCATGGTGTGTAGTATGCAAGAATAATTCCAAGAAAAAAAGAACTTAGAATGAAACACGCTGGGGCATGTCTTTATTTGAAAACAAAACAAATGCACCGTTTGTGCATACAAAAACAAAAGAAAAGCCTAAACCCTTTTTTTGATCTAACTAAACAGTTAAATCATCTCTCTCTAAACAGGGAGAGGCTACTCCTGTTTACCCCGATTTACGCTCACAGGTAACTTATTTAGTTTTCCTTACTTTAGTTTATTTCTGCACAACCAACTCCACTAATGCTCTTAGCAACTCTTCTTCACGTTCCACCCCCCACCTTCTCAACCTTACCACTCTTTTAACTCCAAGACAATTACACAATTAAAGAATTAACCTACATTGGAGAGAATCCTGACATCAGTATCATCCTCAGGGTCTTAATGCCTCCATATACCCTATCCAATATAATAACATACCTTTTCCAACCCAACATAACATTGATTCTTTTTAAACCCAAGTTTGTGGTTTAACCTGTCTTGATCAACCTGTAATATCCACTTTACATTCCTTTGTTAACTCTCTGATTTTACTTTTAAACCTTTTACATTATTGCCACTCTCATCGACCAGTATAGAGAGAGAAAGCCATACTTCCTTGTGCCAATAAGGACTACAATGAGCATTACACTCACAGGAAACCAAAAATTGTCAAAACTCCAGCTCAAAATCTCAGAATAAGATTGATGGAGATGAATGATGGGTCGTAAAAGAAAATCGTAAAAATAGAAGAAAAAAATAGGGAGAATTCTCAACTGGTTGACTTCATCTTTCAAAATACTGCTTGTCTCAACTAATCATGTAGCACTGACAGTTAACACTACATACTTGCAAACTGAATGTTGTTTGTTCAAATCTCATGTATACCAGACCTTTTTTTTATTTATATAAAGAAAGATTTTGTTTTGCAGGCAAATGTTCCATTTTAAAACAGAAATAAATCAATTAATATAAATGATAGATCACAATAAATATTTAATTGTCATTAAACTCGGATGTCCTGTAATATACATATGCGTGGATAAAAGTGCCTGGGGTCTGCAAAAATCTCACCTTCCTTTGGCGACTTATTTCTCTTACTGTATGACAGGTTGTAATGGGGAGGTTAGATCTGTGCTGACTATCTGGCGCATGCATGGTACTGCAGGAAGGGGGCAGCAGCCTTGTAGATCTGCCTGTCGGCCATGGCAGTGACACGGAGAGTTGGGGAAGAGGGTGTGTTGGCGTTCTCTCTCTCTGAGAGGCGGGCCTTGCTCGGCCCATAAGAACTGCACTTGGTTGTGCATTCATGTGGCCACAGAGAGGGTACCCAGTGACACTGGCGGAAGACGCCAGTGTAAACAAAGACCAGGCAAGCACGACTGAGGGAGACAGCCTGCCTTAAAATAAAGTAAAAAGTAAAATAAATAATTACGTACCCGAGGGGACGTGTGTAGATACGGGGAACTCTGGCCACCCCAATGTATAGGAAATAGATGAGCATAGGTCGGAGGCCCGTGGTGATCAGCTTAGCGGCAGTGGGGGCACTGCGTAAGCATCACTTTTGTTTTGTAGTTTTATTACTGTGTTTTATTTTCTATTTTTCTTTGTACCTTCTATTTTGAATTATTATTTTTAGGCACCTGCGAGTGCTTGGACCGTAACCCTCTTTACCATTGTTGGTATAGGGGAACAGCGGAACCACAGTGCCAACTACTGGTAAAAATAAAACAGTGCATCTGAGTGGTATTTCAACTCCAATCTTCTGGCTCCTGTGTCAGTGAATACCCCCACCCTTCCACACAGGTATTTACTTTTTTTGACATTTCACTTAAGAGTGTTGGGAACTACAGATTCAATGTGCAATGGTGCTTTTGGCTGATTTACTTTTGCTGCACCAGTACCCTGAAAACACGTAAACTATATGTGTTTCGCTGTAACTTGGCACGAGGAACTACCGTTCCTCTCGATATTTATGAGAATCTGTAACTTTTATTATTTTGTAATGCTGTATAAGCCTTGTGGCTTTTGCTAGTGTGACTCAATCTAAAAGTAAAGTTGTTTACTTCAGACGTTGCTTCCTGTTTTGCTGTTCTGGGAGACACAAGATGGCGATCATGTAAACAAGGCTGAACTGTTGCATGGGACGGTAGACTTTAAAATGTATTTCTGGTTAAATAAAACCCATTTCATTGATCAACGTCTGTATCAGAGTCCTTAATAAATACCCACGCTTACACAATCTACTTATATCACAGTTATAAATGTACACAAAATCTCTCTCACTGTCCATCATTAAATCCAGTGTTGTGTGAAAAAAGACTCGAGTCCACTCATTTCAGAACCGCATTCAATCAACAGCTCGTCTTATTTGAAATCCAGCAATTTTTCAGTGGCAGGTTTCATAGTTAAAAACACTTGCTCCGTTAAATTGCAATCCTTGGTATATTGTCTAAGGTAAGCACATATTCTGTTCAAAATAAAATCCTGTGTACTAAGATTTCCTCCAGTGACAATTCCAGCTAAAGCTGAACACAATGTTGGCATTCTGTGGTTCTTGAAATGTGTATTTTTTGTGACAACTAGTGTAAGTCTGAAACCTGTAATTTTTAAAAAAAATGTTAGCTCAAAATGTAGGTAATCATGCTGACAGTAGTACTGTTGAAACTGAAATCCACAGTACCTAATGTGAATGCAGCTTAGGGCCAGTGTTATGTCTAATTCAGTGCTCCCTAGGATTCATGTGTCCCCGGTGGATGTGCGCATGCGTTTGTAACAAACCTTGCTATCTGCCAACGGGAGCGTGTGATTCCTCGCTCACGACGCAAAGCGCGTAACCTGTCATTGCAATCCACTAGACTGTAGAGCAGCACCTGCTGCAAAGTGATCTTGCGGGCTGCTGCAAACGGAAGCGAGTTTATTGGTTCTGGATGGCAGATATTTGTGTAAGCTTGTGATTTCAGCGATTCTACATCCAGAATATATTATTTAAATACAGTAACAACAACAACAACAACAACTATATATTGTGTTTCTTCAAATGTGTATAAATGAGCTCGTTACTTACAATACTTCCGTCCTAATAAGAGTATGTACTCTTCCATATTGTGATTATCGAACTGTACATGGATATATTTGTTAAAGTTGCTCTGAAGTTATTGTATATTTTATCTGCTCTTACTGTATTGTGAAATATGTATTTTTTGACAACTGTAAGTCGCCCTGAGTGAGGGCGTCTGCTAAGAAAATTAATAAGAAAAACAACAACAAAACGCAACGGTAATTAAATGAAGTCTTGTGACGAACTGTACGTGTATTTTTCACAGACCACAATAAACAAATTGAAACACTCTCGTTATTATTATTACTACACAAGTAATCTACCATGTGTAAACTAATCCAGTTATTTTATAATTCTGTTAAATGCAGTACAATCTTCTAAATATTTATTTACTTATTTATTTGTAAGTAATTTCATTCCTGACAGCTTTTCACAACTGTTACTCACACACACACACACACACACACAGATAAACCAATAACAGAAATGTTGAACTTGAAAGGAGATTATAATTATTATTTATTTGCCATCTGAATACACAATCAACAACTTTTGTCACTCTGCTGAGCATTTGCTCTCAATAAACAAGGGGGCACCATTTTTTCCAGGGGCACAGTTTTTAGCAGTCACTGGAATATTTGGTGCCCCCTCTATAAATCAAGCAGGACCTTTCCAAAAAAATACCAAACTTATACTGTTAGTGTGTCTCTCTCTCTCACGCATCATCAGTGCCATCAGTATTAACTTTCTCATACTGTACTATTACCCTATATACCTGATTCCTTTAGAAGGTTGATCGCCTTTCGGATAAAAGCAATGGACTCTCTTTGGGGGGAAAAGTTGCTTTGTCTGCCTTCGAGAACATCCTCTGCAAACTGAGAAGAGTTTTTTTTTTTTAATCATGCTGGTACAAGTTATGTGGATAGGCTATTTTTATATTACTTCAAGAAACTATTTAATGTCACCCAGTGTGGCTTTATTTAAATAATCATTCAAAACCTGATATAGCAGCTGTACTGTATGCAGACCTTACAAACAAAAACACCACACGATGTGCTGTCTGACTGTATTGGGTGGGAGACAGTTTCACAACTCCATCTTGAAACTTGTCACATAAAAACATAAGAAAGTTTACAAACGAGAGGAGGCCATTCAGCCCATCTTTCTCGTTTGCTTGTTTGTAGCTTATTGATCCCAGAATCTCATCAAGCAGCTTCGTGAAGGATCCCAGGGTGTAAGCTTTAACAACATTACTGGTTCCAGACCCTCACAATTCTCTGTATGATAAAAGTGCCTCCTATTTTCTGTTCTGAATGCCCCTTTATCTAATCTCCATTTGTGACCCCATGTTTCTTTTTTCAGGTCAAAATGCAGTACAATCTTCTAAATATCCAGTTTTAAACAACTTTAGCATAACAGAGGCAGAAGTGTTAAAGGGACTAGGAGCTCTTAAAATAATCAAATCCCCTGGGCCGGATGATATCCTCCCAATAGTACTGAAAGAAATGAAAGAAGTCATTTACAAACTGCTAACCAAGATCATGCAACAGTCTCTTGACACAGTGGTTGTACCGACAGACTGGAAAATTGCAAACTTAATACCGATCCTCAAAAAGGGAGACAAAACCGAACCAGGTAACTACAAACCAATAAGCCTGACTTCTATTATATGTAAACTTATGGAAACTATAATAAGATCTAAAATGGAAACTTACCTATATGGTAACAATATCCTGGGAGAGAGTCAGCATGGTTCTAGGAAAGGGAGATTGTGTCTAACTAACCTGCTTGATTTTTTTGAGGCTGCAACATCGACAATGGATAATTGCAAAGCATACAACATGGTTTATTTAGATTTCCAGAAAGCTTTTGACAAAGTCCTGCATAAAAGATTAATTCTCAAACTGAACACAGTAGGGATTCAAGGAAATGCATGCGCATGGATTAGGGAGTGGTTAACATGTAGAAAACAGAAAGTACTGATTAGTGGAGAAACCTCAAAATGGAGCTAGGTAACCAGTGGTGTACCACAGGGATCAGTATTAGGTCCTCTGCTATTCCTAATCTACATTAATTTGCAGATGACACAAAAATAGGAGGAGTGGCAAACACTGTTGCAGCAGCAAAGGTCATTCAAAATGATCTAGACAGCATTCAGAACTGGACAGACACATGGCAAATTAAATTTAACAGAGAAAAGTGTACAGTATTGCATGCAGGCAATAAAAATGTGCATTATAAATATCATATGGGAGATACTGAAACTGAAGAAGGGAACTATGAAAAAGAGCTAGGAGTTTATGTTGACTCAGAAATGTCTTCATCTAGACAATGTGGGGAAGCTATAAAAAAGGCCAACAAGATGCTCGGATATATTGTGAGAAGTGTTGAATTTAAATCAAGGGAAGATGTTAAAACTTTACAATGCATTAGTAAGACCTCGCCTAGAATATTGTGTTCATTTCTTGTCACCTAGTTACAAATAAAGGATATTGCTGCTCTAGAAAGAGTGCAAAGAAGAGCAACCAGAATTATTGCGGGTTTAAAAGGCATGTCGTATGCAGACAGGCTAAAAGAATTGAATCTATTCAGTCTTGAACAAAGAAGACAATACGGCGATCTGATTCAAACATTCAAAATCCTAAAAGGTATAGACAAAGTCAACCCAGGGGACTTCTTTTACCTGAAAAAAGAAACAAGGACCAGGGGTCACAAATGGAGATTAGATAAAGGGGCATTCAAAACAGAAAATAAGAGGCACTTTTTTACACAGAGGTTTGTGAGGGTCTGCAACCAACTCCCTAGTAATGTTGTTGAAGTTGACACCCTGGGATCCTTTAAGAAACTGCTTGATGAGATTCTGGGATCAATAAGCTACAAACAACCAAATGAGCAAGATGGGCTGAATGGCCTCCTCTCGTTTTGTAAACTTTCTTATGTTCTTTTTCTGTGGGTGTTTTCTCTATTTTACTCCAATCTACTTTTGTTAGTCTCTGTTTCATACCTTCATAGTTTGCTTTTCTAAAATTGTAAATCTTAGCTTTAGTCATTACTTTTGGGGTTTTAAAAAATACTTCAAATGAGACCATGTTGTGGTCTGAGATTGCCAATGGCTCTCTGACCTCTGTTTTAGTTATTCTGTCTTCGTTATTTGAAAAGACTAAATCAAGGCATGCCTCCCCTCTAGTCGGTGCCTTGAAAAATTGCGTTAGGAAGCAGTCATTTGTCGTTTCCACCATTTCAATTTCATCCATCGTGCTCCCCACTGGGTTCTCCCATTTTATACGGGGGAAGTTGAAATCCCCCATTAGTATGGCTTCTCCTTTTCTACATTCATTGCTAATGTCATTGTATAACAGATTATTTTGCTCGGCGCCTGAATTTCGCGGTCTATAGCATGCTCCTATTATTATGCCCTTTGAATTTTTGTCCATTATTCTGACCCATTTTGATTTGGCGTTGTTTTCTTTGACCAGATTTAACACCTGGGCTTCAAGACTATTTCTTATGTATAGCACTACCCCTCCGCCTCTTCTGTCCTGCCTGTCTTTCCTATACAGTGTGTACCCACTAATATTATATTCTCCATCACTCTCTGACAACCACGTTTCTGTAACACCTATCACATCGTAGTTACTTGTTAGTGCAGTAGCTTCAAGTTCTAAAATTTTGTTTCTGAGACTTCTAGCATTAAGATAAATAAGTTTAATAGAAATGTCTCACGATTTCAGCAATGCATTTTGATTTTGTATTTCCAGCTGTCCATATGGTCCTTTGCAAGGTGCTGGCAGTATCCCAGAAAATACCACAGTTTT
This sequence comes from Acipenser ruthenus, assembly GCF_902713425.1. Taxonomy (NCBI): domain Eukaryota; kingdom Metazoa; phylum Chordata; class Actinopteri; order Acipenseriformes; family Acipenseridae; genus Acipenser; species Acipenser ruthenus. Next base: position 11,237,143 of record NC_081220.1, read on the forward strand.
GGTTTTGTCTTTTTTAATTTCCTTCCTAGCTCTCTGAATTTGTTTTGCATGGATCTTGGCCTGTCTCTTCCAATGTTGTTTGTACCGATGTGGACGACTACTACTGGGTCATCTCCTATTTGTTCTAGGAGCCTGTCCACGTTCTCAGTGATGTGCTTGACAGAGGCTCCTGGAAGGCAGCATACTGTTGTAGTAAGGGGGTCCAAATTGCGAACTGAACTTGCTGTGTTTCTCAATATGGAGTCCCCAACAATCATGACCTCCCTTCTTTTTGCTGCCTGGCAAGCACTGTTTCTTTCATTCTCTTGAGGTTGGTTTTGGTCATCTAAATGTTGAAGTGGCTCAACTTTGTTGGATGTCTGGATTTCTGATGGTTGTGTTTGACAAAGTTTCTTTTTTCCCTCCTTCTGCCTATCTGAACCCAGCTGTTTTGACTCTCTTCCATTTCCCTGTTGTCTTTCAGTCTACTAGGGGTGCAAGCTTCCATGAATTGTGGGTGTGTCAGCTCCTCAAGCTCCTGTTGCTCTCTCATTTTCCTCCGTTGAAGCAAGTTCTGGCTCGTGCGGCACTTTACACACACTTGGTCAACTCTGCTGGGTTTTCTCGGATTTCCCACATCATGCAGTTGTCACAGATTACTGGCTTGAAGACCATGTTTTATTTAATTTTTTTCTGAATTTCAGTTTAGCTTCTGCAGCTGTCAACCTGCTTTCAAACTGCTTCTAACTGTGATGTACTTGTCCACTCGTACTTCTCCCACGTTGTCGCCTCACACGCTGTCGCTCTGAACGTTGGTTGCCTTTTGTTTGTTTCTGCATTGTGCTGCTGGCTCCACCCCTCCCCGAGACTAAAAATCTGCCTGAACCTGTGGTTTCCTACACCATACTGGAAGATAAGGTGTATCACAAAGTAATTACTCTTCATTCAGGTACTCACTATCAGATCTATGTTCCCCAAGATTTCAGAAAATACATTCTTCAGGCTTACCATGATAACTCTCTGAGTGGACATTTTGGGCGATACAAAACTCTAAATAAAATTTTGACTTGTGCTTATTGGCCAGGGGTCTGGAAGGATGTCAATGTCCATGTCCGTCAGTGTCCAGTGTGTCAGGTTTTCAAGCCTGAAAATCGGAAACCAGTAGGAAAGCTTCAACATGTTGACTCCAGGAAGCCTTGGGAGCTTATTGGAATGGATTTGGTGGGTCCACTGCCGACTAGTTCTATAAACAATACACAGCTCTTGGTAGTTGTAGACCATTATACAAAATGGGTTGAACTATTTCCCTAAGACGTGCTACGGCAGATACCATCGCGAGAATACTTATTAAAGAAGTTTTCACTCACTGGGGTACTCCTGATTTTATCTTGTCAGATCGTGGACCACAGTTTGTGTCTGAGTTGATAACCAGTGTCTGTGAAAAATGGAACATTGTAAAAAAAACTGACCACTGCTTACCATCCTCAGACTAACTTTACTGAAAGAGTGAATCGAACTGTAAAAGCTGTGATTTCATCCTATGTGGAAGATAAACATAAACAATGGGATCGTTACTTGGCCGAGTTTAGGTTTGCCATCAATATGGCCAGACAAGACACCACTGGATACACGCCTGCTGAGCTGAACCTTGGAAGATTGCTTCGAGGACCCATAGAGGTGGCTTTGCAGGTCTCCCCAGCAACTCCAGAGAAGTCTGCTTATACCGTCCTTAAGGAGATGTCCCAGCTGAAACAACATGTGACAGATCATGTTGCCAAATCCAGATGTCACCAGGCAAGAAATTATGATAAACAGCATAGAAATACCCAGTACCTCCTTCAGGATCGAGTGTGGATAAGGAATCGTGCATTATCAAAAGCGTCGCAAAGATTTACAGTTAAATTTGCCACCCATTGGAAAGGACCCTATAGGGTCGTACAACAGAGAGGGCCTATAAATTATCTGTTAATTTGTTAAGAAACTGGACAAAATGTACATAATATACACATCAATAATCATAAAGCCTTTATCCTTCTGCTCAGGAACAGGAAGATTCAGAAAGATGACATGTGCTTGAACTGTTCCAGGATGAGAGAGAGGAGGAGGATTTTCCCGGTTTTTAGGGTGTAATAGTAGCCTCAGCCATGGTTGAGTCTTTTTATGGGGGGGAGACTGTAGTGCTGTGGCCTATTTTTCTGGGTTGTGTAAATCCTTACTGTCGCTTTAAGTTTTTGCGGTCCTGTAGTCCTCTGGAAAACTAGAAGGAAGTGATGTGGTTGGAGGATTTATTTTCAGTGCAGAGGTTAAAAAGCGGGTTATATAAGCTGCCGTAGTTTGTTTACCTCCAAGAGGAAAAGTGAACTGATGTTTTTGCTGTGTTGGTGTCGGAGTTGAGGGCATCGAGGCGAACCGGACCGGCAAGCTTCAAGCGGGTTTGACTCTGAAAAGCTACTTTTATTGCTGTGTTTTGTTGTGTTGGGCAACTAACCATGTGCGATTATTCCTGGACTGTGTGCTGTTATCTCAGGACTGTGCTGCTGTCTTGGAAGGTGTGGGGACTTATCTGGGTGGTTACTGCGGTGTCCCGGGTTGCAAGAGTTTGTTATTGTTTTGGCCAAAATAAGGACAGATTCTGGTATAGTGCGGGACGTTTTTTTTTCTTTTTACTCGGCAGAAGAAATATTAAATGTACTCCTCACAGCTTGGCAAAGACACTTTATTTTGTTTATCCTCTCTTTTCTGTTATGTGATGTTGGGGAAGATAGCTCAAGGAACGCTAACTTGATTTGAAGCATACATAAATTTGCCTTGTTGTCAGTACTTTTTGAAACGGCAATGCATTGCAATGTCCTATGTGCGCAATGGTTTTGTTTATATATATATATATATATATATATATATATATATATATATATATATATATATATATATATATATATATATATATATATATATATATATAGTATATGTGTATGTGTGTATATATATATATATATATATATATACAATTAGTTACTGGGCCCTTGACCCATTAGTTGTGCTAATGTAGGATAATTTAGGTAGCTGTAGTTAGGTACATTTTAAACTAATAATAAGCCATATAGCATAATGGATGTGTTTTCATTTTTCTAAGGGTTTGCTAATATGCATTCCAAAGTAGTCATGTGCAATATTTATTTAAATGTGTGCAAATTGATTAACAAATGTGCTTATTAATTGAAGGTGCTGCTAGCAGTCGTGTGCAATATGTATTTAAATGTGTGCCAGTTAACAAATGTGTTTATTAATTGGAAAGATTTAATTGAATGCTATACTTGTTTAGATGGGTGTAAGTTAATTGACGGTGCTGCTATTCATTGTGTGTTTTCCTCAAGGATTTGCCTGTATTTAGCTCCATCCATTTTGCCCTCTACCCTGACAAGCTTCCCTGTCCCTGCTGATGAAAAGCATCCCCATAGCATGATGCTGCCACCACCATGCTTCACAGTAGGGATGGTGTTACCTGGGTGATGTGCTGTGTTGGGTTTGCGCCAGACATAACGCTTTGCATTTAGGCCAAATAGTTCAATTTTTGTTTCGTCGGACCACAAAAGCTTTTGCCACATCTTTTCTGAGTCTCCCACATGCCTTTTTGCAAATTCCAAGCAGGATTTTACATGGGCTTTTTTCAGAAATGGCTTCCTTCTTGCCACTCTTCCGTAAAGGCCAGTTTGTGGAGTACCTGAACTATTGTTGACACATGGACAATTTCTTCCATCTCAGCCATGGAACACTGTAGGTCTTTCAGAGTTGTCATTGGCCTCTTGCTGGCTTCTCTGACCAATGCCCTTCTTACCTGGCTGCTTAGTTTGGGAGGACAGCCTGCTCTAAGCAGATTCTGGGTGGTGCCGTATACCTTCCACTTAATGATTGACTTGACTGTGCTCCAAGGGACATTCAGTGTCTTTGAAATCTTTTTATACCCCTCCCCTGATCTGTGCATTTCCACAACTTTTGAAAGCTCCTTGCTCCTTGCTCCTTCATCAGGGGTGCCTCGAGGGCCGCATGGTCTTCTGGTTTTCATTCCAGCTTAAGCTCTCAATTAACATAATTGATCTAATTATTTGTTGAATTTGACATATTTAATATTTTTCAAAGTCTTTACAGTTGATGGTTTTACAAATGCACTTGATTCAAGGTACACTACCTATGAAACATTTTGAGGCCTGAAGAGAAGTGTTAAATGTCTTCAGTTAATCAAATAATTAGACCAATTAAATAATTGAGAGCTCTGGTGAAACGAAAGCCAGAAGACACAGCGGCCCTCCAGGAACTGAGTTTGACACCCCTGGTTTTCATGGTAGTATCTTTGCTTTGAATGCACTACCCAACTGTGGGACCTTACAGAGACAGATGTATTTAATCTGAGATCATGTGAACCACTTTTATTGCACACAGATGGACTCCATTTAACTTATTGTGTGAATTCTGAAGGCAATTGGTTGCACCTGAGCTTATTTAGGAGTGTCATAGCAAAGGGGGTGAATACTTATCTAATGAAGACCTTTCAGGTTTTTATTTTTAATTGTTTTTCACCCCCCCCCCATTTTTTCACACTTTGAAAGTGTTGAGTAGGTTGTGTAAATCAAAGGATATTTTAAATAAAATATCACAATTCAGTACGATGAACTCTGCTTTGTCTTTTCTTTTGGACAACACTCACATCAATAAGAACTTTAAAATACCTACAGTTGCTCATCCCTGCTATAGACCTACTGTGCTATACAGCAAATAAGAATGAAACTGGTTTGGTAGCAAACTTCTCACACAAATACTTATTGGAGTTTTGGGAATATAAAAGAAGCGCTCTGAATGATTGCAGACACCATGAAACTAGAAGGAGGGAATCTATACAAATGAAATGAGGCTGAAATGTGAAGCTCTGTGCTCTTTAATAATGGACTGATTGAAATTGTGTTCCAGAGGAGAAATCCTGCTGCCAAGAAAAAGTGATCTACAAAATAGACTTGGATGAGACTCAAGTGAGGCGTGATCTTGTCAGGTAAACCCATCTCTGATGAACTTATATACAGTACAGTATATACTTCTGTCCAGAGAAATGTTTGGCAATCTAACACCTGTGACATCTGTTTCCCCTCCAGTGCACTTCTTGTAGGTGGGCCCGCAGTCGCAGTTTTGCTTGCTTTCAGAATCGGAGGCGCACTTGCTGGTGCAGTCGCAGCTGCACACGGATGTACAATCGGAGGTGGATTTGGATTGATTGGCGCAGACATGACCATCAGTTGCAGTTTAACAGGCATACTTGGAGGCGCAGTCGAAGGCATAGTTGGATGCATACTGACACACACAGTGACAGATTCTACCACGGTCGGAGGCGCAATTGGAGGTGCAGTCGGAGGCATAATGACACTCGCATTCACAGCTGCTGGTGCTAGCGTGGTCTGGGGCTTTATCGGATTCATAATCGGAGGGGCAGTCGGAGGCGCAGTCAGAGGCATACTGACTCTCACAGTCACAGTTGCAGGTGCTTCTGTGGTCGGAGGTGCAATCGGATTCATATTTGGAGGTGCAGTCGGAGGCATACTGACACTCACAGTCATAGCTGCAAGTGCTGCTGCAGTCGGAGGTGCAATCGGACACAGATTCGGAGGCACAGTCGGAGGCGCAGTCGGAGGAGCAGTCGGAAATGCAGTCGGAGGCGCAGTCGGACACTCAGTCAGAGGGGCAGTCGAAGGCGCAGTCAGAGGCATACTGACACTCACAGTCACAGTTGCATGTGCTGCTGTGGTCGGAGGTGCAATCGGATTCATATTTGGAAGCGCAGTCAGAGGCATACTGGCACTCACAGTCACAGTTGCTGCTGCCATCGGAGGCATAATCGCCTACAGATATGGAGGTGCAGTTGGAGGTGCAGTCGGAGGTGCAGTCGGAGGTGCAGTTGGAGACATACTGACACTCACATCTGCAGGTGCTTCTGCTGTCGGAGGAAGAGCATTGGCACTCAGAGACCCAGGTGCAGTGGCACTCAGAGACACACTGAGAGACACGGATGCAGTCAAATTCTCATTCAGACTTGTGTTAGGTGGAGTCACATTCCTAGCTGCAGCAGCTTTGTTTCTTTACGTTATCTTGTAAGTTATGTTTCTTTATTTTTAATTAATTGCAAAATGTCTTTTATGATGATTATAAGCCTCTTCTATATCAGTTTATGCACAGTCCAGCAGCCTGTCTTCTATATCAGTTTATATGCACAGTTCAGCCTGTCTCTTCTATATCAGTTTATATGCACAGTTGAGAATAGATAGAGAGCTTTCGCAGCATTATGGAAACTGTTTGTCCAGAGGAAAAATCTAGCTATCTGAGGACTGAGACTGATGAAGTGATTTAGTGGAAACAGACATGAACAGGACTGTCTCCAAGCAGAGTTAGGAACAGTAAAGGGCTTGATCCAGTTTAATATGAAACACTCCTGATGACTGAAGTGCAGCTTTACCAGCAGGACCAGTTCAACCAGACTCAACCAGACCAGTAACTGAGGGAGTGGGTGTGGGGGAGGGCTTCATCTTCTCAGGGGAGTTTGTTTTTAATGAACAGCAACATCATTATTAATGATGAGGATTACTGACGTGTGTGTGATTCTCTCAGCAGTGAGGATGAGCAGGAGGAGGAACTGAGAGAGATGGAGGAGAGACGGATGAAGTGGGCGATGGAGAATTGGCTCAGAGTGATAGAGGAGAAACTGAAGAAAGAGATGGAGGAGAAACTGACAAAGATGAAGTGGTGGAGGAAGATAGAGATGAAGAGTAAACTTAGGAAAGAAATTGAGGAGAAACTGAGTGAGATCAAGAAGACACTGGAGGTGGAGATAGAGAAGACACCGAGTGAGACAAAGGCAACATGGAAGAAGATGGAGAAGAAACTGAGGCAGCTGAAGGAGAAACGGATGAGGAAGCTGGAGGAGGAACTGAAGAGGTTTGTTTATTTAAAAATACTGACAATGTAGATTTCCAGAAGAGAAAATGTAAATTTCCATTCATTTTCTACACCTCCCTCCTGACCAGATCACACTGTCACATGATTCTGGCAGCTAGGGTTCTGCAGACCAGCTCAAAGCAGCTCATAGGCAGATTATAAAAATGATAAGAACTCGACATCAACATTGCCGTTAACTCACAGTAAATAGTTGTCTAGACATATTGTCCTAAATTAATAATTACTTGTGCCTTTTTGAGCCGAACAAGCAAATGAAAACTGAAGTTTATCTTCAATGATTTCCCCACATAAACACAAAGTAGGATACACCTGTTGCACTCAAATTTACAAACGTTAGAAATAATAATAACAGACAAAGACATTTTTACATTTCACAGTGTGAGCAAAATCATTTACACAAAGACCAAAATAACATTTCACTTCTGCCTTTTAAAATGTATTCATTTTCAATCCTGATACACTCCTGGGCCATATTCACAAAGTTGACCTTAGTCTAAGACAAAAAAAATGGGCTTAAGTTGCTTTTGCTGACTTTGTTATGATCGAGTCTTAAGTCTGTTTCACGAAAACGATTTTCTGGGGTGTCTTAACTTAGACCAGCGTTTCTGTCCTCGCGTGATATCTTCACTGTCTTCCACTCGAGGGAAAGCCTTTGCCTGAGGGACAGATTGATAATTTTAATAATTTTGCTTCTTCACTGGGACTTAACTGTCTATCTTTCTATTTGCTTTAAGATGTGTATCCCTGTAACAGGGGAGATCTGGACTGACTGTCTGGCACATCCGTATTACTGCAGGTAGAGGGCAGCAGTCTCGTGGGATCCGCCTGTCGGTCATGGCGATGACACGGAGAGGTGGGGAAGAGGGTGTGTGTGCTTTCCCTCTCTCTGAGTGGCTGAGGGGCGGGCCTTGGGAGACTGCTCGGCCCATAAGATCTGGTTTGGTTGGGCGCTCGGGTGGCCGTGTTTGGGGAATACCCAGTGACACTGACGAAAGACGTCAGTTTTAAAATAAAACGAGGCAAACCTGGCTGAGAAAAACCCGAGGGGACGTGCTTAGTTGTACGGGGAACTCCGGCCATCCCAGTGTATAGAGGGTAATTGAGCGTAGGACGGAGGCCCGTTCTGACTGGCTTAGCGGCAGTGGGGGCACTGCTTAAGCAGCGCTTTTTGTTTGTAGTTTTATTACTGTGTTTTATTTTCCCTTTTTCTTTCGCCTTTGGTTTTCATTATTATTTGCGAGCACTTGTTGTGCCTATACCTGTATTGGTAAACACCATGATTCTGGTTACTGTTGTCAGTATCCAGAACACGGACAACAGCGCCATCTACTGCCTCAAATAAATCAGTAAGCCTGAGTGGCGCTACAAATAAAGTACTGTCTCCTTGTGTCAGTGAATTGCCCACCACCCTTCCACAATCCCTTTAAGAAAGTTTTTGGTTTTTAATGAGTAGATGCAAGTATGGAGGATACTGCGTAATCTACAAATACGGTACTTTTACTTTATGAGATCTAGAAAGTTCTAATTTAATTGACAGCTCCGCCAACCAATTGAATTCCTTAATCGCATAACTGCTAGCCAATTGGAATATAGCATTTTTGAGAAGGGTGGGTAGCAGACTGAGAGAAAGAAATAAAGAAATTGCAATGATGGTAGATTAGGTGTGTTGATAGAAAGTGTGAGGTGTGATAAAAAAAAATAGAACATTTTGTTTATTTCTTTTAAAAAAGAGAACATTAATATTGTGGACACACATCAAAGTTGTGAAGCGCCGATAAAAAAAAGAAAGACCGCCCACTTTTACTGCCTGAACCCAGAGTGAATGACAATGTCCATCTCCAGATATTTTTTATCAGGATCTAACGTTGTAAGTTCACATATCAGAACACAACTCAGAAATATTTGCCTTTTATTTACCTAAGGATATGTATATAAAATCTATAACAAAAACAATGTTAAAAAACGCAACAGCCATTTAAAGGGATGAATCTTTTCAAGCATCAAGCATCAAGCAAATAGGCACAATTAGAAAGGTGCTGGGGCCCAAGATTCACACAATTCTTGCTTCTAACTTGGCGCCTTTTTTTGATCGCTTCGCTCCACTTGAAATGCTCTTTGTATGACTTGAAGTGACTGAGACACACACACACACACTGAGACACACACTCACACACTGAGACACACTCACACACACTGAGACGCGCACACACACACTGAGAAACACACACACTGCAACACACGGTCTCAGTGTGTGTATGTGTCTCAGTGTGTGTGTGTGTGTCTCAGTCACTTCAAGTCATACAAAGAGCATTTCAAGTGGAGTGATAAAGTGGAGCGAAGCGATCAAGTTTAGAAGCAAGAATTGTGTGAATCTTGGGTCCCAGCACATTTCCAATTGTGCCTATTTGCTTGATGCTTGACAAGATTGGCATAATTGCTTCTCCTAACTTGGAATTTTGTGTTTGATATCACCCCTTTAAACGGCTGTTGCGTTTTTCTAACTTGTTGTTTTACATTGACAATGTTTTTGTTATAGAGATCACTTATTTTTTTACTTCAACAAATAATGAATAAAGCGAGGGAAAGATATTTGAGAATGTGTATGGTAAATAGACAGACAGGCAAGCCACAAGAGTAATAAGTCATGTAAAATAACACTAATGAGAAAAGATTTGAAAGTAAGATAGTGGTATAAAGGGACTTTTTGACAGAGTTGTAAGTGTAAAGATGTTATTATTTTGGTTGCTGTGGGTACTGTTGTAGGCAGTTAATATATTCTTAAAAGCAATAAATTAAGGGACCTCCTAATAAAACTGTAGGGGATAAAGAGATACCTTCGATTGTCAAGATCTCGGTGGGACCTCTACAATAAACAGTGTCCTATTATAATGTACAAACCCGTTTTTAATATCGCTCTCTGAAAACGATAGTGGATTTACACGTTACAACAAGCCAAAAATAGACCACATTCCAGACTGTTCAAAGTTCATAAATCGTGTTTGTTCAACATGAGTTAATGACTCAATACTGGGAATCTCTTCTTAGAAAGATGGTATTTATTAAGCATGCAACAATATAAGTTTGAAAATCACACAAAACAGTTACACAATTAATGTCACATTAAAAGCATTACAATGAGAACTAAGGTTTAAAACAACAATTTACCAAAGAAATACTAGTACATACTGACACAACAAGGGGTCACACAATACCTGAATAGATATTTAAGAGTATTGTTACCTAGCCTGGAAAGCAGTCACTTTCAGCATTCTGTTACCTTGTGTTTCTCCGAGTGTCAGGGCCCCCAACCTTGATAGATAAATACTTAGAGCTGAGGGCTCCAGGTGCAGTCTTGTAGTTTCTTTGAATCTGAGCAACCAGGGATCAGCGGTCAGGGGATAGCGCAGGGGGGCGTAGAGCCGGGGCCTAGCGCAGGGGTCAGCAAGGGCATAGAGCAGGGGCAAGGAGCTAATGTTTACATTCGGCTTTTATACTTTTCAAACAAAGAGATTATTTGAATTTCCCGCTGCATGCTCCGATTGGCTATTTTGTAGCAAATGGGCTTGCAATCTTGATTGATTGCTCCCCCCTTTCCTCTGTCTGATTAGTTCATTATCTTAATCTGGAAAGGGGAAACTTTTAAAACGTGCATAACTTTTGCTAAATAATTCTGATTTTATTCTGAATTCCCATTATTTTTACCATAAGAAATTACATTTCTTTAGACACCAAATATGTTGGGTTGCGACTTTGGTTAGACATTGCAAACAGTTTAATTCTCTTAGGGATTTATTACCTGGGTTATTCTATACTTGTTAGGTAATTTAAAAATAAAAATGCTTGCATCTTATACTCATAGTGGTATTAAATCAATATGATGTGATATTTGTCTTAAATCTCTAAATCTTTAAGGTATTTTTCTCTCTTTCAGACTCTTATGCTAAACCACCTCTCTCTCACTAGAGACGGGTATGATTAGCCTTTTGTTTCCTGAGTGCCTGGTGCATCCAAGGTGTTTGGTTGATCGTTATCGCTAGGCAAAGCTAGACAAATTAGATTAAAGTTCATTCAATGTAGATTCCTGTTTAATATACAATATCATAAGAACATAAGAAAGTCCACGACATTTGCAATATATTGGTGATGACAATGTCTATAGAACCTACATTGCAAATGTACATCCATCAGTGGTAAAAACAATATGTATATTTTGGTAACTTGATTTTTACACAGGTACAAAAGTAAAATGTTATGAATGGTTCAAAATGTACATATGAATGTCTGTGCTAAAAGGCAGTATACTAAGAGATTATAATGCTTGAAACAAAACAGTATTCTCCTTGATATACTGGAGTTACAAACTTAGCCCAATAGAAGTCATTTGCAAAGCATTAGATCTCTTCATAAAAGGATATATACATGTCCTTTGCATTTTTTGGCCATGGTTTGACTTCAATAAGTGCATCATTTGCATGCACCCATTTTCCAGTAGCACCCACAGCAAGAACAGACACATAGTGTCCTGAAGTAACATCCTGTCCTTGGTGTATGATAATGGAAGCTAATTGGTAATTCCTGTTGTCCACAGTAATTGTGCTCTTCTGCACAGCAGTAAACTTAGCATTGTGTAACTTTGTAACAGTCCCATCTGGTTTGATTTCCCAAAGCATAAGTTGGACTGCAAGTATTGTTCTTGCTGATTGAATAAATTGATGTTTCATGATTGGAGAAGTGTTGCATTGATTACATTTGCTACCAGGAATGGTTGCCCATTTAACATTTCTATATGACATGGGTCTTTCTCATCATTGGGAATGGATGATAGAACAGTGCTATTATATGTGGCTTCCCAAAAGTAGGCCTCAGTGTGAGGTGTGTGTTGACTTGGGCCAGATATCATCTCTGCTTGTTGGGAGACATTGTCCTGTGTGAGAATTTGTTTAAGAAAGACACATGTGCTGCTATGTAGTGCAGTAAACAGACATTGTAGGTTGTTCTGCATTTTCAGAGACCTTGATGGAAAGGTCAACAAGATATGTTGCTGTCATGAGGTTTGAAGCATGACTCCCTCCTTTTAAGTTTTTCACTTAAAACAAGTCTTGTGATATTGTTTTTGGTGTTGGTGTCTTAAAATGTTTTTCTTTTTGTATGTGTTTACTAATTGTTTCACTTTGTAGCAAATGTTGTAGTTGCGTCTTCTTTGAGCTCTTACAAGGATATATTTGTCAGAATAATATGGTTTGTACACAGTGTTTTTTTTTATTTGGGTTCTGATGGTATTGTCTTTTCTTTGCAGTTGTTTGTAAAGCAGGATTTGCAGCATGCTTTGTCTTTTCACTGTTTCTTTTTGGTTCTGCGTGGTGTTTGTAGGTTTCACGATCCAGAAGTCGCTTTGCCGCTGCGTTTTGTTGGTAACGTTCACGCTGTTGAAGTCTCTTTGCCTCTAAGTTTTTATGGTATTTTTCGCGCTCCCAAAGTCTCTTTGACTCTGGGTTTTTAAGGTAGCTTTCACACTCCTGAAGTCTCTTTGCCTCTGATAGAAGCTGTTCTTGTTGCCTTTGTGTTTGGATATGTTGGTCCTGATGGTTGGGATGTAATTGTTTTCGTTGTTTTGGTACTTATCCAGAGTGACTTACAATTGTTACAAGATATCACAATATTTTTACATACAATTACCCATTTATACGGTAGGATTTTTACTGAAGCAATCTAGGTAAATTACTTTGCTCAAGGGTACAGCAGCAGCGTCCCCCCACCTGGGATTGAACCCACAAACCTCCAGTCAAAGGTCGAGAGCCCTAACCACTACTCCACACTGCTACAAATACAAATATGTCACAAATGCTAAATGCATTTCAAATACTTTGGCATACAACATTTGTTAATTGAGCAATTTATTATCATGAATTTGGCACAGGCCTTTACCAAGGTGACATAGAATGAGTAGTTTTATATAATGGCAACATAAACACAGTAGTCACATACTTAATAATAATTTCCAGGTATGTACCAATATCAGAAGCATGTTACATAAAACAGTGTTTCTCAATCTTGGTCCTGGGATCCCACTGTCTGCTTGTTTTTGATTACTTCATTGAAGCCTCAATTGAACTAATTGTCTAATCAGAGCTTTTAAATGATTTTTAGCTTTTATATAGCTAATTACACAAGCCCCAATTAACACTAATCTTGAACTACCTAATGTTAACTCAGGTAAGGTAGTACAAGTAACTAATGAAGTAACTAATCATTAGTTCAATTGGGGGATGAATGTAATAATTGAGATCTCAGTTTGAACACAGTGGCTTCACACGACCAGGTTTGTGGAAAAGTGACATAAGTAAATATAATGTGTGTGTGTGCATTACACAGTATTATTTTTACTTATTTTGATTGTAATGTTTAATAATAAACATGAAGTTGTGTAAAGTGGAGTCCTTTAGTTTGGATTGTTTTTCTCATTTTTATGCACAATATTATAGAAAAGTATTTAAATGCATTTGAAATTGAAATTGTTTGAAGCTTTTCCATGATTTTAAATACAAATGAAAATACTTGTATTTCAGAATATACAAATACCAAGTCAAATGCAAGTACTGCACATTATAAAGAAAAAACGACTTGAAAGAATCCAAGAAAACAGAAATATTGTTGAAACACAGAAAGTACAGTAGATAAGAGTGTTAGGAAGCAATCAGTAAAAGCAGGTGTGTGGCCTTCCTGCATTTGGGTAAAATGTTGTGTACGTGAAATAATAGAACCGAAAATAGGGGGAAAAAACAACATTAAACTATAAACTATAGCAAATATGTCACGCTACTTACTTAGGACACTCAGAACCCCCAAAATATATAGTCGCCGACTACGCCACTTGGTGGTAAGCGCCAGGACTAACTAAAAATAAGTTTAAACCTATAATTAACAAAATCAATAACCCACAATAAAACACAAGTTCGTTAGTGATAGGATATGGACCAGTAGCAACATCACAGAGAGACAGACAAGACTTAACTCAGTTAAAACAATATTTATTAAATATTTAAATAAATATTACATAAAAAATTCAATTAAACAAGAAAAAGCAAACACCCACTGGATGGCTAGGGTGTGAAAGTATCAACACAATAGGCACCCACTAATTAGCTAGGGTGTAAAGTATAAAAAAAAACAGAAAAGGAAAGAAAAAAAAAGATTCCCCCCCACAATGTTGCCAGCACCAACAACCTCTTCAAAAGGAGGGAAGGAAGAGCGGAGGAGAAGCACACGATGGTCAGTAGCAGCACCCCAATCACCAAGCAGGTAGGTCGGGAATTCTAAATAAATATAAAAACAAAAAGAGAGACAGCAGCAAAACCCCAAAACATAAAAACCTTGCCTTCTTCACGGTAACTAATATACAATAATTAAAACAGAGTAAAATACTGGGTTATTTGCTCTAGAATAACTTATGACACGCCTACAGAAACACCAAAGAACTCCAACCACAATCCAGCAGCAATAATCAACAAATAGCTATATTGCTATAGTACAGTACCAAACTAAAACATTCAGTGGTTCACTTTAAAATAACATATTCCACACCCACAGAACGCCAGAGGACTCCAACCACAATCCAGCAGCAATAATAAAATAAAGCAAACAGCAGCTATATCGCTAAGGTACAATATTTCCTTTTCTCTTTCTTCCCCACCAGTCACTGTTTCACAAGTTTCAGGCAGGCTCCGATAATACCACAATGCATTTATAGCACAGCCTACTAATAAAACAAGAAAAACTTCTTGCCACTATACCCGAAACCAATTGAAGAGAAAGAACAATAGCGGCTGAAAGCGAAACCAACTCCAGCAAACACCGTCAGCTTCGCAACAAAATATCTCCGATCACGGTAACACGTCCAACTCTGCGTCTACCAAACGTCCCTGCTTCAGCTATCCCAAGCAAAACTGAGCTACGCTCCAGATCTCTGGATACGCTTGCCTTTTATAGTATGTGGTCCTTAACCCAATAAACCACCACTTAAAGAGGTTAATGGCCCTACGCTAAACTACAACACATTGAAATTATTAGTCGCAGGTTGACAACGTCACTGCACCTTCAGCATCACAGCTACAACAGCAATGTGAGAAAATAAACAAACAAATATTAAATTCTCAATAACAAAACAATCCATCGTGAAAATATAAATCAAATAAATCAAATAAATCCTACAATGTGACTGTGTATACTACAACTCAAATATAAAAATGAACAAAAAAGATTCTAAAAAAACGTGCACATTTACTTTATGATCCCGTAGCCGAATCAGCTGTTGGCTCGCAGCACGTAAAGAAGATAAAACACAGGTATGTCCATTTCTTTCGTTACCAAATTACGATATAATAGTGGGGTTAATAGATAAATATAAACTACAAAGACAGTGTTGAAACATTCTTTTCTTTAAAACTAATATATGGCAGCTGACAGGGTACTTATTCCTTTGTATTCCTGCCTCGTGCAACAAATAAACTAACAAATATGACAGATTAAACCCATAACGTTTAAAAATTCTGTAGAATTCCAAATGCCTAAACACCAGTGTTCTGCCTAATGACGTATCAACACTGCTGTTTAGGAATAGAACACTTTTATTTTACTATATACACGTACCTAGATATTAAACGTGTCACAAATGATTTTGTTTTACAGACTAAATGTATGAAAAGAAGACAGATAAAAGTGAGCGATATGTGCGGCATTTTGCCACTCCCTGCTAGTGGTGCCGTTACGCTCATGTGTGTCCGAGGCTTTAACCAGGACCAAGTGATGCTAGGTTAATGGAGAGGCAGACTTGAACTAAAGGGACTACAGTTGTTTTTCTACAGAAGACAGAGTTCCTGGACAAAACTAAAAACCTGAAGATAGCCTAAGTTTTACCAGCACAGTGAGTTATTGTCAGAAAGAAGCTTTGTGATAAAAAGTGAAAGTAAAGAAAAAACGCATTTGAACGCAATAATATTTATTTTTGTAGCAAACTTAATTTTGAACTGAAACTGCAGCTTTTGAAATAAATAGTTGTTAATGCACTGTATTTGAATTTAAATCCAGAATCGGAACTGAGTTTTGTTAGCAGAAATAAAGCTTATATTCTGGATAAAATAAATGCTTTTGGCCTGAACTAGCAGTATACACTGTGAGTCAAATACAGCTAGCAAATATTTCTATGAGAGAGAGTGTGATTCTGTGCCTGTCAAGAGTGGAGGTGGACTGAAGTGATCAGCCTTCGCCTGGCAAGTGTTGTGCTCCACTTTCAAACATTCAGGACAGCCACCCGGGTTTTCAATGTGAGGGAGAAGAGAATTATTAGAGGAGCTGCAGTAAATCACCTTGATTCGCCTTTTACCATGCCAACTCAGTGACATCACCTCAGACGTTCCTGGATTCTCAACACTTGATGTGAAGTCTGCAAAAGCATAACCATACTGAACTTTTATTGATATATGTGGATTTAGCAATGTAAAAGATTCACTTTGTGTTTTAAGTGAATTGAAACAGTATTAAGACTGGTGTGTAGTCATAAGTAATTGTTTTGTCTTCTTGGAAATACAAAATAATTATTTGATTATTATTTTCTTTCTGGAAACTGAAGTGGTGAATTTAATTAATACTGGGGACGTATTCACAAAGAGAACTGATGTTTAAGACTGGTCATAAGTCATCAATTTGGACTTAAAACAGAAGCAATGCAATTCCAGCTTTGTTGCATGTGATTATTATTATTATTATTATTATTACAGTATTGAATATGTTATTGCAATGTAGATCATACCATTAACTTTATAAAAGTGCTTGCATCCACTCATTAAAATCCAAGAAGGTCATTATATACAGTATATATATATATATATATATATATATATATATATATATATATATATATATATATATATATATATATATATATATATATATTGTAACACAGCAGGGAGGGGGTTAATCCTCCCTGCATGGAAAAAAAAACATGTGTGAATGCACATTTGTTTAGTTTAATTGTTTTGCTTTATTGTTTAATTTAGTTTGTTAATTGTTTTATTATTAATTATCCCCTGCACCTGGTAGCTATTGTTAAATTAAAACCAGGTGCAGGGTATTAAAGGAGGGCAGTCATTTTGCTAGAAGCTGCTGAGGAGAAGGAGACAGAAGAGGTGCTCTGTCTCCGAGTAGCCAAAGTGAATAAAAAGTAAGTGTGGTATTAAACCTGTGTTTTGTGTAAGGACGGGGAAACAGCTTAGCTGTCCCGTGTTAGACAGGGTGTTCCTGGAAGTTTTAGTTAGCGCTCCAAAAGAGCTAGGTGTTTATTTTGTGTTGTTTTGTTTTGTGTTTATTAAAAATTAGGGCAACCGTGCTGTAAAAATCCATTTCTGTGTGCCGGGTCTGTTTTTAAAGGGGCAACGGACGACAATAAGTGACGGCCCGTTTACATATGGTGTCAGAAAGTGTGGGCGCCCCTACGACCCAGAAAATGGATTTTAAAGAATTGATCGCAATGATCAATCGTAACACCGCTGCTCAGAAAGAGCAGACAAAGAAGTGGAGACAGGAGTGGGGGATACCGGATCCGGAGCCGACAGAGCTAGACCTGCTGCTCCAAAAGTGGGAGCAAGCAAGAGGTGCCCTGCTGACTCCAGCTCCAGAGCCCAGAGGGGAAGAGCTGCCACTGCCAGAGCCCAGCGGGGAGGAGCCGCCACTTCCGGAGCCCAGAGGGGAGGAGCCGCCGCTTATGGAGCCCAGAGGGGAGGAGCCGCTGCTGCAGGAGCTGCAGCTGTCTGAGGAAGAGGAGCTAAAGTGCCCAGCTCCACCACTGCCCCGACCTCCACCCCTGCAAAGCAGTCCGGCGCTGATGGGTACGGTCCCTTGCCTCGTGCTCGTTGACACAGTTGCTCACCTGGTCCCTTGCTCCGCTCCCCCTGAAACCTCAGACGTCACGACACGGTCGTGTGACGTCACTGGTGTTCCCCCTTCCTCCCGCTGTGTTCCCCCTGGAGGCTCAGGTGTCGCTGCACCGGTCCCGTGGCTCACACCTCTGCCTGTTGTTGCACCGTCCAGGTTACTGGCCTATGTGTCGGTCGCCCCTGGCAAGCCGTTTGGGTCCCTCCTCGCCGGATCGCGGTCCCTTCCTCTGGGCACCGGACTTCAAAGGGGGGGAAGTGTAACACAGCAGGGAGGGGGTTAATCCTCCCTGCATGGGAAAAAAACATGTGCGAATGCACATTTGTTTAGTTTAATTGTTTTGCTTTATTGTTTAATTTAGTTTGTTAATTGTTTTATTATTGATTATCCCCTGCACCTGGTAGCTATTGTTAAATTAAAACCAGGTGCAGGGTATTAAAGGGGGCAGTCAATTTGCTAGAAGCTGCTGAGGAGAAGAAGGCAGAAGAGGTGCTCTGTCTCCGAGTAGCCAAAGTGAATAAAAAGTAAGTGTGGTATTAAACCTGTGTTTTGTTTAAGGATGGGGAAACAGCTTAGCTGTCTCAATGTACTCTGAAATTAAAGCATAGAACAAATAAACAATTGGAGATAAAAAAGAAATCATGGAATCGTTTTGTTTAACAAAATTTAACCTAAATTTTTTACTTAAAGTAGCCACCTTTTGCAGATATAACAGCCGAGCACACTTGTGGCATTCTTTCTACAATGGAAATCAAATATTGTTCAGAAAGATCTTCCCAACACTGTTGCAGAAGTTCCCACAAATGTGTTGCACTTGTAGGTTGCTTTGCTTTCACCCTTCTGTCCAGTTCATCCCGAACCAGCTTGATGGGGTTTAAGTCTGGAGACTGTGCTGGCCATTCCATGATTTGAAGCCTACCGTCTTGTTCTTTTCTTCTAAGGTAGTTCTGACATAGCCTGGAGGTATGTTTTGGGTCATTATCTTGCTGTAGGATGAACCCCTGACCAACTAGGCGTATACCAGAGGGTATTGCATGGTGCTGCAAAATGCTGTGGTAGCAGTTTTGGTTCAGGGTGCCACTACTCGTGCAAGTCGCCGACTCTGGATCCAGCAAAAGAGCCCCAGACCATCACGCTTCCTCCTCCATGTTTGACAGTTGGTGTCACACACCGAGGAACCATCCTTTCGCCTAACTTAAGACTCGGTCATAACAAACTCAGCAAAAGTGACTTAAGCCCATCTTTTGGTCTTAGACTAAAGTCAGTTTTGTGAATATGGACCCTGGTATATATTAAATCTATTAGTGCTCTCACAGAGACCTCTAGTGGCCGGGATAGTAACTGCAGCTTCTATCACCACCAGTGAAGTCATCAATGACATCATCATCACAGATACAGTAAAAGCACAGCTGTTCCTTGAGCTCTTGTAGATACATATTCATCTCTGATACACACTATCTATGTAGAGCTCTAACAGAGACCTCTAGTGGCCAGGATAGAAACTGCAGCTCCTATCACCACTGAGTTTTTAAAATGAGTCATTTCTGGCAAATACCAACATTTGATTTCTGTGTACAGATACATCAATTGTTTGAATAATAACTGGATGTTTGTCTCAGCAGCACTACAGTAAAGTAACATGATTCTGAACCTGTCTTTGCAGTATGGACCCTGAAGAGGCCTGCGTAAGAATTGAGTTACTGAAGGGCTTTGTACAGATGTATGAAAAGGAGAAGCAGGAAATTGAAGAACTCCTCAGAGAACTCAATGGGATTGCTGATGGGCTGGACAAGGTGGACAGGGACTGTACCATCGCTAAGACTGCAGGGAGCTCTGCTGGTGTAGTTGGGGGGGTCCTGACCATTGTGGGGATAGGCCTGGCTCCTGTTACTTTTGGAGCCTCCCTTGGACTGTCCATTGCAGGGGCTGTGACTGCTGTAGCTGGTGGAGCCACCAATGTTGGCACACAAATAGTAAAGTGTGTAAGTGATGGCAAAGATAACAATAGAGTAAATGAAATAGTGAAAATAATTCAAACTTATCTCAGAGTACTTGGTGAATTGTGCAACATTGCACTCCCAGAATGTAATTGGAATAAAGAGGACGCTGCTTTAACAGGCATTGTTAAAACACGTCTTTCTGCTGTTGCTGCTGCTGCAGGCCTGGTTGATGCTGCTGTTGTTGCTGCTGCAGGTGCTGTTATTGATGTTGCTGTAAGTCCTGATGCTGTTGCTGATGTTATTGCTGGTGTTGCTGATGGTGTAAACCTGAGTGGTGTTCCTGCTGCTGGTGCTTCTGCTGCTGGTGCTTCTGCTGTTGGTGCTTCTGCTGGCCGTGTTGCTGCAGGCCTGGTTGATGATGTTGCTCCTGCGGTACTCAAAGGTGCAGGCAGAGTAGTCGGAGGTGTTGCTGCTGGAGTCTTTGTCGTTGTGGATGCCGTGCAGATTGGTTTAAATGCCAAAAAACTTTATG
The DNA here is from genome assembly GCF_902713425.1 of Acipenser ruthenus. NCBI lineage: Eukaryota > Metazoa > Chordata > Actinopteri > Acipenseriformes > Acipenseridae > Acipenser > Acipenser ruthenus. The sequence continues at coordinate 11,257,513 of NC_081220.1, forward strand.
ATGGGAGTCCAACTGAAAGAGCACAAGAGATTCGCAAGCTGGTGGAAACTGTAGAATTACAACTAGCAAAACTGGAGGAGGTCAGTTCTGACATAAACAACATTTTGAACCCATGAGTCAGCACAGGGCTATGGAGGAAGGTGCAGCAGGAGGGATTTTCCTGTCAGATCTGCTACTGCTGCTGTATCAACAGTGCAAAGAGCTAAGCCAATAAAAATAAATACAAGTAATGAAATAATACATCTCTTCTGAAATCACGAACCTCCATGTCTTTTTTCTCCAGTTCTGGGTATAAACTGAATGTATACTTTATATTTGACTCATAGTAAATATAATATAGCTGTGATTTAAAAGAAATCATTATAATGGAATGTATCAAACATGGGGCTCATGTAATTGGGGACACCCTTGTCTGTCTGTCTCTGTCTGTCTAGCTCAGTGTTTCTCACTCTAAATGTTGTTTAATTAACATAAATTATTAATTACATTTAATTCCACTAGTTCCGAGAATTACAGAAAAATAATTCATAAAACAAAAATAATTAAACCCCAGTCACTGGTATAATCACCATGTAGATACATACATAAAATGCTTACTATTATGGAATATTGCCGACATATCTTCTTTGCTTGGATAGCAATAGAGACATGCGAAGTGGTTCCTTTGAAATCGGTACCCAGTTCCTGCTTTGGAACCGACAAACTGGATACAAATATCAGCGATCTGGTTGTAGTGAGTACTATTATGTTTTTAGTAAAACTATTTATTAAAACATTCATTTCTGTCAAATACATTTGATAACTACAATTATCAATAGAAAAAAGGTCTGCAAAAATATTTATTACAGCAAACAGGGGTTTTAATGTTGTTGTTTTTTTTTTTTAATTATATGTATTTCCCTGGAGAATAATTCAGTCTCACTTTTACATGAAGTGATGAGAACGCTTTGGGTAAAGTGAATCTTCTGCACCTCGATGGAATCATTCGCAAGACAACCCGAAGCCGAACATGACACAATTTCGGCAATCTAAAAAATTAATTTAACCCCAAGCTGATGGGGTCGTATTTTGGCTTGGGATCCTAACATACACTCACCTGTTTGCATAAACCATGTAGTTACATTTTATTAAATTGTAAGCTGTGTGAAATTTGCAATTAACAATGTTCATAAACAAGCACACAATGGCTTTCACTGTTGTAATAAAACTCTTTCTTTGCAAATTGGAGATTATTGATAATTTTGTTAACTTTAATTATACACTGCAATTTCATAGGTTGCACAATATTGTCTGAACTTCTGCTCACACATTGACAAGTTGGCCAAAATCCTTATGGGCATCTGGCTCCTAGCTTTTAAAATTTATTCACCTTAAAAAAAAAAATATATATATATATATATATATATATATAGGCCATGTAAAATACTATATAGTGACATCACTGTTTGACACCCCCCTTGGTCAATATGCGTGCCTTAATCCACTGTAAAGCCAGCCCGAATATATTCTTGTTTAATCACTGTTACAAATCAAACTGCCTGAAGAAACATAGTATGAATTTGCTTGTGTACTTTATCTTTTTCTGCTATGTGAAAGTAAATCTCTGTTCTTGTACACATCCTATAAACGCTGTCAATGTGGTATATGAAAAAAAAAACAATCTAAGTGTTTGCAATCAGTGGCAATAGCAGCTACTCTATCCCTGCTACTAAGCTGATCCCTGGAGCCAGCATTACACTTCAGCCATCAACACCAGGTAGAAGGATATCTACATCATCAGATGGAAGGAAACGCAAATGTATGGAGACACGGATCACATTACTTTACTGTAAAGCTACGTCTTAGTTGGTGCTTATCTTGGCAAGAGCCGAGTTCAAATCAGCATGAAGTTTTAACATCTACTCTCATGTAATGGAAATCATGAAGATCTGAATACATCCATTGATTGCTGTGAATAGTGCAGCTGGCAACAAGGGAAAGACCTTGTGACAGCCTGGAGAGACAGGAGGAAAGAGACCCCATTGGGGCTGGCAAGGATTAGCTACCCTTGTAGGCAGTATCCAGCTCTGTGTTTACAGGATGCTGGAGACACCCGCCCAAGGCTTCTAAGAAATTAGAGAAAAATACCTCTAGAGTCTGCGAGATCGGGGCAGAAGATGACTCAACATTGGACAACATTTGTTAACGACTTAGGAACGGAAACGGATATGAGTATGGAGAGTACTTCACAAAAGAATAGTTCAAGATCTGCAGTTAACAAAGACATGGAACTCCAGGTTTGTGTCTGCGGCTGGAGCAAGGCGACAACAGTCAGGGGGTTGAAGATTCATCAAGAGAGAATGAAGTGCTTGAGGGAAAAGGGACAAGGGCCTCGCATTGAACAGTACTTCTTACCAAGTCAGTCAAGCCAGTCAAATGAAATCCAGCAACAGGATGCAAACCACAGTTTGCAGGATAGCAGCACCCCTGTCATAGATGTGAGGAGGACTTGCATGGATACAGTTAGTGATGAACCTAATGATCCTTGTGAACCCAGTCAGACAAACCAGCATAAGAGAGAAAAGAACCTCAACGGGCACAAGCCTGGTGTTAAATGGCCAAGAGTTTGTGGAAAACTGCGTGGGACACAGTAAACACTGATCTCTGCTTTGTGTTGGAAAGATTAAGTGGAAGAGTTGAAAAGAAGCTGGAAAAATTTGGGGACATCATCTACGCATATGGAAGTGAGAGGTTTGGAGTTGAAAAAATGAAGGAAAAAGTACAAACTATTCTTGGAAAGTCTAGACGACAGAAGGAGATAATATGCTTAGAGAAAGGAGATGGAGATCTCCTTTCTCTAGGAGATCTGTTACAAAGGGTCATAAAAGACAAGCTTGCAACATTGCGCAGAACTGAGCGCCTACGGAAACGCTACAAAAAGAAGGAGCGTGCGAGAACTAACTTTTATAAAGATCCATTCAATTTGTAAAGAAGTTATTCACCAGTGAGAAGAATAGCACTTTAAAAGCATCTGAGTTTGAGCTGGAGAGATATTTGGTGGAAACACATACAGATTCAAAAAGGCAGGAGCCTATGTCAATTTCTTCAGACATCCCACCTATCAATCCACAAGAATACCAAATGGAGGACTGTGCACCTAAGTGGAAAGAAGTATAGCAAGCTGAGAAAAAAGCAAGGGCTTCATCATCTCCAGGGCCTAATGGAGTTCCGTACAGAGTTTTCAAGAGTGCTTCAGGAGTTCTACGAATCCTCTGGAAATTGATGAAAGTGGCATTGGAAAAACAGTTTGTACCAAGAGCATGGTGCCGAGTAGGTGGAGTCTTTATACCTAAAGAAAAAGATTCTACAAGCATCAGTCAGTTTTGCACTATTTCCCTATTAAACGTAGAAGGCAAAATTTTCTTCAGCATTATTGCTCAGAGATTGTCAACTTACCTATTAAAGAACTGTTTCATTGACATTTCAGCACAAAATGTGGGAATTCCAGGTTTCTCAGGATGCTTAGAACACATCAATGTCATCTGGCAACAAATTCAATCAGCTAAAATTGAGAGAAAGGAGCTCCATGTGGCATTCCTGGATTTGGCTAATGCATGTGGTTCAGTGCCACATTAACCTCTTTGGGCAGTATTTGATTTTTTCAGTGTACCGATGACAATAACAAATTTAGTGAAAGCCTACTTTGGAGATTTGCAATTTAGTTTTTCGACTTCAGAAATCAGCACTACAAGAATTTGGAATAATGGCAGGATGCACCATTTCTCCACTGGCTTTTATCTTGGCAATAATCATTAGGGCATCAAAATGGGTAGTGGGAGGAGTGCGCTTCTGGAACGAGATAACCAATAACATTGAATGGGCATGAATGAAATTCAAGCCCACTAAATCAAGGAGCATCTCTATAATTAAAGGTAAAGTTTTAGACAAAATGTTCTACATTAATGGTGAGGCAATACCATCAGTGTCTGAGATGCCAGTGAAAAGTCTTGGGCGATGGTATGACAGGGATCTAAAGGACACAGTTTGTGTGGGAGAAGTTAGACAACAAGCAGTGGAAGGGTTGAAGAGCATAGACAGCAGCGCTCTACCAGGCAAACTAAAACTCTGGTGCTTTCAGTTTGGTCTACTGCCGAGGCTGCTGTGGCCACTGACTGTGTACGAGGTTTCTTTGACAACAGTAGAGAAGCTGGAAGCTTTAATCAGTTCATGCATCAGGAAATGGTTGGGAGTTCCATGCTGCCTCAGCAGAGCGGGACTTTATGGTAAAGAAATACTACAGCTACCAGTCTCTGCTCTAACCGAGGAGTTTAAGTGCACCAAGGTCAGACTGGAAATTACCTTAGTAGAGTCATGCGACAAATGTGTAAGGGAGGCAGCACCTGTGTTCAAAACTGGAAGAAAGTGGGTGGCAAAGAAAGCTGTGGAGGATGCAAAGGCTGCTCTTCGAATCGGTGAAATCATGGGGCAAGTTCACCATGAAAGAGGGGGTCTCAGTTCAGCTCATCCTACATGCAACAAGGTAGCTCCAGCTCAGCAGAGGAAGCTGGCAGTCAGTGAGGTGCAAAAGCAGGAGGAGAGGATGAGGTGCATAAAGGCCGTTTCCCAGACCATGCAGGGAGAATGGATGAGATGGGAGAGAGTGGAACAACGCAAGATCAGTTGGCAAGACCTATGGACAATGGAACAGAGCAGGATCAGTTTCCTCATCAGGTCAATATTTGATGTTCTCCCATCACCACAGAACCTAAACCTCTGGGTAGGAGAGGATCCCTCATGTCCTTTGTGTTCATCACCTGCAACATTAAGGCACATTTTGTCAGGATGTAAGGTGGGTCTTAATCAAGGATGGTTTACTTAGCGCCATGACCAGGTGCTGTGATGTTTGGCCTTAGCATTGGAAGATAAGCTTAACATGACCAATAAGTTTCCATCAAAACATTACACACAAAAGACAACATTCCTCCGCCCAGGAGAGCAACCGCCAAGAAAAGGTGTTAAAACCAAGCCTCGCCTAGGACAACTAGAAGCTGCTAGAGACTGGAAAATACTGGCAGATGTTAGTCAACAGCTTATTTTTCTACCTGAGATTGCCACAACTAACCTTCAACCAGATATTGTTTTCTGGTTTGGAGCAGTACGCCTTGTTCACCTGGTAGAGTTAACAATGCAATGGGAGGATGCTGTAGATGAGGCGTATGAGAGGAAGTAACTGTATTCTCAACTAGCCGCTGAAGCGGAACAATGAGGATGGAGAGTCTGGGTTTACCCAGTGGAAGTGGTTTGTCGAGGATTTGTGGCACACTCTACAACCCGGTTTCTCAGAGACGTCAGATTCAGTGGCTAAGAGTTGCGCCACACAGTGAAGAACTTATCTGAAGCAGCAGAGAGGAGCAGCAACTAGCTGTGGTTGAGACAGAAAGATTGTGGTTGGGCATCTCAAGTACAATAGAAATAAAGTAACGCTGAAGTACGGGTAAGTAAGCTGGGCTGAGTTGAGTGGGGGACGGAGGGAGGTGATGCTGGGACGCCAGAATCACAGTCGAGCCCTCTTGAGGTGTTGTGAAGATCACAGAGCTGTACCCTACTTAGCTCAATCCAGACGGTTGTCATGCTGATGCGCTGAGGAGACCGCACTGTGGTTGATCCCCGGAGCCAGCACCGCAGGCGTTGTGTGTGCTGATGCACCAGGGAGGCAATATAAGCTGATCCCTGGAGCCAGCATTACACTTCAGCCATCAACACCAGACAGAAGAATATGGAAGGAAACACAAATGGATGGAGACACAGATGGATCACATTAGTTTACTATAAAGCTACGTCTTAGTTGGTGCTTATCTTGGCAAGAGCAAAGTTCAAATCAGCATAAAGTTTTAACATCTACTCTCATGTAATGGAAACCACAAGATGTGAGGGTGAGATACAAGGGGCCCAAGTCAAGGGGAGGGCATTAATGAGGGCCAAGGTCAGTTATCTAGTGTAAGAGCACACTGCACATGATAGGAATGCTGTTCATAAATACAATAATTATGTCAGTAAACATGAGAACATAAGAAAAGTTGAGAAGGAGAAAAGGCCATTGGGCTTATCAAGGCTGGTCCCTTGTTCGCACAGCAATCTCCTCTACTGGGGGCTCCAATCTAAAAGCACAGCATCTCGTCTTGTTTGAAATGTTCACAGTGTTTTGAATCCTTCTACTTCATCTGGTAGCCTATTTCACATGTTTACAACTCTCTGTGTAAAAAAGTTCTTCCTAGTTTCTGTTCTAAATATGCTTTTCCTCAGCTTCCATTCATGCCCAATTGTTCTGCTCTTTGTGTTCAATTTGAAGCATTGTCTTGGGTTCACTTTGTCCAGACCAGGTAGGATTTTATAGACTTCAATCCAGTCCCCTTGTTCTCTTCTTTTTTCAAGTCTGAAGAGATTTCATTCTTTTAACCTGTCCTCATAGCGCATTCCTCTGCACCTTCTCCAGTGCAATAATATCTGTTCTGTAGTGAGGTGACCAAAGCTGCACACAGTATTCTAGATGTGAACTAACTGGGGCATTGTACAATCACAGCAAATAACACATTATATTTAGGATTTTACCCTTGTTTTTTTTTTTCTTCAATTCCTTAATGATTAAAATATGGCTTATGCTCTTTATAACTGATGTATTCTCAGAGGAAAAGTAGCCCAATGATCTTGATGATAAAAGCATCATTTTATTGACAAAGTGTAATTTGGAAACAGGAGCTGGTCTGTGTTCCGTGAATAATGTGCAGAGAGACACAGTGCAGTTATTAACACTGACCACACGAGGGAGCCAGAGCACCACTGCTGCCCCGTAATGTAATAACACAGTAATAAGACTACATTTTAATAAGACATTGTGATTTGGGGAGGGGGTGTGACAGTAAATATCCAGAGTGCTCTGAGGTTTAAACACAAAACACACATCTGATAGGAAAGAGGAAACACTCTCTGAGCCTCCAGCTCAATACAGCAAATCATGGAATAAAGAGATTCAGTGACAGCTAACACAGGAGCTGCTCTGTGTTCAAGTGAATAAAGTGCACTCATTAATGTGACCTCTGAGAACACAGTGCCGATATTAATACTGACCACAAGAGGGAGCCAGAGTACCACTGCTGTCCATACTGTAGTAATTATACAGTAATAAGACAATTGAAATAGGCAGCAGTTCCCTCCCCAGTCAGCCCAGTTCTCCCATTGTTAACACAAGGCTCCTCACACCCAGTCATCTAATCACTACAGTGTGGTCTGTGTATGTCACAGTGATGTATGCTGGGAAACACTGACTCTAATATCTCCACACTTGGGATTAATTTCCCCTTGATTCCACCCCTGGCAGTGAGTGATAGAAACAGATCCTCAACTTAACATAAAACTAAGTAAATCAAATCAAACCATCAGACACCATCCTGCTTGACACACAACACAGACTGTAAATATTTACACTGACCAAAAGAGAAAGCCAGAACAGCCCTCCTTTTTATAATGTAATAACACAGTAATAAGACAGGTTATTACAGCAGAACTGCGTAGGCCTACTGAAGGCCTTTCTTAAGTTAAAGTGAGTACCAATCATGGGATTATGAAATAGAGCTGTTGTTAAACAAAGCAAGGACCACACCAACTAGTGTTGAATAGTTATCCACAACATAGAAATGTTTGGAAATAAGTACACTCGTAAATGCAGCATGGTGGAAAATAAAGCTACCTCTTTTTGGCTAGCTCATTTCAAACAAGAAAACATGACATTGTTATCAGCTCATTCGTATGCACACACATTTACACAGACACAGCACAAGCACAAACATGAGGCTTCCAAATTAAAACACACACATAACGAAACACCAACAGTGCTCTGCTTTGACAACAAACCTGCACTCATCAAATGTTTGTACCATCATACAGAATTAATAAGGTATGACATTTTACAGCTCTGAGATTCTGACAAACTTCCAACATGTGATGTTTTTTGGTACCAAAAGTGGAAATGTTGACGGTTGTGTGCAATGAGACATGGTTAAGGCTGGGCGCTCGAAGGGTCATCAGGAGAGACATTTGATACCTTGGAGTAGGGGAAGTGACACACCCTTCACCATCGGTTCCATGGTGTACAGGTTAGCACTCTGAATCCAGTGATCCGAGTACAAATCTTGGTGGGACCTGAGGTTTAAAAAAATCAAGCGAATTTGCCATTAATGTTTGTGGAACTGAAGCGTGCGATCGAACAAGTGAAATGAATGCAGATTTCCATGTCTGAGGTGGGAAATGCATGTTTTGTTTCATTTGCAGAAATGTCCCTTAGTTCATTTTGGAGTGGTGCATGGTATGGGAAATACATTACCATGCTGAAAGCCTCTGCCGCAGGTTTGAAGTGACGCGGGGCACCGTGGCTTAGATGGGCAAAGTGTAACTGCTGTTACTTAGAGAAGAAAATGTATGTTTCTTGATCTCAAACAGTACTACCTAAAGTGAGATTGGCCAAACTACTGTAGTTTTATCCATGGATAATCCTAGCATGCATATACTCAAGTAAATATGAAATTAGAAATAATCAGTAAATCATTTTATTAAAACACAGACATTTTATTTGGTAACTGACGTATCATAAAATTGACATTAAGAAAATAAGACTTCTGAAATAAAGAGACAATTATACATGTTGAACTGCACAAACTAATGAACAGTGTCTGGTCCTCAAATGTAAGGAAACAATTGACACCACTCCTGTTCTACCCTCTACTACACATATTTGAAACTCAATGCCCGGACGCATCTGAAATATTTCTATCAGTCCATTCATTTTGGTCCGCGGCCAGTCCGCTATAGAGAGCCGAAGTGCAGGTTCCACAAGAGAATGTTCCCCATGTATTTCTCCATAGAGGTTCGCAATATCAGCGATTACTGATCATTGAAACCTTGAACCGGTGTAACGTTTACCTTTCATTTTTAGATACATCATATACTATGTAATAGGCTGAAACATCTCGCAAATTATCGCAATTACTGAAGAAATCGATAAAGGTACAACTCTGTGTACGTTATATTCCACAAACAAACTTCATTATCCATGCAGAAAACCGCTAACTCAGTGCTCAGAGTGTTCCAACATTTTGAGTGGGGTATTAGCTTGCCAGCTTTCGCATCATAGTTAAATAACTAGTTAGTTAGGAATACGTTTACCTTGGATCAACCATGCTAGTGGGCTAGGTCGTTTTTATTACAGTTTTAATTCACCAACACTTCATAAATTTAGTCTCACACGCAAACTCAGCTCAACACAAATCACCCCCTCTGCGTGTAAACTGGCCTTGTCCTCACGGAGCTCCGTCACTCCTCAGGAACTTCAGCTTGTTTTAGGATGGGAAATGCAGTTCTTTAAGCGAAGACAACGTATTTGGCATGAAATTAATCCAGTTTCCACTACAATTTCTGAATGATTGTGACACATAACTGTATTATATATATATATATATATATATATATATATATATATATATATATATATATATATATATATATATATATATATATATATAGTGCCTTGCAAAAGTATTCAGACCCCTGACCAATTCTCTCATATTACTGAATTACAAATGGTACATTGAAATTTCGTTCTGTTTGAAATTTTATTTTAAAACACTGAAACTCAAAATCAATTATTGTAAGGTGACATTAGTTTTATGTTGGGAAATATTTTTAAGAAAAATAAAAAACTGAAATATCTTGCTTGCATAAGTATTCAACCCCTGTGCTGTGGAAGCTCCCACTTTACACCGATGAAAGAAATTGCCCTAATGAGGACACAATTACCTTACCATTGGCCTCCATCTGTGAACCATTAAAGTTGCTGTCACATTTTCTGGATAAAAACCCCACTGTTGAAGGATCATTGGTCAGGCTGTGAATCTGAAGGAAAATGAAGACCAAAGAGCATTCTACAGAAGTTAGAGATAAAGTAATACAAATGCATAGATTAGGGAAAGGGTACAAAATAATATCCAAGTGTTTGGATATCCCAGTGAGCACAGTTGGATCAATAATCAGGAAGTGGAAGCTGAATCACACCACACAGGTACTGCCAAGAAAAGGCCGTCCCTCAAACCTCAGCGTTCAAACAAGAAGGAAACTTGTGAGAGAAGCCACAGAGAGGCCAACAATCACTTTGAAGGAGCTACAGAGTTCAGTGTCTGGGAGTGGAGTAATGGTGCACCAGTCAACCATATCAAGAGCTCTGCATAACACTGGCCTGCATGGGAGGTTGGCAATAAAAAATCTGTTACTCAAAAAGTACCATCTGAAAGCACGTCTGGAGTTTGCCAGAAAGCATGAGAGTGACCCAGCTGTGATGTGGGAAAAGGTTTTGTGGTCAGATGAGACCAAGATAGAGCTTTTAGGCCAAAACTCAAAGCGCTATGTGTGGCGCAAACCTAACACTGCCCATGCCTCAAGACACACCATCCCTACAGTGAAGTATGGTGGTGGCAGCATCATGCTGTGGGGATGCTTCTCATCAGCAGGGACTGGGTATCTTGTTAAAATTGAAGGAAGAATGGATGGAGCAAAATACAGGGAAATACTGCAAGAGAACCTGCTTCAGTCTGCTAAAAAACTGAAGTTTGGGAGGAAATTCACCTTTCAGCAGGACAATGATCCCAAGCACAAGGTCAAAGCAACATTGGAGTGGCTCAAGAACAAAATGGTGACTGTCCTACAGTGGTCCAGTCAAAGTCCTGATCTCAATCCCATTGAGAATCTGTAGCACTATTTGAAAATTGCTGTCCACAAGCGTCGTCCAACCAACCTGAACAACCTGGAGCAAATCTGCCAAGAAGAATGGGCCAAAATCACTCTGTGCAAAGCTAGTACATACTTACCCCAAAAGACTTAAAGCTGTTATTGCAGCGAAAGGTGGCTCTACCAAATATTAATGTGTGGGGGTTGATCTTGCTTATGCAAGCAAGATATTTCAGTTTTTGTATTTTTCTTAATATTATTTCCCAACATAAAACCAATGTCACCTTACAATAATTGATTTTGAGTTTCATTGTTTTAATAAAATATCAAACAGAACGAAATTTCAATGTACCATTTGTAATTCAGTAATATGAGAGAATTGGTCAGGGGTCTGAATACTTTTGCAAGGCACTGTATATATATATATATATATATCTGGCAGTGTGGCGTAGTGGTTAGGGCTCTGGACTCTTGACCGGAGGGTTGTGGGTTCAATCCCTGGTATGGGACACTGCTGCTGTACCCTTGAGCAAGGTACTTTACCTAAATTGCTCCAGTAAATACCCAACTGTATAAATGGGTAATTGTATGTAAAAATAATGTGATATCTTGTAACAATTGTAAGTCACCCTGGATAAGGGCGTCTGCTAAGAAATATATATATATATATATATTAATAATCGTAGGTTTTTAAAAAAAAAACCTATGGAGAAATCAATAGGACAATTTCACTTCTGGAACCCGTGGGACAGGAAGTGACATAATACTTCAGCTTTCTATTCACTACAAGTCCGAACATGCACTGCACGCTCTGGCACGAACCACGGCATGTATGCACAGTTCACAGGACTACATTGAGCATTCCGTTACAGTACGCTGTGTCACGCATACACTTGACTTAAAACCTGTCACAACACAATCACTCACTCAACAATAGCAAGCAAGCTAGCCAGCTATCAAAAATGGCTAAAAGGAAAGTGGACAGAGAGGGCAGAACGTTCCAGGACAGCACAGGGAAAAACCTGTTTGTCTAATTTGCAAAGAGAATGTATCAGTATTGAAAGAATTTAACTTACAACGCCACTACGAGACCAAACACAAAAACAAATATGGAGACTTGGATAGAGAGCAAAGGCTACAGAAGGCAGCAGAGTTAAAGAAAAGTCTTGAGCTCCAACAGAATATGTTCACCATGGCAAAATCACAGAGTGATGTGGCTGTAAAGGCAAGTTTCATCGTAGCAGAGGAAATAGCTAAATCAGACAAGCCCTTCTCCGAGGGTGATTTCATAAAGCGGTGCATGTTTAAAGTTAGCGAGGTAGTGTGTCCAGACAAAAGGCAAGCATTTGCAAGCGTTAGTCTCTCGAGAAATACCATAGCCGAGAGAGTGGATGAGTTAGCTACCAATCTGCAAGATCAGCTCAGTGAATATCTCTGCTGCCTTTGACACTGTTGATCACTCTATTCTACTATCATCTCTTGCTGACCTGGGGATCTCTGGCACTGCTCTGGCCTGGTTCTCCTCCTACCTCTCCAACCGCACTTACCAGGTAACCTGGCGTGGAGCAACCTCCACACCTTACCCACTCTTAACTGGAGTCCCCCAAGGGTCAGTCTTGGGTCCTCTCCTGTTCTCTCTCTACACCCGCTCCCTGGGCCCCCTCATCACATCCTATGGTTTCTCATACCATTTCTATGCTGATGATGCTCAGATTTTCCTCTCCTTCCCCACCTCTGACTCCACCATCTCCTCCCGTATCTCTACCTGTCTGTCTGCTATTTCCTCCTGGATGCACTCGCATCACCTCAAACTCAACCTCTCTAAATCTGACCTCCTTTTCTTTCCCTCCTCCTCCCCCTCCTCTGATCTCTCTATCTCTGTTCCTCTGGAGTCTACCACACTCTCTCCCTCTTCCTCTGCTATGAACCTTGGAGTCACCGTGGACCCCTGCCTCTCTTATTCCCAGCACATCTCCACTCTGGCACGCACTTGCCGATTCTTCCTGAGCAACATCCGAAGAATCCGACCCTTCCTCACCAACTATGCTACCCAGCTCCTGGTCCAGGCGCTGGTACTCTCCCGCCTAGACTACTGCAACTCCCTCCTGGCTGGCCTCCCTGCGTCCGCCACCCGTCCGCTCTAGCTCATCCAGAACTCTGCTGCCCGCCTGGTGTTCTCTCTGCCTCGCTTCGCCCACGCTACTCCACTACTCCGCTCACTCCACTGGCTCCCGATCACCGCTCGCATCCAGTTCAAGACTCTTGTACTAGCCTACAGATGCCTTGACCAGACTGGACCCAGCTACCTCCAGACCCTCATCTCTCCCTACACCCCCACTCGACCTCTCCGCTCCGCCTGCACTAGAAGACTGGCTCTACCTCCGCTATGCTCCCCTGCCTCCCGAGCCCGCTCCTTCTCCACCCTTGCTCCGCAGTGGTGGAACGACCTTCCTACAGATGTCAGGACTGCCCAGTCCCTGACCACATTCCGGCACCTCCTAAGACTCACCTCTTCAAACAGCACCTGTAGAACTCCTCTGTTTGTATCCTGGGACACTATCACCCTTCATTCAAATGTGCTTTATTTTGCTCTTATCTGCCCCCTATTGTACTGCATTTAATCCTGTACTTCAGAATACTGTAATCTGCCAAGTGTTTAACCTGTAGTACTTTGTATTTAATCCTATCCTGATGTAACTATCACTATTTAATCATATCCTGATGTAACTATCACTATTATCTGCTGTATTATTGAATTGTGGTTTGTCACACTTGAACAAAAATTATTGTATGTCTTGCTCTTATTGTATTACTTGTATTGTAACACTTGAATGTATTTGTATTTGCTTGCGATTGTAAGTCGCCCTGGATAAGGGCGTCTGCTAAGAAATAAATAATAATAATAATGTTTAAATCTCAAATCCTATCTGAAGTTAGTTTGGTCTGAGTGATACTGTCACAGCTGTAGATGTATGTTACTAGCTGACTTTCTTGTAGCTTGGTTACGCTACCGTGTCTTGCGCCTGTGTTGTAAAAGGCTTGTTATTATGTTTTTTTTAATGCATTGCCGTTTGTGAATATGTGATTGTGTGCAAGTGAGATTAAAATCGTGAGACAAACATCGAAACACTAGTCTACTTCATCTTACTGAAACACAACAGATACATCATACTAACAATAATAAATGGTTCATAAATGGTCACAGCATTCATATGCACTTTTTTCGGGGGTGGGAGGGCAAGATATTTACATCCGGCCCTCCACTTCAATTTGATTTCTCAAAGTGGCCCGCGGTGGAATTGAGTTTCACACCCCTGCTCTACTAGAACCCCAAACATGACATGCCTGACATAACCAGGTCCGGTAACTGACGTAACCACTGTGAAAAATGCATGGATGTGAACACAGCACAAGCTGAAGCGCTCACACAGTGAAGTGTCTGCAGAGTTTGTAATGTTTTCTTGAAAGGCATATACTCCCAGGATATTCACAGGTACTGGAGCATCAATCCTTTTGAGAACAGATGAAGCAAGGTACCACGTTACATCCTTTTGTGTCGGCCACTTCCAGCCCCCTTTGCATGGATGCAAAACACTGAGGAGCTCCTCTGGCAGGGCCGGTATGGTTTCTTCAGCTATGCCAGGGGAACACTTGCCTTCATACATAACAATGCAGTACTCATTTACTGACAATTCAATGATTTTGAATGGATACTTTGCCATAGCTGTTGCTTGATTCACAATGCCAAACACACTGACCACTTTCCAGTCAGGCTGAATTTCTTCCACAAATGGACCTACTGTGCTGAGCTCAAGTTCAGTGTTGCTAAGCATTCTAGCATAGTGAATGCTGTGCGTGTTTGGGGTTTTCTTTGGACAGTTCTGTTCCCACCTGTTTGCCCATTCATCTTGTGCCTTCTATACCACATGCTTTGTAATATAAATGATGCTCACATTTGGACATGCTTCTTTTGCCACCTTAGCAAATTCTTCTGCTGTGTTGACAACAGCATGCTTTTGCAGAATGCGCCTCCAAACTGCACGCTTTACTTTACATGCAACTCCAGCAACTGGCCCTTTGCCATGTGCTGTGGCAAAAAAGCTCCAATCAGCTTGATGCAGACTACAGTGTACATTGCTCGGCATGGTAAGGGTGGACAAGATGAATCTGTTTTTAAATTGGCTCGCAAGACCATCAGAAAATATGTGCAAGTTAGAGATGTTGGTTGAAGTTGAGGCTTCATCAAGAATAGCCCAATTGTAGCAAACAACTGCAAATGTGTCATGTTGCTGTTCATCACTGAGCACAACATAAGAAGTACTAACAGACTGAGCTGTGAGGACTGCTGGAAACAGAGGCACTCCTTCTGTGATCCAGGGAGCTCATATTATTTCAGCTTGCTTCTTTATAGGGAAATGTTCTGAGAAATCTTCCTGAAGTATAGCTTCACATTCATTTCAATTCATCTTCAGTGTCTTGATTTGGTGAAGTTGCACCTTGGCAATAAAACTGTGGCTCCGCAGAATGGTCCGCTGGGTTTGAGCTCCTCCTTGGCATCGTGTAATGTTGACTCAAGCAGTTCCTTTTTATTGTTAGCCATCTATTGGTAGTAGTGTACAATTGTATCTTCATTATCATTGCCTTGTATTACCTGATAGAACTAGCAAGGTCTTGGTATGTGTCGCACTGGCCAAGGCAGCATTTCATCTGCCAGTTGCAAAGTGACCCAATGACCAGGAGATTTCCATTGGGGATATTTTGGCAAACCTATTTCAAACCATCTAGTAGCATCTCTGTGTTCTCATGGTAACGACAGACAGGCAGGTTGAACCTGCACAGGGCGCAATGCTGCAGACTTTTTTTGATGTTCAGATTTTTACATCAGGATATTCATTCTTGAAGAGGCGGTGAGCTTCAAGATCCGTCATCAGGAGCACTTTTTTATGCATTTTTTTTGTGCATCCTCTCTTCTGATAGTGATGCAGTCTTTTCATCCAGGCAGCTGACGGGACACACAATCAATCTCATAGAATGCACAAACCTGACATTCTGTTTCACTACCTTCAGCTCATTGTGTGGAAGCGTGCTTATCTACCAGAGCCAAACCAAATTGAGTTGCCAGTTTCTTTACCACAACACTTTTCTTCCTGGGGCTCTTTGGAAGTGCCCGGTTTACTCCACTTACTGCCTTCCCTAGTGACTGAGCTGAAAAGAGAACTTTTGACGGTGAGTTTGTCAAATGATTCTCATTAAGTTGTGGTTCTGGTTCATGTCATTTTGAAAGATTTCTCCTATACTTTCTCATTGTTTCTTTGCTCTTTTGTGCTTCCCTTTTCTTCCTACCTATACTCCACTTGCATGCTTTCTGCTGCTCTCTGTTCCTTTATTTCATCCCTACTCTTTTCTATTCTCACATCCTTGCATGATATGCACGCATTCTTTCTGCTGCAGGTATTGGAAGCATTTTCTAACTTTAATCTAGATAAAAGAAAAACAGGGCTGATTCAGCCAATTAAAACACTGAATTCAATACATCTTTTAGAGGAATTTTCATGTTCTTTACTTTTTTTAAATATTCACAGTAAGTTGAGACAGCTTCTGAATGGCTTCTGAACGGCAAAGAAACTGCATCAGCTGAAAATGAGTTCAAACTTAAGAGCACTGCTTGGCAAGAAGTGGCTGCTGTGCCAGGGAAGACAATTTGCATAGAAAAGACACTTTGCATTGGCAGCACATGCTTCAGTGCTCCGGGAGTGTTTATAGCCCTGTGAGTTTAACACTTCATGATTGAGAGCTGCCCTTCATGGCAACAGAATCCAACAACAATGACTTTTATCAGCATCTTCATCTGGGCACTTGTCATCTGCACTCAGGGTAAGAATCATTTAGAAAAAAAAAATATGAAAAAATCTATTTGTTGTACAATATGTGTTAAAAATTAAAATGGGCAAAATGAAAACAAAAATTATTTAAATCCAATGTCTTTTCATAATTTAATTAAATAATTTACTATAATTGTCTATATTATTGTCTATTATTTTCAGAATCCAGTGGACAGTATACTGTGACTCAGACTCCAGCAGTGAAATCTGTTCTCCCAGGAGACACAGTCGCTCTGAGCTGTAAAGTCAGCAGCACAGTGTTCAATAACAACTACCTAGCCTGGTACCAACAGAAACCTGGAGAAGCTCCCAAACTTCTGATCTATACTACAAGTACCCTTCAGTCTGGGATCCCAACTCGCTTCAGTGGCAGTGGCACTTATATTTTAAAACAATTGAACTGTATGCATATTGAGATTGATTTATTTATGATCCACTGGACAACATATTAAAAAAGATGTCCAGCAAACAGTCCTTCATTCCTTATGTGTGCAGCAGCTCCCTGGCACACATGTCTCAACACTTATGGGCCAGTTCATTCTGAACAGGCAGATTTCTAATGCCCCTCCTAGAGAGCAGGAAAGCACTGAGAGGCTAAACATAAAACCACAGGAAGGATAATCTAACTGTACTGTGAGTCACCCAACCTTATCAAGTCCCACCTGTGTTCACAGCTCAGATCTCATAGAACTGTCTGTGACACTTATTGAAACAGAAGTGCAGCACTTAGAACACATATACAAATAGGACTAATCCACTCTTCTATTAAACTGTGAACTTAGTGTTTGATTGAATCCATCTCTGTGTATAGCCTGCAAACAGGCATCAGTGTCCTGCCAAGCTGCACACACTGCCATCATTCACACTGACCACAAGAGGGAGCCAGAGCACCACTGCTGTCCAGAATGTAAAACACAGTAATAAGACAATTGAAATAGGCAGCAGTTACCTCCCAGTCAGCCCAGTTCTCCCATTGTTAACACAAGGCTCCTCACACCAGTCATCAAACACTACAGTGTGACTAGACCCCTAAATAAATATATAGTGACATAAAGAAATACATTCACAGGCACGTAGTTATTCATTCATTTATTTTTATTTTGATGTAGAATGTCCTCCATACAAAGGGAGTAGCCATACAATATTAAGTTCTCAATGTACCACTGTGACAGGATGGGCGTAGTGTGGTGTAAAATAATAGACCCCAGTCCTCTATTCAATTAAGCTCCTTGGTTTTTTTTCTTTTCAATTAGAATACCAAAACGGACTCAAAACCATAGGGAAAATAAACAATAAGGAAGCCGGGGTACACAACAATGTGTAACCCGACAAAATAAAGAGAGACAGGGTTGCAGTCCCAAAATAAACAAACAACAAAAACAATCCGTCTTCCCTTTTGTAATCCGGGAATGGGAAAAACAAAGGGGTGGTCCCGGAGTGTCCCGTTAGTGCTCTAAAAAATACAAGAAGTAGAAGGGTTAGCAAGTAAATCCACAATCGCAAAAACGACCCGTCTTCCAATTCCCGTCTCTCTCTCTCTCTCTCTCTCTCTCTCTCTCTCTCTCTCTCTCTCTCACGGTACCTTGCCAGAAGGAACAGAACCCCGGGCCACGCCCCCTTTTGTACGCCCCGTCCCGTCCCCATTGGTCAACGAGGGCAACCGTGGTCAGCCAATGCGTGATTGCCACCACGCTTCCCGACCGGGTCTGTGACGTTGCGCACCGCGGCTCCGCCTGCTCCTCCTCCCCAGCGTCCTCACCGGTCGGGAGGGAAATCTAAAACAAGAATTCACTCTCTCTTTGTCAAGACCACATACACCGCTGTTATTCCACAGGTCGAGACAGAATGCACCACTGCATTTAAAAACAAAGTACAATTAAATCAAATATACTATATATTAAAAAGAAATAACACACAACAGGAAATGTACCACACTGTGCAGACTGCGCCTTTACCGCCCCCTGCTGGCCTTGTTAACGATGACTGCTGATGATGAGGGTGACGCTGCCATTGTTTTACCTCACGCTGTACAGAGGACGTGTCGTCCATTACCGTGGCAGCTGATTGAACTGCTTTTGACTCCAAGAGAAAGTCTCACAGCAAGGAGCTCTAGAATCTCACATGGAGTGTCTTCCTTATGTGGAGACAGTGGACACATGGTGTAAGCACAGCTGGGCGACTTTCAAATGAGAAATACAATTGCAGCGATCCGTCACACCAGAACCGTGTATATAATAACTAATTTATGAATGTATTAATTACAAAATGTATTCATTAATGTATGTATGTATTTATTTATAATTTTCACATGGAACATCCTTGCTCATAATTGTCTAACACCCCCTGTTCTGTGTGTGTTAAGCTGGGTCCACACCTGAACCATCAGTTGCACAACGTATTTTCATTCAGCTGAGTGGCTTATGCCTCGTTTCCACTGTCGGCCGCATGTTTCCACTGCAGGCCACAGAGGCCCTGGCTGGCCGTGGCCTGCCTTCCTGCCTCCCTTTGCTTTGTTGTACCTGACTTGGCCAGACAGCAGACACAGGAAGTTCGTCATCACAGAGCTGGGAGCGTGCGTTTGTAGCCATGGAAACAGAACCATTTAACCCTTTCCAATGGCTGCCGTTTGCAGTGTGTGGGAAAACAAAGAAACTACATTTTTGTTTTCAGAGTGGGCTGACTCAGAAATTCAAAAACAGTTAATGGGTGCTGTTCGAAATATTCGAGTTTTTATAAAAAAAATAACGGGTTCTCATGAACTCCACAACAATGCCGGGACAAAATTAAATAAATAAAAAACTGCATGCTGTGTACAGGAACATTAAAGACAGCAATAATCGGAGCGGGAACAGTCCTCAAACATTTCCGTTCTGTGAAGAAATGGACAGTGTTTTGTGGTGCCGGCCAGTGAATGAGCTGAATGGTGTTGTCAATAGCATAGTAGCTTTCTGGAGATGGCACGATGCAGCAGCATTGCAGTACAATGTGTACAGGTATATATTACTCGAGCTACATTCCTTTCGCTTGTCCTGCGAAACAATTGTAACTATTCCCCCACAGTCTGATAATGCGTTTTTCAAATGTTGATACAGTAGCGCTTGTTAAGCACCTACACCAGGGCTCAGCAACCTTTTAGTGCAAAAGAGCCAAACGGAATGAAATCTTTGAGCAAACGGTCCGCAAAGAGCCAATCGTACAATTAAAAAAAAAACACATAAACGTAAATTCTGTTGACTGGGCCGGCCAGCAGTGTAAACGAGGTATTACATGTGGATGTCCGTGCAGACAGCTGCTTGAAGTTGAGCCGGGCTCTGCTTTCCAAGCAACCTACTGAGCGACTTCTGTAGACATACAGATCACGTGGCAATTCAAGAACTCTGATTGGTTCTTATAATGCTGACTGCATGGCTTGCATAACCAATCATAAAGAAGCGCTCATTTAAAACATAGCGGTAATATTAAAAGATTTCATTCAGCTTTAGGGAATATATGGAATTTAAAATAACAACAGTTTAGCAAGGCGAGGGTTGTGTGCGTCTTTCCATGTATATATAGACTATTGCTTATTCTGTTATTCTCACAGATCGGTATAACGATATCAGTTACTATGAAAGACACTAAACCTTGAGCACGCCTGATCTCAGAAGGGCAGACCTGTTTAATACTTGGATAGAAGACTGCCTGGGAACACAAGGTGCTGTAAGTTTTTCTTTCGGCAGGGGGCGCTATTTCTCCACATATTTCTAATACTGAAATATCCTGGTAGCTCCTGGTAGCTCATCAATTTTGCTTTTATTTTAAACTCGGATCACTGGATTCAGAGTCCAGAGTGCTAACCATTACACCATGGAACCACCCATACAGGTCCCCCATTGCTGGGACTCTCGTCAATTTTGCTTTTATTTGAAACGGTTTCAATGTATTATGTCTGCAGCTATCCTATGGAACAGGTGCTGAAACCACATCCATTCATCTTCCAGGGACAGGTTTCCTGTGAAACTGCAAGCAAATGTGCATAATCAGGCTCTTAAGAACAGGTTAGAGGCTTCTATACCTGTCCTGTTCTGTGAAAAACAAGGAGTGTTCCACACTCTGGAGTCTACTGGAAAAGGAGTGCATGTATTAAAACAATCTGGAAGCAAATGGTTTAACCTGTTGGGGTGACTAAACTTTTATTAGGTCATTGAATCACACAAAGTGGCTCAAAGGACACTATAAATCAATAAGAGTCTCTAAACCAATTAAAACGCTGAATTCATAAAGATGCCAATACATCTTTTAGGGGAATTTTTCTGATCTTTACTCTTTGAAAATATTCACGGTAAGTTGAGTCAGTCAAGCCTGTCTCTCATGGCATGAGAATATCTCTCTACAACCTTAAAATGAGAAAAAAACAAGTAAATACAAAGTATTTACATAAATCTTGCAACCAAAATTCCCCAGATATTTCCTTTATGATATCTTGGAGAGGGCTATAAAAAGAGAAAGGATCAAAACTCACCCTCTTTTCATGCACATCTCTGGTCCCCGGAGAGATCTTAATAAATTCCAGTTGCTCAATATACCAAGATCACTGGATAAAAGTAAGTTTTTAGTCGATTTATGATATATATATATATATATATATATATATATATATATATATATATATATATATATATAATCCATGTGATTTCCACAATGTGATGGTTTATCTTATTTTGCCTAGAATAATGTTAAATATAAAATATTATAAAGATAAAGTAGTATACAGTTTGAACACATTAGAAGATGTTCAAGGACGCACATTTTAATGACTAGTCAACCAGCTAAAAACATTATTTGATTTTCCTGTCTTTATTTTTAACAAAGACAATAACGTTTGCAGACAGCATGTTAGTGTTCTGTTCAGCGAGAAGTACTGAATAACTGTTTGCACTGTTCCATGTTTGTTTTCAGCTCATTGAAAGATGATATTCTACAATGACATTTATCCATTTTACCCTCAACAAAGGTGGCTGAGGCTGCTTCTTCAGCCTCAGCCAGCTCATAATCATGCTGGTGTTTTTAATCCTTGCTTGCAGTTTCCTTGTTATACTAACAGTCATTTCTAATATGAAAATACTGTTTCCAGCTAAACCGCCACATGCACCAAAATGTGAGTGTAACAGATTATTGTGTTCCAGTTTCGGACTGCAAATGTATGTAATGAACTTCTCTTCCACTAGGCGTCGCTTAAAACACAAGAATACACTGTTATTTAATATTAATAACCCTCTTTCCAAACAATACACTAAATAATATATCCTTATCTTTATGAAACTTTCTTTTGTAATACATATCACAATGCTAACAAATACAAAACGCTTTCTTTTCTTTTAGTTGTCATTTATAAAACGTCACGAACCACTCAGACTGTGTTTTCTTCCTCCACACTCAAAAGAGAGCGGAACGGTCATCAATGAACAAGAACAACTACAGTGAAGTAGTATTCAAGACCCGCTTCGCGCTCAGAAGAAAACACTGTAACTCCTCATCATGGTTAGCGAGACCAGACACTTTAGAAACACATTTCACTAGAAACAAACTATAGAAATGATCCCTGAAAGTATAGTCTTAATAAATATGTGGGTAAAACAACTTCCCTACTCCCGGCATGTATCACTGCAGTGACGGTGTATGATTCAGTTTCCTTTCTAGTATAACACTTGTTCATAGTAATGTTAATACTTGCCAATGCGTTTCAAACACAAAATTCACATAATGAAATAACCACTCAATTAAAGTATAATGTAAAAAAGAGAAGTTAAGTAATACCCAGGGTGCACCTATCTATGAATAATTTAAAGAAACAACCAATCACCAATCTCTCTAGGCGGGGGAGGATTCAGTCCCCGCCCACCTGTATAGTATTCAGGAGGAGGAAGGCTCTGGTCATTTCAAGGGTTTTGCTGCAAATGTGTTTCTTACCCTTTAAGTGCCATTGTCCTAATCTGAGGCTACTTTGTCATTTTTGGCGCATTTTTTTAACTGGCATCTTATTTAAATGTTATTTTAACTCTATTGTTATGATAACTTACTCTAATTGTGTTAACCATAACAGTTAAATCTAGATGTAACGTATCAGATTACATAAACACACCTTGTATTCAGTTTTTTTTTTCAAAAAATAAATCTATTGGTCCTCTATGGGTAGAGGCCGATAAGCTGCATACCTGCCGTTTCTACACATTAATATTTATGGAATACACACACTAAATTGAAATGTAATAACACAAAGACTTGCCTTCAGTTAATATTTTAGAAAAATCTACTTTGTTAACAGAAGTACAACAAGCTAGCAGAGAATGGTTTCGATCCATCGACTTCTGGGTTATGGGCCCAGCACACTTCCGCTGCGCCACTCTGCTACAGCTGCCTCAGAACTGAATTACCAAGCAACAGGAAAAAAAAAACTGAACATCGTTTTAACCAGTCACACGGCAGTGGCCGGGCCGAACCATGGAAACGTTACAAATCAAAGATGATCCATTTTCTTTTCTCCCAAATATGTTATGCAAAGTATGCAACTTTTATTTATGTTGCTTTTGTTGGTAAATTAATACAATACATTTTTGCATTCTGCCACGTCATTAGACGAGCAAAGCCCCTTTGTGCCAGTGCGCATTCAGAGGAGACTCGCTGAGAGAATCCGTCTTCTGTGTCAATCAGTACTGCCAGCTTTCCCACGTTGGCGGTATGTTGGTCATCATAGCTGCTTTCCAAGTAATTGATCCGAGACGATTCCCAACCAGTACACCTGTGTTTATGCCCACGTTTCAAATAATTAACATTATAAAAGCAAATCGCATTGTTTTATGTTTTCTAGATGAGAATCAAACACACTTCCGACAACTTCATAGCCCTGCTGGCTACGAACATGTATTGAGTCGGCTGTTTCCTATGACCCTGGTGATACCGAGTGTTTTCCTAGTATCGTCAGCATTAACATTTTTGGGATGCTTGCTGTGCACTCTAGCATTGCATAACAAGCATGTACTATGCTAGGACTTTGTGGCGCAACGGTAGCGCGTCTGACTTCAGATCAAACAGTAGCGAGTTCAAATCACGTCGTGGTCAATATCTGCTTTGTTTCTATTCCACACTACTTCATTTTTTAAAGTGTTTGGATTTGAATGTTTCCGGACATTTATTTATAAAATTTAGCCTACACAACATATTGATTGTATAGCGATCAAACCGAGATTTATTGTGTTGTGATTGTTATGTTTCATTTGATACTGCACAATAAATTAAAGTGACAGAATATCCTGACTCCCTAATTCCCTGGATTTTATGTTTCAAATCCCGGGATTTCTGTATTAGAAAAAGGTCCGGGAATCTGAGACTAGATTCCATAATTATTATGCATAGATGACCTTTGTTTATAGATAAAAACATGATACAGCTAGCTGTTTTTCTTTTAAATATTTTCTCTTACTCTGTTGTTGATCTTATTTATTTGTTGGTTAGTGTTAGATACACATGCTGAAGGGCTTCAATCTTCTCTTTTATCCTTCCTCTCCTCCCTGAGCCTCTCCCAGGGAGTGAGTCAGAGGGTGCTGTCCGGTGCTGAACCTCCAGCAGACCAACAGAAAATGGGCAGAAGCTCTGAGCTTCTCCCAGAGGCCAGGCTGGGAACGTCACTGATCTCCGCCTCACTCTAAACTCATTAAAGAACCAGAGGCACGAAGGGCTGGAGACAGTGCTGTGTATCAACTGAGACAGTGACTTTACTGAAGAATTACACAATTAGATGTAGTTTTCCAGAAAGCTTTTGACAAAGTCTGTCATAAAAGATTAATTCTCAAACTGAACGCAGTAGGGATTCAAGGAAATGCATGCACATGGATTAGGGAGTGGTTAACATATAGAAAACAGAAAGTACTGATTAGAGGATTATCCTCAAAATGGAGCGAGGTAATGTGGAGGTGGAATTTATATCTAACATTTAATGCTTAATCAGCAGGGAGCATTTGCCTTCATAATCTGCTTAGTTACAGTAATTTTGTATCTAAATGACTATGACCCATGATGTTTGTGTATAAATATATGTGTTTTTATTAATTAAGTATTTGCTTATAAGTTTTCATTTTATTATTGCT
This sequence comes from Acipenser ruthenus, assembly GCF_902713425.1. Lineage (NCBI taxonomy): Eukaryota > Metazoa > Chordata > Actinopteri > Acipenseriformes > Acipenseridae > Acipenser > Acipenser ruthenus. The sequence continues at coordinate 11,282,267 of NC_081220.1, forward strand.
TCGGCTCAGAACTCGGGGCGCAGTTCCGCTTCAATGTGTCTGTAAGATGTGTTTATACTTCTGCAAAATCATGGCATGCTCCGGCAGCAAAAGGAAAGACAACAGAAACTAGAACAGAGAACAAGGCCTAAACAGCACGAATAAGTGCAGGAATGAACATACACTGACAGTACTGGGTAACAACGACAAAAACTATGAAAAACAACTCCTTTTAAGGAAAGTCTCTGTTCATCCTATATGACGTCAATGTACGTATAAATCTCATGAGAATATCTCTCTACAACCTTAAAATGAGAAAACACCAAACAGCACAAACTCACTACACTCTGTGACCACAAGAGGGAGAGAGAGAGTAATAAAATGATGCTCTTTAATCCAGAGCAGTGGTTCTTAACCTGGGGTCCTCAGAGACAGTCTAGGGGGACCACAGGAAAAAACTGGGAACTTTTCACTCAAAAGTAGCAATGTGCAAAATCAAAATGTTTGCTGCTTCAATGGATTTGCTTTCCCAAAGTTTATGATGGATCTGTTAACCTGCAGGTCTGATTTTAATATTGTACAATTAATAATTACTTATACTGTGTAAGAAAGCTATATAAATCACAGCTGTGGCTAAGATGAATTGTTTGCGAGAAGGGAGAAGAGAGAGAAAAAGCTTTGTTTGTACAAACTCAACACAAAGACAACTATAAGCTATTTGTTTTTCTTTTGGCCTGCAAGAGAAAACTTTTTTAGTTATTTTTTAGAATGGCAAAGAAACTGCATCAGCTGAAAATGAGTTCAAACTTAAGAGCACTGCTTGGCAAGAAGTGGCTGCTGTGCCAGGGAAGACAATTTGCATAGAAAAGACACTTTGCATTGGCAGCACATGCTTCAGTGCTCTGGGAGTGTTTATAGCCCTGTGAGTTTAACACTTCATGATTGAGAGCTGCCCTTCATGGCAACAGAATCCACAACAACAATGACTTTTATCAGCATCTTCATCTGGGCACTTGTCATCTGCACTCAGGGTAAGAATCATTTAGAAAAACACTTAAAAAAATCTGTTTGTTGGATAATTTACAAAAGTGTCAAAAAGAAAAGAAAAAGTCTTGCCTTTTAATGTGTTTTCATAATTAATTCAATCATTAATTTAATTTTCTATATTATCTATATTTTCAGAATCCAGTGGACAGTATACTGTGACTCAGACTCTAGCAGTGAAATCTGTTCTCCCAGGAGAAACAGTCGCTCTGAGCTGTAAAGTCAGCAGCGCCGTGTACAGCAATAGTTATGGCAACTACCTAGCTTGGTACCAACAGAAACCTACAGAAGCTCCCAAACTCCTGATCTATGTGGCAAGTACCCTTCAGTCTGGGATCCCAACTCGTTTCAGTGGCAGTGGATCTGGGACTGACTTCACCTTGACCATCAGTGGAGTCCAGGCTGAAGATGCAGGAGATTACTACTGTCAGAGTTTCCACTACCCCAGCAGTAGCTGGGTGTTCACACAGTGCTACACACCCGTACAAAAACCTCCCTCAGCAGGACTGCAGGTGAAATTGTTCATTTTCTGATATTTATATACAAGCTGAAAATAAAGTATAAGTATAAGAAAAAAAAGTAAACCAAACATTTTACTTCTCTTTCAGTAAATGTATATATATATATATATATGAATAAATTGCATATTTAACTTCAAATTGTATTATTTCCTTTTTTTTTCATTTTACTCTTTTAATGATTCCACTTCATCAGCAACACATTCTATATACAAACAGAATGATGTTTATTTTTTTAAAGCAATTGAACTGTATGCATATTGAGATTGATTTATTTATGATCCACTGGACAACATATTAAAAAAGAAGTACAGCAAACAGCAAAGCCCATTATTGCAGTGATGTGTAGTTACACTTTCTGTCTCTGTGGAGTCCAGCTGGATATTTCTCATTGTGTCAATCTGATGTGTTTAAATGTATTTTCAAAACTAATATGAAATAAATGAATAACATTGAACTTTAACATATCTTTTATGAAAATCAAGACACAAATTACTGTTACTTACAATGAACAAACCATGTCTTCTTTTGAAATAGAATTTTACACGTTATTCTTAGTTACTGAAAAAGATATGAATACTCTATTGATATACCTCAGATTATAACTTATTACAATAAAAAAAAACAATGTATCTAAATTGAAATACAAATAAATAAATGAGGTATTAATAAATTCCTAAGTGAATTCTTATTTTTTATTAAGGAGCAGCACATCAGTGTTATTGAAGGCAGTTCATTCTTCATTGTCTTGCCTCCTGTGTCATCCTTGTTACCCACCTGGTCTCCTTCATTCCTTATGTGTGCAGCAGCTCCCTGGCACACATGTCTCAACACTTATGGGCCAGTTCATTCTGAACAGGCAGATTTCTAATGCCCCTCCTAGAGAGCAGGAAAGCACTGAGAGGCTAAACATAAAACTACAGGAAGGATAATCTAACTGTACTGTGAGTCACCCAACCCTATCAAGTCCCACCTGTGTTCACAGCTCAGATCTCATAGAACTGTCTGTGACACTTATTGAAACAGAAGTGCAGCGCTTAACACATATACAAATAGAACTAATCCACTCTTCTATTAAACTGTGAACTTAATGTTTGATTGAATCCCTCTCTGTGTTTGTATAGCCTGGAAACAGGCATCAGTGCCCTGCCAAGCTGCACACACTGCCATCATTCACACTGACCACAAGAGGGAGCCAGAGCACCACTGCTGTCCATAATGTAATAACAGTATAGTAATAAGACAATTGAAATAGGCAGCAGTTATCGTACCATGGTAAAATAAATAGTACCATATAGTACCGTGGTGTAGTGTTGCATTATACTGTAGATACCAGGATACTTCTTAGAAATAAAAAGTACAATCGTATTATCATGGTGGTACTGCATTATAGTACCATAATAGAGCATTGTACATTGATAGTATCGGATACATTGTGTTTTTCTATCATTTGTTTTTAATTATGTATCCATGAACGTTATAGTACTGTATTTAACTTCAGGTTTTTAAGTCTAATTTATTTTCATTGAAAAATGATCTTGTTTTGAAAGCAATACTTAAAAAACGTGAACATGGATACTCCATGCTTTTTAAAAAAAGAATCTCTTTTTTTTCAACAATAAGTCCCTTTTGCCATTGTATAGTAGTGTTTATTTGTTTTCACCCAGTGAACCCCTTTTTGATTTCTTGTTGTTTTGTGTAGAAACCTTTTATTTGGCCATTGTGACTATTTTGTGTTTAGGCTATTTGTTTAATTGAAGTCTTTTGTTTAACTGCAACCTTGCTATTCTGTCACAAATGCTCTTTTTTCAGGTTCAGATGGAACCCTTGTTTAGAAGAAAGGCTGATGGCAGCTCAATCTGACTGATACAAAGTAATCCATAAACTGGTATCGCCCCAGAAGGTTCAACCATGTAAGTTCGAATTTGAATCAATGCTTATAAAAATAATAATCTTCACATTATGACTACTTTATAGGTCTCCCTTTCAGTGCTAATTTCATTATCTATTACAATGCATTTTTATAACTGATGGTGTGATTTGAACTTGGGTGCTATATAATGAATGTTCTAGTATACACATATCAAATACTGGCATTATTATATTTGGAGGAAAACAGTCAGTTGATATAAATGATATGTGGTCCAGTTACCATACCAGGAACCTATTGCTGTTGTTTTTCAGCTCTGATGACTGGTGCTGAACTGAGCAACCAAGAACACCAGAAAAATCGTACCTTCTTACACTGGACCATGCAAATACACAGGTACAGTGAACTTGATAAAGGATTGTCAGTATTACCATTAAAAATGTAGGAATAAAGCTTCTAAATTATTAGCGCAATTTTCTCTGAAATTCCACACAAGGAGCTGGTAGCAGTGTTTGATTTTTATAATCTTTCATAAATAATTATAACGTAGAGGGATTTCTAAATTACAAATACACAATTTATTTATTTTTTTGCAGGGGAACTAATTGGTGTGGAGTATTTGTACAATCAGTTCTCCATGACGACGGTGCCATGATTGAGAGGTTGGAGGCTGGCTCTGATCTGTCTATTGAATGGGAGGAAGATGAGGGATTTCATGACACCGAAGGGTTTCAGGATCTAACAGTTCCAACACTAGACAGAGAACCTTCCTGCAGCTGTTTCAGTCCAATTGCTCGTATCAAGCTGCAATGTAGCCTATGAGAATCGCGAGCACAATTCAAGGGGAATTAGCTCAAATGGTAGAGTGCTCACTTAACATGTGAGAAATAGCAGAATCGATTACTTAATTCTCCAAATAATTTTAATATATGTGCGTATTTAGTCCCAACGCATTATGGAGATAAATACAGTGTGACAATTCTTTGTAACAGAGACAACCGCCCTACATGTGTATTTTAAAGCACAGTCTCCTAATTTGTAATATCCCGCAGACTGAAAAACTGCAGTGCGCCCTCCATCGTATGCCTTCCGAGAAGCACAAAGGGAGATTTTTTTTTTTTTTTAACAATTGAAGAGTTTTTGTTAAATGAGAATATTTTGAAGAGTTTGTGTTAATTGAAAGTTTGAAGTTTGCTTTCATTTGTAATGTGTTTGTAATGAAATATCAATTTTTGTGTTTTTACCAATCATTGTACTGTATACTAGCTACTGTTGCATGTCCATGATTTTGCTACTTAGCTTCCCATATGGTCTAGCGGTTAGGATTCCTGGTTTTCACCCAGGCGGCCCGGTATGGGAACGTCTTTGTTATTGTTATTTTGTTACAGAACTGTGGTCATACACATATACACACACACACACACACACACACACACACACACACACACACACACACACACACACATACATATATATATATATATATATATTATATATATATATATATATTATACAAAAATATATTTACAGAATGATGCAAATGTATTTGACTCTATTCACATCCCCTCACATTTTTAAAATCCTCCACAGGTTGGATTGGATACTGTATAAATGCAGAACCAATCGTTCCAGATGGAAGAGACCATTCATTTTTAAATATATGTAATTCGATTTTTCATTTGATATTATTTGTATTGAGGCAGGGAGGCTGCAGTTGTTTCTAAGCGACAATGAATCTTGAATAACATTCTTAGGGTTCGTGTCATATGACTTTGTCTCATCCAACCTGTTTCTGGTGACGTCCAGTGGATTATATTTGGAATCTTTTGTCGTTCAGTATTTTCTCAGACGACAAATTAATAGCTCAATTGGTTAGAGTGAAAGAAACTTCCTCCAGTCAGCCCTGCTAGTTCAGTTGGTCAAGCATGAGACTCTTAATCTCAAGGGCGTGGGTTCGAGCCTCACGTTGGGCGTCCTTTTTAAATACAAATTGAAGATGTTTCTTTGAGACAACGGAGCAATGTCTGATTCACATTGTATACAATATTGCAACAAAATTACTTATTGGTCATTGTCAAATAGCAATTGCTATTGTAAAAAGCATGCATCGTTTATAGCTATAACGATATTGAAATAAAGAATCTTACTTTTCTGGGTTGGCTTCAATCCGTTTCTTTTTTACAATTGTCATTACATCATTCATGGAGCATCAGTTGGTATGTGCGTAATAAACCCAATCGGGCCTTGATACGACCCCCAAGAGTGTGCTGAAATAAATAATGTGGTTTTCTACATTCACAAACGCAGCTTGTCAGAATGGCCGAGTGGTCTAAGGCGCCAGACTCAAGGACTCTGTCTTTCTAAAGAATTGTGTGTTCTGGTCTCTGAATGGAGGCGTGGGTTCAAATCCTACTTCTGACAGTTGACTTTTACTTATTTTTAAAAATAATAAATTTCAGCACTCAATACCATTTTAATTTCCATTTTAAATCGGACTAAAATAGTGTTCCTAAAACAGATTGCATTTTTGTTGTAAAAAGACTACTTGTTAAAGTCACTGAAAAATATTTTGTGTCCAAACATGTTATTTAACTTGATTGTTTTAAAATTCCAAATAACATATTACTTTGAAAAACATCTCCGTCGACCACTGGATCGTGGTCTCAGGCTGGGATGTGGACCATTGAGAACAGTATAAACCATCTATTACTAGACGCAGCTTACAGGAGAAATGCCCTCTTTTAACATGCTAGGATGATCGACTTCGGCATTCTCCAACTGCTGTTTACATTTTCTAACACGTTATGAGGAAGAACAATATTTTGGTGTCCAAACATGTGTTATTTAATTTGATTGTTTTAATATTCCAAATAACATATTACTTTGAAAAACATAATATATGTTTAATACAGTCCTATTTGAGTATTTAAAATATGGTTATATTCAGATGCCAGCAACGGTGTGTTAATTTAACGAAGCGCCTAACGCCGCTCGGAACGTTCGCATTTTTAAATCCTAACGGTCTCTGCTCAGCTGAGTGGAATGTTCACGAGCCGGTTGCCTAGCAGCGTCTCCCCCTCCTTCTCTGCCCCGCCCTCTCGCCCTCTCTCGTTGCTCCAGCTAGGAGTTCAAATTTAGCTTCGTTATATTAGCGCAACTCTTTACTAACTTTTACAAATTAGCTTATTAGGGGTTCGTGTTTTTAAGATGGTTCAGGTGCACTCCGGGCAGACTGACTGCAGCATCCTTACAGTATACCGCACTGCGCTCAGCTTTGTGTGGCCGCTGATACACAAAATAATGAACGACTGTTTAACTAAATCACATGTATTGCTTTTTAATGCTAAATATGTATCTGGTATTCTAAGTATTATCAACAATTAATAATTCAGCTCTATTCATATTCAGAATGTAATACAGTATTAAAACTATCAAACTGACTGGAAACATGGAACACATAAGTGCTGTTGTGTATAGACAATGTCATAAACGCCGAAATGAACATGGACAGTCTTTATTAAGGGCTGACTCGTTTAGATGTTAGAGAGATCTAGGTGTACTGGACAAATCTACTGGATTTTTTTCCAAATCGTAAGTGTACCGCCTGTGATAATACATTTATTTATACAATTTAGCCTATACAACATATTGATTGTATAGCGATCAAACAGATATTTATTGTATTGCGATTCATTTTTATGTTTCATTTGATACAGCACAATAAACTAAAGTGAATCTGAAATTACTGTTGACCAGTCTTCATTGACACAGTTGGGTAATAAAGTCATATTAACACTTCCTTGCATGAGATAGTGAAAATGTGCGTAACCTTTCAGTAAGTATTTTAAATTCATTTGGGAAGGTTTAAGATTGTGAATAAGTTTAAATATGCTGCGTATTTGCGCATTGGGAACTTTGCATAATGACGTTTTTATTAATGCCACTTTCTTACGGACAGTAGTCGGGGTGATGATACAAGACCAGAACCAATAAACCTGTTATTTGCTTGTCCTTTCACTACCATATTCTATTGTGCTTGTTCAGAATACGCGTGAATCCTGAAAACATCTCGTTAATATTTAAACAAAGCCAGCAGTCACTTTATTGATCACCCTGTGGATTAACCGCTATTGGAATACAGATGATTGTGTTAAAGATGTTAATAGACTTTCTATGTACACGTTTTAGAGCTAAGCGTTTCTTGAGGCAGTTCAAGCACGGCACTTTCAGGCAACCAGTTCCAGTGTTTGCCTTTTGGACTTACTCTGGAAGGAATACAAAAAAAAAAAAAACATTTGTTGAGAACCGCATTTGGGAGAAAACTTAACAGTTTCGAAAAGCATTTGTAAAGGCTTCGGATTCTATTATGGTGTTGCCGAGCTGTTGAACGTTTTTCATTACAGGTTTACTGGATTGCCAAAAAGAATGCTATCTCGAAACATCAGTCTAGTCACGCCAAAATAGCTCAGTTGGGAGAGCGTTAGACTGAAGATCTAAAGGTCCCTGGTTCGATCCCGGGTTTCGGCAAACAACAAGACGTTATTGGTTTTGTATTATTTTGAACTAAAAAAAACAGAGCACATTTATTCTTCAGCGTAATTGGATGAAATAACAGCGTATCAGAGTGCCATTTTCTAATGTGATTAAGAAATGCAAAAAACATTGTCCCTGGGTGGGCTTGAACCACCAACCTTTCGGTTAACAGCCGAACGCGCTTACCGATTGCGCCACAGAGAACAACCTGTTAAGCAGCCAAAGCATACGGGAGTGATGAGCAAGGCGAGATTCTGCAGAACGTGATCGAGGGAGCAGAACTCATCAGAACCTGAGATCACATCTAAGAAGAAAGCAACACGGGGCAGGAAATTCTATGTAATCAATTATGGCAGCACAGCATATGCCGTTTTGTTAGATAACACCCTGGGAGACAACAGAGCAGTGTGTGTAAATAGCTACAATGGAAACCATATACTTACGACTTAATTTTGATACAGAACTGTGGTCATGTGTAATCTGTTTTCATTATGATAAGAAAACTACAGTTCAGTGGATTATATTTGGAATCTTTGGTTCTGTCATTCACTATTTTCTCAAATAAGGTGACAAATTAATAGCTCAGTTGGTTACAGTGAAAGAAACCTCGAAAAGTCAGCCCGGCTAGCTCAGTCGGTAGAGCATGAGACTCTTAATCTCAGGGTCGTGGGTTCGAGCCCCACGTTGGGCGTCCTTTTTAAATACAAATTGAAGATGTTTCTTCGAGACAACGGAGCAAAGTCTGATTCAGTTCACATTGTATACAGTATTGCAACAAAATTACTTATTGGTCATTGTCAAATAGCAATTGCTATTGTAAAAAGCATGCATCGTTTATAGCTATAACGATATTGAAATAAATAATCTTACTTTTTTGGGTTGAATTCAATCCGTTTCTTTTTCTTAGAATTGTCTTAACATCATTCATGGAGCATCAGTTGGTATGTGCGTAATAAACCCAATCGGGCCTTGATACGACCCCCAAGAGTGTGCTGAAATAAATAATGCGGTTTTCTACATTCACAAACGCAGCTTGTCAGAATGGCCAAGTGGTCTAAGGCGCCAGTCTCAAGGACTCTGTCTTTCTAAAGAATTGTGTGTTCTGGTCTCTGAATGGAGGCGTGGGTTCAAACCCCACTTCTGACAGTCGACGTTTACTTATTTTTAAAAATAATAAATTTCAGCACTCAATACCATTTTAATTTCCATTTTAAATCGGACTAAAATAGTGTTCCTAACACAGATTGCATTTTTGTTGTAAACAGACAACTTGTTAACGTCACTGAAAAATATTTTGGGTCCAAACATGTTATTTAACTTGATTGTTTTAAAATTCCAAATAACATATTACTTTGAAAAACATCTCCGTCGACCACTGGATCATGGTCTCAGGCTGGGATGTGGACCATTGAGAACAGTATAAACCATCTATTACTAGACGCAGCTTACAGGAGAAATGCCCTCGTTTAACATGCTAGGATGATCGACTTCGGCATTCTCCAACTGCTGTTTACATTTTCTAACACGTTATGAGGAAGAACAATATTTTGGTGTCCAAACATGTGTTATTTAATTTGATTGTTTTAATATTCCAAATAACATATTACTTTGAAAAACATATATTTTTTAATACAGTCCTATTTGAGAATTTAAAATATGGTTATATTCAAATGCCAGCAACGGTGTGTTCATTTAACGAAGCGCCTAACGCCGCTCGGAACGTTCGCATTTTTAAATCCTAACGGTCTCTCCTCAGCTGAGCGGAATGTTCACGAGCCGGTTGCCTAGCAGCGTCTCCCCCTCCTTCTCTGCCCCGCCCTCTCGTCCTCTCTCGTTGTACCAGCTAGGAGTTCAAATTTAACTTCGTTATATTAGCGCAACTCTTTACTAACTTTTACAAATTAGCTTATTAGTGGCTTCGTGTTTTTAAGATGGTTCAGGTGCAGTCCGGACAGACTGACTGGAGCATCATTACAGTATACCGCACTGCGCTCAGCTTTGTGTGGCCGCTGATACACAAAATAATGAACGACTGTTTAAATAAATCACATGTATTGCTTTTTAATGCTAAATATGTATCTGGTATTCTAAGTATTATCAACAATTAATAATTCAGCTCTATTCATATTCAGAATGTAATACAGTATTAAAACTATCAAACTGACTGGAAACATGGAACACATTAATTGCGATCGATTCGATACCTATAGGATTACATAAGAGCTGTTGTGTATAGACAATGTCATAAACGCCGAAATGAACACGGACGGTCTTTATTAAGGGCTGACTCGTTTAGATGTTCGAGAGATCTAGGTGTACTGGACAAATCTACTGGATTTTTTCCAAATCGTAAGTGTACCGCCTGTGATAATACATTTAAAACTAAGAAAATGTACAAGCCATACAACGAAAAAAAAGAGTACAGTATCTTACAAGTGATTGTGCTTCAGCTCATGTCATTAATGTGATTTCTTGTCCTAGCCATTTGCAATATGATGGTAAAACTACTAGACAGTTACAATTGCGCATTAATGAGCGAGCATAAAAGTTCAATTAGGAGAAAATATATTCATCCACCACTAGCTAGACATTTTGTAGATGCCAAACATTCCGTTTCAGATCTTAAATTCTGTGGCATACAAACATTTTCAAGATCGCAGTGGTGGTAATGTCACGGGTGACGAATGTGTTGATTATTATTTTATTCAGTGTTATCACTTGTGATTTTTGAATTTTAATTGGATTGGTTTTCCTTTTTTGCACAGTTTGTTTATTTGAATGATTGTTTTATTTTTGAGCATTAGATGCATTTTAATGTGTATTTGTTCACTTAACCATACGTCATCCACTCTCTGGTCCAGACCTCCTCTTAGGGCTCCTGTCCAGACGCCTGTTTGGGCAGCCCTCTCCATAGGGTGCTGCGCTTCAGCTGAAGTCCTCAGGAGAGATCCTGATATCCTGACATAAACCACGAACGCAAAGGTTCTTGTCAGTACCTCTTTTCAAATGTCTTCAATCACCAAATTCCGCAGTCCTCCCAGAGTGAGTCTACGAGAAAAAATAACAAAACGAAACTGACACTGTCCGTGCACAAAAAAACCCCAACCACTCGCTGTCTAATCTCGTCCTCTTTATTTTCGTTTACTTCCCTCAGCTTCTCTCTCTTTCCTATTCCGGTATCTCCTCGTTCCATGCTCCCAGTCTCTTAGTTCCTCACCCTTTTTATACCTCAAAGCCCTTCTAATTCCAGGTGTGTACAGGTACCTGCAATTGTTTGGGGCGGGACCTGAGGTCCGTGTGCATAGTGCTTCTGATAAACAAAACAAAAAATACTTTAATTACGAACTCCGTTTCACCCGTGCACCAAACAAAACAGACAAATAATAATCAACACAGCAAAAACACAGTGCAAAGCAAACAGAAAATTATGAAAATTATGAAAAGAAAAAAAAACGATCTAAATAAAATGTTCACACACGATCTAAATAAAATATTCACACAATACTAATTAATACGTGCAGAAAATAAATAAATAAACACAGGCATATGATTCCCAGCCAATACAACTCTGTTTATGCCCACGTTTCAAATAATGAAATTTCTAAAAGCAAATCGTATTGTTTTATGTTTTCTTTACTTTAAAAGCTGAGAATCAAACACACTTCCGACAACTTCATAGCCCTGCTGGCTACGAACACGTATTGAGTCGGCTGTTTCCCATGACCCTGGTGATACCGAGTGTTTTCCGAGTATCCATGTTTGGCATGCTTGCTGTGCACTCTAGCATTGCATAACAAGCACTCACTACGCCAAGATTTCGTGGCGCAACGGTAGCGCGTCTGACTCCGGATCAAAAGGCTATGTGTTTAATTCACTCGAGGTCAAAGCCTCGCTGCTTCAATAAAAAAAAAAAAAAAAAAAATTATTTCCAAAATATCCTGACTCCCTGATTTTATGTTTCCAATCCAGGGATTTCTGTATCAGAAAAAGATCCAGGAATCCGGGATTGGATTCCCTAATTATTATCCGTAGATTTCCTTTGTTTACAGATGATGTAATTGGCATTGAAAAAGTGATTGTGAATCATAGAGGTGGAGACCTACATACAAAATGAATTCAATGGGAGTCTTTTTGGACACACCCCCTGAATACACTGTCACCAATTGGGATGAGCGAGGAACTGGATTTGGTAGCTTTTTATCATTTAGAATTTGGCCTCCTTTATAATTTGGTTGTTTTTTCATTAATGTATGTAATATTTTGTTCAGTTATTTATAATCTATTTAATTAATAGTGATGCATTTAGAATGAGTTATTGAAAACCAATGAAAGGTGAATGATGCTTTGTTTAATACAGTATTGATGGCTGTGTTGTTGTATATGTTATGATCCACTAGACAGCATATTAAACAAGAAGAACAGTAAAGCCTGAATCACAATATTGCAGAGATGTGTATTATATACACTTTCAGCCTGATTTTCGCTGTTTGTGTCTGTGTGGAGTCTGGCTTTATATTTTTGACTGTGCAAAGCCACAGGACTTTTGTGAGCGGGGCCTCTGTTTAGAGGAGCAGCGCACGCCGCCTTCACTGGAACTTTGATTTGGAGTTTCTGGATGTTTTGCTTTGCTTTTTGTACACTGGGCTGTATGTCCTCCATGAGTTCCCATAGCTGGTAGCGTCACGTGAGTGTGTGTGTGAATAAATCCTGAGTGCCTGTGTCTCTGTCCCTCCCTCTCTGCCTCTCACCTGCCTGCCTGCCTGTCTCAACCGCTGTGAAACACACACTTCTCACACACTGGATTGAGAGAACTGACTTTTTATCTGCTTGAAATAAAATGAAAGGAACGTACTTCTGATTGTGCAACCATTCTTTAAATTCAATTGTATATATTAACATGGTATGCACCTCAAACAGATGGAAGATTGAGTTTGTGAGGCTTCTTTATCTAACTCAGGTTTTAACTTATTATTATTATTTATTTCTTAGCAGACGCCCTTATCCAGGGCGACTTACAATCGCAAGCAAATACAAATACATTCAAGTGTTACAATATAAGTCATACAATAAGAACAAGAAATACAATAATTCTCAAGTGTGACAAACCACAATTCAATAATACAGCAGATAATAGTGAAAGTTACATCAGGATATGATTAAATAGTGATAGTTACATCAGGATATGATTAAGTACAAAATACTACAGATTAATCACTTGGCAGATTACAATATTCTGAGGTACAGGATTAAATGCAGTAAAATAGGGGGCAGATAAGAGCAAAATAAAGCATATTTAAATGAAGGGTGATAGTGTCCCAGGATACAACAGAGGAGTTCTATAGGTGCTGTTTGAAGAGGTGAGTCTTAAGGAGGCGCCGGAACTTATAATAAATTATAATTAACTTATAATAAAGATAAAGTTATCTCAATTTAAGACACATTTTTTAAATAAGCAATTCATATATTTCTGAGTGAATTCTTATTTTTTATTAAGGAGCAGCACATCAGCGTTATTGAAGGCAATTTATTCTTCATTGTCTTGCCTCCTGTGTCATCCTTGTTACCCACCTGGTCTCCTTCATTCCTTATGTGTGCAGCAGCTCCCTGGCACACATGTCTCAACACTTATGGGCCAGTTCATTGTGAACAGGCAGATTTCTAATGCCCCTCCTAGACAGCAGGAAAGCACTGAGAGGCTAAACATAAAACTACAGGAAGGATAATCTAACTGTACTGTGAGTCACCCAACCCTATCAAGTCCCACCTGTGTTCACAGCTCAGATCTCATAGAACTGTCTTATTGAAACAGATGTGCAGCGCTTAGAACACAGATACAAAGAGAACTTATCCACTCTTCTATTAAACTGTGAACTTAGTGTTTGATTGAATCCCTCTCTGTGTTTGTATAGCCTGGAAACAGGCACCAGTGCCCTGCCAAGCTCACACACTGCCATCATTCACACTGGCCACAAGAGGGAGCCAGAGCACCACTGCTGTCCATAATGTTTACTTGCTCTTATCTACACCCTATTTTACTGCAATTAATTCTGTACTTTTGAGTACTGTAAGATGTCACAAGTGTTATTTAATCTGTAGTATTTTGTATTTAATTATATCCTGATGTAACTATCACTGACACTGTTATCTGCTCCGTTATTGAATGGAATTTTGATATACTTGTACTTGCTAGAACCGAAGTCATTGTATTTTTATCTTGCTCTTATGTATTTACTTGTACTGTGATTCTTGAAATGTATTTTTGTTTACGACTGTAAGTCGCCCTGGATAAGGGCATCTGCTAAGAAATAAATAATAACAATAATACACACACACAGAGACACACACGAATACACACACACACATACACACACACACTGACACACACACATACACACATACACACACACTCACAAACACTCTGACACACACACACACACACGCACGCGTTGGCAGCACGAGAGGGAAGGTAGAGAGAGAGCGCGAGAGGACGAGCAGAGCGAGGGTGCAACACGAGCCGTCATACCGGTGCAGCGTTTGAATTTTTATTGTTGTCAAGTCATTTTCATCAAGTCCCAAATCAAGTCTCAAGTCAATTCTTTCACATCTCAAGTCTCAATTCAATTCGTTGAAGTCTCAATTCAATTCGTTCAAGTCTCAAGTCAATTCGTTCAAGTCTCAAGTCGAGTCCGAGTCCCAGACTCGAGTGCACAGCTCTGTCTAAAGGGACCTCGCAGTAGAATTGAGGTTGTTCAGCACAAGAAAGAATATCAAGGCGACGGAACAAGCCTGCTACAAAAGCGGCGCTATACTAAACATTACCGATGCGTTAGGAATAGACACCATTCATTTATTCATGCTTTTACATATCAGCTAATTGCATTCCGCATTTACAGAAAATACATGAATATCGTGAACATTTGATAAAATCAAAAAATCAAAAAATTCCACTGACTCACACTGCTTTCACTTTTTACCATTTACTTCTCGCCCTTAGCTTGCGTCTCAATGCGTGATGACGTTTGTTTTGTTGACTCGGTTGCCATAGGAACGTTTAAAACTCTGCGACAAACTTTACTCAAATGCACAGCTGCACAGAACACACCCCCTCAGACATGTGCTGTCTATTCACGGGAGCAGACTACTGAACCAGTTAGTTCAGATGAGCGCTGGATACACAAGAAACAATCTGACAATTTCACAAATAAATCCGTTTGTGTTCAACCCTATGAGAGGTGGAATGTAACAAAAATGTGAACTGCAAAAGACAGAGCGTCAAACATCAACGACAAAGTTCAACATTTGAATTGAAATAACAGCTGTCAAATAGACAAAGCACAACACTCGAAGATAATGTGCCAAATTGAAAATGCTCAACACGTTAATTGAATTAATTATACATAAAATAATGAATGTAATTAAGCTCAAAAATTGAAATGGGAACTTCAAATCTTAAATAAATTGATTACAATTCAAATTTCCAGCACGCCATCCGATTTGTGTTTAGTCTGTTCTAAATCAATACTGCGCGTTGTATTTCAGGTTAAGCGCTGTGCTTTCCATTTGCCACTAGGTCATTCTATTCCCCGGGACTGCCCCTGTCATGGCAAATCTGACATAGAAGAGATGCTTTGCACTGTTTCTTAAATCGAGTGGCCTCAAATAAAGTGTCTACATTAATGTCTGCCTTGCCTACCTGTCATTCTGGTGAAATTGTAAAAATGTGTAATTGACTTGTGGATGTTAAATGTCAAACTGGCGCAGGCAACACATCTGCCTGGATTCCTGCATGATATAAATGTGTTTCTTCATTTGCGCGGCCTGCTTTTCATTATTCATTGGGGTTTGTTTACTACATGCCTCCATAACGGAGCCTTTAATCAGACAGTCCTTGTCGGTGACAGTCCAGTTTGTTCCGCACGTACTTCTGCCAAACTTAAATTCAAAGTACAATCTTCTAAATGGGTTATTATTATTATTATTATTATTATTATTATTATTATTATTATTATTATTATTATTATTATTATTATTTATTTTAATTAACGTACTGATTGAAAATTAGAGGACTAATATGAAAGAGGTGCGCGCATCAATTGCAGCTAATTAGCTCCCATTAGCACCTGAACCTCTTTATAAACCCATTGCGCTCTAAGGAACACTAAACTCAACTACTGACGGTTTTGTTTTTATTATTGTGTCTTTATAACGGTGAAAGAAGTTCACGGTCGGGGCTGCCTTGGATTTAATGATGCCGTGTTGTCTTAGATTTGGGTAATTGTTGATCTTTTCTCTACTTTAGAAACGTTCATTTTATTGTGTGTTTCTCACATGCGTGTTTTTGTTTCCAATGCAGAATAACATTGCTGTTAGCAGTGTTAGTCACTGAAGTTTGGACGCAGAACCCCCCTCTAGGTACGATAACGGTCGCTTCAGCAGAGCTGTTCTTTTAGCTTCCTGTTTATTTGCCGGTTGTGTGTTTTTCAAGTATCGTTGTCTTCTGCAGGCTCGGTGAGGACAGAATGTCAAGGGAGTGTGATGATGATGATGATGATGATGTTGGAGAAGTCTTTTGTTGGGAAAGTATTTTCGCATCAATGTGATTGGTGAGTGATCATTTTTCTTGAATGGAAAGCTTTTGATGTACAAAGCCTGTTGACTCGTAATGTAATGACGTGAATTAAGTACAGAGTACTTCTGCACTGTATGGCAGCAACGAGGCTTTGTTTTTGTAAGATGCAGAGTATGAAAGGCTCTTGCGTTAGCTTTAAAAGCATGTTGCTGTTCACACTAAATAGACCTGTGTTGCTACAACCTTAGTCAGATTTGTTGACTGCAAGCGCAGAAATAGGGATCATTTACTTTTAAGCTTACTGTTCTGAATGGGTGTATAATTCTACTTGTATGAATCGTTTTTACAAAATTGCAATAAGTAGATGGCACTGGACGGTGGGGGTGTTCACTTTGTTATATCTCTACCTTGCTTGATCATGTGTACAGTTTCTTGAAAGGCCAACCGGATTTCTTTTCCATAGACAATAAGGGGGTGCTTGTGTCCCTCTCTCCAAGACTGGCTGCACAGTGTGGATATAGCTTAACTGTTGACTTCTTGGGAAATGCCAAGGTCCTTGCTTCTGTGCTGAGCTGCTTTGCTCAGAACACAGTGAGTCATCATTTTATTTCTTGTAAACTTGTTTCTAATGGTGACATGCTGGCACTAACTTTATCCTTTGTTTCCAGAATGATGAGACCTACAAGCTGACAGTACAAATCAGTGTCTTCTCAAACAGTGCTATGACTTCAGCTTCCTCCTATGTTCAGAGCATGACATGCCCCTATTCTCCATGGGCAGAGAGGGAGATTATGTGTGAAAGAAACTACATGGAGGTAAAGGCTGTTGGGATGTGATAATGCTGTTCAGTATAACTTGTTGGGTTGTGTGGGTATTTTTAATTGTCACTACAGAAGTGCTTCACTCGTGATTAATGTGAATTCTCTTTAGGTTTCTGTGAGAAGAGGTATGCCACTTATTGAGCCAAACTTTGTTCAAGATGATCCTGATTGGTCCCTTGCATACCCTGAGGTAGAATCATGTGACTTTGCATTTGCTTCATTCACGTCCCCTTGGTCTTGCCTATTGAGGTCTACTCTACTGTCTCATCTAGAGGAAGCAAAAATCTAATGCCCCCCTAACTTTAACCTGTCTCCCAAGAGGGTGGCCATATTGGAATTGTGTGGCATTTAAGGCATTGGCTTTGCATGTATTCTGATTGCTTTGGTGAAATATGATTGTGGAGAAGTTAACCCTTTCTTGTCAGTGTGTAAGCCTTGTATTTCAACCACTGAGATAGTGGCTTCATATGTGCAGGGTTATAAACCCTTCATGCTAAATGTGTCCTGATTTACTTTTTGAAGTCTGCTGCATAGGTGCAATTTCAGGTATTGTCCTAAAGTTTGGTACAC
Organism: Acipenser ruthenus; assembly: GCF_902713425.1. Lineage (NCBI taxonomy): Eukaryota > Metazoa > Chordata > Actinopteri > Acipenseriformes > Acipenseridae > Acipenser > Acipenser ruthenus. Next base: position 11,300,171 of record NC_081220.1, read on the forward strand.
TGATGTATTAAGGTCCAGTACAAATGAATGGCTGTAAACTCTGCCTGTATCGGATACAGTCTACTTGCTTTCACGTAGGCTCTTTCGTACGCAGTTGCATTTGAGGATTTACTCTGTTCCATTAGATGCCCGCTGAACCTAGAACTTTCAGTGATGCGTTCTTAAACTTTCACCTTTTCAGTTTTAGTTCCTGTTTATTAAACAAGACATCTGTTATGACAAATCCTTTAGACTGGGGATGCTTTGTGTTCAAACTCCCTAATCTAATGAGATTTTCTTCTGCTAGGCAACTGCTGCTGACAACAGCATCTGGAAAATTGTGTTCCATCTCCCAGCAAATAGAAAGACAACCATGACTGTTGCTCAGGCCATGACAAATGGCTATGGCATAAACACTACACCAACTCGAATTCTGGTTAGAGCTGCATACAACTCCATAGAAAGCCAGCCTCAGGTGGTAAGTAGTCTAGGCTTCATTGTTGTCTAGTACAGTATATCCAGACTATGAAGGTAGATTTAGTCTTGCTTTTATTTTAGTAAGTTCCCCCTCCCCTCCAACAGATCCAAACTGTACCAATGGCTGTGCTAAGATCAACCACCTTTTATAAGCAAAGATGGATGGTCATGATGGTGGACACTGCAGTTGCATGTCCTACTGGTGAGTAAGCTTTTGGAGGGCAACGGTGATCAAGAACTGTTCTAGGTTTAAGTGAGTTTTCTATACCAAGTCTATGGTGTTCCTTTCTGTCAGATGGAACAGCCTTCACAGAACAGATGATTACATGGAATGTTCCCCGTGTTCTACCTCCCCTTGTTCCGACACCACAAATTACTACCCTTGATGTTCAAATGGGAGGTGATGGCCGCAAGCTTGACCCTGCAACGATTCATAATAGAGATTTATAAACTGGATGTTGGTCCCCAGCTAATCACTGTAAAAATTCCTGTGGGAGCTGATGGTGGATATTACAAGGTATGTAGAAGTTCAACATTTAAGTCATTCTCATTTAAAAGCTTGCTTCCTAAGATGCTTCTGTGCTTTCAGAGCCATGTATTGGACAACACCTATGTGATCTCTTACTCTATTGAACCAATGCTGGAGCATACCTGGCAAGATGGGCCTGAGAAGACCAAGTACACAGTACTTCATCCAATAACCACTCCTTTCATGCCTCGGCCACCAGTTGTCACAAACAGTATGTAGAACTTGTCTACATGCAGTAAATCGAAGGGATTTGCTGCAGTGCTCCACTTCATATCCTTCATTTTAACTGCATGCTTTAATTTCAGACACTGTTCCTAAAGCCAGAGTGTTCAATGTGACCCTGGGGACATTCCTGCCTGATGTGGAGCTGGTCAAAATTATAGTTGGACCAGAGACGTTAACTGTGCCAGAAGCCAACCTAAAAGGTTATAATGTCCAGGAGCATGTCTTTCCCAATGGATCCAAGACCTACACTCTCCAGGTGCCATTTGAGGACCCCAATGTGAAGCAAAAGGTAACATCCCACCTGTTCAACCATTCAATTGCCCTTTGAAAACACTTGCTTCCTGTGGACGTGTTGCTTGCTGTCTGACTTTGGGTTTAATCCTACAAACCCTTGCTTTTCTTTCAGGTAACTCCTCCAGACACCAGAACCTACATTCTGCCCCTGACCTACTTGCTAAATATAGTGCCAGAGAATACACCCTTTAATCATCCTGCTGTAGTTGAAGCCATTCTCAAAGACATCAGTAAGTGCCTGACTCTTTGGTCTACAACTTCCCTTTTCTAACCAATCCAGTCAATTGCCACAACTGCTCTTCCTCTTGCAGTTCCACCTACAGTAACTGGCTACTGTGATGGTGCTGCATTCTATACCATGGTAACATATGGCAACATGGGTCGCAACTGGATTCCTTTTGTGGGCTCAAGAGAACTTGGTGGAAGTCTGCTTGCCCTGTACAAGTATAATGCCAACTCTACCAATTTCTGGATGACTGTGCCATACAATTCAGCTGATGCCACATACGAAGTAAGTGATGGAACTTTAAAATGTGGCTTAGCTGTTTTTGGGTTCACCACATTACTGACCTGATGTATTGTCTATGTAGGTGATCAGTTCTTCAGGCATCAGAAGCAGGCTTGACTTGACCTTGAAGGATATTGGGACCATGGTTGTGGTGGCTGACTTCTCTCTGTCCTGCAGTTTCCCTACAAAGATGATTGGTAACTCTCCTGCAGACCAAGCATTCTGTATAATAGCTGCATGAATTGGTATTTAAGCTATAATCTGTTTCCTTAACCTGGATCCAAATGCTGTGTTTCAGATTGCTTCACCAATGGAACTATGGCAGCTCTTGCTGTGAAAGTGGAATCTGTCCCCAGCTTGTCTCCAAGTCAACTAACTTTAAGGGATCCAAGTTGCCGGCCTCTTCAGTCTGATGCTATCAATGCGGTTTTCTACTGCAATGTCAACTCCTGTGGAACAACTAGAAGGGTTAGTATTGACACATCGAAAATCCTATTTGAGGAAGTTCATGTTGACAAGGAGTTGCCACAACACACCTGGATCATTCTGGGGACCCATGGTGACCTGTGTTTTGTATCCGCTGAATTGCTTGCATGAATCGGACACTTGTCATCTGAAGGATGCCACCATTGTATTGATCAAGGTGCTGTGATACTGGACATGATTCTTGGATATGGTATTGGATGTGCTGCCTCTAGACCTTTTGGGTCAGTTGCAGTGAACTGAAAGGAGCATACTAACTGGGGATGATCTTGTGGTTAATACCGAGGACGGGACTAAACTAGTAAATGAGTTAATACCAATTGCAGCTCAAGGGTCGCCAGCTGTGTATTTGCAACAAACCCAAAATAACTGCTGTTGCCCTCCTAGAGGTTACTAAAACATTTAGTCTAGCAGTTTCTATAGACAGCCTTGTGGTATTGTTCTAACATGGAACAAATATAGTAAGTCTCATGTTCAATTGTGAAACTGAACTATTTATAACCAAAGCTTTTTTTTATTTTTAAAATTGTGAAATTGGTTAGTACGTGGCTGGGGGTGATCCTGAGTACCATATTAGCTAGTCTGTAACTTGGTATGCAGCTCCATACTAAATCTACAAGTTAATTGCAACCTGAGCCTTTGTGATTTCTCTTCCCGTTTGACAACAACCTCCTGACTTACGAGAATGAAGTACTGTTCACATCTTACCGGTAAGGATTGCAATCAAATTGAGTATCCTTGTGGTTGAGGCTGAAACTCTGCTAACCCCATCTCCTCTTTCCAGGTTGAGAGTTGCCTGTCACTATCTAGTCAATGACACCAAGGTAGTGCAGTTCTTGTACGAGAATAATTCTGCACCTGTAGTCCAGCCTGGCATGGGGGACCTTGCAGTCATCATGCGGCTTGCATTGGGAATGACTTGGCAATTAAAATAATATAGATGCTCTAGTAGCGTGTTTCCACCTATAAAATTCTCCCTTGCATCTCTGCAGATTCAACCTACAATGACTTCTATGGAGCTCAGGATTACCCTGTTGTGAAGTACTTGCGAAGACCCTTGTATTTTGAGGTAGAGCTCCTGTACAGCAGGGATCCACAGGCTGAATTGTTTTTGGACAACTGCTGGGCAACCTATTCTGCTGACAGGAATAGCTCTCCAAAGTGGGATGTTGTTGTGGACAGGTAAGATCCTGGAATATGATATTGCTGCTACAAAACCTAGGAATTGGAGTTGTGGCTGATGTGCTCCTGACCTACTTTCTCTTTCTAGCTGTGAGAACTCTGCAGATGAATACTTGACCATCTTTCACCCAGTGTCCAGCAATGCAAGAGTGCTGTTCCCTTCCCATCTGAAGAGGTTTGAAGTGAAAATGTTTTCCTTCACAAGCGGCTGGGATGCACTGAAAGGACAGGTAAAGTGGAGTGTTGGTATGGGGATCTTGTACCTCAATGTGTGGTTTGGATTGCTTTGCAAGCAGCAAATGGTCACTGTGCTCAAATCTTTAGTGAGTTGGAATGAAATATAACTGCACACTTGCAAGAAACACTTGCTATGATGCAATATATTTGTTTTTCAATTCAGTAATCCTCATTGGATGATGGTCCTGCCTGATCTATTGATGCTTGTTTTGCTTGACAAGGTGTACTGTCTTTCAGATTTACTTCCACTGCAGTGTTGTGATTCAAACCGGCCATCAGACAGCCTCTGTAGCAGACGGTGCATTCCAGGGAAACAGAGGCTTGGTAAGAGCTCTGTCTGTTGGGGGGGGGGGGGGGGAATTTTGCATGCATTTGTTTTGATGGACTCCTCCTAATTCCTCCTGTAGGTCGCAGTGCTGAAGGGATGGACGGTGGTGCAGTAAAGGCATTTGTGTCTTCTGGCCCAATTGAGCTGAAGAGAGATGGATCCCTTCACTTTATGCCTAGAAGCGGTAATATGCATGATGTGAACACAATTGCAGTTAAAGTAAAATATATAACTATCTCTTTATATTCCACTAACTTTCTTTCTTCTCTTGCAGCCCAATTCAATGTGTCGTCCCTTCTGGGAGCTGCAATGGGTGTGTGTTCAGTGGTTGTCTTCGTAGCTGGAGTTGTATATTTTTGGAAAATGCCCAAAAGTGTGTATTGATAAATAAAAAGAAATACTACAACATTTAATAAATAAATAAATTATACACCAAACTGAAGCACATTTGTTTAGTCTTAATATCATAACAAATATACTTATAAGTACGCACTTCCTTTTATTTGTTGGAAAACGGTCTGGAACTGAAGTAAAGTGTTTTTTTTAATACAGTGCTATTTGAGTATTTAAAATATGGTTATCTTCAAAATTAAAATGCCAGCAACGGTGTGTTAATTTAACGAAGCGCCTAACGCCGCTCGGAACGTTCGCATTTTTAAATCCTAACGGTCTCTGCTCAGCTGAGTGGAATGTTCACGAGCCGGTTGCCTAGCAGCGTCTCCCCCTCCTTCTCTGCCCCGCCCTCTCGCCCTCTCTCGTTGCTCCAGCTAGGAGTTCAAATTTAGCTTCGTTATATTAGCACAATTCTTTACTAACTTTTACAAATTAGCTTATTAGGGGCTTCGTGTTTTTAAGCTGATTCAGGTGCAGTCCGGCAGACTGACTGGAGCATCATTACAGTATACCGCACTACTGTCAGCTTCGTGTGGCGGCTCATACACAAAATAATGAACGACTGTTAAATAAATCACATGTATTGCTTTTTAATGCTAAATATGTATCTGGTATTCTAAGTATTATCTACAATTAATAATTCAGCTCTATTCATATTCCCAATGTAATACAGTATTAAGACAGGCTCCAGTATTATAAATAAATAAACACGCTTTAAGAGAAACAGCAGTGATGTTTATTGACCATTCACATACATTCTCTATATGTTTCTACATTGTGGTTGCACAGGGACAAGGGACTCAGTGATGTTAAAAAAAAATTAGAGCCTACAATTAACTAATATAGAAAGGAAGGGGGGAGAAATGTATTGCCTGTGTGCAGTACCTTACACTTTCCTCTATTAAATGTCATTTGCCATGTGTCTGCCCAGTTCTGAATGCTGTCTAGATCATTTTGAATGACCTTTGCTGCTGCTACAGTGTTTGCAACTCCTCCTATTTGGAACTGCAAACACAAGTCAAAAAGGAAGTTAGAAAGGCCAAGAGAGATAGATATGAATGAACATTGCTAAGGGGGCTCAAACCAATTCCAAAATGTTTTTCCAATATTATAACAGCAAGGGAACATTCAAAGAGAAGGTTAAATGTCTAAGAGATGCAAATGGCAAAATCATAGACAAAGAAAACAAAAATAGCAAATATATTAAATGATTACTTTTCACAAGTTTTTACAAAGGAGGATACGGACAACATGCCCCACATGTCGACCTGTTCCTATCCAGTTTTAAATAACTTTAGCATAACAGAGGCAGAAGTGTTAAAGGGACTAGGAGCTGTTTTTTTTTATTTATTTATTTATTTTTTTATAAATTTAGTCGTCGCCAATTATTTTTACCCCAGTTTTCACCCCAATTTAGCATGCCCAATTATTATCTGTATCCCTGGCTCACCGCTCGCAACCCCCCCGCCGACTCAGGAAACGGAGGCTGAAACACGCGTCCTCCGAAACGTGCTCCTTCCAAGCCGTCATTTTTCGCACTGCAGATCCACAGCAATGCTACCAGACCTATAGTGCCGGAGGACAACACAGATCTGGCGGCCCTATCGGCCACAGGGGTCGCTGATGCGCGGCGAGCCGTGGATTCCCCTGCCGACCTAAGCCCTCCCTACCCGGGCAGCGCTCAGCCAATTGTGCGCCGCCCCCTAGGAACTCTCGGTCACGGTCAGCTGTGACATAGCCTGGATTCGGACCTGCGATCTCCAGGCTATAGGGCACATCCTGCGATTTTAACATCCAGCCTTTACTGGATGTGCCACTCGGGAGCCCCAGGAGCTGTTAAAATAAACAAATCCCCTGGGCCAGATAAGATCCTCCCAATAGTACTCAAAGAAATGAAAGAAGTTATTTACAAACCGCTAACCAAGATCATGCAACAGTCTCTGGACACAGGGGTTGTAGCGACAGACTGGAGAATTGCAAATGTAATACCGATCCACAAAAAGGGAGACAAAACCGAACCAGGTAACTACAGACCAATAAGCCTGACTTCTCTTATATGTAAACTTATGGAAACTATAATAAGATCTAAAATGGAAAATGACCTATATGGTAACAATATCCTGGGAGACAGTCAGCATGGTTTTAGGAAAGGGAGATTGTGTCTAACTAACCTGGTTGATTTATTCTCAAACTGAACACAGTAGGGATTCAAGGAAATGCATGCACATGGATTAGGGAGTGGTTAACATGTAGAAAACAGAAAGTACTGATTAGACGAGAAACCTCAAAATGGAGCGAGGTAACCAGTGGTGTACCACAGGGATCAGTATTAGGTCCTCTGCTATTCCTAATCTATATTAATGTGAAATAAACCAGTCCAAAACGAGACATTGATGCTAATAGTTTTATTGCTGAAAAAGCTTTACAGAAAGAGAGAGGCTTTTACCCAGTTTCATGTAACAGCAGATCGTGTTGTTTTGGCAGGACAGCATTTATACTGGTCAACAGTTTGAGCATTTGTTGTCATGAATGCAAATAAAGAGATTTTAAAATAAGTGAGAGATGAAGAAAATCTCTATATAAACACAATGTTTTTGTCAGTCTGTGAACAAGGCCTGTCACGGGACACTTGTGACATCACAGGGTGGCTGTGAGGAGCTGGGAGAAGAAAGGAGTCTACTGGTCAAACCTGACCCGGTGCAGTGATTATGAGCTGGGGCAAATCAATCAAGCACGCTCTCCAAGTAACGCTTTGTATATGTGCCCATGTGCAGCTGTGTTTCTATCCAAACATGTGTGAGCATGTGATCTCACTGAGAATCTGAGACGACATGTTAAATAAGTACACCTTTCCATACAATGTAAAGACCTGCTTCATGAGAGGCAGGGAATCACCCAATAGAAAAACAATGTTTTCTCTATTATATATCCTTGAAGAGATTGACCAAATGCACAACAGGGAGCAGCTGTTTTAAACAAACTGGGAATGGCCTGATAGAAATAAGTATGGGTGCTGTAGCTGTGTGTGGGGAGAGGGACCACAACAGAAAGGTTACAGCCATGCTACAAAATAAGGTTGCTGGTGTGTTTAAGCTTTGCTTGCAGGTCTGCTGTCAGGTAAACTCCAGCACTGTGATCCCTGGGCGCTGCTGCTTCTCAGTAGTGCTGGCATCGCCTGCAGCGGTAGGTACGCCAGTCTGAAACCAATTGAAGACATTATCAGCAACCTGGGCAGAAAAGCTATTGTTCTGATTGATACCCTACAGAGCATTGCACAGCTAGGTAATGAGACTGTGGGGTGGTAATGGTCAGCATTGTCTAATAATATAGATAATCAGTGTCACACTGAGCTGCATAATTGAACTCCCTCCCATGTGTAGATAGCGTCCTCCACACTCTTTGTATTGCACTCATTTGAATTACAAATTTGAAAAAAGCTTAGTGTAATTCAGCATGCAATTTCACAATCCCAAAGGGTATGGAATCAACTGCTAAACTGTGGAGCCACCACAACCTCTCAATACAATCCTATCAATAAAAGACATGGAAACCCTCTATACTAGTTCAAATGCCAAACACGTTTCTGAGGTTTTATTCAGAGCAATCCTGGATCAAAGCTCATCTGTTTTGACCCCTGATTTTATATTTTATTTCACTAAAATGACAAAAGTTCCACAGGAGATTGAGGTCAGTGGACCCTTCTTCTCAACTCAAAGCCAACCCTGACATAATGACCTCCCACAGAGAACTACTGTACACACACCATAAAACAGCAGCAATCCCATTCATCAGATCTCCTGGGATTATTTGTGGAGTTGGTTACTCCGGCATGAGATCACACACATGTAATAAGTTTAAGTATACATTTCATGACTGAAGGAGACAGGTTAGACTTTCCTCTTTCCAATAAGTTACGAATGAGATCAATCGATCAATAGTTTGAGACAATGCAGTTGAAAGATGAATCATAAACTCGTCTTGATATTTCCAGTTGAAGGATTATGATGGATGGCATCTGTTATAAAACTTATTCCAACAATTCTGTGTCTCTCTTGGAGTTCCATCCATATTTGACCTGGTCGACCTCATGTTCTAAACTGATATGGAATGACACTTGGTTTTCTATTTCAAATTGTTCTAATATATCCCTCAACCAATGTATACAGAAATAATAAGGCATACTCACAGCGAGCGCAGCGGTACCCATGACGGTAGTAGAAATAGTAGTGATAGTGATGAGCTACACAAAAAAGAAAAGATAATTAGGAACAGTCTATTTTTAACACAGAGCTGCTTAAACCCACTGCCTTCCACACTGTAACCCAGAACTCAACCCCCTGAGCTACTCAGGGACAGTGGCCCAGTGGTTAAAGAAAAGGGCTTGATACCAGGAGGTTCACATCACGGCTCAGCCACTCACTCACTGTGTGTGACCCTGAGCAAGTCAAAACGTAAAACTGGGGTCCTATTATAAGTGACTGCAGCAGCTGTTGTTGATGCATAGTACACCCCCTAGTCTCAAAATCACTTTGGAGAAAAGCGACTGCTAAAAGACTAATGAATAAAAAAGTAATACTCAGATCCACAAGCATGCATATTGCCTTCCACTCTGCAGGGCACCACTTTCTCAAACCACTGAGCTAGTCAAACCCACTACCTTCCACACTGCAGCTCTGCACTCTAGTCATTGAACTGCTCAAACCCACTATCTTCCACACTGCAGCTCTGCACTCTAGCCACTGTGTCACTGAAGCCTCTCAGCAAAGCTACACTGATAAACAATTCGTGCCCTGATTGAAAATAATACATAAAACCCACTGATTGCTGCATCAAATAAAGTAGAATCCATTTACTTACCATAGTAGCATCTGTACCTTACTGTGAAAGATAAAAGTGATATATTGAGTTCAGTCCATTTGAAGTCACTGCAGTGGCTGCTTCATACAAGAATGGGGCCTCAGTAGTGTATTAGAGAGCTATATACAGTGCATTGCGAAAGTATTCGGCCCCCTTGAACTTTGCGACCTTTTGCCACATTTCAGGCTTCAAACATAAAGATATGAAACTGTAATTTTTTGTGAAGAATCAACAACAAGTGGAACACAATCATGAAGTGGAACGAAATTTATTGGATATTTCAAACTTTTTTAACAAATAAAAAAACTGAAAAATTGGGCATGCAAAATTATTCAGCCCCTTTACTTTCAGTGCAGCAAACTCTCTCCAGAAGTTCAGTGAGGATCTCTGAATGATCCAATGTTGACCTAAATGACTAATGATGATAAATAGAATCCACCTGTGTGTAATCAAGTCTCCGTATAAATGCACCTGCACTGTGATAGTCTCAGAGGTCCGTTTAAAGCGCAGAGCATCATGAAGAACAAGGAACACACCAGGCAGGTCCGAGATACTGTTGTGGAGAAGTTTAAAGCCGGATTTGGATACAAAAAGATTTCCCAAGCTTTAAACATCCCAAGGAGCACTGTGCAAGCGATAATATTGAAATGGAAGGAGTATCAGACCACTGCAAATCTACCAAGACCTGGCCGTCCCTCTAAACTTTCAGCTCATACAAGGAGAAGACTGATCAGAGATGCAGCCAAGAGGCCCATGATCACTCTGGATGAACTGCAGAGATCTACAGCTGAGGTGGGAGACTCTGTCCATAGGACAACAATCAGTCGTATACTGCACAAATCTGGCCTTTATGGAAGAGTGGCAAGAAGAAAGCCATTTCTTAAAGATATCCATAAAAAGTGTCGTTTACAGTTTGCCACAAGCCACCTGGGAGACACACCAAACATGTGGAAGAAGGTGCTCTGGTCAGATGAAACCAAAATCGAACTTTTTGGCAACAATGCAAAACGTTATGTTTGGCGTAAAAGCAACACAGCTCATCACCCTGAACACACCATCCCCACTGTCAAACATGGTGGTGGCAGCATCATGGTTTGGGCCTGCTTTTCTTCAGCAGAGACAGGGAAGATGGTTAAAATTGATGGGAAGATGGATGGAGCCAAATACAGGACCATTCTGGAAGAAAACCTGATGGAGTCTGCAAAAGACCTGAGACTGGGACGGAGATTTGTCCTCCAACAAGACAATGATCCAAAACATAAAGCAAAATCTACAATGGAATGGTTCACAAATAAACATATCCAGGTGTTAGAATGGCCAAGTCAAAGTCCAGACCTGAATCCAATCGAGAATCTGTGGAAAGAACTGAAAACTGCTGTTCACAAATGCTCTCCATCCAACCTCACCGAGTTCGAGCTGTTTTGCAAGGAGGAATGGGCAAAAATTTCAGTCTCTCGATGTGCAAAACTGATAGAGACATACCCCAAGCGACTTACAGCTGTAATCGCAGCAAAAGGTGGCGCTACAAAGTATTAACTTAAGGGGGCTGAATAATTTTGCACGCCCAATTTTTCAGTTTTTTATTTGTTAAAAAAGTTTGAAATATCCAATAAATTTCATTCCACTTCATGATTGTGTCCCACTTGTTGTTGATTCTTCACAAAAAATCACAGTTTCATATCTTTATGTTTGAAGCCTGAAATGTGGCAAAAGGTCGCAAAGTTCAAGGGGGCCGAATACTTTCGCAAGGCACTGTATTTCAAAGGAGTGTCTCTCTATTTGTACATTTCTATTATTGGCAAAATCCAAAGCCAGGGCTCCTTCTTTATATCCCCTCCCACAGGATACAGAACACCTCACTATGTGAGTATGTATTAAATGAAGATGGCATTTCTTATTAAGAGCAGCTAATTCATTCATCTCAACATCAGCTGTAGGAGGCCCCATTGTTAACATGTATTCATTTCTTGTGAAGCGCACAGTACATGTGTATTGTATTGTAGTGTACAGTCACATTTTTATTAAAATATCAGATTCACACTTACCACGAGCACAGATGCTGTAATCTGGAAATGAAATAAACACACACCATTAAATACAATTTAAAACAATATATACAATTCATTTCTATATATTAATGTACCATAATGAAATAAAATACTTACAACAGTAAGCTGTTCCAAAGAAAAAGAAAAACAGAAACAGTGGTTATTGGATTTAATAGTTCACTTTATATTCATGTTTGAGTTCCATTTACTGGAATGTTTTCTGTTCCTCTGAGAATATCAGTTGATTCTGATAGCTGTTACAGGCTTAATGAAGACACCAAGGGGCTCATTTCAAAGTGTTTCCACCAGTCTGTCCACAACTATGAAACCACTGCATGGTAGAATATGCTGTAATACTGAAGTGTTTCTCAATGTCTTCAATCAATTGACTTGCAGTCTACAATCCATGCAGTTCACCCAAACCAGGAGCCAGCTCCAGAGAGACACACACTTACTTCTGTAGTGTCTTTTGGACAGAGCATCCTTCTTCACTACCATGGACTGTGTCAGGACCACTTCAGAATCCACTTCAGGAGACAGAAAGCACGTGAAGATCATTAAACAAACAGTAGGTTGCATCCCTTCTATTTAAACACAGACCATGTTGAGGAACTCTCCAAATCTGGATTAGGATTTCAATGTACATTAAAGAAGATTGCTGAACAGTAAGGAGCTTCAGATTTCATTTTGTTAGAGTGTGTGTTACAATGTTTTCACCTGAGTTCAGGAGCTGCTCTTCAGTTCTAGTTGCCTGTCTTAGATATATGTACAGAATGTAGGCTGGATCAGTCAAAGTGTCTTTATAGAAGAGCCAGTGACTGGATCACGCTTCCTTCTGCTTTCAATTCACTGCTATGCACTAGATGGTGATGGCACTTACTAACAGAAAGATATTTCAGTCTGCATTACATATGAAAAGAATCACACAGACTTATGCACAAAACAACTGTGGTCAACTATGAAAGGCGCTATATAAAATAAACATTGATTGATATAAAGGTAAGGGAACAGGACAACCTTTTAGTCAAGTTATTATATCTCAGTTGGGCAATCCTTCTTACTGACATGTAAGGAGATCAATTAATACAATAAGTCTTATTAAAGGTGCTGCATCAACACATTTAAATGCACATGTTAAATGCAAACAGATTAAATATTTTCAAAGTGTATATCCCTCAAGCTTTGTGTTTTCCTCTTCCGCATCAGTGTGACAGACAGACAGACAGACAGACAGACAGACAGACAGAAACACACTCAACAGAAGAAGCTATAGGCCGTCTGTACTCACTGTCAGCTCTTTTCTCCATCATATTGTCTCCTATCAGGTAAAACAGAAATAGGTTTATACAGTTAGAAGTACATTAGGAAACAGATCTGGGCACTTTGTGTTAGTGCCAGTAGAGAAACAGCAGCTAAATGTGCTCAGATTCACTGGGGTTTGGCCTTAAGTCTATCATCTGTAATTCACAATGTGTTCCTCTTGAAGGTTTAACGTTGTACCCACACACTACCCAGACGTGCTTTTCAAAGGACTCACCCAACTCCCGCTCTCCTTTGAGTCCATCACTGTCCAGTTCAGCATCACTGTCGCCTGAATCCTCTGCCTCTGGAACAGGGAGAAGAGAGCTTCATGAAGCAATGAAGGATTCCCTCGACTGCAGTGCACAGCTTCATAGGACACTCAACACAGGGAGGCAGAGAGTTCCCCATTACATTGCAATGCAGAGCTGTGAGGTTTAACCAGGAGATTTCTGGATATACAGTAGCCCTTGATGTTATGCATGATTAGTGATGATTAGTCAGGTTGAGTTTCTAAACAAATTATGTGGTCTGTGCTTTTTTGTCATTGCTTAACTTAAATCCTGCAAATAAGAAACTTTCTTTCTTTCTTTCTTTCTTTCTTTCTTTCTTTCTTTCTTTCTTTCTTTCTTTCTTTCCTTACCCAGCGCTCTCCTGTTCTCCAGTGCTCCTTCCTGCTCCTCTGAGTCTTCCAAAGTGTTGCTGAGATCTGTAAACACAGGCTGTGGTTACATTTTTAATGAGAGCAGCCCTGTGTTGTATCCAGTGCTATGAAAGGAATGACAGCATGGAATGGAGAATGCAAACGGACTGATTAAGATTTTTAGGTCTATATGTTTCAAGGATATGTATATTTTGTGAAAAAGGTAAATCAAACTGAATGAACATTTTAAAATCTCAGTGTATTTTATACACACCCTGCAATGGTTAATTGAAGAGATGAGCAGGAGGCAAGAGCGACTCGAAGGGAAATTTCAAATGCAAACCTTGATTTGTGTTTTCCCCCCAATATATTTAAATATTTACAGTTGATGACTGTTTCATTTCTAATAAGTTCTTATAAATGATAAGAAACGACGAGTTGATTTGGCTATTCACGTGGATAAGCCACAGCTGCATTTTACAGTACCAGGGAATCCTTCTGGTCTGAAGCAGCCTCTTAATAAGGGGCCCCCATGGTGGGAGGTGGTTGATGCAACACATGGGAGTTTTCAAGCTCTCTAAATGCTGTGTCTTATTCTAGTGGAGTACAGGCTCATCAAATCAATCCCCAAGACAAGTAGACAAACCTCTGTGTTGAGAATATAGGATTGAGTTCTGGAAGAATGGATCTTACCCAGTTCTCTCTTGCTGGCCTGGTAATCATCATCTCCCAGCTCTTCAGAGTCCTCAAGGAGGCTCCTTGCATCTGCACACAGAGGAAATGGAGGGGGGAAATCATTCTTTTAAATGGCAATGTACAAATTAAGAACAAAGAAGGATATTCTTATGGTAAGTTGATTATTCAATAGTGCAGCATTGAGGAAAAGCCTGCCTTCTCCACTATGTTATCTCATGGAAGACTGTCTGCTATCTCCCTACCCTTCTGTTATTCTGATGAAAGTCAGTCAATGCCATCTCTTCCCCCATTTATTTTAGGTTGAAGGCATTCAATGCAATCCCTCCCTCCCTCCCCATGTTACTCAGGAGAAAGGCAGTCTTACCAGCCCCTGACAGAAGCAATGCTGTCAGGACAGAGAGGAGAATGGCTCTTGTAGTCCAGGCTTTCATCTTGACAAGGTGCTGATGCTGCTTTTCCACTCTTCAGCTGCTCTGGTCCCTCCACCCTGCTCTGTTTTATACCCTCTCCCAGGCAAATGCACTCCTTCACCACTAAACCCTCATCAAGGACCCTTTCTTTCTCTACACTGTGATACTGTGTGATGCCCTCCTCTTCCAAATTTCCATACTTCACTTGAAAACTATTTCCTCTATACCCTATGATCCAAATCTATTGACACAGTGTCAGTGATCTCCATTGTTCTCTTAACACAGTGCAGGATCAGTGCTGGGATCAGCAGGTGCAGACAGGTGGCCCCATATACAATATTAAAGGCAATAGAATGATTAGTTATCAGTCATGCAAAATGAAGCATTCTCTGGAATTTCATTTCTACAGTACAGTACTGCAAACACTCAGCTCACAAACATGTTCATTATACCAGGTGTTGTGGTTGAGCTGCTTCTTTCATTAGCAAATCAGTCAGCTGCTGTACGGTGTGGAGTGCATGTTTCTTATTGAAACATTTCACAATTGTATTACTAAGTCTCTTTTTAGAAGGAAAAATGTAGGATTGAAATACCCAGTGGGTATGAGAGAAAGACCTTGGTGTTGTGATAGACTCATTTCTACCAGCAACGGGGAAGCAATCATAAAGGTGAAGACTAATCCCAGGGCTTAAAATTAACCCAAACTAATACCTCAAGCATAGCACTGACACCAGGGCCAGAGGACACTGCTGGAAATTAAGTGTGGATAGCCATAGGACAGAGGGTAGGAGACACCTTCTCACAGAGTGTGGTGAGGGGATGGAATGGGTTACCAAGTCATGTTGCTAGGGCTGGGATCCTTTAAGACCCTACTTAACAGTTTTGAGATCAATCAGCTGCTGCACTGATGGGCCGGATGTCCTCCCTGGTTCTGTGTTCTGAATTCTGGATCTCCAGTGTGCTGGCATTGATTGGTAACTCCTCTCCAGAGTCAGTTGTTTTCCTTGTACACTCAACCAACCCTAAATATGCTGAGAGAACAGTTGAGGGAACTAAATCTATTCAGTCTGGAACAAAAAAAAAAGACTAGAGGAGACTAAAGGTTTTAAAAAGTTGAAGTTAACTGTAGTCACTCTTTCAAGCACAGCAGAGACAAGTACTAGAGAGAGAGGGGAGTATTCAACACATCGGGAGCAGAAATCACCTTGTTAAGAAGCAATGGTATGCAGCCCATTAAAGTGCTAAAAGCTCTCTGGTGCACCCTGCTGGAAACAGTATTGATTTTACACTTCAAGCTGCCCGCATGATAACTGTGGTATACTGTGCTGCGTCTTGAGGTACCGCAGATTCACCATGGTATCAGGGAAGATTCCACACAAAACACTGCAAGAGGCTGAGCAGTGCAGGAGGAAAAAGAGAAACTTGTACTCATAATAACAATCTATTTAATATATTACTAATGTGATGTAACACAATCAGAATGCTCAACAACATGATGAACACAGATTTTGGTGAGTTTTTGATCTGAACAAATTGTGATTAGGGGTGACCAGATTTATCAAGCCACTTCTGTTTTCAGTTAATATTTCTGTATTTAGTCAAATGCACTCCTGTTGTTTAGTTGTCCCCAAGTGTCTGCATTTCTGAGAATGTTCTCTAGTCCTGTAAGAGTCTGCAACTGACTTCACTTCTTCACACTAAGTGCAGGGATAGGATTACACACCTATGTGAATGTTATGGTGTCTTTTAAGGTGTCCTAACTGGTTGAATCTCTTCCCACAAACAGCACAGTGATAAGGTTTCTCTCCTGTGTGAATGCGCTGGTGGATTTTAAGGTTTCCTAAATTACTTAATCTCTTCCCACACTCAGTACAGTGATAAGGTTTCTCTCTTATGTGAATGTGCTGGTGTGAATGAAGATTTCCTAACTGTGTGAAACTCTTATCACTGGTCTGTATGTGGGAAGGTTTCTCTCCTGTGTGAATGCGCTGGTGTCTTTTAAGCAGTGATATATGATTGAAACTCTTCCCACAATCAGCCCAGGAAAACGTAGTCCCTCCTGTGGGATTTCCCTTGTGAGTTTCAGGAGCGTCTAATTGACAGGAACTCTTCCCACCTTCAATAGAATGAGGCAAGGTCTTCAAGTTGCCCTGGGTTTCAGAATTGTTAAAACACACAGAATGTGCCGTCTCTGTACTCTCCACAGTAAGTGGGTGACTGTCCTGTAAAGAAGGGATTTTAACTGAGTGAGTTCTCAATGTCTTCACATACTCTTCTTGGGGTGTCGTTTCTCTGTGTTTCTTGCACTGTGGTTTGCCTCTAGAAGAGTTTTTGCACTGGGGTGATAGAGTGGAGTCGTGTTCTCCTTCATCTACTTTAGAAGCTAAAGAAAGAAAGAGAAGAGAGACAAAGGTTATTGTACAGAATTCTTCCACATGCACTGTTCTGAACACAAGTGAATGAGCAGTTCAGTGATTGGTTGCTTGAGATGAGGCGGATTCATTTACCAGTTAGTGTCCCGCAAGTTTCAGTCACAGCAATTTATCTAATATATATTTATTTTTTTTGATAATAATTAATATAGAAATTCCATTTGCAATCCCACGCACTGCACCGTGTCTTTTTATTCTAGCTGTATTGAAGACACACGACATGCAGAACTATGTAGGGCTGGAGGGGTTTGGATTTTCCACAACTCATTTTTTTATAAATCAAACTTTCTTGTGTAAAATATCTGTAGAGCAAAGATCCGGTAAAACTACAATGCCCAGAATCCCCTCCCAGCTGAAACTGATTCACTGGTCTGCTGTACAGAACACCTCCACACACGTACTTACTGTACTGTGACAATAATAACACAGCAATGCTTACTGTGAGACACACAAAAGTGAAATGTGGTGTTGCGAGCAAACATTACAGTCCTCAGGATAGTTGCCATGAGATGAGCTTTTAAAAATGAAATAAAATAAGACTAATTTTGGCGATCCTGCTGCATACATTCTCCACAGGAACTCTCTACTGAAATGTTTCTTCTGGTGACGCTGAGGAACCCGACTGGATTTGGCATCACCCAGTGATGGGACACGTGATCCCTGCAGCTCTGTAAAGCTGTGGGAGCAGCACAACTGCAAACAGTCTACCAGGAATGAGGGAAGGCAAAGATCTAACACAGGGGTGTCCATCCAGACACAGGAGTATCACTTTATATAACTGAGTCTGTTCAATGTGGAGCGGAATGGCCTCCAGGACCGTGATTGGACACCGCTGATCTAACAGCATTCTAAAGAGGCGTGGCAGCGGCTGCACATCTAGCAGGTGCCTCAGAAGCAAGCACAGTGATGTCCTTGTTGACATAGTGGCTGGGCAGCTCCCCTTGGTTAAAATATGAATCTCAAGCACACTGCTGGTGTTCAGTACCAGGTTCTGCAGGATGAACAGGCAGCTCAATGCTGCTTGTTTTGTAGGATTACCTCTAAATCCCAGTTCACATTCAGATAGAGAGTCATCACACAGGTTGGATCCCAGCTTGTTGTTCTCCTCAAGTGTACAGACATGATTTTCATGGGGAAGTTCCTCTGCGATGGGGACACATTCCTGCTCTATGAATTCCTCTTTAATAGGAACACATTCCTGTTGAGGGACCTCTTCATCTTTAACACATGCCAGCTCTGTAACCTGCATTAGACTTGCACACCACTCCTGCTCAAAGGACTCCTCTTGTGTGTAAGCTGCTTCTATCTTTGGCCACTCCTGTGCTTCAGATTCAGGGATAGCGTGGCTCTCTTTGGGATCTGTGGGAAACAAAACTGTATACAATTAGATCTCTTACTTACTAGCTATGTTTGTTGGTTGCTTTGATCAGGGATTTAAAGTTACTGTTCCTCAGTTATTTCGTATAGGGGTGAGCCGGTATAATAGTTTGGTGGTTTAGGTACATGATGGTATTGATACCATTCCTGTTATTCTACATTGCAATTATCGGTTAACGCTGTGTTTGTGTTCCTATGAACAAAGTGAAGGAAAAGGCATTTTCATATGAACATTATTATTCTACGTCCTGTACAAAACAAGCCTCAGTGCTGCTGGGCTTTCTCACCTCCTGTAGCCTCACACTGGAGCATTGCATCCACTTCTACCTCCCTGTCAATCACCATCATGACTGCCGTTCTGCCTTTGCATTGTTCTAATGCAAACATCCATTTCTCTACTGCAAACATGCTTAGAAACCAAGCCAGGAGACTTGCAGTCTTAGCAAAGTGTCTGAGGAATGTCTTTTTGTTACCTGATCCTGTATTGTGAGAACGGTTTTGAAGGAAACGGTCAACGCAGAATACAAGTTTCAATGTGTCAAATACAATGAGCAGACAAGCGACTGCAGCAGGATAGCCTGCTTATTCTCAAAGCAGTTTCATTTAAACATGTGATTTACACAACTCAAACTTTTTAAAGTGCAGCCATATGTTTTTTGTACAAACTCCACCTGTGTAATAATCATTAGCAACAACACTGGAAGCTTACTTGTGCAATGCCACGTGACCTGTAGATATAAATCAAATAACATCCCTTGTAGTATTAAAATACATTTGTAATGGTGTGGCTCTCCCTATTGTATGTATCCTGTGCAAACTCATCTCTGCTCTTAAATAATAACCTGGATTAGTAAATGTTTATAAGCAATATGAGCGACCGTTTCCTAATTCTGCTTACCATCAGCTGAACAAAGTACTTTATTTAGAGACTTTATTTAGAGACCGTACTGTGTTGTATTTACTTCCTCCAACTTCAAACCTTAATTGAACTTGTGGAACCACTCGGGTCCAAAATCTTACAGTGGATTGGTGCAGGCAGGGTGCTGCTGCCGCCCCTTTATTGACACAGTGAGGTCTGGAAAGATCGTGTAAATGTGTGTGTGTGGAACAAGAAGGAAACAGCACTAAAGCAAAAGAACGAGCAGCGAATGAGCCGCGACTGTACCAAAGACAAACTCAACAGCACTGGAGCGGAATACAATGAAACCATTTATCTAACAATAGATTTGCAGTCAAACAGTTCAATCAAACACTGAAACCCCATGTGCTGCTGCCTGTATGTTGATATTAAATCACAAATCATTATTCTAACCCTCTGCAATATGGTCTGTGACTGTCTCAGTGGGACTCTATACAAGACATCACTTTACCAGAAGGATACCATTGAAGCCTTCTAAATTAGACTGGTTAAGATTTACCAATCTAGTACTTTCTAGAATACTTATTTAAATATATAAAATAATACAATGCCTCGATTTGACTCTTTATAACCAATATCAGGACAGAGCTGCGTTTATTATAATCAAACACTTTAAAACGTGTCTTAAGAGAAATTCTAACCAAGATCTTTCCAATAGAAGGTGGTTTAAGGTGTTTGATTGACCAAGCAATACCACACAATAACATCAATCTTACCTTGAAATATTAAAGGTTGTTTAATGTCTGCATCTGCAGCGTTTATACACCCTCGCACAGCTTTCAGCTCGTTCTCTGATATTTCCAATCTCAGCTTCAGACTTTCATTCTCTTTCTCCTTTTTGTTCCATTTCCACTCTGAATTCAGTGAATTTGCTGCCGGCAACTTTAGTAATCGCGCACAAGACGGTGTGTAGAGCCGCTTTCACTGCGTGCTCGATGGTAGAGGCGAGCTCGTCTTGAAAGAGCGACACGGACACACTGACGCGTCCATCTTCACTGGTTTGAGTTTCAGACTGGAGTAGCGGAATCCTCTTTTCATATTATTTACTAATATTTATTTTTAACTGTAGCCTTCCCATTCAAATATATTCATCACTGCTTCTGGTGTGATAAAGAAAGAACACAAACAACATGCTTTGCAAGGAGTAACTTTACTTTGGTCTTTCAGAATCGCGCAGAGCTCTGCTGGAGCTTCAACGCGTTTGTTTCTCAGTAAATCATCTCATTGAAAAGCTCGACTTGTCTGTAGCTGCGACTGACGCGCTCCGCTCTGTGTGTGAAATTCAACACAGAAAAGGGATGCTTTCCTTTTCACGGAACTCCGTGCAGGTAATAAACAAACACAAAAATCACTAATTATTAGAAAACATTTCATCCCAGCCTAAATATTTTAAACAGCAGGAGACAGCGTGTTGTAAAATCATCACTGACTGCAACCACCTCTCCACACATGAACAAAACAAACCTCTCTATTTCCTGCACTGAAATGAAAGCGTCACTAGCAGAAGGCGGGCCTGGTTGGACCCATCGCTTATTATTGGCTGTATAAACACTCTATCCCCAGCATGTGAGCCTGATTGGCTGTAGAAACACTCTATCCCCAGCATGTGAGCCTGATTGGCTGTAGAAACACTCTATCCCCAGCATGTGAGCCTGATTGGCTGGCCTCCCTGTCGGAGGCGGTTATGAAACTGGATGCCAGAGTTCGCCATGTTGGCTCTTTCAGCGCTGTGTTCAATGCGATGCATTCAGGCGCGTTAGTAAGTGAGCCGCTCAGAAAGCACACGGAGCTGAATTTAAATGACTTAACGCTCTGCTACAGGAGAGCGCTGAGCGACTTTTAAAAATGGAGAATAATAATGATTTGCTTGTTAGTGTTTGTGAGGTGATGGTTGATGAAATGGCCCCGTGTGAAGTTACTGTCCCCTGCTGGACCTCGCTGAGTTCGGCGCTCTGTTTGGACTGAACCTCATATCTGGATGTGTTTAATACCGACAATACCGACGTTAATAATGAACATTATGAATAATATTAATACTACAAGCCTAATAATAATACATTAATAACTATAAAACAGCTCCACATTTAAAAAGAAAAATGAAATTAAATGATACAAATTCTAAAACAACCATTTTTACATTATTGTCTACATGCATCATCTCAAATAATTACAATGTCATTTATCAGACCCTTCGGTGTTGTCTTTTGAAGAATTAAACCTGCCAGACCGAACGCAGGCTAACATTCAATCAATCTATCTATTAATCATATATATTTTATATAGCACCCCATATGCGCTTCACAAAATCTACTTAAAAACAACAAAATATCTAATTGTAAGGCTGGTCGAACAAAATAAGTCTTCAGTGTAATTTTAAACAAAGAGCGCTTTCCACGATTTAAGATACTTTAGAGACAGAATATTGGAATTGGCAGCTGAAACTGGGGGATAAAACTGCCTGTGATCAAAGTGGGCAGAAAAGTTGCATACTCTGCATACCGTATTTGGGAGAAAAGAAAACTGATCATCCCTGATTTGTAACGTTTCCATGGTTCGGCCCGGCCACTGCCGTGTGACTGGTTAAAACGATGAGTTCAGTTTTTTTCTGTTGCTTGGTAATTCAGTCATGAGGCAGCTGTAGCAGAGTGGCGCAGCGGAAGCGTGCTGGGCCCATAACCCAGAGGTCGATGGATCGAAACCATCCTCTGCTAGCTTGTGTTTCTTTTGTTAGCAAAGTAGTTTTTCTAAAATATTAACTGAAGGCAATTAATTAATATTACATTTCGCTATCAAGGATAATATAATGCACAAGGATACTTGTCTTTCATAAGAGCTGAAATAAATTATAGCGCTGAGATTATATATGTTACTAGCGCAAATTTCAAATTGATCAATGCTAATGTTAAAACAATTTAAGAACATTTTAAATAGGCCTTGACTGATATAAAAATATAGTAATGTGATTTGCACTACGCAGGACTAGATGAACTTAAATAAAAACATTACATTTGAAAATAACTTGTGCTTATCCCCACTTACAAGGAAGAGTGGCATCCGTTTCTTTATTAATGAACCAAAGATAAAGACGTTACAAATGAGAGAAGAGTGCCATCTAGTGGAGAAAGAAAAAGCACAATGGCAATAGACAAGTTCTGCAGTATAGCCTATGGGAGTTCTGTTACAGGCGAATCTCTCCATCTCCATATTGATCCAGGTCCATTTCGTTGTTCGAGGTGATCTTGGTGCAAACAGAATGAAGATCACGTGTCGTGTCATTGAGATCTCTCTATCTCACTTAAACAGACGGCTGCGTTTCTCAAGATGCTCCAGCAAGCGCTGCTGCTTGCAAATGGAGAGCATGTAAACAAACTGGACAACTAACATTATCAAGCACGTTATTTTTTTTAATCAAGGTTTATATACACACAGAGTTGGGCAGTGTATTTCACTGGATTAATAAAAAACAAACATAATATATGAATGTTAACACTGAAATTCAAACTGGCCTCGGTTCTACTCTCGATTTAGAACAATGCACAACCAAACCTTTGAATTGCAAAGTACAACAGAATGCATGCCAGTGGAGGCAGCGATATACATGAAATAAATGAGATACCAACAAAAGCATAGTGTTCAATAATTAAGAACGCTTATTATAACTCAAATGTAATGTTTCTTGTAATATTCGCAGTTTTGTCGAAACAATCCATATTTAATTTTTCCCGCCGAAATTAAACAGATTCGAATCGATTTTTACAAGAAAAATAAAATTCATAAAACCCGATAAACATTTAGTTTATGAAACTAAAACTACATGTATTCCCAAATAAATACGTAAGCCTCCTTACCTTAAACATTTCCATTTTAAAATGTGCAGAGAACTGAAATGAGAATTGTACTCTTTTTGCGGTATTTGGGTGGCTCTCAGAAGAGCCTTTGTGTTGTAAAGACGGAGCGGGGGCGGTCTCGGTTTACTTGGAGCTGGTGTACTTGGTGACGGCCTTGGTGCCCTCAGACACGGCGTGCTTGGCCAGCTCTCCGGGCAGCAGGAGGCGCACGGCTGTCTGGATCTCCCGGGAAGTGATGGTGGAGCGCTTGTTGTAGTGAGCCAGGCGGGACGACTCGCCGGCGATGCGCTCGAAAATGTCGTTGACGAACGAGTTCATGATGCCCATCGCCTTGGAAGAGATGCCGGTGTCGGGGTGGACCTGCTTCAGCACTTTGTACACGTAGATCGCGTAGCTCTCCTTCCTGGTCTTTCTGCGCTTCTTCCCTCCCTTAGGCTGGGTCTTGGCAACAGCCTTCTTGGAGCCTTTCTTCGGCGCGGGTGCAGCTTTCGGTTCTGGCATTTTCCTTCTCTGATGCTTTTTGAAAGATGAATGAGTAACCAGCCCCCAGAGCCCCAGTATTTATACAGCCTGTATGCAAATTATTACTAAACAACCCTTTAGAGTGAGAAATTTGACCTGGTAACCTAGCAACGCTCCCGAGTGACGGAGTACTTCGATGTGATTGGTTGTTCACTGGAAACGCAACAGAGGGGGTGGTGACTTTGCCGCGAGCTGAGATCTTTTTTTTTCTTTCTCTCGAGTTCAGGTTTGAATTCGGCGCCTTTTTTCTTGATCGGTTAGTTTAGGTCTTTTGTTTTTCATTTATTAAATACATGAAGAACTCAGTATACAGCAATACTGAAATCCACACCCGATGCGTCTTAAATATAGAAATATAAATAATCAAATCCACGTCACTTTCTGTGCTCATTAAACACGTTAAATGTAGAAACACACGATCAATGCTGATGCTTTTCGATTTCTTCCTCATCCCAGAGTCCCGATTGTTTCACAGCAGCTTGAATGGCGAAACTTCAACTCAAATACAGAAAAGACGACATCGTGGAGCTCAAAGCTGAATCAGGATCTGCTGCTTTTAATTTATTATACTGATTACAAAATGTACTGAAAATAAAATTAGATAAGACTTTTTTTTTTTTTTTTTTTTTTTTTAAGTGTTTTATTTCTTATCTGACTTTAATTCTGTACGGAATCGGATAAAACCGAGCTCGTATTTTCTCATTATTACTGAAAATGTTCACTTTTTAAAATACAATTCCATTCAATTAATTGATTTTTATTGATTTATTAACTGAAATGCTTATTTTAATTTAATTTTTTTCTGGATTTGTGTAAAGAGTTAAAAATCCAACACTTAAGTTTCAGCCTAAAATACTCTCGTTACACAGCGTGAAATAGCCATTTTAAAACAACAAAGAAAACACTGGGGAGATAACAGTATAAAACATTTTGAAAAATGTGATTTTATTCTTTTGAAGATTTTAGTGGTGTACTAAAATTTAGCTTGTTTCAGAATTGAAAACTCTTTAAATGAAAAGGTGGGCGGCTCTTAAAAGAGCCTTTGTGTTCGTGTCCTTGTGTCCAAATCTTTAACCCCCGAATCCGTACAGAGTGCGACCCTGGCGCTTCAGAGCGTACACCACATCCATAGCGGTGACGGTCTTTCTCTTGGCGTGCTCAGTGTAGGTGACGGCATCCCGGATCACATTCTCCAGGAAAACCTTCAACACCCCGCGGGTCTCTTCATAGATCAGCCCGGAAATTCGCTTCACTCCTCCGCGGCGAGCCAGGCGGCGGATAGCGGGCTTGGTGATGCCCTGGATGTTATCACGGAGCACTTTGCGATGCCGCTTAGCGCCTCCTTTCCCGAGTCCTTTACCACCTTTGCCTCTTCCAGACATATTTTAAATCCGTATTATGAAAATAACACAATACTTGAAACGAGGGCTGAGGCTCTAATACATACACGCAGACCGGACCTGATTGAAAAAGAAGCCAGCAAAGAAGAGCGCGCACACATTAGACCCGCCCACCACTGAGCCGTGTCTGTGAGCGCGTGTTAACCACCAAACTGCTGACTCGCATTCCCTGCATAGTGTTGCTGATTAACAACGCGAATGTGAATGAATTTATGGAAATGTCCTTTAACCTGATTCCAAATAAGTTTTTACACATTGTTTTCCAACATAATGGTTATGTATTTCTGCAGGCAAACACACAGTGGAAAAATAACCTTTTTTCCTCACCAGGAGGCAGAGGTGGCATTGCCTATGAAATACACTACTAATGAAATATTTAAACTACTCAGAGAATGCTGTGCTGATGCCAGGGTAATTACATTGTTGCAACAAGTGTGGGTCAGGGGTGAAGAGAAATACAATTCAACAAAGTAATTCTCCCAATCGATTACAAGGGGATGATCCGGCAGAACGTGATGCAGTGTATTAACCGCACCGCACATAAAGGTGATTAAATGTCCAGTTTTACAAACTTCACGCTTCAAACTTAAGTTGTGTTTGCCTAGCTTTCTCGTTTGTGAAACCAATCATACAGTTACTTTAAATAATACAATTGTCATCTTATATTCAAAAAAATCTAGCGAAGTACAGAGCGAGCAGTTTGGTTTCGCTGGAGGATAGTGCAGTTTTGGTCACCTCAATTAAAGATGCAGTAAAGGTCCTGGTTAAAGAATACGTTATATTGTAAACACAAGCCTTCTGCTTTGATACCCCCGGTTGTTTGTGTACATTTGTTCCAATTTCATTATCAAATTGTATATTTTGTGCTGCGTGAAAACACAAGACAGGACGTTTTCATAATGAATCTGTTGCCTGCGGGTCAGTTGAGTCTACACGGTTCTCATCGTGTGGATAAGTTCCGCTCTCCGCCTTCCTGCTCACATTCTGTGACACACAGAACAGTTTAGTATTAAGTTTGAGTTTTCTCCGTGTTGAAATATTAGAAATGGCAGAAACTGCTCCAGCACCAGCCGCTCCTGCTCCGGCTAAAGCTCTCAAGAAAAAGACCGCGGCAAAGCCCAAGAAATCGGGTCCCAGCGTGTCGGAGCTCATCGTCAAGGCTGTGTCTGCCTCCAAGGAGCGCAGCGGGCTGTCTGTGGCGGCGCTCAAGAAGATCCTGCAGGCCGGCGGCTACGATGTGGAGAAGAACAACTCCCTCGTCAATAGAGCCCTCAAGAGCCTGGTGACCAAGGAGACCCTGCTACAGACCAAGGGCACCGGCGCCTCGGGCTCCTTCAAGCTCAACAAAAAAGCAGCTGAAGCCAAGGAGAAGGCGGCCAAGAAGGCGGCAGCTCCAAAGAAACCAGCGGCAAAGAAAGCGGTTGTCAAGAAAACAACGAAAAAGGTTTCGGCAAAGAAAGCAGCGACACCCAAGAAGACTCCTACGAAAGCGAAGAAACCGAAAGCTGTAAAGAAGGCGCCCAAGAGCCCGAAGAAAGCGGCTGCCAAGCCTAAAAAGGTCGTAAAGAAGAGCCCGAAGAAAGCGAAGACAGCGCCTAAACCTAAAAAGGCGACCAAGGCAGCTAAACCCGCAGCGAAGAAGGCGGCTCCTAAAAAGAAGTGATCAGTTAAAGCGACGATGCGACATTGAACCCAAAGGCTCTTTTCAGAGCCAAAACATCTTTCTAAAAGAGCAGGTTGTCCTTGTAAACACAGGGCGATGTGTGGAATGTGCTGCCGTGGAACGTGTTCCGCTTTCTCGGTGGAACAGCCCGCTCTCCTCGGCGAGCAGTCCAAGACGGTGAAACATGGCGCCGCCCCGCAGGTACAGCTGTGGACCAAGGTGTTGCATTATCTCGAATTCTATGATTGAAACACCTTTAAAATAATTAATAACCTCATTTACATCTTTTATTTGACATGTAATCAAATAAACTACGAAATGATGTCGTAAAAGTCTATCAAAAGCCATAATGCAGTTGTACAGTATTTCGTGTTAGATTTGGAAACGTCACATTGTTCAATTCTTTTATTTTTATTATTATTTCTTAGCAGACGCCCTTAACCAGGGCGACTTACAATTAAAATTATCACATTGTGCACATTATACATTAGATCAATGACAACTGTATCTGCAATACTGGAAAACTACAATAAACAGACTCGATTTACGATGGTCTGTACTGTACAGCGAGATTGTTTTTATGTATTTGACTCAATTTTATTAATGTTGCTATTTTACATATTATATAAATACTGGTTTGAACTTGTCGACTGAAAAAAAACATCACCAAGCACAAACCCCATCATCCCCACATCGCTGTCAGCCAAGATGCTAGAACAGAAACAGAACAAACTGATTCTGAGAAAAGACTCGAAGCTGTTCCTGTTACACACCGAACAAGCTGAGCGAGTCCGAGCCGGTTCACCTCCCGAAATTCCGCCGATAATAAACCAGGCATTTCTGTGATGTTTCAGCACGTAATTAAATATAACGACGATGAAATTGATTAAGGATATTAACGTCGTTTCTTTTATATCTAATATAAGATTTTTATTTTGGCCTAAAATGTAGCCTCTCTTTCCATCTAGATAGATTTGATAGTTTAAAAGAAACACAACGTTGGGAAGGAAAAGGCACTCATAATATAATGTGAACATGTTCCAATTGCGAGACTTACACACATAACACTTACCGTGTAAACTACAGCTGTTTATTTAAAATTGGAGTATAACACTTTCAGAGAAGTGGGTGGCTCTTAGAAGAGCCTTTGAGTTTCGCTGTATTTTAAGGGTTTTGCAGTTTAAGCGCGTTCTCCTCGGATTCGGCGGGCCAGCTGGATGTCTTTGGGCATGATGGTGACTCTCTTGGCGTGAATGGCACACAGGTTGGTGTCCTCAAAGAGCCCGACCAGGTAAGCCTCGCTAGCCTCCTGCAGCGCCATTACAGCGGAGCTCTGGAAGCGCAGGTCGGTCTTGAAATCCTGAGCGATTTCTCGGACGAGCCGCTGGAAGGGCAGTTTGCGGATCAACAACTCGGTGGATTTCTGATAGCGGCGGATTTCCCTCAGAGCCACAGTGCCAGGTCTGTAACGGTGAGGTTTCTTCACGCCGCCGGTAGCGGGGGCGCTCTTTCGAGCAGCCTTGGTAGCAAGCTGTTTCCTGGGCGCCTTTCCACCGGTGGACTTACGCGCAGTCTGCTTAGTTCTTGCCATTTTCAAACTCTACTACACAGTATTAAAAAAAACTGTAAATGGAACAAGCAGCCGATACCAGAGACTATATAGGAACTGAGCTACTCTGATAGGCTATGAGATCTGAAGGGCGGGTCTCTGTTCCTCATTGGCTATATTCCAGACTCTCAATGATTGATTGGAACATTTGAATTCTGCGCGCGCGCATTCTGTTAAGCAGTTATTGTTTCGGAGCTGTTGGCGCCTTTTTTTAAATAAATACAGTATAGTCACTCAGGACAACATTGCTTATCCCCAGTATAAGAAATGCATTCCATTCAGATTAAGCAGTCTGGGTTCAAAATTGTAACGGAGAAACGCTCAACAATAGGCAAGCAATACTTATTTATGGCGAGAGAAAATACATAAACCAAGCATGTACCATTAACACTAAAGAAAATAGACCAATTCAAAAACTATAATCAGACTGAAAACAAACAAACAAAAAACAAAACACGGAAAATACATATCCCCGCAATAAAACACAAACACGGGAGGAGGTGGATTTCCAACTGGAAGCATGTTTCAAGGTAGCTCGATCGAAAACAAAGTAAAGCAGTCAATTGATATTGTATCAGATTGTCTCTTTGTAAAGAACGTGGCATTAATGTGGGAACGTGAGCTACACGCGCTGAGGCGAGGCGTGTGTTTGATATCGCTCCAAACAGACATGGCAGCGCTGCACTGCCACACACAAATACAAACTAACTATTTATTGCTTCAATTCTCACCAGTCGGTATTTTTCAGACAATAAAAATAAACCGATTCGATGCGCTTTTATAGAAAAGTGGGTGGCTCTTAAAAGAGCCTTTGGGGGTTTATAAGATGTAAAAGCCCCGTCCGAGTGATTTATTTCTTGGCTGGCTTCTCGGTTTTCTTGGGCAGCAGCACGGCCTGGATGTTGGGCAGCACTCCGCCCTGAGCGATGGTGACGCCTCCCATCAGCTTGTTGAGCTCCTCGTCGTTGCGGACAGCGAGCTGCAGGTGACGCGGGATGATTCTGGTTTTCTTGTTGTCCCGGGCGGCGTTCCCGGCCAGCTCCAGGATTTCAGCAGTCAGGTACTCGAGCACAGCGGCCAGATAGACCGGGGCTCCAGCGCCCACACGCTGGGCATAGTTTCCCTTCCGCAGTAGCCTGTGAACACGACCGACTGGGAACTGCAGTCCTGCCCTGGAGGAGCGAGTCTTTGCTTTAGCACGGGCTTTACCGCCAGTCTTTCCTCTTCCAGACATCTTCACTGTAGTTCAGAATATCACAACAATAAATGCGCGGCCGCTCTCCTGCTATTATACACACCGGCTCATTCGTGATTGGACAGAACGGTGCAATACTAGTTAGAATGTTAAAAGACGTCATAGTGGATGAGGGCGTGCAGAATCTTATTGCATGCCTCTGATTGGTGGTATCATTCCCTGCCCGCTGTTTCTGGTTTTTCGCTGTTCTGCTGCGGTTTGTCTTGTTTCCTCTTGGCGCGCATTTTTAAATTGGAAGACAGCTGTAACAAAATGTAACCGTTTAGAAGTGTTTAAAACCACACTGCCCTACAGTCGTGTTCGAGTTGTTATAATTCCTAGGTTTTAGTTTACAGTTTAGAGTTCTGGGCACTTCAGTTAACTAGAAAGTCGATATTGTTGACTGTCCAGTTTGTTTACATTGTGTAAAGGCAGTTATATCTTCAATGATACCAATTTAAATTATATGTTCCAATAATTTATTTACATTATAAAACCGTTTGATTAAAACATTCCCCCCCCAAAGTACAAATAACCGAAATATCGCTGTAGATGTTTAGATCACCGTGCCTGTTTTAACTCGAGTATCCTCGGGATGAGGTTCAGTAACACAGGCTCAGATTTTTGCCCACATGAAAACATTCATAGACATCCTATCTATGGTTTCATTGAGATTATACAATGGCACGGAATAATACAAAATGAATATTTACACGTTGTCTGCAGGATTGGAACCTGCGCGGTGAGACTCCAATGGATTCCCAGTCCATCGTCTTACCCACTCGGCCTCGACCCCCGCTGTCTAATCCCGCGCATCTCAGCAGCGCATTCCCCCGGTGACAGGCAGCCTCCTGTTAGGAGAGCTGGAAGGGGTTTCCAGTGAACACACCGCTAGTTCTGCGGGATCAGCAGTTTGTTAATATTAAAGTGAAGCAGCGGTGTTTTTGCTTAAGACTGTTCAAGTTTCGAACAATACCTTTCCCTAGTTTACATCAACATACTACCTTAATTAAATTAGCTCGTTAATACATTATCCGTACTTTATTAATGCAGACTTTATTTAAACAAAATAACTCCTAAAACGCATATTATACATACACACGTCATTGGAATTCAGAGTTTACGCAGATACATATATAAACAACATACATAAATATATAACTAACACCCTAACCCAAAGAGCATCTCCTGAGGTTGTAGAAAGTGAATGATTAGTAAACGGATTTAAACTCGTGCTTGATATTGTGGGTGGCTATGAAAAGAGCCTTTGTGTTCAAATGCAGCCGATGAATATCCTTAACCTCCGAATCCGTACAGAGTGCGACCCTGGCGCTTCAGAGCGTACACCACATCCATAGCGGTGACGGTCTTTCTCTTGGCGTGCTCAGTGTAGGTGACGGCATCCCGGATCACATTCTCCAGGAAAACCTTCAACACCCCGCGGGTCTCTTCATAGATCAGCCCGGAGATTCGCTTCACTCCTCCGCGGCGAGCCAGGCGGCGGATAGCGGGCTTGGTGATGCCCTGGATGTTATCACGGAGCACTTTGCGATGCCGCTTGGCGCCTCCTTTCCCGAGTCCTTTACCACCTTTGCCTCTTCCAGACATATTGTAGATCCGTATTATAAAAATAACACAATACTTGAAACGAGGGCTGAGGTTCTATTACATACACGCAGACCGGACCTGATTGAAAAAGAAGCCAGCAAAGAAGAGCGCGCACACATTAGACCCGCCCACCACTGAGCCGTGTCTGTGAGCGCGTGTTAACCACCAAACTGCTGACTCGCATTCCCTGCACAGTGTTGCTGATTAAAGAACATTTCAATAAATGCATCTACATTCGCGTTGTTAACCTGATTCCAAATAAGTTGTTTCACATTGTTTTCTTAGATAATGGTTATGCATTTCCCTGCGTATTGCAGTTGTATTTCTGCATTTCTGCAGAGGCAAACACATGTTTACACACACACACACACTCATGGGTTTCTTTTACACCGGTGTTGTTGGAGTCGATGCGCTGTAAGTATTATTATTATTATTATTATTATTATTATTATTATTATTATTATTATTATTTATTTATTTATTTATTTATTTATTTATTTATTTATTTCTTAGCAGACGCCCTTATCCAGGGCGACTTACAGTCATAAACAAAATACAGTCACTCTAATAAGCACATGTACTGCCCTAAGTCACGAGTAAATCCTTTACCAGCTTTGGAAAAACGAAACTGTGCGTTCACATCTGTCCATGCAGAATGTTTATGCTGTTCTATGTTGTTAAAGTAAATAAATGCTGTTGTATACAAGAGTATACAAACAACACGAAACTACAATCACGTGACACACTTGCAGAAATTCAATGATAAGCAATGTGATGACGTGCAGTTGCGTATCATGACCACAAGGTGTCAGTAATAGATTTTATAGTAACCCCGCGAACACAGTGATGTTTCAGAACGTTATGAGAATGTTATTCGAAAGTCAGGATAACATTAAGTCATGTTTGGGCCATCTGCGGTCCAAATAATTCATGTTTTTATTTTAAGTGTGGGAGCCCTCACTCCCTAAGTTTTATTTTATTCTATTATGTATTGATGTATTCATGTATTTGTTTTATCTCATCTTATGTTAACCCCCTATGTACTGTACCACATTTTGCATGCATTATTGAGTGTATTTTGTTTGTTATCATTAAAACCTAATAAAAATGTGATAAAAAATAAATAACTATCTCTTTTTTTTACAGACGAAGAAGGCAGTATCTCAATTAAATATGTTAATATGCAACACGACGAAGGCATTGTGATCCACAATAAACCAGCTTCATTGAAATATAGTCCATTTGGGTTACACTTGGACAAACCATGACGATTCCTAAAATCTGAGGTTTTATAGAAATGGAAGCTGAATCTACCAAGGTAGATTTCCATGAGATTCAATTAGAAGCCAAGGGCAGCAGTGCAGAAGCACGTGCTGAAGTCAGTGCTTTGGGAGCTTCTGCAATGGTCCGAGGCGAGCTGGCAAGTGCCTCTGCATCAGTAGGCCCTGTAGGTGTGAAGTTTGGGCTGGTAGTTGACACAGGGGCTTCTATGGGAGTGGAGGGAATTGAGGCAAAGGTCTTGGGAACTGGGTTCTCGATTGGTCCAAAAACGAGCATAAGTGTGCTTGGAAGTGAAGCGTCATGCTCAGCCATGTAACCAGTAGGAATGAAAAGCACCCTCATTATGACAGTGAACCCTTAGACAGGTGTCCTCCTTGCACTGACTGGGGTTAGTCAGTGTGTGATTGTTTGTTGCCAGAATGGATTATTAGTTTAGTTTAGTTATCTACAAGCTTCTGTTTGTTTTTCAATATATCTTTATGTTGGAGTGAAACATTGACAATGGCAGTGCTGAATAAATAAGCACTTCATACAAATTGTTATTTGACTCAATTTAAGCCTGGCTTCTATTATCTTGCTGTATACATTTGAAAGTATTTAACTACAAAATATAGAAAAAAGCATATACTGAATATATTTTATACTATTAACACTGATAATTTTTTTTTCTCTGAGTTTGTATGGTGTAGCACTTTTTTCTATATCATAGCAAACTGTATTACAAGTATATACTGTATACAGTATATATTGTATTTGAGTTTATTTTTATTGTATAATATACAGTATATATTGTACTTGAGTTTATTTTTATTGTATAATATACAGTATATATTGTACTTGAGTTTATTTTTATTGTATAGCATACAGTATATTGTATTTGAGTTTATTTTTATTGTATAGTATACAGTATATATTGTATTAGAGTTTGTTTTTAATTGTATAGTCTATTTTACTGTATATTTATGATGCAGGTATTCCCTCTCAGGGTAATTTATCCTGGAGTGTGGTCGCTTTAATACTGAAGTTCCTGACAGGTGGATTCTGTCCATTACCATTCCCAACAGAATACCCTGGACAGCCATGTTGAGGCCTTTTCCACACAAGTAATGTTTTGGTGCCCTCTGGTGAGCTTTCCTTGTACTTGTAAATGTGTGTATAGGATTACTATCAGCAAAAAACAAAACAACAACAAAAAACAACAACCTTAAATAATATTAGAAAATGAAAGATGGAATAAAGTGATAATCTTGCCCCATTACAGAAAAATAATGAAAGAATATAAACAAACAAACAAGGTTTATTCATCTTGTTGATTTTCAATTTCTTCTAACTGGGCTCCTTATTGCACTCATTCTGTGATCTTTTTACAGTATCTGTAAATACCTCTGGTTTGTGCTAAAGCTGAAAAAAATCCATCACAGTGCTGGATTTTCTGGTTTTCAGCCAGGTGGATAAGCTACTATAGTCATATTCTTACAGCCAAGGACAGGTGTCCTGGTAGGGTTAAAGCTAGCCTGCACACACAAGTAAAGTAGAGTTGATGAAATCGTACTTAATAATAACAAGAGCAAAGTCTTCTGTTGAGATTAGTTTGGAATCCAAAGCGTATAAAGGTTCACTTCATTACTGCACTGAGTGTGGAATTGCTTTGTCCAAATCAGATCTCATTATATTGATGAGTTTCTCGAAAGCACTTCATTATTTCACTGTATGCTCTGTTCTCTGCTAATTTTCCACAGTTAAATCCTGAATCCCTGCTTCCCTTCATGTGTCAAATAATTGCTGTGTCTTGTTGTTTTCTGTGTGTCTTCCTACAAATATTCAGCAATTGAATTCTCTTCCAAAGTAATAATAGAAATGCAGTTTATTGATTACAAGCCTATTATTATTATTATTATTATTATTATTATTATTATTATTATTATTATTATTATTATTATTGAATGATGTATATGTTGAATAATAATATTTTAAACTAATGTTATTTGTGTGTCATATTTATTGGTATTACTTTGAATGTATTGTTTGTGGTGTGTGTGCTCTTTAGGCAGCAAGGTGTTTGCAATGCTGTAAACAAACAGTGTACTATTTTTCACCGTGTTTATTGTCTGCTTATACTCGCCAACCGCGGCTTCGGCCCTGCGTCCCCCCCGGTACACGCTCTGCGCTGACCAGGTGTGTGTGTTGACCACGCGGTTAGGGTCGGCACATAGCGTAGCGGCCTCCCTGGTGCTGCGGTACCGCGGCGCACGCATAGCCCGTGATGTTATTATCTCGGGGCACAGGTGCTTAATATAAGCGACACATGGTGCCCAGCGCCTCAGTGGTAGTGCACAACAACGCTGCACGATACGCGGTGCACTTAGTGCCCTCAGTACTCGGAGTGTGCAGTGCTCGGATCACACAGAACACATGTGCACGCGTGCTGATACCTCTACCACTCTAGTGTGATTACACACGGTACACAGTTCACGTAGATACGGTGCCTGGGATGCACAGTGCAAGCAGTGCATGTGGTGCACGTTGCGCTAATTGTGTAGGCACAGGTCAACCTAGCATATAGCTCACAGTGCTGCGCAGTACCCAGTGTAAACAGGGTACTCGGCACAAGGTGTACAAGGTTAATATCCTTGCTGCAACAATAGTGGTTGTATACACTATGCTAACACTTGCCAGTGTTCGTCGCAGTGCAAGCAGTGCCTCAGTGCTAATGCACAAGGCCAGGCCTATGTCGGGGTCTCATCCCTGTATGGACATTATGGATCTCAAGGCCAAGATGACCCAGGTCCTGGAGCTCTTCCCCTGTCCAGGTCCCGCAGCCCCAGTCGCCATACCCCCCCCCCCTCTTCCTTTGGAGTGCAGGAGGGGTGGGCAGGGTCATCTCAGCTGGTACAGGAGGACACGCTGTCTATAGCGGCCTCAGGTGACGGGGCTTCTTTCTCCTCGGAGATGCAAGTGGGTGAGACCCTTGCCGAGGAAGAGCCTGGTTCTGAGAGTGTCTCAGAAGCCAGTACCACCCCGCTGTCCAGCTCCATTTTGGCACTCGTGGGACGTGCTGCAGCTTTCCTGCAGCTCCCCTGGACGCCAGCATCAGAACCACGCTGGTCCGTTTTCTGGACGCAGGTGCTGGCTTCCCGCCCCCAGAGGTTCCCGGCCTTCCCAGATTTTTTGGAGGAGGCACACTCCTCCTGGGACCACCCGGCCGCGGGACTCAGTGTGCTGAAGCAGGCCGCATCGCTCGCCTCCTGGTAGACTCCACCATTGCAGCCTTGGTTAAGGCCCCGCCAGTGGGTGGTCTTATTAAAGACCCGGCGTGCCCGAACCCCCAATGCAGGGTGACGGAGACACATTTGAAGCGAGCCTACGCAGCAGAAGCGCAGGCAACTCACTTGGCTAATACAGCTAGTGTGCTGACCACGTATTTAGATGGTGTATTGCGTGAAGCCCCACTCCCCGGGCCTGTGGCCACGGAGCTGCGCCTCCTGTCCAGCACACGGCTGCAAGTCTCCGGTCTCCAAGGGCAAGCCCTTGGCTGGAGCCTGGCTAGCTTAGTGGTGGCTCGTAGGCAGCTATGGCTGTCTCAAGCCAGGGTCCCTGATGTGGATAAGGCTGCGCTGCTTGATGCGCCGATATCCCCAGGTCATACGTTTGGGACAGCAGTGGAGGAGATTTTGCAAAGATCTCACCAGGAACGCGAGACATCCAGTCAGGTGGCCGCATTGCTCCCTCCCCTTGCCTCTGCATGGGGTAGGTCGAGCCGCTGGTGAGCTCCCCAGACTCGGACTGTCACACGAACAGTCCCAGTCCCCACAGCTCCACTGGGTGACCTAAGGCATCGCCCTCAGGGCACACCAGCAGGTAACCGAACGCAGGTCGTGGTCAGTCCACAAACCAGCGTCATAGAAGATTTAGGCCAGCACCCTAAATACTCACTCAAAATTGCCAAGCCGCGTGGGGCAAATTCTATTTCCTCTCGGCCACAAAGGTCCTTGTCCTTCCCAAACCCAAGGTGGCGTAGTCGACAAAATCTCTTGGTATCATACAGGTTACCGTGGACACCCTACCCGTGACACATACATGTAAACTACACCACAGTGAGCAGCTCCTTCCTCCAGACACAGACCACACTGGAGTGTTTAGATTACTGGGTGTGAGGAGCCTTGTGTTAACAACGGAAGAACTGGACTGACTTGGGAGCTCACTGCTGCTGCCTATTTCAATTGTTTTATTACTGTGTTACAGTATGGGGCAGCAGTAGTGCTCTGGCTCCCTCTTGTGGTCAGTGTGAGTGATGGCAGTGTGTGCAGCTTGGCAGGGCACTGATGCCTGTTTCCAGAGAGGGATTCAATCAAACACTAAATTCACAGTTTAATAGAAGAGTGGATTAGTTCTATTTGTATATGTGTTCTAAGCGCTGCACTTGTGTTTCAATAAGTGTCACAGACAGTTCTATGAGATCTGAGCTGTGAACACAGGTGGGACTTGATAGGGTTGGATGACTCACAGTACAGTTAGATTATCCTTCCAGTAGTTTTATGTTTAGCCTCTCAGTGCTTTCCTGCTCTCTAGGAGGGGCATTAGAAATCTGCCTGTTCAGAATGAACTGGCCCATAAGTGTTGAGACATGTGTGCCAGGGAGCTGCTGCACACATAAGGAATGAAGGAGACCAGGTGGGTAACAAGGATGACACAGGAGGCAAGACAATAAAGAATAAACTGACTTTAATAACGCTGATGTGCTGATCCTGAATAAAAAATAAAAATTCATTCAGGGACTTCTGAGTTCCTCATTTAAAAATGTGTCTGAAATTGAGATAACATCATTTTTATTATTATAAGTTATAATCCAAGTTAGAAAAAGAAGACTAAAACACCCAATCTTCCATCTATTTGAGGTGCACACCATGTTAATATATGGGGCATTCAATACCAACTCAACCAGTGCAGATTTTACTAGAATAAATTACCTGGGGTTTTTCTGACATGCTGAGTGCAGAAACTATGGTTGTTATTTTTTTTTTATTTCTCCTTCGACCTATGACCTTGCAAGGGTCAACAAAAAATGATAAATTATGTTGTAATCAAACTGCCATGTTTCTTCAATTTTGCATTGTCCGGAGTTAGATCTAGACAAACAAGTGACAGAGTTTGCTTCCAGTGGCACTAGCTTGGAGCTGAGGAGTTATCAACTTGCTTATGGGACTTGGAGTTTTTTGTTATCATGACATATTTGAGTGAATACTGCTCAGTTCTCCCGAGTAATCCAGGCTGATTCAAATTCAGGATGCTCTCTAATTAAGTATGACCCCATTTTTGGGGGGTTTTGCCTGTGGGCTTCTCACCCTGGATTGTAAATCAAGGTGTTTCTTCACCTCTTTAAATGCTGGTGATGCCCATCGCCTGGGCCTAACTACTGTTCTCAGCTGTTGACAGGACTTGGAGACGACATTGTAGTTTCTGGAAAAATTAGCAATAAACAAATTTCATTTTGACATTTTCTTTGACAAAGCATTTCAACTATTGAATGACACCTCTCCATGCATCTGACATTTTAATATTGCTTAATCCTGTCCAATAAAATGTGGAATATTTGAAGTAGTGTCCGATACATTCAGCAAAACTTTTAAGGTTCCAAGTCAGGTCTACATCAACAATTATACAATTCTTAAGACAATTTGTTAATTCGTAATATTTTACCTCATGGTTTGACTTTTATCTTTCAAAATTTGAGTTAAGAAAAAGTTAACAAAAACAAAGACCATTTCAATGTGTTAAAATATTTGTCCTTAATTGCAACCATATAGTAAAACCACTTATATTTCTTTTTGACTTTCTTCTTCTCTCCTCAAGCTGCCATCTGTTCCAAATGTTGGATTTGTTGCTTTTTCTTTTTAAGGAACACCAGTAAGTTTTCATGGCAGCTAGAAAATAGAAAAACATATTTACATATCCATGTACCATTTTACTGTACATATATAGGCTGATATACTGATAATACATTGAATCTCAATGTCTTTGAAATCACGTAATTCCACAGCAATGTCTATTTATCAAACTGAAAAATAATGTAATTTTTTATGTTTTAACAAACTCGAACACACACACACATGGGAAAAGGGCAGGATGGATTGAGTTCATATCATTTACTTATGTTAAAAGTTTCATGTTAAATGTTAAAATAAAATGTAATTTTTTTTTCTAGTTGGAGCAAGTGTGAGAATATTATTCGAAATATGTGGGGAAATAGCGCCCCCTTTCAAGCTGTAGGTAGAAAAGCTTACAGCACCTGGTATTCCCAGGGGGTCTCCCATCCAAGTACTAACCAGGCCCAACCTTGCTTAGTTTTCGAGATCAGACGAGATCGGGCGTTCTCAAGGTGGTATGGCCGTAAGCGAAAAGCTGTGGTGGTTTAGTATGTTTCATAGTAACTAATACCGGAATAGTGCTACACGAGAAAAATAAGCATTGCTTAAAATGAATGAATGAATGAATGAATAAATACATAAATATCGACATAAATGTATTTATTCCCATACGTATTTATTTATTCATTCCAATATTTACATATTACTTTATTTATTTCGATAATTGCGGGTGGTCGGACAAACTTACAAGATTATCGTCTGTATTGTTCTTTCAGTAGCCTAAATACCAAATTTAAACGACACCAAAACTAACCACGGGGTAAGAACAAATAAAAAATAAGAAACGCATATGCACGGCCATAAAACGACACACACACGCACACACACAACCTGAAAAGCAAACATTATACTGAAGGGAAAACAAACATGTAAAGAAGCAGAAATGAAATCCACACACCGTTATTAAAACAGCCGATCTCAGTTGTATTGTGTAATGAATGATAAAGGGCTAGATGTGTCATTGGACTCCGCTGACGAGGGGCAGCAGTAGGTTTAGTGGTTATTTGTTTATGCTCGACAGATGATTCGGTCAGGATGGACACAGACCTGCACTTGCTCAAGGCAGACATATTTTAAACTCAAGTCTCATTCTGTATCACCAACACTGCATTGCCATGAAAAACTTGAATAAACCATCTTTGGAAACACTGGTATTAAAATATGGTATATGTACGAATCTTGCAAAATTAAAAAAAAAATATATATATATATATCGGTAGTTTGATACAGCCTCTGTTCTTCTATACAATATTTTATATAATTCTATGCATTTCAGTGGGTAGTTCTAACCGCAAAGTCAGACTCACCTAAATTTTTCCCAGTCTTTCCCCACCAGCTTTTTGTCACATAATCTGGCCAATCAAATGTTCCATTAAACATTTTAGACTCGCAAGTAACCAATCAGAAGCAAAGCATTCATTCTGCCCACAGAACAAGCTTCGTTTCCAAAAACTCAACTGAACCGGACGCATCATTTTAAAGCGCAAGATTTGCGGCGGGTTTGAGTTTTGAAGATTAGTAGCGGGTGAGTTGTTAACAATTTCATAAAATCCTGGATTTATATTGGTCAGTGATATAAGAACAAGCAATTAAAGTAATTGTGTGCTTTCGTAATAATACTAACCTGCAACTAAGCAAATGTAACAGTCTGGTGATTCAATGAATTGTAGCGCTTACTCGGTGGGAACCTTTGTTACAGGGAGATGGGGTCTGGTAGGAAGATGTTGGAGAGCGGGATTCTGGGAAGAGCTGAGTTCGTGGTACCGGATGTGTGATTTTCAATAAAGTGTGTTCATTTAGAAGTAATACACAGTGTGAGTCTAATCGTTTGTGGAAACCCCATAATTTATAACACTGCTTGTACGAGAGCAGCCTGTTTCCTGTTTGTGTGTGAATACATCATGTAGTCAAATGTTTGCGCATTTTCTGAAACGTTAGTATAAACTACACGTTGACAATGTAATCCATGTTTAATATGTGTGTGTGTGTGTGTGTGTGTTTGTGTGTGTATGTCAATGGTTAACACGATTTCTGCTTCAGGGTTAAACCGAAAAATCGCCGAATTTGCAGGAGTGTTTTTGAATAGACGCACGCGCAATCAGTAATTTAAATTAAACATCTTCATGTTTTGTGGCGATTTAAAAGTGAAATCCACCTTAAGAGTCAGATCAGAATAATTCTGGTATTTTTAAGTCCACCTTAAATTCTGGAGTCTGAAAGTGAAATACAAATCCACTGCACTCGGGCGAGCGCTTTTACTGGGTGTGCCTGTCAGGAGCCCCCACTTAAACCTCTTTGACAGGACTTATAATCTTTCTTTTTTTTTATTTTTGGCAGCTACCGAGCAGAACCCCATTTGATACTGTGGACAGTTTAAAGATGGAATCAGTCCCGATTAAAGAGGAGCTCCCTAAACTTGAACTGGTCCCCATTAGACTGGAGTTCTCTGGACTGTCTTCCCTCCCCATTAAACAGAAGCTCTGTGAGATGCCATCTGACAGCATCAAGTCGGAGGTGTCTGGGATTAAAGCTGAGCGCAATGAATTGGAGATCTCCCAGACAGAAGAACCCCTTCCTGTGAATGAAGAGGTGCTGGAAATGGTGTGTATTACTAAACTGGAACCCCTCCAGAGACATATATAGAACTATGTGTACTCTCTCGTGTTCTTATCATCACCCAAGATGATGGACCAAAATCTCACTTGAACTCTGCTGATTGTAGCTCTAGATCTATCTATAGATATATATCTGTAGTTTTGACCGTAAAATAACAGAGTTAAGTGATCTTTAACAAAGAACCCATGAACGTGACCACAACCAGAATGGTGAAAATGTAGTCACAGCAGTTATAAGATTTTCTTTTTTAAAGAATTATTTATGGGTTGGTTATGTATGTCAGACTGACTATAAGATATATCTGTCAGAAGTTCTCTACCAATAAATCTCTAGGCAAACGTATTCGACTGCATTGCTGTGTATACAAACTGTATAGGTATTTTGATCTAAGTGCTTTCAATGTATTTCACGCTAGTAATGTGAAACCATTTTTCTTTTCATTTGTGATCAGCAGGGATGCCCTGACATGTCTCAAAACACAGAGGGGGTTGAGCCCCCTTTTAAAATGCTGACTTTGCCTGAGGGGGGCTGAGGTCTCACATACTCGATGCTGGTGGGCAGTTGCTATTCGTTCATCACATGATTTTTTTTTTTTTATAATTCACCATAATCCTAACAATCCTAACCGAAACTTCAAAGCACAGGCAACCTCCAAAACCCTTATTTTATTTTATCCCCACGGGATGAATGAAGTGCATCCAGTACTTTCCCAGGCTTCTTGTAGAGTGTAGGTGTAGCGGTTGATCAAACACAACAGGGTGATGATGTGCACATTGCAGAAGTGTCACTGGTGCTTACATTAAAACATTTACAACTCATTCAGTTGGTGGGGTTCATAGATGTTCTTTGCATTCTTCACAAAATGTAAAAAATACAAATTCTCTGCCAAAATGCAAATTGCGCATTTTTCCACAGTATTCTGTTATAAACAGATTTCTAGGATCCCTGGGGATTAACACCTACTTTGAGCAATCGATCAAATCAATCCATTTTTTAAATAAGCTGATCTACACAAAGTCTGACATGATTAAAGCATCATTTAGTAATTTAAAAATGACTTCTTTTATTCTATCGACCCTCATTTTTGTACACTGCAGTTTGTTTGTTTTGAACTTCGGCTCCCTGCTGCAGATGGGTTGAACCCTATTTCAAAACACAAAAAAATGTTTTTTTAGGACTGTACCATTAACGTCCATTACAAATATAATAGGGTGTTACGTACTGTTCTGTGTAAAATGCAGTGTCTGTTGTGGCATTGCAGTTTACACTGAGAAACATCTGCTTCAGAACCGGTACTGTGCCGCCACTGAACCACCTCGAGAGACGGGTCAGTGACAGAATAAAGAGTCTCTGCATTTTACCAGCATGTCCCATTGACACTGAAAGTGATTCCGCATCAGTGCCGCCACAAACACGGTGATTAGTGCTATTCAGATATGAAACCAGCCCTTAATCTTTTTTTCTTTTGTTTTCTGACAGTTACCAAGCAGAACCACGTTTGATGCCTTGGACAATGTGAAGATGGAATCTGTCCCGATTAAAG
The DNA here is from genome assembly GCF_902713425.1 of Acipenser ruthenus. Lineage (NCBI taxonomy): Eukaryota > Metazoa > Chordata > Actinopteri > Acipenseriformes > Acipenseridae > Acipenser > Acipenser ruthenus. The sequence continues at coordinate 11,342,735 of NC_081220.1, forward strand.
AGGAGCTCCCTAAACTTGAACTGGTCCCCATTAGACTGGAGTTCACTGGACTGGCTTCCCTCCCCATTAAACAGGAGCTCTGTGAGACGCCCTGTGACAGCATCAAGCCAGTGGTGTCTGGAATTAAAGCTGAGCGCAACGAACTGGAGATCTCCCAGACAGAAGAACCAGTTCCTATGAAAGAAGAGGTGCTGGAAATGGTGCGTATTAAACTGGAGCCCCTGAAAGAGGAGGTACTCTTGAAACCAGGGAAGGAAGAATCCGAAGACTTGAAAGCAGCCCCCACTGAGCTGGGTCCGGTACACCTGCGGGAGTGTAGCGTGGTGCTGGAGAGAATCTATGTGAGAAAGCAAGGCTCTGGAGAGGAAGGCTCTCCCAACAGCACGCAAGGAGGTGGACAGGACGACGAGAGCTCACATTCAGAGTGCAGTCCAGCAGGTGAGTGACTGACTAGCTGTGACATTGTCATTCTACACTGAGTGATGGCCACAATGTGACTGAGAGGCTGAGAACAGATAGCAGGGCTCCACATTAGCATCCAGGTTCATTTCGCATACTTGTCTACACTGAAGCAAATCACCGTGTCTGTGGCGGCACTGATGCGGAATCACTTTCAGTGTCAATGGGAAATGCTGGTAAATGCAGCGACACTCTCAAGGTGGTTCAGTGGAGGCACAGTGCCGATGTGAAGCAGATTTTTCTCAGTGTGAACAGACACCACATTTTATATAGGACAGTATGTAACACCCTATAATGTGTGTAATAGATGTTACTGGTACAGTCCTAAAACTCCCCTTATTTTTTCGTGTTCTGAAATCTGGTCCTGCCCACATCTGCAGCTGATGACACGGGGCTGAAGTTCGAAACCAACTGTCTGACCAGCGTAGGCTACAATATTGTATATTTTATGTCACAGGTTGGGTAATAAATAGCTTAAATATTTAATTTCACCTCAGAATATAAATGATAAAAACACAAATACTGTTAAAAATACCATATGTTAACAGCATTTCTGCTTTATATTATAAAACAAAGTTTAATTTATTAGAATAAGTTAGAGTTCTGGCTAAAATGGTTTATTCTTTAATTAAAATACTGTAGCCTACTGTTTTATGTGTATGATTACTTGGCACAAAAAGTTTGAAACAAACTATCAGTTTAACTTGTCTAAGCAACATACTGAAATGTGAGTTACCGGTAGACTTTATGTTTTGTGCTCTTGCAGATTTGAAGAACAGAATGTTTTTGTTTTTTAAAAAACGAATCCCTATTTAATGTGTGCAGCATACAGTATATTCTTTTGAAGTGTGACACACCGGCAGCATGTTTTAACACTGCATGATCTGCCTTCTATGTAAATGGAGGTATGCTGCCAAATTGCAGCTGAGCCTGTAATATTGCTGTGTGAATGCCGTACTGAAGGGTCCTTTTTGTAGGTTTACTTTTTTGCTTGAGTTTTTTTTTTTTTTTTTTAAAGTATTTTTTTTTACTAATTAATAAAAGCATGTCATGATCAGGACCCATCCTTCAATAAAAGGGCCGTTATGGCGTTATGGCAGAACAAGTACACACATGAGGAAATACATCCACTTTATCAGTCTGTGCATACAGTAAATTGGTCAGCAGAAATCAATATATTTTGGAGGTGATTATTGTGAAGAGTCTGAATCGGGATTCATTTCAAGACATCATATACACAATTTTAGGGTGGGGCCCTCCTAGGCGGTCACCTTGCTTGCCTTGCCCTAAGGCCGGCTCTGAGAGACAGTGCTAATCTCTGTAGCCGGACATGTACAAAAGTATTTAACAGCAGTTAAATGGACATTAACACATACCGTGAAACTTCTATTAAACGGCCAGGCATTTATTTACAAAACTCACAAGCAGACCTGTAACGCAGTTTATTATTTCCTGTTATTGGGGGTAGATCACGTCAGTAATAGGCACACCCTATTGACCAGTCTTTGCGAGGGCTCGCTAGCAAGCCCCGCCCTGGGGGAGAAATTCTAAAAGCATTTAGCTGCCTGCGAGGAGGAAGTCGCTCTCTTTGGACTGAGACACAACAGAGAGCAGATCGCTAACACTGCCCATCTACTATAAGCTTGCGAGCTGTCGCTGATTCGGGACTAACACCATTCCACTGAGCCTAGGTAGGACGTGTTGTCCTTAAATACCATTCTTCTGGGATTACTATAAAACGCAGGAACCAATTACCCCATTCTGGAATTCAGTTAGCATACATAGAAAGGAGACCCGGCTGTCGATTTTGTATGCAATATGATTATTTAAAAATAAAACAGTAACCATTATTGACTCTGAAGAACTTTTTGTGTTGAGAAACGAACCCTTAATAAAAGTGTGGTTACAACTGGCGCCCAAACGAGGGGCCTGCGTTTAATAGCGATCTGAGAAAATAAAAGCGAGAAGCAAGAAAAGAAAATAATATAAAAATACATTTGTTTGTTCATTAAAACTAACTTTGCTTGCTTCACTGGACAAAACCGCTGGTTAAAAATAAGAAAATAACCAATTCTTACCGTGTGTTGTGAAGTAAACACTTCCTGTATTTCAACTGACATGAATACGTCCGGTTCAGCCATGGAAAACGTTGCTAGTGTGCGAACAGTGGAATTGCTGCCTGCAGCGACCTCTGGTGGTGGCAGTATAGCAACTACTTGTCAAGCTAATCCCAAAGTCATTGAAAGCAAAGCAGCTGAGTTGGAACTGGCAATGTTAGATGAGGCACGAGAAGCCGACCCCCTTGCGAATTTAAAGGGGCAAAAGCATACTTACAATGAAGAAAACGAACCAAATTGTTCTTTTTTCAAAGATATGCTGCAATGTATTTTGGATAGAATGGAGAACCAAAATCAACAAATAAATAAGAATTTAGGGTCAGTGCAAAACGATCTCCATAAGGTTACCAATGGCCTTAATGACCTCCAAAACGTGCTTAGAAGAGAAGTTAGTGACATTGGGAAGACTACAGATGATCTTATGGCCCAAATGGCATCTTGTGAATGTGTTATTTCCAAGCATGATGTTGCTTTGGAGAATATGCAAGCGGACGTAGGCTACATGCAAAAAGGTCTTCAGGGAACACAGCAGGACGTAGATGCTTTGAACCAGAAGGTAGAGAACCTGCAAAGCAAGGTTGACTCTGCTGTGATTGGGGACCTGAGAAGCCTTCGCCTAGAGGTCCGACACATTCAAGAGACCATGGCTTGTGGGGGTGACATGCCTAAACGACACACCCAGACCACAATGTCTCAGACTGAGAATGCTGTAGCTGATTCTCCTGCACTAAACCCCAGAGTTTCTGAGCTCCAATTCAGCACCCCTTTACCTCCATCACATGAAAGGTCTTCACTATCCACATCATGGTGCGCAAGCCCTGCACCATGGCTTCGTCCTCCATCTGTTATGCAGCCCCCTGAATATGGCAGTAAGGGAGGCCCCAAACCTCGTGAGTTTGTTGCTCTTTTAGAACGATACTTCCAAGCACAGTGTATTCCAGAGAACCAGTGGCTAATGCAGACTGATTTCCATTTTAAAGGGAGTGCACAGCAATGGTGGCGTTATAAACGGCAGCTGGGAACAATTTAAGAAGGCGTTTCTGACCTACCATGAAGGTCTCATGAGCAGAGAACAGACACAAAGGGACCTGGAGGTCCGCCAGCACGCTGATGAGCCACTAGAAGCATTTGTCTGGAGAAAGTACGAACTACATTCTCAGATATACCCACAATGCTCTGAGGAGCAAGTGACTCAATATATTATTGGTCTCCTGCATCCTGATCTCAAAGTTTTAATGCGGTCAATGGAACTGAACACCCTTGAACAGCTAGTGCAGAGGGGCAAGACCTTACAACAAGACCTGAAGGAGGAGAGAGAGTATAAACGGCAGCAAAACTCCTTGTCAAAACCCCTTGCATTCAAAACTACTAACACCAGTGACAGACAGGAATCCCCTGAAGGGAAAGGCCAACAAAAAAAATATTACTCTGAAAAGTCTCAGTCCAGCATGGATGTTCAGTGTAGGTCATGCAATAAATTTGGACACTATCAGAGGAACTGCCCGAGGAAGTCCCAGCGTACCCCACCTGATAAAGTAACTGCTGCTGTTACTGGTATCTCTACAGGCACAGACAACCATCTGGACCAGGGAAACGTCAGAGGGGAGGCCGTGAAGCAGGAGCTGGGGCCTTCCTATTAGAACAGCATGCTCCTGCAGAAGGCGTGGCAGCAATGTATTCTGCCCACCAAGACCTACAGCACACATCTGAGCACTCAAGCAACGATCAAAACGTCCATGAAATCATGCACTCATTCGAAGGCACCAATCTCTCTGCTTGGTCAAGATATGGAGGCCTGCCTCTCCTTGAGGTAGAAGTAGGTGGCCACAAGACTCAGGCATTGGTTGATTCTGGAGCGACCAAATGTTTGATGTCCAGTGAACTAATGCGGAAACTTTCCATGCCACCCCACATGTTGTCAGCGTGGGAAGGGAACGATGTCACCTTGGCTACCGACATCAAGTGCTCACCCTTGGGGTTGTTGAAGGTTCGACTGAAGATGGTAGGAAGGTTATGGGAGGGAACGGTTTTAGTGATGGATGATCTCACAACAGAGCTGATCATTGGAGTTGACTTAATTCGTGAAACTGGATTGTTAATAGACCTCCAGCACATGAAGGTGTGGTATTCTAGCTCAGCCAAAGGGGTGCCTATCCCACCTACCAAGACGACACAAGAACTTCCAGTGCTTGTGGCAGCGGGTGATTCTCCAATTCTGGAAGTGGAAGGAACCACCTCCTTGCAAAATAGTAGCACAACAGGCTCATCCTCCAAGGAAAAGCACAGTCAGCTACAGGATGTACTGCAACGGTTCTCAGAAGTTTTAGGGGACCATATGGGCAGAAGTGACACTGTTCAACACCATATTACAACAAATGGATCCCCACCCTGTCGGCAGAGACCTTATCCATACAGCCCAGAGAAGCGAATGTCCATCCAGCAGCAAGTTGAAGAAATGCTGAAGTTAGGTGTGGTTGAGCCCTCTAAGTCACCCTGGGCATCTCCTGTAGTCATCGTTAAAAAGAAAGATGGCAGTGATCGCTTCTGCGTAGACTACAGGAGACTTAATCAGGCAACCCAAACAGATGCCTTTCCTATGGTGAACATGCGGGAGGTCCTTGACAGTCTTCATGGGGCAGTCTACTTCAGCACTCTAGACTTACGCTGTGGATATTGGCAGATAGCTATGTCACAAGACAGTCGGGAAGCGACCGCTTTCATTACACACATGGGACTGTACCAGTTCAAAGTCATGCCTTTCGGGCTAAAGAATGCTCCAGCCACGTTCCAGAGGCTTATGAATGAGGTACTTCGGGGACTAGTCCATCGCAATTGCTTTGCTTATCTTGATGACATTGTCATCTTCTCGTCAAGCTGGGAACGGCATCTCCAAGATCTAACTGAAGTATTGCAGCGACTCAAGGATCATGGACTCACCTGCAAGCTTGAGAAATGCGTGTTCGGTCAGAAAGAACTCAAATATCTAGGACACATTATTTCTGACAAAGGTGTAGCCCCTGACTCAAAAATGTTGGAAGCAATGAATCAGTATCCCAGACCAAGCAAACCAGAACATATTCGACAGTACTTGGGCATGTGTAACTGGTATGGAGGATTTATCGAGAGACTCTCTGACATTGCTGAGCCACTGACAAGACTGTTAAAGAAAAATACCTCTTGGAAGTGGAGTACAGAAGCAGAAGCAGCCTTCCAGCATCTTAAAGAAGAGCTACAGAGTGCTGTGCATTTGAGCTATCCAAACTTCCATAAGCCTTTTGTCCTTCAAACTGATGCCAGTAGTGTAGGACTAGGAGCAATCCTTTATCAGATGGAAGGGGAGAGAAAGTGCATCATTACGTATGCAAGCAAGACACTCAATGCTACAGAGCGGTGTTACCATGCCACTGAAAGGGAGTGCCTAGCGGTGGTATGGGCTGTAAAGAAGTTTCGTCCTTTCCTTGATGGACGTCGCTTTACACTAGTCACTGATAACAGTGCACTGAAGTGGCTAGCCAGTATGAAAGATACCAGCAGTAAATTAGCACGATGGTCTTTACAGCTTCAGGAATTTGATTTTGAAGTGCAGCACTGTGCAGGAACTTCAAATCAAGCATCAGATGCCCTGTCTCGGAACACTGTACTGGAAGACAGCTCTGATTATAGTTCTCTAGATGACAAGATGCTGCCTGAATTGCAGCTCCCACCGGAAGAAGCCATAACAGTCCTTGTCTCTACCGTAGTGGAGGGGAACCCTCCACGCCTTTTAAGCCGAGATATTGTTCAAGAGGAGCAAAAGAAGGATGGGTACCTGTTGCCTATCATTGAGTACCTCAGTCATGGAACTGTTCCCCCCTGCAAAGAGCAAGCAGCAAGAATCAGAGGTACTCACCGAAATTATGCACTTGTAGATGATGTCCTCTATCGAATGGATGGGGATCCTTACCGCACAGAATCAGAAGAGGATTGGAAGATGGTAATTCCTCATTCTCTCAAGCAGGAAGTGCTTAAGTTATTTCATGACTGTGAGACAGCTGCACATTTGGGGTTCCACAAGACGTTAAATCGTCTTCAGCAGCGGTACTTTTGGAGAGGCATGGTGCGAGATGTTGCAAACTATGTCAGAAGTTGTGACATCTGCCAAAGGTCAAGCCAGACAACCAGAAACCAGTAGGTTTGATGGTACCTCAGAAGCCTGTCGAACCCTGGTATAAGATAGCTGTTGACCTCATGGGACCGCTGCCAAAGAGCTCTAGTGGAAATGAGTATCTTCTGGTTGCTGTGGATCAGTTTACTAAGTGGGTGGAATTATTTCCCATGCGTCGTGCTACAACAAAGAAAATCTTGGTTAAGCTGGAAAACGAAGTGTTCTGTCGCTGGGGTATACCGGCAATTATCTTATCTGATAATGGGCCTCAGTTTGCGTCCAAGGAATGGAAGGAAGCTTGCCTAAGATGGGGAATAAAACCTCAGTATACTTCTCCTTACCATCCTCAGGCCAATTGGACAGAGCGAATGAACCGCACAATCAAGATCATTCTTCAGTCGTATGTCCACCAAGATCAGTCCAGATGGGATGAGGACCTCGCAAAGTTTGGTCTTGCTATTCGTACAGCAGTACAAGACACCACTGGCTATAGCCCAGCACAGCTCAATCTTGGACGAGAGATAGCTCTCCCAATTGATCGTTCATTGGCCACTAACAAAGACCCAGTTGAAGAAGATCTAGGAGAGTATCAAGAAGCTCTCTATGAAAAACTACATCGATATTATGAAACAGCCAGAGATAACATTGCAAAAGCTCAACAAAAGCAGCAAAAGTATTATGACGGGAAGCGCAGACATGTAAAGTTCAATGATGGAGATCAGGTTCTTCTTCGTGCACACCCCGTCTCTTCAAAGGAACAACGATTCTCTGCAAAACTGTCTCAAAAGTGGGTTGGACCCTACAACATTGTAAAGGCTATTTCGCCACTCAACTACGAACTTTGTGATCCTGTCTCGGGTAACAATCTGGGAGTTCAACCTGTACACAACTTGCGACCATTCAATCACAGAAAACTGGCTGGAGAAGAGACACGTTCCTCTGATGTAACAACTCAGAAACTGAAGGAGGGTGAACCGAAGATGCGCAGCCCCAAAAGGATTCAGGGAAGACCCTACAACCTGCGGAACCGGGCCAAACCGGTCCATAGGGCCCTTGCCGTGGGTTCTTGAAAAAAAATTGCAGCCTGAAGTTTCCTGTGCATTAGCATGACAGCACCATAAGGAGAAAACAATGAAAGGATAACCTGTCTACAAGGGACACTACAAACTGTTCAGTTATTTGTGTGTCACATATTTAGATTTTATGTTATTAATATTTAGCGTTCAGAATGTTATGTAATGTTTTGTGGACAGCCAAGGTCACTTGATGTAACTGTATTCTTAGAGTAACTGTGCACAGCCACCTTAGCGGAGGGGAGTTGTAACGCAGTTTATTATTTCCTGTTATTGGGGGTAGATCACGTCAGTAATAGGCACACCCTATTGACCAGTCTTTGCGAGGGCTCGCTAGCAAGCCCCGCCCTGGGGGAGAAATTCTAAAAGCATTTAGCTGCCTGCGAGGAGGAAGTCGCTCTCTTTGGACTGAGACACAACAGAGAGCAGATCGCTAACACTGCCCATCTACTATAAGCTTGCGAGCTGTCGCTGATTCAGGACTAACACCATTCCACTGAGCCTAGGTAGGACGTGTTGTCCTTAAATACCATTCTTCTGGGATTACTATAAAACGCAGGAACCAATTACCCCATTCTGGAATTCAGTTAGCATACATAGAAAGGAGACCCGGCTGTCGATTTTGTATGCAATATGATTATTTAAAAATAAAACAGTAACCATTATTGACTCTGAAGAACTTTTTGTGTTGAGAAACGAACCCTTAATAAAAGTGTGGTTACAGACCAGCGCCTATTGGAGACTGCCAATTTATTTGAGACCTGGCGATTATATAGACGAGGAAACTTTGGAAAATGAACAAGCAGAAATAAAAATTTGTATTGTTAATATACTGTAATATTGTAAGGGTTTAAAAAGATTAGACAGCCAGGCATGGGTTATATAAATGCGAACAGGCCACTTGAATCAAGCATGGAGGGTTTATTACAGTGAAAAGGGATACAAAACAACCGTGCCAAACTCAATCTTTCTCTTCTCATCTGGACTCCCCTGAACTGACGGTACAGTAAAAACAAGCTCTATATACAAATAAGTAAATTAAAGATATAAACTACTAGCACTTTTGTTTATAAATATAGATCAATGTTGTCTATTAATAAAGATAAGTAATGAAATAATAATAGGTCTAATACTGGTAATAATAAGTTCAATCCATCCCAGATATAGAATGCAGGTAGGTTAGGCTTACAGCGCAATAATAATAATAGTTTGTTTTTTCTTATGGCCCCTGGTGGTGATGTCTCCGTTCAGTATATCCAAGTAACCATTTCCATAACCGCTTAATCCTTTACAGGGTCATGGGGAGTAACCATTATGTATTGTGATAACAGCATCTTCCAGATATCATTTCAATTTCCATTTAAATCATGATCTTATGTACACTTTGTATTACTAAACTTTGTACTTCTGCCCTCATATAATGCGTCTTTATTTTACACATTGCAATTGAAGGTAACCTGGCTTCAAAACGATACAATTAAATACTGGTCTTTTTTTATTCTTAATAAAATTACCCTTTTTATTTGTTATAAATGCAATAAATTCAACACAAAGCAACGCGATATACTGTTCAAAGCAAGAATTATTAAACTTAAACCAGAATGTATATGTTTGATGCCCTCAACACACACACTTCAAGTGGTGCTCCGCAGCCCTTGTGTGCTCACAAAGTCTCCTCGCAATTACCCCAGACCGCTCGTGAACCCACAATGCTATTCATGAGCTACTTGACTAACGACGGTGTTTGGGAAACACATCAGATTTGACACGTTGCTGTTACGATGGTCGAGTTACTTTTGGGAAACGGCACCCTGGATAACTTTCGAATTAGACCTAATGTCGTTTAAACAATACATTTCTAGCATATTATTCCAACTATCAACATTAATAAGCACAGTCAACATTGATTATTTGAACATTTTCAACAGTAGTCTTTTTGAAACGAGTAAACACAAGTCTGTTTGCGGATCCTGGAGTAGTCTGTGGACTATGTGGTATCAGTGGTTTTGGTCATGGTCGTGGCAATAATAATGGGTTTTTGTTTCAGAAATGAAAGCTGAAACACATTGAGAGTGGTCCAAGTTTATTGTGTGGTATATTGCAACCAGTAAGTTCCAGTGTGTTTTGCATTGAAGGGATGAATTCGCAACTCCTTAAAGGGAATGTCCGATCCCCCCCCCCAATTAGGAATTTTTCAACAACAATGGATATTGAATGAAGTCATTACCCAGCCTCCATGTTCGTCTTTCTTTAGGGATTTGACATCTCCAATCTTTGAATGAAGTCGTTATCCAGCCTCCATGTTCCTCTTTCTTTAGGGATTTGACATCTCCAATCTTTGAATGAAGTCATTACCCAGCCTCCATGTTCCTCTTTCTTTAGGGATTTGACATCTCCAATCTTTGAATGAAGTCATTACCCAGCCTCCATGTTCCTCTTTCTTTAGGGATTTGACATCTCCAATCTTTGAATGAAGTCATTACCCAGCCTCCATGTTCGTCTTTCTTTAGGGATTTGACATCTCCAATCTTTGAATGAAGTCATTACCCAGCCTCCATGTTCCTCTTTCTTTAGGGATTTGACATCTCCAATCTTTGAATGAAGTCATTACCCAGCCTCCATGTTCCTCTTTCTTTAGGGATTTGACATCTCCAATCTTTGGCAAAGCAGTAGGTTTTATGTGTTTTTGTTCATCAGTATTTTGTTCTGGAGGTACTGCCTGTATCAATTGCGGGTTCTCGCTTCCCCTCTGTTAACATCACTGTGGAGTTCTCCTTGTTTGTTAATCACTGCTTCCACCAGATCTTAGTTCATAGCAAAGCAGTAATCGGCTTGTTTATCTCTCATTGAGGGAACACAGGGATCTGGCCAAGGGTGCATTTCAGTGACTGCTAGCAGGCTCACCAATGCACACAGAACAGCAGCTTCTGAAATGAAAAATCAAGTGAAGGATTTATTCTTTGTTAATATTTGAAAACCTTAAATATATATTGCATGACTTTTGCCCCAACCTCCCCATTGAAATATAGGTCTAAGACTTTAATTTAGAATGTATTCTAGACAATATCAGCCTTTAAACAATTTGCACTAATCCACATGAAACCGTTTATATGTCGGCTGTTTCCTTGTTTTTACAAACCATCATATTCCCCTCGCCACATGTGTCTATAATTTCACGTGGTCCCGTCCAATTTGCTGCCCAAGGCCACTTTTGTAAAAAGTTTTTAATCATTAGCTTTTCCATAATCTCAGTCTACAAGCCATTAATTAGTTAATGGCTAAAGTAAAACTTGTTTTCTTATTACAATGTCAATGTGTCTTACTTTTAAAATGTTCAGATTACTTTTAATTTTTGTAATATGAATTGCATTTATTCTCAAGGATCTTTCTCAATGGAACTGGTAGATAAACATCGTAATGGATCTGCTCCTAAAGACCATCCACAGTAATTTATCAAATTTGGCTAATTGGGTAAAACTTCAATGTAATTTAATGAACATGTCCATAACTACCAGATTGAGTTAACAGCCAAAGTCTTTCAGTGTTTATCAAAAGTAAGAAATAAACAATTTAAATGATTCTTACAACAAAATGCTTTATGTGTTAATTAATTCTATGCAAAATCAATCACCAAATTCATGTTATTTTCTTCCTAATCACTTCTAAGTATTCAAAGTATATTATTTAAAAAGTGGGCATTGAAATGAGTGTGTGTGTGTCTGTGTGGTGAGAGCCTGTAGTCCCAGAATGCAGCTGGACATCTTTCTCTCCATTCTCACACAGTCCGTACAACACAGCTTGAGATCCCAAACACAGTTCAATTTATTGTAGGTTTGTTTGTCGAAACCAAATTGTACCCAATTATGTAGGTAAAAATCGATGAAACAGTTAAGAGATTTGATTAACATTCCCAGTCCTCTAATTCACTCTCCCTCTAGAAGCTATAGTGTGTGCAATATGAAACTTAATGTTATGTTCTTCTTTAAAAGAGACGGCTATCTCTTACAGCGACCTTTTTGAATAGTCATAGTTTTCTGGTACTTTTTTTTTTTTTTTCAAAAACAATTCACATACATTTTGAACTTTTATATGTTTCCCATAACATCACTCAAGCATTTTGACACTTGACTTTGAAGACTATGACTTTGGCACTGACTGGCACTCGGTTCTCTTTTAAAAGCCCAATCATTTGACAACAGCCTGATCATATTCCTCCCACTTTCACAAAAGCCGTTCCGACAGAAAAGGCTACCTTCCTTCCCTCCTAATAACGTTTAACCTCTGGGCAGGAGGGTGGGAAAGTTAGAGTCCAGCCAACCCTGACCCTGACACCTGTCAAATACCAGACGGACATGGCTGCCTTTTCTAACCTGGATGCCCTGCTGTCTGCTAACCGCTGTCTCTAATTTTATCCTATTGTTGCCCCCTGGGCTTCTGTTAGAAGGCGCACGTTTAACCACCACATTTTCCCTTAAGCCCCATGTCCCCATGTAGCAGCACTAACCCATCTGGCTGCAGTGCAGGGCATAGGGTCGGCAACGCCCGCTCTGGCGGTGGTGGTGGTGGCAGTGGCCACACTGCTGCTAGTGGTGACAACAGCCACTCCTCTGCTGCTGCTGGGGCAAACGGCCACTCAGGCACGGGTGCTGTCGGCTCCAGACGCTCCGACAGGCTCACTTTCTCTCCCCGTGGGAACCATAGCTCCGCCCCCTCTGGTTGACATGACTGCCATTCCCCCTTCCTGGGCTGGCGGTAGCTCCTCCCACTGAGAATGCTGGGCTGAGAGCTCCTTCTTTCCTGACCAACAGGATGGCAGCTGCCTTCTTCTGCCCCGCCTTCTTTTCTGCCTCTTCTCATTTTACTGGCTAATGGAACAGAAGCCCCTCCTTCCTTCTCGTCTCCTTTCTTTTCAGTGGCGGACGCGACCCGGAAGCCCTTTCGTCTTACCCATCTCTTCACTCTGCTGTCTGCTTTGCACAAACTGTCAAGGCTGGTGTTGTTTCAAAGAATAATTTGTCCTGTTTAGAATTAATAAAACCTGTAATTATACATTTTACTTGTTTTTTTTTAGTTATGTTTATTTGAATCAAACTTAGGTGGAATCGCCACTGTTGGTCAAAATTCTCAGGAATCTACAGGAGGGTTCTGTATTTAATCTGGGGTCTACAGGGTTAATATGACATCTATTGGGGAATATGACTTTATTCCGAATCGGCAGGCTTACCCCCCCCCCCCCCCCCCCGCCAATATACTAGACTTAATATTCAATCACTCTTATTCATTTATTTCTAATACACAGATTTAAAATGATCTTTATTGCTAATCGGTGGGTTTGTCCTCCGATATATTGGAGTTAATATTCAATCACTCTTATTCATTTATTCTATTTTTATACAGCAGATTTGTGAATCAACATATAATCAATGAGTTTATTTCCAATTACTCTCTCATTTACAATCAACAAACAAGGTTATCGTACACACAATTACTCCCAGAAAACTCCTGTAACCTTGACAAGCTTATTGTGCATTCAACTGCTCTCTGGTTTCTCCTGCAACCCAATCTAACAAATGACTCTCTGGGTTCTCTTGCAACCTAGGCTAGCCTTTCCCATTTGCATGTTCAATTACTCTCAACATAAGCAAGCTTTTTTTATTTATTTTTTATAAACTTAGTCGTTGCCAGTAATTTATTATTTTCTCCCAATTTGGAATGGCCAATTATTTTATTACGCTTGGCTCACCGCTACCACCCCTGCGCTGACTCGGGAGGTTGAAGATGAACACACGCTGTCCTCCGAAGCGTGTGCCGTCAAGCCGACCGCTTTTTTTCACACTGCAGACTCACCATGCAGCCACCCAAGAGCTACAGCGTCGGAGGACAACGCAGCTCTCGGTCAGCTTACAGGCAAGCCCGCAGGCGCCCGGCCAGAATACAGGGGTCACTGGTGCGCGGTGAGCCGAGACACCCTGACCGACCTAAGCCCTCCCTCCCCCCGGGCGACGCTCGGCCAATTGTGCGCCGCCCCTTGGAAGCTCCCGTCCTCGATCGGCAAAGGAATAGCCTAGATTCAAACTCGTGACTTGCAGACTATAGAGCGCATCCTGCACTCACGTGGAGCGCCTTTACTGGATGCGCCACTCGGGAACCCCCCAGCATAGGCAAGCTTAACTGTATGTACAGTCCCTCTCAGGAAATTAGCAATAACAACTTGACTCCCTGGTCTTCGCAACCAGAATGGGATCAGGACCATTATACTCTGTATAGTACAGGGTTGCCAGATTTCTACAGTGTTTATAGCCCAAAGTCACTTCAAAACTAGCCTCATTTGTTTTTTTTTACTGAAACCAAGCTTATTACCATTAACATGTAGCCCTATCCTTCAATGCTGCTACTGTTTCCCAAAGAAGAAAACAGTTCAATCTTTTAAAGTTATGCCACCAATCTAATTAGATGATCACATCATTTAAATCAATTAAACATCCACATCAATTAAATACACCTAACAAATTAAAAAAGGCAAGTTGTTGGCTCTTTTTTGCAAACACAAAAGTTAATTGAAAGTATGCCCCATGCATTGAAATAACACATAAAAAAACATTTTTAACCTCTTACCTTCACACTCCTCGTGTAAGGGCCAGCTGTTATCATCACGCAGGTGTATCTCAAGTCAATTTTAAATGTACAAAGAAAAAAGTATGTACTAAATAAAACATTTTTACTTTTGATCTTTTATATATATTAGTTTCAAAAAAACTCCTCTGAGTCTGCACCATCTTCTGCGTTATTTGCTTCATATATGTCGCCTGTAAACAGTGACAGCATTGCTTTGGATGGCTGAAATTGGTTGCAGCAACACTTATTACGCTGCATATATGCTCTGACCCTAAGAATGTTTTCCAACAATTTCTCTTGCATGCGGGTCCTTAGTTTGGTTTTGAAAAAGCACGTTCCACTGATGCATTGCTAAATGGTAGGGCTAAAAGAGATAAGGCAAAAAGACCAAGTTCAGTGAAATCTTTATCACCAGCTGCATCGGAGTGTTTAGCCACTTCAACCCAGAACTCTTTAATTTGGCTGTCTTCAGTGTGCTCCCAGTGTACATTGTTCAAAGCTCGCCATTGCTGTTCGAGTTTGCCAAGATCTCCATTGTAAAGTGGCAAAAATGATAAATTTGCCAGCTGTGGCTTTTTGGAACTGAGTACAACAGTTGGGCTGAGAACGGTAAGTGACTCAAGTTGCTGGATATTAGGAGGCAATCTTTGTTTGATCTCTTTCAGAAACTCGAACATGTAATCTCTGCATCTGCATTTGATATCCTCTGCTTTCTGAGGTTCAATCTTTGATTCTGACAGTTCTAACTGGAACTTGATCCCGAAGTCCACTGCTGAAAGTGGCAAGCTGTTTCTGTCAGACGTTATGTAAAAATCCATTACAGATGACCGTGTTGGAAAATCGTGAGGTTTCATGATTCATTGGATCAAACTGCGGTAAAATGTCATTAAATCAGCAAGAGGTTTCGCTGGATTGGCACTGTCAAGCTGAAACAGCTTGTTTATTCTGTTGACCTCAGTGACGAGGGGCTGAAAAAAAACCAGATACATTCTGTTTACGCGGTCTGAATGCATCTGGTACAGCAGTTCAGCATTGTAATTCCTTTCAGTGTCCTTTGTAAGCTGAAAGTGCAACTTTAGCTCTTCATACTGAGAAAGCACTCGATCAACACACTGGCTAATTGCAAGCCATCTTGTGTCAGAAAGCTGCAAAATCTTCAGCGGGGCTTCTCCAACATTAATGGTGGCATAGAGATCGCGGTACTTCTTTTGACGCTGAGTGCTGTGGGAAAACCACGAGTACGTCTGTGATACCATGTACTCGATGTTTCAAGGAAGTACGTCCATTGCTTTTGATGCACAGAGCTGCAGTGAATGACAAACACACTTGATGTACACAATTTTTGGATTCACCTCCCTTAACTTTGTTAGTACCGAATTATTTTTCCCACACATTGTATTGCAACCGTCTGTTGCCAGACCAATGCATCTTTCCACTTCGTTTGTTTTCCTTTAAGAATTTGAACAAGGCTGTTGCAATGCTGTGAGAATCACCGGCTGGCAAGCTAACAATCCCGGCAAATTATGTCACGATACGTTCAAGTTTTCTGCTGAAGTACCTGAACACCACACAGAGTTGCTTGTTTGCACTGATGTCTGTGCTTTCGTCCACAATTAGAGAGTGTGGCTCTTTGGCGATGTCTTCAAGCATCTCCTGATGAACAATGGGCCCGATGACACATTTTATAAGTGCTGAGCATTTTGTTCTATGAAGACTAATATCCTTCTGTACAACTTCCCTGACTATGCATCCCAAATGATCTACGGTGTGGATGCTGGAAAGGCAAGCAATATGGGCTGCCAGATTCAACTCACATATTTTAATGGCATTGTCAACTTGTTTCTTAAATCCTGTGTCAAATAAGCTTCTTGTATTTGAATAGGGAGCTGCATTTCTAATATGTTTCTCTGTCTTACTGTGAGCTAACAGATCGCTGTGATGCGCTCGCACTTCACATTTACAGTACCTACACGCTGCTTTTGAGTCATCGCCAGGTACACGGCTAATCCATGCTTGTAACCCTTTTTCTTTCTCAGTCTTTGCAGTATTTTTTCAGTATTTAGATTACTTCTTTATTTTTCCTGCTTTTTAGCGGTTTCGATGTTTCTACCCTGTTTCTTAAAATGGCTGCTTTTCACTGTCAATTAACACAATCATTTGTCTCTCACTCCTGTTCACTCGCATGGTCATGCGCAGTGGTGGTTGTGGTCATGCGCAATATGTTATTTTATTGGGAAACAAAGTTTTACATAGTTTGTGTGCACTGCGGCGGGTAGGCTGCAAAAGTTTATACATTTTTAATAAAGTTATTCTTTTTTATATGTATAAAGTAAACTAGCCCAAAAAACCACGAGACCTCTTGAAAGTAGCCCAAAAAGTAGCAACCAGCGACTCCTAAATATTTCCTGCGGCTGTCTTTTTAAAGGAAAACCGCGGACCTGGCAACTCTGGTATAGTATTTCAAACACCCAATTCTGTCTACTTTACACCACCCCTTAAATCTGTTTTTCGAAAAAGACTAAAAGTTCTAGGCTGACTCTCCTGATCAAACCTTCCGAGATCGGCACAGGGCCCCAGAATCAGAGTGCACAGATTCCTCGTAGAAATGTACAGCTCTGTTACCTCCTACAATCTCCCTATCCTAATCTAGCTGATCGGGCTAGTATTAATAACAGATAGGTACCCATTGCAACCCTTTTTGACAAATAATAAACAATAATCAACAACACCAGAAAAAACAGTATAGTAGGTTACTATTCCTGTGATGAATAAATTAAACTCATCCTTAGTATTCCTCTAAAGTTCAGTTAAAGAGAGGTTAGAAGGTTCCTTCATGCGTTCAGATGGATGAAATCAAATCAGTTTTGCAGCCTCCCTGGTGCGGACTACACTACAGTTACCTACACTACCTAACCCAGAAAAGGCCATGAAACGACATAATGAGGAAGGAACATTTGCTGCATTTCTTACTTAAAACCGTCTCTGATTTTTCTCTCCTGTTTGTTTTTTCCAGTCCAGCAGTTAAAGCAAGGACCCAGTTAAGGAATTTAAAAATACTGAGGGGAGAGAAATTAAAAAAATACCAGAGGAGAGAAACCGTATCACTGCTCTGACTGTGGAAAGAGTTTCAGGCACTCAGGAGACCTTGTGATACACTAGCGAATTCACACAGGAGAGAAACCCTATCACTGCTCTGACTGTGGAAAGAGGTTCAAGTCATCAGGACACCGTACAGCACTCCAGCGAATTCACACAGGAGAGAAACCGCATTGCTGCTCTGACTGTGGAAAGAGTTTCAGGAACTCAGGAGACCTTTCAAAACACCAACGAATTCACACAGGAGAGAAACCTTATCGCTGTTCTCACTGTGGGAAGCGTTTCAGTCGGTCTGGAAATTTTGAATTGCATAAGCGAACTCACAAAGGAGAGAAACCATATCACTGTTCTGACTGTGGGAAGAGTTTCAGTCGGTCAGAACACCTATTAATACATCAGCGAATACACACTGGAGAGAGACCGTATCACTGCACTGACTGTGGGAAGAGTTTCAGTCGATCAGGACAACTTGTAACACACCAGCGAATTCACACAGGAGAGAAACCATATTACTGCTCTGACTGTGGGAAGAGTTTCAGGGATTCAACAGACCTTGTAAAACACCAGAGAACTCACACAGGAGTAAAGCCATATCACTGCTCCGACTGTGGTAAAAGTTTCAGTCAGTCAGGACAACTTGGAAAACCATCAGCGGATTCACACAGGAGAAAAAACGTTTCATTGCTCTGACTGTGGGAAGAGTTTCAGTTCGTTAGCAAACCTTGTTTCACACCAGCGAATTCACTCAGGAGAGAAACCGTATCACTGCTCTAACTGTGGGAAAAGTTTCCGTCACTCAGCATCCTTTGCTGTACACCGGCGCATTCACACAGGAGAGAAACCGTATCACTGCTCTCACTGTGGGAAGAGTTTCGGTCACTTGGCATCCTTTGCTGCACACCAGCGTATTCACACAGGAGAGAAACCGTACCGCTGCTCTGACTGTGGAAAGACTTTCAGACGGTCGGGACACCTTGTTTCACACCGGCGCGTTCACACAGGAGAGAAACCGTACCGCTGCTCTGATTGTGGGAAGAGTTTCAGTCAGTCAAGATCCCTTGTTACACACCAGCAAATTCACACAGGAGAGAAAAAAAAAAGAAAATGTAAATAATGTTCCTGCATAAAAATAACTTTTATCCATTTTGCTTCCTGGCATTTCAGCACAGCAGTGTGCTGCTGAATAGTGTGGCTGCCCAAGCCGAGGAGACAGTAAGAAAAAATCCTTAAATGGAATTTACTAGTGTAACGACCTCGCCCTTAGCACAAAGCCAACCACTATGGAGTGATTACCTCCCTATATTAAATATATCCCATGACAAAAACAAATTCGACAAACAGCTGTTTAAAGGGGTGATCTCAAATGCAAAAATCCAAGTTAGGAGAAGCAATTAGGCCAATCTTGTCAAGCAAATAGGCACAATTGGAAAGGTGCTGGGGCCCAAGATTCACACAATTCTTGCTTCTAACTTGGCGCCTTTTTTTTGATCGCTTCGCTCCACTTCATCGCTCCTCTTGAAATGCTCTTTGTATGATTGAAGTGACTGAGACACACACTCACATTGTAATACGAAAGACATAATTTCGGATTGGATCAGAATCTGAGTGCTCATGTTCAACACTGTGTTGTTGTTGTTTTTTTTTTGTTTTTTTTTGTTTGTTTTTTAATAAATAGAGCTATTAAAAATGATATGTCCAAACTACAAAGTAAAATGCGCAATGCAAATTTAGGACACAGTGTAAATGCTCTTATTGGAAGTCCAGGAATGCTGAATTCAGCTCCATCGATTGCTATGAGCTACAGCTGTATCACAGAGCAGCTCTCCTGGTAAACCCTTTGAAGGAGGAAACAAACTACTATTGTTAATTATTTTGCATAGAATGGCACAAGGCAGCTGTAATAGAGTAAATGTAGATGCGCTTTTAGACTGTGTGTTGCTGCTAGCCCCACCCTGTGCAAATTCAAAGTGTAAAACCAGATAACACAACAAGCAGGGCACAAGCTAAGCGATGAGCTGTATTTGATTAGGGAAATAAAAGCTGTTTACTTTGACTATCTGCGTCAGTCTGGATTCTTATAGAAATCAAATGTAAGACAACAAATATACTAGAAGTGTCAGGGGTGGAAGTTGCAGGTTGAGATTTTAGAGTCAGTGTTTCCCTGCATGCATCACTGTGAGCAGCTCCTTCCTCCAGACACAGACCCACACTGGAATGTTTAGATGACTGGGTGCGAGGAGCCTTGTGTTAACAATGGGAGAACTGGGCTGACTGGGGAGGTAACTGCTACTGCCTATTTCAATAGTCTTATTACTGTGTTGTTACATTATGGACAGCAGTGGTGCTCTGGCTCCCTCTTGTGGTCACTATTAATATCTGCTGTGTGTTCTCGGAGGTCAAATTAATTGCTCTTTGTCATTAAAATGCTGTTTTTATCATCAAACTCTTTGGACTACTTTTCTGAGTATGAACACATCTCTTCTGTATGCAGGTTTTTAAATGATGAAAACAAGAAAAAGAATGAAGTAAGCAAATAGATTATTGTTTACTTCCTCACATTGTTAAGTAATAGCAGCACTAATGTCCCCCACGGTGGGCTCTAAGACTAGATCATTGACCTGGTCTTTCTTTAAATGATCTTTCACGTTGGACACATTCAAATGTCATCACTGTCATTAAACAACATTTTACATTCATACTGAAATTGATTTATTAATATTGCTTACTTAATAAAATAAAAAAAAATCTTCTAAAAATTATAAAATTCAGGGGCTCCTGAGTGGAGCATTCAGCAAAGGCACTGTGCCGGAGTGCAGGATGTGCCCTATAGCCCGGAGAGCGCTGGTTTGAATCCAGGCTATACCACTGACACAGCCTAATCAAACCCAGCTCTGTGCAGTCCGACTGTAGCAGCTCTGCAGCTGCTCTCAGCCTCAGCCCCTGTGGTTACTGTCTATGAGCCAGAGCAGTTCCTGCAGAGCTGAGGGAGGTTTTTGTACGGACGTGTATCACTGTGTGAATGTGTAGCTATTGCCCTGCTGACAGTAATAATCTCCTGCATCTTCAGGCTGCACTCCACTGATGCTCAGTGTAAACTGTGTCCCTGATCCACTGCCACTGAATGGAGCTGGAGTCCCAGAGTGACGGTTAGAAGTAGAATAAATCAGGAGTCAGGTTTCTGCAGGTACCAGTGGATGGAGCTGGTACTAACAAAGCTGCTGGCTGTACAGCGGATAGAGACCGTGTGTCCTGGAGAACAGACTGAGCTGTTGGAGACGGAGTCAGAACAACGTCTGCACTGGACTCTGGAGAAAAAATACAACAAAAAATGATTATAAAATAATAATGCAAGAGTCAAATTAAATAGTGTTGTGTTAGAATACAAACAAAATGTACAGAAGCGGCTAGACAGATTTACTTCAATGAAAAGTTCTGTTTAAAATGAACTCCAGTCAAGCTTTCAGATTTATAAATAACTATTTAATTATCACCTTGAGCAAAGAGCCCCCGTGTCCCCAGCAGTAGAAGCAGTGGCATCATTGTACTGTGTGTTTCAGTGACTCTGAAAGGGCTGAGCAGTGACTCATCAATACTGTGTGTCTCAAAGTGTTTGGAGCAGTGAGGCAGGCACCGGTATACAAAGCAGCTTCCTTTCTACAAATCCTGCTGCTGCTGCTGCTGTCACAGATAGAGGAGATCTGAGCCGTGAGTGAGCACCAGTGCAATTGATAGGGTCGGGTTCACTTTGACTGTTTTCTTCTATTTTTCCCCCAGTCAAAGCTATCAGTATATCACTGCTGTCTAATATAACTGATCTGTTTGTCTAAACTGACAGTAATATTTCTGTTTCTGTCATCATTTCAATGCTATTGTGTATTAAAGGGTATGTAGTGCCCTACCCCTAGTGGTATACCTTCCCACGTGCTGCTGCTGCTGCTGTAGAAGTAATGGACCTGTCATTTTTCTTTTCATTGGTCACATTTTGACTGCTTCTTACTGTTATAAATTGGACATCTACTTCACTGTCTTTCACAGGCCTTTTCAAGATGTACCTTGAGCAAGCTGCTAGGAGTGTGTTTTCATTATGTCAATCAGAATGATATTTAACAAGCCAGGGGAAAAGGTATCAAACTCCTTGTGGCAAAGTGGTTGCTGATTATGAACAGGTGCAGAGGTGATGCAGTGCAGGAATAAACGGACGAGATTTGTAATCCGGTATGGAAAAATATACGTTTTATTTTTAGTTATAATCCAGGTCTGGTGACCAAATAATAAGCGATGCGTAAAACACGGAGTACAGTAACAGGGATTGCAGCCCTAAACAATAAACACAGCATCTCTCCCACAATATACAACCACGGTCACCAGTCCTGGGTGCGTGCTGTAGTGCTCGTGGTGGGTGATACAGGTTAAAGAGTGACAAATAGTGCAGTGCTGTTCCGGGTTCAGTGCTGGCTCTTACTAACAGCTCCAGAACGTGTTAGCTGTCTATAAACACACAAATAGCAATTATAGACAAGACAAACAAAACAAAAACTCACAATATTCTTAATACACAGTGCACGGGTCCTTCTGGGTCTATTTCAAAACCAAAAACGAAGGAAAAGATTCTCCAGCCCCTTTTATGCGGTTATGCATGACCCCTTGGTAAACGATTGCAGCTGATTCTATTGCCTGCAGCTGCTACCTCGTTTACCTTCCAGGTCAATACATTCCCGCACTGGAGTCTCGTCTTTTTCCAGGCTGATTGACTTCCCGATCCAGGGAATGAACTGTCAGGCCAACCCGTCCAAAGCCTTTCCCTTTCGCTACTTTGTATCCTCACAGGTCAAGAGGGAGATTTACAACCAGAACTCATTATATTTCCATCACACTCGTGTATTGATTTCTTTATTGATTGATTTTGTTTGATGTTTGTGAAAGGGCGCACACAGTGACTGATCACACTCCATTGCCATGGCGATTCCAGCTCACTGAGAAACACATGGCTCTTGTATTGACATGTTGTTTTGAGAAAGATTGGAAAAACCAGCTTTCTTTCATTTGGAATGAGACTAAATTAGTGGGGAGTCTGTGAAAATATAGTACATCAGTGAATTAACTAATGAATACCCATTTAAATGAAAGCCTTTTCTATTGAAGTTTAATTTATTTTCCATTAGTTTGCCCCTGTTTTACACTTATATATTAAGAATAGCCCCACAAATTGATTGATGAAAGTGTTTTTCTAAATGATTCTTACCCTGAGTGCAGATGACAAGTGCCCAGATGAAGATGCTGATAAAAGTCATTGTTGTTGTGGATTCTGTTGCCATGAAGGGCAGCTCTCAAACATTTAATTATTATTATTTAATGTCAACAAATGGAGGGGGACTAGACATGGTCACAAAGTTGGTCCTGTTTCAACCATTTTTTCAGTTCTATTAAAAAAACTCTTGTAGTCTGATATACTTTTCATAAAGTCTGGTAGCGTATTCCAGAACATGGCACCCTTAATTGAGCAAGCTGTTTGTGCAAACGTAGTGTGATGTCAAGACACTACAGTCTCCTCTTGTGGTTGATCTTCTGGACAGACCAAAGGTAGATCATTAATGTAGAGACTAAATAACAAAGTCCCAAATATAGATCCCTGTGGGACCCCCATAGTACAGATCCTAAACGCTGATTCACTATTGCTTATTTTAACACTTTGTTTTCTATCTAACAAGTCAGACTCCATCCATTTCAGAGCCTGACCAGACAGGTTAAATTCAGACAACTTGTTAAACTCACAGGGCTATAAACACTCCCAGAGCACTGAAGCATGTGCTGCCAATGCAAAGTGTCTTTTCTTTGCAAATTGTCTTCCTTGGCACAACAGCCACTTGTAGTCAAGCAGTGCACTTATGTTTAAACTCATTTTCAGCTGATGCAGTTTCTTTGCCATTCAGAAAAAAAACTGAAAAAAGTTGATCTTGCAAGCAAAACGAAAAAATAGAATATAGTTTTCTTTGTGTTGAGTTTGTACAAACACAGCTATTTCTCTCTCTTCTCCCTTCTCTCAAACCATTCATCTTAGCCACGGCTGTGATTATGTAGCTTTGTTACACAGTATAAATAATTATTAATTGTAAAATATTAAAATCAGAGCTGCAGGTTAACAGATCCATCATAAACTTTGTGAAATCAAATCAATTCAAGCAGCAAACATTTTGATTTTGCACATTATTAATGTTGAGTGAAAAGTTTCAAGTTTTTTTCCTGTGGACCTCCTGGACTGTCTCTGAGGACCCCAGGTTAAGAACCACTGCTCTGGATTAAAGAGCATCATTTTATTACGCTCTCTCTCTCCCTCTTGTGGTCACAGAGTGTAGTGCAGTTTGTGCTGTTTGGTGTTTTGACGAAACATTGACGAGAGTCCCTGCAATGGAGGAACTGTATGGGTGGTTTCATGGTGTAATGGCTAGCACTCTGAATCTAGCGAGCTGAGTTCAAATCTCGGTGCATTTGTGTTTTATTTGTCTTACAAAAACACTTTATACACTGGTTTTGGTTTAAATAACGAATGCTTTAAACTGGTTTAGTGTCTTTCAAAGTAACTATTATTATTATTATTATTATTATTATTATTATTATTATTATTATTATTATTATTTATTTCTTAGCAGACGCCCTTATCCAGGGCAATTTACAATCGTAAGCAAATACATTTCAAGTGTTGCAATACAAGTAATACAATAAGAGCAAGAAATACAATAACTTTTGTTCAAGTGTGACAAACCATAATTCTATAATACAGAAGATAATAGTGATAGTTACATCAGGATATGATTAAATAGTGATAGTTACATCAGGATATGATTAAATACAAAATACTACAGGTTAAACACTTGACAGATTACAGTATTCTGAAGTACAGGATTAAATGCAGATAAGAGCAAAATAAAGCACATTTAAATGAAGGGTGATAGTGTCCCAGGATACAAACAGAGGAGTTCTACAGGTGCTGTTTGAAGAGGTGAGTCTTAAGGAGGCGCCGGAATGTGGTCAGGGACTGGGCAGTCCTGACATCTGTAGGATACACTACTGATACTGCAGATTCCACC
Source organism: Acipenser ruthenus (assembly GCF_902713425.1). Lineage (NCBI taxonomy): Eukaryota > Metazoa > Chordata > Actinopteri > Acipenseriformes > Acipenseridae > Acipenser > Acipenser ruthenus. Next base: position 11,367,324 of record NC_081220.1, read on the forward strand.
CTCGCCCCGCAGTGGAGGAGCGACCTTCCTATAGATGTCAGGACTGCCCAGTCCCTGACCACCTTCTGGCACCTCCTCAAGACACACCTCTTCAGACAGGACCTGTAAAACTCAGCTCTCCCCTTCTGGACAATATAGCACTCTGCCCTTAATGCACTTTAACTTGCACTTATCTGCTCCCGATTTTACTGTATTTAAACCGGTAGTATCGTATCTTATTTTTTTAAAAAATTAGAGAGTGTGTGTGTGTGTGAGAGAGAGAGAGAGAGAGAGAGAGAGAGAGAGAGAGAGAGAGAGAGAGAGAGAGAGAGAGAGAGAGAGAGAGAGAGAGAGAGAGAGAGAGAGAGAGAGAGAGAGAGAGAGAGAGAGAGAGAGAGAGAGAGAGAGAGAGAGAGAGAGAGAGAGGCGACCTGGGAAATGTTTGAGCTGATATATATATATATATATTTTTTTTTTTAGCAACCCAGCTAGCTAGCTAGCACAGGACGGCTAGTCGATTTGCTAGCGGAGCTTAGCATAGTTATAGCTGACTAGATCTCAAAAAGTGACTAACGTTACAAATATTGGTGTAGCCGTTTTATAAAAGCAATAAGTCACAGCCAAGGCGTTATTTCAAGCCATTTATAATTATTCCCAAAAAACACAAACTCTTCCATTGTTAAAAAAAAATATATAAAAAATCTCCCTTTGTGCTTCTCGGAAGGCATACGATGGAGGGCGCAATGCAGTTTTTCAGCCTGGGGAATATTACAAATTAGGAGACTGTGCTTTAAAATACACATGTAGGGCGGGCGTCTCTGTTACAAAGAATTGTCACACTTTGTATTTATCTCCATAATGCGTTGGGACTAAATACGCAGATACATTAAAACTATTTGGAGAATGCGGGCATCGATCCCGCTACTTCTCGCATGCTAAGCGAGCGCTCTACCATTAGAGCTATTACCCCTTGAGCTATGCCAGCGATTCTCATAGGCTACAACGCAACTTGATATGAGCAATTCAGATTGTCGGCAATGTAGTCTGCCAATTGCAAATTCAAAAAATAAATAAATTAACTAAATAGCAAATATTTTGACGAGAGGTATGTTTTCAATTTCTTCAAAAAGTAGTCTCAGCTCGTTGATTCAGTCGCTTTAAAATCCACCTCTGTGTCCCGATGCAGCAGCGCTGTATGCTGTGGCTCGAGCTTGTTTGACGAGGCAGACAATGCAAAAATGCCAATACTTGTTATTGCATCACATGGCAGACTTAAGGTATGCTTTAACGGCTTGGCTGTCTCAAGTTAGTTTGTATTGTTCAACAGACAGTCAGTATCTTAAAAACAAATAAGCGAAATACTCCGTGTCTGTCTGTACAAGTTTGAAATTTAAATGCGCCGCCCCTGCATGCTCTGCGACGCTCAGCCAATAGGCAGGGACGGGACGTTGAAAATAATTGTGGGAAATGTTGGATCAGGTATAGAAGCAAAGGTATATTTCAAGGTCTTAAAACGACATTTCACACAATTCCTTCAACAAGTAGTGACTTCAACAAGTAGTCTGTTTACAACAAAAATACAATCTGTGTTAGGAACGCTATTTTAGTCCGATTAAAAAAAGAAATTAAAATGGTATTGAGTGCTGACAAGAGTTTGGTATCAGCTGTTGATTTCATTGAAACAATCTTTATAGTAAAATGAACACATTTATTCCTCTGGTCGTGTATTGTCTCGCTGACTGCTATCCACCTGGAAGTCACCTAAAGGATAAGGCAATGGCCTCCTAAACTAGGGATTATGGTTTCGTCAGTTTTATTTAAAACAGTGTGTGTGTATTTGTTCTTGGTCTGTGATATATGTGGTCTGTGTTTATAGATCTTGGCACGTTGCACCAAGTAGTCGTGGCCAAGTGGTTAAGGTGATGGGCTCTGTTGGCGTTGTGTCCCTTTTTATGTCTTCGTTGTTAATTCTTAAATGCCTGTTCAGCTTAAAGGTATCAATTATTACTTGCTGTACATTAAATTCGTCCAAACTAGTATTTGCAAACACATTACAAAATTAAATGGTGTGGAATAGAAACAATGAAGGCTTTGACCTCGACGTGATTTGAACACGAAACCTTCTGATTTGGAGTCAGACGCGCTACCGTTGCGCCACGAATCCCTGCCGTAGTGCATGCTTGTTATGCAATGCTAGAGTGCACAGCAAGCATGCCAAAGGCATGCTAAGTCCGATGCTGATACTTGGAAAACACTCAGTATCACCAGGGTCATGGGAAACAGACGACTCAATATTTGTTCGTAGTCAGCAGGGCTATGAAGTTGTCGGAAGTGTGTTTGATTCTCAGCTTAAAAGTAAAGAAAACATAAAACAAAGCGATTTGCTTTTATAATGTTTATTATTTGAAACGTGGGCATAAACACAGTTGTACTGGCTGGGAATCGTCTCGGGTCAATTACTTGGAAAGCAGCTATGCTGACCAATATATCACCAACGAGGGAAAGCTGGCAGTACTGAGTGACACAGATGACGGATTTTCTCAGCGCGTCTCCTCTGAATGCGCACTGGCACAAAGGGGCTTTGCTCATCTAATGACGTGACAGAATGCAATAATGTATTGGGTTAATTTACCAACAAAAGAAACATAAATAAAAGTGCATGTATTTTTTGTGAATAAACTATCTTGCTTCTACGATGGGACCAGAGACCTTACATCCGCAATCTAATGATCGGCCAAACCCAGAACTACCTTGTCTTGACCAGGGAGTCATATTGTAAAAACAAACTGAAGTGGTTCCACTGGGGATCGAACCCAGGACCTTCTGCGTATAAAGCAGACGTGATAACCACTACACTATGGAACCTGGTCAGAAAGTGAGTTTTGTGTTTGAAACGCATTGGCAATTATTAACATTACTATGAACAAGTAATATTCTAGAAAGGAAACCGAATCAGACACCATCATGCCGGGAGTAGGGAAGTTGTTTTACCCACATATTTGTTAAGACTATACTTTCAGGGATCATTTCTATAGTTTGTTTCTAGTGAAATGCGTTTCTAGTGTCTGGTCTCGCTAACCATAACGAGGAGTTACAGTGTTTTCTTCCGAGCGCGTAGCGGGACTTGAATGCTACTTCACTGTAGCTGTTCTTGATCATTGATGAACATTCCGCTCTCTTTTGGGATCGAGCCCCACGTTGGATGTCCTTTTTAAATACAAAATGTAGATGTTTCTTCGAGGCAACAGAGCAATATCTGATTCTGTTCACACTGTATACAGTATTGCAACAAAATTACTTTTTGGTCGTTGTCATATAGCAATTGTTATTGTAAAATGCGTGCATCGTTTAGTTATAACGATATTGAAATAAATAGTCTTACTTTTGTGGGTTGGCTTCAAACCGTTTCTGTTTTAACACTTGTCATTACATCATTCATGGAGCAACAGTTGGTATGTGCGTAATAAACCCGATCGGGCCTTGATATGACAACCCTAGGCTGTGCTGAAATAAATAATGCGGTTTTCTGCTGTAATGAACGCAGTTTGTCAGGATGGTCGAGTGGTCTAAGGCGCTAGACTTAAGGACTCTGTCTTTCCAAAGAATTCTGTGTTCTGGTCTCCAAGTGGAGGTGTCGGTTCAAATCCTCCTCTGACAGTTCAATTTTATTTATTCTTAAAAGGAATAAATGTGTTCATTTTACTATAAAAGATTGTTTCAAGGAAATCAACAGCTGATACCAAACTCTTGTCAGAACGCAATACCATTTTAATTTCCATTTTAATTCAGACTAAAATAGCGTTCCTAACACAGATTGCATTTGGTTGTAAACAGACTACTCGTTGAAGTCAATGAAAAATATTTTGTCCAAACATGTATTTATCTTGTTTTAATATTAAAAATAATATATTAAATTGAATAACATCTCCGTCGGCCACTGGATCGAGGTCTCAGGCTGGGATGCGGACCTTTGAGAACAGTATAAACGATCTATTAGTGGAAGAAGCTTACATCAGAAATGCCCTCGTTTAACATGCTAGGATGATCGACATCGGCATTCTCCAATTGCTGTTTACATGTTATAACACGTTATGAGTACGAATACAAAGTTGGACACTTTCCTTGTAAGTGGGGGTAAGCACAATTTATTTTCAGATGTAGTGTCTTTATTTAAGCTCAATCTAGTCCTGTGTAATGCAAATCACATTACTATATTTTTATATTAGTCAAGGCCTATGTAAAGTGTTCTTAAATTGTTTTAACATTAGCATTGATCAATTTGATGATCCGCTTTCTTTTCTCCCAATACGGTATGCAAAGTATGCAACTTTTCTGCCCACTTTGATCATAGGCAGTTTTATCCCCCCGTTTCGGCTGAAAACCGCATCTGGGTGAAAACTTAAAGTGTTTCGAAACGCATTTGTAAAGGCATCGGATTCTATTGTGTTGCCGAGCTGTTGATCGTTTCTCATAATACACAGGTTTACTGGGGTGACAAAAAACGCAAGTCTTGTCAAGCCGAAATAGCTCAGTTGGGAGAGCGTTAGACTGAAGATCTAAAGGTCCCTGGTTCGATCCCGGGTTTCGGCAAATAGCAAGACTATTTTTGTTTTGTATTATTTTGAACTGAAAAATAGAGCGGTTTTTTTTTTTGTTCTGTTTAATTGGAAGAATTAACAACGTATCAGAGTGCCATTTTCTAATGTGATTAAGAAATGCAAAAACATCGTCCCTGGGTGGGCTTGAACCACCAACCTTTCGGTTAACAGCCGAACGCGCTAACCAATTGCGCCACAGAGACAAATCGGCTCAACCGAACCTGAGACCACATCTAAGAAGAAAGCAACACGGCAGAAAAGTCTGTAATCACAATTAAATGTATGCAACCCAATGCAAGCAAACTTCAAGCCTTTTATATTTATTCCCATGTATGTAGTCTGCCATTTGCAAATTCAATAAATAAATAAATTAACTAAATAGCACATTTTTCGACGAGAGGTATGTTTTCAGTTTCTTCAAAAAGTAGTCTCAGCTCGTTGATTCAGTCGCTTTAAAATCCACCTCTGTTCCGATGCATCAGCGCTGTGTGCTGTGGCTTGAGCTTGTTTGACGAAGCAGGAAATGCAAAAATGCTAAAACCTGTTATTGCATCACATGACAGACAAGGTATACTTCAACGTCTTGGCTGTCTCAAGTTAGTTGGTATTGTTAATGTAACACCTCGTTGTTGCCCAGTCATTGTATCATATTAATGAAGTAGAGCTTGCCACTTCTCAGCACCGAGCTGACAATGAGTGTTGTTTTCGGGCACCTGCTGGCTGCTAGTGATGACCACTCCAATCTTCAGTCAGGGGGTTGTTGAAGGAAGGGGACACATTTTGAGTGTGCATCTCATACTGGTTTAAATCAATAAGCAAATTTCAAATTGATCATTGATAATGTTGAAACTATTTAAGAACTCTTTCAATAGGACTTGACTAATATAAAAAATATAGTAATGTGATTTGCACTACGCAGGACTTGATTGTGCTTAAATAAAGACATAACATCTGAAAATAACTTGTGCTTACCCCCACTTACAAGGAAAGGGTCAAACTTTGTATTCGTTCTCATAACGTGTTAGAAAATGTAAACAGCAGTTGGAGAATGCCGAAGTCGATCATCCTAGCATGTTTAACGAGAGCATTTCTCATGTAAGCTACTTCCAGTCATAGATCGTTTATACTGTTCTCAATGGTCCGTATCCCAGCCTGAGACCACGATCCAGTGGCCGACGGAGATGATTTTCAAAGTAATATGTTATTTGGAATATTAAAACAATCAAGTTAATTACATGTTTGTACACACAGTATTTTCCAGTGACTTCAACAAGTAGTCTGTTTACAACAAAAATACAATCTGTGTTAGGAACGCTATTTTAGTCCGATTTAAAAAAGAAATTAAAATGGTATTGAGTGCTGACAAGAGTTTGGTATCAGCTGTTGATTTCATTGAAACAATCTTTATAGTAAAATGAACACATTTATTCCTCTGGTCGTGTATTGTCTCGCTGACTGCTATCCACCTGGAAGTCACCTAAAGGATAAGGCACTGGCCTCCTAAACCAGGGATTATGGTTTCGTCAGTTTTATTTAAAACAGTGTGTGTGTATTTGTTCTTGGTCTGTGATATATGTGGTCTGTGTTTATAGATCTTGGCACGTTGCACCAAGTAGTCGTGGCCAAGTGGTTAAGGTGATGGGCTTGAACTCTGTTGGCGTTGTGTCCCTTTTTATGTCTTCGTTGTTAATTCTTAAATGCCTGTTCAGCTTAAAGGTATCAATTATTACTTGCTGTACATTAAATTCGTCCAAACTAGTATTTGCAAACACATTACAAAATTAAATGATGTGGAATAGAAACAAAGAAGGCTTTGACCTCGACGTGATTTGAACATAAACCTTCTGATCTGGAGTCAGACGCGCTACCGATGCGCCACGAATTCCTGCCGTAGTGCATGCTTGTTATGCAATGCTAGAGTGCACAGCAAGCATGCCAAAGGCATGCTAAGTCCGATGCTGATACTTGGAAAACACTCGGTATCACCAGGGTCATGGGAAACAGCCGACTCAATATTTGTTCGTAGTCTGCAGTGCTATGAAGTTGTCGGAAGTGTGTTTGATTCTCAGCTTAAAAGTAAAGAAAACATAAAACAAAGCGATTTGCTTTTATAATGTTTATTATTTGAAACGTGGGCATAAACACAGTTGTACTGGCTGGGAATCGTCTCGGGTCAATTACTTGGAAAGCAGCTATGCTGACCAATATATCACCAACGAGGGAAAGCTGGCAGTACTGAGTGACACAGATGACGGATTTTCTCAGCGCGTCTCCTCTGAATGCGCACTGGCACAAAGGGGCTTTGATCATCTAATGACGTGACAGAATGCAATAATGTATTGGGTTAATTTACCAACAAAAGAAACATAAATAAAAGTGTATGTATTTTTTGTGAATAAACTATCTTGCTTCTACGATGGGACCAGAGACCTTACATCCGCAATCTAATGATCGGCCAAACCCAGAACTACCTTGTCTTGACCAGGGAGTCATATTGTAAAAACAAACTGAAGTGGTTCCACTGGGGATCGAACCCAGGACCTTCTGCGTGTAAAGCAGACGTGATAACCACTACACTATGGAACCTTGTCAGAACGTGAGTTTTGTGTTTGAAACGCATTGGCAATTATTAACATTACTATGAACAAAATATTCTAGAAAGGAAACCGAATCAGACACCATCATGCCGGGAGTAGGGAAGTTGTTTTACCCACATATTTGTTAAGACTATACTTTCAGGGATCATTTCTATAGTTTATTTCTAGTGAAATGCGTTGCTAGTGTCTGGTCTCGCTAACCATAACGAGGAGTTACAGTGTTTTCTTCTGAGCGCGAAGCGGGACTTGAATGCTATTTCACTTTAGCTGTTCTTGATCATTGATGAACATTCCGCTCTCTTTTGGGATCGAGCCCCACGTTGGACTTCCTTTTTAAATACAAAATGTAGATGTTTCTTCGAGGCAACAGAGCAATATCTGATTCTGTTCACACTGTATACAGTATTGCAACAAAATTACTTTTTGGTCGTTGTCATATAGCAATTGCTATTGTAAAATGCGTGCATCGTTTATAGTTATAACGATATTGAAATAAATAGTCTTACTTTTGTGGGTTGGCTTCAAACCGTTTCTGTTTTAACACTTGTCATTACATCATTCATGGAGCAACAGTTGGTATGTGCGTAATAAACCCGATCGGGCCTTGATATGACAACCCTAGGCTGTGCAGAAATAAATAATGCGGTTTTCTGCTGTAATGAACGCAGTTTGTCAGGATGGTCGAGTGGTCTAAGGCGCTAGACTTAAGGACTCTGTCTTTCCAAAGAATTCTGTGTTCTGGTCTCCAAGTGGAGGTGTCGGTTCAAATCCTCCTCTGACAGTTCAATTTTATTTATTCTTAAAAGGAATAAATGTGTTCATTTTACTATAAAAGATTGTTTCAAGGAAATCAACAGCTGATACCAAACTCTTGTCAGAACGCAATACCATTTTAATTTCCATTTTAATTCAGACTAAAATAGCGTTCCTAACACAGATTGCATTTGGTTGTAAACAGACTACTCGTTGAAGTCAATGAAAAATATTTTGTCCAAACATGTATTTAACTTGTTTTAATATTAAAAATAATATATTAAATTGAATAACATCTCCGTCGGCCACTGGATCGAGGTCTCAGGCTGGGATGCGGACCTTTGAGAACAGTATAAACGATCTATTAGTGGAAGAAGCTTACATCAGAAATGCCCTCGTTTAACATGCTAGGATGATCGACATCGGCATTCTCCAATTGCTGTTTACATGTTATAACACGTTATGAGTACGAATACAAAGTTGGACACTTTCCTTGTAAGTGGGGGTAAGCACAATTTATTTTCAGATGTAATGTCTTTATTTAAGCTCAATCTAGTCCTGCGTAATGCAAATCACATTACTATATTTTTATATTAGTCAAGGCCTATGTAAAGTGTTCTTAAATTGTTTTAACATTACCATTGATCAATTTGATGATCCGCTTTCTTTTCTCCCAATACGGTATGCAAAGTATGCAACTTTTCTGCCCACTTTGATCATAGGCAGTTTTATCCCCCCGTTTCGGCTGAAAACCGCATCTGGGTGAAAACTTAAAGTGTTTCGAAACGCATTTGTAAAGGCATCGGATTCTATTGTGTTGCCGAGCTGTTGATCGTTTCTCATAATACACAGGTTTACTGGGGTGACAAAAAACGCAAGTCTTGTCAAGCCGAAATAGCTCAGTTGGGAGAGCGTTAGACTGAAGATCTAAAGGTCCCTGGTTCGATCCCGGGTTTCGGCAAATAGCAAGACTATTTTTGTTTTGTATTATTTTGAACTGAAAAATAGAGCGGTTTTGTTTTTGTTCTGTTTAATTGGAAGAAATAACAACGTATCAGAGTGCCATTTTCTAATGTGATTAAGAAATGCAAAAACATCGTCCCTGGGTGGGCTTGAACCACCAACCTTTCGGTTAACAGCCGAACGCGCTAACCAATTGCGCCACAGAGACAAATCGGCTCAACCGAACCTGAGACCACATCTAAGAAGAAAGCAACACGGCAGAAAAGTCTGTAATCACAATTAAATGTATGCAACCCAATGCAAGCAAACTTCAAGCCTTTTATATTTATTCCCATGTATGTAGTCTGCCATTTGCAAATTCAATAAATAAATAAATTAACTAAATAGCACATTTTTCGACGAGAGGTATGTTTTCAGTTTCTTCAAAAAGTAGTCTCAGCTCGTTGATTCAGTCGCTTTAAAATCCACCTCTGTTCCGATGCATCAGCGCTGTGTGCTGTGGCTTGAGCTTGTTTGACGAAGCAGGAAATGCAAAAATGCTAAAACCTGTTATTGCATCACATGACAGACTTAAGGTATACTTCAACGTCTTGGCTGTCTCAAGTTAGTTGGTATTGTTAATGTAACACCTCGTTGTTGCCCAGTCATTGTATCATATTAATGAAGTAGAGCTTGCCACTTCTCAGCACCGAGCTGACAATGAGTGTTGTTTTCGGGCACCTGCTGGCTGCTAGTGATGACCACTCCAATCTTCAGTCAGGGGGTTGTTGAAGGAAGGGGACACATTTTGAGTGTGCATCTCATACTGGTTTAAATCAATAAGCAAATTTCAAATTGATCATTGATAATGTTGAAACTATTTAAGAACTCTTTCAATAGGACTTGACTAATATAAAAAATATAGTAATGTGATTTGCACTACGCAGGACTTGATTGTGCTTAAATAAAGACATAACATCTGAAAATAACTTGTGCTTACCCCCACTTACAAGGAAAGGGTCAAACTTTGTATTCGTTCTCATAACGTGTTAGAAAATGTAAACAGCAGTTGGAGAATGCCGAAGTCGATCATCCTAGCATGTTTAACGAGAGCATTTCTCATGTAAGCTACTTCCAGTCATAGATCGTTTATACTGTTCTCAATGGTCCGTATCCCAGCCTGAGACCACGATCCAGTGGCCGACGGAGATGTTTTTCAAAGTAATATGTTATTTGGAATATTAAAACAATCAAGTTAATTACATGTTTGTACACACAGTATTTTCCAGTGACTTCAACAAGTAGTCT